>NC_134573.1:134039352-135239352 GCF_050947875.1 Dermacentor variabilis
CTAAATAAACATTTGCCAACTACCTTAGCTTTCCATCTTTTTTTATGTCCAGTCTCTCTTCGCTTCTCTTTACGCTACCTTCATTAAGAAGCTCTCCGGCACCTTGTCATTACGCTAGTGTCATTATAACCTGCCAAAAACCAAACGAACAAATTCATCTTCGCCAAGACGACCATGCTCTACTGGCTTTCTTCTCAGACAACGAACAAAAACGCATTGTGCGTCGCAATACTTTCAGTCTTATCGATAATTATTAAAGAAAATTGGTAGTTAATGGGGCTTTACACGAACAGTTGCTCAAATCTAATGCGTCCATCTGCATGACAGTGCACATCTTAATTTTTCGACGTGCGGTCTATGACATAATTTACTTGAAAACTTAGGCGTCGTATAGTCGTTCATGAGCTACTTATATACAAATGAAAGAAGAACGTCGTGGCCAGCACTACGATAACCGAAATTGTATAACAAGGCCAAATTTATGCACACAGAATAAATTCAAGGATATTAGTGCATCTCCACAGATAAAAATATGGCAAGATAAACGCATTAGGCAGTGTTGTCAGCTACAAAAAACAAGAAAAAAAGAAACAACTGATATGATGGTTAAATTCCAAATAAAAGGCACCTTCTGTTTGCCGTAAATAGTTCTGTACTGACGCTAGGTGTTTTTATGCAGCTGAATTACAGTGTATACACACGAAATACAACGCCAAACGTGAAGAAGGATACTCTTCCATGAATGATGGCACATGAGCCGTGTGCTTCGAAAAGGTGAGTTTGAACGGCAGTTCTTTGAGAAGTTCCTCGTAGGTCTCGAGAGCCGACGGACAGCTGACACCTATGGCCTGAAATTTAAGAACAAGAATGACAAACGTGAAATTTCTAGCTAGTGATGTAGAAAGTCAACAAAGCAGACTTATGCTCACTAAATATTGAGAGGGCCACCGAACACTCTAGATTGTCCCAAAAAGCTGAACTACACAAAAAAATGAGCAAAGTGCTTGCGGAACAGGTTTGCATGTGTATAACAATGACAGTGAATTTATTAAAGGAAATCATGAGAGAGAGAGAGAGAGAGAGAGAGAGAGAGAGAGAGAGAAAATAATGCAGAGAAAGGCAGGGAGGTTAACCAGAGGTAGTTCCGGTTGGCTACCCTGCGCAGGGGAAAGGGTTAAGGGGGATAAAAAAGAAATAGAGTGGAAGGGGGAGACAGAAAGAAAGGGAGACAAGCACGAACAAAGCGCGTACACTACAGAGCGGTAGGGGGCGGCAATCTTAGAGTCTGTCGTGAAACCCATAGACCGCAAGAACCTTAATCGCGCGAGTAAGGCCTTCAACGCAGATGTTCTTTCGGAGCATTTGCCTAAAGCTTTTAGTTCTGAAAGTGGACGATTGTCCAACTGATCCAGTACTCTGCACATAACTTGTCTCTCAGCATTGTATCGCGGGCAGACACAAATACATTTAGTGTACGTTAGTGTACGTGCGAATAAATATACATACAGCTGGGTAATTAAAAAGATTCCGCTGGCTTACATGGTTGAGGAAAAGTCCATTGACTCTAAGCACAGCAAGCCCCATTGTAACAATTTTTTTGATGAAGTCCCAGTGTTCGCCTAAGAAGGTCAAGGAAAGAACAATGTATAAGCCCAATGTATACAGCCTCGACGATGCACCAACATTTCAGTAATGATGAGGTTTCAAAAAGAGAACACGAATCCGACACGTACCTTGTGGTTCAGTGCTGATAGGAATGTCGGTCAGGTCGTTGAAAACTACGTCAAACTGTCTCCCTTCGGTAATGTACTCCTTCATCTTCTTCACGCAGTCATCTATAATTATCTTTCAAAGAGAACAGAAAAAAATGTTCCACTTGAGTTCAAAAAGACAAGGAAAGAAAAGAGAAGAAAGAAAGAAGGAAGGAAATAAATAAATAAATAAATAAATAAATAAATAAAATGAAGACTGTTTTTATTGCGACTGATGCAGTTAGAACGTCCAGCGTCTGCGACAATAAATACGAGGTAGTAACATTCTGAAATTGCGCTTTCATCTGTTTTTGCCTTGCACGCGCTTCACCTCACTAATACCAAGCATACAGACGAGCCAGCTTTACAGAACACTTCGATCCACTACGAATGTCTGCAAGAAAGTGAGCTCACCTGAATGTTTTCGACTTATAGGGTACGCCAAATTAATTTTAGGGTAATTTATGCCGCCTGCCATTTTGAAGCTCGGGTCACACGGAAAAGGAAAACGAGAGAGACGAAGTGAGGGGGGCAAGGGGCGTTGCCTTGTATAATAATGCTGAGGAGTCGTCATGTTTCGTTTTCAAGTTCACCGTCGCGTTCTAAAAAGCCACAAGGTGCCGCCTTTTTCAACTGCACATGCTCGACACACAGCCTTCGTTTTCTCCTGACTCAAGACACGGCAAGAAACGGAATCAGTCACGGCAGATCGCGTATCGCGCATCGTCACTCTGAGGGCTGCTCCTGTGCCACATCGATCTAGTAAGATGATAGATTCGTTACGTCGTGTACCATCTGCCACGGAAGGTTCCGCAAGAATATTATTACTACCACGCTGGAAACAAATGTGTGACATGCGGGGCAGGGCTCATTTAGCATTTTTTGGTAGCACAGACCTGTACAAGGGCATGCGATGTACGAATTCCGGGAAAATGTCACGCCACAAGCAGCCTCCCAGCGTCATTCAGAAAGAATGCGCTAAGAAGTAATCAACAGTGGCCAAATTCTCACCCTGGAGCTACAGCGTTTTGTCAAGGGGACTGACTCGTCTTCGTCACGGCAACACACCCTTAATTGTCGGTGTCAACTACTTTGATTGCGTATGCAGGGACGCCCAAGCACACTCACCTCGTGGTTGGTTCCCTTGAGTGTGTCGAGAACATTGCCGCAAGCTCCTCTAAGATGCTGTCGGCAGGCGCTGATCACCATTTCGTCAATGTGCAGTGCCGTCAAGAATAAACATTTTATAAACAGTCTCGGGTTTCCTTTACTGATTAACGCACTCTGGAAAGTTTCGTTCACACTAGGATGCTCATCAGAATGACCGTTCGCAAAGTTAACTCAACAACAGCGTTAATATAAAAATAGAGTTGGTACTACGGGAGCACCAAAAGATAAAGAGAGGCTGACCGCTATCATCTGCTTTGCGGTCTGTCTCTCAGGCAGCAAAGGTGCGTCATAATGGCCTCGGGTAGCCTGAAAACGGCTTAGTCATACGAGGAATCACGTGCTGCAACGCCAATAATTTATCCGGACCGCTTCGAAAATGTGTATACACACTCGCGAAAGTGGACTGCGTTTCATGATTCTTTGCGCGGTGATGGTTTCTGAAATATATGCAATCAAAGACGCAAACGCATTATTGCAAACATTGTTTCGCTACTGCATACGTGCTCAACAAGAGCGCCAGTACTCATGAGGACAAATAAAAGTGGAAAGAGGAAAGGATATATCCACCATGGTGACGTATTTGGGTCTTTCCTTGAGCAATTCACATAGAAGGCCACCGTCGCCGCCTCCTAGTATGAGCACCTCTTTGTCCGCGTAGCTGACGCTGGGATACTTCATCAAGCCGTGAGTGTAGTTGATGTCCTTTTCGGCAAGATCTAGAGCGTCGAGTGAGACGGAACTCCATGAGTGAAACTCCGTAAGAAACATTCCCCGCACACGTGATTTTATAGGTTTTAGTTTCTGTTCACAAGAAAAAGAAAGTTGAAGGGAAGGATAATTTATACGAACAGTATTCGTCCCTGTAATACATTTATGATAAACACCCGACTATTGTAGGAAAGCATCAGAAATAGCTGTGCGAATTGCACTTCGAAGGCGTCGACAACGGGATGTATATCATTAAAACTTCTGCCTGGGTGAGTTGGTGCATACTTGACTTAAAAATTGTAACAGCGCAAACACATGCATCCACAAAGTAACAAGGACGAGACACAAGGCGTCCTCAGCGCTTGTGTCTCGTCCTTGTTACTTTGTGGATGCATGCGTTCGCGCTGTTACAATATTTAAGTCAAGGGATGTATATATCAGCATCGTTTGATGAAAACCTCGTCGGAAAGCTACTTGTCGTTTTTGGTAAGGTAAAAAAACGTGCTCATGAAAACTCACGATGTCGTGATCCAAATTCAATTTTACGGACCTTAACATTATGTTTGTAAAGCTTAGCGTTTAATACGTTTAGTATTTTAAGCACACTAAACGCGAGCCACATGGAACACGTATTTTGAGCGTCATGCGTCGGCGCATTTATTTGACGGCATACGTGTAACCCCTATCGTGCATAAAACCCAGGTGACTGCCGCCACACTTATCAATAACATTAAATGTACATATTGTGTCAAAAGGTCGTTATACAAGTAACGCATAAAAAGTATTCTCGTTCATACATCGACATGCTGCAGGCTGCTACGTATAATATTACGGCTCGTTCCACAATACGAAAAATAAACAATTTGTACTGTCCGATACCGCCGATGATGCAATGCGTGTAGCATGCATTATATTCCAACAGGTTCTAAGCTACCTCCTGTTCTTTTTGGTCGGCCAAAATAATTGTATTATTCTTATCAGAATTAAATAGTCAATATCAACCGAAAGTCGAGTACAGTCAGTATACTATACATCGCTGACAGGCACTTACGATTTGTTTGTTGTTTTACATGTGTGATTTTTTTTCTGTACGCTCATCGTTCGAAAGGGCTATCATTCCAGACGGTGTTTCGAGAGTGTATGTGCGTCATGACTGGTGCTTTAAGGAGCCTAAATATGCAAGCATTTCGTTCTGTACGTAGCCATGCAATATGTGTATTTCACTACAATGTACCTACGTATCCTCTCTCATAAGGCAAGCTAAGACTACCGTACATAAGATCAGTAAACGAACAAACTCATAGCGTTGATGGAACGCGACGTTAAGATTTCGAGCAATGCTCACTTTGAAGATCATCCAAAAGAAGGCAGTTTCCTAGCGTAGGCGAGTGCAGTATCTTGACGTGCTGGTACTTGGACTTCTCCTCAAACACAATCTTGTCAAAGTCGTACTCGAGAATTCTCTCGTCCGAGGTCGTGTAGTAGTTTGGCACAGGAGTTCCTCGTTTGATCAGCGGGATTCTGCAGGATAACAAGAACGATCTCTCTTAAGCAGAGTGTCTCAAATGTTTTGCTTCTATAAGGCTCGGACTTGGACACAACGTGCTAAATTTAGAACGACAGCAAGCGATATGACGTAACGCATGCGCAAGCAGGTATGCATGAAAGCAGGCAAACGTGGTTTCACACTGCTGCGAAAGTCAATATGTAGCACGATGCTTGGTCATTTATTGGGTATCTGTGGCGCAAAAGACCGTGTCGCAAGAGAGAGGACCATGAAAACCTGGATCGATGCATGCGAATGTCAGCGCTCTCGGAAAATCGATTGTTGTCTCTACATTTAGTAATATTTTCCGTTACGTTAAAGTCTATACATAGACGTCATTGCAGCCATTGATATGCAATGTTGCGTAAGCCACGTCTTAAACCCGACACGTGCCTCTAAAAAATCACGACACTAATAAAGTCCGTGCTCTGAAGATACACTGAAAGTTAGCTAGATCATGTCTATTATTATTACCTGCATGACATATGATTAACTTTTGTTGTAACTGCTCATGATTGGCGCTTAGAGTGTCACGGTAGTAAAAAAAAATAAACATTAATGATTGCTCTATTTGTAAGAACCGGTGCTAATATATTCTACTGGAGCTGATATTCCGGCTAGAAGGCTACTCATGGTTGTCGAATACCAGCGCATAAAGAACAAGGGCCGATCATAAAGAATTGTTTGTGTCTTTTTACGTTCGTCTCTTGTTTTTTAAGCGCTGGTATTTGACGATCATAATATATTGCGCTTATTTTTTTCGCAGGCTCTACGACTGCACCTCAAAAATAAAATCGATTGCGATTGTTATTATAGTCCTCACAATTTTTTCTAGTACAGCAATTGATTCGACATGAATATCGGGTATTGTTGAATAATTCCAAGATTGACAGCAATTTTCTCGTCTCACGCTCACGTTGCAAGACCGGCGGTGTTGTCCGCTCCATATTAATTTGGTTTCTGTAAGAATTTCGCAGGATAACCACAGTAAAATGTACGCATCGTTCTGACGTTGAAGTAAGTATATATATTGCTTGATTGCGTCCACGTGAGCAGTCGTGGGGGGGGGGGGGAGGGGGGAGGAGGAGAGGGGCTGACGCTACAGGGTAGCCTTCAATTTTTCGAGAGTGATTATTTCCCATCACATCGCTGCTTTTAATGCGTGACTGTACCGGAATCGCAGATATATTACCATCCGCTGCTTGCGGGTCATTATTCAAATATAGCTAAATTAGTAGATTACGCTAGAATCTCCAGAGCGGAGTATCTCACTCTTTCCGCTCGTTAGAGATAAAAAAAAAAGAGAAAACAGTGTCATTTTATGACACCACTCGAGACCGCACACCACTTTAAACTCTGTGGCCGACATCAATGCGAGACGCGAAAGGCATTCGTTGACATGCTAGCCGATCTGTCTGGCCGATGAAGCGTATACTAGTAACGCTCACACGTGACGTGTCCACGTGCTCAGTATTAAAAGCACCATACAGATGCAGGAACAATAGTCGAAGCACAGCCCTCGAGCAGAGTGAACATTACGAACCGCGAACAGTATGCGTACAAGTACTCAAGTAACACGCCGTTACTCGAGTTCCTATTTGAGCGGTGTGCTCCTGCAACTGTCACGCTACTAAAACATTAACCAGACTTTCGGGTAGCTGCGACAATAATGTCGCAGTTTTTACTCTCCCTGTTTCCTGTGCACCGCGTTGCATGCGCGAATGCTATTTGTTCGCGTCTGTTCTTGACAAGCCATACGTTTATATAGTCGCTCCCATTGACTAAACTATTCCTGTACAAAAGGCAAGTAAGCGATTAAGTCAAGGCGAGAAGACGTGTTCGAGCCATTACTACTGCCGGTGTTAGCGCGCTACGGACTGTGTAGGACTGGGGAAGCTTTTTTCTTGTTTTCTTCTCTTTTTCTGCGTTTTATAACACCTCGGCAGTACGACAAAGGAAGAAATGTAAACGGAACGTCTCGATGTCGTCAAGCCCATAAACGGTCACGTGATTCAGCGCGTATTATGAAACGCAGCGCTCGTTCGCGCTCAATAAATTTCATGGGCTCCCAAGTTAACTGCGACTAATATAAATGCCAAGCCGTGTTTCTGTCACTCTTCGTTATAGTCATGCGCATACGCTTGGAACTGGAAATGCCACGTCCGCGAAACGCAATTTTCGCTCTAATCGTCACCTTGAAACGGATGATTTAGCGAGGTCATTACGGCTTGCTCCGTTGACACAAGCAAAATGAAGAATGAGCAACGTAGCAAGCAAGAAGTGATGAAAACTGCGGCCTGCTGCTAAAGTGCACTACAAGCAAAAGTTCTAAAACACTACCGATGGCGTTCAGACTCGGTTTATTGAGCTAGAGGAATATTAAGAGCAGGATGCTTTTTTTTTAATTCTCGCAAGCAACTCGGGCTTGTGCGATTTGTAGATGTGCGAGAAAGCAAATAAGAACGATGAGGAAAAAAAGAGAGGGACAAAGACTACTGCCCCAGAAAAAAAAAGGAAAGCTACGGATTAACGCTTTCGTGGTTTTGTTCAACTTACGGCCTGGCCTCGCATTGATGTGAACAGAGTTCCGACCTGCGTGGCACGAGAGAGAGATTGCACTGTATAGGCCCTTGAAGAGAATAGACGAAAGAATAGGGAAAAAACCATAGACAGATGAGTGCGTAAGCAACAGACGTCTGCACGCCTGTTTGAAGAGTGTGTAACCCGCGGAAAAACATATGTTACTGCTTGCGCCACCTCGCTTCCTTTGGGTATTTTTGTGCAATCACGACTTTCGGGCAACACATTTCTAAGTTCAGAGGGAGTGGTCTTACCCGCGCTGCACTACTTTCACCCAGAATAGCTTAAACAGCTATTCTGGGTGAAACAGAAGCCGAAGGATTCGCAAAGGATTACCTTAGTTAGGTGCAGGCTGAGCCTTCATATATAACAATGTGCAACCATCCATTCATGTTTCAGCAGATTGCTTATATATTTAATTATAGGCATTCTCTTCATTTGCACTAGAACTTTGTACTGATGACCACCATGCTCGATGTGATCACGCAAATAGCTTTATGCCCAAAAACCCCATTTCATAACTCCCCTGCTTCGTATGGGGCTCGTCATGATGTAGCACAAGAAAGGCCTACCTTTGGCATTTCAATGCAAACGCTATATGAATATGTTGAAGATGTTATCTGCACGTTTTTACTATTACAGACAAAAAGGAAAAAAGAAACCATAGAAAACAAACGCAGGCAAACGAGCGTCACGACAGAACGTCTAGCTATATACTACGAATAGAAACACATCCACAAAACTGAAAAAAAAATCACTTTTCTTGCAAAACGATGTCAGTTATGATGGTTTTAACGGGGACTCTTTTGCATTTTCAAACTTTTGGGGCTGATATGTACGGTCGCATGCACACAGAACTCGTTCATGCGTTCATTTGTGGGCGCTTACCTTTCTATACGAGTTTTGATGCTTTCTTTTATTTTCAGTTTGAGCTCTTCCATGACCTTGAAAGGTTAGGGCAAGAGACAAAACGTACACCTGCTCTCAGCTCTGCCACACGCATATCCGAAAGAGAAAACACTATAGACGAGCCACATTTCGTTTACTTTAGCTTTAATGTTGTTTTAGACAAGCGATTTGCGAAGCAACAGGCGAAGTTTCTACGTGGTCGTAGACTACGTAGTTAGTTTTCACAATACACGCACATCTAGGACATGGTTCGATGATCATATGCAGCTTCACAGGTTGTGTGCTATTAGGACTCGGTGTATAGGTCTTGAAATCGGCACTATATGATAATAAACTTCTCTTATCATGCGGAACGCGTTCTTCTTGCGAATCTCGCGAAACTCGTATACAGATGGGCCCATTTGGAAGATTGGCAAGTCACAACCGTCATCTCTCCTCCTACTGAGCACATAGCTAGGATTTCATGGTGAAGACGACTCTGCAAACAACCAATTTTTTTCGTTGTTTTCCTTTGTTTCAAACGCCGCACTTTGGAACTACGAAGGTGCTTTACATGTGGTCTCTATATTAGTGCCTCAAGAGTTCCGAGTACGCGGATATGATTCCTCTGGTTTACTCGTATTTCGGTAAACATTTGAGCCCTTCGCACCAAAGAGGAATGTGTCGCACCGCTTTCGGCGTTGAATGAGCGAGAATATGAACTAGCCGTCTTTACTTGCGAAAAACATGTGACCTGTCAAAGGTCACAGTCTGTAGACAGGACTGCGCTGAAGCTAACTCACGGTAAACAGCAATATAAATATTTCACACGCGTGGATGTTTACCGATTTACAGCGATAGAAATCTTTCAAATTCATGGATGTTTACTAATGGGCAATTGATCCAGCGACTCTTTGACAAGGCCAGCCTACGTAGGAATTGCAGCGCTAACATTGACATCATTAGAGAATCAAGCGCGCTATAGTGTATTGAAAGCTGTCAAAGTGACGAGTACGTTAAGAGAAGAAAGCCATGACCTACGCACCTGGTTGGTGAGAGGAGAATCAGGATTCGCGTCTTCTATGGTCACTGTTAAGAAGCCGTTAGAATAAACCGTGATGAGGCAGGACAATCTGAAAAGGAAACAAGCCGCATTTCAGGCCACACATTTAAACGTACCACTGGCCGCTATAGCGTTTGGGAAAATGATTGTTGCTGGCGTTGACGTTGTGCTTTGCTGCATAATTCCTAACGGCCCCACTCAGTTTATTTTTATATTGAGCAAACAGCGCTGCAGGAGCGCCCTACTAAAAGAAGGACACAACACATAATTCGATATCGTTCTTTTTGTAATAAGGATTGCATGGTTGTTTTTCGCGTTTTTGCTGAAGAGTAGGCAGGCGTTGTGCCCCTTCCAGTGGCAGTTCTCAGCCTGCTCCTCGCTTTCCCTTTCCTGTATAGTTTATACATGTTTTCAAAACAAATTATAATAATAAATAATAATAATACGCTGGAAAAAGGAGTCCCCGCTGGATCGACATGATTGCACTCATGAGAAGCTCTCACGTTCATTGTGCTTTTGTGGTACGTAGGTAGTCTGCGTCCCTAAGCCTGACGAATTCGATAAAGGAGCGCGACGGCACGTTGAGTGGCGCCCTGCTCCCGTAAGATGAATAGGACAGTTTACAGACTACCCATACACTCCTTCCAGGCCGCTTTCGAGTTCTTATAGACGCGTCTATAGAAGTCTTTATGCGCTCTATAAAGAAAACTCGATAATGAATCTATTTGGTCTTATCTATCGTGGGATTTAGAGTCCCTAACCGGGTTGATCACAGACCGTTTTTTTAGACTTTAATGCACAAAAGAAAAAGCACAAGGCCACAATTCCCCATGATGTCATTAGTCAACACATAAACTCAGCAAAAATTAAGTCTCGTACTGTACAGCTTTTCGAGACGGTATGCAATAAATTAAGTGGTCCAAAGCCGGAGTCACTCGTTTCCCTCCACTATGGCCCCGTTTCCATGTCTTTCATTTACACTATGCTTCACCAACCGTGCCAGTCAAAACCGAAACTATCTTACTGTAACTATACCTTTACTCTGCGGACAATCAGTTTCTGTTGATGACGTCGGGAAATTCGTGCATCTGCAACAGGGACTACGCCTTACCCCGCCGACTCGGCTGTGTAGAGATAAATGTGCGAGCCCGTCGTGGCCAGCTCGTGCTTTCGCACCAGGCCCAAAGTGGACAAGACATCCTCCACAGATTTCACAGCTGTGGATCTTCGTTCTGCGTGGAAGCATAAATGTTGGTGCCTCATACGCGCCCTCTTCGAAGTATTTTGCGAAATGAAACATTCTCGCTTATAGAAGCTCTCGCGCTGTTGAGCACACAATGAAATGATCATCATCGTCATCATCGTCGTCGACGTCGTCATCGTCGTATTTCTATTCCACCGTAGGACAAAGGTTCCTCCCTGCTATCTCCAATTATCCCTGTCCTGCGCCATCTTATTCCAACTTGCGCCTGCAAATGTCGTCATGTCATTACCCCACGTAGTCTTCTGCCATCCTCGACTGCGCTTCCCTTCTCTTGGCACACATTCTGCAAGTCTAATGGTCCACCGGTTATTCATCCTATGCATTACATGGCCTGCGCAGCTCCATTTTTAAAAATCTTAATGTGAATAAGAATATCGGCTATCCCCGTTTGCTCTCTGATCCACACCACTCTCTTCGTGTGTTACGCCTAACATTTTTCGTTACATCGCTCTTTGCCCGGTCCTTAACTTGTTTTCGAGCTTCTTTATAAACCTCCAAGTTTTTGCCCCATATGTTAGCACCGGTAGAATGCAGTGATTGTACACCTTTCTTTGAAATGATAGTGGTAAGCTTCTAGTCAGGATCTGGTAATGCCTGCAGTATGCGCCCGAGCCCATTCTTATTCTTCTGCAAATTTCCTTCTCAGTATCATGGTCCCCTGTGAATAATTGACCTTAGATAAACGTACTCCTTTGCAGACTCTAGACGCTAACTTGCGATCCTGAACTTATGTTCCCTTGCCAGGCTATTGAACACTATGGTTGTCTTCTGCATATTAATCTTCAATGCCACTCTTACACTTTCTCTGTTAAGGCACTCAGTCATTTGTTGCAATTCGTCCCCAGTGTTGCTGACCAGGACAATGTCATCCGCAAACCGAAGGTCGCTGACATATTCGCCGTTGATCCTCACTCCAAAGCCTTCCCAGTTTAATAGCTTGAACACTTCTTCCAAGCATGCAGTGAATAGCATTGAAGAGATTGTGTCTCCTTGCCTGAATCCTTTCTTGACAAATAGCTTTCTACTTTTCTTTCAAATAAAATATGCCTGACATAATATATTATGTTTAACGAAGAAGCTACAGGCTTATTGCCCGCATCTTTCAAAAAGTAGTGAATATTTGTTGTCGTTATCATCATTTACAAAGCAAGTTTAACGAAGTTGTTCTTGTGAAGTTCGAGCTTGCAGAATCACTACATTGGTCACGAGACATCAAAAGCTGCAGAGCAAGCAATAGAAGTTAAAAAGTAATCAGGTGCTTTAAGTGTTTCTAGTCTGATGATATGGCGAAAAGAGTCGGGTATGTGCATCGCAAGCAGAAAAAAAGAGAACATTGTTTTTTTCAGTAGTAGGCAAGCTTCAAGCCACTTAAATTCAAAAGGTTGCCTTACTTGGGCTTTCGACGGCGCTTTTATCCAGCCACACATCCATCATTGCCGTACGAACAGTCATTGTGGCAACTGTATCTGCAAATAAAAAAGATCAAATGAAACAAATATTATCCCTGTAATGCCCAGAAGTTGTTGCAGAAGAAAAAAAAATATTTATAGGTAAATTCACACTTCACATGTCTTCGAAAAGACAGTCAAATAACGTTTTATTTTTTTGCAGAAATATTTATACATAATACAGAGCGTATCATATATGATACGCTGGGCATTACTGCTAATCACTACATATATGCCTTACATATGGTATGCTGCAAAACAATTGCGATCTTTGTTAAGGCATAGCTGAACATTGCACTTGCCACAATAAATGAAAGAAAAAAAGTTCTTTCCTGGAGGGCAATGCCTGCACCTAAGCCTGTTGGTGCCCCATACTGGCATGTGGCTGACTCCATCCTTGCGCACTTCGTCGTCGGGTGAGCTCGCACACACTTTACGTTTTATGGAAGCTCGTATTCCAAATGAGGACGGTCTTCCAACTGGCTTTTTGCCCACTGCAATGAGGCATTGAGCTATACCGGCCTGGAAGTGTCGGAGGTTCACATTCTTCTGATTGAGGCTGTCACAGTGACGCCTGTACAGAATCCAGGCATTCACTGTACTCATCATTAGTGTATGATAAAAAAGGTACATGTACCATCTTCGAGATTTGATGCCAAACTTGTACAGCTCCACCAAGTAATTCAATAGATCCACACCGCCCATGAAGGAGTTGTAAACCTTTATAGCAGCTGGCTGTGGAACATGAATGTATTTTTTCTCCTTTCTATCCCATCTTCGCACAGTGCCAACTGGTTCAGTGGATACGTAGTTCGATACAATGGTGACAGCTCTGTTGTCGTGCCATCTCACTACTGATATGTTCCGCGAAGAGTCAACAGCGTAGTCGAAGGCGCCACGGCCTTCTTTCTTTAGGTCACTTTCAGATTTGAGCTTGCAGTCCTTTAGTCTGTTGCTTCTCAGCGTCCCGACAAATCCCAATCCTCTCTTTGAAAGCTCAGCAGCCAGGTCAAGAGAGGAGAAGTAGTTATCTGCTGCTACTTTGTATCCCCTGTTTTCTGGAAGAGCCTGGCACATCTTCAAGGTAACGTCTCCGCCAAGACCATATTGGTAATTCATTTTTGCTTGTCCTTGATAGACGTCAAACTGATAGAGAAAGCCAGATGAACTGGCCCGTGCCCATAGTTTTATGCCCCAAGGGTGCGGTTTCGCGGGCATGTACTGCTTGATGGGGCATCTTCCTGTAAAGGAAATCATTATTTTATCGACACTGTTGAGTTCTTCAGGTTCTACGGTGAGAAAGTTTCGCTGAAGTTCATCTAGCCATGGGCGGATCTTCCATACCTTGTCACGTCTTGCTTCGTCGCTGGCTTCGTTGTTGTCCGTGAAGTGCAAAAGGCGCATGATTTTCTCGAACCGGTTACGAGGCATTATGTCGGCAATTGGAGCAAACCGTGTTGCGTGTTCCCAATAACTGCGAACACTGGGCATCTGCACTAGCCCCATCAATAAGTACAGACCAACAAATTGTTCAAGCTCGCTTTCCGTGACATTCAGAGATTTTCCTGTGGTTTGGGTGCTGTACAGGTTGGTCTCCCGAACTACTGCGGTCATCATTGATGGGGTTACGAACTGTCTGAAGTAAGACATGAATGAACGAACCTCGCTAGGCTGCGTGGATGTGTCTGTGAACGGAGGAATGCAGTGATCTATCAAGCGCTTCCTCCAATGACCCCTGTCCACGGATCCTGTGCCGCAGTGCGAGCTGCCGACATCGTCTTCATCCTCTTCAGAGGACTGATCAGAGGTGTCAATGTCATCTGTAGCAAGCCTGGGTGCACTGTCTGGAATGTATTCATCGTCGTCAGTCAGGTCACCAAAGTCGCTGTCGTCACCCGAAGGCATGCAGGCTATGATATCCTTGACCCTGGGAGCTGAAAAAAGAAGTTGTAACAGATGTATTTGTAGCCGAACACAATTCGTATCATATGTGATACGGACGGCGAAGTTTACGACGAATGCCCACTGTATCACATATGATACACTGAAAACGTGTTCCCAGCAGATCATTTTTACTTAGTATAACACGGAATAAAAGCAACTTAACAACACCTGTAAACGTTCTAGAACACAAATCAGGTAAGTTATCAAAATATTTACCTTTGTTTTTTGAAGAACGACCATAAAATGTTCTTGCCGGAATCGCCATGCCGCTTGAGCTGCGTGCCGCCATCTTTGATGTCACCGTGTGGCCCCCTCACAGCGAAATTCAGTACTAGTCAAAAGCAAAAACCATAGAGTTAGTAGAACACGTCTATGATGTCCATGGCCATCGGTCTGCGCAGCTTTTGTTTATGTGTTGGGGAAACAAGAACCGCCAGAAATTGTTAAAGACGGCGTAGCATATATGATACGCTGGGCGTTACAGGGTTATGTAACACAGAAGGAAAAAAATGTACCTAGAACAGTTAAGTCCCCTCTGGTCCAGCTATTCGGAGGTGTAGTCGTTTCATGCGCTGCAACTTAATTTAATGAACTAACTAGCTGGACATCTATGGGAACTGCAATGCCCTGTGACTCACACCAACAAAATGTGCTTTTTCACACATTAACTTTTGTTCCTCAACGTAGTTACATTGTACTTTCGTGTCTCAAGCAATGAATAAACAGTGTCTGTTGTGAGTTTACTTACCTTTGACGTTTAATCGATTTGTGGTCTACGAAAAGTATACGGGATTCGTCTACGGACATTTTGTCGACATTACTGACAGACGTCCACGGGCTTTTACACGGTTCGTCCAAGTAACTTTGTTTAATGAAGGTATGTCGCCATCGTCGGGTTTTCTCTGGCTGTATAACAGAGTGCATTCACTTGTGCACCAGTGTGAAAAATGAGGTGAAACAGGCGTTGCGTGACTGAGCACAGTCTCGACAGTGTACCGCGGGCGTTCTGTACGTACAGAGGCAAAGACATTTGCATATAACGCGGTCCCGACCATCGAAGCAGTTGCCAGAGCAGGAGACAACTAGCAGGGCGAAAAGAGACAGGGCATACTCGTAACTTTAGCCTCGCATGCACCACATTCAGCCGGTTTTGTACCACGTGTTATCGCTACTGTCGCAAGCGCAGTCTGGAGCACGCGGGTCGCGCGTTCTGGAAAGGTGTCTCGACCTCTGCGCTTCACCGCGGGTACGAACCAACGAGTTAGAAATTACAAGACTGAAAGAACACATGAAAATCTACGTCGGCGAGAGATGTTAGAGGACCCCTTTAGCTTACGTTCACTGGGCCGAAGTCAGTTCACTCAAACATGACGGTTTACTCGACAAGACAGAGCTACGCAGACGAAGGTTTTGTACTGACGGCGTTCAGCCACGTCGTTGTAGACGCCAAGACGACGCTAACGTCAGCACTCGCGTGACCTGTGCTTCACCTGTAGCCACGTTCTCACGAGCCCTTCAAAAGCTCCTCCCCCCCACCTCCACCTCCTCCCCCCAAAAACGATCGCGCACCATGAGCCGTAGGTCACGACGGAGAGGTCGCGAAAGCAAACACAACGAGAGCCAAATCCACAGCCAGAAAAATACAAAGACCTAAACGAAGGCAAGCGTAGGAAAGAAAGGCTGAGAAAAGAGAACAAGAGCTAACCGGTAGCAGAGGAGTCAACCGGAACCAGAAGCTACGAAAGCTGTTCACGTACATAAACAAAAAGAAGCTGTCTTAGCATCGGTCAGACGCGGCTTCCTACCTGGAGACCGCCACAATAAGAGTGGCGGTGGTGCCATGGGCAGGCACGACACTCTGTAGTGCAGTTCCTACAAATAGCAGTGCACGCCATTGGTGAGTTATCGTCGCTAAGCACGATAGCCAGCGTGATAAAGAGAGCAAAATCAAGCAAAAATAGAAAGCCGTCGTACATTAATGCCTCTGAGGTACCTGAAACAGTCTACGGCTGAGTCTCTTGAAGTTTCATGCAGCTCCGTTAGCGACGCGGGGCTAATGACCGCTATAAATGTACTTCAGTGTTCATACCTCGAGTTACAACACGTAGTTTGACCTAGTGTTGGACTAGTGTGGGCCAGTGTTGCATGAGCGTCCCACGCCATGAAGGCGCTCTTAAATTTTTTCTTGTGATACACTGTGCACTAGTATCGTACGACGTATTGTGTGTCACCTTAAGCGTCTGCCGTGAGTACTGTGTGTATCATTTCATTTACCACCGCATTCACTTGCAGTTGCATGCTAGGCGCTCCGCCAGGCAAACCTCTCCAGTTTTTATTACAGGTCTCATCTGTCTCTTCTACGATATATATATATATATATATATATATATATATATATATATATATATATATATATATATATATATATATATATATATATATATATATATATATATATATATATATATCATACGAAGCCAACAAACAAAGTCACCAAGGACAACAGATGAGAAATTAGTTTTATCTAGTAATTGAATTAAAGACAAGATCACGTACTCGTGACGCCTGCCAGGGTTTGTGAGTGGTGACGCTGGCTAACACTCCTAGGGTTAGTTCTAGTATAGTAAAACATAAATATCCCAGAAAGTGGACGGGAAACGGACGGGAAAACTGGTAAGAGCATCGCACGCGTAATGCGAACACGTGGGATCGTTCCCCACCTGCAGCCAGTTGTTTTTTCATCCATTTTTATTTACATTAATTTATCCTTTCTTTAATGCAATTAGTAAGTAGGAGTGATTTCCCCTATGTTGTCCTTGGTGTCTTCGTCGGTTGGCTTCTTATGATTAATAAAAATCGGGCCCTTAGGTTCCCTCTCTTCTCGTTTACACACACACACACACACACACACACACACACACACACACACACACACACACACACACACACACACACACACACACACACACACACACACACACACACACACACACGCACGCACGCACACACACACACACACGCACACGCACACACACACACACACACACACACACACACACACACACGCGCGCGCGCGCGCGTGCGTGTCCATGTGTATATATATATATATATATATATATATATATATATTAGAACAGTTTTACTCAACAGTTCCGAATAGCGTGCTGCGCACATCAGAGAGGCGCGAAATGTGGAACAAAAGCATTGAATAAACAAACAAACAAACACATCCTTGCACATGGTATGCAAGTGTAATAAACACTTTCAATATACATGCAGTAGCATCTCAAGTACTACCGCAGTGGTCACAATAATTCTGCTGCCTTCGGGCAAATCAGACGAAATCGACAGAAGCAGGAAATGCTACCACATTCTAGTGGACTCCGGTGCGGATTTATATGTCGAAGCTCGGTGGCCGAATGGTTTGTTGCTGCTGGTGCAGGGTCGACGATCGAGCCTTGCTTCAGTGCGTGCGTTGTGGCACTATGCTGGCACGCCAATGCAGCTCTGAATGCTACTGGATGTCAGCTGCCAATCAAGACTTTTGCTCCGCCCGCGCATCTGAAGACAGCTGTGACAGCGTTTCCGAAGGCGAACAACAAACAAGCGAATAGGGACGCAAGTAAACAGCACGCATTTTCAAGGTCCGTGCAGACGAGCTGGAACATTCAAAGGCTCTGCAGCAAACGCCTGCATTCTGAGGCGAGTGCACATATATTTATGGTATGTTAACGCAAACACTTTTTGCGGCGCAGTGTTTCCATTGCAAAGTGAAAAAAAAAATCCCCAAGTGCAGGGATTTTATAAAACTTCGATATATATGAGAAAAATTTCCTGTGATATTACAAGGTGTCCCAACTATCATGCACCAAGATTTAAACATATGCATATACCACGTTGCTGGACAGAACCAAGGTGATGTTTGCCGTCGCTTGGAGATATTGAGATTATTTTTTTATTGCGACTAAATACATAATTAGTCTTAATTAGTTAATTAATCAGCTTCTCAAATATTCTAATTAGATGAAAAGTGTCAACGAGAAAATTGTATAGCAACATCAAAGACTCCCGATGCAGCTTTCTCTTGCTCAATATGTGGTACATAAAAGTACATAAAAGTGCTTTCCGAGCGTGAAAAAAGCCTGCAAATGCACGAAAAATTGCCACACGACTTTTATGTACCACGTATTGAGCAACAGAAAGCTGTATGTTGCTACACAATTTTCCCATTGATACTTTTCATCTGATTATTATATGTGATCGAGAAGCTGATTAATTAATGAAGACTAATAATCTAATGAGGCGGAATGAAAAAAAATAATTTGTGTATCTCCAAGCGACGGCAAACAACATTACCTTGGTTTTGTCCAGCTACGTGGCATTTGCATATTTTTAAATCTTGATGCATCATGGTTGATTGGGACACTGTGTGTGCATATATATATATATACGAACGCATTTCTGTTGTTATTTCTAAGCGAAACGAGTAGTCGTCACCATGAGAGTGTAACTACATCGTTCTTTTATCTTCCTTTCAATAAAAAGCAAATCTTAATTTTATTTATGTTCATTTTTACGCCATTTCTTGGAAACGGTAAGTCAGAAAGCAGCACTAGTACTCTGGCGTCTGAAAGCCTGCAAGACCGCGAGAAGAAAAGTAATGAAAAGTTCAGCGCATGCTATTTGCAACGCATGTAGATTGTACGCATCCGCAGGCAATTATACGAGGCTAGCAAAAAAGGTGAAGAAGCACGCATGAGCCACCTAACGTATTTTCGAGCTGTGGATATGCCTGCGCTCAATATTCATTGTCAAGTGTGCGAGGGGATTTTTTTATCGTAGAAAAGAATAAAATTTTCCAGAGGAATAGCTCTGTGACGCGCGGAACTCCGCGCATGTGTTGTACATCTCTTCGTTTCGTGTTGCGCCTTCCGAGTAGGGCACGTGAACATAATTGTAACTTGCACTAGTCCAGACACAAGTTCTACAGGACTTGCTTTCGACCGAAACGTCAGTGTGACAAGACCGACCTTGTTTTGAAACGAGAGACACGGTTTGCTTAATGTTATACTAAGGTCAGACGACATACTAAATTTTTGCCAGTGCACGGCTAGTCAGCGAAAACAACAAAACGCATCAACAAAGCACACCTGCTTGCTCGAAGAAAGCACCCCTACTACACTTGAAAGCTACAGGAATTAATGGTGACTTAGTGAACAACTTTAGTGTGTGTGCGTGTGCGTGTCCATGGGTATTAATGCCACCTGTGTGTTCATCATTCACATATATTTCTCATCTAGCACTGCAGCCGCGTACAAAGCCCTCAGCCAGGCAAGAATCTATAGTTTTTTTTCCCCTTAAAGTCAACGTCACCAAACCAAACTATTCGGAAAAGCTGATATCGCCCAGAGGCATGGTACTGAGCAGTATCTCTGGAAAAACTTAGATGACGTGCTCTACGAGTGAAGCCAAGATGTCAGAATATCTTCCAATTTGTCTACATGTATTAAATAGTAACAAAAGAAAAAAAAAACTAATCAAGACACCAACGCTTGGTCAAGCAAGCACGTTTTACACCTCCGCCCGTTTTTTTACTGACTTTGAATGCTGTAGCCTGCCAACTTGGTGCCATTCTGTCCTTAAAGTAATTTGTGAATCGCTTGTCCCTGATGTTGGAGAAGGCTTACATATTCTGAACCACAGAATGCTATTACAAACAGAAAAAAAAAAAGAATAGAAAAGTGGATAGTCCAAGCAGCAAGTCAAGCATTGCGTTTACCTGCAACGTCACAGTAACGGCGCTATTGTGCACACGAAACACCAAAGAAACGTGTTCCAAAGAGCTCGGCTCCTGTGGCAACGTCGGGTGCTAGACACTCGCTTTTACTGTGCCCCGGAACGCGGACGGTCCGACTTCAGGTTTCAAGAAATGCTGCACCGAAGCTACAGACGTAACATGCAAACTGCGCCCGCTGGGTGACGGGCAATAAAGTTTGCAGAGTCATTGCTGCAGTTGCTGCGCGATGCAATAGTTGCAAGCTTTTTCACGCGATCCTTTCTTTTCGAACTCTCGCAGACTTTCCCGACCACGGCTGCTCGGTGATGCTGGGTGCTGATGCTGTCACGCCGAATAGCTCACACTTAAAAAAAAAAAAAAATTATTTGCGTGCTCAATGCTGGGATCGAACTTCGCTATACCCCACCACATCAACCCTATATGCTCTAACGATTAGGCCGCAATCATGCGCATAATTATATCTTGCCAACGCCAACCACCTATTCGACTATGATCGCCGCGTGCTTTACAATTGCTTAGCACGGATGCGCGAGAGCACACGCGTGAGCGCCAGTTTTTCCTTTGCGTCAAAGACGCAGGAATGAAATGGAGAGATTTATAGCATCTGGTTAAGCACTTCACGAAAGTTTCGCTTCACATATATTCCAATGCGCGTGTTGGATCTGCATAATTTTACTCAATTTTCTTGTATTACCCATATGTCTCGCGACTAATCGTTCCTACCCCCCTCCCATATCCCATATCTCCCATCGATAAAAATGCAAAAAAAAAAAAAATGGCAGTGGTTTAGCTCGGCTATCCCAGGATATACGTAGCGAAAGCCAAGGTTTAGCATGGTTAGTCTTGGTTAATCTTGACTTCAAGTCCAGGTTAGTCTGGTTGTCTAGCTATGTTGCGGCGTTTAGCCAGTCGTTCGGGGCGCTGTTCGTCTGTTTCCTGCGCGATTCGTTTCCTTTTCATCTCGTTCCGATGTCGATTCCAGGCCTCCTCCTGCTTACCAGAATTGTCGCCGTCCATACTGCCGCCTCAACTGTGGTTGCGGCGCACGCGAGCTTTCCTTTCCAATCCTCCGACATGTTATCAGGGATGCGACGCAGCTGGCGAAGCGAGCGGAGGCGAACGCAACGACGAGGAACGCGGTGTGGCGTCATGTGCCTCCTCGGAGCACGGCCACGGCGAAATCGCAAGTTCGCGGCCCCAGTAAAGCTTTCACTTAAAAAAAAAAAGTAAATAGCAAACGTGAACGGGGACGGTCTTTCACCGAAATAAACGAAAAAAATTCATACTGCGCCGCTCATAAATGGAGAGATCACCACGCGGATACCTTCACACGCCACGAAGTCCCCGTCGCGACTTCCTGCAGAACACTGCGTTCGTCGGGTCGCCGGGCTGCAGCCTCATCTTTTTCTCCGGGCGAAATCAATCGATGCTCCACGAACCGACCCGCAGACCCACCGACCGCGCGGCAGCGTACTCCAGTAGCGCTGTAGCTCCAGTAGCGTTCCAGTAGCCTCATTGAAAGCCTCACGCACGGACGGAATATTTGGCGAGATTACGGTTCAATATAGAGCCCGTTATTATTCCGCTTTTCAATGTTTAGACATTTTCAGGCTACAGCCGAACGGGCAGTGAAGCTAAAAGCCGCCTCTAGCTCAAGAACGGTATGCCACATTACGGTGGGATGAAATTGTCCAAGTTAGGGAAAAATCAAGGACGGCGGATAATTCCGCTCCAGAAGTTACGTATTCGAAATGGTAAAGAGAACGAGAATATTTTATCCGAACGAGAGATGTGTTCTTTTTTTATTAGGGGGGGGGGGCATAGCTCTTTTAAGACGACTGAAATAGTGAAGCCAATGTTGTACTGTTTATTGATTGTTGTATTCTCCGGTATGAACACTCCCGGGTTCACTGTGTTTTGTGTGCGTATAGCGTATTTTTGACCTACCATAGCTACACAGAAGCCCCTAGGAGCACACTCTTGGCGAAGAACCGTCAGTACGACTAACGAGTAAGCCAACGACATCGTAGACCGGGAGCACGCGCATTCTCTTTTAAGATTTCACTCTCTCTTTCGACACAGCTCCGGAAAGAACGGCTCCCTTACCTTAGCCGGATGCCCCACGATTTGGCGCCACTCTGGCAGGAGGCGCCGATTGCGTTCGCCGATGCCTTTGCCTCTGCTGCTGCCGCTGCCTTGATGATCTGCATGAAACGGTCAGTGACGTAGGTTCTGCGCGAAGCCTTGCTCCTTCGTCACCGCGGTCGGCGGGGGTCCGGCGTCGCTGCTCTTGCGCGCTACTCTTCGGGAAAGCAGCTGCTTGCGAACGCTGGCTACGAGGGGCCAGCTGATCTTGCGGCCGCGTTGGTCGTCGACTCTCGACGTTCCGGGCGTCCTAGTCCTGTGGGCGGGGCCAGCCAGGTTCGGCAAGGAGCAGATCAGGACGGCTTGCATCGCGGCAACGCGACAGTGCGGCCGTTGGAAGCAGGAGCGGCGAGCGGCGCTCCCGCTGCTGCAGTTCGACCAGCAGTGCGCCTGCGCGGGATCATTGAACGGTTCGTCTTCGGGACGCCGCCACCAGACCATCATGCCAGACTACGATGACGCTCGTGTAGGCGCGCGGCGAGAGAGAGAGAGAGAGAGAGGAGTTGCCTGAACTTCGCGCTGCCGCGGCAGTGTCGTTTGTTTGTGTGGGCGAACGCTGCGCATCTCTTGACCTTTCTATCCGTTGTTTCGAACGTGCTGTTACTCCTTCCGGCGAGCAGGCGTTGCTTTCCTTGCTCCTTTCGGTCCCACAGCGCCATTCCGGTTTCTTTGGCCTCCTTCTTCCTTCGTAAGCGCGTTTCTTTTGCACGACAATAAGTTCGTTTTTTTTTTCTCGAAGTGCGTGTCTTCCATGTTTCCTTCTTCGTGAAATAAGATGTGGCGTCAAGGTCCGAATAATTCATTTGAGAGGATTGCCGAAACCCCGTTTGGGGAAAGGGGATATAGGGCTGAGAATGGCTGCCCAGCGCGAATCTCTGGTGACTTGAGTGTCTCTTAAAGCTTAAAGAGCCTGCGGCTTTTTAAGGCGATTATATCCTCTCGAAGGATATAATCGTCTTTCCTTGTTGCGAAGTCCAGCACACTCCCACCACGAGGAAACGAAATGGGGCTAAAACAGGCTTAAAACCTATCTCAGATCAACTTCTGTTATTTCATTTTTAATTATACCGCGCTTGTTTTCCTCAGTTCCAAGTACTAACAGTACTTTTCTTCTAACAAAGCAGTAAAAGGAAGTTGCTTACTTCATTCGAGATCTTTAAATAGAAGCCGCGTTCCAATTATCTTTCATCGTCATCGTAAGATAATTGGCATAGTACCCAGAACCTCCTTTATTCGGTGGCTATGCTTTTACACTCCCTACCACCTTTACTGAGCTTATAACAAATTGCTTACGTACATAGCACTTACTTAAAGGGCAGTGGACATAAAGATATGACGACGACGACGACGACGACGACGACGATGATGATGATGATGATGATGATAGCATGTACTGTTTCTAAATTATTTCTACGACGTGTTACACCTTCGCTTTGCGTTCCTACCACTGCCGATCGTGAGCGCTGGCTGGAAGCACCACTGCGAAGAGATGACGTACGCGAACGTTTCGTTATGTATGTTGAGTCTAAAGTCACGAATATTGAGAGAGTGAGTAT
Organism: Dermacentor variabilis; assembly: GCF_050947875.1. Taxonomy (NCBI): domain Eukaryota; kingdom Metazoa; phylum Arthropoda; class Arachnida; order Ixodida; family Ixodidae; genus Dermacentor; species Dermacentor variabilis. Next base: position 134,063,213 of record NC_134573.1, read on the forward strand.
ACTCGCAAGTGACTTTCTGGGGCTGCTGCCGTACTGTGCGCGTGCACAGTTATAAAGGTAGTCCTAACTTATTTTGCCCTGCTTCACAAATTCTGACGTCACAATGTCAGGTCTACTTGGTGGCCGCGTTTTGTAAACCATTAACTTTATTGCAACCTCTTGAACTTCTAAAGCCATTTCTATGGCTTTGGTTCGCGGATGGCAGCATCGCTGCAGACCGCCGCGTCTCCACTGTGTTTATTGTTAATAACGACCCTTACGACGTCGAACAAGGCAGAACTGAAGAGACAAAGACACGACTCCGTGGCACAGAAACACGCGCATTTATTTAACATGCTGCGTCCAAACAGTGTGGGCAAAAATGTGCGTACTACAAGGACAACATCAAAGCCAGTTATCGTTTGATGAGTCACGAGCTAGTGTACAATAGAAAAACCTTGTTCTGATGATCAGTCCTTGCTGGAGACTTCTCCATCGCAACCAGCTAATTCCACCGGCAGCGTAAACGGGCAACTTCTGAAGACATTTCACAAATCTGGATTGCGGGAAAGAACGCACCACGTATACGCGTACAAAGAATGAATGACGACTGTTTTGCTAGGCGTATGAACATGTGGATAGCTGTGAAGCACTAGTAAAAATGCAAGCAATCAAGAAATCAGGAGAAAGATGGAACGTGTAGACCGTATGTGTCACAACGTTTGCACAGAGATATGAAAGAAGATAAAGCGTCGTTCGCACTGTATGTTTTCTTGCTTTCGCATTCGTACATGTTGCATTGTAGTGCGAATCCCAAAGTATAAAGAATACATATACAACGAGGAAGCCAACTTAAAACAACATGATCAGGCATTAACAACATCAAAACAAACTGAGGAAACCTATAAAAAAAACCTCGTCGAGTCGAAATAAAGAGAAAAAAACACGAAATTAAATGGTAGCATAACGGCAATGCTGCGCGTGCACTTTTTTCCCTCGTTTTTTTCTGATCTTCGTTTTCTCCAACTCCTTGCTATGAATGTTTCAGCACGTTCGAACACCAATCAGTCGAAACTACCATTTTACTTGGAGACAACACAGCAACACAGTTTTCCTTACTGACTCATCAAGCGGACCTCGATATATATGACGGTATGTATCGCGTAGTAGGTTACATTTCGTTACAGGTAATAATGTATAACTCACCACATTACATGTTGCAAACATAGCAGACTACCTCGTTTGCAAATTAAGTCTACGTACAGTTACATTGGTTCTTTCTCAGCCTATCACAATGTAGCTGAATATCGAACCCACAAGGACATACACATAGTACAGACACCGACACGTTGACGTGAATCAACTGGGTAACACGAGCCCAAAGGAGCCCTAAAACGAGCTAGAATACTCGTAAAGCTCGTGGCAAGGAGAATAGAAGGGAGTAAGTCTAACGTGCGACAAACCGGTTCACACTCGATCGCGACCGAAACGGCCGTGCGACATGTGCGCGACTTCTTTCTCTTCATTTTCTTCTTTCATGTGCTTGCTTTTCTTTCTTAACGAAAATATAAAGTTAGAAAGTATGGTCTTCGTGGTGAGAATATTCCGTGCTACAGTGGTCTGATTCGCTCTTATCGCTAGCGAGCCTCATGGCCTATCGGAGCTACTCTTAAGGCCACTGTGGTTTCCCTGCCCAAAAGAGGCCATGTGTTATCTCTTGTTTCCTTCTAGCAAGTACACACGTTTGCTCCATAATCAGCTCGCTTATGGTTGCCTACTAGCACATATTTTCGCCTGATTTGATCAGACAATCGAATACATAAATATTCTGCGTTCTATCTATAAGTAAAAACTTCCTCTATATAGTGGGCGTAAGTGCTTGCAGATACGTATCAGTGCTTAGATAAGTCTCACAATGATGCTGACCATGATTGGTGACCGAACTCGCGATGACCTCCACCTTACACCTGGGATGAGAGGGAATGAGGTGCGGTGAATAGTAGTATAACGTGAAAGGTGAACTGGTGGGTGATGATATTAAGCTTGTGGGTAACGTTTCCCTGGCGCTGACTGACTTGCCTTTCACACTGACTTGGAATAGCATGCCGCCCGGTTTCAGGTGTTCCCGTGTCTGGGAGTTCGTGAGATAGCCGCGGTCTAACCTGGAACTCTAGCCTGGATTTCCTACGGCAGCTTACTATACCACGTTCTTTTATTTATGCCTCAGACGTTCTTTTTTATCTCCTTTAAAACACGTCTGCAGGACGTCGTGAATTTGATGTCTACAAGCAGAGTTTGATATGAACTCCTTGATCACGCATGCAAGTTTCGTGGCACATGCGCTGCATCACCTATATTGTTGCAGCTTATCTTCCTTGAAAATTGTTTATATCATTGAAGAGTTCCTATCGAACTCTGCTTGTAAATTCGTAAATGTCAACTTTACGATGACTCGTAGACGTGTCTCGCAGTCTTAGTATAAACTTCTAATAGGCAAGTTATCGATGCAATTCCTGGCAATCCAACGAAACTAGCTGCACTCGGGGAGTTCCGTGCATGCGATTGCTCGTCATCATTTATAAAAATTTTGTGGAGCAAGCGCTAGATTTCGTCAATGAAAACTGCCCAACGGGAAAAATATCTGTACTGCGAGCGAAAAATGCAAGTCAAGCACAGGTTGTCTTTAGCTTGGGCTAGCTCTTCCGTCGCGCATCACTTTGTGCATGGTACTGTGTGGTTCAACGGTATACCACATTTTGGCGCTTCTTCCCTTTTTATATTTGACTTCTAGTGGAATAAACCATGCTTGCTTGCGGGCCGCCTGCTATTACTTAAGAATCTGTTCACACCCGGCACATATATGATGTAAATAAAGCTTCTCCAGGTCCGCAAGCACGTTGCTCGGATTTCACGTGCACTGCGCCCCCATGTGCGGCAGCGACGAACAAAGGGCAAGCAAATGTGATGCGCCGTAAGAAAATTGGATCCGACCATTACAAATTTGTGTTGTGCCTTGAATGTGTGCAATGCGTGCATGATTTCGGCGTCTCGGATTCCCGCTTGTCTCAAAACAATTGCTACACGATTTTTGATCCTCTCTAAAGAGCAAGTCGTAACCTCTGGAGTCATTATACGTAATAACTGGCCCTGTTGACAAACTGCGCACCGACCTTTGGCCCCAACTACTGCACAGCCATAGAATGTCGATTATCCGGCCACGTGGAAAGTTTGGCTCGGGGATGCGCAAAACATGCTGCCGAGCCTGTGGTTACCAAGGGTAAAAATGTATCACGAGATGCAAGATGCAGAGCTAGCACTGATTCGGATATTATATTTGCTCGTGGTGAGCCTTGAACAGCAATAAAAATGCTGTTGACTCTTTGAGAAGTTAGACCTGCCCGACTGCTGACCACATAGAAACATATGTGCCCAGCATAAGTGAAAGCGAATCTTACTCTCATAAACTGGATGTAAATGCAGTGTCATTAGCGTGCGTATGTTGTGAAGGGGACGAAGCGATTCGAACTGTTTCCACTTTCGATTTTGGATACACACAAAACCAAAATAACAATTTCTTTTGTCCTGACTCAAATCACTCAAATCCTGACACAAAGCAAAGGCGCCAATGTATAGTAGTTGTGTTTAGTGCAGTATCGCTTAAAAAAAAAACAGTGTAGAGCATTACTGGGCTAGCTGGTGCATATCAGCCGATTTTGACAGCATGACTTACTACGATGATATGTGCAGCAGGAAAAGGACGTCCCTGGTAGGAAGCATGTATGGTTCACCATGCCCTCTCCCCTTTCATGTACACTTCTGGTCATAAATCTGGGATAGCTACTGCACACCATTGCAGTGTCTTCAAGAACACCCCATACATCCTCGGAGGGGAATTGGCCACACGGTTACATTGTGTTCTCTTCCCTTGTTCTTCGCAATAAGTTATGCTGACAGTACCGATATCGAGCACTGTGCACCATACAAACAGCTTCCCAGCTCTCGGAAGCCAGTGGCACGACCAAAAGAACGAAGAATGCAGCCCTTACCAGTCTTGTGATACAGGACTGAAAGAGTTCCAAAAAGAAGGGCTCATCTTAGCTCGAGCAGCTGATGGCACATCGTTTCATGCCGTGCTAGATCTTCTCAAGGAAGTCGTCAAACACGGCACTCCCGTATATCAGCGTGGCTAATTTGAGAATGCACCGATGCATCTATGTATCGCAGACGGCAGTAGAAGACTAGGGTTTCTTGTCCCCTGGGAACTGTCCGAAGCTCCCTTTGACCCTGAAGCCTCCCTTTGGGTCTGCTTCATAGCGCACCACTTGTAGGCGGCCCTTGGGGTCCAGGTAACTGTAGGACCCTCGGACGCGACCGTCGGCGTCCTTCTCCTCGTAGCGAGTTTGCGGGTTGTAAGGGTCGGCCGTGTCGAAGCCGAAGCGGTACGAGTACGGTCCCTGGAAGCCCTGCGTTTCCAGAAGAAGGAGAGCGACTGCAATCAATGTCACGTCAAATGGCGCTGGGCTAAAATCAAAGCGTCTATTCTGAGAACGTATACAGGTAAAGGAAACGGCGCATAATGAGCAAGGACAAGAGAGAGCGACATCACAACTGCCTAGCTGTGATAGAACTCTCTCTCGCCTACGTCTGTTATGCGCTGTTGCCCTTCCAGATACGTAAAACCGATTCGCCCAAGCGTACACTCGGTATTTCTGTCCCGTCTTGGAGAATGCGTGCACGTAATCGTCGGTTCGGACAAGCAGACAATAAGTTAATGGCGCGAGGAACAGGCCTGTAAACTGTGTAAATATGTCCGTTGCATAGATTTTACAATTAAACTGGCCACCATGTACGTGTGAAGAAATCAATCAAAAAATAAAATTTGTCCTGTTTCGATAACCTATGTTCACTTATTTGCGTGTACCAAATATTAGGTAAAGGAACTCTTTGATATTGCACTGTCTCCTAATCATTTAAATCTTTTGACTCAGACCGAGAGGGCGTAAATGCACAAAGTGAGCATGTGAATTCTAAAATAAAGAAGGCAGAAAAAGGACAGAATAAAAGTATTATCAACAGAAGTAACAGAAAAAAGATGAGCAAGTGGACAGATGTGTCACGCACACCACTGCAGTTTTCGAAAGTGTGCGGTGCAGTGAAATCGAGAGCGGAGGATTTATCGCGTGCTGATAGTTATTTGCGGCCAAAGGGACAACAACATAAAAACAAAATATAGTGAGCCATTCCACTCTGCGAAGGTGGATGACAAGTGAAGCTGTTTAGCATACGACACAGAGGTGACACCGAACTTTGAACATAGGTACGGACTCATTTACCGTGATATTTATATCCATGCGCGTGTGCGACGGGACCGTCAACACGGGAGAGCGGAAGGAAAAGAAAGGAGATAAGCAAGCGCTTGGAACGCCGACAAAGAGAGGGCTGTGCGAACGTAGACATGGCGGACGGGGGTCAAATTGTAGTATTGGTTTCCACCACCTCAATACCTGATACGGGTTGTGTTATTTGGACCCGAGATATTAAACTTATTTTCGCAAGCTGAAGGAGTGCTTGAAGCCTGCTTCACCTCCGCTGCGAGTCGGTCCGGTATTGCACTACCTTCGGCATCGCACCACGGTTTGTGGTCTATGGACATCGATCCACTGGAAACTAGCCATATAAAACTAGGCTATTAAAAGACAGGGACGTCTGACGGCTGTTACTCGGCTCTGTCATGCCAGTTATTCATTCGTGCAAAAAATTTAACGTTGTTGAAGCGCCAACGATAAATTTCTTGTCAACATTTTCAATACCGTAACAAATAAATTAATGAGAAGCTCACCACTTCAAGGTGCAAGGTGCCTGTTGATTGCCAGGAAAGGAAAACAGTATATTTGGCAACCGATAACATAGAATAGCTTCGGCGACAGGCACCAAAATGAGTGATGTTTGCGCTATTCTACATATTATAATAAGGGCTACGGCTCGCGAAAGATAATGAACCGGAAGAAAACACTGGTTTGACCGAATGGCCGGATTTTCCTGGTACTTAGCACAATGCCGAAGACCGTTTGCGGGAAGAAGGCTGCACTTCTAAGAAACACCTGCCTATAGAGGTTCAACAGTGCGTTGTTTCCGTAAGCGTCTCACTACACTGTGTACATTGGGTCTTGTGAAAGACAGAGAGTTTATTCCCCTCACGAATACACAAACACCGAAGCGAGACGTTGTCCGCGGTGACGACAAGCCGCACGGACGATTGCGTTTCGACGCAAGACCGCACGCCGCGATGCAAAGAACGCAGCGCTTGACCGTCCAAGCGTATAGCGTTTCAGAGTATGAACAGCGTGCCTCTGGTCGTCAACGTTCATCGGTCTGTCGCTGTAACAGGCCGTGTCCTTGCGTCTTACTTCGTTCGAAACCACGGCAACAGCATCATGAGATTACACACTCAAACATATACATGTTGAGAACCGCTTCGAGAACCAAAGTGTGAAACAAACGTGACTGCTAGTCAGCCATATAGCTATAGCTGCCACAGTTGTGTGCGAACCACTCCGGAGACCTTCGGGACTGAATGTCTCGGAACACGTGCCCCGGTGAATTAAGCAGGACTTACAGTACATGATCACTAGGCCATTGTGTGTTTCCACCTTTCATCGATACCTTGATGGCATGGTAGCGATACCAAGCCGTGTACATAACTGAGTAAAAGTTTGGAACGTTACACGACTAACAGAAAAGCAGTGCGGTACCAAGTGTACACCAACACAGGTAAACGCGTGAGCTTTTTCGAAAATAGTGCATTCTGGTATGTCCGCATCAGCACGAAAGAACTGCTCGCTGGAACTCGACCACTGGCCAACTTTACGGCGTGCACTAATGCTGCGTAAACGTGCTATAGGGCAGAGTTGTAGAAGTTCCGCTGCCACAGACTTGCGTTCACTTATTCATCTAATATTCAGTTACAGGATGCCAAGGCGCATTTAATGTGAGTGGTGTCCTGAAGAGAATAAGAATAGGCTGTCAATATGGAGCTGGTAGCAGCCTCCACGCCAGAAACACGAAAGATGAAGAACCATCTTTGTTTACCTTGACCTTTACTATTTTGGAGAAGTGCGCACATTATGCCTTAATAAATTGTTTCAGTGGGCAAATTCGTCCGTCTGTGAAAAAGCATTTCCAATTCTGCCGTAGTCATCGATTCACTTTGCCAGTCAAAATGTGCACACGCATTAGTTTAACTGCGACCTTCACCAAACTACGTCCAGCCACTGCCGCTGACAAGACTTACCCTGAGGTTCGACAGACAATGGTCGTGAGTCGCGACAACGGTGATTATAAGAGAATATAAGAGAATATTGTGGGTTGTATTGTGGAAAAAATTTTGGTAGTATGGGGTTACCCTGGGAATTGAGTGCAGAGATTGGAAGCCCCCGCTCGCTTCCTGCTTCTGCTGTTCACTACTTAATTGACACGGAAATGCAACGCTTAACTGTACAGCATATACCTTGTGAACATGATAAGTCAGCATACTGTCCATTTTGTTAAAGAAAGCACTTGCAAGCTGTAATCGTGTCTTAATGAAAGCTCATGTATGTGTAAAAATAAGATCGATAGCTGCTTTCATTCGGTAAAAGCACGAAGATCATAGACAAACGAAAGGCAACAGGGATAGTCACAGAGGTACTTGGAGAATTCGTTTATAGAAGATTTCAAAAATAAGAACGCTTATGAGAATGGCCGTGCCCACCATTTGTTGGAGTAACAGAGGTACAGCGTATGGACTAATAGGACCTTACAAGAGAAATACATTGTGAAATGAGATCCACTTTTCAACACAGGACAGCGAAATGTATGATGTAATGATATCGCCCCTTCCATTAATGATATCATCCCATTCCAGAATACGATACCGCATCAAGAGTTCTTGCGCTGCCAAAGAAATGCACGGATTTATTTACGAGCTGCGCATATGCTTGGAGCAGAGTTTTTTCGGTGTTCGTCGTGGAAAAAAAAACACACACACACAGCGTGTTTACAGTTTCGGTCAAAAGAACTAATGCCATTGCAGCAGTTATGCTACGCTGTGGGATGATGGATCTCCTGAGGCTTTTCGGGCATTAAGAGAGTTTCGAAGGTGAGCGCGAAAGCTTTCATCACTCTAGCTCTACACGAAGCTGAGTCAGGCCTTGTCACGCCCGATGCGGTCTCTATACTCTGAAAGAAGAGCCGTTCAAGTACGCTACGAGTGCAGTACGGAGTTTGTGTCTGACTCTAATTGCGTATACATCGAAATTGCAGCTATGAATTTTATCTTGATTCCAGGTTGCGTCATTTATTATCTGAAGCTGTGTTGGAATGTTAAGCTCATTATGTTAACGACGAGATTTTATAAATTAGCAGAAATTATAATTACGTATCTTTCTCATCTGGTGTTACTTTGTCTCACCTGCTGATGGAAGAGCGTCCTGGGTCTCCCGCCGCCACCAGTCGTTGCCGCCGCCCTCTGGTCGGCACCCGTCGTCGCCGTGGCCGCGGTCTTCTGGTCCAGAGAAGGCGTCGGGTCTTGAGCCAGGAGGACGAGCGAAGACGCCGGAGGAAGCGCGGCCAGTGGTTCGGGCGCGGCGTACCCTCCGCCACCGCGCTTCCTGCCGTTGTGGACGCTTCGTTGTCCATTCACTGCCGTAGGAGTTCTGCCGTTGGTCAAAGGCGTCGTGGCTGCGGCAGCTCCTAGCTCAGAGGACACCGGCCTCTTCATCCTGGTCGCAGTCTGCGTCGGCCTCATCATCGCGTGAAGCCTGTCTTCGGCAGAGTACCTACTTTCCTCTCGCGGTGGCGCTGTATCTTCCTCGGAGGAATACCTGATTGGTTCCATGGTCGTAGTCGTGCTGTAACCGTTCGTCGTCGTCTCCTCCTGCTCCCTGGAGCTGCTTCCTTCGTCGTCCTGCTCTGACGGGTACTCCATGCTTCCAGGCGTGTAGGCGAGAGGTGGCCTTCGCCTCGATTTCGCTGCACGTCCGCCGGAGGTAGACGTGTCCCGAGCTGGCTCTTGTGGTCCAACGAGACGACCGTTGCCGTTCAACAGTATCAGTCCGTTGCCAACTTCGGGCCTTTCGGTCGTCGTCGTGAGCGTCGCAGCGAAGGCGTCACGTAGCGCAGCGCCGCTCACCAACCGCACAGCGCTGTCGATGCCGTTACCGTTGCCGTTGTAAGAGTTGTACCTGACATCCCTGACGTCGTCGTTGCCGTTTCCTCCGCGAACACTGGAGGCTCCCTCGGTTCTACTGCCGCTGGTTTCGGCAGCGAACGAAGGTAGCTCGCCACTGTTTCCGTAGCCACCATTGCCGACGTTTCTTCTTCGTCCGTTCTCGAACCTCTGATTTGCAGTCGTCGCCTTAGTAGAACCTCGCACATCTCCGTTTCCGTTGTTCCTAGGCACGTTCTCGTAGTTTCGCAGAGGCGCCGCAGCCCCCCTACGCCCTTCTTCAGATGACGAAGCCTCCTCGCTGGAGAGCGCTCCGCTGTTCTTCACGCGAACGAAAGGACGCCTGCTGTTGCTTCGAGAGTAAGCGATCTCGTCGCGGTCCCTGAGGGACGTCGTTGGCGACGTCTCGTCCCTCTCGTCTTCTCGAGGCATGTCCCCTCCACCTTCTTCCTCGGAACTGTCCTCGTCCTGCTCGGGAACGCCCCTGAAATACGACCCGGAACTTCCGTTCGGTCTCCTTCTGCGGCCAGCCACCGCCGCCGCCCCTTCCTCTTCGACGGAGCGGGACTCTTCCGAGTTCCGCTTGGCGTCCGGCCTTCTCCACTCTTCGCGTTTTCCGCCGTTTTTGATGGTCGCGTGTCGCGTTCCTTCATCTCCAAACTCGTCGACGTCGTCCTCCTTGAGCCTCCAAACTTTCTTGCCCTTGTTGCGACTAGAGTGCTTGGCTACGTGGCCCGTTGGCTCTTGGTACGCGGCCAGTTCGTCGAGTTTGATCGTGGGACTGAAGGCGAAGTTATCGAAGACGGAACCCGACGTAAGCGTCGGGTAAAACTCAAATGCTCCACCGTCCGAAGGCATAGTGGCGGCGGACACGTAGTCCACCGGTCCTGGGAAACTGTACGAGTTCATGTATTTCTCCATGGTCGCCGGAGAAGCGTAGACATCGTCCATGCTGAAGCTGTAGTCCTTGGTGGGCTTTGCAGCTGCCGTCATTGCCCGCAGTATAGATTCAGACTGGCGAGACCCAGCGCAGTCGTCTGGCTGCAGCAGCAGCATCGCTGCCAAAAGCGCCCATAGCGTCCAAGAGACCTGCGTGACAAGCAGATTCAACAAGCTTAGAACAAGTGAAAATTGAGAAGCTTGGTAGGGATTCAACGTATAGGAAGAGCCAGGCGTGTGAACACGGACACAAGTAGAATGTCCTTTTCGTCGTACTTGTGACCATGTTTGAACGTATGGCTTTCCGCATCCATGACACAATAAGCTCGTTTGTCTGCGGCACAAAGCATTGAGAAATATTTAGAGATAAAATCAAAATACTAAGGTTGCTTCAATAAACAATATGCAATAAACCAATTGCCTTTCCAATACTCTTCATATTTTCTCCCTCTTATTCTTCCATCCTTCCAGGGTGACAGACTGGGTGTTGTCTTAGTTAACTTTTATGCCTTTCTTCTTTTCTTACAGCTCATACCGGTATGAATCACGAGCTAAGCATAGGAACAAGTGCGTTTGAAGACTGCCAAAAATTACCAATTTCACAGCAAAGATATTTTAAATTTGTTCGGAAGTACCATAAGCACTGCACGCACTTATGACGGGCCATCAGAGTACGCTTTGAATTTTGCCGAACCATGAGAAATAAACCAGAACTCTGAGGACTAAATAAACGACCGCTTAACTAATCTTTTGTGAATGTTTGTGACCGCCATATCGCACTTAGTGCTTACGACTGCAGCGCTTGATCGAGTACCCGCACCGTAGGTTCTTTCAGCGTAAACACAGCCTATATTGCAGCCAGTGTCAGGGTGGCGGAGTGGTCTAAGGCGCCAGACTCAATGGAAACCTTGCCCAGCGATGCGGGTTACACGAGCCTTTATCGCAGTGTACCCATGTCACGGTGGACACGTAGGAGGAGGAGGAGGAATAAACATTTATGCGTGCCTGTTTGAGCTCATCAGCCAAAGAGTGCTTGTGACCTAATGGTGCGCACTACGTCAACACCACCGAACCTTTGCGATGGAGTCTATGTTAAAAGCGCGTAAACTAGACTCGAAATGTGTACGCAAACGCCTCACATAAGCTCTCAAACTACAATTCTATGACCTCCGTTCCAAGCATATTCGTCGAGAAGGCTATCGCGATAGCACGACCATTTTCTTTGCGTTGGCTTCTACTCAGCGCTGTTTCCTGTATGTTACTGTCCCGTGTTCTTTCGTCATTACAGTGGCGCTAAAACCGCTGTTTATTAACAACATCAACGAACCAAAACTTACACGCGGGTCACTAACGAGGAATTTGTAACGTTGCTCGAGCGCGTAATACATGCTCAGCCACGTCCGCATTCACACCGGCCGCAGTTTTAGGCAAATTGATGCCTATCTTGAGACTGTATGCCGTAAGCACATGGGTAAGTGCTTGACACGGGTATCGTATTCATGTATTCGGTCCAAAGGAAGTGAAACTGCCTCCGAAACAGCGGCATGAAAAGCAGAAACAGGAAGTTCCGCATGGCTCTTCAGAAGACTCCGGGCAGCGACGTCCGAAAAAAAAAAAAGAAAAGGAAAGAAGGAACACGTAGAGACCTATCTTACTTGTGCCCTCACTCGAAAGCGCCTGGTAATGTCACGCAACTGTGAGTTGCGATGCGAGCACTGTACAGACATACTCATGCGCCCCAGGTCGCGTCCTTCTTCTTATGCTCTCGTGCCACCGTTTTACATACGTTTAAAATTGACGTCTATACCGGACGAAAATAAACAACGTGCTGGAGAAGGCGTACGCTTGAACTAGGTGTGGCCTTCCTAACTAACAGGACGTCCCACTTTCCTTCATCCGTCACCTGAAGCAACCACTCTCGGGTAAACACGGAAAGGGCAACCGCGATGTGTCGGCGGCTAACCACATTTGCAAGGCACCGGCGCGCCGTGCGAGCTTCTAAAGAGAAGCAGACGTGTAAGAACGAGGAAGGAGCAGGCCGGGAGGTCCCCCTGTGCAAAGCCTCATCCCCTCTCTCGCGCTCGAGCCACCACCGCAGTCAGTCTTTCCTCTCGACTCAACCGCTGTGCGCCTCGACCAGGTTACAAGCGCACTGAGCCGTGGGCAGTGAAGCGAGATTTCGCAAGGTGTCCCGTGTGAACGCTGCGCTGCTATTCCGAGCGCGGCATGGGTGCGCCGCACCTGGCGCCGTCAGAAGCCGCGTCAAATTAACGGTTGGCCTCGCCAGCGTTCACATGCATCCAGGGAAACAGCGAAGCGTGTAGTGAAGCCAAAAATTAAAATTCCTGTAGACTTCCCATAGCGTTTTCTTCGCTCTCTCAATTCCCCTTGCTTTCAGTAGCAGTTCCTCTTTCGTTGAATTTTGAGAAAGGCGGGTGTTCCTGTCCGCTGTTCTGTGAACCTGTGAAAACAGGATGCGCTGAAATGCCTGGCAATCGTTGCCACAATTTAACCTAACCTAACCTAACCTAACTACACCGTTGTTCGATAGATATGCTCGCGCCGGCACACTTACCTATTCGAGATATGACTCCTCACTTTTTTCGAACAGGGAGGACACATTTATCAATGGGAAAAGAGAAGAGAGGTCACTCTATCTTACACTGCTCCAGCCCGTTTGCTCAGCGTTGGGACACAGAAGGAAAGGCTGAAGAGGGTTACCACGTGTGATGAGGACAACGAAGAACAGAGGCACTACGAATGCATAATAGATGAACCTATACTCACAGCCACGATCCGTGTGATGCCCGTGCTGCTTAAGGTCTGAGCAAGGCCTGTATGGTGCAGAGTTTTGAAAGTGCTGACAACCCTTCAGCCCAGATCCATGACATGCCGTTTGTTCACACGTTATCACCGCGTGACAATATTGAGGCGACCAAAGTGCGAGTCGAGTCTCAGTATATCGTTTATCGCGCTTGTGAAAACTAATCCACAGTGAAACAGGCGGAGAGAATTAATAACAGTTAAATTTGAACTATATATCACGCGTATGGGTATACGTCGTTGTTCAAAGAAAATAAGTAACGGGGGACTATTTGTGGCCTAATAATTGTGCGGATGTGTTTGACTGTGTTAAAGATATTACGCCATTCGATACCTTGCCGACAGCATTGGTCCCGAAGATACAGCTTTCTTGGAAATATAAACACAGGTAATTATTGTAGACACGAAGGTGTGCACACCGTTCAGAGATATTTCCTTTGTTTCCCGCGCCGAAACAACACAATGTTCATGTCCAGAAGGTCGAAACGGCGGCCATTTGTTCTGGCATTCAAGGGTAGTGTTAAGAATGCACCACTATGCAAAAGGCCACAAATTGCACCTTGCAGTCCACGCTTAAAGCATCGGCCTCAGCTTTCTATTTAGACAATGACAGATACAAGCGACGACGAAGCCTTAGTGTGTACGATGCAAGATACGTAAGAGACCACGCCATCTTGGTGGAGTAAGCTAGGTCAGGCAAACAAATGCTGTAGGCTTGGCAGCCGTTATAACATACAACGAGGAAAATGTGCAATTCACGCGTTATAGCCCATAAAAAAATAAACAAGAAAAAGCGCTGGCGCCTTTTTTAAAGAGGCGCTTCTCGAATCCGTACATCGAAGCCAAGTATAAGAGAGAATGTGATTAAAACACACAAGAAGTTATCTGCGTTTTTTTATCTGCACTTGAGTCGAATTGCGAGATGCAACAGCAATGGAGACGTTCTTACCACCTGCGGGTCAAATGCAACCTAGAGGTCGCTATCTCTGCCTCAGTCACAACGAAGCATGACGTTGCACGAAACATAGAAGCTCATACCATTATATATGTTATTATAACCGGCATAGTACCAAAGGCCCGCACATTCGTCAGCGAGAAAGACGCAAGAGCAACAAACACAATATACGCCAAAATTCATCGTGGTACAAGGCGCGAGATCGAGATGATCCGAGAAACTACGGCCACTTCACTAGACAAGTGTCGACGGGCCCTACCTGTCGGCACATGTTGTCGCACGCTCGTCGCTCCTCTATTCTGAGCTGGCCAGGAAGGCAGTACCGCGGATGTCAAAAAGACGCGGTATCGGTCCGTGCGACTCTTATAAGCGGCGGTGAGCAAGGGTCGTCCTCTCCGGCGCAGACCGCATGCGGCGAATGACGGCGACCGCGAGAGGGAAGCCCAACTAGTAGCTGGTCGTCGCCGGGCTCCGCCGAGGTCCTCCGCTTTGCTGGAGGAAGGAAGCGGAGGGGGGCGGGAGAGGAGAGTCGGGGTTCTTCGGAGAGCGGTCGCCGCGATTGGCGGCCGTTTTGACGACGAGCTCAGTAGACACACGGGGCGACCGGATTCGGGTCAGCGCGGTTGTCGCCCAAGGAAGGCGAGTTTGGAAGGGGGTGAGGACACACCGGTGACACTTTCTTCCCCCTTCGTACATTCGAGACAGGAACACCCTCAAAAGCGTATGCACGATGAGAGAAAACAGGAGGAGGCAAACGGAAACTTTACTCGAAGCTGCGAGACGGATTTTGCTGCGATTGTTTATACATAAGAAACTATCGCGTTTCTTCTCCACTTTCTCAAGTATGGGGAAAAAGAAAGAACGTAGAGAAAATGCAGAACGAAATGGAAGCACGTGCCTGTGTGTTCTTTCCGTTTATAAATGCGAAGTAATCAAGGGGAAGTTGGTCCGTCAACGCCACTTTGGCTGCAGTCAGAGAGAGCACCAAAGCTCGACTTCTTCCTTTCGCTCTCTGCAGTGTTCGAGCTATGGAACAGAAACTTTTCGTTCGACATGTGTCCGGCGTCATGCTCGAAGGATAACGCCTGTCACGTCACGCATAAGCGAACGTGCGTGGTGCTCGAGGCTGAGCACTTTAAAGTAGGCTTTTAGGCTTTCAATTTCGCTCGAACGCGTCGTAGGTGTCAAATATAGTGAAGCGATTCGCGTGTCTTTTTATGGAACATCGGCATCACGCGCAGAAGCTCCGCACGTCGCCTCAGTATCCGCGTTTTTTCTTTTTACTATAACTGCACGTAAAAAACCCTTTGGAACGGTTGAAACCTAACTGCATAATAATTTCACCTCTGTATTTAGTCGTAATGATAATTATTACAAAAAGTCATTGCTCATCTTGATGCGACCAGGTAGTTTCAACAGACCAGGTAGGCTCAACGCGAACGCTGCAACACAAGGACCTTTATTATTCAGAAGGAATGTTTCACTCAAAACCCCACTACTATAGAAACACGGGTCACTGCCGAAGCGTCGCACCAATGGTAATTTGTTGGTTGCTTCTTGCGTTTACCGATATCAACGCAAACTACCATTTTCTCAGATTTTCGAAAGTACAAAAACCGTTGCGACTGCTTGGGGCTTGGGCAGGTATACATTCCTGCGTATAATCGCTGTGGTATAATCTTCATAATCCCTGTGGTGCCGTAGTGCGAAAATGAGAAACAAAAGCACCACAATTTCGAAAGCAGAATACAAAAACTGCTGGTGCCTGTAGATATTTAAAGCGCTTTGAAGTATGCACGCCTACACTATTGTGAATGAACGAAAACAAGAACCGTTGATGTTTACACATACATGTGGAAATCACGTTACTGGTTCGCGCTCTTGATCGTTTAATTTGTCTAAATATAGGTGACGGTGCGATATTGGAAAGGTTCTGAAATGCTCAAGTGAATAAAGGTGCATACGAGAGATAACGGCACGCTAGAGAGATGGAAAAGATAAAATAGATATCTTGCTAGAAATCTTTAAGAAAAAAAGGACTGCGGTTTTACTAAGCGTTTTATACGAATTTGTTCTACATGTATAATCGAATAAAGTCAAGATTACGACACCAGTCCTAATTAACAATTACGCGCAGCATGTCACGATTACATTGGTCGAATACGTTAGCTTACGGACAATTTCAATTGCATTTGTTTTGCGCGCCTTATACTAACCATGAAGCAAACAAGCATACATGTCACCTTTCTTGCGTACCTAAAATATTGGGATTAGACATTACAATACCATACTACAATACAATACTTCTGTATAATGCATTTACAGTATAGTACAAGCATACCAGTGAACAAGCTGAGGAGCTCGACGGGCTTGCTTTCCCCACAGCGCGGCCATTGGCGACATGTAGGAATGAAAGATGGCGTACGACGAAAATATACTGGGTGTTCTTTTTTACTTTATACAGAACATATACGGAATAAGGTGGAAACTAAGTCCTTACATTTATGTGACCGTACAGCCTACAGGAGTAAGCATGTGCGGTACAGCAACACGTCCACTCCGAGGGATTAGTATGCTCATGAAGTGTTATTGTCCAGCATGCTTGGGAGGCGCTGCACAGAAAAAAAAAAAGGGAGGAGGGGGAGGGGAAGTGGGCAGGAAGGAAGAGCAGTGGCTGGGGGAGAGAACAGCGAGCTTCGAAACGTGCTTCCCAGAGCTCGTTCGCGTTTGCGCGTGAATCGCCGCAGGTGGCAACGCAACCCCGGGCGCAGCGGCTTTTATGACGCAGGAGAAGTGGTGGCATCATCTTTGTGCAGCGTGTCACCATGGCAGCTGCCGCTGAGAGGCGTCAACATCGAGCACGAGGCGCGAAACGCGTTATCGAAGCCATAAATGTCACGCGACAACGCGTGCTTTGTTGTGCTCGCGCGCTCAGAACATCCTCGCATCTCCTTAGCGTACTGGCGAGTCCACCGCAGCCCCGAATCGAGCACGTTGGAGTTGGTGGAAGACCCGCAGCCAGCAGCCGGCCGCGGGTGGGTTCAGAGGATTGCGCAAGCCATCGTTGTCTTGCATGTGCACAATGACATTGCACAACCGGCCGATTGTGATCCCGTGTAAAGCGCCTCCGGGAGGTCGGCCCTGCATTTGAATTATTTAAAATAAAATACCTTGCCAATCATCATATCTCGCTTAATAAGCTCGCGAAGAAAGATCTCCCGCAAGTCCTTCTGAACAACGAAGCGGTCGGGAAAGGCGAAGGCTTGCACGTCGCTGAAGAGCCGTCCGACTTCGGCTGAGAGTCACACGGAATTCTTTCCATCCTTTCTTTTTCGCGAGGCTTACGTTAAATGGAATGTTGTGATCACTTATAAAATGTGTGTGGGGCAACTTTCTGACACTTGTCTTGATCTCATGCTTTTACGAGTTCGAGACATTGTTAGTGTTCACTTGTCGCGTATTTGTATATAGCACTGTCTAATTGTTGATGTTGATTCGTTTTCACATGGCAGAGACACACGGGCGAGGTTGGCCACCACCTCGAGAAATTAAACTGACTTTTCGTGCAATGATTTATTCTTGTATATTCTTTGTCTACAGGCTTCTTTTTCTGAGTGAAAAAGAAAATTTTAATCAACCCGATCGGTAGCACGAAATTACAAAGCGTTGTATGACATTTTTACACCTTGTTTTAAGGCGAAAGCCTTAGATGGCTCAAGGGTCGAAAAATTGACCGTCCGACGTTATGGTACCGAAATTAAATGGCACCAAAATTAGCCGTCGAACCCTCGATCTTTGGTGTTAATTACGGCGAAGTTAATTACGACACGGTTAATTAATATATAGTTGATTAAGGCACTGTAACCCACGACATCTGGAGGGAGTCGAACATACTATACTTTTGGTTTTAATTAAAGCACGGTTGATTAAGATAGAGTTATTTGCTAATAAATAAATTAAGAAAACAAATAATAGGAAGTATAACAACGCATAGGAATGACAATGTCAAGGAATTTAATTAATGTCTCGTGAGCGCGCGGGCTTTCACCTTCATCCTCTTTAGCTTATGCTAAAGCGACTCAATTTTATTTTGTTTTCCTATGAGCTTACAGATGTGGTGGAATCGGCCGACCAATTTGTTGTCGAGTTTCCCGCGATTTAGTATAGTAGGCGACAACTTGAAGATTAACATATGGGCTGTTAGTTGACAGAAAAAAGAAAGGGTCAACCAAGTGTCGGCGCTAAAGCAGTCAAGGTCGACGTAAATGTGTGGTTGAAATGAATCGATCAATAAATGCTGATTATGTGT
This sequence comes from Dermacentor variabilis, assembly GCF_050947875.1. NCBI lineage: Eukaryota > Metazoa > Arthropoda > Arachnida > Ixodida > Ixodidae > Dermacentor > Dermacentor variabilis. The sequence continues at coordinate 134,081,423 of NC_134573.1, forward strand.
GGATTTCTGTATAATTTTCATTGTTCACTTATTTCGTATCTTAATCGTGTCATATTTCTCATGCAATTACGTCGCTCTGCAACGGAGGAGACGCTCATCGTATTCCTCCGAAATCTCGGCAGTCACGCGTTCGTGTTCGGCGACTGCCCTCCGCTCCAAGGTCGCCGAACGCCGCTCGACGCCCTGCTGCTCCTGGCGGCTACGATACGATTCACGCATTTCTCTTCCGCTCCAAGGTCGCCGAACGGCGCTCGACGCCCTGCTGCTCCTGGCGGCTACGATACGATTCACGCATTTGTCTTCCGCTCCAAGGTTGCCGAACGCCGCTCGACGCCCTGCTGCTCCTGGCGGCTACGATACGATTCACGCATTTCTCTTCCGCTCCAAGGTCGCCGAACGCCGCTCGACGCCCTACTGCTCCTGGCGGCTACGATACGATTCACGCATTTCTCTTCCGCTCCAAGGTCGCCGAAAGGCGCTCGACGCCGCCGTGCTGCTCCTGTCGGCCACGATACGACTTACGCATTTCTCGCGGCCTTCGGCCGTCTTCTTAGTGTGGCTGGCCCGTACTTGGGCGAGATGAGCTTCAGGCTCGTCGGCACTCTCTGGCTCTTTGAACACGCGCAACCCTGGCGCGCTTGCGTTGACTCTCTCTTGCGACGCGGCGACGTGCTGCCCATGGAATAAAGAACCTGCTGCCCGCTGCGAACACCTCACATAGTCTCCGCTAGTCTCCGCCGTGTGCTGGCTGCGGCTAGAGTTACTGTATATGCTACCAAAGGTACCTTTGGTAGCTTATACAGTGACTCTAGCTGCGGCAAGGTAGGCGCGCCGCTTTCGCGCCTGCGCGCGCTTTATGACGACAACGCGCATGCGCACTCCTGCGAGCACACACGCTCTAGTGTTCCTGTGTATACAGCATATACAGGAACACTAACACGCTCAAGGTTCGGGCGACGCACTCGCGGCGACCGGTAGTTCCATGGGTGGTGACGCATAGTCATCTAGCCTGCTTGGTTTTATCAGGTATGTGGTATATGTTTTTCATTCTAGCATTTTGGTATGCATCTCCATAATCTTTTCTTTTTTTTCGTTTTCTCAAGACTTATCTATCTACCTTGTACCTTATGCATTTATTGGATCCAGTCGTATCAATTTCTTGTTAGGCGTAACGTTAAGCGAAACATTAGGCGTAAATGTTTGGCGTAACGTTAAGAGAACGGAAGAGAGCGATGTGGTATCAGAGAGCAAACGGGGATATCCGATATTCTAGTCGACATTAAGCTAAAGAAGAATTTGGAGGACGCTTAAGCTTCGCCTTTAGGAGTGGAACGTGACAGCATTCAAATATCCCTGACTGCTTTCACGTTTCCCGGTTACTGCAGCTTATCTAACTGTAATGTTTACCGGGAAACGCTGGCGGCGAACGCTATGCACAAAGGCGAGCTTTCTGGTAGAAACGCGGCCTCTTGCGTGGGCCGCAGTGCTGCGGAGCCGAACGCCATCTGGAGGTGTTGCAAGGAACCGGGAGCGACGCTTTATGGCCTTTGTTATTTATGCGCGAAAATCTTGGAGGCCATGGCTGTTCTATGAATGGTAGAAGCGCTGGAAAAGCGGTTTGTGTTTTAAGTTTCCGCGTAACAGAAATATGTTTTCGCGTATCATCATCATCATCATCAGCCTAGTTACGCCCACTGCAGGGCAAAGGCCTCTCCCATACTTCTCCAACTACCCCGGTCATGTACTAATTGTGGCCATGTTGTCCCTGCAAACGTCTTAATGTCATCCGCCCACCTAACTTTCTGCCGCCCCCTGCTACGCATCCCTTCCCTTGGAATCCAGTCCGTAACCCTTAGTGACCATCGGTTATCTTCCCTCCTCATTACATGTCCGGCCCATGCCCATTTCTTTTTCTTGATTTCAACTAAGATGTCGTTTACCCGCGTTTGTTGCCTCACCCAATCTGCTCTTTTCTTATCCCTTAACGTCACACCCATCATTCTTCTTTCCATAGCTCGTTGCGTCGTCCTCAATTTCAGCAGAACCCTTTTCGTAAGTCTTCAGGTTTCTGCCCCATATGTGAGTACTGGTAACACACAGCTGTTATACACTTTCCTTTTGAGGGATAGTGGCAACCTGCTGTTCATGATTTGAGAATGCCTGCCAAACGCACCCCAGCCCATTCTTATTCTTCTGGTTATTTCAGTCTCATGATCCGGATCCGTGGTCACTACCTGCCCTAAGTAGATGTAGTCCCTTACCCCTTCCAGTGCTTCGCTACCTATCGTAAACTGCTGTTCTCTTTCGAGCCTGTTAAACATTACTTTAGTTTTCTGCAGATTAATTTTCAGACCCACCCTTCTGCTTTGCCTCTCCAGGTCAGTGAGCATGCATTGCAATTGGTCTCCTGAGTTACTAAGCAAGGCAATATCATCAGCGAATCGCAAGTTGCTAAGGTATTCTCCATCAACTTTTATCCCCAATTCTTCCCACTCCAGGCCTCTGAATACCTCCTGTAAACATGCTGTGAATAGCATTGGAGATATCGTATCTCCCTGTCTGACGCCTTTCTTTATAGGGATTTTGTTGCTTTCTTTGTGGAGGACTACGGTGGCTGTGGAGCCGCTATAGATATCTTCCAGTATCTTTACATATGGCTCATCTACACCCTGATTCCGTAATGCCTCCATGACTGCTGAGGTTTCGACTGAATCAAACGCTTTCTCGTAATCAATGAAAGCTATATATAACGGTTGGTTATATTCTGCACATTTCTCTATCACTTGATTGATAGTGTGAATATGGTCTATTGTTGAGTAGCCTTTACGGAATCCTGCCTGGTCCTTTGGTTGACAGAAGTCTAAGGTGTTCCTGATTCTATTTGCGATTACCTTAGTAAATACTTTGTAGGCAACGGACAGTAAGTTGATCGGTCTATAATTTCTCAAGTCTTTGGCGTCCCCTTTCTTATGGATTAGGATTATGTTAGCGTTCTTCCAAGATTCCGGTACGCTCGAGGTTATGAGGCATTGCGTATACAGGGTGGCCAGTTTCTCTAGAACAATCTGACCACCATCCTTCAACAAATCTGCTGTTACCTGATCCTCCCCGGCTGCCTTCCCCCTTTGCATAGCTCCTAAGGCTTTCTTTACTTCTTCTGGCGTTACCTGTGGGATTTCGAATTCCTCTAGGTTATTCTCTCTTCCACTATCGTCGTGGGTGCCACTGGTACTGTATAAATCTCTATAGAACTCCTCAGCCACTTGAACTATCTCATCCATATTAGTAACGATATTTCCGGCTTTGTCTCTTAACGCACACATCTGATTCTTGCCTATTCCTAGTTTCTTCTTCACTGTTTTTAGGCTTCCTCCGTTCCTGAGAGCCTGTTCAATTCTATCCATATTATAGTTCCTGATGTCCGCTGTCTTACGCTTGTTGATTAACTTAGAAAGTTCTGCCAGTTCTATTCTAGCTGTAGGGTTAGAGGCTTTCATACATTGGCGTTTCTTGATCAGATCTTTCGTCTCCTGCGATAGCTTACTGGTTTCCTGTCTAACGGAGTTACCACCGACTTCTATTGCGCACTCCTTAATGGTTCCCATGAGATAGTCGTTCATTGCTTCAACACTAAGGTCCTCTTCCTGAGTTAAAGCCGAATACCTGTTCTGTAGCTTGATCCGGAATTCCTCTAGTTTCCCTCTTACCGCTAATTCATTGATTGGCTTCTTGTGTACCAGTTTCTTCCGTTCCCTCCTCAAGTCTAGGCTAATTCGAGTTCTTACCATCCTATGGTCACTGCAGCGTACCTTGCCGAGTACTTCTACATCTTGTATGATGCCAGGGTTCGCGCAGAGTATGAAGTCGATTTCATTTCTAGTCTCACCATTCGGGCTCCTCCACGTCCACTTTCGACTAACCCGCTTGCGGAAAAAGGTGTTCATTATCCGCATATTATTCTGTTCTGCAAACTCTACTAATAATTCTCCTCTGCTATTCCTAGAGCCTATGCCATATTCCCCCACTGACTTGTCTCCAGCCTGCTTCTTGCCTACCCTGGCATTGAAGTCGCCCATCAGTATAGTGTATTTTGTTTTGACTTTACCCATCGCCGATTCCACGTCTTCATAAAAGCTTTCGACTTCCTGGTCATCATGACTGCATGTAGGGGCATAGACTTGTACCACCTTCAATTTGTACCTCTTATTAAGTTTCACAACAAGACCTGCCACCCTCTCGTTAATGCTATAGAATTCCTGTATGTTACCAGCTATTTCCTTATTAATCAGGAATCCGACTCCTAGTTCTCGCCTCTCCGCTAAGCCCCGGTAACACAGTACATGCCCGCTTTTTAGCACTGTATATGCTTCTATTGTCCTCCTAACCTCACTGAGCCCTATTATATCCCATTTACTACCCTCTAATTCCTCCAATAATACTGCTAGACTCGCCTCACTAGATAGCGTTCTAACGTTAAACGTTGCCAGGTTCAGATTCCAATGGCGGCCTGTCCGGAGCCAGGTATTCTTAGCACCCTCTGCAGCGTTACAGATCTGACCGCCGCCGTGGTCAGTTGCTTCGCGGCTGCTGGGGACTGAGGGCCGGGGTTTGATTGTTGTATTCATATAGGAGGTTGTGGCCAAGTACTGCACCAGGGTGGCCAATCCTGCTCTGGTGAGAGAGTGCGTTACCGGTTCTGGTCACCGGGATCAGGCCGCACTCCAGGCCTGTTTGTGCAATTTCTCAACACACGGTTTTTTTTTCTTTTTGTTTTTTTTTGTATTTCCCGGAGGAGAATTGCGCGGCACCGGGATTTGAATCACGGTCCTCTTGCACTGGAGACGGATACTCTACCGTCCCCGCAGGAGTTAAATTAAAAATTGAATTATGGTGTTTTGCGTGACAAAAACCACTTTCTGATTATGCACGCCGTAGTGGAGGACTCCGAAAATTTCGACCACCTGGGGTTCTTTAACGTGCACCTAATTCTAAGTACACGGGTGTTTTCGCATTTCGCCCCCATCGAAATGCGGCCGCCGTGGCCGGGGTCCGATCCCGCGACCTCGTGCTCAGCAGTCTAACACCATGACCACTGAGCAACCACGGCGGGTCCCGCAGGAGTTGTACGCCTCATTTAACCTACAGTGGCGCCCTATTTGATCAGTCAAGGTGGACCAATCTGAGCTCGGTTATACCGCATGGATGGCACTCGGCTAGAGAACCTGGTATTTATGACCTGCACATGTGTGGCCACACATAATTGAGGATATATAATTTTTTTTTTAGGAGGGTTTCCGTACAGTGATAAAAGGAAGGAAAATACCTTTAAAAAAAAAAAAGGAACATAACATGTGATTTGAACTCGTGATCCTTCAATGTTGCCCGGAAAGGTAGCTCAGTCGGTTGGTTCGTCAAGCCAGCGGTTACTTTCAAGCGCTATAGCTCCTGCTCCGAGCCTCATACTTATGTGGAAAGGGGCTGGTGTTGTCCGCGACGGTCGATTTTTGCTGAGTGGTTGGAAGGCATAATTTCTTGGAAAAATGGCCGCCAGAGGAGCAGCGTGAACTCGAGCGGCTTTAGAGACTAGGAAAACTGCCTTAAAGTATTTAGAATTGAGGGGTAGTTTCGTTAACAAACTATAACACGGCAATCAGCACTCTAATATAATTATAACCCTAATAATAATTGTAAATATTCATCTCATCTATAGTATCTAAAGCGCGCGTTGTTTCTTGCCTCTGCGTGTAGTAGTTAAGAGAGCCAGTTTAAGGGCGGAGAAGAGGGAAGGAAAAGAAAGCAAACTTGCAGCGCCGTGGTTTTAAGGCGCAACCGTGGTAGAGAAACGGAAAGGCGATATAAGCATGCGTGGCCATGATACGCACACGACAAACTGCCTTACAATATTTAGACTTGAGGGGAAGCTTCGTTAACAAACTATAACACGGCAATGAGCACTCGAATACGACGAGAGAAATAATTGAGATGTGGAAAATTCCCTTGAAATAAATCTGGTTTGCGAGACAAATGCCTGTATGTATTGAATCTCTTAAAAGATGAGGGGGGAAATATGCGCTCACCGAGAGGGCATCGTCCGCACGAGACCACCACCAGGCTCCTTACGGGGATGTGGAGAGCTTCGCGGCCGGAACGAAGCCCCCCCTCTCCGCCGGCCAGGCGTGGAAAACGCGCTTTCCGATCGCTCAAGGTTGCGTAGGAATAGTATAATTGTAGCGTCTAGGAAAAGTTTTAACAGGTGCGAGGACGGCACGCATAGCGTGGGAAGCTAGCCGCCGGAATAGCTATCTTCGAGAGCTATTCTATATTATATTATATTATACTTCGAGAGCTATGACTGATGCTTTTCTATATATATGTATTCATCTCATCTATGCGATCGCATGCGCGTGCTGTTTCTTTGTCTCTGCGTGTAGTAGTTAAGAGAGTCAGTTTAAGGGCGGAGAAGAGGGAAGGAAAGGAAAGCAAACTTGCAGCGCCGTGGTTTTAAAGCGCAACCGTGGTAGAGAAACGGAAAGGCGATATAAGCATGCGTGGCCATGATACGCACACGACAAACTGCCTTACAATATTTAGAATTGAGGGGTAGTTTCGTTAACAAACTATAACACGGCAATCAGCACTCGAATATAATTATAACCCTAATAATAATTGTAAATATTCATCTCATCTATAGTATCTAAAGCGCGCGTTGTTTCTTGCCTCTGCGTGTAGTAGTTAAGAGAGCCAGTTTAAGGGCGGAGAAGAGGGAAGGAAAAGAAAGCAAACTTGCAGCGCCGTGGTTTTAAGGCGCAACCGTGGTAGAGAAACGGAAAGGCGATATAAGCATGCGTGGCCATGATACGCACACGACAAACTGCCTTACAATATTTAGACTTGAGGGGAAGCTTCGTTAACAAACTATAACACGGCAATGAGCACTCGAATACGACGAGAGAAATAATTGAGATGTGGAAAATTCCCTTGAAATAAATCTGGTTTGCGAGACAAATGCTTGTATGTATTGAATCTCTTAAAAGATGAGGGGGGAAATATGCGCTCACCGAGAGGGCATCGTCCGCACGAGACCACCACCAGGCTCCTTACGGGGATGTGGAGAGCTTCGCGGCCGGAACGAAGCCCCCCCTCTCCGCCGGCCAGGCGTGGAAAACGCGCTTTCCGATCGCTCAAGGTTGCGTAGGAATAGTATAGTTCTAGCGTCTAGGAAAAGTTTTAACAGGTGCGAGGACGGCACGCATAGCGTGGGAAGCTAGCCGCCGGAATAGCTATCTTCGAGAGCTATTCTATATTATATTATATTATACTTCGAGAGCTATGACTGATGCTTTTCTATATATATGTATTCATCTCATCTATGCGATCGCATGCGCGTGCTGTTTCTTTGTCTTAAACTATAATCCGACACTATCATATCTGCAGGTTGTGTGTGAGTTGTACTTTACGATTTCCTTGCGCATTTTACTTTGAGAAATTCAATTGGTTGAGTAACTTCCTTGCGCTACAAGGAGGGCCTGCGTGGTTGAGTATGCGCGGTTCGAAATAATTTTTGCCAAAACGACGGTCGACGCGTTAAGCGTGCAGGTGGGCAGGCAACGTAATGCGTATAGAGAAGGTAACCAACCAGTCGAGTATTAGAGTTACAGAGCAGGTGCCAAGGGAAGAGAAGCGCAGCCGAGGACTGCAGAAAACTAAGTGTGGCGATGAAATTAGGAAATTTGAAAGCGCAAGCTGGAATCAGCTAGCGCAAGGTATGGGTAATTGGAGATCGCAGGGAGATGCGTTCGTCCTGCAGTGGACATAAAAATAAGCTGATGTTGGTGAGCGTTAAAAAGGTCTTTTTTGGGGAGGTTCGTTTTAAAGGTTTTTAGATACGTAGATGACTTTTTAGTGTTTTTACAAAAGCAGACGGCCTTCACCTACCTCTCTACAGTAGGTGAAGTTTTAAACGCATTTGACAAGCATGCACTTGGGCTAACTTTTACCCACGAACTACCTGACGCAAACGCCTTACAGTTTTTAGACCTGAAACTAACCTTTGATGAAGAGCACGTTTGCTGGGGCTACTTCCCTCGCGCAAAAAAAGGACTTGCTGCCATATGATTCAGCGCATTCCAAAACTGTAAAAAGAGCTATAGCGTCGCACTGTTTGGAATCGTCTCTTCAGAAGTCGTGCCCGCACCTGATGCAGACAAGTTTTGAGAATCAGGCCAGCCGACTTGTGGCGGCGGGGTTCCCCCATTCGGTTTTGATTGCGGTGGCTGAGACCCTCTTTCAGAAGCTAAAACTGGGAACACGAGTAAAAGATGACCGTCGGAAGACCGACAGGCCTTTGGTTGTGCCGTACCTGCACAAGACTTCGCACAGTCTTAAGAAGGTAGCCAACAGGCATGGTGTTTCCGTTGTTTTTTCGGCACCCAACAAGCTGGCACAGTTATGCCCACGCATCTGCAACTCTAAAAAAAGAGGTTGCCAGCTAAAACATGAGAAGTCGTTCATCAAGTGTGCCACAGGAGTGGTCTACGCCATTCCCTTGAAGTGTGGAAAGGCTTATGTCGGCCAAACCGGCCGCTGCATTAATGAACGCTTGGGGGAACATGCCCGAAATTTAAGCAACTTAAAGGACAAGTACGCACATTTGGTCGCGCATGTAATTGGATGCACAGGATGCGAGGCTCGTTTGGGAGAGACGAAGATTCTCGGCAAAAGTGCCGACGCGACGGCGCGCGTCAGTTTGGAAGCGTTCTACATACACAAATATGGCAGCAAGTGCGTAAGCACCCCTTCTGTATCGCTTTTTGCGGCAGAGCTTCATTTTTTGGAAGCGGCTGCTTACTGATTTCATTGTGTCTTAGTATCCCTCGCCTTTTGTTAGTGTTTGTCTACTTTTTTCGTTTTCTTGTTTCTTCGCGTCTGAATGCGTTGACTGCTTGCACGTTCGTTCACCGATGCGCATCGTCATTTTCCCCGATTGTATCACTCCCTTCCCCCTTCACTTCTGCCTTTCCCCTTATATAAGGCACCCGTCTTCTGTTAATAAAAGTTAGTTGACAGTCAGCGCTTGTGTCCTGTCCCTTATACTTTGTGGTTGCATGTGTTTGCGCTGTAAACAGTTTTCATGTCAAGTTGGTGAGCGGTTCCTGACAACGGTATTTGTACGTATACTGGTCTCGTGGTGAGCCGAACATGCTATTTCATCTGCCCGGTCTTTCCGGTAATTCCTCAGTGACTCGGTACAAGTGAAATATAATATCATATGGCTGTATCTCGAAAGCTTGGTGATGCGTAGCTCTAACTTTATACGCCATCTGATCATGAGTTCCACGACGCAAGGCAAACTGTAGCGTTTGCAGGGCGGCCTTGGAATCACAAAATATCGCCTGTTATGTGTTGATCAAATAATCGGCGGCACCTTTGAGAGCCCCAAGTTCCGCTGGGCACTGTAAAAGTCACAACATGCGAAAACATTAGCTGTATAGAGACCGAGCTCGATGGGACAATCACAGCTCCGGTAGAACTGCTGGAACTGGTAGAACCAAGTTTATACAGATGGTACGTGTCATAAAAATTCCTCGACTTTAGCATTCGTCATTCCACATTTAGCGCTAGAGCAAACATTTAAATTATCCCGAGAGACATCTTCCACCGTGGCAGAACTGCTTGCAATCCTGTGTGCTTTGCGTTTCATAACATCAGAAAAACATTCGCAAAATGGGTTATCCTTAGTGATTCGCAAGCCGCTCTCACATTACTACAGAGCGATAAGAAAAATTCTTTGAACACTTTGCTATTGTATGAGACACTCAAAGAACTTACAAAAGTAAGCGCAATGAACCATGTAATTGCCTTTCAGTGGATACCTGGGCACTGCAATATTCCTGGTAATACTGCAGCGGACGCAGCTGCGAATCGGGAGCACAATAACGCACAGACAACCAATCTTCCTTTATTGCGTAGTGAAGTCCGTCTGCTCCTGAGATAGATTTCTTGTCGCCTCAGCAAAACTACCTGCATGGTTTGATCAGCAAACTAAAAACTCGGAGTTATACTTTATAGACCCATGTATAAACTTATCAATGCCAAAAAATCTAAGAGACAACAGAAAATTTGAAACATTGGTGCGCCGCCTGCGTCTTGGTACTGCATTTACGAAACACTTCTTGCACAGAATAAATGTGTCTCTAGTCCGCAGTGTTCTTGTGGCCATCCAGACGAAGATGCGCATCATCTTCTTCTCGAGTGCTCGAAATATGATACACAAAGAGCGGTACTGCAAGCTAATTTGTTTATATTAGACAGAAGACCATTCACTCTAAAAAAGAGACTTGGCCCATGGCCAACTGCGGGCCTTCAAAAAAGAGCACTTCTTGCTCTGAAAAAGTTTTTAGAGGACACCAACATTTTGGGAAAATATTAAGTATCAGATGATCCGAATACGCTAAATGAGTACCATAAACCTTGTTCATGGTTCATAATTGGTTTATGTGGTGATCGAAACTTTTACGCAACATTTATAATCCTGTTCTGTACTTGCAGTGTACTACATGTGTTGTGTGTTTGGCTGTTCAAAATATCTGACTTTATATATGCGTACGTGGACTGAACTAATGCACAGAACTTTGCGACTCATGTACTGTTGGACGGTATATTTTTTATTCATCCAGTGTTCTACGGAGCGCCATATCTTGTGTCGCTATTCTTTCTTTTTACGCAAATTTGTTTCCTTTGCCAAGTGACAAGGAGTAGCCGGTGACACCATAAAGGCGCCAACCTCTCCTAATATTCATTTCAATAATAAAAAAAAGAGAACCGTCCGTTTGATATGTACGCGGTGTAAACATAAGACTCGTTTATGAGAAAAAGAGACAGCCGCTTCAAAGCTAGCGATGACACGTCAGCCTTCTGTGAAATGCCGGGAACTGACAGGCACATGTGAGGTTAATTGCCGAATACTCCGACATTTTCAGTTCACCGTGGATGCCGCCTAATATGGGAAGTCACGCCAAGCAGCCGTGCATTTTCCCAACGATGTGGGTTGTGCACATCATTTTCGTGAGCAGTAACCGCGCCACATTTTTATAGTATCGGTATCAAAAACATGCGTCTATTTTTGTCATCCACTCGTATTTCAAAAGTAAAAATTTTGCTGTATACCTCCTACACTCATGATGCAGGGTGTCTACCAAGTTGATATTTCCAAATCCCCCGAGTTTTCAAGGTTTCCCCTGAATGACACAGTACGTTGTTTTACGTCAAGACGGGCTGACACCTTGTCGTCCGATGCTGTCACTCTCTAGTAAGCATGTTAAAAAAAAAGATTTAACCCAGTCTGAATAGTAAAGAATAGCGTTTATTTTATTCAAAAATAAAACAGAGAGGAGGCGTTAGTAAAGTGTACAGCGAATAAAATATCCGAAGAAAAATGATGAAACCCATTTCAAATCGAGTCAAACATTCTCAAATACAAATAGAAAGGGGAGATGGATGCAGAAGCAAATATTTCCGAATATGAGCTATTTCTATCAACTGAGAGCAAGCTAACTGGTATGAGACCCGAACTTTGCCACAAGTTAGATTCTCTCTCAACAGCTGGTAAGTCAATCTCAACTGTGTTGACGTACTCTCAGCCTGCGCACAACACCTCAGCGTTGCGTTTCACTGCTTTAAGAAGTTTAATTTGGTTCGGATGAGGGGCACCTGCATCTCGGCGTCAGCCAACACTGTTTTTTGAGCTCAAGCTCCTTCAAAGAAGAGGCGGCACACTTCCTTTCACTTTCATTCCCCAATGCGCAGGTCCTTTCTATGCTCGTGTTCCTTCCGCCGCGCGTTCGCCCCACGGACCCTTTGAAGCATCTTTTTGGTCAGTTGTGCAGTCAACGTCCAATTTTTCGAACTCCCTAGGAGCTGCGAAAGCGTCCGAAAAGTCGGGCAGTTCGAAAAAACAAATGCATGTTTTTTAGTGCCCTTAAGAACTTAAATCGCCGCAGGCACATCCGAAAAAGCTCTGAAGGCCTTTCAGTACACTGATTAGGTATATCGATGCTCATACTGTGACAGAAGATGGCGGGTGCGCACGTTTATAATTAAGGAATACATACTGTGTCCCGTGACAATTGCCCCTTCCCATGCTTGTTATGCTTGACCACAAGACGTTCGTGTATGCTTGACCGCGTAACATTGTTGTACTGAGGCGAGGCTGACTTTCGAGAACCAGCATTATGCAATGCGCCGTGCTTACAGAGCTTCGAAGCCAATCGCGAGGACCACAAAGGCGAAGTCGGTTCCATTGCTGACAGCGGCGAATTTTTCCAATGAAAAACACGGCAACTAACGGCAAGGAGCTTAATAGCGAACGTGGAAGCAGCTAGGCCTAACGTTGCCGCGGTGGTGTCTACGGCTGCCAGCGGATCCACGTGCGAGAGCGCCTGTTCGAGGCGGCGAGATAATCAAAATGGCGGCGCGGCGGTGGTGGCTTTGAGTAATGCCGTTTCGGACATGCGGTGACGGAAAAACTTACGGAAAAACGGATGGTGAAGGGTTCTTGCGTCCGAAATTTCAGACGTTCCTATACATTGAATCTATGGGGTAACTGGTGGTGCCGTGAAGCCGTCCGAATTATCGGGCGTCCGAAAAGTCGGTTGTTGACTGTACACTGGCAACTCCTCCTGCCAACGACACGGCGTCAAAGATGATTCGTTACGATTCCCCTCTGTTGCTCGAGCCATCATTAACGCGACTTTCGTTCCATTTCAATAAGTTACAGCTAATTTTCTCTGATAGAGCCACAAATTCTGCGACTTTTCCCGGAGTAGTTCCATAATATTCAAAATCACTGAGAATTCCCGGTTCTCCCGGTTGGTAGACATCCTGACACTACCTAAAATTATAGGCTTCTTGCGCGACCCAAATTTTGTTGCACTTGGGCTTTTAACTCCTGACGCCCAATTATCTGAAATTTTTACGTTTTCTCCCATCTAGTACTATTTCTTCTTCACTGCTATACTATTCAGCGAAGTTTCAATCTGTCGTTCCGTGAGCGGAAAAATTATGTCATCTTAATAAATTGGTTCCGCTGACTTTTAGGCGTTTCACTTCTCAGGAGTTGTCAAGCGTCGTGCTATATACCGGGTGTCCCAGTTAACTTGGACCAAGATAAAAAAAAAAAAACCAGAAATACCAAGAGCTCTAGCGAAATCGTACCGACTGCATAGTATCCGTGGTCATGTATACTTACAGCCAGTATTTGTTTCATCACGAAGTATTAAGTAATTAATTGCTTTTAATTAGTGAACGTCTTAACTATTTCTTGAATCGCAAACATATCAATTACAAAGTTGTAGGGCACCTCAAATAACCTCCGAATCAAGCATTTGTTTCGTGCTCAGCTTTGCCTCGTTGGTTTTTCCGAGAAAAAACAAAAGCGCGCGAAACATCCAAAATACGAAATAGATACGCAGTCGCGCGCCGCAAGCGCTCCCAAGTGAATATATAGCCAAGGATACACAGCTTTACTAGCGGCGGCAGCTCGATACAGGGCTTCAAAATATGTGATGGCCGCGGCATCATGAGAACACGCCGCTGACGCATTGGTAAGCGGAGCGGAGCCGTAGAAGGGGGCGGGTCGGGGGGGATTTCGAAGCTGGGAACCATGATGGCGCACTTGGGACTGTAATTTTGCTGTTGTGTAGATAGGCGCGCCCGGAACGTATGTTCCTTTTGTTCCGTTCAATAATCGAAACAAACCTTGCGCAGGTTATCTCCATCTAATGCGTTTTAGCAGATCTGTACGTCCAGCATATGCTGTTGCTGATTGCGTAAATAATTTTTGCTTGACGTGTCACTGCGTAGGTTATAATGGGAGATCTCAACGGTACCACACTAGTGACCTACTCTTCAAGAAGACAGTCGTACCCTTCACGAACGATCAGAAAACTAAAGTGATCCTGGTTCTGGGGGCGGCGCGTGGCAACAAGAGGATGGCAGCCAAGCTATCCCGGATGCGGCATTGTGGAGGACGCCCTAGTTTGTCAACAATACTTAGAACGTACGAGGTCCTTTGCGAGACGGGTAGCTTCACAAGAAAGCGACACAGGACTGCGATGATAGTTCAAGAAGCGGAAACGGATGTTTTGGCATTCTTTACTGCTAACCCTCACGGTAGTGCGCGCGGCGCCAGTGCGGAGGCCGAAACCTCAAGGTCATGAGTGTGGAGGATTTCAAAAAAAGGTCATATGCACCCGTACCATGTACATCTTCATTCAAAACTGGAAGACCGAGATTTTGAAAGCAGTCTTGAACTTGCCAATTGGATTTTCACGAAATGTGAAGAAGAGCAGGACTTCCTTACTCACGTGCTTTGAAAGGATGAGGCTAAGTTCTCCAGAAACTCACAAGTTAATCTTCACAACGCGCACTACTGGAGTGATAGGAATCCCCACTGGCTGGCACAAACACGACACCAATACCATTCGTCGTTTATTCTGTGGTGCGGGATTTTTGATGGCAACATCATCGGACCCATCTTTTTTGAAAACACACTAACGACGCAACGCTACGTTAACGACATCCTCGAGGGCCCCATTAACGACATCTGTTGCACCGTTCCACTTGCGCACCCTCAGAATGTATGGTTTCAACACGATGGTGCTCCTGCGCATAGTGGTAGTCAGACTCCAGCGTGGCTCGACAAGCTTTTGCCTGGACAATGAATTGGCCGGCACGGACCTGTACCCTGGCCTGCAAGGTCGCCGGACATGACACCGCTGGACTTCTTGTGGGCTACCTGAAAGATCGCGTGTATATAGCAGCGAAATTACCACACCGGACGCCCTAAAGGCAAAAATAAGCAGAGTCTGCCCCGAGATTCCAACGTCGTTGGTCAAAGCTGCAACAGCACAAGTGTTGGAAAGAAGCATGTACTGCATTGCTTCAGACGGTGACCTGTTTGAGCACGTGCTATGTCAGCGGAAAATAACCGTGTAAACTGGTGTAAAACGTGACTGTTTCACGCACCTTCATAAAGTCACCCTATCCTTATATAAAGAAAGCTTGCGACAAAGATAGAACTAGGCAAAAAATTCCTTTGTTCTGCCTCTTTTCCGGAGTTCAATAAACAGAGAGGGTAAATGGCTAAACCAGTTGCACCTTGGGATGTTTCTTCGTGGGCGGCTGAGACGCCTTGCGTGCTTTCGGTTAATTTTTTATTGAGTAGCTCTTCTGTTCTTCCGAGAGCTGCCTTTTTCATTTCTTTTTAGTGCTCTTTGGCGCAGTTCTTTTTTAAACATTGGTTGCATCGGCAACCAATGTTACAGCTACAAAAGAAGTAGCTTTGTTTCATGATACGCGAAGGTTAAAGCTATCCCGAGTGCCTCACATGACAGTTTTGATTGGCACTCCGCAGCAGCTCTGCGTACGCAGCAAACCCGCGGGGGCGTCAGCGCGCATGCGCAGTACGCAGGCGCACACACGGTATATTGCGTGCGCCCGCAGCTTTTCAAAAGCTGCGTAGTGTGCGCTGCAGTGCTCAGCGGGCGTTGCGGGACGTTCTCGCGTGTTCTCGCGTGTCCACGACAGCGCATTTTTCGATACCTTTTCGATATCGCCCTCGCCGAAGGTATGACTCCGGCTTGTGGTTCGACTTCGTGGCGGCTGACACTGGCTACACAGTTTCAGAAGGTGACATATGGCGGCGCTGAGTAGCACGCTACCGGTTCCTACGCGTGCAAGTCAGCAAACCCCTTCCTCAACTTTTGCATCCGGCCAACTACACTCTAAGAAGTAAAGGAGGAAATGGGGTATTGAGGTTACTCCTTTAGGGGAGCAACTGCTCTGCCACAACCATTCCTCCCTTTAGGGGGTAAGTGCGAGGGGATGAACTGTTACTCCCCATGCAGTTACTCTTCCGAGGGCTAACAGTTGCTCTTTTCCGATGCTCCTCAAGGGAGTAACGGTCATTATTTCCGATGCTCCTCAAAGGTGGAATTAATAAAATTAGGCATTTATACACTAATAAAAAAGATTACTGAGCTGAAAAAAAAAGAAAAAAAGAGGAGCCCGAAAGAAGGATTCGAACTCACGTCCTCACGCCCACAATTCAGCAATTCTAACCACTGCGCCACGGCAGATTGCTTGGCGGGGGTAGGAAATTGAGACAGGTTAAGCATTGGCATGCAGGTGCGGCAATGTACAAGCGACTTGGCATTTTGTGTATGCTGTGCGGGGAGAGTGTAACGTTGAGTGCATCTGCAACCATAAGCGAGCGCGAAAAGAAATCTGCCCGAGTGTTCTTAGGGTGCTTTAAACTTAGGCACTACGCGATGTAAACGTGTATATGCGAGCTCAAACGGGGCACCTAAGACGACAGAGACGAACAATTGCTCTGTCGCTTAGTGTGTCCCGTTTGAGCTACACACCACTTCAGGTAAGTTCGTAATCCCCTTGGAACGGAATGAACTTATGTACTATTGACCAGCACAATCTGGCAGTATATCAATGACTTGCGCGTTTAATGTGTATGGCTCACTTATGGTGTGCCCACGAAGGGCATGGCTCTTCACATTCCAACTTTAAATTTCACGCAATTTTCTCACGAAGAGGCAAAGTGCTGCTTTGCATGTAGCTCAATAGACAGCGCACTAACTTCGAACTATTCACGATTTATAGACAATACAGTTTTTGCCGCATCACTCCACGACACGGACGAAAACAGCGGAGCGCATGGGGAGTAACTGTTGCCGTTCGTCCTCCCGTTGCTCTCTTTCTGACCAGGGACTAAACACTTACTCTCCAAAATTTGCACACGACACGCACATCCATGCAGTTACTCTCTTGAGGGACGAAAGCGCCCTTTTTAGGACGAACTGCCCAGTTACTCCCGTTTTCCCCGGAATTCTTCTTAGAGTGTATAGCCGTACCGTGCGCGCGCGTGCTTCGCTGCGCACGCACAACCTCGCGCGCTGCGTACGTGGGTGGTTGCGGACGCCCAACTAAATCTGCCTATGATCGAGCACAGCATTCTTGCATCTGCAGATGCTGACGCTTATCGCACCACGCTAGTTTTAGGTCGCAAAACCTCTCGAGCCATCCTCAATGACGAAGCCTTGTGCGGTGCGGCGATAAAGCAATGCAGCCGTATGTCTTTCAATGGTTGCTTGGAGGCGCATGAGTAGCGGCACGCGAACGCGCATCTATTTCATATTTTGCGTATTTCGCGGGCTTTTTTTTTTTTTCCTCGGAAAAAACCACCAGACACACTTCAGCCCGAGATAAATGCTTGATTCGGAGGTTATTCAAGGTGCCCTACAACTTTGTAATTGACACGTTTGCGATTCAATCAATAATAAAAGAGTTCACTAATTAGTAGCAATTAATTAATACTTCGTGATAAAATATACTGGCTGTGAGCAAACACGACTACGGCTACTACGCAGTCGGTACGATTTCTCTAGAGCTCTTGCGTTCATTAAAAAAAAATCTTGGTCTTCGTTAACTGGGACACCCGGTATAATGATTAAAAGAATGACATGTAGCGCTGTTCTTATTTGAAACAAAGAAAGGGCGTCTGGAACCAGCGAGCCATTCGCGTTTGCTCCGTCCATGAATGATCATGTGCAAACACACGTATTTCCCTGGTTATCTACACACAGCTCTGCTGCAGGACGACTTCCGCTGTATTGCACATTCCGAGCATGAAGACTCACTAATGGGGAAAAGTATCGGGAAAGCACCGGTTTCCTAACTTCCGATCGACACCGTGGTTGCGCATTTAAGAACAATGAAACTGAAAGAGGAATAACGACGGTTTGTCAAATGCAAGCGAGCAAAGAAGACCGCTGGGAAGCCTCGTATTGCTATACGCTGGTTAAAAAAATATCCCACCTAAAATATGAATTCTTTACGTTACCAGCGAAGAATGAAGTGATCAGCCGCAACGGAAGGAAATATCACTTGACAT
Organism: Dermacentor variabilis; assembly: GCF_050947875.1. Classification (NCBI taxonomy): domain Eukaryota; kingdom Metazoa; phylum Arthropoda; class Arachnida; order Ixodida; family Ixodidae; genus Dermacentor; species Dermacentor variabilis. The sequence goes on from NC_134573.1 coordinate 134,099,388, forward strand.
TCATTTCTTTTGCTTATGAGCTGCAACAATATAGCTCATTTGGCAACTGGCTAACAAATAGCACCGCTTAAACTAGACTTGTTCACGAGAGCTCGGTCAGTCATAACGGTGGACATCTCATTGGCGAAGGCGGCTGCCCACTGGCAAACAGCATTTACGAGAGAAAAGGTTTGTGAATTCAGCCCTATAGCCGTAAGGCAAGAACAAACGGGCTAGGTTAGAAATGTCAAAGGGCACTCCAAAGTGGTTATTACAAACTCAATTTTAAACAAACTTTTTATCATAAAGAAAAGAAAAAGTTAAGAACGACCCGCACGGATATGATCGCAATATAACCCGTATTACACGCACTTGAGCGGCAGGGACAGTTGCGCAGCCATGAATATTTCGCGGCGGTGGCACGCACTCGCAGGGGGATGGGGGCAGGGGGGAGAGGGCATGCACGTATTCAGTGAGCTCAATCTCCCTCTCCTTCTTCCCTGGATACGTCCCTGGACAAGCCTCATGCTTGATCAGAAATAGCCTTTAGTAATAATTGTAAAATTGAAACGAAGTTAGGTCCACAGAAAACTGCTGCACCGAGAGCGAGCAAGCAAAACAGACCGAAAATCGACCAAGCGTAATTTTGCCCCTTGGTCACTTCCTACATATAGACACACCTGGCCGCATCTCAGTTCACCAATCGTGGCTGTACGGAACGTCTCGGCCCGTCGCAGCCACAAACTATACGCGTATACATGCACTTTCAGCTGCTCTGCAGGGTTGTTCGAAAATAAAAAAAAAGAAACGGAAAAAACAGCGGTACAGGAAAAGGAGTTTCGCTGCGATTGAGCGAGAACGCGTGTACCGTCACCTGGGAAACGGACATTTAAAAATAATAATGAAATGCGGAGCGAAAGGAACACTTTCGCTTATCTCTTCCCTTATGACTGGGTTCCGCGTCGTATATATATGACGTCGAGAACGAACCATAGCGCGCGAGGCTGCCGCATCCAGCGACTCTCTAGGCTACCGACTACATTAGCGCCGACTGTAGGAAAAACGCATAACATTGGAACCAGCCCGACGCATGCCCCCAGCAGCCTGCTCCGATAACTTTCCCCACTCCTGAATTTTTGCTACGCGGCTTCTGCACGCTGTATACCTCTGAAAGCCTTCTCGGTGGCAGGCGCAAACACACAGGCGACGCCCGCAAAATCCGCGCCGTGCATGTTTGACCCCGCGACCTTCCAAAGGCACGGAAGAGAGGGCTACACCGAGCGCTCTTGTAAAGAAAAGATGGTAGAAAGAGAGAGAGAGAGAGAAAAGAAAAAGTAACGCCGTTTTAAACCCAAAATAGAATACCCATCTGCGTGCATGCGTAAGGCTTTTGATAGAGCTCCGGAGCTTGGCGGTAACATAACGAATTGCGAGTGAGACCGCTTTGTGCAAGAATAATAAGCCTACTTATACGAACAATTTCGCAGCGAACACCGCCTCGAAAAGCAAAGGCAAAAAAAATTAAAATGAGAACGTGTATACTACGAAAGCTTTCAAATTCAAATGAGCTTCTGACGCAAAACGCTCTTTCTTGCAGTAATACTTCGCGTGTACGCTGTTTCTGCGTGACGCTGTTTTTAGACAACGTTCTCACGTGGAACACCAGCGCCACGGCGCAAGACGACGGACACTGTGTGACACGTCACGAAGTTTAGTGTGAACAGTACAAGTTTTCCTAATGATTCTGATTTGCAGTCCGCAGTAGCTGACTGCGCTTCGGGTCAGACATGGGTCTCTCCTCGCCCTCACGAAGGTGTCCTCGCCATAATCTGCCTTCATCCTCGTGAAGCGAGGGGAGGATGAGGGGTTGGAGAGGTCGTGAGGTTGAAGGTGGACGGATCCGACGTCGTGAGGTGAGGGCGAGGGACGGTGACTAAGTGAGGAGGTCGCGATTCAAGGAGTTATCTACGGCTATATCTGCATTACGCATCACGCATTAGGAATTCCTAAAGCTGAAATTAATAATTAGAGACTTTTTAGTTACCGGGGAGGTTTACGGCAGCTACAACGCTGGTAGCGAGATTTGTGACGCAGAGTTTAACCACAGAGCACATCAAGCTCATACTGCAGTGAGATATCATAGTCAAGGGAAAGAGAGAATGAATCCTGGAGCGGCTTCTAACTTCACGCCCAACATCTTACTTCATAAATGGGTACGATGAACAATGAAATGATATGCGCAATGCGCGACACAGATACACAACATACACAAAACACATCACAACGCTCAACAAGCTAATGTATCTTTGAGACCAGCGTATCAGAAGAAGTTCAAGCATGTCTTCGTTGCGCGAGATTCACACGCAGCATTAATTATATGGGCTGAGAATGCGTCTTAGCTACAGCCCTTGCTGAATGTTTAGTGCGGACATTAAGACTCTTTATAGGACTAACAGAGTAAATAGCCTGCAAGCGCAGATTAAGTGAGCAATGTCTTCTAGTATACGGCTGCACGCACGACACAGTGGCGACCTTATCCATTACATTTTAAAATAGGAAGAGCTTAGTGTATGCGACGTTTAGCCGAATGCGGCGCAAGTATGCCGGATAGCGCCTACATTGGGGCCACACGCCACGCAAAACTCACACATGGGATCGTAAGTGCAAATATTTCCGTACTGCTGTTCTGGCTAAGTACGGATGGAACGCCCGTATGTAGCGAAATAATCGTCGACATGCAGTCCTTTATAATTTTCCTTCCACGAGAACACTATGCAACAGCAAAAATGTTTCAGACACACTGTAGTTGGACAAAACAACGCAAGGTGTCGCTACTATAACTTTGCTACTGCCGTTATGGCTTCGATAACCTGATAACCTGTAAACGGTGGTAAGCTTATGGACACGCTAAAACTTCACATATATAATTCGATGTTCCAAAAATATCAGTTCAGGTTCGGTTCCAGCCAAAATTTCGGTTCCGTTACAGTCTTCGGTTGCTACAGGAGGAATGACATGTGCTTTACACCAACCTGTGCTCAACCGTGATACGAATCACGATGCAGGACGTCTAATCCCTGATCCATGTGCTCCTTCAGCGAGCACCGCGACTGCACGAGTCACAGTCAAGCGATTCCCGAGAGCAGGCCGCTATCCACGTGACCAGCGGTGAGGATTAAAGGATCCCACACTCTCTGCAGCGCGGGCTGAGTGGCTATAGTCTCATCTCGTCTTCCTTACAACGTTCGGCGACTCCTCAAGATATGAGGGGAGACGTCTCCACCACGGCCTTCTCCGTCGCGTTGTTTTGGGCAGACACACGTATTCTTGCTTCACTTGCAGCGGCAACACGGCATTGCGGCACGCCACGAGTGCGCCATCGAGCCCCAACAGTGCCTGTTATGTCATGCGGTACAAGTGCTTTGCAGTTTGCAGGTGCCAGTTGCAACACTCCGCTATCAAAGCGCATGTGCAGCTTATCGAGAAGTACTAATACCTCGCATAGCATCAGAAACTTATCCAAGTTATACTATCGAAATAAACATGACGCACTGCACGCGATCGCAGTACACTCTGCTGCTCAACTTTCCGTCCCGCTGCAGTAACGTCTCGCTCAGCTCCTACTGTGGAGAGCTAGGCGTAATGCGCGGCCTATTGTCACGCACAGCTGCACGACCCGTTACCACTCACGTTTAGGATCAACAAAAGGTCACTAGCAGCGTGAAAAAACCATTCGCTTTGTTTCCCCTTTTCTTTCGGCACTACTTCCTGTGCGCACAGTCGTTCGTTAGCTTGTTCGATCGTTCGTCGCGGGAAGGCGAGGGAAAGGGCGCATGCTCTCGGGCAAGCGAGTGGGGGCGACGAACCGGAGGTAGGAGAGCAGGCTGTCGCTCGCTCGTTAGTCGTACGTCTCGTTGGCTGCCCGGCCGTGGCCAGCCCATTGTGGACGACGCGGCGAACGAGTCCACAGCGGATTCTCTCCCATGAAAAATACATCGCAGACGAGCTTTCCGTCGAACGCTGACGGCGTTGACGCCGACACACCAAGGAGAGCAGTAAGTATCCCTGTTCCCTCTCCACGGCTACCACGAAGGAACTCCGGGAAGGCACCGAGGGAAAGGGAGCGTGCTCTCGGGCAACAGAGTTGCGGAAATGGGTGGAGGGGGAGGGAGGGGACTGTTGAATTTGCTCGCTCGCTCGTTCGTCCGTTCATTCGGCTATTATTCTCTCACACTGGTGATCTTCGTCGATGGTTTCTGAATATTCTGTTTGTCGGCCCGAATGCAGGAGCGCCCGGACGTTGTGGCTAAAAAAGTCAACTGTCTTTGTTTAACGTCATCCCGGCATGTCTGACATGCGCTTGATTACTGCTTGCAGCCGCTCTTGATGCTCAGCTTGACTAGAGCCCCAAACGAAAACACATTGTCCATGCTGTACAGGGCACCGAGGAGACCGTTCAGCAATGCAGATAACCGCTCCATCTTGAATACTTTCGCGTGCAAACCACATACCGAATGGGAGTAATTTGAAACAACAATGGCTGAGCGGTGTTATGAATGTCCCTGCTATATTCACATCGAGACAAAAGTACGAGGGAGAGCGGTAACTGAACCAACAAAATCAGCACTCCGTGCATTTCAGTGACTGAGGATGCAGCATGGTGTCCGACGTGTGTGATATTGACAATGCGAACAGCGACCGCGCTGTCCAATAATGCGGACACACGAGACGCGTTCTTAAACCCCTCTATTCTGGAAAGTAGTGCCACTCTTAGATGTTTGCCGCCACACCCTCATCCGTGCCTCTTTCCTCCTGTTTATCCTCCTCGCTGTCGCCGTGCCGGCGCTTCCCGCACGCTGATTGGCTACGGCACGCGAGACCGCCCTGTTAGCTGACCCTCGCGTCAAAGAAACGTCATGAAACTTGTTTTAGCTAAAGCCCCTTAAACTTCCTAAAGTAGTGAAACTCTCCTCCTCCGCCTTCCATCCTCCTCGTTTCTCCTAGGTTTCACGCTCCCTCCTCGACCGTGGCGCCGCCACGGTCGAGAGCGTAGCAACGTGGGCCAAGTGCAAGAGCGTAGCAACGGCGCCAACATGCGCTCCTCGCCACTCCGTAGACACTTCTCGAGCAAAAATAGCGCTGATGCACAGCGCGAGGGCACACGTGATGCTATTAGGCCAATAGCGAGACGGCACCGGCCTCGGCCAGAGCGCGCGAGGAGGAGGCGGCATTCTTCAAAGCGTGGCACTACTTTACGAAGTTTAAGGGGCTTTAGTTTTAGCTATTACTGCTTTTTTTCCCGTCGCGGGCCACGTGCTGATCGCGTTGCGACGGGGCACGTGCGTTTTGCAAGTATTACAAGTTAGGTGAGCTCAGTTTGCCGGAAGAATGCCTCGCTGTCGCGCTTTTCAACGTACCAGCAGGTGTGAAAAAGGACTAGCATTGTTTGCAATCGCCGAAGGTAAACGAGACGTCGTGAGGCAAAAATATTGGCCCCACAACGTCGGAAGGAAAGACTTCGCTCCTTCGAAACACGCCGTTCTTTGCGAGGCAAGTACTGTACTTCTCCAAATACTTGTAGGCAAAGTTGCACGAATATTTTTATAATTTTTGCAATCTAGACTCTTTGTTAAGTTCATCACGGTACAGCACTGCATATTTAGCCCATGTAAAACATGTCGCTAGCTATTTTATTCGAAGTGTTCGCGTCACGGTACAGTGTTTACTTTTTTCGTGTTCACATTATTTTAAAGCCAGATATCATTTACAATGTTGTGCATGCGACTCAGCGTTTACTTCAATAATTATGTGCCTCGTTTTCCTTCACAACTTTTGTGTATAGCACTTGGGAAGCCATGGAAGCATGATGCTTTTTGCTCTTTGTAAGTTGAGAAGTCTGGGAAGCCCGTAAGGGCCTCCTCAAACGGTGGAAGCGACAGCGGTTAAACCGGAAACTACGTCTACGAAACGAGAAAATAACAGACGAAGCCAGAAATTACGCAAACGAGTTGACGCAACAAAATTGGGTACAGTTTTGCACCTCGCTCAAGGGTACCCTGAGTACGGCGCAGACGTGAACCATCCTACGTTGCCTGATCGAGCCCGACAAGGCGAAATCGACAACCAGTCGGACGCTTCTAAAAATCGCCCACAAGTTCCCCGGAAACGACCAGGATCTGATTGACACCCTAAAAACCAGATACCTGGGTAGCGACCCCATACAACCCTGCCTCCTAAAATATGAAGGAGAACCCAGGCCAGAACTGGACGCTCCCATCACGGAGGAAGAGGTGTATGCCGCGGCACGAGCCTCACAGCGCAACACTGCTCCCGGAGTTGACAAAATCACCAATGCCATGATTAGAAACCTGAGCGCGATGCACATCCAGGACTTGACCGAATACCTAAACGGGGAACTCTGGAGCAAGGGCCACGTACCGAACGAGTGGAAACACGCGGAAATCGTGACCATTCCCAAACCCGGCAAGAAGCCCGCGATCGACGCCCTGCGTCCCATCTCGCTGACTTCGTGCCTCGGCAAGCTGTACGAGAGGGTCATCGAAACCCGCCTCCAACATTACATATAGGGACGGTGACCTCTTCCCGCACACCATGCTTGGCTTCAGGCCGGGACTTTCTGCTCAAGATGCGTTCCTAATCCTAAGGGAAGAAGTTCTCAAGGGCATCCCGAAGGGAGGAGAACACCTCCTGCTCGCACTCGACCTAAAAGGGGCCTTCGATAACATCTCCCACGAGGCCATTCTCAAGGGACTGAACGACATCAGCTGCGGGGAGCGCATCTTTAATTACGTTAAATCGTTCCTGACGGGCCGGACGGCAACCATCGGTATAGGCAAGACTCGATCGGATACGATCGACGTGCCGAACAAAGGAACACCGCAAGGGGCGATAATCTCCCCGATTCTATTCAATGTCGCGATGCTAGCGCTGACCAAAGAGCTGCGGAAGATCCCCGACCTAGGTTACGTCCTGTACGCAGACGACATCACGCTCTGGGCCACCAAGGGCTCCCTAGCGCGAAAGGAGGCGACTCTTCAAGAGGCCGCGACGGCCGTGGAGAGATTTGCGGCAGCGAGCGGGATGCGTTGTGCGCCCGAAAAGTCCGAAGTGATCCGGGTGCACGGAGGAGGAATCTACAAGTCCCCCGGCCCTATCGACCTCTATCTTGAGGGCCAGAAAATAACGGAAGGCAATAAGACTAGGATTCTGGGTTTTTGGATCCAGAGCAACCTGAAAGCCTCCCACACCATCCAAACCCTAAGGTCTGCCACCAACCAGATCTCGCGGATTATAAAACGAATTACAAGAAGCCGCAAGGGCATGCGAGAAGAGGACACGATTCGCCTCGTCCAGGCTCTGGTGATCAGCAGAATAACGTATAGCATGCCGTATCACTATCACTCGCTAAACAAACGCGACCAAGAACAAGTCGACGCCATCATCAGAGGCGCGTACAAAACGGCCCTGGGTCTCCCTGTCACCACCTCAAACGAGAAGTTAGCGGCCCTCGGGATCCACAACACCTTCGCTGAGCTGTCGGACGCGGTTATGGCTTCGCAAAAGGCCAGACTAGAGAACACGGCGGCGGGCAGAGCCATCCTCCACCGGACCGGAACGGCAACGGAGCTCCGTGCCCTCGATGGGCAACGATCACTCCCGCCAGAGGTCAGAGGCAAGATCAAGGCGAACCCGATACCGAAGCACATGAGTCATGAACTCCATGAAGGACGACGCAAGGCTCGCGTCGACAGACAGCGCCGACAATTCAAGGGTGACCCGTACGTAACGTACGTGGACGTGGCGGCGTACCCTGTAGGGGGCCTCTTCGCAGTAGCCGCCGTGAACGGGAGAGACAACTCCTTGACCCTCGCGGCCTCCGTAAGGGCAGAGACCCCAGCTGCGGCTGAGACCATAGCCGCGGCGCTGGTAATAAAGCAAGAAGACAGGGTAGGCAGGGAAGTCCATGTCGTTACCGACTCGCAACAGGCCTGCCGTAACTTTACGAACGGACGAACACCGCTGCTGGCGGCTCAGATTCTAGGCCCGAGGATGCAAGAATACCATCAAATCACGTGGACGCCGGGTCACGCGGGTCTGGAGGGGAACGAAAGGGCGAACGCCCTAGCTCGAGCGCTAATCAACCGAGCGGGGCAAGACCAATCGTCTCATCAATCCCCACCCTTTACCTTCATGCCCCTGCCATCCAATTACTGCGACCGACTCGAGATCCAGCGACTCAACCGCAGGATTTATCCTCCGCCTCACAAAAAGCTCAGCACTGAAGATGCCGTAGCTCTCCGACTTATACAGACTAACACATTTCCAAACCTACACAGATACAGTAAAATGTTCCCACATACATATCGCGGCATCTGCCCCTGGTGCGGCGACACACGCCCTACACTCTTTCACATCTCGTGGGGGTGCGAGGGCAAACCTCAACACTTAAAGACTCCTAGCACGTCATTTGAGCGGTGGGAGGTACAGCTGACCGGCGATACCCTGGCGGGACAAGAAGCTCTCGTCCAGCAAGTCCGTCGCGCAGCCATGGCCAGTGGAGCCCTGGAATGAGGACACCACCCACTCGACCTCAAGAGCAACCACCTCGATGGTCCGAATAAATGTTTTTCTCTCTCTCTGTACGGCGAAAATATATTTTTTTCCTACGCGCATTTCTTTAATGGTGCAAACCATAAATCCCACTATGAGGTTACGCAGTAGATCACTAACGTCTTTTGATATATAACAATAAAAACTGCTTCATAGGTGCGCCGTTTTTATGGGAAGATGTAATTAAATAGAAATAAGCGGAGTGTTTCTTTATCTCATAAAATTATGTTCACCAATAAGAAAACAAAACCTTCAGGTCACAATAACTACTCTGAGGCTAATGTCCAAGAGAACTTTTTTTGTGTGCGAATCACCTACCAATCGCCAACGCTTAATCACACCTACAAATATCTGAACCATTTTTTTTCATTCATTAATTAGGACTCGCATCCCTATAAGCCCGACAGTTCCGCAGAGTGAAGTGTCGGAAATGCTGGAACACCGGCAGCGAATGGCCTAAAAACGAAAGATTGCACGTAGAAATGGTTTCTTGTCAAACCAATTAGTATTAAGTTCTTATGCATCAATTGAAGAATGTGGCTCGATTGTGCAAACGCATGCTGTAGGGGCTCACCCTTCAGTTTGTGACGTTCAGAATATATATATATATATATATATATATATATATATATATATATATATATATATATATATATCACTTTATCACTGCTGAAAGTCATGTCTGCATCCGCTGTACAGTAAGCAGCCAGCACACGAAGGAAAATCGCGTAACTGACGTGCTTTATTCGGGGCTTGTCACAGAATAAGAGCTATGCGCATTGCATTTGGCCCCTTCGTTCTGGTAAAGTGTACATGTCGCATAATGCTCGTTTGTTGTGAAGCGACGTAAGCAAAGTGAGTGCGTTCTTTCTTTATTGACTCCACACGCAATCCCAAGCTACGTCTAGCGTAGTGGCATTGACTCAAGTGCTTCCGGTGCTCTCGATAAAGTGGATGTACCGTAAAAACAAGACATCATGCATATTCTTGCTTATTTTTATGAAGTGTTTTTAAAGCTACGCATGTGAAATGAACGCATGAATTTTCTGCACTGCTTCACTTTTCCGCATACCGTACTCCGCCGAGCCATGGATAGGCAAAGCTGCGCGGTCATGGAACGCAAGCCGCTAAACGATAGCCTTTTTTTAGAGCGCTTCTTCTGTTGTCGAAAATATCGTAAGCCCCATTGAAAGCTTATGTAGAATCGAATGAGTGGTCACTCAACCTGCAGAGATCATACATCAGCTTTACATATTTCCTTAAAGCGCACTCTAATCCTGAACATCCGTGTTGTGAAACTATTAACGATTCGACATGCACTGCACTTTCCGTAATCGACACTCTGTGAGACGGCCTTTTTCACTCCGTGTGAGGGAGCTTAGCGTGGAAACGGGTGTCCCACTTTTCGAACACCGCTCAATGCCTCCAGCGAAGCAGCTACCACCTTGGGATTGGCAGGTGATAGAGCGTGATATATACTTTGTAAGAGGTACAAAATACGAATGCATTTCCATGAACTCCAATTGAAGTACTGTTATTCGGAATTCTACACCGATGCGTCAAAATCGCATTGTTAGCGTGTCTTACGCGGCTGTTGGACCCTCTTTCTCTGAAGCAGGTGTACTGAACCCCCACACAAGCATCTTTACTGCAGAAGCCTATGCAGTACTGTCTGCGGTAAACACATAAAGAAATTAAAACTAGAGAAAGCGATAATATTCAAGGACTCGTGAAGTGTTGTAAGAGCACTAATGTCTTTAAGAAAACACAAAACTAATGTTTTCTTGTGCAATATTTATTCGTCTCGTAGACATATGACAATATGCTGGATCCCTGGTCGCAGATGCATCGAAGGTAATGTGCTGGCCGACCAAATGCCCACATCAATTACACCTCCTCCCCCCCCCCCCCCCAAGCTGGTAATTCCACTACTGCTATCCCTGCCACAGACCTCAAGCCTATTTTGCGAACGAAACTGCGAAGTTACTGGCAACGCATGTGGGACAATGAAACAAATAATAAGCTCCATTTGATTAAGCCAAGGGTAGGTTTCTGGCCCTCCGTTACAAAAGCGAGACGGACTGATGTCCTATTCTGTCGACTCAGAATAGGACACACATATGCATGGTACTCACAATTTTCTGCTTACTGGCAACGAACCTCCTACTTGTGGCAGATTTGGTGAAAGGCTCACCGTCCTCCACGTGCTCGTGGAGTGTCGGGAAGCCGAAAAAGAAGGAAACATTTTCCGCTAGCATACCGGTATTGTCTCCCTCTCCATCCCAATATGTTTCTTGGTAAGGAATCCCTTTTTACCACCAAAGCTGTCCTAGGTATCTTGAATGATGTGGTTTTGCATGTTAATAGCCCAATAGTGTCGTAGCGCATCCTCTCTCTAGAGGATGCTGCTGTGATAGTAGTCCTTGTACAGCACACGCCTTCAGGCCCTTGCGCTTCAAGGACTCTCTTAGGGCAGTAGTGGTTTTTCGAATTTTTATCCAATGACCAATTTTAGCAAATTGTAATTCTTTCACAATGCATTTTTCGCGTCATTGGCGCGCTTCATAATCATTGTCATAGTTTTATTACACGTAGCTCTTACACACTGTACAGTGGCCGCCTTTTAGGCCCCTTTACAGCCCTGTCACATCCATTGTTCGAAATTTATCGCTTCACTTTGATCTCATTACCAGTGGCTTGGCGCTCTTTGGCCAAACTTGGCCCTTGCGCCATAAAACACCACACATCATCAATATCGCCAGCACGCCCTATCGGAAGTTCACTATTATGGTGTCAGTGTCATTATGCAGCGATTTCCACAATAATGCTTCAAACGAGGGAAACGAGCGCGTGTATTCATTCTTCTGCGGCGCCCGGCGGGCGCTGGCCCGAATAGCGTGCCGGGCGCAAAATACCGGCCTGTGGGAGAGTGAAATAAGAGGATTGAGGAGGAAAGCGTGTGCGAAGTGGAGAATGTCGCTACTTTCCAGAATAGAGGTGTTTTAGCGCGTTCACGTCGGCAGCGACGCAGTCGTGCTGTCCCGGCATCGAAGGGGTATACGCGGACCGCGCGTGGCGGGTTAAGAAGTCTTCATAGACACGCAATGAGCCTGGCTGCAAAAGCAAAACGACGAAGCCAAGTGGACCCAAGTGGACCCAAGTGGACCCAAGTGGACGCACCGTCACGCTTCGCTCTATCGACTTTTCAGGAGCCGAGGTAGCGTTCTGGATTCCGCTGCTGGTACGGTAATTGCGCGCACACATTAGCGGTCCTGCTGAGGAGCTGCATGCGTTCATACCACACCATGATGCATGCAGATTATGCGTCTGAGCGCAACGAATTCTAAACGACAAGGTTCTTACTGGTGTTGCAGAAGTCGCGGCGCTGAACTTGGCATTACAAGTTTTCGGCTGTGCGAATCGATGCTACACTGCCAGCGGGATTTTATTTCATTGTTTTTGGTCACTTTTTTTTTTCAAGTTGTAACAACGTGAAATTATTAAACATGCTTTGGCGGCGCCTCCAAAACACCAAAGCTGGATTCCGGACTGGTACGTGGGCTCGTGGCTCGCCCAGGCCCGAACGACCGCCCTGGTTTCAGCCGTGAGGCGAGTTCAGTCGATGACCGTGAACACAAGTGAACACTGGCGTAGCGAGGTCGAGTCCAGAAAACTTGTGCATCGTTGGTATTTCTTTCACGCCATGTTGGAGGTCACGTGACCCGAGTGAGTTTAGGGTGTGTATCACAAGGGAACGGCAAGACAAGAACATTCGCATTGGAACAAGCACGCGTGCTCGACCTTGCAGTGCGTCATTTATATAAAAATATCACGCGACTTTAACCACTCGGCATTCGGACCGCGCACGAGCCATCGCACTTAGGACAGCACGGCGACGGCGCTCCTATCGCAATACAAAAAATTGGCTGCGGCTTAACTCTGCTAACCCTGGATATGCAAAGCGAAAGCTTGGTCTAGCCTGGTTAGGTCTTGGTTTAACTTGGTTAACATTCGCCTTAGCTGTAATTTTTATACTTAGGTATGCAATCATCGTTAGGCCAAGTATGACGGCTGTGCCTAGGTCGGTGGCTAGACATGACTGCGATTATAGGCTTGGGTAGACGCGTATCGTTCGACGGTGCAACGCCTGTTGTACCACAGGGAAAGCGCAAGTGCTAGGCAGGCAAGGAGAAGCCGCGGACATGCGCAGCGTCGAAGCACAAACGGACAGGGCGCGAACGCGGTCCCTACATTAGAGAGTTTTAGGATAGGGGCCCCAAAGGTTTTGGGGCCCTAAAGAAATAGCGTCGACGCCACTGCGCATGCGCGAGTCGCAAACTGCATTCGGGTTTTGCGTTAGGAACACTATTTCACCGATTTAGCGGCAGCCCAAATAGCGGCCCCAAAAGCTTTGCGTCAACAAACATGGCGGCACTCATCGAAGCTACGGCTCTAACTCAGCACCAAACTGGGCTGGATTCGTGCTAACGCATGCAGTTCCTAAGCTAGCAAAAGTGACTACGGTTATCGCTTTCTCTCAACTAATGTGTTTAATGAAGATTGATTAATTAGACGCCGTTGATTCCGAATTCGATTGCGGATTTAATGGCTCGTAGGCCTAACACGGCTAAGCTTGGCTGGTGAAGGCACGTAAAGTTGGTTTGCTCAAAACTAAGCGCAACTAATTGTTTGCTGCTTACAGAATAACCTCCAAGTTGTAATTAAACGCGAATACACGCAAGTCAAAATTACTATTTCTATCATAAAATGGTATATTTTATTTAATTATTTCTAGTAGTTTTTCTCTGACGCCGTAGTGGCGCTGTCAGCGCAACACGCTATCTGCAAACGCAAAGCCCTATTCTTCACTCCTGCGTGCCCCAACGCTAACACCCGCAAAGCTCTTTGGGGCCCCACACTATCGCGGCCCCCATTCTAAAACTCTCTATAAATCTCGATAGTGCGACGCCTGTTGCATTCCGGACTATCTCCAGTGAAGCAGCTCGCCGGGCGATATCCGCGGGGTGGTCAGACGCCGCTTGGCGACGACGGCTCAACGCCTCCCGCTCCCGCGCAACGCTCAAAGACGGCCCGGCCTCGCACTGACTAGGCGAGTGCGGCGCTCCCCTTAGCCAGGCGCGCGGCGAGTCACGTGGTCAGGCGGCAACCTAGTTGCGGAGAGCGCATGCGCCAAGCTGGCGGCGGAGCTCGGCGCGGCGAGTCAGGTGATGTGTTGCCAAGGCTACGGCGCAGCTGCGGTCAAATTGCTGGCGACGGCGAAACCCGGCTCGACGCGGTTAGTAAAGCTTTCGCTTTCAAAAGTTTCACACCATCCACTGTCAACGCTTCCCAGCATCAACCTTGACTGTGCTTTTTCTAAAGCTATTGCATGTCACGCAAGCATTGTACCTGCAAGATTCCAGGCAACCGACATCCCCGCGACACCTCCATGGACATTGCCAAGACCACTAGTGAGGCTTCAGATACCCGGAATTAGGAAGAAATCTCACGTTTCCTCCTTTGGCTTGAAGCAGCTCACCCTGTCCCATATATTTACTTTATATAGTGGGACTGTACAAGTATATACCGATGGTTCGGTCACGCCATCTGCCACAACGGCCGCATTTGTCATCCCACAACTTGGAATTACTCAACGATTTCGATTAGACCACAAATCGACATCTACGGCTGCGGAACTTGCAGGAATATGGGAGGCTGTCCGTTTTATGAGAACGCAGACACCCCATAAATGGACAATATTGTGCGATGCCAAATCAGCGCTACAGGCGCTAAAATACTTTTTAAACAAAGGACCATACTATCTGCTCGTGCTGGAAATCGTCGAACTTTATCACAGTGCCGAGTTAAGTGGCCACGTGATCACCTTTCAATGGGTGCCTAGCCATTGTGGTGTTTTTGGTAATGAACTCGCTGACAGTGAGGCAAGATCGGCCTCCTCTTCCTCTGATGAAGTACGGATTGCCTACTCGCGACCTGACACCAACTCCATGATCAAGGCACTCATGCAGGACCTAACAAAGGCTTACAGAGCCCACTCTGATAACATTCACAGACGTCTACATATGATTGACCCAGACGGTAAACTCTGTTTGCCCCCGAAGCTTACACGGAGCAAAACATCATTGCTACACAGGATTCGGCTCGGCGTTGCTTTCACCCGTCGCTACGCACACCTCATCGGCCAATCGAACAGCCCTGATTGTGTACACTGCCAGATTCCCGAAACACTGCAACACGTACTGTGCGACTGCCCAGCATATATGCTGGAGCGAAGGACGTTAGACAGTTTCTTAGCCAGCGTTGGCAGGCAACTACTGTCGGAGGAAGCTATCCTCGGTCCATGGCCTGACACTGCAATTTCAATGCGTGCAACAAAAGTATTGTTGGAGTTCCTGCAGGACACCAAGCTCGACGAGCAGCTCTAGCGAGGCAACTGTCTCATGTACATAAGCACTCACTACTTCTCTTATCATCATCATCCATTCCAATACTTACACTCCCCTTCCCTCTTCCCCAGTGCAGAGTAGCAGACTAGAGCGCACTAGCTCAGGTCGACCTCTCTGTATTTCCTATCAATAAATTCTATTCATTCATTCAAAAGTTTCGGCAGAATCTATCTTCCGGTGAATGTCGACGCTAATGTGATCTGCTCTGACGCAATGTAGCGAAACACCGTATATATAACAGAAAGCAATCTCAATTTACCGCCTGTGACACCAGAGCCGATTGCTCCCCTAGTGAGCAGATTAAAACGTCGACTGTCACCTTCTTTCCTGTCGGAGCAATCACGCACCCATTTGCGTTGAAGCGCCTGCTACCGGTGATTGTGTTTACACATAGGAGAGCGTGGCCTCGTCATCCCAAACGCTTGCTACAATAGCGCCTCTGTTTTAGGAGGCACTGGCTAGACAGTATTTTTGTGTCGATCAGTGCAACACAGCCTCGGACACGAAACACTGAGACCAGCCCCGTGAAACTGCTTATTTCAGAGAAATTCGCAAATGAGACAAGCGCTGTGCAGTAGAGCCAAGTGGTGCGTTTTTTATGCTTGCATGCTTTCTTTTGATACGTGTATTGCGATGAATCGAGCGGTCCTTAGGTACACAGAGATGAAATTTAGTAAGCTTTGTACATACAGGTGCATTCACTCAAGGCTGGCGGCCCCTTTCGGAAAGAAGCACGCTGTAGGACCAACTGATGAGAAACATTGTCGTGGTTAAGTGAGCAGTGCGGAAACGCAGTAATTGCAATATGTTTTGGCAGCAACGAAAATGGCAAATATGTTGTACACTGAGTAGGTTACGGCGAAAGCGTGTGAAGAAAGGCATAGTGCCGTGCTAAACGGGCTTCGCGGCGACGACTGCTACGGGATGGCGCCAGAGTAGCGTGCGTCGTCTGTATGGAAACAAAGCGCTGCATGAGCGTAGGTCTGTCTGCGGAGGCTGCTGTAAATCGTGCTCACGTGTCACTCACCCGCCACCTCTTGCGACCTCCCGATAGCAAGGCAGTCGCGCCACGCTTCGCTCCGTTTGCAATGTGCGTGCGCACGAGACATGCAGTGTCCGTGCCAACCTATATATCGCGAAATGAAAACACGTACACAGCTGCGCTCAAATTTTGCATTAGACAGTACCGTTATCGCCAGTGAAAGTTTTTTCCCGGAAATTCTACCCGTTGTCGGCAAGCCTGGGAAATCCGCGTGACAGAACGAGAGCTGTAGTAGTTTACACAATTGGCAATTCTGCATTATCATGAAAACACATACTTTAATCTTTTCAAACTTTTGCGAGTCTCTAATAATTGCCCGTAGCCATCGCCAAAACAAAAATAATTTCTCAGTATCTTAAATATGCCATTCCCCAACTAAGAGATGCTAATTAATACGCTAAATTGGGAGTACAAGCTGCTTAATGCTTCGTTTTTTTTGTACACACGTAACGACCCTATAATCGCAGAATAGAAATGTCTGTGATGCAGTTTTCTTCTTAAAGTGATTAGGCCTGTTCAATAGAAGTGACTTCAATGTACAAAGCCGTTGAAAATGGCTGCAGGGATAATCACGCCCATATTCCAGTTTCTGAAACAGACTAGCTAAAAAAAGCGATCGTTTGCATTAGGATGCACCTACCAAACACTCAGCACTCCAGGAATGTTACTAGTATGCTTCACATTGCAAATAAATTAACAAACAGCATTCGATTTTGTTTCACACATTTAGAAGCCCGATGGCTTCTTTAGCCTAAAAGTGCCGTATACTTCAGGCTTGATGTTGTAGAATGAGCACCGCGAGCAACTAGAGAGCACGCCAGCATGCGTGCCACGAGTGTCACGGTCAGCACGAGTTACATGTGCAACGAGAAAGACGGAGAGCGCACGTGTTTTGTTTGGTGCCACATGCGAGTGCTTTGTGAATGGGTGCATGTGCATTTCCTTTTCTCTTGTCCTTTATATTCTGTTGTATGTTAAACCTGTAGTAGCATCCCATGCCTTTTGTCCGGCTAAACTCCTCACCTATATTAAAATTTGTCGCCAGCGTGCATATATTTTCAACTGGTTGACATTACGGTCTCGTTGCGATAGATTCTTTGAATACACAAATTATGCATGAAGGGGGTTTGCTATCCAGTGTGAATAAAGTAGTACGATGGTAGGGCGCGTTTAAGGGACTTGCCTTAGGCACTAGCCGGCTGGCATGATGCAGCACCACCATTCTGAGCAGTTTACCTCACAAGACCCAAGCACAAAATATATCTTTTTATTTGTTCACTGCTGTATATTTCGGTGTAGCATCGTAAATGGAAGATTAAAGTCTGTTGTTGGGGGCTAGTCGTGATGATGCACATAACATGAGGAGGCAGTTTTGAGCACTATGCACGGCTTGCACCACTCCTTAGCTGCCCCTGTGCACTGCCTCAAGTTATGTTCATAAGATGCAACATGGTGGCCAATGTATTATAATGAGGTCATCAATCTGGTTTGCTGGTGTTATATGGTGGTGTAGAGAAGCCTCCAATTAGCTGAAATGTCCCGAGAAATATTAATGCTTATAAATATTTTACCCATGGGAAGCGTTCTAGGAAGCTGTGATCCTTATTTAGCTGCTGAAACATAAAAAAATCATTTTAGGAAAGCTTTCGACCTGACGAAGCATTCAGCCAAAGCTACTTCATCATACTGATGTTACAGTGGACACTTTGTTTTCAAGCACTGATTACGTGACCACTGGTTGTCAATACATTCCACTGGGCAGGGCGCTTGAAAGCATGAGACCCCTACAAAGTTCGGCATTCCAAAAGCCCCTTTTATTTTGCCACCTGTCCTTGTATACCCATGAGGGCACCACCGATCATTTCTATAAATTTTATGTGCCCTCTACAGTAGGTTACTGACTCCATTGGCACGAAATAAGCATTGAGCTTGCACAATTAAATGTAAAACATGTTACTGAAAGTGGAGACAGGACACAACATGAGCTTCACTGGATTGTTCTATTTACACAGTATCTGCCGACATGCCAAATGAAGCCTCATGACAGCATAGACGACGCTTCCTGCCCTCAAAATTTTATACAAAAAGTCAAAATAATTCAATCAGTTGTTACAAATCTTTGGAGTGGCAGCACAGCTAGAAGTTGTGCAGCAAATATTTTTCTGGCACGCCACTTCAGCCAGCCACTCACAAGAGTAGACAATGCAAAAGCGGCCACCAAAACAGCTCAGAATATTTCTTGGTTTACTCAAAGTAAGAGCTGAATAGGTGTGTACTCCAATATCTGTTAAGTATAGAGACACAGTATTGACAATTTGAAGTATATTTTGGTGTTTCAAAAACGTGCACACACATCGTCCCAATGCTTCAGGCATCCAACACCCTTCTGCTTGCATTCAGAATGCTAATACAAAAAAGGCCGTGGCTGCTAAAAATGCTGAAGTAGAGGCTAAATGCAGGAAGGCAAGCAATTTATTTCCAGCTCGGCAAGTTTGTTGTCCTGCAACACTCTGCTAATACCAAAAACTTCATTCCTACTGACTTCTTTCCTACCTCAAGTGTCAATATGCCTCATTCTGCTATTTTTCTTTCTCTGTGTACTAACCTGCTAATTTAGCAATGTCAGTGCTGGGGTACCAGAGTTCTCAACATTCAACTTCCACAACATTGCTGTAATTAAATATTGTTTTCTTTCAAGAGATTCCATAACCTAACGTAAACATTCAGACCAGGGCATTGAGTTAGGCCTTAAAGAGGCCAGCTGGCACATTCATTTCGATTTTGATTATAACCCCTTCAGGTGCCAATTAATTCTGCCTTTTGAAAATTTATTTTTGTATCTCTGAACATTCAGAACCATGAAAAACACACAGGTGCATAACCGACTAAACATTCTCAAGTCAGTCAGTTTTATCAAGTTTACAGCACGTGGGCTCAATGCGAGAACTCGCTACAGGAATGGCAGATATGAGAACATCAACTATTTGATGTCTAATATTTTTAAGAAGCACCTATCCAGCCACTTAAAAAAATATGACCGATTCAAAACTTGACTGTCAAAGGAGTGAACGCACGCTACATGACGTACTGATACCAAGAGTGAACACCCGTTCGTCTCCCTTCCAATTTGTTTTACTAAAACGCTTCACACATATTGTATTCCAACTTGCAGTAGTCAGAAGTGTTTCGGGATGTATGCGGCACATTTTAAAGAACATTTTCATCAGTTCTTTTACTTTTGTTGTGCTATCTTGGCATGCAAAAATGAACACACAGCACTTTTAAGGGGTAAATGAGAGTGCATCTGTGGATGACAGTGTTCAGAGGCTGCATAGCATTACAGGGCAGCCCACGCATAGAACTACGAGAAAGATGCATTACTTTCTTAATTCACAAAGCTGGCAAGTGCTAATAGCCAATTCCATAGATTTTTGTGAAGTCTCTCATTCTTTGTAGTCTTTACAAACCCTATATCCCACACCCCAGTGCAGGGTAGCAAACTGGAAACTCTGGTTAACCTCCCTGCCTTTCCTCTCTCTCTCCCTCTTTGTGAAGTCTTGTTCCGTGCACTGATAGGCGTCTTTGCTCTGGCACACTTTCATTCAGTGCACCATGTCTGGCTCCTTAGGAAGCCAGCCTCTCTATCAAGGACTTCTGAAGCACTCTTATAAGCATGAATAAATATGGATACACATGCAGTTTGGCATGTTGCCAAGAATCTCCTTGCTCGAAGTTGCACAATACAGCTCTCAAATTGAAAAGAAAGTTATTTCTTTAATCAGTCACGACAAATATGTGCTATATTACGATGTGCATTTTCCTACATTACAAAACATTCACCTGCTGTCGGCCAGTGGATGTTATATTACCTGCAGCCAATCTGCTTAAGAAGAAAGTAAAGCAAGCTAAAGAAAGCAGCAGCATACTCCGGCCATGGAAACATATGATGTGGATTGGAAAAAGAAACAAATGATAGTAAATTTACTGCTAGAGTTATACACAAATCAGAGCCCATGTAAAGATGAGAATAAGTAAATATGAAATAGGACAAATTTGGCACAGCATATGATCGAAATTATCATTTAAAAAATTCAACAGGACATTAATTTCCCAAGTGGTGCCATCTTTCTAAAGTGTTTTGTAGGTATGACAATGCTGGTTTAGGGCTTCTTTACTGCACATAAAATAATGGGGTGCAATAGCATGACCAGACTATGTGTGACCACAACCTGTTAATCTTCATCATCACTTATTTAAAAAAGAAAGTGCTAAGTAGCAAGACACGGCTGGCACCAGAAGGGTTGAGAAGAGGCACATAAACAGCTCACGTGATAGTATAGAAGTGCACTTTCGGAACGTTGCATTTTTAAGCCTCTGCACATTTCTGCACAGAAGCAAAATTGCCAGGCTATTAAAAAAATTGCAGTCGCATACTTTGTGTTGCAGCCTTGCTGTACTTCCCACCACGAAATTTTTCAGACCATCAGCAGTATGAAAGCCCAAACACCAGATGATTTTAGCATTTGTCATCTTAAAAGAGCAGCATGCATTTAGAAGCATTATATTTAGCTCAGCTTATAAAGCAATGCTGTAGTCAACGCAGCCCCTGTATTGCGGTGCGGCCGCTAGGTGTGGCAGTTTATGATAAAATCACTAAATTCATTATGTTTCGTCGATGTCTTTCCAAAACAGTGCTGCGTTTGCCATTTTTAGTGCTTCAGATATCATTTGGATAAAGAATCTTGGCGACAAAATTTTTATTCAGTATCCATTTAAAAAACGTGCAAACACAGTAAACACAAGATCTGTTCGGATTTCCTTAGATGATTAAAACAACAAGTGAAATCCTTTTGTAGAGGTTGCATCAAGAATAACACAAAGCAAAAATGTAGCACTATGCAAATCAGTTGTTACTTTGTCTATGGCAGATGCCAGTAAACACTGTCAAGCAGCGCTAATTATAAAGCTATGGAGCATGTGCAAAAGATTATTTATAATATGCGCTCAAAGTATTTTTGTGCCTTACTTTATGGACTGTTGCACCTATCTGACTTGGGCTGTTTATTTGCAGTTGTTTACAGACATAGCAATAAAAAATAAATTATGTACACCTTACAAGAGAAAGTTCTGAATCACATGCTCATATTCCTTATTCAAACATTGACTGGCACAACAGTTCATTAACCTCTTTTCACGTAACTAATTAAACTAGCACTGTCACTGTTTTGCTGATTGTTCAATAGACATTTCAAGCTTTGTACCATCAGCGTTTGATGCAGCACACAACAACATCAAATGATCGCGTAGCATTTCAGTTAATAATATGGATATTCTCAATAACAAGCAGTACTAACAACGCAAACAATCTCAACAGGTTTCTTAATACATAAATATAAAAAAACGAAGTGGGTGAGTAGAGGCAGCTGGCAATGGCACCAAAAGCGAGCGACATAAATGAACATTCAGATTTATGAACAATCATGTGTCATTAGCACTTGATAATGTGTAACAGCGATGCAAAGTGACAAATGCTTTTTCAGGAGTAGCAATAGACATACGATAATTCAAACTCAGATAATCCAAACTGGATTCGTTTTAAGTATATATAAACATTTTTCACAGGCCTGACATGCTCAACTGCATTTAGAATCTGCCTTATTCAAACAATCCAGAAAAGTATTTCGGCTACCTCTAACTTTCCATATAGCCATGCCTGGGTGTGCATATAGATTTGAGAGAGGGGCTATAATTGTGTTTTGAGCCATATTTAGCTGACCTTTTGCCAGCTCAAATCTCTAATAACTAAAAAAGACCCATGGTCCCTTGGAGTTTGAATTAACGCAGGTAACTCTAGATCAAAAAGAGCATCTCATTTCAACAGGCATAGCATGAGCTAAGGATTGTTCAGTATACGTAAAAAAGAATAACATTCTTTGCACACACTGAAGGCTAAATTACAACTTCGCTGATTATCTTAAAAAGCTCTCGCTTGCTAAAAGAGTAAATATGGTAGTTTGTAAGGACTAGATATGTGCTCTGAAATGCTCCCACTTAGAAAGTCTGCAAGGATCTAAACTTTATGAGCACTTCCTCAAAGCACATGATTTTCAGTGACTGCAAAAGAATGTTGCAAAAGTCTTCAATGCCACAAAAATTTGCAAGAAATTTTTACAGTGCCAAGTGAAAAGTTTACAGGGCACCAAAAATATGAGAGTGCTACAATAAAATGTGTATTCCAAGTGAACTGTCTTTAAAAGCAGGCAACAGGCGCCAAAGAAGTAATGCTAATAAAGTGAACAACCAATTTTTCAGAAGCCCAAATTTTTGGACATGCCCGATAATTCGGATGCCTTTGCAACACCACCACATACCCCATAGAGCCAACTATAAGGACGTCTGAAATTTTGGACACAATCTTTTTGCAGTCCGATTATCCAAACTTTTTCGTTGTGAATGCAGGTCCGAAACAGCAGTTATCGAAGTCACCACCACTGGCTGATTACCCCACAGCTTTGAGCCAGTGGACTCACAAGCTGACCCACTGGCAGCTGTAGCCACCGTGAGAATGCTACGCCTAGCTGCTCCGAAGTTCACTGCCAAGCTTTTTGATATTCGGTGCTGTGCTTTTCACTGAAAAGATGGTGCCGACTCTGTGCTTTAAAGCAATTGACTCCGCATTTGTCGTCCTTGCCGATGGCCTCGAAATACAGAAAGGACAGCAAGCGTTAAGTGTTGCATAATGCCGGTTCCCAAACGTGGGAATGTTATGCAGTCAAGCATACACAATGTATTGCAGTGAAGGATACCAAGAATGGAAAAGGGACACTGTCACGGGACCCGCTATGTATTTAATAATACAAGCGTGCACCCGCCATCTCCTGTCACAGTACAAGCACTGGTACTCCTAATACGTGTACTGGAAGGCCTTCAGAGCTACTTCTAACGTGCCTGTGGTGATTTGCACTCTTGGGGGCAGTAAAAGGCATGCATTCATTTTTTTTTCGGACAGCCAGATTTTTTGGACTTCTTCGAGGACCCTAGGGAGTCTGAAAAATCGTACATTGACTTATTTCATTCTTGATATGACAGTGCGACAACTTTGATCTTGCCAATAGGCTACCTATAACTGTTATTTCACCCCTTTGATGAATCAGATTTGCTTAGCTAGGATGTCAAGTGTATTGTCAAAAGCTAGGCGAAAGGCAATTAACCTTTGCTGTCAATGAAACAGGCAACTGCCAGTTATAAATAGTACAAAGATGTCATAGCTACTGAGACGATAGATGATGCTAAAGAAAGGTGCCTACTCTGCTATTATGCCACACAAAACTTCAAAACAAACACACACAAAGCAATTACAATGTGCAAACACCTGCAGCTATGAAACGTGCATCCTGTGGGTGACTGGGATAACGACATACGAATAAAACAAATAGTGTGCTCTTTGTGCGTAAGTAATGGTCAAAAAAGCATGCTTCAAGTGCTAAAAACAAAAGAAAAAACATTTCAACAAGAACATGAGTCATGTAAACAACAAGAGCAAGAGCAAAATATCAGGTCGATGTACTTTGTAGCTTCCAATTGAAGCAGCCACAAGCATTCCCACACACCGATAATGTACATGTTAAATATAAACATAGCTGTAAACACTGTATTTTTGCACATCTGAGTTTTTGAAGTGAACAATCTTCAAATGCAAGTTCGTTAGCTGCTTCTGGTATACCTCAAATTTATTTATTTTTGACAAAAGGCAGTTGGCTTAGAGATCATTCCCTGCTTTATCATCACATCTGTTGCATTAAATGTGAGCACATAACGTTCGCAAAACAAATTAACGCAGTGTGTCGACAACATATATGAAAAGCCTGTCAACAGCACCAAACATTTCGCGCAATTTGTGCTCAGAACTTGCACCTTTTGGAAAGTACCTACCTACACAATTATGTGAACTTACAGAAAAGCTTCCCCTTCACATATTATAGGCAGAAAGAAAAAAAAAGACACTCTTGATGTCGTGTGGTAGTACTTAATCTTTGAAACATGCCAGACGATGACTGTGGAACTTCTTTTAAGGCACGGTTTGTCCATGCTATGTGGCCTGTTTGACTTAGCACCAACTTTGTCAAGTAGTCTACCTTATTTCCTAAACTATGCCTATCATCTTTTGTTGAGGTAGTCTGGACAATCAGTTGCATGTTACAAATGCACAAGTTGATCCAATTATTAACAGCATTAACACATAACTGGCAATTCAATTATACCAAGGCATGAAACAAGGGCTGAAAATTTGAAACATATGCTTACATAAAGCAAGGTCAAGATCACATGTTTAGAATGAAGCCCATTAGCTAGTAGCAAGGTATCTCACGATCATACGCTCGGTATTCTGGGTGCAAATGTTTCTTTGTAGGCGTATTGCATTTTTATGGGATTGAAGGAGAACTAGTTGCAAGGCACGTTACAAGGCAGTGCACGCACAAAAGCGTGTTACAGATCTCTGGCAACACACAACAACAATGTCCACATATTCAAACATCCTCGAAGTAGTGGTTTCACGACACTCACTTGCAATAACTGAAAGCAGTGCGAACATGTAACAAAATGAAAAGTTTTAAAAGAACATATCTCTTCTGCCCCTCAGGGACACAAGTGAGAATTTGTATCGTGCTTGTTATAACCTCTCCAGTATATGACAAGCTTATGATATGCCTATGATTATGGCTGGGTCCAGTGCCAATATCTTATTCATTTTGTCAACTACCGTATGTACGCTTTGCAAACTTCTTGGCATACCTTATATTTTACTCGGCTCACAGTTCAAAGCTGCCCTTTGTTCTTAAATGTTTTCTTGTAGGTTTCTTTTCTGCACACAAGTACACAACCATTCAAGTCACACGCTTTCAGCCACACTGAAATCGAGTGAACATTTAAAGGCTTGAGGAAATGAAAAATCGAACTGCGCTAGCAAGCTCTTCTGCAATGAAGAAAAGGCTGCAGTCATGCATGCAGCAATGCTACAAATGAGGAAAAAAAGAAAAGTGCAATACAAAATAGTACTGTAGTGGTGTAATAATGCAGAATGTAATAATGTAAATATGTGGAAACCAAAAGAAAAAGCTCTGGCTGCAACATGAAAGTTCTATGAACCCTAAAGGAGCAGAGATTAAAATTTTCGCTGAGCTTTCATAACTGAGCACATGTAATCAGTGATTACGAATCATGATACAGAAGGTTTCAATATATAAACTGATCAAGAATTTCACACATCTTTTCTGAGATGTTTCTGGTTGCTAATCTGTCGTACATAGAACAATCAATAGCAACATGGCATCAAGGATGCTATGGTGAGCACAAAACTGGCAGCCATTATAACTGTAAAGCAGTCAAGTAACAAAATGCAAGCATGAACTTATCAATACTTTCTCTATATTTGCATTTTATGTAGAATGCAGGTGCTTACTAAGTATTTACAGTTAACACAGAGAGAGAGAGAGAGAGAGAGAGAGAGAGAGAGAGAGAGAGAGAGAGAGAGAGAGAGAGAGAGAGAGAGGAGCTACTATATTTAATGATGGTTTGAGGCCTACTCAGAGAAGCGGGTAAGGGAAAGGAAGATACTGCAAGCATAGATAATTATGAAAGCTTCACATACGAAGCTCGATAGAATGTTGTCTTTTTTAAGTCCATAGTTGGACCCAGTCCAGCCACAGGGTTATGGTCGACTCATTGAGACAGACTTTTCTGGACAAATTCTCCAATAAGCTTCACCAAACTCAACTTAAAACTTTTAGTAAGATGTGAACAAACTTCCAAACGATCTTACAATCAACTCACTTTAAAACCAACTCTGTTGATAAAGTCTGATAGGATTCAGCGAGCTCAGGTTGAACTTCTGGGAAGGTAAATCAACTTCCAAGGAACTTCAAATTTCACCTGACCACTATGCTGACAACAAAGCTTCAAAAGTTAGAAAATGCTTGTGCCATCTATTTATTCCTTGTGTCAGTTTTTGTGTTGTACTCCCTATAACAGACAGTTGGTTAACAGGTTGCCAAGCTTGTCATGCATATGTCTAATGTATATTTGTAGCTGTAGTAGTACATGACAAATCTCCAACACTTCATAATTTATGCAGCAGCTTTCAGGACCTTTACATTTAGGCTATTCAACTCCCGAGAGAAGTGCTGTAGCCAAAGCAAGAAACACTTAGAAGAAAAGGAGTGTACCAAAAAAAAGGCAAGAAAGAAAGAAAATAAAAATGAAAGCTGACTCTGCTCCTTTAAGGGTCCTACATTACGAGTAAAGGGCTCATTCCAGCTAAGCACCTGAAAAGAGCACAGATCTGTCTTCAAAGTATGCTACAATGCAGTCCACTTATGATGATGAGAGGTTCAGGAATGCTGATCATTAAACCACCTTTGTATAACTGGCCACCTTCAGTAAATAATGTAGTAGGCAATAGACATCATAACCCATAGCTGTCACAAGTAGACTGCACTGCGTTCCTTACATCACATTATATAGTGCTTCTTCCTGTATAACCTGTTGCTTTTATTGCAATGAAAAATTAGGCTGTGTTTAAAAGTTAAGCTCAAACAAACAAAAAATTGGTGGCATCAAGCTACCATAATTAACAATTGCAGAGGGGGAGATCAGCGAAATGAGATTATTTGACACTGTAACAAACTATGCGAAGCAGTGACTGTGTCCATGTGCCTGTGTGGCTTTGAGCGGTGACACTTAAGATATGGCCTCTGCGAATGCTATGGCTACGGCTATGGCTGTTATGGTACACAAAAAATGCCCAGTGTGTGCTCAAAAAAAGTCCCCGAGACTAGCAAACAGCACCGTGTACAGTGTCACACCAGATAGGTTTTCTCCAGAGAGTTGGTCAGCTCAGCCAGCGACTTCTTCAGTTGTGCATCCATGCCATCAGCCTCAATGCTTGGAGCTGTCACAAAGGTGTTTCCTGTAAGCAAGCATCAGACAATGAGGCAAAACTGCAATTAAAGCTCGTAAGACAAGTACATCACTTTTGCTTGCAGTTTTCTAGTGGGTATTTAGCGTGCTAAAACTAGGATTTTTTAGCGTGCTTAAAAAGCGTGCTACACGAGTGTTTTGCATTCCACCGAGGTTAGGAATCGAACTCGTGACCTAAAGCTCAGTAGCCGAATGCCACAGTCGCTGAGCTACTGCGACAAGTAAGATGAGCAGATCAGCTTTGCAGTCTCTATAAAAGGTACGTCTCCGAGTAGAAACAGTCTGCCAAAACTACTGGTGCTTTTACTTCATTGGAGGTGTTTATTTTAGCTGTTCTCATTGACTGATTGACTCACAGGGTTTAATGTCCCAAAGCAACTGTAGAGCTATGAGAGATGCCGTAGTGGAGGGCTCTTCACTGTTCTAACTACACCTTAGACGACCTATAACGCAACCCCATATAGTGGAGAACCGGCTATAACACGGCCTTTTCTGGCTCTCGTTTACCCTCCCACAGAACTACATATGTACACATACCGCTTATACTACAGCCGCGCAAGATGAAATACTGTTATAATGTGGCTTCCACGGGAAAATTCCACAGACAAACGTGATAGTAAGCATGCTTCTCAGCGAGGTGTGCCTGCCGATACGAGGGGAGAGCGACAAGGAAAATGCGGAGGAGGAGATGCAGAGAGAACGAACAAGGAACAAAGCAGAAGAAGAAGAAAAAAACAACTGGGGGCAGTGAGCTGCAGGCGAGCGGAGGCTGCCTTTAATATAACATAGGCGATGAAGAAGCCTTCACTTGGCTGCTCGGCACATGCGCCGCACTGAACGCGTGTGCATTGTTGTTCTTCGGCGCTTGAGTTTGTGTGCCCCCTTTGCGATGAACGTCGTCGTGAAGTGCACATATCACATGTGCGACCCTGATCGCTGTCAGTTTATACGGTGTTCTGCAAATGAATTCAGAGCTTTTAGACTTGACGTCTACGTGCGAGCGAGCTTCTGCCATTCCTACCAGTATGCGCACATACAAACTTGGTAGGTGTTCGCAGCAGTTGCAGGGGCTGATTGCTCGAGAAACAAAACTGTTTTTCACGTGCTGCTGTCAGTTCAGCCTATGTGCGTAATGCCATGCCCAGTCTCTAGGGGGTCGTCTACATGAACAAACCCATGAAGGGCAAGCTTCTTATGACAGCATGCTGCCTGACACTCCCTCCGGCTAAGCCTAAAAAAAAAAAAAAATTAAATTATGAGGTTTTATGTGCCAAACCACTTCCTGATTATGAGACATGCCGTAGTGGAGGACTCCGGAAATTTCGACCACCTGGGGTTCTTTAACGTGCACCTAAATCTAAGTACATGGGTGTTTTTGCATTTCGCCTCCATCGAAATGCAGCCACTGTGGCTGGGATTCGATCCTGCGGCCTCGTGCTCAGCAGCCGAACACCATAGCCATCCGGCTAAGCCTAATCAATGTACTTTGTTGGGAGACGGCAACCAAGGTTGCAGCTTGGTGCATGGTCAACGAAATGCTTTGCAGTGGCTGTATGGCACTTGGAAGGCAGAGGAACCACCTCAACAACTAAAGTGAGGGCATGGGTGGCACAGGCAATGGTGGCAACTCAGTTCGCAGTTGTCATGTTTTCGACATTCCGTGCACTCGAATCAGTCCTGTACACAGTCTCAAATTTCTGTCGTTGTTCTACATTAGTTCTCTGGAGTTGGTGGCGGTGCTGTGTAAAATTTCGAACAATCGAGCAGGTCTGAAAATTTAGTTGACGACTTACTTTCCTTTGCGTAATTTTTTTTTTTATGCAAAGCATTTCTTTGCTTAGCCAGAGCCAAGGTAAAACACAAGACCAACCAAGGCCACCGAGTTCGTCGTCGTTGCATGCGCACCTCCATGTGTCTGCTTGCTGGTCGCTATTGACTCGGCCACTCCTTGCTCCATGCGCTTGCGCGTGCTCTTCCATGTGCCTGCTCACACGTCTCCTTGCTCCACTCACCGCTATGGGTGTGCACACAACTAGACATGACTTAGTTGTGCTAGCTGCCCTATGTTGCATGTAGGCCTGTACTTACAGACACAACAATGGGTCCTCGAAAGTATTAAGCAGAAGAGCAGTGTAAGAGCGCAAAGGTACTGCAGAGATTACAGAGGTATGCAATGTGTACCGAAGTGGTGAGGCGAGAGGCGAACAGACGAGCCGATGAGATACGTGTGGCTGTGGAGCATGCACAAGAAGAGGAGAAACGTGCGGCCAAAGAACAGAGGTACACCAAGCAAACGGCCACTAAACAGGTGGCTGAGAGGAAGTGGTGCCGACTGGAGGACTGCCACTTGCGGGGAGCAGACGCATATTTTCAAAATCCCTTCGTCAAAGACGAATCTGGTGCGACATTTAGTGTCTGCAACTGCCTCTGGTTCCGATCGTACGTCATCAGGGTGTCGTGGCCTGCACATGTGGCGGTCCTCGAGTGAGTGTTTTGCTGGGGATGATGCAAGTTCACTCGGGCTTTGTGCTATGCGCAGGGAAGAAATGCTTTGCACTGACTTAGCTAATGAGCGAGGATGGTTCCTGCCGTAATTTCGTGTGTGTGTGAGTTACTATTTTTATTTTATACAAAGCTTAATGCCTCAGGGCACACAGGGGTATGGGATGCGGGCGAATAATAGTGTGTGTTACTTTGTCTCTTCATGTGAAGATCGTGAGTCCTCGGATATTATAACCTTTCAATGTTCACAAATTTCCGCATCCAAACATCCCGGTCATGTGCTTCAATTCCCAGATACACTGAGCTGCTTGGTCTACATGTTTTGGTTATAGTGCGGTACCGCTTATGGTGCAGATATTTGTGACTCTGGCAGCTTATGCTATAAGCGGTCTATGCTGTAGTACACAAGTGTTTTTTAATTCTGCCCCCATGAATGTGGCTGGGAATTGAACCCGTGACCTCAAGCTCAGCAGCAGGTCGCCACAGCTGTTTACAAAATTGGAAATTTCGCCACAATGCATAGCAATTCTTGCCACCTAAATGTGTAGCAGTGTTTTGCTACATTCGTAGCTATAGCAAGGTTCTACAATACATTTTTTTCTAGTATGGTGCTTGTGGACTACGGGCTGACCTTACTTGCAGTCATGTGTCTTGCAAAAGATTCATCCAACATGGCTTGAACACGCTGCCGTGTGGCTGCACTCTGCGTAGGTACAGGTGGGGCTGCCCTCTTCACTGGACTCATGGGCCAGCTCGGCAGGTGCTCCGGAAACAGTGGCACTCGGTATGGTGTGGACTGGCTTTGGCTTGGCGGCTTCCGCCTGCGCGCACACAAATCGGGATGCTCAGAAACACCACTCCTGACAAGGTTGCTTCCATCTCTGCCACTCTACAGAGTGGCCCTAAAAGGAAAAAAGTTTAACAAAGCCAACGCATATGTGGGAATTGGTGTCAGGTGAAACTTCCTTTGATGTCCGTGCAAATGTTATATAAAGGTAACACTATAGTGCTAGACTATATAGACTAGTGTGCCCACCCCCGGGCATCTTAAAAGGGAGGCGCTGGCACCGCCGAAAATGCCTGGTGGCTGCATGATTGGCACAATGATGATGATAATTATTTATTGGTGTCCCCTTTGAAGCTGGGCAGTGGCAAATAGTCACCTAGCCTGCTTGAATTAATCAGGTATGCTGCACATCTTTTTCATTCTGGCATTTTCGTACACATCTCCATAAATCTTTGTTTTTCTTCCTCAAAAATTTTCTACCAACCTTGTATCGCTACCTTTGCCTGTAACAGACCCCATCATATCAATGTCTTCCCTGCTTTTTTTCCAATAATACTTTAAATGTCTCTTGCTATCTTGACTGCTGACTGGTTGATGCTTCCGTCCACTTTAAATCCAAGCACTTCTGTGAGGTGTATGTTACCTACGGGTCTCAATGGGTGAATCCCTTCACATTCCATTAGGATGGGCTGAGTGATCTCCGGATTTTTGCTGCAGCAAACACATGCAACAGAAAGTGGACCTAGAAAAGCCCTAATGGTGAAGCAAGAAATGAAATTGATTTCACACTTTCTGCTGATTCCATCATAGTGCAGGATGTAGAAGTGTTAGATAGGGTAAAATGCAGTGATCAAAGGTTAGTGAGGGCTAGTATTCACCTCAATTTGAAGAGAGAAAGAGTAAAACTGGTCAAGGAGAAGCAGGCCAACCTAGAGGCAGGTAAAAGGGTAAAAGCCGACAAATTCAGGTTGGTACTTGCAAACAAATATGCAGCCTTAGAACAGAGAGATGAAGATGACATAGAGGTAATAAATGAAACCGTAACTAGGCTGGCTTTAGAGGCAGCAAGTGAAGTGGCAGGCAAGGCACCAAGGCAACGGGTAGGCAAGCTTCCCCACGTAACAAAGGACCTAATAAAGAAACGACAAAGAATGAAAGTGTCCAAGTCAAGTCATAAGATAGAATTTGCGGAACTGTCATAACTAATCAACAAGGCGAAAATAAGGGATATTCGAAATTATAACTTGAGAAAGACTAAAGAAGGCGTAAAAAAATGGATGCAGCTTGAAAGCAGTGAGAAGAGAACTTGGCACAGGCCAAACCAAGAAGTATGCACTGAAAGATAAGCAAAGTAATATTATCAGCAATCTCGAAGGTATAGTAAAAGCAGCGGAAGAATTCTATACCGACCTGTACAGTACCCAGAGGAGTCAGGATACCTCCTTTCGAAGCAGTAATGAACAGGATACAGAAACTCCTATTATAACTAGCGATGAGGTAAGAAGGGCCTTGCAAGACATGAAACGGGGAAAAGTGGCAGGTGAAGATGGAATAACAGTCGATTTAATCAAAGCTGGAGGAGAAATAATGCTTGGAAAACTGGCAGCTCTCTTAATGAAGTGTCTATCCCAGAAAACTGGAAGTATGCAAACATTATACCAATACACAAAAATTATAGGCTCATTAGATTACTTCCAATATTATATAAAATATTCACCAAGGTAATTTGCAATAAAGTAAGGGCAACACTGGACTTTAGCCAACCAAGGGAACAGGCTGGCTTCAGGAAGGGATACTCTACAATGGATCACATCCATGTCATTAATCAGGTAACTGAGAAATCCGCAGAGTACAATCAGCCTCCCTATATGGCTTTCGTAGTTTACGAAAATTCATTTGATTCAGTAGAGATAGCAGCAGTCATAGAGGCATTGCGCAATCAAGGAGTACACACCGCTTATGTAAATATCCTAGAAGATATCTACAGAGATTCCACAGCTACCTTAATTCTACACAAGAAATGTAGGAAGATACTATAAAGAAAGGGACAGACAAGGAGACACAATCTCTCCAATGCTATTCCCTGCGTGCTTGGAAGAAATATTCAAGTTAATAAACTGGGAGGGCTTACGAGTAAGGATCGACGGCAAATATCTCAGCAACCTTCGGTTAGCAGATGACATTGTTCTATTCAACAATACTGCAGACGAGTTACAACAAATGATTAAGGACCTTAACAGAGAGAGTGTAAGAGTGGGGTTGAAGATTAATATGCAGAAGACAAAGATAATGATCAATAGCCGGGCAAGGGAACAAGAATTCAGGATCGCCAGTCAGCCGCTAGAGTCCATGAAGGAGTATGTTTACCTAGGTTAATTAATCACAGGGAACCCTGATCATGAGAGGGAAATTCATAGAAGAATAAAAATGGGTTGGATCGCATATGGCAGACAATGTCAGCTCCTAACTGGAAGCTTACCATTATCATTGAAAAGGAAAGTGTACAATCAGTGCATTTTACCGGTGCTGACATATGGGGCAGAGACTTGGAGACTGACAAAGAAGCTTGTAAAAAGCTAAGGACCACCTAAAGAGCGATGGAATGAAAAATGCCAGGCATAACGTTAAGAGACAGAAAGAGAGCGGTTTGGATCAGAGAGCAAACAGGTATAGCCGATATTCTAATTGACATTAAGAGAAAAAAATGTAGCTGGGCAAGTCATGTAATGCACAGGTTAGACAACTGTTGGACGATTAGGGTTACAGAATGGGTACCAAGAGAAGGGAAGCGCAGTCAAAGATGGCAGAAGACTAGGCGGGACGATGAAATTAGAAAATTTTTGGGCGCTAGTTGGAATCAGTTGGCGCAGGACAGGGGTAATTGGAGACTTCAGGGAGACGCTTTCGTCCTGCAGTGGACATAATATAGGCTGATGATGATGATGACACATGACTCATCTTGTTTTGAATATTTGCTCTGGTATGTTTTCGTACTTAGGCAACCAGCTCAAGTCTCAAATAGCAGGGTACCCTTTGTGTTACCGTACAGGTTTTCACTTCAAATTTTTTTTCCCTTCCCATTCTTGTAAATCTCCACGGTCTTTTTTGTTTTCATTCTTTGCATTCAATGTCCCGTCTCTGTTTCTTACTTTCTTTCCGACGACTCCTGGTTGTCTACATTTTCAACTGCCCTGTATTTGAGAAGAGTTAACTGCTGGTCTAGTTGGTGATCTTTCAACGCCCGTGGTGTCATCGTCTTTCTTGTGTGTGTTGTTTTTTGGTGCAAAATCTTTTCAGCATGGCCTGTACTTGGTTGCTTACTTTCTTGACCTCTTCCTCCAATCTGTGTCCACACTTTTCGGGTACAGATAGTTGTGCACTTTAGCTAGCCATTTATTTTGATCCATGTTCCAGAGTCCTTCTTTAAGACTAATATTGCTCTGCACTTCTCTGACATCAAAACAAGTCCAACTCGTGTCACCCTGCATTGCCTCATTTGTGGTTTTACCGTGGGCTCCCAACAAAGCTAACTGGCCTACTGACCTTCAGATAACTTCCAACCCCCACATGGTATCCGATTTGAAGCACAGAATGGCATTTGCGAACATTAGCGCCGGCACAATTACTCCTTTCCAGATTCCACGAACCACTTCATATTTATTGTGGCCCCCAACATGCTCTATGTTTCATTATTGCAGCACTCTTCTTCCCCTTTATTTTCAGTTTATCTTGGTGGGTGCTTCAGTAAGTCTTCCTTTCGTTTACGTATACGCCGAGGCATTTATATTGCTCAACTGGGCATGACTCGCTGTTCAATTGACACCACATAATTACTTGTCGCTTCATTAAAGATCATAATTTCCAATTTCTCTGTGCTAAACTTAAGCCCCAGATTTGTTGCTGCATTGCCAAAGATATTCGCTAGTGTCTGTAAATCTTTTGCACTGTCCGCTAGTAGCACTATGTCGTCTGCATACATCAGTCCAAGGACCATCTGTTGCACCATTTGTCCATTACACATGTAAGATAAATCAAACTATAATTAACTGTTTTACAGTCGTTTTTCTATGCTCTGTGGCACAGTCCCTACAAGCAATGCTGTCTGCAGGCCGCCCACGGTACTATGGCAACAAAATGCATGATCGTTTGCTAGTGAGAAAAATACAGTTTCCTTATTGAATAATAGTGCAGTTATGTCAACAAACAAGAACCAAAGCTGCGTTCTGGGCACGGACACATTCTGAAATGTGCAGCGAGCAGGAGACCCAGACAGCCAGTAATGTGGTGTGCCACTGGTGGCAGGCATCAATATTGGTGCCATAGTAACTCTGGCGCCTGTGCTTAGCACATTATGTAGTCTGGGTATTCTAGTAATTGTAGTAAAGCTAATGATGGAAACGTTTGAGCAAAATGATGAAAATAGAATACAATTTAACACTGACGTAACACTAATGAAGCAAATGCAATGTGATGTTTATTCGAATGTAACACAGTCCTGCAAATGTAACACAATGGTGCAAATGCTTTGATGCAGGTATGGCAGCCGTTTCAATGTGACAAAAAGCATGTTTTAACACGATAGCGTTAAGGCGTTGAAACGCCTTAGCGTTGAAAAAAATTCCAGCGTCGGTGCCCAGCGTCCGACGTTGTTTTGGCAAAAAGATTTTTGAGCCATGCATAACCAGGCCTTCCATGGGCTGCAAGAAAGTTACTGAACTGACTAAATTTCGCAAGCTAAAATACGTAGAAAAATCTTAAAGTACGACTTACACACAACCTACAGGCATGATAGCATTGGATTGTAATTTGAATATACGAGAGAACATAGTTCTGTTAGGCGAAAATTGAAACAAATCCCTTTTCCAGCATTTCTACTATTCATAAACTGGCCATGGCATCCGCCATTTGTGCGCGCTGGTGCGCAAATATCTTGGAGATCACGGAGCAGCCACCCAGTTCCTTGCGACACCTCCAGATGGCGCTTGTCTCCACTGCATCACAGTGGAGGCAAGCGCCCTCTACAGCAAGAGCTTGGTGGCGCAACCCACCGCCCCGTTCCAAAGGGGATGCTCATAACATACATACATACATCCATCCATCCATCCATCCATCCATCCATCCATCCATCCATCCATCCATCCATCCATCCATCCATCCATCCACCCACCCACCCACCCACCCACCCACCTACCCACCCACTCACTCACCCATCCATCTGCAGCCCACGGAAGAGGTTGCATTTCTACCAGAAAGCTTGCCTTTCCGCATAGCGTTTGTCGCCAGCGTTTTCCGGTAAACATTATGGTTACATACGCTGCTATCGGCATTCCACTCTTAAGGTGAAGCTTAGTATCCTCCAAATTTTTATTCCTGGCAATTACATTTGACAAACGGAGTGAGGCGGGAATAAAAACAAGAAAATCTGCTCATATGCTGTACATGCAATAGTAAAAACATGCCTATAATAGTAAAAGGAAATGTGATGGCGACTACAGCAACGCAGGTGAAGTGCTTGGAAAGGGTGCATTGCCAGCTGCTGTGACCACATCGCAACTCTCATTTGCAAATGCCCTGGTACACATTTCTTTGTTGCCATAACAGCTTTTAACTCTGCACATTTGAAGTAAGCCACATGATCAGCATTACATTTAACTGATTTCACACAATGTTTGTTGTTAAGGTTATAAATGGTGCTGTGATGTCATGCAGCTATCGCATTAAAATGCCATAACAATCAAAGGAAAAGATTAAGGATAACGGTAAATGCGGCCTGTATGTTGGAGAATGGATCATCAATGAAATTACCTGGGAAAGCTCTTGTTGGCTGACACATCCACCTTCTTAACTTCCTCTGGCGCATCCTTTTTGGATGACAACCAGCTATAATGGAGGTCTG
Source organism: Dermacentor variabilis (assembly GCF_050947875.1). NCBI lineage: Eukaryota > Metazoa > Arthropoda > Arachnida > Ixodida > Ixodidae > Dermacentor > Dermacentor variabilis. The sequence continues at coordinate 134,135,669 of NC_134573.1, forward strand.
GCTCAGAGCTGAGGTTTCTCTGCAGATTGCTGATCTCTGCCTGTAATTTAACACAACTGAAATAAGCAAAACATCCTTGAACACAAGTGGGCATAACATAATCAGTCTTGAGACCCTTGCATAACTCTTACAAAACAATGCCTAAACTAAGAGCATGCCAAACTGTGGTAAATGTGTCTGCAAGCTTTTTTAAGGCAATCAAAGAAGAGTTATCATTTGAATGCTTACCGAAAGGTCACTCCTGTACTTTTCAAATAGAAAGTCCTGTTGCCCATTGTGTTCAAAACGTTTCAGACATGTTTCTTCGGGCTCGAGCCTCTCAGGTTGTGCCTGTACACAAATCCAAGAAGAAAATGAACAGGAGGCATAGTACACAAAAAGTGTTGGTCTAACTGGCATAAACACAGCCACACAGTGAAGGCCAGTGTGGAAGACAATGACTAATTTGCATAAGAGGGCATTGATTGCCCTTGTTCTTTCAATCAAATCAGGAAAGCACACAAGGGAACAAGTGAGATCATTGATAAGCACATTATTTATGGCGTCTTTAGCTGGGCATTTTCAATTAGAGCAGAGGGTTTCAACGCAGCCCCATGTTTGGCTGGTTGAGGAAAAGCACAACCAATGTGATCGGCTAGTTCCATCCAGCTGATCGGCTCCAATCTAGAGTGCTCAGAGGTGTTCCAACTATATTCCGTTGGACAGACTCAGATCTGGCCAAGCTATGGTCACATGACGTCTGCCTTTGCAGAAGTTACTGCGATTGCACAACAACATGACAGCGCCCAGGCAGTTCACTTCAATCCAAATTTGTGCATGCTACTTGCTCTCAGCTGGGACGCCAAGCAATAAGTGGTAAAATCAGCCTTCACTTACTTTCATATAAAGCTGAGGATGAAGTACTAGAGATGGTTTGTTGTTATCTAAATAAGCTGTTTGTTTTAAAGCTATTAAGCTTATGATTCCACTGAACTGAAGATGTGTTTTGATTTCTATTTACTGTGTAGACTCGTGTAAGGGCCGCACTTTTTTTTTTTTTCATAATTCTGACGAGGTGTGGCCTTTACACTGGACTGAACCTTTTGGTCAAAATGGCACCGTTGCAGCCGGTGACTTGCGCACACCCTGGATCTTAGGACGTACCACTGCATCAGAGGTCAACGCGCACCTCTCGCCATCTAGTAGCGGCATGTGGAAGTACGCAGTGCGAAAAAAATTCACCGATGTGCCCGTGCGTGCGGCATCGGGGCACCAAACGCGATTGCTCCTCTATCAAAACTTTTCTCCCCCAGATTTTTGGGCTGCCAAGTTAAAGGTCTGGGCCCTTACACGGGTGCACCCTTTACACGAGTCTACGATACCACGTGGCAACAAAGCATTTAGCAGTGGTCATGCATTGATGACACAGAATGCCTTAAAATTCACTGCTTTATTAATTCACTTCTACAATTCAGTGCACTATGCAGTGCTGAAATGATCTTGTTGCATGTCTATCATGGTTACGTGGATAGGCAGTGCATGCGCATCACACTGACATATCCCACATAAGCTAGAACAATCTAATAGTCTGTTTTCCTTGTATGTGCATTGAGTATCAGTTTACTGTGAAATGTCAAGATGCACAAACAACGGTGCTGCAATCGTGCATATTTGTGGAACTTGCTCAAGTCTCAATTTTCATACCTCTCGCATCGTGGCATCGCCCTGAAACACTGAAGTGTGCTCCGCTCAAATGCTTTGCCTACAGCTGGACCAAGAGGGGCTGAGGACTTGGCTGCTCTAAGCTAGAGGACTAGCAGCGCGAACGGCCAAAGATACCGTAGTGAGCGCTATAGAGTGAGGTCTGACATCACAATTATAGTGCAACTATGGCTTCAATACCAATTCTGATGTTCCACTTCACAACAGCACTTGTTGACACGTCTGCAGTTAACACCTCAGCAGTCCAACTGTTCACTGACAACTTCACAACTCTTGCCACTACGTGCACAAAGTGAAGTCATGCAGAAATACAACAGCTTTGTGTGCGTGCTCATGCATGTATTAGTACAGCTATAATTGGAATAAACTTACCATAAAGCCCAAGGTTGATTTGAGCAGCTCTTCTCGTGCCATCTGCTGCCTGATCTGTTGCATTTCTAGGTAGTAACAAAAGCAGCAAGTTTTGACAGGTAAGCGCTGGCTAAAGAAATGCGAGACACGACAGGACGAGAGAGTACATTAAAGTTGTTGCTTTTCACATTCATGCCGCATACTTTGTTACCGTGTCACAACTTCAAGTCAGTGAGAAAACATTCATGAGAGGGCGTTAGGATGCACAATCCAGGGAGGGCAAAACAGAACAGACAATCAATTGAACACTGCAACAGAAATGTAATCAGGCGCAAGAAAGTTGAATGGGAGTGTTCCAATATTAACAGGAAGCACACAGTTAGATTACCGCATGCTGACAAGCATTCGCTCCCCGCTGCCGGCGCTTTTCCTGATAGCGTCGTCCCAGTGCAGGCAGAGCGCACGGTCGTCCAAGCCGTGGGGGCGGAGCGCACGCGAAAGCGTGGCTGGCCTTGCTTATTTCATACTGCCGATGCGAAGATATCGTGGACATATGTGGCATGAAACAGTAACACGCAATTTATGAAAATGAATTGTTCTCTCATTTAAGTTTGCTTTTTTTGATTGCCCGATAATTCAGAAAATTCTGCGGCCCCTTTCCGTGTAAAAAAAATCGATCAGCGACTGTATTTATTTCCATAAAAGGTAGAATTTCAATAAAACGAAATTTCAGTATAACAAAGCAAATTGCAGATTTTACCGACTTCGTTTTATAGAGGTTTAACTGCATATGATGACGATGATAATTTCTGTTTGCATCCAGTTTGAAACCGAGCAGCGACAACGTCACCTAGCCTGCTTTGTCTAATCGGAATTTATTATGTCTATCTCAGCCTAGCATATCACCTATCTCTCCTTCCCGTTTTCTTTCTTCATTAAAACATCCACCTGAATATTGTACAGCCACCTATGCCTGTAACAGCTCTGGTTCTGTCGATCTCTTCCCTGACTTTTTCGACCAATACTCTAAACGTCTCTTGCTTATCTCAACTGCCTGACCAGCTAATATTTCCATCTGCTTTGAATCCCAACACTTTTGGAAGGTGGACGTTGCCTACGAGTCTTATTGGGTGAATATTGTGGCATTCCATTACCGTGTGCCGAGTCGTTTCCAGACTTTTGCTGCAGCAGACAGGTGCCTGATCCTGCTGCAAATATTTGCTCCAATATGTTGTACATGTGTGCGCAAAGTGCGATCTTCAGACCACCTGAAGGCATTTACTAGCACAGAGCACAATCTGTGCTTAGGCATTACTCTTGCAAATACCTCCTGTGCCAGTGCTTTTGATACTTTAATAACCACGGAGCTTTTTTTTTTTTTGTGGAATTATATCCACATGTGCTTCCTGAAAATATGCTATACACCAGAAATGTTTTAGGGACCTGCAATGTAACTTTTACTGCTGGTTCCTGAAAGATAAAAATCTCAACTTCATGAAAGCAACAGCGTAACAAAGTTTTCTGTTGCTAGTATGGCTTCATTAAATTATGGCTCAGCTGTATTTCTAAAATTAACCAAGTATGCTATAAGAATGATCCTTCTGTATCTTTCGATAACCGACTGATGTTGTAAGTCGTTTGACTCATTTGAATTGACTACAATCAAGACTTCTACGTATCTACTTTCAATGAACTTTGATCACCAGAATAAATGACCAGCATCCAACGACATCATATAAGATGGGGTTCTTAGAAGATTGGTGTTGTTCAGCCTCCTACCAGATTTGAGGTCGCTAATGTCCAAATCCATTCGGTAGTGGCGGTCAGACTCAATCTTCAGAGATAAGAGGTCAATCTGAAACATCAAGGTAAACCACTAAGCACAACATAAATGAATATGGCAGCCGCGACACGTCCAGATGTAGTGAATTGACACATATAGAAGCGCTGCCAAATTTATCAACGGAGGCACACATACCTTTCTTTGAAGCTCTGACACATGGCGGTCAATCTGGTGATGACTCGTGAAGCCATCTCGATCAAAAGCATGGTTCAGACTCTGCAGAACAAGGAACGATTTGCCAATTTGATCCAGCAAAGCTCAGTCAAAGGAAGTGAATGTAAATTTAGAACCACTAAATTGCTTGACTCACCTTAAGCTTTTCCTTTATGCCTTTAAGCTCCGACTTATACTTAAGCAGTGCCCTCTTGCTCCTGCATAGGAATAAAAGACACTGAATTCATGGACACAAAAATGTAAGCTTTAAAGTGTTGCATGATTTCAAGAAGCAAAGCTAAAGCAATTCAGGGTTTCTACGCTGGACCATCAGCCATCCTGGTTGCTTCGTAAAACTGCAGACAATCTGTAAATACATGTTTGTTTATCTCTCTACCTGTGACAATACTTAAACAGTTTCCCTTGTTGTTTACCAGCAGTTGTGGTAGTAGTGGCTGTATGCTAGTGGTTTGTTGATTTCCCTTTTATGGCTTTTGCTTGCTGAAAAGCCTTTCTTATATGACACAGGTGCTGATCATTTGATTTTCAGTTATCACAACCTGTTTATGTATTAAAATTAATTAATGCTTCGAAATTAAGGAAGTTACAAATGTCTACAAGAAAAACGCAATTAGTTCAACATGTTGGGGCCTTGAACATTTTTTTTTTTCCATGATAAAACGGCTTCAAACAAAACACACACATAACCTCACCTTTTGTGATGGCATTGTAATAATAGTGTGCATTTTATTTGAGGGAAAACATGTGGCATATTTTTCTGATGATGAGCTTTCACTGGCACCAAGAGCAGTTGTCGCTTGCATGTTTTCTATGCCCTTATGTTCCTTCAATAAATCGGTTGATACCGTATCTACTCACATAATGATCGCACTTTCTTGTAAAAAAATTGCTGCAAATTCAGGGGTGCGAACATACGCGGGTTAAATTTCCCGCGAGAACAATTTTTTTTTTCATTCCGCATTTGCTGCGGGATGACAACAGGTCAACAAACAGGCGGCTGCCGCTGTAACAGTGCGGGACACCAAAACAAAAATGGCGGCCAGCGGAGCAACCCGAACACGCCGAACGATATATATATTTTTTTCTTTTCACAGTTTCTTCCGTATCAGTAATCAATAATATCGTTAATATCGGCAAGTCTGTGGAAATAGCATAGCCATGTCCACTTTGAGGGAGAGAAACATAGATGGGTGTGCTTAGCTGCCAGTGACATAGAAACTCATGGTGGGTATGCTGCGGAAACTGCGGAATTTGTCTTCACTACAATCCCAATACGGCACGTTTCCGCTAAGAGTGGGCGAATATCTTAGCTGTGTTACAAGTGTCGGCGTTTCAATAGGGTACACTTCTAGTGTATCAGTGTAAACACGGCTACCATCATTGTCGCTCGCGATTTGTTGCGTGCCCACGAGTTCAGAGGAGAAGAACCGAAAGGCACTTTTTTTTTTTTTGTTGACCACAGCCATTATAAAGCCTACAAATAATAAAGCCAAGGCAAGTGTGGTTGTAGCTTTTTCTTTTCAAGGAAGCGTGGAATGAAAAGAATAAAATGGGGCATCTGCTTAAATATGTTTGGTGCGTGCAGTCTTGAAGAGTCGTTCATGTAGCATTCATCAGCATTCGACAGATGGTAAGCGCAATCCATCATTAGCTAGACTTGGCATACGACGCATCGCTGCGGTAATTTCGGGGTGCGATCATCACAAAGGAAAGAAAAGAAAATCGAATTTTGAGGACAAAATTAAGGGGTGCGATCATTACGCGAGTGCGATCATTATGCAAGTAATATGATAATCAGAGCTTGTGTCAGGCTCTTCTTGTTCCGTGTCATAATTTTTGTGTCACTTTTTCCCTCATGAAAAAAAGTAAATATGTATATACATCTGCTTCCAACAGTCAACACAATAACTTTATCTTGTTAGCACAACAAACTGATCCAAACATGGTTCAGTGGATACTGAGCACAACAAATGCCTCCAATACCCTGCATTTGGATAGAAGTTCTGTGGGTAAAGAAAAAGATAACTTGAACTGGTGGCCAAGAACATTGTTCCAAGGCACAGTTGGAAGCCAAAGTTCGTGGAGTGTTGGGTATGACAAAAAGCTAAATATATTTCGCAGCCTGATGTTCGGATTATATAGGCAAACAACATAGTGTTGCACAATTTTATTGGCTACAGTTGCCAACTGAAATGAAATTCAACATTTTCATAGATCTCGCAATCTGTAAATTTTTGATGCCAACTGTACAATTACAAACCCACCTGTATCTTTCCTTTGCCAGCTTTGCATCTCCTAATAAGCATTCCTTGGTGAGACTTGTGGGGTTGGCAGACTGCTCCTCAACCTGGGCCTGTCAATGAACGTCTACTTAAAACAGGTCACATATCACTTGGTACCATTGACATTTATTTTCCCTACAAACACCTTATGGTACTGTTTTTGGCTGAATGTTATATTCAATATAGACGGAAAAAGAAAGGGGGAAGATGATTCTGCTGTTTTGTGTGACAAGACAATCAAACTGCGCCAGAATGAAAAGATGCAAATGAGAATAGTAAAGCTATATGAGTGTGTGTAAGATAAGGAGCACCATAGTGCACCTGATTACAATTTTGATGTACGGTACACCATTTGTTGTACTGGAATATGAACTGTTCCCTTACATGAAATTCATGAGCAAGAGTCCTCCATATCTTGCATCTGTGCTTCCATTGTAATGTTCATTTTCCATCTATCAATGATCGAAACAAATTGAAAGGCCAAGATTATGGCAAGACCCATGAAATTGTCCAGAAGCAAGGTTTCCAGCAAGAATTCTGGCATTCCAGTTTCTAATTTCATTTTGTCACCACATTATTTCATTACATTATTCCACATAGCTTTACTTCTCACTTTGTTTCGTTTCTTCCTTAACTATGCTTACCTCTGTTTAGTAGATTCACTTCAACCTATAGGTTTGTTTTACAGACATTGTCAACCACACATCATTGATACACCCCCACCAGTCCCAAACTAAGAAGAAGTCAGCTTAAGTGAAAGCCAGTCTTGTCACGCTGTCAAATGTCCGAGATCACCAGGGACGTATGAATAGTGATTTTTGAAGCGAAATTGAGCACGAATAGAACAATGATTACACTCGATTGAACACGAATAATGATGACACCAAGTTGAATATGAATAGAAAATGATGACAATGAGCCCTGTACAAGCTGAACTATAATGGCACCGACTTGCATCAGACAGATTCCGAATAACAACCAAGTATGTTTTAGAACATTTAAAGTTTTATAATTTCACAAGGGTGGATTTACATTCCTGGTCCACTGACTTGCAATTTCACAATTACGTTTTGTTTCAAGTTCATTCATCAACCATCCCAACGTCAGTGCAAATTATTTCAAAAATTAGTCAAAAAGAAACTATTATTTGCAATTTCGAATAGCAGTTATTTAATTCCAGGCTGAAGCTAACTGCAGTCTTAAGTTGTTTGCATTAACCTAACCCTTCCTATGCTCTTTTTATCTATAGCAGCATGCACTCTGTTCCCCTTCTCAACTTATGGCACAGCTGCCGATATTATACACATGCTTACCATGCTGCAGGCCCGAGTTCGATTCCTCAGAGAGGCTAGATATGCAGTCATCATATTGAGGCCAATGGACAGACCAAATTGGGGTAAGGTAGCCAAAGAAATGCTCTCCCGTTTATAAAGTCCTTTAGCTATGGCACGCACAGAAAATCAAGAATTCAGGCAAGCGCTCTTCTACTCACGGTGTAAGTAGGTCTTGTGGCTTCATTCCGGAGACTCTCGCGCCTGCACACCTCGTTCTTGAGGTCAGTCAGTGTTGTGGCCAGGTTGTTAAGCACAGCTGTGATGTCAGCGTCTGGCTGGTTCTCGCCGAGGTCTGCCGACATGCGCCGCAAGCAACCGGCACGATCTTTCCTTCGCAGGGAAGCTGTCTGCTCCAGCATACCGTCAAGCCGATGCAGCACCTCCTGCCACTGGGTCGAGCTTGGCACATTGCTGGGTTCACCCATGCGGTTGAGCAGGTCTTCGTGCTGCTGTTGCATGGTTACCTGGGTGCAGGAAAAGAAAACATTGCTGCAATCATTGCTTAATCAACCTACAAATTCTTAAAGTGAAGCTTTTTGTTTGCCCCCTACTTTGCCATTGCTGGTTGCTGTCTTGTTGAGTATACAACTTGGCTCGCTAGGTATATGCCTGAACATACAACTTGGGCCACTGGGTATGTGTAACTGTGATACAAGGCGTACAGAAGACCTGAATGTATCTATATATGTGTCGTACATCTCTGCGCACACACCTCTCAGCACCATTCTTACCTCGACAAGCATCATACACTGCCTTTGTTCTCATAACATAAACAGCAAACAGCTATAGGCAACGAGGGTATCGTCATGTCATCTGCTACTGCTGCAACATTATTAACTCAAACAAGATTCGTATCAGATTACCACACAGAGTTGGATGCACATGGATTTTTTTTTTCTCAAGGAAAAATACTTGAAAGGAAATTAAATGAGAAGCACTGAACCAGCTTGGAATGGTAATGTATTCTTTCAAAACTCCATTTGAAACATTTAAAGTACCTTTTCATTGGGTCACACACATTTATTCTTATGCTGTGAAATACACTAAAGGCTCTAAGGTATTATGGGTCACTTAGGCCTAATAAAAGCAAAGAGTCTACTTCATGCAGTATTATTGACGAAAGAAAAAAGAATCCCATATATATATATATATATACGCACACACACATGAGGAGTGTGCAACTATTCGAAAAGTTCGAATAATATCGAATAATATAGTTTAAATATTCGGTTGGATACGAATATTTGAATCAAATCGAATATATAGCAGCTGCGCGGGAGCAAACACGGCTCTTGCCATTTGTTTCTATTTTATTTGAGAATACTGCGGCGATGTTGTGCTGAATTTTGCGATTATATTGCATTGCTAGCGAGATTTTCCCTGTAAAGCACGCTTAGCCACTAAACGGCGACACTATGCGGAAAAGCCAGCCTCTCAGTAGCGACAGGCACTGGTTTGTGAACAGCGAGGGCGCCATTTTTTTTCTTTTTTTGCAGCGCCACCCCCAACTCTGACCTTATTGATTGACAGCAAGTGCGATGAGTGAAGCCCGGCACAGCTTAAAATGCTTCCGATTTTACGGACATTTTATGCGGTATAATAAGGCACAGGCTGGCGCAAGGCAGCTAGTGGGAATTACTACATTTTTTAAGTTAACATGAGCGAATAGAGAATGCTTTAATATAACTGCTTACTAGTCTAGTCTATTAATACTGATAATGTAATTGCAATGTTCCAAGGTAACAAGTTAACCCAACTTGCTAAATAATGCATGTGCATATCATTATTCAATATTTGAAGATAAGTATTTGTATATGATTTGTATTAGAAAATTTTGATATTAGCACACCCCTAATATATATTATTCACACAGATATGGTCCATAAAAAAATTAGTAAATGTTTTACTTTTTCAGTTCTAAGCACCTTTCATCTTCCAAATAATACTGCCATGAAGAAAGAGAAGAAAGAGTAATTTGAAACTTGCGCTGCGACTGTAAGGGTGCAACCATCAAGTTATGACTGTACTTGAAGCCAACTAGTTTATGCTAGCAAATAAAAAATCACATCCACACAAGAAGCTGCACTAGGAGCAACAAAGGCAGCCTTGTGGTGCAGACTAGAAAGTTAATAAATAAGCTACCCTTTGTAAATTTTTAATTAAGCTGCATCTACATCAAAGGCGTCTGGGGACAAAAACAACAAAGAAGTAATAATTATAATGAATAGATAAAACAAGACCTTGCCCACATTAACAACAGTACACCTAACTGCCATAAACTGTACATGTATTTACCTACGATAAGCTGCTAAGCAAAGGGTGTTAACTACCGGTAGACAGTCACACGATAAAGAGTGTACTTGCTTAAGGCCACTTACATTTTAATCCAAAAGCATTACTTGCCCTCTTACGCAAAAATCTGTCGTAGTCGACAGCATGACTGAATTATGGCACAAAAAATGGCCGACAACGCAAAGAGAAAGAAAATGTCAAAAAGAACAAATGCTCAGATTATAGTTAAATTTCTCAGGCAGGTTCCTTTAAACAAAGTAAATGAATGACTCTGAAAAGAAAACTTGGTGAATTTGAGCTGGGTGGGAATTAACCCGGGCTTATGGGCTGCAAGACAAGTGCGCTTACCCGATGCCACGGTGGCTCCACGGTTCTCGTTGACTAAAGATGTGCCTAGTGTGTGCGTCATTGTACACGTCACGTCGCACAGCCATCTGGCTGACTAAAGGTGTGCCCTAGTGCACGCGTCATTGAGCAAGTGACAGCACAGCCAATGGGGAGAAAGAGGCACCACGTCATGAGTGTATAAAATGAGTGTGTAAAATAAGCATTATTATCCAACTGAATGCCACTGAGCAGTACCTTGAGTTATTAAGTCCTCGTGGGCAAGCAAGTGAGTTGAGACACTTGGCACATTTTGATTTGGCCTTACTGAGGAGCGGCTAGAATGCAGGCAAGAGGTTGCGTGGATAAGGAACATGTGGGGAAACGAATAAATAAATTCACCAGAGGCACTATTACGCTGTTGCATCCCCACACATAAGCATTCAGTCATAAGTCATAAGCGTTCCCACACATAAGTCTCTGCCCAATTTCTTTTTGTTAGAGAGAGGTAAAGAAAATAATAAAAAAACATTATGTAGATGTGACGCACATCTTAGAATCTATGTGAAGCAGTTAATTAAATATAAAACTAAATGTGACCATGCCTTATGAATGTCTTATTTACATCCTATGTCTCGTAATTTTATGCAACATTTATGTTCTAAAGTTTAAAGTTTGTGTTTAATATTCTACCAGTGTACAAGTCAGGCGATAGAAAGCTACTCACTAATTACAGACCAATATCTTTAAACTACACACTCAGGTAAAATGTTAGAGCATATTATTTATAAACACATAGAATTCCTGTAAAAAAAAAACTTTATATGTGCATGTAAGTGGGCTGCTGTGCTATGAGACCAAGGTTCATTCCCCCCATGAGATATTTAGTTATTTTCTGTGCGAGTAACGTGGCAAGCCAGGACGGCCATGGCCAGCAATCATTGAGAGGGTTCGTAAAGACTTCACTTTAAAATATTGTTTTGTACATTCCTCTCCAGGGGAATGGACGAAGAATTCTTTCACGACTTATTATAAGGTAATTATCTGACTGTGTACGTGTGACAAGGTGAAGAAAAGATTAGACAGATAGAAAACAATGTAAATGTCCATGTACAGAAGTCTCTTTACCATAAAATACAAGACTTAAGGGCACTTATGTACAGTCAATGATAGTTTTTTTTTTGTAATGCCTAATTTTTTTGACAAACCTGATCATTCGAATGGCTTCGCAGCACCGCCACATACTGCACAGAGCCAATGCATAAAGGCGTCTGAAACTTTGGACACAGAAACCCTTTGCCATCTGACTTTTTAAGAAGTTTTGCCGTGACTGCAGGTTGGAAATGGCATTAATGGAAGCCATCACTACCGCCAGTTTGATTATATCACAGCCTCGAACCAGCACTCATGAACGCCAATCTGCTGGCAGCTGTAGTAGTTTCGTGCTGTCATTAGGCCTATCTGCTTCGACATTCGCAATCGGGCTTCCTGCTGTTTGGTGCAGCGTACTTCAATTAAAGGATTCACTGCTGCTGGCAATGGCGTTGACTCCACTTTCGTCAGTCTGACTGATGGTGTCGACGCGTGGAAACTACGACAAGCATAATGCCGGTTCCAAAAAAAAAAAAAAAAAAAGTCAGCTTTGACACATTATACCGGTGTTACACCACCATGCACATGCAATCTATTGCGGTAAAGCATACCATGAGTGCCGAGGGGCCAGCGTCATGGGACATAAGATTGCGTTCCTTAATTATACATGTATGCACCTGCCATCTCCTGTCATGGTACGAGTACCGAAACGCCTAATAAGTGTACTGGCCGGTGCTTCAAGCTATTTCGGTTATGTCTATGGTTATTGGTGCCCTTGAGGGGCTAAAGGCATGAATTTGTTTTCTTGAAGTGCTTGATTTTTCTGACGTTCTTGCAGTCTCTAGGGAGCTCTATAATTTGAACATTGGCTGCACTCGTGCATTTTGCAATACACTTGTGGCCACCATAAGAGACCTTGTGATTAATTTGTGTTAACCATGCGGTACCATTATACCAGCTTCATCGGTTGGTTTTGACAACAATTGCCCTACATTATCTTTAGCCAGGAAACAGTACACAACATCTATCACAACATAGCATGTTCAAAAAGTTCCACTTACCTGCATAGATTTCAGCTCAGTCGAGACTGGCTGCACAATTTTCGAGACCTGTTCGATGCCTCTTTCGTGACACGATTCCAGCCTCGCAAACATGCCGCTTGTGTCCATCTGGATAAGTTCGTCCTTCAGGCTCTGCAGCTCTCGAAGCGCTGTGCTCTGGTTCAGCCTGATCTCGGCAAAACCGTCAGACAAAGCAGAGCCGTTAAAGGCATCTTCATCATCCCGGCAGCACTGTGCCACCGAATGACTGCCGCTGGATGCGGCTAGAGCGTTCTGCCGGGACGGCCCGACTTTGTTCAGCAAATTCAGCATCTCCTGCTTTGTGGCGGCGTGGTACTCTGCGAATGCCTCCACGACTTTTTGGGTTGCATTGGCCACTTCCGACTGCGATGCCTTTTTGATCTCCTCAGCATAGAAGTCGAGCCGATCCAACACACGCCCGACGCCTTCTCTGATGTCGGATAGGTCCGGAGCGGCGGATGCCACTGCGGCAACGTGACCATTTGATGGCAGATATGACGAGTTCAATGCTTCGTGAGGCGCAGAGCCAGAGCTCACTTTGCTCGCCAACACCGCTTGTATTTCCTCCAGTGTATCCGTCAACACCCTCTGGTTGGTTTCAAGGCGTTCGAGTGTGTCATTGATGCTGCCAAAATTCTGTGTCCATGTAGTCGTCGTGAACTGGTTGTTGTCCCCTTCAAGCAACCTGTTTGCATTCCTGTCTGAACCCAAGTCGTATCCCTTCACATGAAGGCTGTTGTCGATGCCGTGGAGAAGGTGGGAGGTCTGCTCTGCACTCTCGGAGAGTTTCTGCAAGTCCTTCAAGGCCGACGTAGACAGGCTGAGTAACTTGGAGATTCCTTCCTCAGCACGCTCAATACTGTGCGCCGAGTCGGCCTTCAGATTTAGCGATGCAAGGACTTCGTGCAGAGCCCCGAGCTTTTCTTGTATGGCAGCAAACTGAGAAAGGAAAATGCAATGCATTAACAATGCAGCACATTGTATCTCTAAACAATTTTTAAAATTTTTTCGCATTGTGCACTGTCTGCACATTTATAAAGCTCATTAGTACAAAGGCACTGGCTCCAATAATGAAATCCCACTTTATCATTTTCATTTATGAATTTGCATTGAGACAAAATGCAGTGTGACCAATAAGCTAGCCAGAATACAGAATCAAAGTTCTGCCCGCTCACAGAAACAGCTGAATCTAGTGGTGTCTATCTATCATGCCTGATGAATGATGACCGAGCTTTGGACAGCACATAATAATAGGCATGCAAGGCATGTTTGTGCACACTTCATAGCTTGCTGACAGGTTTCTGCATTGCTTTTTGTTTCCGCTTTACCTGGCAAGGAAAAGCATAACAAGCACTTTCATGCAAGTGAGGCACACTGTGGCCACGTAATATGGGGATTTAGGTTTAGCTTTACAGTCAGTAGACTATATCAGCATCGATCAATGTGCGATCAGTGAAATTGGGAACTCTTGCCTCGCACATCATGGGTAATCTGACAAGTCCGGGAGAATGAATAAGGCACACATGTGCCTACTCATCCACTGATACAGTATACGCTCGTTAAAACGGACCCGCGTACAACAGACTTTCAATACAACGGACCACATTTCAGTCTTACTATGTTCTACCTACTATTTTATTAATTCAACGAAGTTTGCTTTTAAAGGACTGTGCGACAACGGACTATCGGCTACAGCAGATGAAATTAGCAGAAATATTTTTCAGAATCGGGCATATACAACATACTTTTGCCATGCTGCCGCGGGCTGACAACTGAGTTGCGAGGATTAGCTGGCGATTGCGGCTCAATATCACGTGCAAGAGAGAGGAAGGTGGTGCGGAAACGCGCCCTCTTTTTCCGTGCGCGAGGCACTGGGGTAGGCAAGGGAGAGGGGGGTTCTACTTTGGTGGCTGTTGCTCATGGCGCGGCTGCGCGGCTGCCATATCTTGAAAGCGATCTGCGATGCGGACTAATTGTGCTTAGTGCCAGTAGCTTTGTGTGCACTGTGCTTTCGATGTTTAGTTCGTGTTGAAGCGAGAGACAGCACAAAGGTCAATTCACTTGCTGCTGCTGCCGTGCTTCATCCCTCCAATGTTTTGACAGAGACCCATGTGTCGTTTGTGTTCGTTGCTTCCGGACGTACGGATGCACCTACCACTTGGGTTACCACGATGTGAACAGACCATGCTGTGCCGTCTGTGGCTAGACGTTGCATTTACGAACTCGTATGCTTTCCTTATTGGAATCGCCAATAGCCTCACGTGCGATGCATGCAACAGCGATGAGATGCTCGCACATATTATCTGTGTCTGCCCGCGATATAGTGCCCAGAGACAAGTGATGTGCAGAGTACTAGGCCAGTTGGACAATCGTCCACTATCAGAACTCAAAGCTTTAGGTCAGTGCCCCCAAAGAACATCTGCGCTAAAGGCCTTACTTGCGTTATTAAGGTTCCTGCAGTCTATGGGGCTTCACGATAGACTTTAATGCCGGCCCCTACCACTCTATAGTGTTTGCAGTTTGTTTGTGCTTGTCTCTCTTTCTATCTCCCCCTTCCGCTTTCTTTCTCTTTTTATCCCCCTTAACCCTTCCCCCGTGCAGCGTAGCCAACCATAATTATCTATGGTTAACCTCCCTGCCTTTCTATGCGTCCTTTCTCTCTCTCTTGACAGAGACTTTCCACGATCATCGAGAGAGATAAAATTACTATTGTTACTTCACACAGCTGTCTACTGATTTGCTATCATATCAATGCTTCGCTTTTCAGGTGAAACTGCAACTTTTCCCGTTTTTTTACTTTGGACGTTCGTCTCTCACTCTTGGCAGTAATTTTAGACATAGCAACCAAAGTTTCAGAAGTGAGGTGTTTTGGATATCACGGACTTCGGATAAAACTGACATTTTTTGTCGGATTATCAGGGCCCACTGTAACGAAAGTTGACTGTATTAATGCATGCTGCTAACATAAAATGTTACGTGCTTGCTGTTAATGTAAAGCCACAGTTACACAATGTTAGCGTATGAACACTCACACTTGCAAAGAAAGAAAAGAAATGGAAGCATTTGTGGGTGAGAGTTGTGATAACCTCGAACAACATACTGCAAGTCAGAAGGATGGTGTGCATAGAGAATGTCGAAAATTAAATCAAACTATGGGGCTTTACGTGCCAAAACCACGATCTGATTATGAGGCACGCCGTAGTGAGGGACTCCAGAAATTCGGACCACCTGGGCTTCTTTAACATGCACCTAAATCTAAGTATGCGAATGTTTTCACATTTCGCCCCATCGAAATGTGGGCGCCGTTGCCAAAATTTGATCCCGCGACCTCGTGCTTAGCAGCCCAAGACCGCATAGAGAATGTGGCTTTCAGGAACAATATGCTGTAGTCAGCATTGGAGAATACTAAGAAGTTACGTCATTTTGTAAACTGACTAATTCTTGAAGCACACACCTCCGTAGTTGTTTGTGTAGTCAATAAATGAACATCCTTTTCATTGATCTTTAGCAGAAGCTTCTCTCGTTCTTCAGCCCACTGCTTCTCCTTTTCGCTGACAATCTCCTGCAAACAAGACGCAGGTGAAACATTCGACCATATCGCTTCTATGTCATTACAGAGTCGAGCCTGCTTTTGACAAACTGCTTTGTAAGGCCAAAAATGTTCGCTGTATGAGTAACCGCATTCTTAAAACTGTTTTGGGATCAACTGAAGATGACTTCATCTCAATGTGGCCTTACTCAGCAAGAGTCAAACAAAGAGCATTGAATAATTGCTTCATGCTGACATCTTTCTGTAAACACATCAGCCGCATATGCCACGAAAATTCTGCACACATGCTGCAGACACATAGCAGATGCAACACAGAGGACATCACATGCAAACAAGGGCAATAACGTCTGTTAGTAGATATTGCATAGTTGGACTTGATTAAATTTCATTTTTTCAAACCCCGCTGCCTTCCACACTTAGATCTCACACATGAAAAGCACTTTATAGTGTGCCTTTGTCTAAGACAAGACTACGTAAAATGATGTGTTACTGGAATTTTTGAAATAGAATGTATGCTCAAGCAGTTTGTTTACCCAGTCTCAAATCCTTTATCGAGGCAACAGAGCTTCAATTTGCTTGTGCAAAAGTGCAAACGGTTTACATAAGTCCTGCATCAGACAGAGCTCTTGCTCATTTCAATGAGTCGTGATCCAAGTAAAATAAGCTTTCCACATAATCCCTGTATTTCATGGAAATATAACATGGCTGCGATATAACACAAAGGGAAAGCAGATTCTGACAGCTTGGAAAATAAGAAAGGAACAAGCATTACGACTGCAATGTGAAGAAACTATTTGTAATGCAGCCATATCCATGCACTTAGGATGAGACCTACAAGCATAGCATAATGGTTGATCAATTACCATGATGCCCACCCATGATAAATTACCATTCCATGCGCAGGGTCCCGCATGTACATAAATCACTTTATCGTACTGTCAATCACATTATGTTAAGAAGTTATGGCAAGAGCACAAAGCGCTGCATTTCAGTACTATATGGATACACACAAAAGTGTTTGCATAATGGTATGCGTGGATATCTGCTGCTATAGTGCACTAAAGCCATTGTACCTACGGTCACTTGACAAGTTTTATTATGGAAGTCAGACACCTCAGAGCCAAAGAGTTGTGCTTTCACCAATCACAGACTAGCCCGCCCTGCTATGAAAAGGTTGGCTTAACCTCAGTGCTTGGTTGCCTAGTGGCCAAGGCTGCCACTGCATTTTGAAGAGCAAAATTGGTTAAAAAAAAATAATAATAAATAAGGAGTGAAGTTTTCATTGCACCTGTGGCATGGTACACAATATAACAGAAGGCACTTTCTCAGACCAGTAATATTGTAAAAAAGACTCGCATTGTATTCAAGCAAGTGGGGCATAAAAAACAGCTACAC
This sequence comes from Dermacentor variabilis, assembly GCF_050947875.1. Taxonomy (NCBI): domain Eukaryota; kingdom Metazoa; phylum Arthropoda; class Arachnida; order Ixodida; family Ixodidae; genus Dermacentor; species Dermacentor variabilis. Next base: position 134,153,089 of record NC_134573.1, read on the forward strand.
GAGGTGAATGCGTACACACGCATGCAGGAAAAAAAAAAGAGCGATAAAAATATGCTCCTGCCTTGAAGCTCACCTTAAACAATGCCTCTTGCCTCTCGCTTGCGTCTTTGTAAATGTCTGCTGATTCCTTGTATGACATCAGCTGTTTCTGCAGGAACTCAATCTCACGGTGAAGCTAATATAACAATTCACAGGAAAAAAAGAGAAAAATATACATATTACACACTGATGAACTGGCTACAAAATTAATCTCTAGGCAACAAGCCCGAAACAAAATTGCTGTTGTTGAAAACATGTGTTTACAAAGTCTTTATATAATAATAATGAGTTCCTATATATATGTGCACTAACTAGGCTTCCTTTTCATTTTAACAGAACTGTTCCATGTACCAAGGTAAACATACTTTGCACTCCCTTTCAGCAAACCTATTTACAAAACACCGAATAAATTAAGCATGCGCGATTGGGAAATCGCAAATAAACATTTGTAGGGTCCTTCTATAAAGTAAATTTTCTGACAGTCATCGAGAAGAAAGTTGAACCACTCAGCTGTGCTTGTTATGGGTAGACAGGATGCAAAATGGTGACCACAAACAACTGCACTCTTACTATCCCTTCTTTTCGTGCAAGTGTTTTTTTTAAGCGCAAGGGTAACTGGCGAGCTCTCAGCATTTGTCTGAAGCTGCAAAGCATTCTACATGACACTAAAGTTGCTCATACTTTCTCTTACATTCTTTACAAAGTTATTCCTTGGAATTTTGAGAATGACAGTCCACAAACAAATGTCATGAAACGAAACACTGACAGCACATGCCTTTTATGTTAAATCTCCTCAGACATATTAGAAGTATTAGAAGAAACAAAAACAAAAGATCGGCCCACGCAAGAGGCTGCATTTCTACCAGAAAGCTTGCCTTCGTGCATAGCGCTTTGCTTAGATACCACGGTACTCGCTGTGCCTGTTCTTGGCATCTCTTCTTTGCAGGTATAGCAATGGCACGTTCCCTGTGGCACACCAGGCATTGCAACATTGAGATCAATGTAGCGACTGCGTTCACGCCCTTTCCATTTGTGCTTCAACGCTGCAGCACTTGCTGCACATGTTCGCGGCGTCTATTTGCACGTCTAGCACTTGCACTTTTCCTGTGGCACAACAGGTGTCGCACTGTTCAGATCAATGTACCATCTGCGACCGCATCACGCCATTTCAGTTTGGCTGTTTGTAGTTTGTAGCACATTTAAATGTGCTATCAAAACGCACACTGCTGCATAGCTTTGCTGTGCTGCTTCTTCAACACACAAAAAACAAAATGACCAGTTGAAGTGTACTTATGTGACAAGCTACGACCAGACCTCAATATAACAAGCATGGATATATTGAATTGATCTAATGATGTAAATATATAATTTGGTTGGCCACGCTTTACTTCAATGAGTATTCTACTGCTAGTATAACGAAACTGAAAATGCAAGATCAGATAATATTGGTTACAGCAATGGCAATTTTGGTTTGCTCAGTGATTAAAATATAATTCTGATAGCAAAAACATCAAACCGAGCAAGAGCAATTCAACAGCACATTCTGTGTGCACATGCATGTTTTGGCCAACAGCTTTGGCTTGGCTGGCTCACAGCTAACAGGAGGCTCACAGCCACATCAATCACGCAGCTGCACACTAACGACAGTACAAAAGTGCATTTGCATTTTAGCATTGCTGATGTGCCAAGACAATGATAAGGGCATCAAAATCAACAGGTGGCCCTTTGCTCACCCATCGGAGGTGTCAAAGTTGAGCTTTTTTTGCATGGACTCGATCACAATGTTCTTTTCGGCCTGTGTGCTTATAGCGAGCATCAGACATAACAAAGCTATTTGCATGTAAGATGAGGCTTCATCATGCTGTGGCTCGACTGTACTGCCATTTCTCAAAATGCATTGCTATTGCTTTGAACTTCCACTCTGCGTGCAACTCATAAAATAATGTTTTTTGGACAACTGCTGCATGAAATTTCATGAAAGGGGATAAACACCATTCAATAGCTGCCCTACATTCTCAGGTAATATAAATGCACAATTAATGTCCTTGAACACACTTTTTCTTGTCAGTGGAGCTTCAGAGGTAATCAGAGTAAAGTATCACACTATACTACCATAATATGTTCTCCAAGATAGTAATGTAACCTGGCACGTGCCAACATTCTGTTGGCATCTTTTGCATCTGTGCAAAGGTTTCTTTGGGTTTCATTCGAACTTCATTTGCAGAAACACCATGAACTTGTATGAGTAAGGAAAAGAAAGTGAAGGGTGCTGCAGCAAGTGTTGTTGGACTCTTACTCACATCTTTGATGAGAACTTTGGCGCTTTTCAGTTCCTGTTCCAAATCGGCTAGCTTGCTGTCAATGGTATCCTTGGCCTCAAAATCTCTGTTGGATGGAAGCAAGTGTTAGAACCATCTGGCTGAACGAGAGAAATGTTACTGGAGTGCGAGACATCAGGACCAAGCATGGAAGCAACAACATGGGACTTTCTTCCTGTTTGTTTAAATGTTTTTCCAGGTGAATAAACAATAACAATAAGACAGTGCTTGGATAATGTAACGATTCTATTACAATACTATTCCATTTCATGCTTGATCAGTGGTCTAAGCGGCACTCCGCCGATGTTATCACCAGGAGCAGCTGGTGAACAGTGGATAATGAGAAAGGAACAGAATTGAGCAAAAACAAATTTTTATGTCACACTGGCCCTAAACTTTGCAATACCTAATGTATTTAGTACTTTGTCAGATTGCCAACAAGACTTTCAACAAGATTTAAATTGCACAGTAGTAAAAATTTATGGGTTACGAAATGCTAATGCTCTCCAAGAAACCGCATCTTTTGCCATAGCCTTGGTGCAATGACTAAGTATACTGGCTTTATGTTCGGCATGTGCAAAGTAAATCTGATACAAGGAACATTACAGGATATAAAAGATATTTATAACTAATACTAAAACAAGAAAGGAAAAGGCTGTACTGTGCAATTAATAACAAACTGACGCTATTGTGACAGCACTGGGATGCATTTGCGTCACATAAACAAACATGCATGTTTGCTTTTGGGGTAGTTTGGTTCCTTTCTGCACAAAAAGCCATGCAGTGAAACCCAAAAGCCTTTAAAGCTAATCTGCAAAGTGAGTGTCACAGATGCCCATGTCTGAGCACACATGTTAAATGCACTATAATAGGCCTGCCCGACAGTGTTAAAAGCCAGTGTGCCTTGTAAGGTTTGAGGTTAACGTGTTAACCATGTGCAGATGTTAGAGGTGCCGAGCAGCAATGTGCAAATATTTGTGTTTCAACTTCAAACCAAACATAACCATAGCTGTAAATTAAAAACTTTAGAATAGTAAATGACATTTAAAGGGGCCCTGAGCCACTTTTTATCGAAAAATCAAAGTCGAGAAACGCATTTGAAGTTAGATTATTTCAGAAAAACCTTGCTCCAAGACGTTCTTCAATGCGTTCAGCAGAAGTGGCGATTTTTGCAATCAAACATATCGTTCATGGTGCTTTCGCTTCTTCTTTAATGATTTGCACTGCGAAGGCTGCGGCGGAGCGGGGTGTGCCCACAACGCTCCGCCTACTGAATGTCACGGTGGCACACAGTTCAAATTTGATTTTGGATGCTCCCGAAGACGTCCCTATTTCTGACTTTGGCGCCTACAACACACTAAATGCGGCTGTTCTCAGCGAGCCACAGTGCGCTCAGCCAGTCGTTGGGTGCACTGTGGCTGAGGGCACTTATCGCAGCACCTCGCAGCGGCTGCGGTATCAACGCTACCTCGCAGATCGTAGCTACATGCAACTGCAGCGTTTCTGCATGACAGCTCTAGAGTGCACCCTCGTGCTCACACACTCCTGTCTGGCTGTGATACGCGGTGCGAACCGGCTTTGTCCTGAACAAGCTTCACCAGCGGGTAGTAGCCACATCCAACTTGCGCATTTTGAAGTACAAGTTGGCACATGCAAGGTGTCTCACAAGAAACGGTCAGGAATGAGTGCATGTTGGCAAGCATGCGTGTAGTTTGACCTTAAGTTTTGCTTGGCTTGAGGCTAGTTGAGTGTTCAAAACTAGTTGAAATTAGTGAGACCTGACGGCTACGACACCAATAGGCAGGGTGGCTACAGTTTAATTCCTATGCGGGTGGCTGTGGCTGAGCGTGAGCAGACGATAGTCGGCTTCTTCCGGAAGTAAGTAATTATTGCCGAAAAATCAAAAGCAGGTTTTCGCTTATTTCAGCCTGCTTATTAAACTGTGTCAATAAGTATACACAGTAAGAGTAGGAAGAAGCGCACTGATCCAAACACCCTTCTTGATTGATGTCAGCTATTGGCCAATAACAGCCGGACATGGGAATCTGCTATATAATGAAATAAAGCGCCCAGAAGAGTGAGGAGCAGGCTTCTGTTGAAAAGAGAGCGTTTGAGAGAAAGGTGACTTCGTGCTCTGCTTGCGAGCTCCACGAGACACGTATGACTGCAAAATTTGGCGGAGATGTTAACAGCAGCGTATGCTATCCGCATACTGTTTTTCACCAAGCCTGAGAGGTGGTGCAGGGCCTCTTTAAACAGGTATCTCTGCGAACATGCCTTCATGTCTATGTGGCTATGTTGTAAAGCTGCCGTGCAGCACTAACATTGAGACAAATCAAGTTGTTTTTTTTCCCCTTTGTTGTCATTAAAACGCTCGGCGTGTACCACCAATTTCACCACTGAAGCTGCGATCTGGTTTATTTCATCGACATATGACGTTCTATATTTTATTCAACACGAAATTTCCGAATGTGCAGACATGCAGTATGTATAGAGTTATGTGCTAGTGCATTCTCTGTTTTATGTTACATACAAGCTTCAAAGGTATTAGAATGTACACCTAGCAAGATGGCACCTAGCAAGTGCACAGGAATGATATAAATGGGTGCTCAAAATTTTCACAACAATTACCCCACCTCAGAAGGGCTTGCTCTCTCTTAGCGAGCTGCAGTTGCAGCTCTCTTGCAAACAAATCTGCTTTCTTTCGATGCTGAATCTCTTCGACCAGCTCAGTCCTGTCGGCCACCGAAAAGAAAAATGGAGAACCCTCTGAGCACCCTGTATCTCACACAGGAACTCAACATGCCGAGTCTGGCATAGTATAATTGTGACATATTCAGGCACGTATTTACTGCAGGCTAATATACACACTTTCATAGGCAACTGCTGCAGACCTGCTCAGTTTACATTGCCTAGCTTTAACTAGTGCTTCAGCCCTACCAGTTCTAGAAAATCACACGCTAGGTGAAAGCAAAAACAATTGAGTATGTGGGTCCAAGCTTAAGCAGTGGTCAAAGCACATCATCCTTTACTGTGATCAAATCAGTATCAGCAACTTCTTTCTGGACAAAGTCGCCAGGTCATGGCCCAAAAAACTCCACTTCTAGTTAAAGTCGCCAAGCAACGACGACTATAATGATGACAACTTGCTTACAATTTTTAAAAAATTTGTTCCTACACGTCTTCATTATCATTTTTAAAACTATAGCTTTCTACCTTAAGTGGTGGCGAGGCAACAGTCGGAGCATGAAAAGTGAAAGTAACTCTACATTTTTAAAAATGGTATTGGATCTCAACACTGTGTGTTGCATAGAAAAGTAGCTTTGATGTACCCAGAGGACTAAAGCTTTTCAGTATGTCTTTAAAAGTAACAATGATCAGACATGAGTATACCTTCCCAGGGATAAAACAGGAGTGAAGCACTGAACTTAGCCAAAGTCCCTCGAGGAATCTTACAAAGGCATTTCGCTGGCTATTCATATCTCTAAAAAAGTAGCCAGGACACTGAAAAAGCAAAGGTGTTCTTATGGTGTCTGAAACACCCTAAATTTAGCTACTCTCTCACTAAGTCATCATCACTGGATAAAACAGAACTATCGCAATGAGTAATTTTGCCCATACGATCTTGCGGAGCAGCTGATATGGCATGCACCCATGTTACACCCCATCTCATGCATTTCAAACATGCACGGTTAGTAGAGCTTTGCTGGGACGAATGGAACTGCAAGATTCATTGACCATAATTTCTGAGGTTGCACTGCAAGGTGGCAAGGCATGGCAAGGCCTGTGTGTTGCGTGTACAACTGCTTACCGTGCTGAGCTGACCTCCCTCTGAAGCGTGGTGACCAGGTCTCCTACGTCAGATGTTGGAGCTGCCGTCAGCTCAACAACATGCCTGTCAAAAATCAAAACAGTTGCTGGGATAAATGTGGCTGCTGAACAATCTCATGCAGAGTGCAAGAGAGTGAATATCAGGCCATTGTCAAGCTTCACAATAGAGAGGAGATAGAAAAGAGACAGTGCTTGCATGGGAATACATACCTGCCAACCTGTCAACATTTACATTCGTAAAAATACAATGGAAATGACAATTTGAGGGTGAGGTGGGAAAGCATGCAATTTTTTGAGCCTTGCGCACACAACTTTTGTGGGGCACATGTGTGTTTTATTAGCAATGAGCTACCTTTAGATGCAGACATCAGCGACAGCAAATTTGGAATGGCAGAGACTGACAAGCGACAAATTCTTTTTAGATCACAGTGACCTTTTTAGCGACCTTGCTGTTGGCAATTTGGTTTGCATGAGCCAGTCTGAAGCAAGTACCCTTCCGACATATGGCTTCTCGTGCTGCCACAAGAGCGCGATACAGCAGCCACTACAATTTCTTTCTTATACATAATTACTCCCCCCCCCCCCCTTTTTTTTTCATCTTGCACCGCCCTACCTTTCAATGCCTCTACAATGATTTTGTGAAGCACCGTCCCCATTCATGCACACATCCAGCACGATAGAGCTTCGACAATATGCTTAGCAGCCGAATGACGCGGCCAATGAGCTACAACAGAAGCCTGCGCACCTTGTCGTCGCTTCCTGTCTGTCTGCAACAGAGCTTTTTGTCGACTGACTTGAGGCGCTTGATCTCTTGCGGACAATTTGTGAGCCTCCATTCGTGCCGCCTGGATCATCAAGAGGTCTCGGTGATGCACTGTCTGGCCGACCGTTGCTGTCCTTTAGGAGGCTGGGTCGCCTGGAACCACCAATGACCAGTGGACTTGCCCTTGATGGCGGTGCCGACGATGAAGAGGAACTCCAAGAACTGCGGAGCCGATTTTTGCTCAACCGGGGAGGCCTCTGCGGCGTACTAACATCTGCAAAACCAAGAGCCCATCATAAACAATGTCATCATCACCATTAGCCTATTTAAGCAGGTCAATGGACTTTTCCAGCAACCTCCAGTTAACCAATCAAGCCACGCAGCAATAAGGAAGCCAAGCCTTAGCCACACAGCAATAACAAAGGCAAGCCATAGCCACGCAGCAACAACGAAACCAAAACTTCTAGCCCAAATTTCTGACTGAAATTTTCGTTTGGATCCGCATATAGCACAAGGCAAAAATTTGGGACGCTAATAATAGGAAAAAACGTCATATTATACACGGGCTTTCACGGTAATTTGGCTAAAAAAATATAAATGCAATACCAGACACAAAATAAGAACACCAAGAAGCTATGCGCTTCTAAGTAATTGTTTATCAATAATGAGCGTCAAATTTTGTAAGTTTCAATAAGCACTTGTTCTAATGCAAACATCAAAACTGTGGCATATAAAAGTGGTCTTTTAATGATGCTTTGGGAAGGCTGAAGTCAAAATAATAGCATGTAAAACTGCTCTAATGGCACCTAAGTGAGCTCTGATAGTGGAAGAGATTGAAGTGCGTAAACATTGTCATGCTGATACCAAAAGTTGTTGCATCACTGTGAAAGCATCAATGAGACTTGCGAGTAAGGAGAGAAAGAATGTGAGCTCTCTGCTTTGAGAACATCAACATTTCGAAACAATTCAACAAATGCTTTCCTGCACTTATGAAGGGCACACTGGACCTCACAAATTCACAATACCAACAGTACGCACTGAGGTTGTCCTTTATCATGTGTTTGCAAGGGACTTCCCAATTTGAATATCCATGGCTATGTCTACTACTTCAGTCTTCATGGACTGCGACTCGCACTTCTCAATGCACGACCCAGCACGGCACCATCGAACAGCATATCTCAACATAAACATGCCAGACTGATAGCAATAGACACATCAACATGTTAATAAGGGACATATCTATACGGCAAGCATGTAGTACTTCAGTGTCGGCACTTAAATGCTTGTCGATTACACCAACCCTTGTTATCTCTTATATCTTACGCAGCTCCTACATCACTTGGTATCTATGCAACAAACATTTAATAAACATAATTCACATGTACTGTGTGGGCAAATGCTTTGCATGAACATATCCTCCTCCCTTATTGTATGGAATCTGCAAACTTTCTTTTTATGCTTATCACAACCATACGAAGCAATGTTGCACGACTAGCCTACAAGCCAGCTGAATGACAAGCAAAGCCATAAATAGTAGAAAATAGTAGAAATAGTAGAAAACAGTAGGGTTGCAACACCTAGAGGGCAGCAGGATGACTATAGTGCCAGATTTCCCTCTAGTGACTTTGGTAGAAAACTCTGGTTGCTGCCCTGCATTACGAATTCCACATAGCTTTGTTCAGGCAGACACAGTTTCACTGTTTTGGTGAAGCCCGTTACTGCAAAACCACAGCGGCAGTACTGCAAAGGTAGTGCAGCACTCCTTACCATCTGTGTGTGGTTGGTGTTGCTCGATTGACGGCTTGCGTTGAGGGCTAGTAGACGACTTGCGTGGTGCTGCTGTTGGAGGGGAGTTACTTGGAAAGCTTGACTTTGCAGCCTCATCTGCGTTTACGGGGACGCTTGGATTCCTTTCCCAAATTTCCTCCGTTCCGTGAAGTGTGTCCATACGTCCTAATGTGCCTTCCATCACCTGATGAGGAAAGCAGCAAGAAAAAATTTCAGTGACAACGATTTCGGGGTAAATGTGAGAGAAATGTGTTAGCATTATGTCACATTTCTTTGAGGTCCTGGATCCATGACTTAGACTGTGCACACTACACTGCAAAGATTTGTTCGAAAGGTCACTAGACACACATCCTGCCTCTTCGAGGAGCGAAGTGCGACTGACAGTGGTCCGGAGCAGCAAAGCATCAGTCACACTATTTATACATACTGTAAGAGAACAGGAACAGCACCCATTCACTGGGTCGGTCGTTCTATTCTTCCCTTTTTTGTCTTTCTCGCACTCCCAGCAGCAGCGCCCGAGCTCCGTTGTCACTTTTTGTCATTATAATATACATATGCTTATTCATTGCACTTGCAGTGAAAAACTTGTTTAAATTGCGAATTTCGTTACTTTGAGCTTTTAAAGCTTTAGCAGCTAGAACAACTTTACAAATTTTCACAGCATTCGTGGTGGATAGTATCTTATTAGCAAACACTTATAAAAAAATCGCAAGAAGGTCAGGGAATAATAGACAGTTATGAGCGCCAGTGCGTGTGGTGCCGATAGCACTGAGATCAATGCATTGATGCGGCTCACAGCATCCCGAGAGTTGCATTTGTTGTGTCACATGGCGCCGTATATCTTGGACATTATGGTTGACCGTGCCTAGTGCCCGCAACCCGCGCCCACAAATTAAAAACAAAGGTGTAAAAAGATACAAATATCCCTTGTGAGCAAAATTACAAAAGAGAGACAGTTTTGCCATAAAGGCGGAGCATTGATGGTGATAGCAAAGAGCCAACTACATGAAGTAAGGTTCATAGTTTTATTGGGGTCATGCGTGCTCAGGAAAACATCAGCAGATCTCACTCGATGACCAAGAACTCGCTGCCACAATGGGATCACTGTGTGGATCACTGTGTCTCGGAAACTTGAGATTACGCAACCACCAGCAATAGACCCACGCTAGGAGGGGATCATGCCCCCCAGCACGTGTTTTATCATGTTACCATGTGTTTACTCCCTCCCCATCCCTCTTGCAACGGGAAGAAATCGTCAGCTCTCGTGTTTCTCTGAGCACTGTGAGCTGCCCCATGCCTTGCGGCCTCTGCAAGTTGTTCACCAACGCGACAAATGACGCAATGGTGTTTCCTGCACACCACAACCCGGCTGGCGTGGTTTGAGAGTGTTTTTGCCACTCAATCTGTTCATGTGGAAGGACGCTTGAAATAACTTTTGCCTTGGCTGATGCATGTATAGTTTTCTGCTAGATTTACCAGCTGTATAGGCTCCAAGCACATGCTTCAGATAGCCAAAAACTTTGTTAAATGGAAACAGTGTCAGGAAATTACTTCGTTAAGTCACAAAAGGAACTACACGGTTTTCAATGGAACTAAGGTCGGGAAATGAAAACAGTTAATTACATCGTGAATTTCGTTAAACTGAGGTTCGTAATATCGAGGTTTGACTTTGCGCGCACACACACACACACATACGCACGCACGCGCACGCTCTTCTAAGCTCTCCCATCCCCTCTCTACATCTACCACGTGACCAGCTTCCCACACTTTACACACATACACCTTTCTCCACTTTCACACTTCTAATGCTAACGTATTAAATAAAAAGGGCTATATATTCATTCACCAACTCGTAATTCGGACTCGGCAAGGACTACCTAAAGTCAGAATAATCAGGAGTCCAAAATATCGGAGTAACCAGAACTGAGGTGACCTTATTCCACAAGTAGTCAGAAAAGCTAGACAATGCATTCCTGCGCACACACATGATTGCATGTGACATGGTCAGTCTGTATTTTGACTACTATCATGCTGCTACATATAGACAAAAGTTCAGTTAACCCTGTTTTATGACTTTAAGTGGGGTTGACCCTGCTTCATGATTTGGAGTGACAGAAATGGGTAACAGCAGTAAAATAAGGTGCCTCTGACAATGTAGCTATTCTGCAAGTAAAGGAACAAGCACTAGGTGAACTGAATACACACTAAAAATCACAAATGTAGTCTTTACAACTAGTGGCTTGGCTTATCCTATGGTTTGTCTATAATGGGCAATGTATCAAAACAAAAACACTGCTCTTTCTGCTGAGCTTGGTGGCTGTATTAGCACATATTGTGCAGGCGGAGTCTGAATTATTAAACTGAACACTGTTATGTGACCAAAATTTTGGTTGTCCTAACATTATGTCTACAGTCCAAATGGTAGTGTTGCAAAGCCGTCTGTATGTCCGAATTATCTGTGCCTGCATAATAGGTCAGTGACTGCATATACAAAAAGAAGTTGCTGTTTTGCCCGAAAGGCAACACACTGATAACAGCAGGCTATTAGATCACATGAAGTAAGGTTTGTAGTCTTGCCACCCACGCAAATTACAGTGAACATTCACTTACTAGTTAAATTAACAAACATGATGTGATGTGTGTACCGGCAAATATGAGTGGATATCACTCAACAACCATGGCGTGATGAAGAGCGCAGGCTTCAGGGAGTAAACGCTTCGTGCTACCTCTTGCTTTAAGACGTCTCTTAAACTTGAGATTACATGACTTCCAACGCTAAGAGAAGGCAGTGCACTTGAAGCAGCCAGCCACATTGAACAGCGATGTGCAGCCATGGCCACGCTAGAGGAGCTGACGCGTGCTCATGTGACCTCCCGCACTTAACTACGCGACCTCTAATAATGGGTGTGCCGAGGACCAGTGCGCATCAGCCACCATTGTTCATGGCTCACTTTCACAAGCTTCTTTCGCACCTATAGAATACGGCGCACAATGGCAATCTTATCGCACTTGGATTTTATATAGAACCACACGGCAACACTGATGGTGATGACGTCGCTGATGGCGAAAATTCGCCTGGGGTGTTTATATATATTTAATATTGAAATACTAAATGAACTATGCAGTTCAGCAAATATAGAATTTGCAAAAAACCATAGGGTTGTACATCCTTTGCTCAGAATCAGTGGAACATGCGAGCTGCATCGTTTTGAGCGGCCATTCTTTCTTTTCCCCAATTCTTAGTGTTTATCAGCAAATGCACACAGATGCAAATAAATGAATAGTACTCACTTTATTTGAATTAGTGAGCAAGCCAAACAGCACCAAGTGTGAGTGCTTATTTGAGCTTCATGTTTCTATATGTACAGGTTTACCTGCTCTCAGAAAAAGCACACTAGTATCCAGGTGCTCATGACAAGTTAAAGAGGCATGAAGGGCTGCAGACTGATTTTTGAATGATAGATGCCGAGTGTTACTCTCCAAGTGGTGAAGTCAAGGAACTTCATTCAGTTAAGGCAACTCTGTGAATATGGGTGCAAATCACTCACCTTGTTTGGAGGAAGGTCTTCAACTTCCTCTGTCGAGTCCCAGTCACTGTCAGACAGCACCGACAGCCTGTCGGCTGACAGTGCCTTCAAAGGCTGGGGATCCTCTTCCAGCAGTTCCTTGACAAGTGTCTCGCTCGACTCCTTCCCTGCATTCTTTCTCAGCTGCTGACCATCGTACGCAAGTAAGACCTCAACGGACTTGTGCAATTCAGGCTCTGGCTTGGAGTTCCGCTTTTGCGAAACTGATGGAGGCACGTAGAGCGATGTGGCCTTTGCGTCTCCCTCCGAGTCGTCGAATGAAACGTCTTCTTCCATCCAACTGGGAATGTCGTTCTCTTCAAAGTGGGGTTTGGCTGGCGTCTTCTTTGGCGTTGCTTCCTTCTCAGGTATCCTAACAACATTTTCTAATTTTTCTCCTACTGTTTCTAGGTTGTGATCTTTCGAGACACTGACTTCGGTCCCCGCCAGTTCACCGTTGGTCACTGGCTTTGGCTGCGTGCTAGAATTGACCACGACTGATGAGATGTAGGGCCTGTGGTGCTCTTTGATGCCAAGATGGTTTGGGCTTGGTGAATGGCCTGTAAAGTGCAACACGAATCTGTTTAGAAGAAGAAGCCGTTTCGGCACAGAACGGTGCAAAGGATCGTTCTTGACGCAATCTAGTGATTGTTAGCAAGGCAACCCAAGCAGTTCTAGCAGGACATCTCAGAACATGAAGAAAGCAAAAGGGATGCACACAAAAGACTATACTCACCGGTGACAGAATGCTGAGGGGACAGGTGCGAGGGTGAAGGAATGACAATGTTGTATGGTAATCTCTGAAAAAAATAAAAAAATTGCATGTCTACTTGAAAGGCGAAGCATTGATTGCGATGGCAAATTAGTAGATAGCTGTACGAAGTAAGGCCAGTAGGTCTATCAGCCATATAAACTTGTAAACAGTCACTTACTAACAAAATTAACAATGATAGAATGTGTAAACACGACTCAACGAGGACGTAGAAAGAAACAGACACACAGAGAAAGCGCTGTCTTTGTGTGTCTGCTTCTTTCTACGTCCATGTTCAGTCGCGCTTACACATTCTATCATGGATTCAAACCAACTAGCCCGTCAAGGTGTTTTAACTAAATTAACCAGCATGATGTCATGCGCGCACAGGTAAACACGAACACATCTCGCTCGATGACAGCAGAAACTGTAAAAATGCTAGAGTTGGAAATCGCGGCAGCAGCTGTGAGCCAATTGACCTCCGTGCATCTGTCGATTCAACTCGAACAAAATGCTGAAAGCATAGAACGACAGAAAGCTGAGCTAGTTGGTAAGGATTCATTATGCAAAATAGAAGTGAGGCGTGCAGACAGGACACAAGAGTAGAGAAGTGGACAACACGAACGCCGACTATCAACTGAAGGGAGCACTGAGGCGAAAAAAGAAAAGACACAAACCTCATCTGTGCATGCTCAGGAATGGTAACACCACGTGTCAATCGGGTACACGTGCCGGTCTACCTGAGAGATAACTGTTAAGGCACTTAATCTCTTTCTTATGTAAAGTAATCGAAGGCTGACTCACGCACGCACTTCCACCATTATAGATATGCCATGCCTCTACCATAAGATGCGTATCTTCACTCTTATGCCTGTACAATATCGCGCATGCATCTAACTCTGGCGTGCAGTTACAATCTCGGCAATGTAGCGAAAGATTAGAAGGCGATCCGCCGGTTAACGACCTTTTATGTTCCATTAGCCTCTGATTGATACACCGTCCCGTTTGCCCTACGTAGAACTGGCCACAGCTAAGGGAATTTTATTTGTCCAGTGAAGCACAATAAGAACAACAGTTTTACTGACTGTCGTATGGGTGTGGTCTATAAAATTTTTCAAACAACACGGAAAGGCTGGGAAATACAGGCTTCAAAATGACAGCTGTTGATTTCCATGCTTAACTATGGGCTTGGCACCGAGTTTCCTATACTACCAGTATTGGAATATCCGGACCTTGAATCACAGCTCTGGGCTGTACATCGGGCCCGCGACGCGGCGAAGGGGCATGGCCTCTCTGTCCTGACGTGGAAGCGGCCCGCTGCGCACTAATCGTGCACACCGACGGACCTCAAGAAAGTTATTCATCCATCCATCTATCCATCCGTCCTGGTTTGTCACACACTGCATTCACAGCTATCGCCACCAACCCTATTGTGATGAGCATCTTTCCCTATGTTTCACAGTGTGTGGGGCGTAGTGCCATTGGAAGCGCACTGCACACTTTAAGTAAGTGATAACCCAAATGCACCGCCGTTCCCTGCTGCAGACAGCGCGAAGTAAGTATCATGTTTCGCTTCGGCAGCACTGTAGACATCATATTCCGGTGTCATCTTCCCAGCTTGATTTTATTTTGGTTTCCCATGGCCGTCTTAAAATGCAATACAAAAACAATGCGCGTCTCAGTTTCGCTTGGAGGTGCCACCAGCTTGACGTGCATTGGTGTTTTGTGATTGGTGATTCGCGCCGAGTGGGCACATGAAAGTTCCCATCAAAATGCCCTGCCTGAAAAAGCTGCTGATCCAGGCAGAATTTGAGGACCACAAACGTAAGCTTGCCGAAGGCGCACAAACGACAAGGCGCGTCTCAGGTTGCTCGTGCCCACTCAGTGCACTTCTCTGTCTCATGCTGCAACAATTCACACAACGCTTTGAATTACGTAGACATCACCTACAGTTGAGTCTGTCAAATCTTTTATAACTTTGCACTGTATGTTTACCCACTTAGTATGTTTTTTCCGCACATTTCTTTTTCACAATATGTACAAACAAAAATATTTTTATTTGGTTTAACATCATGAAACAGCACCATTGATTATGACACCATTGATTATGATGGAGTCTGCAGCAGAGGGCTCCAAATTATTTTTACCCCCTGGGGTTCTTTAGCGTGCTCCTAAATCGAAGTACATCAGAGTTTATGCATTCCACTCCCTTTGAAATGCACGTGCCTTGGCCAGGAACTGAACCTGAGATCTAGTGCTTGATCGGGGAACGCCAATAACCACTGCGCCACGATGACGAGTAATCGAGCAAACATGGAGCAGACATTAAGCTTGAGCCATGGTACCTAATGAGAGCCGCATATTTGTAGATGCCCCGATGGTATTTTAAAGAAGTACTGACATGACAGTCTAAACCACAGAAAAAGTGCTGGCAAGCCTCCGAGCACCCTTAGTAATTCAGTACAGTAGCTCTTCTACACCAAGTTTCAGTTTCATTTCTACAATGTTGTGATGTCATGGCGCAGAAGCTAGTTACATGGGAACAGGACAGCTCCCATTTGAACACATTGTGCGTCATGACATCATGACACAGTAACCTCCTGGGAAGTGAAGCCGTAAGCTGGCGGTAGAAAAGCTGTCATATTAAATCATTTAGGCTGCACTGTGGCTTACCAATATGTTTCTAGGATTTACAGCTCTAGGACCTTCACTTAAAGGGGGCCTGAACCACTTTCTATCGAAGTGGAGAAAGGCATTTGGAGTGAAAACAGGCTATTTCAGAAATACCGCAAAAAGTATTTCAATGCTTTCAGCAGAAGCAGAGTTATTGGCAATCAAACAAGGCTTTTGCTGTGCTTCTGTTCCTTCTTCAATGCCTTGCACTGCAAAGGCTATGGCTCAGTGGGGCGTGCCCACAATGCTCTGCCTTCTTATTGTCACCGCGGCGTTCAGTTCAAATTTCATTTTCGAAGTTAACAGACATCATGATGTCCGATTTTGGCGCTTATGACGTGCTAAACATAAGCCAAAGCGGTTTTCCTCAGCAAGCCACAGTGCACTTAGCCAGTGGACTCATGGCGACACCCTGCAGCGGCCACGGTATCTACGCTACGTAGCTGACCACAGCTACGTACAGCAGTCGCGTATGGGAATCTGCTTTATTACAAAATAAAGCGCAAGCCTGCCTCCTTAAGATAGTAAGGGGGCAAGCTTTTGTTGAAAAGAGAGCGTTTGAGAGAAATATGACTTCGCAATCTGCTTGCGAGCTCCATGCATCGTGTACGACAGCAAAATTTGGCTGGAATGTTCAAAGGAGCGTATGCTACTTGCAGACTATGTTAAAAAAAATCAGGGCCCCTTTAATGCAAAAGAAAAATGAATAGTTGAAAATATGATGTTAGTATTAAGCACAGAAGACTACTTTGGGTAGTGCGCTCACCTTGCCTTTCCTGCTGGCTTCAGAGTCACTTGATGACTTCCATGACTCAATATCAGCAGTCTCAACTTCCCCTGAAAAGAGCAACAAGCATTAGATGTAGATCTTAACCTCAAAAAGAAACCAACTCAGAAGCTACAAATTCCAAAATCGCAAACAAAAAATTATTCAGTGAAACAGCTGAATTAAATGTTGGTTGTAAAAAGCAAATGATACTAGTAGTTTCAAAACCTGGCCCGTGCTTTTAACCAATCATTTTTATGAATGTCATACTCTGTGTATCATAAGAAGCCAACAAACATTGACACCATTGACACATTGACACATGCGAAGGTTGTGGGTTTGGTTCCCACCTGCGGCAAGTTGCTTTTTCATCCACTTTAACTTCCATTAATTTATCGTTTCTTTATTTCATTTATTAAGCACAAGTAATTTCCCCTATGTTGTCCTTGGTGCCAATGTTTGTTGGCTTCTTATGATATGACTAATAAAAATCGGGCCCCTCAGTTAACCCCCTTTCTTCTCGTTATACTCTGTGTATGTCATTTAACAAACCCAGCAAAAATGCACACTACAAGATGGACTCATTGTGCATATATGACGTCGGACAAAACAATAAAAGGGCATGATGTGAAACAAAGACAACAGACACCCAGAAATGCGCATTTTAATATTCAAGAGCAATGCACCAGCTAGTCCTAGCACAAGCCCTACTAAATGGACAATGGAGTTATCTTCTCATTTCATGGCTGCTTGAGTGCACTGACAGGATAGGTAGAAGAATAATATTGTGCTGCTAATGTAATGATGTCATCACACACCATAGGTGTCACACCGGTCGCTATATCCCAGGACAGTATCACAGGACATGGGCACACCGACGTCGAGGACTGGTGGATGACATATGAAAGGGTAAGCGCCCACAACAAATGGGTCGATCCCGCCAAACTGAGCAACATGCTCTTCTATCTCACGGGTGTCGCCAGTCTCTGGTACAACAACCATGAGACCGACCTTCCTACACGGTCCTCGTTCAAGACGTCTTTAATGGCTGTGTTTGGTAGCTCTGTTGTGCGCAAGCTGTGAGCGGAATCGTGTTTGCGAGAATGTGTACAGCAGCCGGGTGAATCATTTACCAGCTACATAGATGTATTGGACTCGTGTATGAAAGGCATTGTGACGGTGTCCGACAAAATCAGAAACGTCCTAAAAGGGATAGAGGATGACCCACTATATCGTTGCAATCCTTCTCTACACAAGGAATGTGTTCAATCAAGAATGGAGTTTGCATTACCTCTCAAGTGTGCCTTGGCGAAGGGTTTTAATTTATTACAATATTCATAAAGATCGCCCTGATTCAGACATGGTAGGTGTAAACATGAAAATCTTCACACTTTTCCTCAAATAATATCGAGCCCTCAGCTCGCAACTAAACGTGCAATGACTGGAGCAACCTCTTTGCAACTAACACAAGTAAAAACAGCACAGGTGGTCATTAAGTGCATGCAGAGGTGAAGTGGATAACGTATTTACTCGCATAATGATTGAAATTTTTTGTCAATAAAATTGACGCAAATTCAGGGGTGCGATCACTACGGGAGTTAAATTTCCTATAAAAATTTTTTTTTTTCATCCCGCGTTAGCTGCGTGATTACAACAGGTCAACAAATAGGCGGCTGCCGCTGTATGTAGTGCAGGACACCAAAACAAAAATGGCGGCCGGTGGAGCAAGCCGAACGCGATTTTCTTCTTCTCATGAGCACATTACGTGCATTGAAACAGTTTCATCTGTATCAGTAATGAATAATATTGTTAATATAGGCAAGTTTGCGACAATAACGTAGACATGTCCACTTTGAGGGGACAGAAACAGATGGGCGCGCTTAGCTGCCAGTGACATAGAAACACATGGTGGGCATGCTGCGGAAACTGCGGCATTTGTCTTCACTACAATCCTAATATGGCACGTTTCCACTAAGAGTGGGCGAATATCTTAGCTGTGTTACAAGCGTCGGCGTATGAATAGGGTACACTTCTAATCTATCAGTGTAAACGTGACTGCTATCGTTGCCGCTCGTGGTTTGTTGCGTGCCCACGAGTGCAGACGAGAATCGGAAGGCGCCTTTTTTGTTGTTGTTCACCACAACCATTACAAAGCCTACACATAATAAAGGCAAGTTTGGTTGTAGCTTTTTTTTTTGTCATGGAAGTGCGGAAAGTGATGAAAGGAATGAAATGGTGCATCTGCTTAAGAATGTTTAGTGCGTGCAGACCGCTTGGTTTGTCTTGAGTCGTTCGCGTAGCATTCGACAGATGGTAAGTGTGATCCTTATTAGCTAGACTTGGCACACAACATATCGCTGTGGCAAGTTCGGGGTGCGATCATGCATGGTAAATTTTTAAAAATCCAATTTTGATGACAAAATTCAGGGGTGCGATCATTATGCATGTAAATATGGTATATAATGAACCACCAAACGCATCAAACAAACAACAAACAGGACTGCCTAAGTAGTTCAGCCTGTGTGCTGTTGGTTTCCAGAATAGATGGTTGCTAAATGCACTGCAGCCGAAAAATTTCTTTACCAAGGCTGTTTCATGGCACCATCATGCTCTAGCAAATGAAACAAAGCAAATCTTCATTCTAGTCTATGTTAAATTATTCATGTTCCAATAGACGCCAATAACAAACAATTCTGCAATGAACAAAATCCTGCAATTACCTCAAGCCCCATTTCCAACACAGGTCTGCAGAATAAATAAATACTCACTCGTATTCAGCCACTAATATTTTTTGCAGGCTATGACTCACTTGCACACATACTCATGAGCACTCACATTCTTTGGCACTCACTCAAGTCCCTGCTGGCATCCACTTGTACTCACTAACTTTTGTCAACACTCACTCTCATTCGTACTCAGTCTGCTTAAAATCACTGTCGCTGGCTTTCGTTCTCACTCCTGATCATAATCACGTCCACCCAAACTCACGGGCCCTCGCTCCTGTTCACAATCATGCGCGCTCGTACCTTTTGTAACCGATCCCCTGTCTCATGCTTGCAAAATGAGTGTGGGGAGAGCATGAGTTGGTGTTTGCGGGAGTGAGTGTGCCGACCTACGGCTTCCACACAAGGGGGAAGCTTTAGCAAGAACCACACCTAGGTAGTCTAGGGGGTATAGTGAATCTGAACCACCAAATAAATGCTCACCACCATGGGCGCTGCTGGTCTTCGTGGCAAGCAGCTTGGCGCATTCGTCGTGACCAGATCTCCGAGCAAGGTCGAGTGCAGTGCGACCTTCGTCATCAAGTGCATTTGCGTTGGCCCCTCGACTCAGAAGCAGCTGAGCCAGGGCCACTGACCCAGCTTCCGAGGCCACCATCAATGGAGTCCTGTACGTGAAGCCAGCACAAGACACAAAATTAGAATAAAAAAAAAATTGATACCAATGTACTAATACATCATTCACGTATTAAGTATGAGATCCTATGACTTGACAAAAGTGCCAAAAACATTACAATTTCCAATGAAGAGATTCTCAAACAAATATATCAGCCAGACGAGTCCCAATGCCTCTTTAGCAAAATGCTGAAGTGCTCCCACATCCTTGGCATTAGATGTGCACGAAGAAAAATAAAGCTCCCATATGCAAATGACCTTGCAAAAATATCTACAGCCAATCAATGGAAAATAAAAGTGTGATGGGCGGTTAAGACAAATGATAAGCTGCCTTGCAGCAGTTAGGAGAAGATAAAACTGATATCGTCAGAGACACTAACATTTGGGGTGAAACATGTGGCTTTTGCTGTTCAGGAAACAATTCTAATTCATGCTCCAGTGCTAGTGTATGAGGAGACTTGAAAAAATTGTGTGTAAATGAAACAACAGAAGCTGTAACGTAAGCCCAAAAGAAGTTCCATCAAAACACAAAGGTTGAATTTTGAAGAGCATTTGTGAAAAGTGCCTATTGTTTCTAAAAGTGCCTAATGAATATCATGTCACATTAAAGCAGTGTCAGGTGAACAGTGTGTGTATGAAGTGGGCATCATCGTTAATCAGTTCGGGCTCAAAAGTATTGCATGCCTTGTGAGAAAGCTCAGACGAAGCCCTTCTTCAAACAGCGACTCAACATAATAACTCAACAACAGAAAATTAACGCAGGCACACAATAGGAGATAGGAATGTAACAAAAGCACAGACGAAGTCCATCATGAAGAGATATAAGTTAGCAGATGAACACACAAGAAAAGGCTATGAAAAGCAGTGTTACTGCAGCAGCACAGGTAAGACTGTGGCTATTTATACTCAAGCCACATAACAGTAGTATGGTGTTCACACCGGGTGAATTAAACTACGCTAAAAATGTGCAGCCTCTTCAGCCTCCGACATTCTCTACAACTAAATAGTCTCTTGACCCAAAAACAAATGCTGCATGATTTCTAGAGAAGGGCAACCTAACAATTTACATAGATCTGATATTTACGTTTAGTGTCCCTTGATGTTTTGTAATATCAACCCAGCGACAACAATACCATACATATTTACGAACAGTTCCATGTCTTGATTTTCTCAACATTACAGTTGACTTCCATTAATTTGACCCTGATGATATCGAAGAAATTGGTCAAATTATTCAGCAGGCAGAAAAAAAGAAAGAAATGCCAAAACTGTTCAAAGTACTTGTCCTGATTCTAACATGGCCCTCAATTGAATGCGCACCTACATTTTATGGGTTCGAATTAGAAAACTAATGTAGAAATGACATTACAGTTCCTAAAAATGTGGAAATCAAACGCACACTTATTATTCCAGCAAGAAAAATGTGCCATGCCTCTGATTCTGACAATAAGGAAAAGGCAAAACCAGTGAGCTTTACTTTCGCAGATGGAAACTTATTTACCTAATGTATATTGTCATTACTCTCAGACAGCACTTTACGACTTTCTATCAAGAATCACAACATGTCATCATTTGTGCAGTCCATGGTGCATTTGATAGTCTACATTTATGAAACAACTCCACAACATTTGCAAACGGGATTGTGATCCAAACCTACAATAACGACTTCGCTAGCTCATCCTGGAATGTATACAATTCTCTGGAATGCCAATAATGTGTGACATGGCTGGTTGCTGCTAGCTTAACAGATAAAATAACATAGCTTGAATGTGTTTGTGTAATCAGACAGGAAGTGGCATGTTGATGTCGTCGTGCCATGCAAGAAAACTTGTTCCGTTACCATGCACATTCGCCACCTTGTAATGACAATGATGATTATGCTGGCTAGGCTGGCTCCAACGAGTGAACATTGCAAATGCAGTTTTGTTTTTGGATCATATTACACTGCTGAAGGAGTGCAAATTTTTGGACAAATTTTCTTGGAGAGAGAGAGAGAGAGAGAGAAGGTGCACACAATAAGGGGATAAATACTGTAATAATTTCTATTTTCACTTTAACATCTTCCTGGGGCAGGCCAGAAATAGGCATTTTCGATGGGAGATGACGTGTGTTTGACGCATTCACTGTACCCCAAGCACTGCCAAAACAGACGCTGACGTTAGTGGAATAGCTAATTGCAGCTACCATTGGGGTTAGGCACGTGCGTGGTCACCAGTCAAGTTCAAGTTATCTGGCAAAGGCTAACATAAGGATCAAAATAAGGAAAGTTTGCTCCCATAGAAATGCATGAGCGCCGGCTGGGACCTTCGGCTGGGATTGATTTGACCAAAAAAGTAGAGTTAACCAGAGTCAAATTAACAGAAGTCTACTGTATTATATATGCAAACTGCACCTGCTCAAAGCTGCAGTCACGTGCTTACTTTTTCTTGTTGTCCCCAGCATTTGCCTGGGCACCGCGGTCTAACAGGAGACGGGCCACATCTAGGTGCTGCTGGACGGCTGCCAAGTACAGCGGTGACATACCTTCCTGCAAACGGGCAACAGAGGTGTGATCTTGAAATTTCATCACACAGATCATCAACAATTGTCGATTTGCCCTGGAGAACTATGTGCACCACATGTCAAAGCTGAGACGCAATGTCATTCCAGTAGAATGACGCAAGTAGTTCGGGGTGTCTCTGTGCCAAACTTTTCACCGTAGACTACGAGGTACACTGTGGTGAAGGGCTTCAGATTAATTTTCATCACCTAGGGACATTTAACATTTGTTAAATCTAACTGCACAAGCATCTTTGTACTCCACCTTCACTGGTATACAGGCATGAAAGCCCAAAATTGAATCCATGGCTGTGCACTCAAGCACAACATGTTAGCAGGCATTTACAGAGCGTGAAGGTTACTACTTACTCTCGATAACTCGTAGTGCTCAAGTTGCGAACTTTCCTAATTAAATAGAGAACAAATATTCAAGAAAATTACCTTTAAATACTGAATCAAATATTGAGTATTGGCCAATTTCTAAAGAGTGAAATATGAAGTTTGTGTGGAGTCTCCTTGGCAATAAAATAGGCTTATTTAAATTAACTGATATGTGTACTAATGCTGTTTACATATGGGCATCCAGTCAACAGTGTTTGCAAATGAAAAGCAGTTTTCAGTTAATTGGCTCATCATGACAACTACAGTAATTAGAAAAGGAAACAGCATGTGAGCAGATGCATGTAGATTACTGTGTTGAAGGAGCAAAGTGTGAAATTACAGTACTGAAAATTTTTTAATCATAAGGATGCAAATTAACACAGCGAGACTGGTTCAATAATCAATCATTTTACCTATGTTGAGACAACAAATTCATATACTGTAGGCTGCTTAAAAGTGAAGCGTTCCTATTGAATGGTTGAAAACTTTTTAGCAGTACTATTCCCAATAGCAAGGACTATCGAATAGTCCTTGCTATTGGATTCATATTCAAAATTTTGAATATTTGCACACCCGTGCTTTTTTCCTCAATTCACAATGAGGCCCAACTCCTATTTTGCGATGAATTATATCATCCAAAGGGGGAGTGGATGCAAACTCGGGATATGTTTTATGTTTTGAACAGAAGTCTCCACCTTGTTCCTCGCCGAGACATCGGCATCAAACTGCACAAGCAATGCAGCCATATCAGCCTGTCCCGTCGAAAGGGCCAAGTGAAGTGCTGTGTCTAGGTTTTGGTCAGGAACATCAGGATTGGCCCTCTGCTCCAGCAGACATCGAGCTGCTTCCAGATGATGGCCCTCCACGGCCTGGAAAGGAAAGAGAGACAGTCAGAATTACAATAAAATAAAGTCAACATGCTGACAACAAAATGCACTTGCAACTGTCAAACTTTATTTAATGAGTGGTTTAAAAAGTAATGCAAACTGCATTACTTTTCAGACCAGTCGGTAAATGATGTTTTGTTCTATTCAACCTCAAAACTGCCTCCCGAGTGCGGTAGAATGTAGTAGGATATAGCTGGATGGAGAGCTCAGCAGGCTGCTGCAGGAAGGTGTTACCAGCACAAAATGGATGGTGTGCATTTATGTGTGCAAACATAAAAATCACTGACACATGAAAGAATCTCCTCACATATGAGTTCTGAAGAAGCATAATGTGAAAATCATGGCCCTCACGGCAGCCATGACCGTGAGCGGCAATGGCTAGCACTCCCACAGCTAACCTGGAATACAGATACATAAATACACAAGAAAATGGATAGGAGGACGGTCACCATGGTAGGTTAACTGGTAAAGAACTTTATGTGTACTGCAGAAACTGTGGCTTTGGCTTCCGCCTGCAGCAAGTTGTCTTTTCGTTAACTTTCATTTCCTTATTTCAACATTTCAATTAAACATAACAATTCATTTCCTTTACACTTTGTCTGACTTCATGGTCTGTTCTTCCCATATGATCGTAACTAACAAATAATCAAGCTCCTCAAATCCTCTTATTCTTACCAATCACTTGGTACCGCCATTTCAGTTGTTCTTGAGTTCAAGAAGATCTCATGTGGCACTTTTTCTGCACTTCACTTCAAGGACACCTAAAGGTCTGGGTGGAAAGCCTAGTATTTCCTTTCATACTAGTTCATAGTACACTTTTTATTGTCTTTCTTGGGCCAATTTATATATTTATTTATTTATCGAGAATTGCCAACCTGCATTTCAAGCCTCAGGCAGGAACGTGTATTGAATACAAAATTTTGCAGTAATGCAACATACACTTTGCAACAACAAAAGGAGGAGGGATTTACATAAGGAAGAACATATGCACGCAACCCAGAAAAAGCATATAATGTACCAGACAGTCAAGCAGATCGGTTGTACCAATGCTTGCTAACGCCCCCCGCGTCCTCGCGGCGTGCGTGTTTGGAGCAGCATGTGCGCTACCATGTTCCAGCATGCTGGTGTCCAGTAAAGCCAGATGCTGGGTGTGTGTGCCTCGAGGTGTGTGGGGAATTTTCCGAGGCAAAATCACAGGCTGCCCAACTAAAACATTTTCCTCCACCCTCTAGGCTGTGTATTACGACATTGCGGTTGCCAAGTGAGGTTGCCAAGTGGCTGTGGTTACATATTGAGGTTAGAGTGTACTGGGGAATGTGCATGCAAAAGACGGCCTGACCTAAATTTGGTTGTAGGGTAAGTACAAAGTCTCGCCACTTGTCATCTGCACAATACTGCACCTTCATCAGTGGAGTCTTCCCTTCAGAGTCCAAGGCATCGACCCGGGCCTGAGCACGCAGCAGAAGCTGCACAATGGTCACGTGACCCCTTGCAGCTGCCAGGTGGAGTGGGCTCCTGAAGAACATGCACAGGAAATTTGCCAGATAAAATCGAAATGCTTTGTTCCCTTTATTTTTTTCAATTCACACTTTTTAAATTACTTCAACCTGGGGATACTGCTTCTGTTACACACACTTATTACATGTCTTTTAAGTATGTCTCGCAACCCAAACACATAGAGCAGTAGTGTGCATTATATGGCTGGATAAGTGGATGGAACTCATTATAACACTAATGATATGAGATGTCAATGCTATCATATCTGCTAATATGGCAGTACACACATAACACAGGACTTAAGACACTTATTTACTGCTAATCTCAATGCACAAATGCATTACAGAGGGGAACAGTACAGTTAAGAAGTACAATATTAAGAGAAAATTCCTGGTTTATATAGTTAAAAATGCATGAAAACAAATAATGTCTCGCATGGAGGCAACTGATCCAGGAAGGCTGCTCCAGTCCTCAAAAGCTGTGGAATAAATGAGTACGGGCAAAACTTTGCATAATATGCAATGCGCAACTACTGTCATTGATGCTTGATGAAATACAAAAGAGTATCAAGGCGGAAATGCGGCACATCATAATACATTCTCTGAAAGAAACTTTTGCACAGGAGACACGAGAGGGCACGTCCAGAGCGCTTTTCATGGATAGGACACTAGCTGTGGGGTTACAGTATTTAGATATAAATCGAGCAGCATTATT
Source organism: Dermacentor variabilis (assembly GCF_050947875.1). NCBI lineage: Eukaryota > Metazoa > Arthropoda > Arachnida > Ixodida > Ixodidae > Dermacentor > Dermacentor variabilis. Next base: position 134,178,996 of record NC_134573.1, read on the forward strand.
CTGAGCATGTTCAAGTGTAGTAAAAAGATGGACTGGTAGATTACACTTGTAGAATATAAAATGTCAGTCTGACTATGAGCAGAGGATTGCTAAGCTAGAAAATAGCCAAAAATAAAGGATGGGTGGCGACACTACCTTGCAGTTCCCGTACTAGTATTTCCTAACGTCATGAATTTTGACAGCGCCTGCTTAGGAGTACGATTAGTTGCTTGTTGATAAACAAAAGCTGCATTGTAATCAAGAGGGCCATAGACTGATTTTATAAGAAGTTTTGAGAGCCTTTACCAAGCTATTGTGAGACAAAATACGTGAAAATATACACCGAAATTCACAATTTCACATCAACACATGAGTTCTGCAGTTTGAGTACACAGTTCTGAAAGGGAAATTTTGGCCATCATTTTCTCCGCTACTAGCCAACTCTTTTCCAACAAATAATTGAAAATAGAGCCTTGAAAGTCAATCTCACCAATCTAAAGAGTCTCCAATATGCTCAACAATTGTCGCAATAATGTTCCTCTGTCTGAGACATATTTGTTATGATGTCAGATTACTTAAACAGCTCTGAAAATGGACCAGATGAGAAGACAAAATTTAACCAAACCGTCTCATGAAAGAAATTAGTGAATGTTTATTGGGAAGGGGGATAGCCTTTCTACATCTCAAGGGGAAAGGGCTCATACAGACAGATGACAACATAGCCACCACTACATTAATTCAAACTACATACAGTATACGTGAATACAATAAGCAAGACACCAAGGTACTTTATCTCTTTTTTCTGAACTTCAAACAGAATCGTTGCTACATGCAAAATTCTATGTATCAGTGTTCAAGTCACAAGATTTTCCTGGCAGCAGCCATAAATGATAGGCAACTTTTAGTAGAGCATTAAAAGGTTACAGCAAAGCAACTTTATATACAATATTCTGCAGAGTATATGCAGCATAAAAAAAACAATAACATTGAAGCAACCGCCTGCCTGAAGATAGCATTGTGATGGAAAATGCTAAACGTTATCCCCAAGAAAGAAAAAAAAGTAAAGTGTAGATTACACCTCCCGTATCACAGCTGTGGATAAAGCTGTCAAAACAACTTGGGGCTGCGCGTTTGTAGCTTGTCTATCCATTCTGGGTCACAGCCGCGGCAGAAGCGCTCGGCCATTTCACTGAGGTTGTTGAAACAGTGCACAGCTCTGCCTGCGCCTAAGCATCACATATGGAGCCGGAATAAAATGAATGAGGGCGTTTAAGCAGTGTGGTGACTGGTCCACTCACAACAAAACCGTAACTGATGTTTCAGTCGCCAACCGAGACAACGTCCATACACAAAGCGGTACTTCATGAAAACCGGTGAGCCAAGGATAACACAATGGAAACGCCTTTAAACATCGCAGGTGGCATTTGACAGTTGTTGACGGGGCTGGCTGCTGCTATAATGCGGGCGGGTCGGTTTACTTACAACAGACAGTGGACGCAGAAACTGAAGAAAAGTACGCACAACGCAAGGCCCCTGAAGGCAGATGCGAAGCCGATGCTTGTGATAAGACCCTTCCATCCCGCATCCGAGATAGGCGTATCGTCGGAAAACATTCAGCCGCCGTCCCCCGCGCTCGCGCGAAGGACTGAGGCGGCTGAAGAATCGAGGCTGCGCCGAGCTACAATGCATCGCGCCCACGCGACTACACGCTCCATGGTAGGAGCGGTGACCCCTTCACGCGACTTCCGTCCACCCACGAACGTCTTCGCGAGTCTCACACGCGGTTCACGCGTGCCAAACAACCCTCATAGTTCGCGGTCACGAAGGAGTTGCTTGACCGTGGACGCACCAAATTTGGAGAACGCGCGCGCGCGCGCGCGCCGCCATCCATTAAAAAAAGGGGCACGGAAGCACGTTGTAACTACCGCCCGCGACAACACGATAACGAGCGAAGCGCTCTCGCTTACCTGCTCTCATTGTCCTGAAAACTGACGTCAACTTTCTTGGCAGCAGAGCGGGCCCGGTCTTCGTCGCCCAGCCAGCATGCCTTATGGAGCTTCGTGAAACTCGAGTCCGTCCTCGCGAGATCGATTGAGTAGCCGTGAATTTCGTCCGTGTGTCCATCGTGCGAACTCAAACTAGCAGTGCTCTGCTTCTTGGCGGAGGACGATTTGAGTATTTTCTTCTGGAAGAACTTCTTCATGGCTCGCGCCAACGAGCGACCTCCCACGAAGTATGCATCAAGGGGGAGCCTGAGAAAAGAAAAGTAAGAGCGACAGCACACGGTCCTCGCCGCACTCGATTACGGCCACTTGAAGTCGTTTGGGCACGCGAGGACGAGGCGACGACGGCGACGAGTGGACATCGTGAGGGAAAACAGGCGCGCCGTATGCTTACGCAGTACACCGCAGCACTGGAGCGAAGAAGTAACAGCCGCCGCGGTCACATTTTTGCTTGAGAAATGTTATTGTCAGTTGCCGCTAGCAACCGCACAAGTGAGGCACGCGAAACATCGGGCGCGGTGCGCGTTTAATTTTTGTTGTTTCACTTTCGCCTTTGTCGTTTCAGCCGCGAATTCGTAAATGTAGTTGCGATCGTTTCGTATACCAAAAAAAAACTTTTTAAACTTATATTTTTAAAATGAACGTAATACTAATAAATATTTAACAATTTTAACATAATAGTTATATTTCATGAGTTTTACATTGAATTTTTTTAGTCGCAATAGCAACGATGGTTTGGGGTGTGCAACTGCGTGCGCGGCCATTATCAACACATTAAATGTCTGCTTCCTCAGAAAATGCACGCCGGACTCGGAGATTTCAAGATTTTCGCAGATTTAGCGGCTTCATAGCGTTGTCACGATGTAGAAGCAGTTACGTTACACGTCTACTATCTATGTACGCTTGTGGGTAAACTTTTATGATGTCAAACAGATCCCCTGACCCCATCTATACCTTGCGAGGTCACAGTGGGCCTATAACAACGGTCGAGTTCATCGACGATATTCTTTTCTCGGGATCATCTGACGGTGAAATATTTGCTTGGGACCTTGAGGTTAGTGGTGAGAGGTGTTCACGACTTCCTAAAGTCATTGTAAAAAAAAAAGTTCTTTTTGACGGCTGTTTGTCGGCGTAGTACAAGTCAAAGATCACTCAACTTGGTGTCCGAATGCCTCATTTCTATTGCATTTCTTTTTCTAGACGTTTAGGATAAAACACACCTTAGTGGGACACAACAATAAGGGAATTTTATGGATCGGCCATTCCCAAAAAGCTGTGATAACCCAGGGTCGTGACGGCACTGTGGCGATTTGGTCGTTGAGTGACAACCAGTGGAAGCAATCAGGTTAGTTGTCTGCTCGCGTTTGTGTTATCCTTCTTGCATGCATTTTGACGTATAACCAGTGATACTTACCCGATACGCTCTAGATATGGATGGTATGATTTTCGGAGGTGCAACAACATACAATTTTAATCGGGAGCAATTGTGCACAGAGCTGCAGGAAGTCATTTTTGTCGCCCTGTGTAGCTAATGCGAAACAACAGCACCACAGCTGCCCAAGAAAGAAAAGGAGGAGGGAAAACTTTCATGCTGTTTAAATTATGACGCACATTATTTTCATCTATGCTCGTAGCTTTCTCATGCCGTCTGCGAAATGAGCACTCGGAGAAACGCATGTTAATCTTTTTGCATAGGGCAAGAGGTAAGAATCGGGGCTGCACTAGCATCTCTTTGTGTGTCTGGAGAAAAAGAAAGACCTTGTTTCTCCTTGTTCGCCAAGCAAAACAAGGACCCCGTCTCGGTAAACTTACTGGCATACTTGCAACTGGCACCGTTTGTGCTTTCAGTGCTGTCATTTAATTTATCCGACTTCCCGCTGCCTACTCTATCTTTTCAGATACTTTCTGAAATTTTACATGCATATGCGCATTTAGCCAGACAACAGTGGCGTAGACAGAGGACAGTTTTGGGACCGAAACGATTCCGAAACCCTCTGGGCATTCCTCCTGCATATGCAATTTATGCACGCAGGTGGAATGCCCAGGAAAATAACAAAATAGCAATGTGGCTAAGGTGCTGCTAGCTAAGACGTTTCCTTTAAACATGTTGTTCAGTGTCTAATGCGAGCGAAAGAGTGCTGCTTACCAAAAATATCGCTCTCTCATTTTCTCCTCTCATGGTCAGGTACTATAGTGACAGACTCGAAAGGATTTTGCCAGTGCAGCCTTCCTGGTACTGCGTCGAACCTTATTGCTGCGCCATCCGAGCCAGACTGGAAGATTACAGTATGGGACTTGGAAAGCAAGAAGCCCGTCGCATCCACTCTCGAGCCAAAGGAACGCCTCGGCATGGCAATGTGCATTAAGCTCAGCGCTGACTGCAACAGCGTTCTTGCCGCTTATGAGAATGGCAGCATCGTCGAATACGACATCCGAAGTGGTGGTGCCCCGGTCTCGACACTGGCATTGTACACGGAGCCAATAATGTGCATGGACTTCGATGAAACCCACAGGGCGAACAGGGGAATGTGCGGTTCGGTGTCTAACGAACTGTGTGTGTTTGAACGAGATGAAGGACAACTTCTTGAGAAGCGCAGGCTGACAGTCACGAATGACGGCTTCTGTTCCCTGCAAATACGCCCCGATGGCAAGATTGTTGCGTCGGGCGGTTGGGATGGGAGAATACGCGTGTTCGGCTGGAAGAACCTGAAGCCGCTTGCGGTGCTGGACTTGCACAAGGAGTCTGTGCAAGCCGTGAGGTTCTCGGAAAAAGATTTGTGCAACGCGGGCTTGCTTCTTGCTGCGGGCAGCAAAGATAGGACAGTGTCCTTATGGTCTCTGTACAACTGAAGTTGATGACTATTTTGCTGTCATAAAATAAACAGCACAAACGAATTGAATGCGTGTTTCCTAAGACACAGTTTGCATGAATGACTAAGTTTTGTTATGATTGATTATGATTGTTATGATTAATTATTTGATATGACTTGAAGAGACAAGTCCACTTGTCGAAACGTCGGCTCCCGCTTTCACCTTAGTTTTGTTATGTGCGCACTGCATGATGCAGCTTAATTTTAAGTTGCTTTCAATAAATGTACCAGTGTAAATTTTTATATAACGTTGATTCAGATGGTTATTAGAATGGTAACCGGCTTTACTATAACGGATGGTTACTTTGATTTTTAACTGTTGTAAATGGCGCTGTCCGGGCAGCTTTCCGCCATTACAGTATTTCGAAAAACGGTGATGATAGCCGATTTGCACGAATTCTTGAAAATTAACCTTAATCATGCGCTGGCAACGGCGCCTTCTCGTCGCTTACATCACCTAGGCATGCCCCAATCTATGGCAAGCTGCGCATATATATACGGTGAGAAAGAAAAGGTTGAAAGAAAGAATGAAAATGCGCGCTGGAGCTTTGTCACGACCGCTTTTTATTATTTTTTTATTCGCCATTTTATGGGGGCGAGCTCTTACTGGGTGTGATGGTGTCGTGCGCTTTGTTCTCCTTCATCGCCAGCTACCACGGAGTCTGTTGCAAGCACTAGTCGGGCGTCTCGATCTATGCCATCACCGGAATGTCACCGGCAGGGTGGGCGAAGGCCAATCGCAGGACGCTCGCGCTTTCTCTCTCCGATCACTCTCTCTCTCTCTGTCCTCTCTCTTTGCGGTGTTCGTGAATACGTAAACTACCCACGGAGCGAGAGCATTACTTGCCGAAGACGATCACGATCGGGTATTTTTCTAAACGCCATATATTTCGAAAGATTTGCAGCAAATGTGAGTGACTAGATTGCAAATTTTGTCGGAAAGCTATAGGTGAGACGCGTGGTTGTGGAGCGCTCCACAATAATTTTGACCTGGGCCGTCCGGCAAGCCGAGGATGCCGCCCGAGTCCAAGGAATTCGAGACGCCACCTGAGGCCACCACAGCCAAAACAGCCGGACCATTCTTTTCAGTTTATTTTCTTCTGGGTCTCAGTAGCACGCGCCAAAAATCTTGGCACGAGGACGTTCTTCCGGGACTGCCGCGCGAGCCCGTTGCCTCATTGCCAGGAATGCTGAGCCACCGTATGCGTTTGGGGACAAGTTCAGTTAGAACCGAGGGATGTTCTTGGGTGGCGAAATGTCAATTTCTTTCGCTCTTTCGTTAGCATTGGAGTTAAGTTACGCGTGAAATCTCTCCGGAACGTTTTTGCCGGCTGAATTTTGAGTTTTTGTTCTTCCTTTTCGCACACAGTGCTTTATCTCAAATGTCAGACACGTTTCGGTTTTCCGTCAGACTGCAAGCGAACAACTCGCGTTAAGGTAACATTAAGGAACACCAGAAATGTTTAGACAAGTAGATCATTGTTTCAAAACTACGCTTTCATTTATTTAGTGCAATAACGCCCCGTTATTAGTGCAGAAAGTGCACTTCGAACAATGCCATTCTTAAATTTTGGTGATGACGTCACTGTGACGACACGAATTTCGCAGTATTGTCGCGCATTGTTCTACATTGTTCTGCAACCATTTTTGTTTATTGATGACTAGCAGAACGCTTGTGGCTATCCTATATAGTTGGCAGGTAACAAGCAGAGTTGGTGCGAAAATTCCATGATCGCTTGCGTCGGCACTAGTCTCTCGACTTTTCGTTTTCTCCGTCTTGCAATGTCATCGCTCACCGTAAGGCTTGTCTATCTGGTGTCCCAGAAGTGTGATGTACCGATCTGGATATTGAACGATACATCTGTGAGCCTCTTGCACTTGTTTGTGTTGTGCGTGTGGGTCTACAATAAAGTACAGTGCATGTTTCTTGTACGTTGTGCACATGTGTGTGATGTAAACGCGTCATTTCATAAGTCGCCCACGTCAATCTGGAATTGCGAGTTGACTTAATCATATACAACGGCTTTTCTGGCATGTACAATACAGGCAATACTATACTGCGACAATACTGAGAGGTGTATGGTCAGGACAGCAGCTCCAGCATCAATCAAAGATTGGTTTGTTGCTCTCTCTCTCTCTCTCTCTCTTGTACTTACTTTCATAGTACATGATGCAATCAGAAGCAGAAAAAAAGAGAAAGGAGATAGATATTTCAAGAACTGCCGTCTATAGCTAGAAAACGCCGCATTACTTTGTGCTCTTTTTGCTCTAGGCCGAATGTGAATATTGCGCTACAAGATTGCGAGGAATATATAGCTTGTCAATAGTTCATGTCCTATAGAAATTAAGGAGCATATACTGACACATGTTTTTGAAGTTGTGCCAACTCTATCACTTCTCGCACTTAGCATGATATAGCAAGGTTGGGAAATATGTTTTCACTGTGATAATAAAGTTGTCCGGAAATGCCGGATCTGGCGTCATGGGCGTGATCGGGGCGTCATGAAACGGCGCAGAATTTTCTGACGTCACGTCACCGTAAACGTATGATGACGTTGCTCTTACGCATCAATAGAGGGTTGCCTGCGCTTCTGACTGCGCTCGCGTGTGACAGCCACAGCGGCCTCAGGAACGGAGCGAGCCGGTGTATCGTGACGGCACGACGTACCGAAACTGCTTCGTAGATACAAGTGTCATCGTAATTTATTTAAGGCTGTAGCTCTGGCGTCTGTCAATGGCCTTATTTCTGTTTAGAATGTTTGGAGCTTTCTATAACGCAAACAAAAAAGAAAGAAAGCGGCTAAAAACGTTATGCCGGTACTCACTGGACTCGTGGAACATGTTTTTTTTTTTTCTCGTGGTTTTTGAGTGCAGTATTGATTTAATTTCTTTGTGGTGTACAGTGCAGCTGGTGGCATCTTCAGCGTATCTGAATGCTTTATAGGCCAGCTGTCAGAAAAATAAATAAATAAATTAAATTCTAGGGTTTTACGTGCCAAAACCACTTTCTGATTACCCGCCGTGGTTGCTCAGTGGCTATGGTGTTGGGCTGCTGAGCACGAGGTCGCGGGATCGAATCCCGGCCACGGCGGCCGCATTTCTATGGGGGCGAAATGCGAAAACACCCGTGTGCTTAGATTTAGGCGCACGTTAAAGAACCCCAGGTGGTCAAAATTTCCGGAGTCCTCCACTACGGCGTGCCTCATAATCAGAAAGTGGTTTTGGCACGTAAAACCCCAAATATTACATTATTTACACTTTCTGATTATGAGGCACGCTGTAGTGGACGACTCCGGAAATTTGGACCGCCTGGGGTTCTTTAACGTGCACCTATATCTAAGTACACGGGTGTTATCGCATTCCGCCCCCACCGAAATGCGGCCACCGTGGCCTGGATTCGATCCCGCTATATCGTGTTTAGCAGCCCAACACCATATCCACTAAGCAACCACGACGGGTAAATAAATAAATAAATAAAATGAAAACTGTGCAACACTCGTTTTTCTACGTATGCAGCGACCTTTTACTGTAAAATTCGGCGTACGATATCCACAGTCGTAAACATGTGCTGTCAAGAGGGCATGCTGTTGGGCTACTTCGTGCTTGGTTTTAAGGTTTTAACTGTGAGACACAAGTAGACGCTCGTGAAGTCCAATCGCCGTGGTTGGTCTAGGTTATAGTGGTTATGGCGTTTTGCTGCTTAACTCGAGGTCGCGGACTCTATCTACAGGCCGCGGCAGTCGCAGTTCGATCGCGTGCGTAATGGTAAAAAACTCTTCCACTTTTTAAATAGGTACACGTAAAATAATCCCGGGTGATCAACATTAATCCACCTCTCGCACAACCACATACGGCGTGCCTGTTATAATCTGATCGTTGTTTTATCGCGTATAACCTCTTAATTTTTTTGTCTTGAATTTGATGACGTCACGGCGAGTTCGAGCGGAAACTTCAAAGCGGCGCCGTTAATCCGGTTTCTCACTGGTGCGCCTTTTCCAACTCGCAAAAGTGAAACACGAGGTCAAGTTTGTCAGTTTAGACTGATAAAAGCATTTTGGCTTTTCAGTTCAATTTCTGTATTATTAATTTGACTTTAACAGCTTGACTACTAGACAAGGAAATGAAAGGCTAGTGTCTTCCTTCTTTTTTTTTTTTCTCTTTCATTTCTTCTTAAATTTTGCGTTAGAATCCAAGCGCAAGTATACGTCGGTGTGACGTTATACCATTGCAGGATATTTTCTCGCATTTCGGCGCTTGTTGTGCAGTGAATGTTCTCCAAACTCTCTTAAGTATCTCGCTCCTGTAGAATACTTTGTAGTCCTTCGTTACCTACAAAAAAATAATAACTATTCCTGGGCATAGGCCGTCGAAATCCATGACGTCATGACGCGCTAGTGCGGAAATTTCAACGAGGCGTCGCCACCCGTCTCTCCTTTTCGTGCGTGTGTGTTTGTGCGTGTGTTTTAATGGCTTACCAAGCCTTTCTTCATGGCTGTTTCAGTATTTCAGAGCCGTACTTTACTAATACAGCCCAAAGTGCTATTCCTAATCACGGTCTCACTAATAATTGATAATGATTAAGGATCGCAAACGCACCATCACGGCGCAGAGAAATATATACGTATACACGCGAACGGGATATCGCGTTATGTTCACTGCTTCCGGCAACATGGTACGAGCCGCTCTGAAATAAAAAAATATTTGCGCGACCAGCCGCAGCTGGCTACCAGCTGGTATATAGACCCAGTCATAAACAAGGTGCTCCGTCAAAACCTACACGAATAAATGTGCATGTATTCACGCGTGACACCGCATCGCCTAGCTTCGACGAGGTGAGAGGAAAACAGCACAAAAAGCCAGAACAACTCCACTTGTAGATCTTTCCGCAAGGCTCTAAAATATTCCAAGCGTGGCTGCGTAAATCGCGTGTTTCTAATCGCGGCGGCGGACATCAGCAGTTGCACGATAATCGTAAATACGATTATTAATTAGGAAAACAAATAATTAACATTCTAATTAACGACTTCGGGAGGGAGGCATGTTGCAATTTCATAATTTATACGAACGAGTGCATAGGCCATACCATTACGCTAGAGAATTTGTGCCTACAGCACCAGTTTTAAGGAATACGAACTCAAAATGTGCCGGCGAAACGCACTACAGTTAGAAGTTTTCCGTTCTGCATTTTCCCACAGTGCGGAAAAAAATCTGCCGTGAGAACGGAAATTATCAATGCAGACTGTAACGGGAGGTGTAAGGAAAACGAGAACCAAAACTGAATTAATATGGCCCTCGGCGGTGCAGACCATCGTTTAACGGTTATTTCGAATAGCGAAATTTTCGGATCTATAGTTGAATACGAACACTCGAGAAATAATATGACTTAAAACACCATGCAAGATAGGAGTTTAAGACACCGCGTTAGGTTGTCAGACCTCCGACAACCGAAAACCGAACTCTTATAATTGCGTCTTTCACCGCGTTTTTTAAAATCTTTTCTTTTTCGTTGAACAGCTTGGCCAACGTTAGCTGAGACACGCGGGTAAGTTACCTTGCGCATCATGCCTCTCTCGAATCGACAACAGCTTATTTTTTCTTTCCGACGACGACAACGACGACAACAACAACAATATTAAGAAACTGCGTTGGTTTGGCAACGCAGGCACGGCGAGTTCCGTTGTGAAAGCAATATTTCGTGGCGTAAATTAAGGTAGCCATTGAACATGCAGGCAATCCGAGGAGGAGACATGTTTCTTTAAATTACCGCAATATGTGGGGTATAAATCTATCGATCTGCGCTTTTATCAGTAACTAGTGCCTCTGCGCGACAACGTTTCCTCTTGAAGTGTATAGTCCTACCGAGCGCTGGTTGCAGAACAGCCGAGCTTTCCCTCGTTTGATTAAAATTAACTGGGGACATTTTAAGTGGCAGTAATACTTTGTTACGGGCCAGGGTGGGTAATCATACAGGCAGAAGAAGCGAATTAACCGTGCGAAACGAGCGAGGATGCAGAATGTGATAGATGGTGTTGCATTTGACGACGTTAAGTTTTGTTCTTCTGTGATTGCATACAGCATTCTTGTTTCAGCGTTTTCTAGTGTCATCGTGTTTCCGTGTTTCCGTGGGCTGTTGTGTCCGTTTTAAAGATATCCAAATGATACGTAGCTGGACAGAACCAAGGTAATGTTGTTAGCCTTGGAGATTCTCAGATTATTTCTCCATTCTGCCTAATTACATGTTCATTCTTAATTAATGAATCAACTTCTCAAATATTATAGTTAGGTGAGAAGCGTCAATGAGAAAATTGTAGAGCAACATGAAAAACTCTCGATACAGTAGCACCTACTGAGCAACAGAAAGCTACCTCGGGAGTTTTTCGTGTTGCTCTACAATTTTCTCTTTGACACGTTTCATCTAATTATCATATTTGAGAAAATCATTAATTAAACAAGACTAATTACGTAATTAGGTGGAATGCAAAAATAATCTGAGTATCTCCAAGCGACGGCAAACAACATTATCTTGGTTCTGTCCAGCTACGCGGCATTTGCATATCTTTAAATTTTGGTGCATGATAGTTGGAACACCTACATCCTCGTCCTTCTCCTCCTCAAACTTCTCGTTTTTCTTTGAGAGCTGTCTCAATACGCGTGGGAAACGTGACAAGAACAAAAGCATCACTATATACGAGTACATATAGTAAATAGCGCTCTCGGTACGGTCTGGCTGTTACGGATTTTGCGATTGCACCTTTCTACCTATCTCGATACGATTATGTTATTGCAATTGCGTCATGTTACTTGTCATTTAATTATTCGTCATTTATCGTGCCACATTGACGATTGGTTTATGGTCCCTGCAGCCCAAATACATAGGTTCCACGTTAGCCTCATTCGCAGTGTTCTTCGTGGGCCTTAAACTGATGCATGCAAAGTGCTTCGTCGTGGGTCTCGGCAGGGTTGGTGTGGCAGTGCAATTCCCACCTCTATGATTTTCGTGCAAATTAGAATACGTGCGTTTTGCGCTGATAGCCTGCTTTTGCACCTAATAGAATTTTGTGCTTTTTTTTCTTGCTGTAAAAACTATTTACAAGAGCCATTTTCTTACCATAGCAATTCGGTTACTATAGATGCGTGATTGCCGCCGCCATCGTGCTGTCGTGGTATTGACGCGCATGCGCGGTCCACAGCGTGAATGATTAGAAGGGGTTTACAGAGACGCGGAATGCGGTTAGTCAAAAAAAAAAAGAAAAGGAAAAAGAAACGTCGAAGCCAAGTCACGCCAAATTAAACTTACGCTGGTTATGAGACCGGGCTAGCTGTTGTCCCATTTGTTCCGCGCTGTGTAACACGATGAATCCCCTTCACGTTCCGCTCAGTCGGCTCTGATGGAGCGCAAGGCAGCTTACAGCTGGCTTCCACTTCTGGCATATGAGCGTTGAGCGCACAAAGACATGAGATTTCCAGCAGAGCAGCCCGCGTGCTTACCAGCTGTTTGCATGCACTGGTATGAGCGGAAAGGACCAGTATATATAAACTCCAAGCCAAACCTATGTAGCGCTGCTGCGAATGCCGACAGTTTTGCCAATCTTCTTTTTTTCCCTAGGTCTGGTCTTGTGCACCAAAACGATCGAAGGTGTGCGACGAATGTGCGCAACGCCGTTTCCGACGTGTTCCCCATCGCGGCACGCGTTGTCAGGCACCTTGTATCCCGTCTAGCACGCAGTTCCCTACATACTTCGCAGAAGCAGTTGCTTCGCGTGCGGCATCGCACCATGTCGCCTCCGCATATCGTCAGAACAGCGTGTGAGCAGGTCGAGGTGCGACGCTAACTTTGTTATCGCTCTCAACGCTGCTTCGCCTTCCAGCGAAACTGCCACCTTATTTTTTTCTTTATTTTTCCCGAGTATGTATAGTTCTTGGGTTTCACACGTATGGTGTACACAAGATTTTCAATAAGGCGCCATTTCCAGAATTTTCCTAACCCGTCCTTTGCTTCAGTCGGCCTTTTCACTTTAGCTGCGCACAAATGCTTTGGCGGAAAGACTTGTTTTATTTTCGATGTTTTATTGCCACTGCAATTTTGTTAATACCTTTGAATACATCACCTAAGCAATTACGCTTTAAAGGGACGTGCGCTGAGTTCGTCCGGCAGGCCCGGACCGGGCCCGGGGCTCGCCGAAGGAACTCAGTGCACGTCTCAACTCAGGGCCGGAGGAACTCAGGCCTGGGGTTTGCAGCCATGGGCATCGGGCCGGAAAATTTGGAGCGTGCAGTGCTCTGATTGTCGCATCAGATAGTGGAGTGGTCGGTGCCACGAGCAGTCACATACATCTCAAATAAACCAAAAAAAAAAGAAAAAAAAGAGGAGCCTTTGTTGTATATATGCTATATAGTCCTTTCTGCACCCTCGATGCTTTACGTTTTTTTTTCATTTTAAGCGGCATTTGTTACGTTATTTCTTCCTTTCTATAGCAGCCTCTTGAGGAGGGATCACGTACTGAAGAGTTTGAATACGAGTGCAATAATGCTGTTTCGATTCGAGCTACTCTATTGTGGATTGAAAAATTTGCGCGTATCAGAAGAAATAAGTCGGTTTCATTCGTTGCTATCTTTCCTCTACATGTTCGTTTTGACGCTTGTTAAAGTAGGAAAATATTCCGTATACTCGAATTCGAAAATTTAGCGACATGGACACGCGCACACGTACGCACGAATGCACGCGCAAAGAGAGAGAGGGAGACAGAGAGAGAGAGAGAGAGAGAGAGAGAGAGAGAAATCGCCAAACGTATCAGTGATTCACTAAACACCCGCTGAAAAGAAAACGAAAATTGTGGAAAATAGCAAAACTAATAAAAACGAATCTTTGAAACTTTCTTATTCCACAAGAAAAACCACAGGTATCCCAATTCTGTAACTACGTCAAGCCCACACGCGCGCGCACGCAAGCTTGCATGGAAGTGACGCTTCGTTCGCAACCATGGTTGATCCGCAAGCACAGGCTGTAGCTATTTAAACAATGACAGCTGCACGGGTCAGTGACTTTTGCTGAAGCTGCGGAAGAAGGAATATCCGCATGCAGCTGTTAAATTTTACAGAACGGTGCCCCCGACGGTGCACTGTTGAGAACTTCTGTCCACAATACAGCGAAGCGCTGCGATGAATTCGCAGTAACTATCCTTATCTATGTGCACCGTGTTACTCCCCTCCTTCTCTTTGTATCTATTAGTGAGAAATGGCAATACCGTGAAACGGATGGGACTAGGCAGTTATGGCATATAGCGGAGGCACACTGGCGACGTACTATAATAGTAACGAGGGACACGGCTGCGTGACGGTGTCCCTTGTCGCGCTGTTTAACCGTAACTTTAATCAAATTGTGCTAAACTAGAATAGTGATTACGGTCTGTAGTTCGCTCACTGGCTGGTGTGAAATTTTCGGCAGTGACCACGTCGTCACCGCGAGTGTATGAAGTTAGTACTTTAACTTCTTCTGAGAGAACAGTCGCACAACAGGAGAACGTTTCTAACACGTTACCTCAAGCAGCGCAGCTGTTGTTGGATGTGTCGTTGAGTATTCCGGTGTACGTATGGAAGTCAGCAGGTAACTACAATGCAGTGCTATAATACATTTGGCCATATTCAACAAACAGAAAAAATAAAAATAAAGGGACAGAGAGGAATATCCAACAATGAATTTGCAACCGATTGTTTGCAGTGCATTGGTGTGAGGATTAATATTTTCTGGGGACAAAAAATTCCAAGAGCGCTCTTTAAATGTTTGTCTATAGTTTTTAGTAGCACGCCCAACGTCAGGGATCTTGTTCCTGACCACAGGTCGCGTATACATAGACAGAATATATCTTCACCCACCACCTCGATCGGCATTGACGCTCGGCTGCAATCAATCAATCAATCAATCAATCAATCAATCAATCAATCAATCAATCAATCAATCAATCAATCAATCAATCAATCAATCAATCAATCAATCAATCAATCAATCAATCAATCAATCAATCAATCAATCAACTATCTGTGTAGCCCCTTTGCATATATGGTATAACAACGATTGAGGTCGAATGCTCCCAAATGAGTGAAAAGTCGTGGTGTGGTGCGAATGATTTAGGTGCGATGATACTCACTGACATCGTTCTTGCCGTACTTCTACCTACCAGTCATCATCGGTGCCTCAAGGTTGGGTTGATAAACGCGTTAATTAATGAGAAAGTCTGCGAGGAATAAGGGAAACCGAGAGCGCTCCATTTCTTGCTAGTTACACTAGTGTGAAACAAACAGACTGTATAGATCTAGAGGAAGCATATAGGGGGAGCTAACCGTTATGTTTAGTTTGAATGCAGAAATAATATCTAAAAAAGGAATAAAAGTGGCAGACAAACAACTGTGCTGCAGGTGGGAGCCGAATTCGCGTCTTGCTGCTATGTCTTACTATTCTCTTGTGTGCATATTTCTCGTTATTCTTTTGCTCACTTTCGTCTACAAGCTTTCTGTTCCTTCGTCCGTTCCCTTGCAGTGTAGCGCATGTAGTCGAACGCTTTAAACGATGGCTAAACGCTGCACCTTTGCTTCAATGAAGAACTTTCTCTCTAGCACCGTAGTATTCACAGTGGGATATTTAAAAGCTGGATAAAGTATTGTGCAATGAATGAATGAATGAATGAATGAATGAATGAATGAATGAATGAATGACGCAAATTCGTTTGCAGGTCCGTTGGCAGCCGCTCAAGGTCTAGTCACTCAAGGTATATAAGCCACTTGCAGCCACCATGCGTTCACGTTTCGCGGGTGACCATGAGAGCATTCCAGCAGGTCGTTGTCACGCATACATAAACACATACTAGAGATATGCATGTGTACACGCGCACTCCCGGGAACTTCCTCGGTACCCCGGTGAAGAATCCGGACAGGCGCCCGCATTTACAGCCCGTATACACGGCGGCGCCGAATGCAGCGCGGCGCGTATATACTTCCGCGAAAAGCTTGCGCGACGGCTCTTGCGTTCTACGTGCACGACGCGGCTTTGAGGAAACGTGCCGTGAGCGACAGCGTAATGCCGAGATTGACCTCCAAGAGTGTCCGTGCGCACGCGACCGAGCGCGTGCGCCCTGCAGAGGCGGGGCTGTACACGGTTTGCTTGCTCGGATACCATGCACTGTCATTGTCAGTAGAGTCGCGGAAAATAAAGTAAGTGTGGTTGCGCGCGCGGCACTCTCTTCTTATGTGTGCACGTCTGCGTGTGCTGCGACATGCTCTTGGTAGTCTTTTTTTTTTCTCTTTCCTTGTTCTTGTCCTTTTGCCAAAAAGTGTAGCTACCGCGCGCGCTCGAGATCCCTTGAATAGCTTTGAAACGAAGTCAGCGGCGGAGAGCGTCGACTACGCAATTTTTCTCTCCTCCCCGTCGGAATAACTATGCGCCGGGTAGACAGTGAAAAGCTGTCATGCGGTGACAAAGAGAGTGCGATGTATGGACGCCGGAGTTATATTTACGAGGTATACGAGAGGCGACCGCTAACTGCCTTGTATATATACAACTGAACTCCTGGCCATCGTTTTTTCTTGGCACACCGGAAGAAACATTTCTGCACTGGCAACAAACCGAGTCGCTCTGCGAGAACAGGCGCACGTTGGCATGCGCGCTTGCGCTGACGTTGTCTTCCTGAAATAACCGCAGAACTAGTCCGATATAGTACCGCGCACGTTCCCCTCTTGTTGGAGCTTTCAGTGGGCGTGTGTGTTTGTGTGTGTTTCTTTTTTTTTCTCAGCTCGTCTCTCGTCGACAGTGGCATGCGTGACGTCATGCCGTATGCGAGAGGAGTTGGTTGCGTCAGCACCACAGCCGCAGACGGTCGGGCTAAAGTGACACCAGACAGGAATGTGTCACGCAAGAACGCAGAAAGAATGCGTCACTTCTAGTGGCCAAGACGAGGACAACTCAAGTTCGAGATGGTCAGACTGCAGAAGCGGGGATGGGTCTCTAAACGGGCACGCAACACGTAACTCGATCATCATAGGATCACTAAAGCTGAAAATGTCAAGAAATGAAGCGCCATTTAAGTCGAGCACTCCACAACTATCCCAACCGTCGTTGAGTTTGATCAACAGTGCGTGTAATAATATTATCACAAGTATAAACTATATACCGGTGCTGCAATAGGGTATAAGGATTGTTTTTTTACTTCTTGATGCTCATTACGACTGCACTTCGAGGACAAGTGTCTTCCTGCTTTGCGCGTGTCACTGGAATGTGACCCCCGCGGCCGGGAAGTCTTTAACCCGCGATATTGTGCCCATGAGTAGGCCACCGTAGCCTTTTAGCCACGCCGGCGTGTTAGTTACGTGTAGAAATAACGTAAAAGTTATCATTTCGCAAAGCCAAATAATTTCTTCAAAGTGCTTCCGTTAAAAAAGAGAAAAAGGTTGTACAGATCTCACACATTGTGGGAATCGGTGTCATGCGAAGCATATTGCATTTAGCTGGCCGTCCATCAACCTGTGGTCGGGACAATTTTTCAAGAGTTTGCCAGATGGACCAACGTGTTTGCGTAAAGAGGAAGCTCTAGCTCGGACCCAACTCCGACTCGGCCTATTCAAATACACGTAAAACGCAAAAACGTTTTTCTGAGATAACCCCCGAACCGATTTTAATCAAATTTGTTGCATTTGAGAGAGAAAATTACATTCTAATGACTGTTGGTAGCGGAATTTCGATTTAGGTCCTTAATTTTGTTAAAGAGATTTTCAAATATTCGACAGTTTGAAAAAAAATAGAAGCGCGAAGATTATAAACTCATAGCTCTGCATTAAAAACAGATATTGCGGTTCTGTAAACGGCACCCATTAGATCATTCAAAGCGGACAAATTCGATATGTCATTTTGCATATTACGTGAATTTGTTAAGTTGGTTACAAGGTTTCTGCAAATGTTGTATTTCCATATTACTAATTTTTTTTTATATTCATGTGTAACATATCAATTTTGTCCGCTTTAGATGTGCTACTAGATGCAATTCACGGAATTGTATTATCATTTTTTGTTGTTGAGTTACAGTGTTGTAAACTTAATAGTTTCGTCTTTCGAAAATTTTAAATTTTTGCCAATTTTTAATAAAAAATGACGACCTAACTCAAAAATTTGAAACCAACAGTCACTAGATTGTAAGTTTTTCTTTTAAATGCAACGAACCTCGTGAAATTTGGTGCAGTTGTTACCGAGAAAAATGAATTCTCCTTTTGCATGTATTTAGATAGGAGCACCCGAGCTAAAGCTTCCTCTTAAGCAAGCAATTGTGTGTGTGACACGAGCTCCTGTGTGTGATGACAGAAGGAAGACGAAGACGACGGTATGACGGCGGCGGCGTTACGTCAGCTCTCTCTCTCTTTTATTTATTTACTTTTTTATTTAGGAAACGTTACAACCTGTTTTGTTACGACCTAGGCCGACCCTAAAGACGGTCCAGTCTAACACAGCGTCTCAAAGCGTAAGCTGCCACGGGGCAAGAATGGGAGAAACTGACCTGCTCCTGCTCGTGACGATGGAGAGAGAGAGAGAGAGAAAAAGAGAGAGAGTGGTAAGTAAGCCTTTGGCTGAACGCAAACTAGAGCGCGCGCACGCACCCTAGCTCGTGCTATGTGACGTGACGCAAGTGCCAGTCCTCTTAAAGAGCTGTTGGCACGAGAGAAACAAGCGCGACAACGTTGCCTAAGGGTTAGAACATTGTGCTGCTGTGCTCGTCGTCGGAGGTTCGATCCCACGTTCGGACGCTAGAATTTTCCTTTAAGAAACGAGGCGAGACGTGGATTTTGCCTACCTACCTATACCGCCAAGCATCTGGGATGAATCAAATAATGCTTCGCATTAAAAGAGATGACCGCCAGTCAACACACTCTTAAAACAATGTTTACACCCGTTGGGTCGTTTCTTGTCCCACAACGATAATCGTCATCTGTCACCTTTCTTTAACGCTGCGAGCCCGGTACTTCCAAGAACGGCTTGCGGGTTATCAGCGTGACACAGCATTCTTGACAGAGAAGTAGCGAGCTCTGACTTTTCGAGAAAGGAAACGCAAGCGAGGCAGATGACGATTGTTGTTGGGGGACAAGCCCCAAAAGGTGTAAACTTTTGTAAGAATGCAGTGCATTCGTAATCATGAAATATGCAAATCACTTCATGAGCAAGAACACCCTGTTTTCAGCCTTGTTATTTCAATCGATGAAATAAAGCCGACGAAGGGTCGAAGCTCTGAGCGAAGTAGTCGACGCCAAAGTTTAACTTCTCCGACGTGCATTGAGTACTGGCAGGGCGCAAACCAAGTTCCTTGGGTCAACACGTATGGCGTCCGTAATCTCCTGGGTGTATGCGCATTTAAAATGCAATAATCACCTATCTAACCAACGTCTTATACAAGCTGCAAACACTTGAACTGCATGGACGCTCACAATAAGAGACGAAAATTGCAATATTATAGTAGCCTTCAGTCACACGTTGTTATTTGTGCTTATTAAATTAAATTATGGGGTTTTACGTGCCAAAACCACGCTCTGATTATGAGGCACGCCGTAGTTGGGGACTCCGGAAATTTGGACCACCTGGGGTTCCTTAACGTGCACCCAAATCTATGTACACGGGTGTTTACGCATTTCGCCCTCCATCGCAATGCGGCCGCCGTGGCCGGGATTCGATCCCGCCACCTCGTGCTTAGCAGCCCAACACCATAGCCACTAAGCAACCACGGCGGGTTGTTCGTGCTGATACGATAGACATGAGTGAACTGGAAACGTTCAGGCCTCAATGCTGGGCAGGACCGTTTCGGATGATGAGCATCCGTTTTCCGTCGCTGAGAAGTCTGGAAGTATCGCCGGTTGCGGACCACGCGACGAACTGCATCAATGAGTTACCACATGAGCGTAGGTCACGTGGACGGGTTATTGTTTATTAAGTGATGTAATACCTGGGAAGGTTGGTCATGGGCACATAAATATCACCAATAACTCCAGGCGAAGAAAAAGTAAGCGACGCAACAAGTTACAACATCCTCCGATCCGGTGCGGATCACGTGCGATGGAGCAGGTGCACAATAGCAGTACGCCTGTCTTGCTATCGGCGTTCGCGAGAACTGTACACCAAGCGGACAACGTGCTTATGTTGATTAGCAGAAAGACGCAGCCTTATCCTGAAGTTTACGTAAAGGTGTGTGTCTGACCAAGGCTGCCGATCGTTTTTCTGGTGGCGTCCTTGCGGCATTTCTGGCGTAAATTAAGCCGTGGAGAATGACGAAGACAGTTACCGTCGTCTTCCGCAGCTATAAAGTCCTTATCAAGTCGTCGGATCAATACTCCATGGTCGCGGGCGTCAGGTCTGGTCACGCGCTCGCAGCCTTGCAGTCGAAAGGGTGCGAAGAGGTTCGAAAGTTTAGCGTGACGGCCGTAACGCTTTAGAGACCTCAAAATTCCTGCGTCAACACTTGCGAGTGATTATAATGACAAATACCTCAATTTGGCACGCCTGCGTGTTCGCTTGTCCTAGATGTCGTAAGTACAGTAATTTGTTCCTGTTGCCTGTAAGAAATGACTAACTATTTGCCTTCATTGAAATAACTCTGGTGTAAACGATGTAATGCACAGGTTTTATTTCACGGCTGTGGAGAATACTTTGATTCACTGGCAGTGATATATTTGTCTTGCGCGGCCAAACAACGAGGGGGCAACCAGTGTCTCAGCCGAAACCCCTCAACCTTTCTTCGCCGTATTCCAACATTCAAACATTGCTGTGCAAGAAGCATCTCGTTGCGTGTTGACGTGTCAGCTGCTGACAGACTTCTGTGATATGTGTTGAGCAAACACAGCCTTGCAGGATTGACCTGTAGAGTGAAACTGATGACGCGATATGGCGGGTGAAAATATGGTCGGATGATATGACCAACGGTTACAGTAGGCCAGTAACGTTGACCTATAGCGTTTGAGCCGAAGTTAACGTCAAGTTCCACATATTGTGAGATTGTAAACCTTAGAAAAGTGCACACGTATTTAGCTTTGAAACCTTATTAAAGAGACCTTAGAGTAACTACTAACATTTACATACAGTACCGACAGACTACTGCTTTCATGATAAAATATTGACCGAGGCCGTCATTTTAGAATTTACAAGTCGGTGTGTGAGATGTGAGATTCCTCACTTCATTCTCACAATGAATGTCATTGGAAGCAGAGTAAGAAGAAATAGCGTACACGAACAATAGTAAAGCACCATTGCACGTGAAATGTTTGGAAGCCGACATCGCAGCGAATACTGCTGTGTCATCCAGTGTATAGTACAAGAATTGAGTTGAATTATGCGTAAATATATTAGCTACAAGTATGCGTGATTCTCCAGGCTAAGCTACAGGCTCGCGCCCACTCACATTTTCTCAGAGAGGTAGTAGCACTTCGTGATGCATGCAGTTTGATTTTATGCTTCCGTCCATTATAGTTGCGTGCTTAATTCAGAATAAATAAGCACGTATCACCTACGGAAGCGGCTGACAAAAAATAAATAAATAGAAATACGTAAATGTGTAACCTGCAGGAACGTGACGGTGCTGCCACCTCGCACTGGAATGGCAAAACAACGCGAGTACCATGTTCACAGACGTCACCATCGTTCCGGGCCCTCCCAATTCTACATTTTATGCCTGACGTCGGCATTGCATGAAGACGCGTGCTTCCAGTTTATTCTGAACAAAACAGGCAAGTGTAATGCGCCCAAACAGGGTGTTACACTGTATGAGCCACAAAATACCATGTGAGAGCGAAATTCGAACGTGAACGGTATACTGTGATTTACAGTCGGAAGAATCATGCACAAAAGACACTTTCACTTAATTAGCACGCGTAATAAGACGGGTGCGCGTCACCGCTAAGGAAACGCCCGCTGGTGCTGCGCGCGATAGATCGATGGCTTATGACCTGCCTTTTCGCGAGAGTATTCGTAAAAATTTGCCATAGGCAGTATAGGCACCCTGTGCGTTCAACGCATGCTGAGCTCGCAGAACTTCTTCGCAGTCGATGCACTCGTACACAACGTGTTCAGCGCTTAAGGTAGGGGTTCTCGAGGAAGTCGAGCATGTAGATGTATCCGAGAGAGTAGAGCTTCCTCCGGTTGCGCAAGTTCAGTGGCGGGTATTCGGCGTCCGCCTTGTACACCTTGAGGGTCGGCTCGGCTTCGGCTTCGGCCAGAGTGTCCTCTTCCAGGCTCAGCGCGGCGTTACGGCCGAGGTAGGCCGGGTAGTCCGGCAGGCGCACGTACGCGTTGTGCTTTTGGCGGAAGCTCGAGCTCTGAGCCGTGAGTCGCTCGCGCCTCCTGTGGTGCACCTGCAGGATAAAGGGACATTTCGTTTAAGCTCTTCGTGTTGAAATAGCGTGAACCTCGCGACTATCAAACCCCAACGAAATTTCTATAGAAAATGTTGAGGTTATCTGTGGCGGTACAAGTGGGAAGCATACATACAGAAGGATTCGCCAGGGAAAAGAGTGCTATAACGCCGGAGGAGTAGATCTCTTAACTTAAATCTGTTCCCGCAGTCTCTCTCGTATAAGCCTCTCACCCGATTCACTGTTCTTCATAAGGTCCAAGAGGACACGAGAAAAGGAGCAATAGGAAAACCTTACTGTACGTCGGGCTAGCTATAAGGTAATTGCCTACACGGCCATTACTGATGTCTCACACATTAGCGACTTCATAGACTCCGTGCTTCCTGGACAGGACAAGCACGTATCACGGACACACCCACAAGGGGCTTCTTTTCGGTTATCCATCCAGCTATTTCTACAAATGAGCTGCCAGAACGTCCGCAAGTGGCTTTCAGTAGTTTCAGCACCGCCTTAATACGGATTATGATGATTGTGACGGTAAGGTCTCGGGGAAAGAGTTCAACCTACCGGCAGGTGAGGCTGTGGCGGCAGAAGCACCAGTGGTCGGTGGTGGTGGTGAACGGCGTGGTGCAGGTGCTGCACTGTGACGTATGTCTTGTGCCCCGGTGCCCGGGCAAATGCGGGAATGTGTCCCGTCGTGATGAGTACCGGCACATGGTGGTTCGTCTCCCTGTGGAGCTGGTAGCCGTACGAAGTGCTAATCGAGGAGGCGGCTGCGTGATGACCTCTCGGAGTGCCAGCTGCAGCTCCAGGCGCGACGGTGGCGCCTCGTGCCACCTTGACCGGCGGGTGGTGGATGACCACGTACGTCTGCACCTCCTGCGAGAGACAAAAGGAAGGAAAGACCGCGCTTTATTTAATATGCCGAGTAAGGCGGACGTAACAGCACTCAGCACAATGCGTTGGCGGGCTAGTTGGTGCGAATCCACGAATCCATGAAAACAACAGACACAAGAAAGACGACAGGACAAGACGCCTTGTCCTGTCGTCTTTCTTGTGTCTGTTGTTTCGCGCTCAAAAAAGTATTCATGTAATAGGCGACAGGACAAAGCGCCTTGTCCTGTCGTCTTTCTTGTGTCTGTTGTTTTGCGCTAAAAAAAAAGTATTCATGTAACAGCACTCCTACGCTCGAGCGACCACAGGGGCCTGCCAACAGGGGCTGTCGGAGTCACTGAGTTGATTGACTTATTTTAAAGATCCCGCGGGACTTTTTCGTTTTCGCAAAGTACGATGACAAGTGTCTGAGCAGCAAGGAGGAACACCCCCAAGTCTGATGTCCGAAAGCACTATAGCGTACTAACGTAACGGCGCTTTTACCGTATTTAACTGCTTGCAGCCTGGTCTTACTCGCTTTAATTTGGCAAGGACTGTGCTCACGTTCCACCGACGTGCAGACTATGCTTATATTATTACGCCATGACGAAGAGAGAAAGAGCGAGAGAGACAGAAGAAAGGGGAAAGGCAGGGAGGTTAACCAGATGGGAAGATTCGGTTTGCTACCCTACTCTGGGGAGAGAGGCGAGGAAGAGGTAAAGTGATAGAAAAGTAGAGATACGCCATGACGACAGTTTGCGACTGCGAAGTGGAGCATCAGTTGACCTTCGGTATTATGCGATTGAGCTACTTATAACGCGTCTTATATATATAAAAAGAAGATTGCACGTAGTGTAACTGTTTAGGTAACTTCTAAATATAAGGTGAGTATACCTGTATGCGACAATCGCATTGGATATATTGTTTTTACCTTGTCATCTAAAAATTTTTGGTGTCAAGACACGCAGTGACTTTTTCAATCGGTACAAATGAAATAACTTCAGTATTAATTAGTGGTGAAAACTGCTGATAACGCGATTATAGATTACTTGTGTATCTTGGAAATCAGGGTTACTTGTACCCGGTACCTCGGGAACAGCTTTCTTATAGCTTGACCATCCACCTGCTTGATAAGGTGTACTTACACCTTAATTTTCTCCTCATCCAGTTGCGTGCCTAGTCGAAGGTTCTCACATTACGGTTATGCAGCTAAATCTGGCCACAGTGTTCACGAAATCATCCCCCCGCCCGTTTCCAATCCGACTTCCGGTGTAACTCACTAAACCAGTTTGTAACCAACGCGAAACCCTTGTCGTTTTCTCCTAAGCCGTCTTTCGCCAGTGGCCAACCGGGACAGCCAAAACAAACGGCAGCGTCTTTCGAAACCACAGGAAGTGGAGTGCGTTTCGTGCGAATGACCATGCATTGACCGCGGAGCGGAAGCTCGACCGACTGTGACGATAACGTTCAAGGCTCGCGACTGCGCGTCGACAGCCACGCTGTTAACGCTAGTCGCAGCGAGCGTGTGGGCACCGGCTGTCCATTTCCTTACAGCTACAGCGCAAGAGTGCAGAGACATTTGGCCGCGAGACAAGAACGCTAACTTGGAACTGACCTTCGCGGAGACGCGTGCCGGCGAAATCGCCCTAATTGCTCGCTTGCTCTGCAAAGAACACACAAGCGTTGAGTGCGACGGCGGCGGTGAGCCTATGGTGGCGTCGGAAGAGTCTCCCAAGTTCGGCACCAGGGGGCGAGACGAACGCGGAGCGTATAGCCCCAGTTTCTCAACAAAGGAGCTGCAATACTTAAATGTCACCACTCGTCGAAGCCGGGTCGATTGGGAACGTCCGTCTAGCTAGAAAATAAGAAGCGTGACACGATTGCTTAAGTGATGCTTTGTTCAAACTATATTGATGTTTCTTTTTTTGTATTTTCATTCAGTCTGCTGTGTATTACTACCTGTGGTTATTTTATCTAGTTAAAAAAAATAGGATATATCATTTTTTTTTTTTGTGACCTCGTACCACGGTATCTGGAAAATAAAAGTAGGCAGGTATACACCTGTAGTTTCCTGCGAACTCAGTAATTTGCTAAAAATGAGAGTGGTTCGGAAGCAGCATACAAGAAATAAGACAGAGACATGGCAATAAGATGCATAGTGCGAAATGTAAGCCACAGTGAGGCGTGTAGTACGTACCCGTGCTGGGTGCGCATGCGCCTGAACTAATGCCTTGGGATCCTGTAGAGCCAGAAAGGCAGTCGTCAGCGCCATGACGCATACCGCCTGAAATGAAAAAAAAAAACAAGGCACGTGGTACAGTACACGCAAGGGCACAGTGACGTTGTCAGGAGTAGGGTTGTGTTGTAAGAGCAGTCGTGTGACAAATATCGTGGGCGGAACGCGCGCTTTTATTACTTCTCGCTTTCGTTACTGTCGTTCTGATACATCCACCGAGAGAAACCAATTATACATTCATCCTTGCTGAGATTCGAGAAAACTTCACCGTGTCCCAGCACCACTGTGTGTACAGTGTTGTGTGAGAAGTACGTGGTTCATGTCGCTTTCAACATGGATAAATTCCGATAATGTACACTCGAAGGCGCATTTATTGGAAAGATGCACTAGGTGGAAGAACTAAACAACGTAGCCAAGAGACATACATATTTTGTAGAAGAACAGAAAAGCGGGCGAATAGGAAACTACACATTTTTTTTTGCACAGCGCACAAACTAACAAATACAACAAAAAGAGAACGGGACAAGCGCTCAATGGTGCAGTGCTTCTCAAGTGACAAATTCATGCATGCGTGCACTGTGCACATGCAACGTGGTTCTGTGGAGTGTGCAGTGACGTCCCCGCATTATTTATTTTTCAAAATTTAATGTACATTCGCGTGATTGCGTGGGCAAGTTAGTTGGGAGTTTTAGCTTGTCAGCGTATGCTTATAACCGTTTAAGGAATACTGTGTGAATGCGACAGTGGCAGCGCTTGTAGCAACATCTTGCGACGCTTTGTCCAGCTAACGCGTCGTATCGCAAGACGACTGCACGCTAACGATCCTGTCTCTGTACCGACGCTTTACATCAGCAGTTAAGTAGCGTATAGTATAAGTCACTGCGGCAATAACCAATTTTGTATGCTCTCCGGTTAAACTTTGCGTCACAAGATGCCACTGCGCCAGAGTCGTCTGCCGTCTATCTCTCCTCTATGCACTTTAAATTTAAATACTTAAGAGGAAGCTTTAGCTTCGTTTCAAATTTTTTATATAAGTCATCAATCTTTTTTAACTAAAAATGCGCAAAAATCACAAATTTTCAGAAAACGAAACTATAAAGTTTACAATTCCGTAACTTAGCAATGAAAAATGGTATCACAGTTCCCTAACTTGCTTCTTATAGTATATCTTAAGCGGACAAAATTGATATGTTACACATGAATCTCAAGTAATTTAGTAATGTGTAAACACAGCTTTTGCAGAACCCTAGTGAACAATGTAACAAACCCTCGTAAGATATAAAATGACATATCGAATTTGTGCGTTTTGAATGATCTAACGGATGTCGTTTAAAGAACCGTAATATCGGTTCTTAATGCAGAACTATTTTTTTTTGTAAATTCGTGCTTTTATCTTTTTCGAACTTTCGAACTTTCAAATTTTTGAAAATTAATTCAACAAAATTCAGACCCTAAATAAAAAATCCGCTTCCAACAGTCACTAGAATTTCGCTTTCTCTCTCAAATTCAACAAATTTCATTAAAATCCGTCCAGAGGTTATCTCGGAAAAGTGTATTCGCGTTTTATATGTATTTGAATAGGGCGCGTTGGAGCTGGGCCCTAGCTAAAGCTTGCTCTTAAGTTTAGATTGCAATTTAAATTATGTGAGTTTCTAGCTACATACTAAGCTGTCACAGTAAACACATTCATGTTGGTAAATTCTCATCTGCCCGTTATTTTCTGAGGACCTACGTTTTTTTTTTCAGTCGTCTTATCAGAAAGTCATTTCTTGTCATTAAGCTGTAATGCCTTTGCGAAACCCTGGAGACGTCGACATCAACGGCACAGCTGGTAGCGCCATTTTGTGACGCTCTCATATAACCCCAATCCTTCGTAGACGCTTTCATATTTCACTGTTCTCGCATGAGGGAAGAAATAAATGTAAATCCAGCAGGCACTAGTGGTCGCTGCTGCCGACTCTTCTGCAGCAGCATATAGGTAGAATACATCAGTTGCCGTTACAGGTTTGTGTTGCCTAGGTGACGTCAAGAGTGAGACGATGGCACAACCAGTTAATGCTGCCCGCTCACGTCTCTCCAATATCTTTTTGCAATGCGTAAGCTGTAATACGTTAAAATGGGTTAAACCCATTATTACCTTTATCTGTATATTTTTTCGGCCAACCTTTGTACAGCAAGCTGCTGGCGGGATCGAACGATATTGACCGCAATCTTTATTGGCGTAACTTTTTTTTTGTTTACCTTGTTCTGCACATAGTGGAATTGTCGGCTCGCTTTCGATGCCATATTTCCGGCAACACGCGCGTGCGCTACATTTGCCGCCACAACCCTTTCGTTCGCTCAAATCAAAGGCGCAGCGCACGTACCTGGCTGGTGAAAGTACTATCGACACTCGCAAACGCACCACAAGTATATTTACCGGACAGTGACAGCTGAGACTTCCGTACACACAAACAGTGCACTCACTGTAGCTGTCGCAACGCACAGCGTGATGGGTATAACATATACAGAAAAAAAAAACAAGTACTACGTGTTCTATTCTAGTCCCAATCAGTGCCAGCGGGAGCCGTCATTTTTAATGAGAAACCGGTTCGCCACCGGATTACGCGCGTACAGGCACACCGTCAACGTCCAAGAAAAAAGAAAAGAAAAAAGAAGGAAGAAAAAAAAACATAAAAAAAGCCGCGTGCTGTATGTTGTGAGCCTCGCCTTTGCTTCCGCAACTGGCGCCGCTGTTTTGATTTGTGGGTCACTGACGGCAAGCGCAGGTTTTGTTCTACGGAAAACGACCACCACTCGAACGGGTTTCTCCTATTACTCCCGAAGCTATTTAAACGAGAGAAGCAAGAAAAACAAAAGTGTCATCGCGATGCTCACCCGTGTGTCTCCACCGTATTTATAGCCTGTCAAAAGGTTGTCGGGCGAAGGACAAACTTAGAAACTGATCAGTGCGACGCTACATACGCGGTTTATAGGCGTGCACGGTTCGAACGTGCATACATTACATTCACGGAAATGATTGGGGCTGTAACGAAAGAAACCTTGATGCACACAGCCTTGCATGCGTGGTATAAGACAAATAACGTTCCCTTGCCTTGCCAGATGACAAGTTGTTCGCGCACAGTGCGAATAAACCTGATAGAAATTAAGCAGACCCGACGCATACTTTGTAATCCATGTGAAGCGAAAATTTTGTGAAGTTGTTAATAAAGTTATACAAATTTGGGGGGGGGGGGGATTTCATGCCTACGTTTTTCGGTGCAAAGGAAACAGTGACAACTCTTATATTGTCTATACACTCCTCCATTTCTCCTTATTTATTGTTAATGTACTGACAGGAAACTGTCGACAGAGACAAGAAGTGACTTTCAACTAATGCTTTTTATTAACAAGGACACACGTATGTACATACTTACGCAGGATCTCTAATGAAACTATACATTAAGATTACTGCGTGGTCACGTGAGTGGAGATCCCATCCCATATGTAACTCTTGTTAATAAAGACAGAGGTAAACAGGAATGGCAGGGTAGTTAACCAGAAGCTAGTTTCAGGTTGGCTACCCTACACAGGCGTGCGGGAAGTAGGGGTTGAAAGGGACTGCTGTTAATAAAAATCTTAGTTGGAAGTCAGTGCGTGTCTTTCTTGTCAATCCTTCGTCCTAAATAGGTGGACGTAAAGAAGTCAAAAAGTAAATCTTCAGCTTTGAAAAGTTCAGCAGTGATAAGAAAAACAACAAAAGCTTTAAGAAAAAAAAATAGTGGTGGGGACAAACTTCGCATAAGGTGTAATTTTACAAACTAAATTGAGAACACCGTAACGGGACGTTAGAACGCGCATATGTACCTGAAGTGCTGTGTTAGGCTAAGTATAATGCTACTTCCAATTGCATAAATGCATGTATACTGTAATTTTAAAGCGAAGATTTCTTAGCGAACGTACCCGGACTTATCTGACCGTGGCTACTGACTTGGTACAGCTGCTGCTACAGTCTGGCTGAATAGCTCGCACACAAGACAGCACTATCATCATTACTTTACCCTTACAAGTATTTAGGCTTCTGACCTTGTTTTCTACGAAATTACTCAGTGATAGAGCAAATGATGCCTGAATATCCTCATTGCAAGAGATATACAGGGCAAAGCGTACAATATCGTTTATAAAGCAAACCTCTGTAACCTTTAGGCCAAACTTTCCTAACCATGAGGCCACAATTGAACGCATACTTCTATTGTGCCAACGCCAACTGCCTCTTTGAGATCATCGCAGGGTGTTGATGATGATGACGAAGATTTTCATACTAACATGCTCACAACGGGATACTGGCCAAGAAACGGGCGGCACATTTAAAATAAATAAGAAGATATCAACAAATACAAGACAACATAAGAGTGCTCACAGCGTGTAATAGCATGGGTGCGCGACAGCATGGAGTTTCCTGCAATAACCTTCACGGGGAAACTTTATCTCGCGCGAGCACACGCATACACGTGCACGCCTGCTTGGTTTGTCAATTTCATTAACACCGCTTCACGAAGGTTCGTTTCGCATAGATTCCACAATGTGCGTTGGATATATATATATATATATATATATATATATATATATTTCCAAAGGAGTTCAGGCGCGGATGTGGTTGAGCAACTACACGTTTAACGAAGCGGCTCGTCCAGCCACAAACGTGCCTTTTGAAGGGGCGGGGTACGGGCGAAAATAAGCCTTCTGTCAAAGAGCCATAGTTTAGCCAAAACTATATTACTGCCAATGGCCGTGAACACCGTGAAAGGCTTTTAGGCTACACGATTCCACATTCCGCGCACCGTAACGCAACGTGCCCCTTCACTATAGGTGCTTAGTGCTTGGTCTCCCGTTTGCCTTTCGTCAGCTCTATACTGTATACATTATCGAACGGCGACCAGCGGAAAACGGTTTAGCGGAAAAGCCCGGCAAACAAACGAACGCCGCCGCTTCGCAATCGCTACAATCGCTTCGCGCGCGCGTACTGAGGCTGGGCAGTCGCACGACGCAAGGCTATTGTGCAAATTGCACCTTTCCGCCAAAGTCGGCGTCGAACGAGGCGCGCAGGCCCGCAGCGGCGCTCTAGAGGTATACGTGTCGCGGCGGGCTGCTTGACATGACGGACCGAGTGACTGCATGCGGGGCGGAGGAGGTTCGGAAATGGCTCGAACGACCCGCAGCCAGCCGGCGGTCACTATTCGCAGCACGTGTCGTCGTCCTTGCTCGATGGCTCAACTCGTTTCCGTATATATGTTCACGCCCCCCCCCCCCCCCCCCTTAGTTTTCTTTAGTAATGCGCGCGCGGCACGAAAGCGCTAGCTGTCCTTGAGAATAGGGTGGTGCGCCGCCCACATTTGCCGCAAGCGCTACCCTCTATGTCGCCGAAACGGAACGACACTCTGGAAGGAATAGGAAGGAAGGAAGGAAGGAAGGAAGGAAGGAAGGAAGGAAATCAACTTTATTCAGGTCCTGCAGGCCACGAGAGCTTTGGGCTCTCGTGGAATCGAAATAGGAATAGAATAGAAAGGAATAGAAAGTATTCCCGTGACGTCATATACGACGCATTGCTATCGTATTAGCGGCTTCCGCTATGCTGCTGGAAATGAGCGAATCGCGAGAACGTGTAGCTTGTCGCTGCATAACGATCTGGCGGTTTCGATGACTTCAGTGCATATTCGCTTCACATCAGATGCGACATATTGCTGCCCTATTCGCAGATTCCACTGCCGTCAGAGATTTGCGAATCAACGCGTGCCTTTTCACCGCGATGGCTGTACAACAACATGGCAGTGTCGATGATGTCAGTGTAGACTGCCTATAGAGCTGCAGCAGGAGCTGGTCAGAGAATTAGTTGAGAAAACTGGTAGCACGTGGAATCCTTGGTCATTGGGTAGCTGTTCGGTAAGCTGATCCTTATCAAGACCGTTCGCACGTACAACAGCTCTGCGTACACGGGGTCAGATTCACAAATCGTTTTAACGCGAATGCGTTAAGAGCCCCATGGTCGCAGGAAAGCCGGCGTCGGCGTCCTGCGTCCGGTGTCGGAAGTTGTTACGGCAAAAAGAATTTCGAACTACACATACCCAGGCCCTCCATGTAGCGCAATGTTACTGAACTAATTGAATTTCTCGAGCTAAAATACGTAAAATACGCTAAAAAACAAATAACTAAATACGTAAATACGCTAAATACGTAAAACAATCGTAAAGTAGGACTTACACACAACTTAAAGACATGATAGCATCAGATTGTAATTTGAATATGCGAGAAAAGATAATTCTGTTATGCGAAAACTCAAACAAACCCTTTTTCTAGCGTTTCTGCCATTCATAGACTGGCGACGGCGTGCGCCATCTGCGCGAGCCGGCGCGCGAAGGTCTTGGAGGCCACGGAGCGGCTCGCCCGGTTTCTTGCAACATCTCCAGATGTCGCTCGCCTCCGCCGCATCGCGGCCCACGCAAGAGGCCGCGTTTCTACCAGAAAGCGCGCCGTCGTGCGCACAGCGTTCACCGCCAGCGTTTCCCGGTAAACATTACGGTTACATACGCTGCAGTTGCCGGGAAGCGTGAGAATCAGTCAGCTGTCTTTTAATGCTATCGCGTTCCACTTTTAAAGGCGAAGCTTAAGCATCCTCCACTTTTTTATAGACGCCAGAATGCTTCCAAATGTGCCGGCCGATTGAGATAACGAACATAAATATCAGTGGCTACAAATGGCCAATGGCAAATAGTCTTACGATCAAAATATATGTGAATGTGTCCTATAGTGCTTTAGCTAAAATAGAACCTTAACTTCAGCTAGTTTGTCGTTTACTGCGAACGACTCATGAAGGTGACAATAAATATGTGGACGAAAACACGCGTGCACATTAAGATTTGCACGCGACTGATCTTAACTTTTGCTTTCTCTCTCTTTTTCCTCCCACACTCCACCCACACCTGTCCTTAAGTGCAGCGACGCCAACTAGACAAACTATATAGTTAACTCTATTTTTAAGGCGAAAGCCTTAAATTTTTGTTTGAAGGTCGCGTTGTGAGGTACAGAAAATATCACGTGACCCAAGGACGCCTTGAAGCAAATCAAAGCATGCCCAGGAATGTATAAGGGTTGGTTAATGATTAGCAAAGTTAATTCATGATTGATCAGTGTTTGTATTTAGGTGGATTAAGGAGAACTAAGGTGGATTAGGGTGGATTAAAGTGTATTAAGGAGGATAAGGTGGATTGCAGTAGGCTTTACAAGGCGAAAGCCTTAGATCTTAATGTCTCAATGTTGCGTTGTGAGGTACAGAAAATATCACGTGGCTCAACGAAGGCCAGGAGCGAACCAAAACATGTCCAGCCGCCTATAAGAGATTACGAATGATTAGCAAAGCTAACTAATGATTTATTAGTGATTAGACTAAGGTGTATTAAGGTGGATTAAGGATGGTTATGATGAATTAGAGTGGATTAAGATGGATGAAGGTGGATCGAGGTGCATTACGGTGGATGAAGGAGGATCAAGGTGGATTAAAGTGATTCACAGTAGGCTTTGCAAGTCTTTCGCCTTCGTGTTTCTTAGGCTATTGCTTAGGACACCTGAG
Organism: Dermacentor variabilis; assembly: GCF_050947875.1. Classification (NCBI taxonomy): domain Eukaryota; kingdom Metazoa; phylum Arthropoda; class Arachnida; order Ixodida; family Ixodidae; genus Dermacentor; species Dermacentor variabilis. The sequence goes on from NC_134573.1 coordinate 134,211,927, forward strand.
TATTTTTTCCTGCTCTTTTCAATTTTTCGTTGTCATCCTTTTCATTCATCGTGTTCTTTGATTTTTTTCCCATGACTCTGTGTTCATTGCATTGTCGGGCTGAAAAACTTGCCGCAGTTTCCACAACGCTGCTTGCTTTTACTTAGATGGTCCATAATTTTCCATTTCTACAGTTTCTTGATTTATTGACCTCGACAAAAGCCTCGGAATGGACTACCAGTTGTTCTAGTATAGTAGCAAAAGAGTTTTGTTATCAGCCGCTAATGCGGACGTGCAAGCACGCGCGCGAACTGCTCCACGTCAGCCCACTTTTCCGCACCCCGCCGCCGCCACCTCCGCTATCACGAGCAGGCAAGAAATTTGAAGCGGCATCTTGAAACGTGCACCGATGAAACGCACCACGACCGTCGACTGCCCTCAGTAATATGTGGACAACCCGCTTTCGAAGCGGACAGCTACGCAGGTGGTCGCGTGCGCAATAAAAAATTCCTCACTGAGCGTAGAAAGCGCGGCCGTGCCAAGCTGTTAGCTCCGTTCTACAGGGCGCAATAACTTAACGGATGAAAGGGAGCCGCTGTATGGGCCGTTAACGAGCGTCTGGGCTACCTAATGGGCGACGTTGCGCTCGATGCTTCGGCGAGTTCTGGAGAAAAGGAGCTGGGCGTCGAGGAGAACGACGATTGCACGAACATCGTTTCGGTTCCCCGGAGTCAGTCCGCCAGCTTTAAACGATATTGCGAGACCTCGACTTCGCGGCTGTTGGGGAACGTCGGTTTGGTTGTTGGGAGTCAGTATATTTCGGCGTTAACGAGATTTCGAGACCTTGACTCGCAGCGCTTGTATAGGCGGGTCGCTCTGGGAAAGAAGTTTGCGAGTGCTCGGTAAATGTAGCGTGAACTTTCGCTGAGAAACCAATAAACTTCGAGAAACGCCGGAGTTGACTCGGGGAGGGAGATCGCGTGGCTCAAGCGAGGGAACAAGTCAGAATTAGCTCCGCATACAGCGGCTTACGTCATCTGAAGGCCATGCGCTGATGTATTCACGCAACTAACAGCACGACACAATTCGCTACAGAATGAGCTGTTGGTGATGACTACATTCACCACCACGAAAGCTGGGTTCAGTCACATGGAGAAAGATTAATATTTTGTAAATATATATGATTTATTTCTTTGAGCGGTATAGGCTGTAAATTACAAGGGGAGTTTTTGCAGTTCGCCTCTATCGAAATGAGGCAGCCACGACCGGGATTCCATCCTGCACCCTTGGACTTATAACAGCGCAACGCCAAAGCTGCTATGCCACCACGGCGGGTGCAGTATAGTTGTTCAACGTCCATTCAGGGAGGGTTGTCACGAATGGGCGCACACAAAAGCACATACTCAGTGACCCAAGTTTTCTATTATATAGTCCGGACGTCATCAGCATCAAGTTGCCTATATTCGGTCTCATACCCAGTGTCCGAAGTTGTCTGTATATATCCGCAAATATGTCCGGCGGGGATACGACGAAGAACGCCAAACATTGGGGAGAAAGCAAGGAAAGCTTCATCAAAAAAAAAGAAGGAAAAAAGAAAGACGCATGCAAGGCTTAGGTCAAGCAACTATGTTATCAAGCATACACTCATTGCGGCATTAGCATGCACGCTCTATACTCGCCCTGTAATGTCTCGATCCGCTCTCCTCTTCTGCTCCTCCCGCTTGCGTTCTGTGCCCGCTGAATTGTGCAGCCTTGGCAGTTTACTCCTGTTTACGGGCATCCCTGGGTGACATGAGCTCTCGCAGCCACGGAAATGGGCACCGCGCTCTTCATCAAACCGCGTTTCGCTCAGTTACATGCTTTCCTTAATCGATTACACAAAGAGCTTTCAAGGGCAGCAGGCACTTTGAGAAATGACACTAGTACACACAAGGGCTCTGTGCTCTGTATACGCCGTTTAATTTCAAAGTAATTATTAGTCTGCTTATAATGATAGTTTTAAAATCCGGTCACATTTCTTGGCTATGCAACGCGTAGCGCTATATGGGATTCGCCACAGTTTTCATTATCAGTTAAGAAATTGAGATTTATACTAATGACACTTTCAGTTGATCACAATTATGTACACAAGGTCTACTTGGTTCCTGCCAAGTTCCTTCTTGATACGTAATTTTGTCTTTTTGTAACAATTATTTGAGATCCTTTCCACCCGCTCGCCCGCTCGCACGAACGTAACAGACTTGAACGGAGAGGAATGGCGCGGTTTGGTACATCAACATGTACAACATTGCAATGTGTATATCTCTTCGGGTTTGTTTCTAAAATCATATAAAGGCGCAAAGATTTTGACAGCGAAGCTACTGTTGTTACTGAGTACGGTATAGAAAGCCTGCTTCAAAACGTCTACCATGCACAAATGTCGACAGGGGTGTAATGGGAGAACGATTGGAACAAACGCAATGAAAGTTCGAGAGAATGTTGCACATGTCAACTGTGAGGGTAGTGGTGGCGAGGGGGGGGAGGAGGCGCAAAATTAATTACCGTGATTTTGCCAGCGCCGTGCAAGTGTTTTCTAGTGCGCTGAACACGGGAGGGGGGGGGGGGGACCGAAAGAAGAAGAAGAAGAAAGAAAGACGTGCAGATCCAACTGACTGTTTCAAATAAGTGCATTTGGCGGGTTATAGCTGTCTATCTAGCTTCGTTTAGGGTTGCACAAAGTGTAACATGATGGCGCAACGTGTTCAAGTGAGGCGGGCAATTCTTTTTTACGTGACACAACGACAAGAGGACGGCATGACGACGACGATGGTGCAACTCGACAGCGGTATGACGAAATTTACGACGGCCCCATGATGGCTAGGGCGGCAGTGACGACTATGGTATGACGACCCCGATGGTGGCATGGCGACGATGTAATGACGATGGTGATGGCGAAGACGAAGGCGGCATATTGGCACGATGACGATGGCACGTACATAAAGGCGAGGTGACAACACTACGCTATGACGACGGCGGCATGGCGGCGGCCAATCTCGGAGTTCGGTGCTCATGGAATCAAAGCAAGACTTTGCATCGCGCAAGACAGAGCACCGTAATCATGCAAGATAGGAGTCACAAGATGTCCGGAAAAGGCGAAAAAAAAAAATGCTTCGCATTAAATATTGACGTAGAAGGAGGACTTGCCTTGCTGTTTCGTACCATTTACATTGAGAGGTAGAGAAAGATGCATTGTTTAATGGAGATGGAGATGTTTGTGTGATCACATTCATATACGCATAGCATGCTACTCCAGATGACAAGGATGTTGCTCGAAGTGACACACTCATGCATACAGTACACGAAAACTCCGGAGACGGCTTTCTTTTTTTTTCCGATGGACGCTAGTATCACGTCACTCATGAACCAGCCACACGCTTCTAGTTTTCCTATAGAGACCAACTTCTCTCCCTATCGAAGACAAGCACACAATATTAAGTAAAAGTGAGAGGGCAAACGTTAGTGGCGTCCAGGCTACAGCTGTTGTGAACGACTGCGGATCACTGGGATGTAGTTTTTCTGTCAGCAAAAACACTTTGCCGCCATCACATTTGCATACCTTAAAGAATAAACAAACAAGCAATGAAGACAAAACCTTAGAATGCATTAGATTTAAAGGGTCATATTAAATTTTAGCTATATCCGGAAACACTTTCCGCAAGAGCGTTCCGGCTCTATAACTGCGGTTTCATATGCAAATAATTGTTTTGAACGCGAGTATAAATGGTGATAAGAGGAAATGGAATGCCTCACAGCACGCTCTTGGAAACGAAAGGAGGGCACAATTTCGCCCACGGGAGCAACATATCGCTTCTTATTCCGTTTTGTTTTCGCGAGTGAAAGAAGGAATGCGTTGTTCAAATCGGGTTCACACAAATTAGCGGCACCGACGTCTACAATGCGCGGAGAGAGAGTTACTATATAGGGGATGAAGGATCAGTTCAAGTAGACTACCATGCGATCAAACAAATGCACATTCGCCGTTATGTGGTATACGGCTCACGTATTGTCACACAGCTGCGACGGGAAAATTTCCTTTATCTGCATCACGTTTCGTACCATACCTCACCCATACCATCGCAAAATAAACGACGAAAACGTATCTCATACGCAAAACTGTCAGCACTGGCTAATGACGCCGATGTGTGAGCAAATACCTGGCGCTATAAAGATACGGAAAGGTGTCATGGTCGAAAAAGACGCCGCCTTTATCAGTGGGAAATTCGCATATCTACGAATCCCCACGTCGCCTACGTGATATACAAGCAGGCGCCGAGGAACCGTGACGCCTATTTGGTGCGTGGTGCAGTCGGCGTCAAAAGATTGAGGGACGTGGGTTCCGCGAGAGACTTTGATTGCCGAACAGTGTACGCCCGCACCAACTAGCGCGAAATCAACTTAGCGAGGATAGAAATCAGTGATAATTTAGCGTTTGCATGCGGAAACGTTATAGGTGCAAGCGCTTTCCCTCTCGCCTTTTTCGTACTCAGGGAGCGCGTCACCCTCCACTCCGACCTCTGTGTTTTTAGCATAATAATCTTGCGCTATAGATTATAGATCCCAGTGCAAGGCTGCGTGATAAGGCTGCGGAAATATTCAGGTTCTGTTCAGATACCATACCCCGCATTGTACATCTATATATTGTTAGAGGAGGCTGGTGTAATGCGTGCGTGAGACAAAGGGGAGATAGCCGCCGTGGTCGCTTAGTGGCTATGGTGTTGGGCTGCTAAACACGAGATAGCGGGATCGAATCCCGGCCACGGTGGCCGCATTCCGGTGGGGGCGGAATGCGATAACACCCGCGTACTTAGATTTAGGTGCACGTTAAAAAACCCCAGGCGGTCCAAATTTCCGGAGTCCCGCACTACGGCGTGCCCCATAATCATATCGTGGCTTTGGCACGTAAAACCCCATAATTTAATTTAAAGAGGAGACGGAAAACGTTCGCACGGAATGCTTCCGCATGGTAAACTCAACTAAATCGTCACTGATTTGGCTGCTCAGTAATTCGGAAATATTTGGGCTAAGCAGTTCCGAGTGAGAGTAAGAAAATAAAGCAGATGCTGACTGGACCGTCGCTGAAGTGGTTGTATTGACTCCGTATATGCGACAATAACTTGAGGTCTAGGACATTCCAGTCACACATGAGGAAGTCTCGGGGAGGTCGTTGTGCACAGTAAGATCGAAAATTCGGGATGTCTTGGTGAGTTCCAGAAGGACTGCTTGCGTTTTCTCTCTTTAAAGGTCCGTAGAATTCCGAGTTGGACCAGCTATACAAGAGGATTGAAGATACTGGGTTCTCCAAACAGTTCTTTAGCGCGACTGCTATGCTCAGCTTGTCTGCGACAGCCTGATCTGTGCAATTGTGCAAATCGTACCGGTGCACCTTTGCAATCGCGGAGTCCACGGTGAGATTAACAGAATGGGTACCGAAGAAACGAAAAAAAAAAAAAAACAGTCCGAAACTGCAGAGGATTACATGTGGTGAGATTGCTAAATTTGGGCGCATATGGTGGGTTAGGTTGACGCCGGACAAAAGTATTTCGATATCTTTGGAATAGTCCCTTGCTCTGCTGTTTAAGTTAGGCTGATAAAGACTATGATGTCGGCGATAATTAGCTGGTGTACTAAAATGGCGTGGTCGAAATAGATTAGAGGCGCTCGGTCACACGAATAAGACCAATCCAGTACGAGCAACAGTAGGCAAACACAGTGAGAATAATCGCTCGCTGTAGCTAGTATGCCGGGCGTTCATTATTTTTTTTAAGCTACATAGAATTTTTGACAAATTGCCTGCGGCAGATAGCATAATGCTAGTCGTTCAGCAGGGTTACCCAAAGAGGCGGACATTACTTTCACGAGAAAATGAAATGCATAATAGAATAATTAACGAAAATTCGCTAATTAAGTTCTTAATAGTCAATTAGTTTGCAGCACGTATTGCGAGTTAGAAATTGTAGACGGTGAGTTCGCTAGGCGAATATGCACTTTGTATGGATTTTCAGGTTGACTCCAGTTTCCACATAATCATTCTCAACGTGTGCGACGAAATACGTGGGCGGTCCTCTTAATTTCGTGCTTGAATGCATAAAACGACGCTTTGTTAAGAAAGTAAGTGGAAAAATGCGAATTTTTTTTTACCGCAAGATTAACGAAGCACATCTCGAAACCCGGGCGATCCTTAGAATTCGTTCCAAGTCTTTCAAGTTCACCGGCTACAATGAATAAATTTCGACGTGTGCCGTAAGGTAATTAATCAAAAAGTGAATTAGTCATTTTCTGGTTAATTAGCTGATTTGACATTTCAATTTCTCGTAGCAGTATAGTGTCCGCGCTTCGAGTGATCCAACTCAAGGATTACAATTACGGTAACTGTTATAGCAATTTTCCTAAATTTCTATATGATCTCAAAAAAAGAAACCACCATGTATTCTAGGCACTCTACTTTAGCTACGAACCCACTGTTACGGAGGCGGTTACATTACAAAGGTCCACCGCCTATATAGGTGGCGCGACAGTGGTCCTCAATGGCGGCCTCGGAGGTGATCACGATGCCGATGAAGTGTGCGTTTAGAGCAAAGCGGTAAAGCCCAGCTTTAGTTACACTCAAGTGAAATTTTAGCCTGTCCGACAAAATAGCCGGTTGTTACTGAGGTGTGGAAAGTTTCCAGCAGCGTACGCAAGGAAAAGAGGCCAATTTGTAAGCGCCATAATCTACAACCCGTTTCTTCCCTGGCGTGCAAGCTTTATTTACAGCTTCACCACGAAGCGGAAAACGCATACGCAACCTGAATACGCGCAAACGCCTAGAAGGGCGGTTTAATGTGCTTTGCCTGTGCAAGTTGTACGACGATGTATGGCGACCGTCGAAGGACAACCAGCATGGATCTTTCGATTTATACGCTGAAGACTTGACGCGAGATATACGTTGGTGCAGCGCGCGCGTGTGTGTTGTGTGTGTGTGTGTGCGGGCGGACGTTTGTCTGTTTGGATGTGAAAGAGGCACACCTGACGCCTTTTTACCACGATGGCGTAACCACGGAAGACCGTGCGAAACAAAGGTAGCGTGGTCGAATTTAAGAAGCAATGACTTTGAGGGACAACATAGTTACGGCTCGTTTTCCCCCCCTTCTCACAGCGATTTTCGCCGCTTTTGAGGAATAATAATAATAATAATAATAATAATAATAATAATAATAATAATAATAATAATAATAATAATAATAATAATAATAATAATAATACGTAGACACGCAATCAGGGTAGCAAGAAAGGAACAGGCACCGTGACGGTGGAGATTTCCGTCTGGGAATTGTTCGATGGAATAGCTTTAGCTGCTTTCGAAGTACGAAGTTTATGAACGTCAAGCCGTTTTGATTACAACCTTTCCTACGGTGCACACGGTAACGATGCATCGAAGACCTGCTTTCTCAGCCATTCTATACCTTGGTCATCTTCCTCACTTCGTGACTTTGAAGCGCCGTCCTCATCGTTCATGTTCATTCGGCACAATTTTCTTTCGTCATCATTCGCACTTTTCTCTCTTTTTTCTTTTCACCCCCATTGCCCTTCGCGAATGACATGACGGCAGGTCAGTACTTCGATTAAGGCCTGCCGTTCCTATCGTTTCTACACGGTAAATATCTTTCTCTTCACTGTTTCAGTGCCTGGACGGCTGTCAGTTTCTGCAACTATCTCAGACTCCTCGCATTGTGTAATGGCGATGACGTTTTGCATTCTGCCGCTTGTTTCAGTGACTCTAAGCGCTGCAGGTCCCCTGTGCGACTGCGACCCCCTAGCACTGCGCTGTTTCAAGAGGAAATATGCGGAGCGCGGCCACCATACTATCGGCATAGTGAATGCGCACATAATAAAGTACGATATAGCCAATAACGCTAACCATGCGCTGTGCCGTTAAGTGCGCCGGGCTGTGTTGACTGGGCAGTGGCATTGCGTGCCAGCACGACATTTCGGAATTACGTTTATACGTCTTCTTTATTTCTGGTGATAGAACTGACGGCAGTTATGTTAAAAATAGCAAAATTTAAGAATATTTTTTATGCTGATTTGGGCTGTCTCCTTCAGAGATAAGACTTCGTATCGAGTTAGACTTGAGACCTAAAATAGTAGCTGTGGTCTCTGAAGTATACTTCTAGAAAAGGCCATTGCGAAGCACTACGAATCAGTCTAACTTGTTTCTGCCCCCCCCCCCCCCCCGTATCGTACAAATGGCATCAAAATAAATTTTGTCAAGTACAAAGAAAATAATCAATTTTGCTATATAGCGAAATAAAATCTTCGTGATTTCTCCACTAATAGGTAACTACGCATTAGCGTTGCTCGCAACAATGATATTTTGTTACGGTTGATGAAGATGGCTTTCATGTTACAGCCTGATCACCGGTACGAGGGAATTCTAAGGAGTTTTCGAGCAATGTTCCTCCGTCGCTTCTAGTCATGCGCTCACTTAGACCCGCTAGAAATCACATAGGTTCTGCCTCGACAACTTCAGCAATCCATTCGCAAGTATAAGCGGGACGCTGATGAGCAGTAAACTATATCGGCTTATGTGAACGCGGTGACCCTTGATCTTCAACATAGGAGTTTTATTGCCTAGCCCGTAATAGGGCAAGTTCAAGTCGTCATTTATTTCAGTTTGTACATACAAACAAACTGGGGATAGTGCGAAAAAAAGCAGCCAATTATACACCGCGTGACAGGCCTCACCACCGCTACAAGTCAGCAGTAGGCACAAGGCAAAAAAAAAAAAAAAAGAAAAAAAAAGAAAAAAAGGAAAAAGAAAGCCACTGGACAAAAAGTGAGGGCAATTATAAAGAACAAGATCGACAGAAAAGACGCTTGTCTCGTAATCGGAAACAGCAAGACAATAAGTAATGCAAGTGATTGTAAAGCTATAACACAGAATGGTACACTGTAAGATAACTTGACATGACGGTAGCATAGATTGCTGAATAAGGTTCTTCCGGGTGGAAGACAGAGAGTTGTGGGCGACTTAACGGGTAGTTATGTTATCGTTTTGGGTGAATTACTGGAGCCTTGCCGATGTTAGCTGCATCAGCAACTGAGGCTTTTCCAGATCCGAGTGTTCAGATCACAGCCAAGCTTGTTTTTTATGTGTTCGTCATAACTAATAACACAAAGAAACTTAACTATAAAGCAAATGCTTTTAAAAAAAAGAAGAAAAATAGAACAAGCAGATCATTTATCCTTTTAGCTTTAGTACGTTGCAGCTATTGGACCACAGTATCGCGTTCCATTTGATTTTATTTTAACTTGTGACGTCGGCACATAAATTGCAGCAGCACTGCTTGTGCCGTTTTATGGCTCAAGCCATTGGTGCACTGAAAGTGAGAGTGTTTTTCGTCATAGCGGGAGCGCTCGCTATAGTTTCTCTCCATTTTCAAAGTGTTATCATTTCACTGGACACTGGGAGGCTTCTTGCACATACTAAAATGACTGAACTACCGCTTCGGTCACATACCCCGTCCGCTCCCTCTTAGACGATATGGTGTAAGACGCATTTAATAATAAAAAAAATAAGTCCCGTACTAAGAAGTGTCTATTGCGTCTTCCCGCGGAGCGCGAAGTCGCGGTTTCGTCTCCTAATCGCTCTGACCGAATTCACACGGTGGCTGTTTTCGAGGACCTCCCACAAGCGTAGATTTCGACACAACCCGAAGCGGTCAAAATGAATCCGGACACTTTCCGCTAACGCGTTCCACGCAGTGCGAGGGTAGGCTTAGGCAGCTAAAAATTAAGCGATACGAAAGCAACTACAATCACTTGAACCCGTATGCGAAAGACTCGTCAATGCTCCAAGACCCGCATTTATGCTCCAAGACACTCCAAGCTGCAGACAGAAACTGACACCCATACACATTCAAAAGTGTATACAGATTCTGAAAGGCTCACCTGAAGGTTCGACCTATCCATAACGATGCCCGGCAGTGTATCCCGCACGCACGCGCGCGCACTCACACACCGGCTCCGGGAGCGTCCTTATGCGCGGACGGGTGAGAGGCAATCAGGGGAGGAAATGAGCCGGAGATCACCGTCCCGAGTTGCAAGGAGAGAATCCCAGAGAATCCACCAGCGCAGCCTCCCTCTCGTGGAGAACAATAAAAATTCTCCTCTTCTTGCGCGGACGGACGGTTTGCGGCACGGCGTCGGGGTAATCAACGCCGGGTCGGCTCTCTCTTCGTCCAACGCCCGCCGAACAAAAGGCACGGGTCACGCCCCCGCGAAGGTGAACGGGGCGGACGCGCACAGGGGAGGACCTGACAGAAAAGATGAAGGTCTTTCGGATCCCCGCTGTATCTTTTCTTTCCTTTTCTTTTGCAGTATACTCGTGCGCGCAGCTTAGATATGGCACGAGGTGGCAGAGAAAGACGGTCGGCGCTGAGGAGTCGCTCGATTCACTCGGCTTATACGCGATACGCGTACGCTTATACGCGATCACACGAGCACACGCGCGAACACTTCCTCTCGGGAGATCGGCCGGTCTACGTGCACCGATCGCACGAGGCGTATGCTCGCGTCGGGCTGTGGAAGAAGAAGTAACCGACTCCCACTCGCGCTCTCTCACGCGACCTCGGTCCAGAAGCCCTCCGAGACCGGTATGGCACGCTACACGGCGATGACCGCGACGACGCTCTGGTCCTCTTCGAACCGCGGCCGACCGAAACACTCCTTCGCTGGCCGGAACACGCCGAAGAAGACAGGAAGTGAAAGAGTGAAAGGAAGAAGGAGAAAGGGTAAACACAGAAGGAGAGACAACGCGAAACACAAGACTGTGCTCTGACAGGCATAAAGATACGAGAGAGCCCTGGGAGGAGGAAAGGAGTGGCGGGAGTCGGCTTTCGCTGAACCGGTCACTTTTGTACGAGGACCCAAGGTGGGCCCCACTTTTACTTTCGCCAGGTCTATGAAATCCTTGCTCCCGACTTCTTTCTTTGTTTTTCTTCCTTCGTTTCTTTCTTCTTTGTTTGGTAATGGACCTTTTCTTTACTCTGCCTTTGTTATTGACAAAGTTGCTTTTCTCTTTTTCTTTCCTTTGCCGAATTGCGTGGTTGTGTCGTCCGTGGTCGACAAAGCGAGTCGCCGTCGCCGAAGTTGTGTTCCTGCAGTGATGGCAGAGACGAACGGAGCAACACTGTTAGGTCGCCATGTCGTGTTTGTTTTGGTGAGTATAGCGAGAAAGAGGGAGGAAAAGAAGGTGCAATAATTTGGTATATCGAATGAAAAAAAAAAAATAGAAGAGAACAGTAATGCGGACGCATGATCATTGTTTCGTAACACGTCCTCTGCAGGCAATAAAGATGACAGCGACACCAAGTGTCAAAAACCCTTCCCGCACTGATGGACTCACGTGAGGAGGAAGGCTGACAACCTGCCCCCTTTGAATGGGGCTACTCTGGATCTGTCCCTGCCTCCCTCGTCTATAATCTATTTTTCTCTTGTTTCCTTCCAAATTACATTCCTTTAATTTCCTCAGCCTGATACTTTGTGACACCTTCGCTTATTGGCCGTCATGATCGACGATAAGTGTGAAATTCAGTGGCAGGAGACGAACGCCGCGAGAATCCTTTTTTTTTTTTCGGTACCGCATTAATGAAACACTGACTGAACCCATGAAAAGTGCTCAAAATGCACTTTTTCACGCCTGTCTGAGCTAAACCGTGACTGAAAATGGGGTGCTTCACTAAAAAAGTAAAGAAAAAAGAAAGTGATGCATTTTGATCGCTGTTCGTATAGGACTCCTTCTCGTGCGGGTAGTTCGAAAACGTTGCTTTGTTACAAGCCTCCGGCGTCCATTTATGAGTGTGCTGACGGAAGTCGCATACACCCCTGCTTCTTCTGTAGGACTTGTCTGCCCATATACGCTGATAACTGAACCAACAAACAAGTAAACTGTGTCCGATCCCCTACTGAGAGCATGTGCGGTCGAACTTGCAAGACAGTTATAGCTCGGCGCTGAAACGGCACGACCCACCGCGCGTACACACGCCCTGAAAGCCACGAGCGGGAGCAGTGGTCCTTCCCTGTGTTTGACGTGAACAGAGGACGCCGTAGCGAACGCATTGGACACGCGCGGACCCGAGTGCGCCGCCGGTCACTGCATGTGTTGCGTGACCGAGCGATCGGTTGACGTCTAGCGCGACTCGGCTGTCACCTCGATTCGGTAGCGCATGGAAGAAGGGTGTGATCGTGGACCCGCTGTGTTTTGCCCTGGCCGCCACCTGACGGAGCGAGCGAAACGGTCACCCGAATGCGTGCTGCCAGCGCTATAGGTATACTATGATCTATAGCAGCGACTGCAGCGCCCGTAACGCCTTTAGCGTTCACCGCGGGGCGCAGAAGCGCTGGGCGCCCGCGATTTCACGTCGTTATGCGGCGTGACGTGAAGGCACGCCGCGAGAAAGTGCGAAGGCAAAGTCGGGATTTGAAGGCGACGTCGGAAAAACAGCAAGTGGCCGCCACGTCGTGTGGCAAGTGTGTAGATGCGTTGCCGAACGTTCGGAGAAATGAGAGACAAAATAGTAACTGGTTATCTTAGCTTCGGAAGCCAACGCGTCAACGCGGTTCTCCAAGGATGACGTTGACGCGGCGAACATTCTTCTCTCAATAGAGCATATAGCGAGGACCTGCGGGGCTGCTAAAAAAAGGACTCGGTGTTTTTTTTTCCTTTCTTTTTGGAAATGGAGTTGCGTTGCAGGCAGATACTAGCTCAGTTAGTTAAAAGAAGAACCGTAGGTGACGTACACTGAGCAGAATTCGAGACGCGAATAAATGTTTACGGAGGGGCCTGTAAAACAGTTGTAGCTCTATAATAATCCTTTGTGGTTACTATCTAAACTACCGACGACTTTCTGCAAGCAAGAATGAATAATTTTTTCTTAGTGCCCAAATAATTATGCCGTGTTATATGAATTGAATAATGAAAGCTTAATTGCCATTTTCTTTTATATCTTTTGGAGGAGGCGGGGGGGGGGGGGGGTGCAGGTACTGGCGTGAGGAAGCTTAAGCGAGTGCCTCGTGTCTTTTTCACGAATCGAGAGCTCTGGACCACGCCTAGAACACGTTCTCTATATGAAGCGTATCCATGAGCACAAAGGATAACTGTTTCGCTGTATTTCCTCAATTAATTTAGACCGTTCTGCCGAATTTCATTAAGAAAAACAACGGCTGCGTTAGCCCACGTTGCTATAGAGTCAAGTTTCTCGGGGAGTTTTCCGCTAAGCATTAACACCCTGTCACATCGCGATTGCCCCGAAATGGCACCTTCAGGTGGCCCTTATATTTCCCGTCTGTTTTGCAAGAGTTTCCATCGCTGCGTGAATGCCCTGTGCGAAGACGGAAGAATACACTTGACGTGCTGTCTTAGGCAGGGCGAAGGAAGGACAGGTATCGTTGCATGGGCGGCCCGTCGATGTCAGCGGGAGAGATTTGTGTCGCGCCCAGTAGTGGCTCCAGGCCCCGAAGGACGCCGACGTCGGGAGGAAAGCGCTGAGGGAGCGGTCATCTCGAGGATGACAGCAGCGCTGCACGTGAATCGGCTATCGTCTGCGCTGCGATCGTGCCGCGAGTGATGCGTGGACATCGTCAGCGACAGACCTAGCTGTTCCGACTCCGTTAGTGTTCCGCTTCCTGTATATAGCTTTGCCTTCTCATGTTTCTGTGCACGATACTATCGGCGACTCCTGCCGGCCGGATCTCAGTGACAACACCCCGCTGCAGTGAACAATGACGTTTTGTTGGTCGAACGCTGGAGTGGTTGCTCGTAGGTGATTTCATATATTATAGGTAGCTGTCACGTGACTTGATGACGCAGCTTCTCGTTGTGGTGTTCCTCCGACATGGCGGATATAGGGTGACGTCATTGTAGAATATTCGCTATGCTGCGGGTAAACTGCTTCAATGTCATAGAGAGGCGGCGGTCATAACACCGCTTGCGTCCGTGCCAGAAGCACGGCAGAACTTCCGCGCGAAAGCTTCTCGCCGTGCTGGTCGTGCACTGGTCCTCCATCATGGCGGCTAGGGGGATGTCAATGAAAGCCAGCCGAAGCATTCATGAATTCTTTCAGGAGTTTATACCCTGTGCCCGTCATTTTGTCACTGGGAACTTCGGGTAGACATCGCAGAGATAAAATAAGCATGAAATAATGATTAAATAAAGGTACTGCGTAAACCTGCCACGGCGCTTCAGTGGCTATGACATATACTGCAGCTGCAGGTCACAGGCGTGATTACCGGCCACGGTGACCGCATTTAGATAAGGGCAAACTGTAAAAGCCCGCATGTGCGGAGCTCAGCGATTGAAACACGATATTTGGAGCGCATAGCTACCGGCGCTTTTTGCGCCATCAGTCACTTCTGGATGATCGCTGTGGGACCAGATGCACTCACAATGATTTACAAAGGCTCTCGCTATAGCACCAGCAGCAACGTGCTGGCACTTTTAACTACCGCGTTTCAATCGTTGAGCACTGTGCTTATATATAGTCATAATCATAAATCTCAGTAGTCATTCGTAGTCATAAGACATTCTCATAAACAGGGTGTTTCGCGTAACTTGAACCAAGCAATAAAAAAAAAGTGGTTATTTCTTATTCTATCGCTATCATTTAAAAAGCCTATGACTTATCAGGGACGACGGCGCTTTCTTTCCGTGGGCCACCGTCAAAGAAGCTGACCTAATGTGAAGCCGATGATTAGAGGCGCGGCCGCTCCCACATTATTCGCCGCCTTCGACAGAAAGACAGCGCATGGGCCATGCACGTAGTTCCCAGCCGTTTACGTACTAGCAAGAACTGGCACTGTACAGGAGCAAATCGGACATCTGCGAATTCCGCCATATTGTCAAATTCTGTAATGGCGGTAGCTGGAGCCAATCAGAGGAGGCCTCAGCAGCTTTCTCGGCCAATCAGAGCTGGCAAGATGGCGAGCGCGACAACGTGGTGGAATTTGACAGCGTCCAGGGTGGGCATCCATTGTTAACGAAGTGCAGGACGAATCGAATGGGCTTGCGGAGAGTTAATGACAGGCGAAGCACACAGACACTACAGGGTAATATTTCTCTCTATACTGATACCAGTATGAGACATTGCCGGAAGTGAACCGACCCTCATTTGACGACACGTGCACAGCACGCCACGCGTGCAACGCGTGACTCGTGCAGCGTGCGTCACCCACGTGTGCCACTGACGCGGAAGTGGACGCTGCGGAAGTGGATGTGCACGGGGGGGTCTTCAGCAAAGAGCTCACTTCCAGGTTGGCGCTGCGCGCAGGATCGACGTCGAGGGCTTCGCAATAGCGCACAGTGCTTGCTTCGATTATTGGTCACTGCTTGAAGAAAAACAAGCTTGAAGCCACCGACAACAGCGCTCAGATAGACATATGTGTGGGCCGAGAATTGCAGACACGGATATGGAAGCGCTCAAGTGGTTGCACGCTTGTTTTTCTTTTCTGTTTTATACCACCAATTTCCGCGGAAATGTAGCCGGCATTACAGCGAAGTGTGTTGAATGATTCCCCCCCCCCCCCCAAAAAAAAAAAAGAAGGAAGAGTGCACTGCAAGCAGAGATTTTCTTCGTCTTTTGGTTTTGACAACGCATAATTCGCGGCCGCGAGAGTCACCAGTGAGCCTGAGTATAAGTTGCGTATTGCCATTTTAACATAGCAACCTCAATGCATAGCCTGTAACAGTCAGTTCTAACCCAGTAACTTCAGCTCACATACTATAAACTTCTTTTTGAATAATTGCTAAAGAATGCGCCGTCAAACTAAAGAAACATTTGTGTTTTGCCGGCACATTGTTCGCGGCGGTGATTGTCACTATATGGATACCTGGCATATACCTTTTTTTAAAGATTGGTAACATCAACGCACATGTAATGCGGAATTCGAGCCAGCTGTTCTATAGGCATGTTGATTTACGCAAAAATCCTGAAACTCTAGCTTCTTTCACTCCCCCATATCCCTCTTCCCACGTGTAGCGTAGCAAACTGGACTAAGTCTATTTAACCTCCCTGCCGTTCCTTCCTCCCTTTTCTCTACATCCCTCCCTGGAGCTAGCACGGATTTAAAGGCGTGCTTTTGCGCAAATATTGTAGTTAAATAAATTTGACTTTAAATATGGGATTAACTTCTTGACTACTGTCATAGAGGCATCACGTAATCAAGGAGTACAGGCTTACGTAAATATCTTGGAAAATATCTACAGAGATTCCGCAGCTACCTTAGTTCTCTACAAGTAGAAAGATACCTATAAAAGAAGATGTCAGACAAGGAGACACAATCTCTCCAATGCTATTCACTGCATGCTTGGAAGAAGTATTCAAGCTATGAAATTGGGAAGGCTTGGGAGTAAGATAAACGGCGAATATCACAGCAACCTACGGTTTGCGGATGACATTGTCCGGTTCATCAACACTGGCGACGAGTTGCAACAAATGATGGAGGACCTTAACAGAGAGAGTGTAAGAGTGGGGTTGTAGATTAATATGCAGAAAACACAGACAATAATCAATAGCCTGGCAAGGGAACAAGAGTAAGAGTAAGATCTTTTTAAGTAAACGACCATTACTTGATACATGACTGTCTGAATTCCGAAATTTTAACGCATTTGTTAAAATCGTTTATTCAAAGCGCAGATCAGTAAATTGCAACTGGCTTCATGCACTGCCTTTCAGGCTGTCGCCGTAATAATGTATTATTATTATTATTATTATTATTATTATTATTATTATTATTATTATTATTATTATTATTATTATTATTATTATTATTATTATTATTATTATTATTTTACTTTAAGCCACAGCGCTATCGAGCATCGACCTTTTTGTAGCGTGCACCACCGAGCGGAGAATGCATTGAGATCTCAGCTGAACCGTATAACCGCAACAAAGAACGGCTCACATACCTTGACTGCCTTTATTTCTCTCTAATGGATCCGCCCCGCATTAAATTGACTTTCCTCTGGCTCGAAAAGCAGGAGATTTGTATCTTTCTCAGCCCTCCGTCGGGTGTAGGTTTCAAGACAGGCTTCCAGATGATAACAGCGAAGGCATCAAGTTCCACGTGCCTGGTTTTCTTGCATTTCTCATGCGTGACGCGTCGCTGTTTCGCTCTTAAAGGCTCCCGTTACGCGGCGGCCGTCAGATCCAATTTTGTATGCACGGTATCTGTGGCACGCGCACTGCGCGCCCAAACAGTGTCCCGCTAGTTCTGTACAGTGCCATGAAGCCTGCACGCTTGTAGTGAACCGGCCTCTGTAACCGTAATAAGGTGTTCCCTTAGTGGAGCGGCTAGGAGCGTAAAACGGGAATACGCTCTCCGCTCACAAGTATACGTACTTATAGCTATTATACCGTTGTATATACGAAGAAAATTGCGGATTTTTTTCGCTAATGGAATCTTATATTGAAGCGGTTGCCTGATGCAATGGTAGAACGAATGATAGCAATGATGAATGAATAGCTGTGCGCAGAACGCAGTACAGCTTCTTGCTGGACGAGTTATGGTACATAGATCTGAATAAACAGGAAACAAGCGATCCCGTCGCATCCTGCACCGATTATAACAAAGTTTTTCCGGGCAGCAGCCCGTCCGTCTCAGGCGTCTGCTGACGGGGGCTGTCACCACAGCAGCCTGGTGTTACAGAGTGGACCTCATCTCGGAGAACGACAGCGCGTGCTCTCACTGCGCCCAAAACGCCCACGCTGATCTTAATCACCTATTCTGGACATGTCTTGGACTGCAACAGTACCAACGCAAAGCCCTGAATATGCTGCCAGCGGCGACCCACGTAGCTGTGCTCGTGACTACACCTTCGGCCTGGTCCGAACAGTGAAGAAATATTCTTTGAGAGAGTGCTTCTGTATGTACGTAGGATCAACCTAGCTCAGAATTTCTAAAATCCCAACCCCTTAACCCCTCCCCATCACACCTTCCTTTTGCGTTTTCATCCATATGGTCAATACCAATATATGGTGGTATTCAGAGAGGAAAATAAGAAAAGAAAAGCAAAGCAAAGCAAAGCAAAGCAAAGCAATGCAAAGCAATGCAAGCAAGCAAGCAAGCAAGCAAGCAAGCAAGCAAGCAAGCAAGCAAGCAGAAAACCAGCGGAAATGACGTGAGGGAAAAAGTCGGGAGGTATATGGTTGAACGCATGTTATGGTACGGTATGTGGTATATGGTACAACGGATGGTGTGGTATGTTACGGTACGACATGATATGGGCACGGCAGGGGCCCTGGTTTAGGTAGAATGCAGTCCGTGCATAGTTCACAACTGCGGCTTTCATAGCGCTGCGCGGAACTATCGCAGAGGTCCGTGCGTTTTACGGGCGCCCACTGGCGCTTCACTGCGCTCACGCCTCGCGACATTTCTCTGGGCGTCGGCCAGTTATTCCCTCCTGCGCGCTTTCTGTACTAATACTTTGCTTCTCCGTGCGGCCTGCATATGCAAATGAGGTTCACGCGGTGCCGCCAATCAATCACTATCGGGCGCGCCGCACTGGCGACGCGCGCGGACGTTGCACGCTGCTCTTAAGTGGTTACGCAACATTCACATTGTCGTTATATTCTGCACTACTTCCAGGCTGAGCTGGCACGTACACACGAGGAGGTTAGCCTATAGCTGTGACCAAGCTAGTCGAGATTCACTTCTCATATTTTAGTTCCCTAATATGTCTTAATATGAAAGAAGGAGCGATGAAGACTGCTAGATTAGCATTTAAACAGTCAGATACTGAGGTTAGAAGGCAAATTCGGCGAAACTTCTTTATTTGTACGAACTCGTTTACATTTTGTTTCATCGTCAACTCTTCCCCTACACCCCCTCTCCCCCTTTTTTTTTCTCTTTTAAGCGCCGTTCAAGCGCTTCATCTGAAGTATCCCTTTGCATTCAAAACTGCTGCCATGTTAAATTGTCATAGTGACTGGGACCATGCGCTTGCCACGAGTTTGAAAGTGAAGAAGAAAGTTAAAATAACAACACGAATATTAAAGCACTAAATAAGTCACAATTTCGCTGTAGGTAGCATGGCAATGACTATCAATTCGCATTCCATGTGTGCCGAAGAGATAGACTAACACATATAAGCCGCACATCGAACTACACCAGCCTGTAGCCGAAACTGGGTTAGCACCTACATACACGCGATATCGTCGGCAGACACGTGGGCCTCGATTTTTCCTTCAAGATCAAACCAGAACCGCAGCGGGAATCGGCAAAAGAAGCGAGATGAGAAAATTATGGCGGAAGAAAGCTTTCGGCTACATTGCGTACCGACAGCTCCATCGTTTTCATCGGTGTCCCTGCTCCGATACACCACTACGTTAACCCAGGGAAAGGGCACTAGGCTAATCCCGATTTACCGCTTCTCTGACTGTGAAGTGTGGCGTGTTCGGCAGAATAAAAACACTGGGTGCTTCTTTTTATGCATTTTCATAAAGGTGCGATTGACATGTGCACGCAGGGCTAGTATACTTCACTGATTTCCACGAGCTACGTTTTCCCGCTTCCCTAGCTTGCTCATATACCGGTCCCCGTTTACATTCTGCGGTTCTGAGGAGCTGGAGACGATAGAGAAGGAAGTGAAATACTGTCGAAGATGAAGAGGCATATTGGATTCGTACGTTTCCTCAACGGCGTCTGTATACCGCAGCACTCCTTACGCCCCCACGTATACATGCCCATGGCGTTCCCAAGCCCGGCGTATGCGAATCGCATTGACGCCGGAAGGAAGCGGAAACGCGCAGTGTGAACGCTAGGCTTCCGAGCGAGTCGGTGAAAGAGTTAGGAGACAGACGAAATGGCAGCTCGGGAAAGGGCGCGAAGGCAGCGCTGGCATTCACCGACCTAAAGCCGCAATGGCGGTGTAGTGAAAGTGCGCAGGGAACAGCAATAGAGCAAGATCGAGGAAAGAAAGAAATAAAGAAAGAAAGAAGGAAAGAAAGAGAGAAAGAGTAAAATGAAAAGAATCCAACGAAATAAATAAGCAAATAACGAAGGAAACAGAAAAGGAACAAAGCTATATTCACGGAATAGAGGCTTTCGGAATATCGGTGTCTTGGCCTAGTCGTACACCGCCCATTATACGTACGGCATTGTCATCCGCACGAAGTTGGCGCGCGCGGAGAGTGTGTTTATGCGGGAGGAATCGCGCGTGGTGGTTTTGGCCTGTCAGTTCTCTCTTCTTTGGCTGACAGCGGCTGTGCGCGGCACCGCGCGTACACAGCCGCGGGCGTGTTTTGCTGTCTCTTGCGCCGACGACCGCTGAACGGTGCCATGGCATACGCCGCGCGACGACGCCCTCTCCACTCACGAGAAAAAAGACTCGGCGCGCCTGTGCCTAACCACGAGTTATCACCGTAACCTTCTTGTATCGATCGTAGACTTTCGTACCGTGATGAATTGACGACACTCTGCCGCTATATTCTTGCAACAAGTGTGGGAATCATAAATTTAGTTCGCGGATTTTTTCGCGTGGGTTTGACCCGGCTTCTGGAAAACACGAGAGCATTGCTTCTGCCCCAATTCTTCGTTGCTGACAATTTCAGTTAAGTGTTGAGAATTTTCAGATGAACACTGAAAAATACAATTGTGAAAGAAAAGCTCAGTGGCCCTTCTACTCTGTGAACAACGATGACCAGCGATGCTATGTAGGTGGGCCCTTGAACGTCGAACTGCACCTGCGCCGCGGTTCGTCCAAGCATTCCATTATCTTCGGGATCGGCCTACGTATGGGGAGTGCTTAACTCCTTCTTCACCTCCGCTGGGGATAGGCCCGGTGTTGCACTATCTTCGGGATGGGCCCATGTATGGGGAGAGCTTAACGCCTGCTTCACCTCAGTCGCGGGTCGGCCCGGCACTGCAGTATCTTTGGGATCGGCTAACATATGGGGAGTGCTTAACGCCTGCTTCCCCTCTGCCGCGGGTCAGCCCGGCATTGTACTATCTTCGGGATTTTTTTCTACACGTTGACACAATAGTGGGGTAAGTAGCCCTTAGAATGCCCTTCACCAGGTCTGACCATTTTGAGCTGACAAGCGCAGAACATACATTGCGCGATAACGATCGTGTCTGCAAAATATTATCGCTACGCGCCGCGGAAAGATCTGAAATTTCAAACCGAATGCTGTTTCTCCTTCTCCTCGCGGCCGCCCCGCTCCAGGCCGGACGGTGATGTAGTCGTGCCCCTGCGCCTACGTAGTCGTATCTGCAGTGTGACGTCGCTCGTGGTGACACGTGAATTCGAGAATTATTCAAGACGACATCTGTTATCTGTGCGATCTGTTGCTTGAATTGACGAACAGAAGTTTAGAGAAATAATAAAACACACAAACGGAATGTCTGTGTGTTTATTGTTTTACTTCGCACCGAAGCAAGAGAGATGTACTTCTGCTTCGTCTGCTTGTTCACACTGTCGTGCGGTCACGTGCGCAGGTACCGAACCTATGCCATTTTCTACCGTGTTCCAGCACGTGATCACGCTCTGCGATCCGCTTGTTCTGCCTCAGTATTCGTGTAGCACTGAATTATACCGCTAGTCATGTTTCCTTGTGCACAGCGCGTAAGTGTGCGTCGCACTGAAATAAAAGGCGAGGAGGAAAAAAAATGAAGGCGGGGCCTGTGACGTATGCATCCCGCGATCCTCGAGGTCCCGTACGTTAGAACGCACGGAAGAAATTATTTCGTTTGCGTAGGCTAGACGGGGCGAGTGGAGAGAGCTGCCTGCTGAAATCATGGGTTCGCGGCACTGAAATATTTCTATCTCGGCTAATAATGGGAGCCGATTTGAAAAAAACAAAATTGTGGCAGAACGCTCCTTAGAGGACACGTAACAACTTCCAGCGTATAACCAACATTTGCTATGGGGCCTGGTGAGGGGCCCTTTAACTGCTTCGCTGTAAAAACTAATAAAAAAAAGAATTTATATTTTTTATTACAGAAAGTATATTTTAACAGAGAGAACAGATTCATACATTTTAAAAAGGCTCGTTTTGTCTGTTTGTGGCTGATGTGCAGTGTTTCGTTATTATAACAGAAGCCGTCCCCATAGGTAAAGTGAACAATTTATTATCCATAATAGAAGGGTCATGAGGCCATTCTCGACGCTCTTGTGACGGTTGGCCTAGGTGGTCGAGTATTTTTGTGGATTGCAAGTTACCTATCTGCAAGATCATTCTATGTGTTAACTGACGATGGCCCGACTACGCGACACTATACCAGCAGGGGCGTTTCTCAAGGCGGTACTCTCAGCCCGACGCTATTCAACTTCGCTCTTATTGGGCTTGCTGAATAGTCGCCAACTACCACCAAAATTTCAATATACGCAGACGACATCTGTGTCTGGACTTCGGCAGTCACACGTCCTCAGATATGCGCGGCTTCAAAGAGCGGCAACTTTGACAGCGAACTACTTGTGTAAACAAGGTCTCAGCATATCACCAGAAAAATGCGCACTAGTGGCATTTACTCGCAAACCGATGACGGACCATTTCCTATGTCAGAACCCACAGATTCCTTGGCGTAATTATTGACCGAGACCTCTGTTGGAGCCCGCACGTGGTCTACATGAAACGGCGCCTGACAGCAACTTCCCAGTTGCTTAAATACTTGACAGGAAAGACGTGGGGGGTGTCAGTAGACGCAATGCTGAAACTCTACAGAGTTCTCCTTCTCGGTTTTTTAAGATATAGTCTACCTGTTCTGAACAACACCTGCAAGACAAGTATTCGTGTTCTGCAAGCAGCACAAGCTCAAGCACTCAGAGTTTGCCTTGGTTTGCCCAGGTGCACGTCAACAGAGACAACTATTGTGATTGCTTGGGACTATCCAATGCAAACTCACATTACGGTGGAAGCCCTGAGAACGCACATTAGACATTTTGCACGTGCCCCCTATCACCACCTTGCAACACTACCTTCAGACAGGCACCAAGCATCATGCTCTAAAACTATCGTCAAGTAGAACGACAAACTTCCCTCGGGCTTCACCGCTGCATCTAAACCATCGATACCCCCTTGGTGTCTTATCAGCCCCACAGTCCATGCCAGTGTACCAGGAATCGGGAAAAAGTCTGAACTGTCGTCGCCTGTGCTGAAACAACTGTCTCTGCTTCTTCTGAACGAGAGGTACGCGGACAGTGAACAAATTTATACTAATGGTTCCACAAACATACAGTGTTCGTCCGGTGCTGTGGCTGTCCCAGCAAGAGCTATTACCATCACCTTTAGGACTGATCACCCAACAACATCAACATCTGCGGAACTAGCTGCTCTTCGCGCTGCACTTTGTTTCGTCAATCGGGAGCCACCTCGACAATGGTCAATCTTCTGCGACTCAAAGGCAGCCCTACAATCTGTGCTATAAGCTCTGCGTCGCGGGCCATTCGAACAGCTCGTATTCGATATTAGATGCCTACTCCATACAACACAGGAGAAAGGACACCACGTGATGTTTCAGTGACTGCCAAGTCACTGCGGCGTCACTGGAAACGAAGACGCCAATAATGCCGCTCGGGCAGCTCTTGAAGACGCACACGAGGAGGCCATACCACTTTCACGATCCGACGCAGCTAGCATACTTCGAGTGCTTGCACAGGAGATCACGCTCTCTCTATGGTGCACACCAAACAGCCAGACCAACCGGAGCAACCGTCAATACCACCTGCCATCTTTGATGCATCTCTGTATGCCAACTGTACTCCGCCGAAGAGAGGCGACTCTGCTTTATCGCTTATGGCTAGGGGTGGCTTTCGCGAACTCTTACTCATTTCGCATTGGAATGGCCGACAACGCTCTTTGCAAAGCTTGTCTTTGTGAGGAGACGCTGGAACACATTCTGTGCGACTGTCCTGAATATAATGTTCAGCGACAGTCCCTGGCATCCGTTCTAGCGCACCTTAACACTAGACCATTGTCCCTCGAAACGATTTTCACATGCCGCTGACAGAAGACATCGCAGCTGAAGGCGACGAAAGGACGATTTCGGTTTTTGAAAGAGACGGAATTGGACAAGCGGCTGTGACAGTGATATCACGTACCATGCCAGATTGATGGACTCCAACGGACGATGTGTGTGTGCTGTGCTATGTGCTCTCTCTTCCTCTCCTTCCCCATCTTTCATCCCCCCCATCCCGCTCCCATGTGTAGGGTAGCAAACCGGTTAAGCTAAACTGGTTAACCTCCCTGCCTTTCCTTCACCACTTTTTCCTTCCTATTATCCACACTGTGAGCGAAATGAAGTTTTCTTCGTCCTTTGCTATCCTCAGTTAACAATTGTGTGCAGCTTGAATTCGCGAGCCACGCAACTATAGGCAGAGAGACCTCATATGCGCGAGCCAATGAGGCCCCATTTCTGGGAACAACAAATGCAGCTTCTCTCCGCAGAGAAGTCATGTCACTCAGAGCATCGCTGTAAACACGCAGAGAGTCGATATTTGGGGTGTGTCGCGTAGTGTAGGCTGTCTTGTCACATCTCGTATGCTCTGTGTATAGCGTGCTTAATTATCTCTACCTGTATGATCTGTTACGATCGCATCCCAGTGTTTTACCCTTTCGCATCCCATGAAAGCGACAGTCATGAGAGGAGGAAAAATTTTCCATGAGGGAATCAACTATGTGATTTTTTTCTTCTCTAAAACGATGAGTAAAGACATGAATAGGAAACTCTGGTGAAGCTATGGAAAAGTGAGGAACAGATGGCATTGGTTTTCTTAACAAAATTGGCATATCTTTTCCTGTTCTTTTTAGATCTTCATTTTTACAGTGTAGCTTTGCAACGTTTTTTTTTGTGCAGCAGTTTATTTTTTAACGTTCAGAACTAATTAATTATGCTACGTAATTCCGGCCACGTATGTGAATTGACACTCTCGATTATGTGCGTGTCGCTACTCGTCAGATATGAAAGATATCGCAGCAGTCACTTATTTTCGAGCGATTCCTTGCGTACATAACGTTCTGAAAAGAACCTAACTGTAGAATTTATAGGTTGTAAGCGCGAATAAAAATTACCTCGCTTAGCAAGTGATGTTTGGCGAATCCATGTAGAATCTGCCATTCTACTGGTGGTTTAGACGCCGCACTTGAAGTGCAGGTGAACACTATATATAGCGCCAGTTTTCCCATATAAGTGCCTTTATGTAAAAAGTCTAAGCTAGCATGCATCTTATAGGGAGCACCCACGTTGACGTTACGAAAGGGATACTGTTGTTCTAGTCACGTTTCCCACGCGTGTTGGGACAGCTGTCAAAGAAGCAGGAGGAGGAGGAGGAGGAGGATGTTTTCTGCAGACGGATCTAGTTTTGCTTTACTGGCCGTCAAATGCTCCGCCCGAACGCCGCCTTTGATGTGAGTTTAGGAAAGTGGCAGATAAAACATAAATACCCAAGAAAGTGGATGGGAAAACGGCCGGAAAACGGCCGCGGTCGCTCAATTGATACAGCAGCGCACGCGTAATGCGAAGACGTGGGATCGTTCCTCACCTGGGGCAAGTTGTTCTTACATCCACATTCATTTCCATTAATTTATCACTTCTTTAATTCAATTAGTAATTACAAGTAATTTCCCCTATGTTTTCCTTGGATTCATTGTTTGTTGGCTTCTTATGCTATGATTAATAAAAATCGGGCCCCTCGGTTAACCCCATTCTCGTTTAGATACAAGCTCATTCATTCGGTGCACAGAGAAGCCGAACGGGATGCAAGCCGGCAGCTTGTGAGTCATCCAGAGCGAAATGCCGCGTCGGCGCGACCTCCCTCTCGACAAAACGATCCGTGATGACTCTTACGAGCGTAACCGCTTCCGAGCGAAGTCCGCCTTCCTTGAGAACTGCAAGACAAGTGGATACACTTCCTTCCTGAACGTGCACTTCCCTCCACACTAGCGTGTGGGGTGCATTGGCGCTGAAGTGCTTCAACTAGAGTCCGGTGCTGTGTAACGAGTCCCGAACATTTAACCAAATAATGTTCAAGGGCACTGTGAGCCCGACACCTATTACATACTGACAGCGTGATGAGTCTGATGTTCTATATACCGATGTTGAGTCCGATGATGATGATATGAGTCACCATATATATCTTATGACGTTCGATGTGCCGATGCCAGAGTAGGCGCTGAGGCGATGCAGCCGGAAAGTCTCCGGCATCGCTTATTTGTTTCGTCTGTGATACGGAGCAGAGAATTTTCGCTACGTCGGCGATATCAACAGTGAACTTTCTTTTCTTCTCTTAATCTTTTTATCCTATTTCCCCCTCAACATTGTAGGATAGCGAACCAGGCTCAGTCCTTGTCTCTTTCGTCACACAATGCTAGTGAGGTAACTACTATAAGGATTATTTATCGCTGGCGACAGTTTCCGTTTTGCGTTTTCTTTGCTAGCCTGAACTCCAAGGCATCATGAGTTACTATCAGCCGCCTCACCGATCACTGCGCCTATATAGGAGGAAATCCATAGGAAGTTCATGAAAACCAAAGCTGAACAATTTTTTTTTGCCCTGCGTAAGGAGCGTTGAGTGCATTTCATCCAGAGGAACCCCCTCTGTATAGCAAAAGCAGAGTGGGCTTGCCAAGAAGCTGTGCCCGGCATTACCTTAGCTTTCTTAAGGCTGACTCAGTGACCGTACTCTGGCACGCTGTCGTCGAGACGACGAAGCCATGTCGGACAGGCTAGGACACCTTTATTGTCGTAATTACAAACGCTGCTGCGCTGCCTCCATGTGTTCCTTATCGACCGAACCGTCGGTAAAGAGTTTAAGATACTGATCGCATATTATCTCCAAGTGTTCAAGCAACCAAGACTAAGCTGCCGCGACAGGTGTAGAGATCTTGGCGCGAATTCGAGGAATTGTCCTATGGCAGTGCAGAGAGAGAGAGAGAGAGACGGAAATATGAAAGACATAAACGCTAATTAGAGGAGCTGTCGGGTTGGCTAGACTTCCTTGTGGGTAGGGGAAATGGTAGAAAAAAATTAGAAGAAAAGACTATCTGGAAATAAGATCTGTTCGCGCAAACACGATGAAGGTTTCCTATTATTGATTAGAGTAAAGGCTTGCGCGTGACCAATGGAACATCGTTTGGAAACTGCAGACAAAAAACGAAGTGTCTGGAGCTCATAGGGAAAGTGCGCTACTCCTCACATCTCCGAAGGCGACCTAGAATGGCTCGCCTCACTTACACAACTCGCGTAAGCATTCGTTGTATTGAGAAATGGCTGTTGCGGCTGAGCTTGAACCCTCTCTTTAGCTAAACGTCGATCACGCGTTTCTTCCTTCCTCGCCGGGGTGCGGAAGGGGGCGCGACCCTCACGGAGAGAAAGAAAGTGGAAACCATCGACCGGGAGAATATGCGGCAGTGTCTTTGTTCCTGAAAGAACAAACGGACGTTCTATTCAGCTGGGGCGGGACGCTGTTGGAGCGCACACACGTAATACATATGCACGACACAATGAGCCGCTGTGACCTCTTCGCCTCGTGTCGGTGTCGAGTGCGTGCCTGCGTTGCGTGGTGGTTTTAGATGCGCGTAGGACTTCGAGATTACCGCTGTAGAGAGGGGCCGGGAAATACGTGTCACTGTCCTCGAATACGAAGCGAGTTCCAAGCTGGCGACCGAGGAATAGGCAAGCGGAAAGAATGAGCGCGGAAGTCTGTCCGCGCTTGCTCGGGACGGGTCTGCATGCCGGAAGATCATCCCAACAGGGCGCCTCAAGAGTTGTTCTAGCTGGCGACACAGAATATGGAGTTGCTTGAAAGCTTACTACGTGCGTGGCTTGTTCGCTGTTTGCTTCGCGCTAAGCCTGTAGTTGAAATGAGAGCAAGTATTTAGGGTATATGCGTGATTCGATGGACTGTATGAATATAAAGGTTGTGTTGCTTCCGAAGGCGAGCGAACTGACGTTGGTGTTCACCTTTAAAATAGCACAAATATGAGAATGGAGTGGTATAAGAGCTGGAATAAGCGTACATTAAAAACGTCTCTCGTTTTCATGGAGAGGTCAGACGTGATTGCTGCTTAGCCTAAACAAGCGTGCGGAAAACAGAATTAATACTTGCCCAGTCCTATATTGTATACGCATGCTATTCTGATACTCTCGCAAGATGGCCGCTTCAAATGCTTTCGTTTGGTTGAGCCTTTGCAATCGCAGGTAACTCTTTTGGATGAAGTTGACGCCTAAGATAAGAGTTGTAGACCCGAGGATGCAAGCGAGCACGTCAGATAACTCTCGTGGAAGAAAAGGTACAGCTGCTACAGTTGCGGTACACTCTTCGTGTTTCATTTCCTAAAAATACCGTTGCAACTAGTTGCGTCTCATTATGCGCATGTCTTGAGCCATCAAAGCAGTCGGGGGGAATTCTTATATGTGGGGCGCGGCAATCCTGGGATTTTGATTCTCTGATTCATTTTCTTCGTGTCTTCTAGAGCTGTGGATTTTGACCCTTTGAATGAGTTGTGAAAAGTTGCACGTTAAATTAAATATTAAATTGTTTGTTTTAACATTTCGAGAGAGAAATAATAATAATAATAATATTTGGGGTTTTACGTGCCAAAACCACTTTCTGATTATGAGGCACGCCGTAGTGGAGGACTCCGGAAATTTTGACCACCTGGGGTTCTTTAACGTGCACCTAAATCTAAGCACACGGGTGTTTTCGCATTTCGCCCCCATCGAAATGCGGCCGCCGTGGCCGCGAGAGAGAAAGGATGCATAGAAAGGCAGGAAGGTAAACCAGAGGTAGTTGCAGTTGGCTACCCTGCACGGGGCAGGGGAATGAGTAGTGGGGATAAAGAGAGACAAAGAACGGAAGAGAGAGAGAGAGAGAGAGAGAGAGAGAGAGAGAGAGAGAGAGAGGGAGGAGTACAATCAAAGTGCGTTCGCTATAGGGCGGTAGGGGGCGGCGTTTCTATAGTCTATCGTGAAGGCCCGTAGACCACAGGAATCTTAGTAACGCGAACAAGGC
This sequence comes from Dermacentor variabilis, assembly GCF_050947875.1. Taxonomy (NCBI): domain Eukaryota; kingdom Metazoa; phylum Arthropoda; class Arachnida; order Ixodida; family Ixodidae; genus Dermacentor; species Dermacentor variabilis. The sequence goes on from NC_134573.1 coordinate 134,240,929, forward strand.
CTTCTACTCGGACGTGCTTTGGGAGCAGTGGACTACAGATTTTAGTTCTGATAGGGAACGATTGTCCAATCGGTCCATCACTTGCGTCTCGGCACTAATGCGTGGCCAGAAACAGATAATGTGTGCGAGCGTCTCATCGCTGCTGCATGTGTCGCACGTGGGGCTGTCGGCCATACCAACGAGGAAGGCATAAGTGTTCGTAAATGCAACGCCTAGTCACAGATGATACAGCATGGTCTGTTCACGTCCACCAGACGGTAGGTGCATCTGTACGTCCGGAGAGAACGAACGCAAACGACACATGCTGAAAACGTTCGAGTACCACAGGGCCAAAATACAATCACGGGGCATCAATCGCAGCCCAGCCGCAGCGTCTGTTCGTGAAAGCGGAATCAAGACACGTTGACCACTTTCATGTGCAGATCGGGCGGCGTCGTTTGTGTACATTGGGTTAGGAGGGCGTTCGTTATAAAGGAATGATGAAGGTACGCGTTCCGCTTCACAATGAGGCTGCCACGCGGTGCCAGCCACCTATCAGATACTTAAATTAATCCTTTCACTTATAGTCAGAAACGAAATTTCTGTTTATGCATTCGTAATTTTCTCTCTCTGCGTCTAAAACCGAGAAATAGAAGTATACGCAGACTTCGTTACTCTTTTATTCACTGTTTTTGGGACCAGATGTAAACAGCAATGTACCGAACACAGAACCCTTGGATAACGCAGACACTCACGAAGAGATCTAGCAAGTAATTGTTTTCTATTTGACATAGTAAGTTATTACTGACTTGTGGATATCAGATAGTCCTAGATCACGCAGTTTACGCAATGTCAGAACAAAATATCAGAACACCAGAAAATTGACGGCAGCAGTTGTGCTGCTGGTAGCCACGTCTTGTGGTAATTTGTTCATACCCACGTTCAGGAATTTCGGACATTGTCCCCTTCGGCTATCTGCCGAACTTCACCGCAGTGCAGGCTGGTGGAACGCGGCTGGCGGAATGTGCCAACATTAACGTAGGTTTCTTTTTTTTCATTGATATGATATAAGGAGATGTTGGCGCGCAATTTAAGGCGCCGGCTACTCCTTATCTCTTGGGTGGTTCCGTCACACATCATTCAGGGTTCACGGTTACATATCAAATAATCTTTTCACACAAGCACCAGGACTTATAAAGCAACGTTTCCACAGGAAGACTATGGCAAATGTCTCCACACCTATGTAGTCGAAAGTCTCAAAAGTACAAACGATACTGTCGCCTAATAACACATTTTCTAGTCAGTGGGTCAGCGGGTACGTACAATATACATGGCAAATGTCTCCACACTTATGTAGTCAAAAGTCTCAAAAGTACAAACGATACTGTCGTCTAATAACACATTGTCTAGTCAGCGGGTGGTATATACATCGTGTAAATACATTAGCACATACAGTCACAACAAAGCAGTAAACATAACATAATTCCCAAACAGATGGATATATAGAGTGACATTGAAATGAACAGAACAATGAAAGCACTAATAACGTCCCACGATGCCGCTGTCTTCAAAAAAAGTCTTTAGTGCTTTTAAAGCGTTCTTCTGCAAGGCCGTTGTTGGCCAAGGGCCCAGAAGTTTCCTTAAACTGAAAGGTCTGCGGTCTAATTTACTTAGCGCTGATTTAAGTCGGCATCTTGGTGTGTTGTGATGTGGGCAATCTAGAAGGAGGTGATATATATCTTCATCTACAAATCCACAATCACATTCGGGGGTTTCCGTTCGGCCAATTCTGTGTAAGAAATGCTTTGTGTAGGCAGTGCCTAGCCTTAATCGATGAATAAGCGTTTCCATAGTTCTATCTAATGACAATGAAAATTTGAATTCAATAAATGGATCAATATGATATAAGTCAGAACTCTTAGAATTCTGGTCAAACCAAGTGTTTCTAGACATGTTGAAAGACGTTGTCCTTATAATGCAGCGTAATTCATTCTTTGATATTGGGAGCGGAGCCGTATCATCTTTCAGGTGCGCTTGTCGTGCTGCTTCATTAGCTGCTGTGTTGCCAGGAATGTTGCAATGCCCTGGTATCCACTGGAATGCTATTGCATGTTTCGCTTCGCTTGCTTTTGTGAGGTTTTTAAGTGTTTCATATATTATACTGTCGCTGAATGTTTTCCCCTTTGTGCTGCAGAGTGATAATAGAGCCGCCTGTGAATCGCTGAAAATTACCCATTTTTGCGCTTCTGTTACTGACAATATAAATTTTACCGCACATAGGATTGCGAACAGTTCAGCCGTTGTGGACGATGTCGCACGAGATAACTTAAATGATTCTTGTTTGTTGAGGTGCGGTATAATGAATGATGAAGTTGAAGAGGTTGCTGTACTGGAGCCGTCTGTATAGACGTGTGTGTATCCTGAATACTGCATATATATCTGGTATAGTGCTAGTTGTTGTGCAGCTTGAATGAACATGTCTCTTTTGTTGAATATCCCTTCTACTGACAATTCGATTTTTGGAACTGTAAGCAGCCATGGAGGATATTCGATGTCTGAGTTCCAAAATTCATTTCCTGGCAATATGTGAAGATTTTTTTGAATTTCTATATGAACATAACTGCTATCTCGTTTCATTATGTCTAGAGGCAATGGGTGGTTTTTATGCTGGGTTTGAAGACGGAAATAATGCCGGCATGTTTCTGTAGTTCGCATAACTGGAAATGGTGATTGGCGAGCTTCAGCTATTACAAGAGAACTCGAAGTCGCTCGTGGAACTCCTAGACATAGGCGTAGTCCTCTAGCTAAATGTCTTTGAAGTCTCTCTTCTGACGTGTGGGAAAGTCCGTGTAAGATGGGCGCGGAATATGCAATTTTTTGTCGTATTAATGCATTGTAAACAGTCAGCATGGACGATACTGATCCGCCCCATGATGTGCCTGCAAGTCTGTGAAGTACAGTCACTATGGCATTGACCTCGTTTTCGAGTTTTTTTAAGTGGGGTGCCCAGGATAGCTGCCTATCAAGTATTATGCCGAGAAATCGATGCTTTGTGACAATCATTAGAGGGTGTCCTTCCAGATTAAGAGTGAAATTTTTTAACTGCCTCCGAGTGAAGGGCAATACAGCAGTCTTTGCGTGTGATAGTACCATTCCTCTTTCTCTCAAAAATTGATTGATGATATTGATGCCGTCTTGCAATGCCATCTGGAGTAGTTGAGCATTAGACCCAGATGTCCAAATACACACATCATCTGCATACAGTGAAAACTTTAACTGTGATGGCAGTCTTCGCGGTAAATCAGCCATGACGCAGTTAAAAAGGAAGGGACTGAGTACGCTTCCCTGTGGTACTCCCTGTTTGACAATATGTTCAGCACTCTTTCCTTCACCCGTCTGAACAAATATTTTGCGACCTGATAAAAATTCAGAAATCCATCGCAAGAACCTGCCAGACAGACCAAGTTCCAACATGCTTAGCAGAACATGAACGTGACTAACGGTGTCAAATGCCCTCTTGATGTCTAGGAATACTGCTATAGTCATGTTTCCACGTGCACGCTCGTGCTCCACACCGGTTACTATATCTAATATTGCATCCATTGTGCATCTATGTTTTCTAAAACCTACTAAGTAGTTGGACAACACCTTCGTTTCATTACACCACCATTGAAGTCGCGCGTCAATCATTTTCTGCATTACTTTGCATAAACAACTTGTCAAACTAACGGCGCCGAAGGATTCAAGGCACAAGGGCGTCTTACCAGGTTTTAACATTGGTATGATTCGAGCGACTTTCCAAGAGTCAGGTACAGTCTCCTCTATCCATAAGTTATTATAGATGTCTAGGAGAGCATTTGTACCTGTCGGTCCGAGGTTTCTTAGCATATTGTACGTAATGGCGTCCGGCCCAGCAGCGGACTTTTGTCGACATGATGCAATTGCACATTGAAGCTCGCTTAATGTGAAAGTATGATCTAATTGAGGATGTTGGGCCCAGTAGCAAGCAGTAATTTTTCGCTTAGCCAACTCTACTGAAATTTCAAATTCTGTGCATTGTGATGAAACAGCAGATCTGGAAATAAGCTCACAAAATTCATCTGCAACTATTATTTCACACGTGTCCCGGGCTACAGCGAGAGCACGAAATGGGAAGCTTTGTGTTACAGGTCCGCTTAAAGAACGAATTACTAGAAAAATTCGTGGGACAGCCGTGTGAGGAGACAGCGTGCCGCAGAAATCGCGCCAGCGCCGTTTGCCTAAGCTTTCCATTCGTCTGCGCATTACATTGTGTATTTTCTGAGCGTTTCTGTATGCTTCTAAACTTCCGCTCCGTCGGTAAGCTCTTTCGGATCGGCGTCGGATGGCTCTTAGGTGTTCATATTCTCCGTCAACTGCAGCATAATCTTTTGGTATTGGGACCTTCTTTGTGCATATGTTCATATTATCCTGCAAAAATTCTGTAAATTTTTCCACTGTTGCATGTTGGTTAATTTGATCCGTTAGGCGGTACCGAAAAGCTTGCCAGTTGGTTAGTCTGCTGTAACGCCTGATATTATAGTGCATGCTAGGGTGGTTAACAAGGATGGGAAAATGATCACTTCCGCGCGTTTCCATATCTGTTGTCCATCCCACACCATTCACTAGATCATGTGAACACAGGGTAACATCTATGCAGCTTGAGTAATTATATCCAAGAAGGAATGTTGGCGACCCATCGTTTAAAACAGTCAAGTTGCATTTGTCTATGGCGCACTCAATAACATTACTCCGTGCATCACAATGATCACTGCCCCAGATGGTGTTGTGCGCGTTGAAGTCGCCACATATAAATACATTAGAATGAGCTATTTTGAAGATATCCACTAGCGCTTCTACTGAAATCCGGTTTGAAGGTTGTAGATATAGATTAATCACTGTTATACAGAGCTTGCCAAAGGATAGTTTACATGCGATGAATTCCGGGAAGTCTGAATCACTGGACTGAATTTGATAAGATGGTAGGTCCTTTCTGACGCACAGGAGCACTCTGCTAACAGCACCTTGACGAGAAGTCTTATATATCACATAATTCGAGAGGCGAAAGTCGTCAGTGATTCCCGCCTCTTGAATGCAAAGTATTGGGAAGCTGTATTGCACAAGCAGTTTACGAAAGTCAGCGCACTTTCTTCGAAGACTGTTGGCATTCCACTGAAATATGGAGGCATTTTTGTAGCGGTTATTCATGTAGTGCCTGCCGCAGTTTCGGCCCGGATTGTTGACACAACAGTGCTTCTAGAGGCAACAAGGCTTTTACTTCTGGTAGGTTGTTTGCTTCCGGCAAAGCAGATAGGATTGCCTTAAGAGCTGCGAAAAGCATTGGCAAAATAAGTTGTGTCACCGATGCTGTGGTATGTTCGCTATTAGCTGGTGTTACTTCTGCAGTAGATGCGTAAGGTCGCTGAGAGGAATGTGTGCGAGTACAGGAGCTTTCTTGTGTATTACTTTCTGCCTGTTGTCCTCTGGGTTTCCGTAGCACTGATGCATAAGACTGGGCGCTTGACTGTGATCCTCTTGATTGGTCTTTTGATTGCATTGTTGGTTGTTCTCTAGAGGAGGGATATCTTGTTGATGCTCTTGGCTGTGGTGGTTCCGGTGCCCGCTGAGGTGGGTGATCTGGCACTGGATGAACAATCTCGAGGTTTGGTGCGGGTTCATTGTGTCGCGGTTGCCTTCCATGAATTAGTTCATGTCGACGCATTTGTGCCGCTGCTTTTTTCTGTGGGCAGCCTGAGAAGGAGGCGGCATGGTTCCCCGCACAGTTTGCACATTTAGGTTGAAGAAGTGACTTACACTCCTTGTGGTCATGGTCTTCTGAGCAGATTTTGCATCGACGTGTGCTACGGCAGGTTTTCGCCATGTGCCCAAATCTCTGGCAATTATAGCAGCGAAGTGCGGGTCCTAGGTATTCCTCGACAGGGTGACTGGTGAAAACCAAGTAAATTCTTCCAGGAATAGGGCGGTCGTCTCTGAAAGTCAGGATTACCGTGTGAAGTGGATATGACTTCACTGCTCCATCTTCTTGGCGGGAATACCTTATCTGTCTGCGTGCCGATATAACTCCTGCGTCTTTCAAGAAGTCTAGGAGTTGTTCGTCTGTGTACTGCAGAGGCACATGTTTTACTTTCCCAACGTTTCGCGTGTACGACTCTGGGATGAATGGCTTGACTTCCAGGCCGCCTACACTTCAGAGCATCGAAAGGCGTTTCGCCGATGCTAAGGAAGCAACGCTGACACTGAAACTTCCATCTCTGGTCGTCCTGAAAGACTGTACTTTTTCTTTGGCAGCGAAAACTATTTCGGCAGACACTCGGTTTGGATTTACTTGCCAAAAAGTAGTACCTTCGCTTGTTGGGCGAAAGACAACCAGAATGCCTTCGGCTCGCTTTTTCTTATACGTGACCACAGTAAATGGTGCATCTTCACCCATCTCTTCTTCATCACTTAGCTCATAAGTCGATGTTCTATGATCGTACTTGCCGTCGTCTAGGCGAGGTTTCTTGGTCTCGGCTTCACCATCAGCCATCATTCCTGAATTCGCTGAAGTTGATTCTGAGTTGGGGAGAACCAAACGTGCCGGCTTTATGAAGCTCTGTGACGCTTGCAAGGCTCCAGGCTTTTCATTACGGCCCGTAGCGTCATTCATATGGCTTGTTACGTTTGGACGAGCATAAGGCTCGTGACGATGTTCTCGGCTTCCGACCACCGTAGCGGCAGGGTAATAGTCAGGTCTTCAAAAAAGAAATGTCGTACCTGTAAGGCGCCTGGCTCGTTGAATCTTCACCCGATGTCTTGTTAATCAATCGTCGTCAAAGGTAACCGTAACTATCCAAGAAACTAGAAAACTCAGAGCACCACATAAAAACAGCGACCGAACAGATACACTTCTTCTTCTTCTCCCAACGTAGGTTTCTCATCCTCATGCAAGTTGAACTCAATTTGTAAGATCAGCAATCCGCTAGAGGATAAGACGCACGTCTGCAAAAGAACTGCATAGGACACTGTTAATTTCAGGGAAACAGTTGTGTACTGATATACTTGTTTCTGGGGAAAGCAGTGAGTCGGGCAGACGAACCACTGCCTAAATGGAAGAGAGCACTGTTATATTGCCACGAAAAAGGGACGCGATAGGTGGCAGGCATGGCACGTGTGGATGCGAACCGCTTTTTCAAAAGATTGCGGTGTTATCTACACAGAGAGACGAGCTAACAAGGTCAGTAATAGGAGCAGCGAAAGTTACAAGTTTGGGCACTGAGTCCCTCTCTGTGACAGAGAAGGAAATGTCATTTTTGAATGCGTCCTAGCGTGAGATTTGATAGAGTGACCAATTTTGTGTGGATTGTATATGCGCGTCAAAAGCAAAAAGAAGGCCATATCTCCGCGCATGGTATACCGACGTAAAATATGAGCGTCGTCAATGTATAAATGTGTGCCCAGTTTTCAAATAAACCATTTGTCGAAAGCTAGCGCTCACGATGTGTCCGCCTTCTGTGCCCTCGTATTTTTCAGGCGCTTTACATTTGTTCCTATATATGCTGTACCAACAACGCCAAACGTAAACCATTCTCAAGTTCATTGCCACTGTCGTTCATGGATGTGGTAACCAGGTAATCCGTAAACGGCAAGAAGTTTATGAACAAGCTAGGACTCTTTTTTGCTGTCTGCCAAAACAGGTTTCAGTTTCCGCTACTTTGGAAGCGCCGCCACGAAGCGGTCATATTTAGGGGCAACTTGATTCAGACTCCCAAGTGCCTGCAGTAGTGAGAGCTTTCCCGTCCGTTTCTTCCTTTGTGACCTGGAGGTTGATGACCTTGCAACATGTTGATTTCATATTATACGCGCGAGAAAGTCGGTCGAGCGAGTCGATTGTCGGATAACCTGCAAGGCTACAACAACGCCTGTGGTAATAACGACCATTCATCCATCTTACAGGTCATACTTCTGGCAAAGCTGAGGGGCGTTGCCTACGCTTCAAGTAATAATAAACAATAGAAAGAAGAATCAGTTCCTTTATCAAAAAGAAAAAAGCTAGAAGTACATATGCAGCTCTCCATGTGGGCATGTCTTTTTTTTTCTATGGCCGCTGGGAAACCTCATTTGTTTGTTCGTTTTTTTTCTTCGCGTGACTCACATCGTGTACTCGTACATATAGGAAATATCGCGGCGATCGCAGTCACGCAACTGGAAGCACTGACCCTGACTTAAGCATAACATTTGCTCACCTCCCCTGCCGCAGATATGCTTATTATTTTAATTTCTGTTTTTTTTTTGCTCTACGGAACCAAGCTCACGATATTGAATTTTGATTTGCAAGTTCGAAGGATGCGCTGCTTTGTTCACGTCGCGAGTTCCTGCCTAAGCGTCAAGCGCCACTTCGGGACAGAAAATTACTACCATCGTTCACACTGAACTGCCGTAATTTCGTGGTAGCATTATTGAGACAGCACAGTGATCAACAAGGAAACGGCATTCAGGAATTTGCCCTTTCGAGAATGTCACACCCATTGTTATGCAGGTGCGGTCACACATGACTGCACGGGAAAGGCAATTGATCGTGAAAAGCTATTGTCGCCCGTCGACGAAATCTGATTAGTCATATAGTGTGACATGATTCTATCCGTTTCCGTCATACAAGGCATTCCTTATATGGTATGTGTCTGGTGTAGCGTGTGTGAAAGTGTAAAATTGCCAGTCCGGCCTTTGTGGTTGCATAAAACATCAATGCGAGATGGCTTGTTCCTTTTGGTTTTGAAAAGTCACTTTGCTACATTTCAAATGAGGTCTGCCATGATTGCCAAGTCACTCCAACGAAAAAAAAATAAAAGAAATGTCCAGGGCAAATGTACAAAGTGCTTGAATTTGTTTGCAATTACTTTCTTTTTCGTTTACTTACAGCGGAAAGACACGTTACTGAAAAGTTCACGAAGGGCAGAATTGTGCTTCAGCGAAATTTCCCAGAGTTACGGTAATCCACGCTGCTAGAGGGGCTGCCTCACTTAAGTGCTCGGTCAGCAAAGTTCAGCGTGGTTTGTGTTGTCAGTATGTTTTCATGGTCAAATTTGTAGCACGCACAATAGACAAGGACGTAGAGAACGCGCACACACACGAGCGCTTACTCACAACTGTTTATCTCTGTAAAGAGACAGAACATAAGACCGCCAGCTTTCAGCACCGAGCATGTGCAAAACGAGTCATCAATTTTTGGAAAAAAAGCAGATTACAAAGGTTCAAGCAGTATTCAAGAATACAAACTCTTTGTCAGTGATAGCAACCGATGGTTGGCTGATGCATATTTCAGCACACTTTCTTTTATGGGACGCTTTTGTAATTTCACGTGTGTTTATATTTATCTGAACACAAAATATCAGTGTGACAAATACAGTTTCACAATGACATAAGTTACAGCAATTACACAAGCGCGAATGATTTTCTTTTCCTAGAGAATGTTGATGCTCTTTTAGACGAGTGTTTATGCACCGACAGGTTTGTCCTATGTACATGTTGCACTTGTTAACGTAATCCGGTACACAACATCTACTGTGTACTTTGTGAATTTTTGATCTTCTTTAAAACCGCAGCTGTATTTTCTTTTTCTAATGTCAAACTCTTTGAAACAGCTTTGCACGGTCTTTGCACATCTTTAGGAGCGCTGAAAATCACTTCAACGCCATACCGGCTGGCAACATTATTTAGCCCATGTGAAAAATAATGTACGTAAGGTACAACCGCAAGGCGTTTTCTCTCCGCGCTATGCATGTTCCTCAAATCTATTGTTTGTGCACCCTTTATTATGTTAATTAATTTCTCTGCCGTTCTGCAAATAATGTGTTCCGGGAACCCCTCTGAAGCTAGACTTGTTACCTGCCAAGTAACGCTTTCTTTCATTCGGTGGCAACAAAATTTTACCAAAGCCACCCGAAGGCACGACACTGCTATTCCACTTTTTACAGTGTCCTGATTTGTACTGTGGTATCGGCTTTATCGATCTAGGCATGTACATCCAGCATGTGTGGTCGGGTAGCAATCGCAAAGACAGATCTAGAAACTGTAGTTCGTTTTCTTTGGCTATCTGATGTGTAAACTTGAGGCCTAGGCGACATTCATGGAACACTTGTGGTACATTTACCACTATATGTGACCTTGTTTAGCCCCATGAAAAGTAACAAAAAAAAAACATCAACAAATCGGAAAATCTTTGCCAAACTTTCTGATGCACTGTCAATATTTCGGTCCACACGAGCTAAGAAAATGTCGCTTAGTATAGGTGCTCCCTTTGAACCCATGCATAGACCAGATTTCTGCACATACAGTGCGTCATTCCAACCGACTAAAGTAGAATTCAGATAAAAGAATAATATTTCCATAAAACTTTCCACAGGTATTTTGCTATAGTTTCTAAATTTTACTTCATCATTATCTTCGCAAACACACATCTTTATACTTACTAACAACTCTGTGGCGGAATCGAGCGAAAATAAATCTTGTGCGTCAACGCTGAAGGCGCCACATCTCTTTGTTCTATCTTTCCTCAAATATTGAACAGCCGCCTCAGAATTGCAGATTGCTAACGAGTCGGAGATTCTTAACGTGAAAAGCTGTTTTGGGAAAAAAGGTGCTACCTGCCGCTGCCACGTGTTTCTTTCAGTGACAATGGCTCTGAATGGCTCTCGAGATTTGTGCGTCAGTGCATGAAAGAAAAAAAAAAGCAGTTCAAGATGTAGGACCTTCGCCTTCTCGACTGATGCCCATAGGCTTTCTAAATTGAGGGAACAAAGTAATTCACTAGCACGCTGTTTTTCTGTAGCGGGCTGAACACCTATGTTGTTGAAATGTTTATCGATAGCTTCACGGGCTTTTCGACCAAACATGCCATCAGGTAAAACAAGAAATCTCTCTTCTTTATCCGCCGTAAGAACACGCAATCCTCTAGAAGCCAAGTGCCCCGCTACTAGGTTGAGTCGGTTGGGATTCACATATGCAGTTTTTGCCTTTGCGATAGCATCAACACATTCAGAAACACATCTTGTACGTTCTTTCACAGGAACCAGTCGGGAGACGGCTCTCGATGCTGCCAGCTTCGCGGGTGGACACAGCGCTGGTTCCAGTGCGAACTTTGGCCCAAGCTGCAGAATCTTGTTGTCTGCTTCTGGAATAAAATATTCCCCAAGTCGAACCTTCTCTGCGTCCTTGTGTATTGTGCGCGTTACAAATTTCACCACGAATACTTACCAACTCGCGCAACCATCAGTGCTGCTGCAGTCTATCGGTATGCTGCCAGCACCCATACCTGTAGTAGTACAAACGTCAGCCACAATTTTCTGCAAAATTAACGTGTAGCTGTACGGTCAAGAAATGAAAGGTTAAAAAAAGCACTTGCGCTTAATATTAAACGCTAGCTTCTCGACTTCTGGCGTGTCTCGCAAATTCCACATTCAATGATCGCCTCAGTGCGGAGATCGCACACACGCACGACAGTGACGTAATGCGAGCACCGTGCAAAGACCGGTGGTAAATAAGGCTAGGGAGAGGCGAAGGTAACGTGCCAGGGGAGGAAGCCAGGAGAACAAAACCGTCGAGCCCGATTAGCCATCGGCGGTAACTACGCTTTACCTCTTAGTGAGCCAGTCCACAAACGCGTGTAGCAGCAAGCCTTTGTCCGCGTCCGTGTCGCTGCTGGGTTGGCATAACAACTCTCACTTGCAAACAAAAGCTCCGCCAAAAGCAAACAGATGGAAAAAAAAATGAGAGAAAGAATAGACAGGGGTTTGCCGAGAAACACACGGTTAATTTCGCAGACCGCTGGGCGCCTTGATGATAGGTTGCGCCTGGCGACGGCGTCAGGTCTAAAGAGTCTCGCTCTTTCTCTCTCTCTCTCTCTCGAGACTTCTCCGCCCCTTCATTTTTCTGTCGTTCCAGACAGCCGTGTGACGAAGTGCGGATTGCGTTGGCGGGCACGCGCGGCGGTTGAGAGAGGCGAGCAATACAACGGCAGCGAGCTTCGCGAATTCCGAAAGTACAGATGACAAAAGCGGTGCCGAGAGGGGAGTCGGGCGAGCAATCGAACGCGGGAGAAAGCGAAGAGGAAACCTCGATCGAGGCAAAACGAAACACAATCAGCGAGGTACAACAGCTCGTGGAGGGCCGCGGAGGAAAGGTTCGTTGAGACGATTACGACTCTGCAAGCCATTTTCTTCCCGCTCGCTCTCTTTCTCAGCTGTCGTAGCCAGTACGTACGCCTTTCCCTTCGCCTTCCTCCTCCTTCACTCGCCGCATGTCCGCCATGCAGCCTTCACCCCGATCCCCAATTGGCGTGTAAGGTTCGCGCGCGGTTCTGAATTGGCACACTTCTCCACGCGGCGTCTGTCTTTGCGCCTGCGCTGAGGAGACGGCAAGCTGAATGCGTCGCATGTCTATGAAGGTCCTCGCTCTATGTTTCTTACGTTGTAGGTGATGTTGACGCTTTCTTTCTTTCTTTCTTTCTTTCTTTCTTTCTTTCTTTCTTTCTTTCTTTCTTTCTTTCTTTCTTTTTCCTTCTTTCTCCTTCTTTCTTTCTCTTTTTGCTAAAGCTCCCCTCGTACTCCTTTGCAGTCTTTTAATTTTCAACATGCATATTTTAGGTGCTCATTGTGCTACATGTAGGCACATGTTCATTGAGCTCCAAATCGCACTGTATTTGTTATTTTTTTGCCTTTAATTCGCGTAAATTGGTCCTAGTTAAGGAGTACACAATAACGCCAACTAAAGCAAGCACATGGAGACAAGAGACAATAATCGTGATGGGAGCTGAATTGTGAAAAATTTGCACAACACATAGGGAATAACACAAGGAGGAGTTAGGTGTTGGAAGCATTTTGCCTGACCTTCCTTGAGCTGTGGTGACTAGGGAACCAACATTTAAAGAAAGGAAGTAAGAAAGTGGTGCCCTGTTGCTATAGGTCCTACGTGCTTCGCGCTCACGTGCACAAAGGTCTCTTTCTTCTTTTTTTTTTCACGGAAAACTGGTTTCGGCGAATGCGAGGCGCCACCTTAAATTGCTCCCCCTTTGTATCGTGCAATAGAGAATGGTGACGACCGAGCGCCCGCGGAGCGGTGGAAATCGCTTCGCTTCCAGTACAAGACTGCTTCGTGTGAGTGTTATCGCTGCTCATATAGCTATAGTGGCGAAGTGGCGCATTTGACGGGCTGCCGGAAGCGTACGTGAGTGCGAACACTCGATTATGGGAGGCAGACAGATGTGGATCGCTTACGAGAGTCAGTGGCGAAAGCGAAGTGGTTAGCTAGGTCATGGGTCTTTTTTATTATGAAAGGTACGCTGGCGTACTAAAAGGCAACGAGGTAAGCGCAAGTTCGATCTTGACGTTAGTGACAATGACGCTGATAGCAGCTTTCTTTTTCGTTATTTCTTGAACGATTCGCCGCTAGCCGTACTTAAAATGTAGCCGAAAACATATTTCCGGGGATCTCGTTTATCGAATATTTAGGTGCAAGTGACTTGCATTTCTGCGGAACAAACTTTCTTTGCGTGCCAGCTTTGAGTGTTTGATTAGCAGTGCTTCGAAAACCTGCTTGATAAATGTGCAGATGACAATCATATTTAACTGCTTGTTTGTCGTTTCCGATTAAGTTTTTTTTTAATGCACTTTGTAAATCCTGCACACAGATTATTTTTTCTCGTGAGGACACCAGAGCTTTTATCTATCTGTCCGGATGGCGAACGCAAGTTGCTTGTCGGACCGACCCTTATCGTCAGTATGCTCTTTATTTTCGGCAGTGCGCCTAAAGCTTCCCACGTGGAATGGCCAAGTACGCTGAGACGTTAATGAAGTCATTCGTTGTTTGAGAGTTCGCGTAGCCTACACTAGCATATACATTCTTTACAAAGCTGGGTAACTAAATTCAGCGCTGTGCAGCGAGTGCAAGCGACCTGCATGGTGATATCGAGCGCTTGCTGTGTCAATGGCGGCGCGGTACCACCACGCAGTCAGCGGCAAACACTTCCCTTGATATACGAGGACAAATATACAGACTGGGGATTTGCTATGGCCCTGAAACATAAGTGAGGACGCAATCTGAGCCACGAAGACCCTGCAGTTACACTTACCCGAGTCAAGGGCTATAGACATTCTTTGACAGTTCGTCATCGGGTACTATTCTGTTTGTTTAATCTGAAATAGATTACGCTCATTTTCATTTGCTTTTGTCTGCTTTATTGTCGTCTTCGTCCCGATTCAGAAAACCATATCCGTAGTAGCAAACCCTGCATGCAGCAAGGCTGACATCCTCGGCGCCCGTTCAATTCTATCTTTCTCCTTGTGAACTTTTGCATAGGACCCATTTTCTCTTCTGTGACCATGACGTCTTGCATTCTGATTTTGCTACATTTGCTTCCACAACTTTCCCCTCTTCTTTCGTTCAAATGTGTAGACCACTGGCTAGAGAGGGCTTCTTATCTATCATTTGCTAAAATTAACAGGCCAGAATTGCATGGTTGAAATCCCAAGAAATAGCCGCTCTAGGAGTAGTGCGGGTATACGTAGCAGAACGTCATAAAACATACTGAGTGATAGTTCGTAGGCTCGCAATGCCGTCGTCATCAGGTCGTTTGTATGTATGTATGTATGTATGTATGTATGTATGTATGTATGTATGTATGTATGTATGTATGTATGTATGTATGTATGTATGTATGTATGTATGTATGTATGTATGTATGTATGTATGTATGTATGTATGTATGTATGTATGTGTGCAGGCACGTACCAAAGATTTTTTTTTTCGGGGGGGGGGGGGGGCAACCCAAGGTAACTTCTGTGCAAATGGGGGGAGGGGGTACCTTTACCAGTACAAATGTTAATAACGCCCGCCATTCGCCATAAATACGCGTAAACCCGCAAAAGAGAAATGAAATAAGGTGTATCTCAAAGGTATGCCTGTGAGATACACCTCTCCTTTACTAGGCAAAGAAGGAACCACATCAAATGGACTCGCGCAGGAAAGAAGCGCAGGAAGAACACTGCCAAGAACAATTAAAAAAGCGAGAGTGTAAAATAAAGATTTCTATGGTAGCATATAACTTTAAAAAAAGACAGCAGTTGACAACGAAGGCCCACGGCCCACGCGGGGTTGTGTTACTCCGCCAGCCAATTACAGAAGCAAACAAAATCGTCGTCATGCGGTCTTCTCAAAATGGCATCGTACTTGATACCTCCGAAGCGTCTGCTGCTCTTGAAGAGTCTTTTCATCGACGGAAGCAATGAGGTGTGCAAGAGACATAGACAATGTGTATGGAGTCTGAGCATTTCACTCTTCAAAAGTCTACCTGCCATGGTTGCTTAGTGGCTATAATGTTGGGCTGCGAAGCACGAGGTCGCGGGATCGAATCCCTATCCCGACCATGGCGGTCGTATTTGCGTTTGGGGCAAAATGCGAAAACACCCATGTATTTAGATTTAGGTGCACGTTAAAGAACGCGAGGTGGTCCGGAGTCCCCCACTACGGCATGCCTCATGGTTTCGGCACGTAAAACTCTATAATTAATTAATTAATTAAATCTTGAAAAGTCTGCGGTACAGTTCATTTCACTGCTGAGCTCGTTTTGCTCATGAAACTTCACTGCCAACTGAAGTATGTATGTATGTATGTATGTATGTATGTATGTATGTATGTATGTATGTATGTATGTATGTATGTATGTATGTATGTATGTATGTATGTATGTATGTATGTATGTATGTATGTATGTATGTATGTATGTATGTATGTATGTATGTATGTATGTATGTGTGTGGGCAGTCAACAACCTCCCGGACCCTCACTGACAAGACGGTTTACACCCGCCGTGGTTGTTCAGTGGCTATGGTGTTAGGCTGCTGAGCACGAGGTCGCGGATCGAATCCCGGCCACGGCGGCCGCATTTCGATGGGGGCGAAATGAGAAAACACCCGTGTACTTAGATTTAGGTGCACGTTAAAGAACCCCAGGTGGTCTAAATTTCCGGAGTCCTCCACTACGGCGTGCCTCATAATCAGAAAGTGGTTTTGACACGTAAAACCCCATATATTATTATTAAGAAGGTTTAGGTGAGTAAGGCAGGTTTCTTTTTTTTTTCTGGAAATTGAAACTGTGCCAGAACTCGGGGGAAAGTACGCAGCTCCCTGAATGCTGAGCGGCGAAGCGTTTGACAGCCAAGGTCTCGTCGTGTCCCCTTCCCACGGTGCGTTGCACTTATGATTCACGCAACAAGTCATTCATCACCCTACGCTACTCCAGTGCCCGTCTGTTGCCCAATTAGAGCTGGCGTCTTTGGGTTAATTGTGTGCCACTTCCTTCATTTTGCTTTCTTTTCTTCGTCTTTGGAGCCACTTCCGGCGAACGGCTGCCTACCCGGCATGCCCCTATACTTTGGTGAGGTCTTTATCCTTGCCAACCTTCGAATGAAAAGTATTATATTGAGGAAACTGTTTTGGAATGTGACCAGCGTGTTTTGTGGTGACTCTTGAGGGTGTATTATAGTGCCTGATACTGTTAATGTCTCTAGTTCACGTATGTGGTGGTGGCAACATTGTGTCATGGCGTCTGTAAAAATGAGTATCAGTAGTTTGTTTATCAGGTCAGGCTTGTTTATGACACTGTGTTCACTGTAATAAATACTATAAAAGAAAAGAAATGCACGTTACATTCTGTTGTGTACGGGGTGACTGCGGGGAGATCGATGTAGAAAATAGCTCCGTTATTCCGTTTATCCGTGTTCTACAGCAAGAAAATTTGGTTATGAAGATGATAACGATAAAGATAATGCTGCCACAACGCAAATGTTTAATCAACATCTGACTGCTATCCATGCCGCTTCCCGCTACACGAGTCGGGAATACGCTTAACTATCTTTAGGCTCTTGTGTAGTCCTCCATGCACTGACACGACTGGGAGGTCTAAACACGTATTTCAATTGAAGCTCAGCTGACGCCCAGTTCGCAATACAGGACGCAAAAAAAAAAGCACTACTGCGCACGTCTTCATACGACAACACTTGGCACAAGGATTTACTGAACCCTTTCTCCACTAAGGAGTCTGACGTTGTTCGCCTTTTGCTGCAGTTGAATATAGATCGATTGACCACGGCCTGTGTTTCGTGTATAGCGAAGGGACGCTTGTGCAGTCTTCCTAGCTTATATTAAAAACTATATATTGCTTAAAACTTAAAAAAAAACATAAATATTAAACTATATTGTTATATTATTATATTATTGTTCCTGCAGAGTATCTAGGGCAATCCAGAATTCTTGATGGTCGTTCATACGAGTGGTAATAGCTGAGCGAGTAGAAGCAAAGGGAAATATAAAAACGAAACAATTAGGGAGGAATACGCGTGTATGCATAACAAACTTGAGCCGTGCGCCAACAAGAAGAATGAAAATAAAAACAACAAGGTCAACACCGACCCGAGAATATTGAATAAGCACTAGTTATTTCTCATCTATATTAATGATCTCGCAAATAACATAACTGCTAAGGTCCATCTGTATGCTTACGATTGTGCGACATATATATGATGTAATCAAGACCCCAGAGGACCACCAGTGGCTTGGCAATTCTTGTAACATGTTCTGCGCCTGGTGTGAATCCTGGCAGATTAATACCAATTTTACTAAAACAGTAGTCATGCCCTCTACTAACAGTTCATTCCCGCAGTATTTTGACTATTCATTCAACAGCTCTTCGTTAACTAGAGTGTATAAGCATAAATACCTTGGCTTTGTTTTCACAAGTACCCTAGAGGGTCACAGCATGTGCAGTCAACCACAAAATTTTACGGAACACGAGATGTGGTAAAAATCTGAATATCTGCGCAACCTCATAACGCATCCTAGTATTCGCATTTACAGCCTCTACTAGTACATGTGAACAACATTGCGATGTTCGGTTTTACTGACCACTGTCACAGGCTGCTCGGAAATTGAACGTTTTGCGCGAGATCCTGTGGGCCGTAAACATTTGTGATTGACTGTACAAATGGTAACCTGTAAAGCACTTCAAAAATTTGGATATGCAAAGCGCACGCTTTCAGCTGCTCCTAAAGACATGAAGCTACTGTTATATAAAACACTGATCCGACCTATGCTTGAGTATGGCTCTGTCGTTTGGTGCCCTCTCTAGCTGTGATGTTAATAAAATTGAATCCATGGAGAAAAAAGAATGTGTGCCTGTTATATGCCACAGATACGACTGATATTTCTCACCCTCTGCTACTCTTCCTTTCTTGAACTTGACACCACTCTCGAAGCGCCGTGATGTGGACTCCTTGAAATTACTGTATAATATCGTTAATTCTTCCTTCAGTCTCTCAAACGGCGCGCGCTTAACATTCGTTAGAAAACCTCTACCAGAAATTACCATGAACTTAATTTGCAACCTTTCTACCAACGCATCAATATATTTAAATACAACGTTTACCCCGGAACAATTGACCTTTAGAATTTGTTACCTGGTAATGTGGATTCCCTTGCCCTTAACGATTTTATTTCTGCAGTTGATTCTACTATGTGATGTTCTGCTACCTAGCGTTTTTGTAACATTCGGGCTCATGTTGGTTCTTTATGAATGCTATAGAGTACCCACTCCAGCTATAGCCCCTGTAGGGATGTAGTATGAAAAATTACATAAACAACAATAACAGAACTGTTGGTAAAAGCGAAAAACACCAAGTATTACGCGCCCAATCGCGTACAATAAAGGCGATCAAATTAATTTCAGCTGATATTGAAGTATTTAATTCTTCTACAATTAAAAACAATTCCTGTGGTGCTCAAAACATGCGTCAAGTGACGTGCACATCAGCATGTGTGAGCTAACAAGGACTTACATTTCTGCGAGCAGTATTGCCGATTACCACTTAGTGCAGTGGATTTTGCGTCAACACAACCTTGTACGTATTCTATATCATGAATAGTGTTCCTTCTATGCATGTGCCTCATTATTTTTTTTTCGCGTAATCTACGGCATTTCGCTAATCGTTCGTGGTTACGTCAGCGAGCAAGTGCGAACTTAGCCCGGACTGAAACTCTCGCTTTGCTGCAACGTGTCACGTTCATTCATTGTGCCGTTATCGTGAACAAGAAAAGCAAGACTGGTAGTAATTGGATGGTAAAAAACTATAGGATCATTCATTTGCTACTATTGAATAGTCTCACAGCAACATTGTATCGTAACATGCGCGCCCTTTGTTCTGGCGTAGTGATTCTATGGGCACGCAGTTAAACTTGGCGCACTATTCCGCCGCCAACCCCGTGGCGGGTGGCAGCGCCGTCTTTTGACATTCAGTAGAAGTTACGCAGCAGACGACGCTTCGCAGAAGCTGGGGCGCGGGAACTCCAAAAGTGGTCGCGAGAGAGAAAGAGAGTAAAACATCTTTACTAATAATATTTGAATGGCGAGAGCAGTGTGGGAGGAACCCTCAGTCCAGGGTCCCTAAGATGATTCCGGCGATGTGTCGAGCCCGTTGTATGAGACACGCGTGTAGGCTGCTTTCGCAGCCGGCGCTGTGATTAATGACGTTCTGGAAAATGAATAATGCGGGGCAATATGCAACTAGCGTCTCCGTGAGCTAACAATACAGGAAATGAAGCTTCACTGCGACGACGGGCACTGCATGGATTGACCTAAGCTGGTTTTATTAACTGCAACAAAATGGGAAGTTAGGTTATTAAAAGGCTGCCATCCCAATATTGTAGGTAAAAAAAAAATCTAAGAATGAAACACTAGAGAAAAGCGAAAATACAGCGCAATGAAAAACTTTTCACACTGGCTGCAGTGAAAAAAGAAGTTCTACAGAGAGAAAACCCAATTAGAACAAAATCACTGAGACTGGAAACGGAGTTTGTTATAAGCGATATTTCAGTAAAAGCAGGGCGGGTCTAAAATAACCATGTAATAATGTGGGATGTGCACTCTAACTGTCCCGAGGCTCACAGAGAAGCATGTGCATTTAAAAAAAGAGTGCGTTACATGCTGGCGACGTCAGTAACAGTGATATTTTGCTGACACCCATCAACTGCCGCACCATTTGTCGGTTATGATCACGTGGTGCAACCATGTTCCCGACGATTTGCTGCTACCCGGTCGAGTAGCCCTCGCGGTGCTTTTCATATTAGGCAGAGCCTGGCCCCACTATTAGAATAATCCTCTATGATTCGCCTATGCAAGGACTGTAGTATGGAGCACGTAGAACATAGAAAAAGACGATTTCTTTATAAAAAAGTGTTTACTGTGGTAAGAATGCAATGCTATGTTGGCAATCTATGCATAACGATGTGTCATGCAGAGCCAGTGCATGAGGTGCGACAAGCGCGAGTAGCTTTCTGTCACGCAGTCGAGCTCACAGAAAAATGCAAGTCACTGAAGAGAGAAATCACCCCTACGGTAAATGGACTTTACAGAAGAAGAAATGGCGGGTGAAATAGAAAAGAGATATCACACCAATTGTAAAGCATTATATTAAAAAAAATGATGAGGTCACTGACCACAAGAAAATTGCGCAGAACATTTTTTTTTACTTAAAGAAGAGGTTGGGGCCTTTATCATCGCCGGCTACTCCTCTTGGAAATGTAAATAAAACTAAAAGCTTGAGAAACATTGTGAAAAACACTGTAAAAAAACACTGGGTACCGTCATATGTCACAAATAACCGCAAAGTTCCTCGCTCAGATAAATGTAAGACACAGAAGAGAGTCGAGGGATATTTATTCCCTAGGGAAATTAAAGGACACAAGAGCGTCGCAAAACACGCGCAGAAGTTCACATTTTTGCAAACAAGACGATTCTCGTTTTTGTGCTTATAGGGGCAGAACCAGGAGTTTAAGCTCTTCAGTCACTCTTCAGTCCAAGCTCTTCAGTCGTTCATCAGTCAGATGAACGCGAAGTGTCCCTTGTGCGAAGTGCGCCCATATTTCGCCGTTTCAGTGGAGAGTGATTTTGCGGTCACATAAAGTTTCTTGATGCTAATTTATCATCTCAGCATTGTTCTGTAGGAATGATTAGCCTTAACGTCCCTGCGATGCAATCTATGCTACGAAGATGTATTCTAAACACTACGAAAATGTTTCACTAGAATAATAAATGAACGATAATTACCCACGATGAGCGCCGCTCAAGTATTATATATACTTAGCGACGAAGACGAAGTTACTCAGTGCTAGAACGCATCTGTCCCAGCTAGCCAGTTTTCGTCAAATTTTCATCAGTCTCTGGGGCATTTTCCGCGTCCTGGCTTGAGGCGATGGACGCGGAACGTTCCGCAGGCCCGTGCTGCCAGAAGTCTGCAACGGCAATCTCTTCTATGAGTCAAGGCACCTGGTCAACCACCAGTGACCACTCAAGAGAGACTCCTACTCCTGTGGCCATGGATGCAGAGCCTATTGCCGGCCCGTCTGGCAAGATCACTACATTAACAAGTTCCTCAAGGAAACGAGGCACCTGGTCCAGCACCAGCGAAGACACAGAGGTCTACTCAATCACAGGTGAGGACTCATCTGATGACAGCTTCGTGTCGGTGAGGAGCCGAAGGGCTAAAAGGAGGCTTATCAAGGCGTCGTCACCAGCGAGTACGTCAACCATGCAGGCAGGTAGTGAACGCTGGCCGCACACCATCCTCTTCATGCCAGTGGATTCTTCTGTCAACCTTCGACTATTGAACAGGCAAGCTCTCTCTGTTTTTCTTGAGGGAAAGGCGCCAAACGAAATCAAGGAAGTCCGGCTGAACACACGAAAGAATGTCCTAGCTGTCGACACAACCCGTGGAACCACGCTGGAGACGCTACGACAGATAACAGATTTGGGCAACATAAAAGTACGATCGGTCATACCTATGGATGGGGCCTGCACTGCAGGTGTGATCTACGATGTTGACTTGGCTATTTCGAACTCGGACCTGCCAATTCTGATCAAACTGGCATACGAAGGGATGGTCATCACGCACGTATGCCGACTTGGCAACAGCCGTTGTGTGAAGATTGTGTTCAAGGGGGATTCCATCCCTTCGCACGTAAAGGTCGGTCACTTCCGACATGTCGTACGACGGTTTATCCCAAAGCCGCTTCAATGCCACAAGTGCTTTAAGATCGGACATGTTAAGGGCGCCTGCACAAACTCCCCAATATGCCCCCGGTGCGCGGAGTCACACACGGTAGATGTCTGCCGTGCCACAAACTTAAGGTGTGGCACCTGTGAAGGCACCCATGAAGCGACGTCTAAAGAATGCCCAAGAATCAAAAAAGAGTTCGAAGTTCTGAAGCAAATGGTGAGGGATAACTCAACCCATAGAGAAGCCTCAGAAAAGATCCGGCGTCGACGTCGTCATCGACGGAAACGCTCAAGACAGGGTGGCGCTCGTGCGCCGCTTGCGCCAACGTCATCATCTTCATATGGAACGCCCGAGAGCACAAGGAGGCCTCAGAGGGGAACTGCTGCCCCCGTGGAGGAGTGGCCGGCGCTTGCAATCTCTCAGTCTTCTAAGGAGCCTACACGCTTGATCATCCCACCGAAGCCCGCTTCTGTCGGTGAGGCTTCAACAGTCGACTGCCAAATGATCCCGGTGCTGCGATCCATTGTGAATGTCATCAGGGCCATGTTGACAAGCATTGACACTCCATCTGCTCGTAGTGGACTACAAGTGCTCGACGCGCTGAGCCCCGTCCTAGCAAGCCTTGAGTGAAGCCATGACTGACAATCACAAGTCATTTCGTAAGGAGGTCAGAGAAGCGTCGATCCTTCAGTGGAACGCGAGAGGTCTAAGATCTCGCATCGCCGATTTTCGTCAATTTGTTCTCACTAACCGCTTTCCAATCATTGTCATCTGTGAACCAAGATTATCCCATCCAATGAGACTATCCGGCTACGAGACAATATTCTCATCGAGCGACATCAAAAGTAGCAAGGTGGTCGTGTTCATTCGCCGTGAACTCACTTACGTCGTCCAACCGGTGCAACATCATGACGACAATCAGTATGTGTGCATGACTGTTAAAAATAGGAAAGTCACCTTTGCACTCTTGGGGGTGTATCTGTCTCCATCAAGTCGATTTGACACCAAAAGACTAGAAGACATCTTGAAAACACAACCTGGTCCATGGATTATCACTGGGGATTTCAACGCTCACCATACCATTTGGGGAAGCTCAAAGGTTAACGCGACGGGAAGACGACTAGCTTCCTTAGCTTCCAACAATGGTCTCTACCTGCTGAATGACGCGAGTCCAACATTTCTGCGGGGAGTAACATACAGCAGCTGCCTCGATTTGACTTTCGTCTCCTACCGCCTCGCCACACATGTTAAGTGGTTTTTGGACATTGAAACGCACGGAAGTGACCACATCCCCACCTACCTCAAGATCAAGGGAATGTCTAACACGTATACGTTCACCACGATACGAAGAATAGATTGGTCTGTCTTTAAATCCCAGATTGAGGACGCTTGTCACAAAGGCCTCTCTTGTGGACTTCAACAAGCTATTAAGAAAACGGCACAGACGGCCACGCGCACACTTACGTGTTCTCCAAGGTATTCTGAATTCGACCTGGAATTGGAGCGGCTTCGTGCGATTCGCCGTCGTGCCGAAAGGAGATATCGACGCACTAAGTCAATTCAGGATCTCAGAACAGCCAGGCGAATGCAAAAGAAGATACAACGGCGCATGGATAAACTAGAGGCTCAGCGTTGGTCGAAATTTTGTGCGTCGCTAGATCCCCGCAAACCGGTATCTCAAATATGGAGAACTGTGCGAGGTCTACGTTCTGTTCCGGAACAGCGTTTCCCGTTTAAGGCCCTAGCACTATTCCAGCGCCGACAAGACATTGATGTGGCGGAAGACTTCTGTGCTATGATTGCGGGCCAGCCAACTCGCACAGGTTCGCTTACATTGAACCGTATTCCAGATTCACGCGATTCACGCATGGATCTGCCTTTCACGACGCAAGAGCTTGACGCGGCGCTCGCCCTCTGTAATCGGTCGTCGTCGCCTGGTCCGGATGACATATCTTACCGCATGCTATGTCACCTTGGTGAACGGGCACGAAGTGCACTCCTTCATATCTATAACGAGTCCTGGCAAGAGGGCAAAGTTCCTCAAGATTGGAAGCTCAGCCGCCTGGTACCGCTTCTTAAGCCTGGCAAGTCTCCCTTAGAGATTACTTCATACCGACCGATTGCGCTGGCAAGTTGCGTTGGGAAGGTAATGGAGCGAATGATCCTCGCCAGACTTGAGTGGTATCTTGAACATTACGAAATCTACCCGGACGCCATGGCTGGTTTTCGACGTCACCGATGTTCTATCGACAACGTTATCGATCTGGTAACCTATGTTCAACACCAAAAGACGTGTAAGAGATTATCTGTCGCAATCTTCTTAGATATAAAGGGAGCCTACGACAACGTTCTTCATGACGCCATACTTGAAGCATTGGAATCGGTGGGCCTAGGCGGTCCATTATATCGTTGGACTCGCAGTTATTTACATAGGCGGTCTCTATTTCTTAACACTGAAGCTGGCCCAACCTCGGAATATTATACGCACCATGGAGTTCCACAAGGTGGTGTCTTGAGTCCAACGCTTTTCAACCTTGTACTCATTGGTCTCGTGGAACGACTTCCGAACACAGTTAAAATTTCAATGTATGCCGATGACATCTGCGTGTGGGCATCTGGTGTGACACGGCCGCAAGTACGCGCCAGGCTTCAAAAAGCTGCCACGTCAACATCGGCCTACTTAAATGAACAAGGCCTCAAGATCTCGCCAGAAAAATGCGCATTGGTCGCGTTTAGCCGGAAGCCAATGAGATCATACGATGTCTCTATCGACGGTCAAAACATTCCTTATGTCAGGACGCACCGATTCTTAGGAGTAATCATTGAGCGCGACCTCTGCTGGAGTCCTCATGTGGCCTACCTAAAGAAGCGCCTGACGGATATCTCTAATGTGTTTAAGTTTCTTGGAGGAAATGTCTGGGGTACTTCAGTACATGCAATGATGCAACTGTACAGGACGCTCTTTCTTGGGTATTTGCGATACAGCTTGCCTGTGCTGACCAACACCTGCAGAAGTAATATCCGTACACTCGAAAGCGTCCAGGCCCAGGCGCTAAGAGTGTGTCTTGGCTTGCCGCGGTGTTCGTCAACGGCTGAAACCATTGCGATTGCACACGATTTCCCAGCCAAGACCCATATAGTCATGGAAGCACTCAGAGCACACGTAAGACACCTTGCTCGAGCCCCTGCCCATCATCTAGGCTCACTGCCAGAGGATCGACCACGTGCTTCCTTTTGTGAAACTGTCCTGCCCTATCGTGCGTACCTTCCATCAGGTTATACAGCTCCAGCGAGAGTTCCGTTTCCACCATGGTGCTTGGCTCAGGCAAAGGTTCGACTTGTCGTACCAGGCATACGAACAAAAGCCCAACTCTCGTCTCCAGCACTCAAGCAGCTTTCACTGCTCTTGCTGTACGAGACGTACAACGATCATCATCATCTGTATACTGACGCTTCAAACACGGTGAATGGGTCTGCAGGATCGGTGATCTTTCCTGCAAAACCTTCCACCATAATGATTCGACTCTCTCACCAGACTACATCGACTGCCGCGGAGCTTGCTGCTATTCGTTGCGCACTTCGTGTAATTTCTGAAGAACTACCCAAGAAATGGAGCGTGTTCACTGACTCCAAGGCTGCACTTCATTGTTTGGTTTCTGCCTTACGCCGAGGACCCCACGAACAACTAGTTCTAGAAATCAGACTGCTGCTTCACCACCTCGTCGAGCAAGGACACGACATCACGTTGCAGTGGATTCCAAGCCACTGTGGCATAATGGGCAATGAACTTGCCGACGCAGCAGCACGATCTGCACATGAGGAGGGCTTCCAAGACTCCATTCCATTCTCAAGAACAGACGCTGCAACGAAAATTCGTGTGCTTGCAAATGAATCCATCAAAACTTTATGGAACACACCAAGCTTACAGCATACACGTCTACACCGACTGGACCCATCCCTTCGACTTCGACCCCCATCTGGACTCTCTCGACTAGAAACAGCAGTACTTTGCCGACTGTGGCTTGGTGTCGCCTACATAAGATCGTTCGCCTTCCGAGTCGGTATGGACGACAGCGCGGCTTGCAGACACTGCGGCGGCGAGGAGACCATCGAACACGTGCTCTGCCACTGTCCTCAATACAGCGCGCACCGGCTGTCACTAGCAACCACGTTGGCACGCCTTGACGACAGGCCATTTTCAGAACAGTCAGTTTTGGAATGCCGACGTGAACTGTCGTCGCAGCAAAAGTCGGTCAAGGCTTTGTTGACTTTTCTACGTGACAGTGGCCTATTAGAAAGACTATAAGGACCCCATTTCATCTCTTTTCATATTTTTTTTCTCACGCTTTTATTTTTGTCACGCTCTTCTTTCCGTCTTTACTTCCCCTTTCCCTTCCCCTAGTGCAGGGTAGCAAACCGGAGGTTTTAAGTCTGGTTAACCTCCCTGCCTTTCTCTCATTTGCATCCCCCCCCTAGCGACAGGCATACTCGAAAGTGTGCCGTTGTAGTTCATGTGCAGGAAGCTAAGTCGTGATGTGATCGTTTGTGAAAAATTTATGAAACTCAGGTCCAACGCACGTACTGGAATATATATGTGAAGCAAGAAACTCCGGTGAACACGGTTCTTTGAACGCAGTGTACAACTAAACGCGATATACTCAGCTATGTTTAACGTCGGCGCAGTGATGTCACGAAGACTCAGGGACGTCGCGAGGACTCGGTGACATCACGTGGACTCGGTCATGTCACGTGGACTCGGTGATGCCACGAGGACCCAGGCGATGCATTATGTTTGTCGAAGGAAGAATGGTAACAGCTGTACGCACAGAGAACTACGACACATTTATAAATGCAGGGTGTTTTTCTTTATCGTTAACAGACCCTCGAAAACTCCTCCGTGGCACGTAGTATAACGCAACTTCTTTAGCTGGATTGCTATCAGAGGTGGACATTATTTCCTCAATATATAGAAATGAATGCGTGACAAATTAACAATGTGTCGCTCATTAGATTTTAAACTAATTGCTTTATGATGGGTACATTCTGCGATTTACTAACTGTAGCAGAGGACTTCGTGTGTCACATCCACTTTGAACAAATTCTCAGCATGCTTACCGGCTTCGAGACGGGTTCCCAAACTACGCGACAATATGTATTGTCACGGCAGTAATTTTTGAGCTGCAATGCATAAAAAGGCGTTTCGTTATAACAGCTAGCGAAGCAACAGTGTATTACTGCCGCAAGTGTGATAGCACTTATCTGAAATATGATGTGAGTGTCGAAATTTGTTCAAAGTGGATGTGCCTTGTGAAAACACTGGCTTCAATTCGTATATTGCAATGTGTTCTAAAGCAATTAGGTAAAATATTATTGGTGAAATTTTGTTAATTATCCCACTGTGCACTTTGCTTTCCAATGTAGGTCGGTCATGTCCATCTCTTCGAGTAATCTACCTCAGCGAGTAGATTGTGCTATATGCCACAGGCCATTAAAATAATAATAATAATAATAATAATAATAATAATAATAATAATAATAATAATAATAATAATACAAATCCACACTATATTTGAGGTATAAATACCCCTTGCGTGCAGCACATATTCATTTTTAATTAAATTTAAATTATGGGGTTTAATGTGGCAAAATCCCGTTCTGATTATGAGGCACGCCGTAGTGGAGGACTCCGGAAATTTTGACCACTTAGGGTTCTTTAACGTGCACCTAAATCTAAGTACACAGGTGTTTTCGCATTTCACCCCCATCGAAATGCGGCCGCCGCGGCCGGGATTCGATCCCGCGACCTCATGCTCAGCAGCCCATGCACCATAGCCACCGAGCAACCACGGCGAGTATATATTCATTCTTGA
The DNA here is from genome assembly GCF_050947875.1 of Dermacentor variabilis. NCBI lineage: Eukaryota > Metazoa > Arthropoda > Arachnida > Ixodida > Ixodidae > Dermacentor > Dermacentor variabilis. The sequence continues at coordinate 134,268,892 of NC_134573.1, forward strand.
TTATTGGCGATGTATAGACACATACCTAATTGAGAAATGCAGCGTCTTAAGAATGGAGTTAGCCAAATATAAGAAATTTTTGAAATTCAAAGCAGCGTTGAATATAACGCGCTGTTCCACTAAGACGGGTGAACGCTTTAGACATACCTATCGCACGTGCAGGTTTCATGCAATGCTTTACCGTTTGATTACGCAGAACAGATGTGCTCTAACTGGCACTATTTTATTGGTCAGCGTTCCGTGCTATATTAGGTGGAGCATCTGGTGGTGCAAGAACAACGTAGACAAGTGCAGGAAATTAACGATATTCAAACAAGCTATTGAATAACACGCGCTCCTCGGTTAATAGGCCTGCCTGCTTTAGAGATTCATCTGATTCAACATTACATGTACAGGATTTATGCCGTGATTTATTGTTTTGTTACGCAAACCGTAAGAGCGCCCATTACCAGAACTTCACCGGTCAGCATATGCATGTGTTCTACAGGGTGTCCCAGCTAACTTTAGCCAGAGTTTAAGAATATGCAAATGCCATGTAGCTGGGCAGAACAAAGGTAACGTTGTTTGCCGTCGCCTAGACATACTGAAACTGCTTTTTTCATTCCGCCTAATTAGATAATTAGTATTAATTAATCAAGTTCTCAAATATTATAATTGGATGAAAAGTGTGAATGAGAAAATTATAGAGCGACATGAAAGACTCACGATAGAGCTTTCTGTTGCGCAATACGTATTAAATAAAAGTGTTTTTCCGAGCGTGAAAGAAGCCCGCGAATGCACGCCAAATTGCCGCGCGACTGGCCGCTCACCTTGCCTGAGGAGGCAAGCGCAGTGCAACCCCTTTCGAAAGTTTCTAAACATTTTTTTTTTCACTTTGACGACGTTTTTGACGTAGTGGGCTTCTTGAAAAAAATATTAATGTATTTTTATTCCTTGTTTTCAATGAAAGCAATCAAAGAGAGAGCTATCACAATACATACGAAAATAGATATACATGTAATACATACATTAACAATACATAACTTTAAAAGCATACAATGCTGTTTCACAACTCGATTGCGAGAGCAAAACAAATGTAAGCCACAGAAAAATATGTACAGGAGAGGACAAACTCATTAGTGTGGGCGGTGGGATGAGCAGACGTGTACGATTAATTAACGGCGAGTAAGGTGAAGGAACCTGACATGGTGGATGAGCCGGACTCATCGTTGGAGATACTGGTACAAATTCGTAGGGCGAGTATGATAAGGCTCGGGTGTCTGAGAATTAAAAACAACACAGATTGTACGTTGCGCGTTGCCCATTTTCAAACGGGACCCCGCAGTCCAAACTCGACTCCCTGTAATTTTTACGAAAGAGTGAGCAGGTTTATTTAGTTTAAACAATAAATAAAGTGAAAGTACTTGCAAAGCATGGTGATTACCAATAGACTGTTTTAAGCCATGACACAAAATTCTTGTTTACATAAATTACAGCCACTGAAACGGAATTTTTCATTTGTTTAGATGCTAGTCTATAGTAGAGATGTAAGCGCCTGAAAAAAAAAACATTAAAAATTTCGGAAAGAACAATTTCTTTTTAGTTTTTTTTAACCAGTATAAAATTTAAAAAAGAGAAACAGAAAAGCTTCCCGGCAGAATTCTTCTGTTGTGATGCGACTTCTTTCGACGTGTGCAAAATTTTGGTCAAAAGAAGCAGTTTGGGAGTCTGCGAAACACCTGGATCCACCCACGTGATGGCAAGGACTTTGCTTCAACCAACCCATGAGCTCCTTCTCCTGTTGCCTAGTGCAGATCCCACCTTCTTCTGCAGTGTGTGAAAGAAGCTGGTCCGAGTTTGAAAATGTGCACTCAAAGCTACGCAACAGGCTCGCAGGGAATCGCGTGCAACAACCTGTGTACATGCACTCGAACCTCAATGTACGTAAGGCTTCGTCCACTACAGCGAAGCGTTGACGCATCAAACGGAAATAAATCGCGTACAGATTGATACAAATGACTGTCTTGACGCTTTGGTGTGAAATTAATGCCTCAACGTGAAATAGTGCCCAGATTTTGAACCCGGAAGCTCTGCTGAGACTTTTGTGATGCAATAAAGTAACAATTATATTCCTTTCAGTCTTAGAGAAATAAATGTGCCAGGTTTTTCGTAGCTCTGCGCGAAATCGTATTTTTTTTTTCAATTTCTCGTATTTTTTTCTGAAGAAACATGAAAGAAACCAGTTTTTCTCACGTCCCTCAAAATTTCATTAAATTTTACATCTCCAGTCTACAGTACTCTTTCAAGCGTTTTACTTATTTATTTATTCAATAATGCTAACGGCCTTTTGGCAACCAAGGCAGGAGTGGTACATGAACATTAACAAGTACAAATTTAACACAAGTGGTCAGTTCGCTGTGAAAAGGGCACCAAAAGTACAAGAATAAGGTAAAAAACAGAAACTGCAACAAACCTGAAGAAAGATTTTTGGCGCCATGGGGCTGTTCGTCCAAATAGAAAACGGACAATCAAACATGATATAGATATCCACAGAAGTGACGAAAATAAATACAAACTGCTATATAAAACTAGACTATGTTAATAACTTGATCGAAGTTGTGCGAAAGAAACCAACTATTGTTTACACAGCCGATCAACCTTCCCGTCATTTCATTTATGTCGCTGTACTGCTACTTTCATTCCTTCAGGCTGGCTTCTATTTTTTCGATCAAGGTTCCACAGTGGTTTCGAGTCTGCCTCCTTTACTAGTTGATTAGTGTTGTTCTTGCAATAAGGATACGATTGCGGGCAGCCGAACCTTTCCTCATGGTACAGCTGGCATTGGCAATGTATATAAGGAAATTCGGTGTAAGAAAGACAAGTGGCTTTTGCTTTCTTTCCTTTTTTTTTTGGCGATAGTTAGCCTTGCATAGACGTTGCGTGCAGGAAGTATAACATCGTGTGGCGGGCTTGCACCTGTAGACGTTGTACCAGGAAGTAAGCACGTATAATAGTTGACATGTCACGAAAATGAAATCAATAATCGGTCTTTAGAACTGTACAAGATGTTTGCGACTTGTTTGAAAAGACGATCGATCGCACGAAGGACAAGACTTACGAGAGCACTTTAAAAACGTTCTCAGTGGCAAGAAATATCGTCTGGTTTTCCGCGTGAACGTGGTGGGTTAAACGTGCCAGAAATATGGCTGCCTGCGCGTGGGACAAAAAAAGAATAGTCACGAATAGATGTGTCACTAAGCAACATCGTTTGAAAAGTACAAAAATCCCCGGCGATGAAGGGAGAAGGTACGTAAACAGAAAAGACAGAAACATGGCGTAGAATTTATGCGCCATGTGCCGGGAAACTCTGCGGACGCTATGCATAAGCTGCTAATCGTGACGTCACGGGGATGCGGCGGCGCTGTCGTCTCATTCATTCCCGGAAAATGAGGCTTTGTTAAACTGTAATGGTGTGAAATTTATGTGAAGCAAACATTAAATACGCTTGAACGCGTTTTCAAGAATTTCTAGTCAAAGCTTGTTGTTCGAAGTCGTCTGATCTATTTGCCTACAATTTGGCCCTTTGTTGACAAACATGTTTCTTGTCTATATACATATACGCGCCCATAGCAGCAATGTCACCTGACGGAGTCGATGCTTCCAAGGTGATGTCTGACACGTAACTCTTTGTCTTGTCGTCAGCTCGCTGCGCTATACGTATAGCTCCACTGCAAGACACGCGTATGCTAACTTCGAGGACAGGGGCAGTAAAAGCGCATGGAATGTGGGATCGAACTCCTATTATAACCGATAGTGTGTGTGGTTTTAAGAAAGCAATGCCGACTCTGTTCGAGGCTTAGAATAAAGAGCTCATGAGCACAGAAGCGGGCAGGAAGAAATCCCTCGTAGCCCAATTTGGCAAGTCAAGGTGGTGTTGATGTTGCTGCTATACAGGCGGGTTTAGCCTACCTGCAGACTGAGCCTGAAATTTCTAATCCCCAGAGCCTCTTTCTGTGTTACAAATATGTGTCATCATGAGGCGATCAATTCAAACTCTCGCATGAATGTAAGTACAGCACTTCCTTGCGCTCCATTTGTGGTGCTTCTGGGAACATTAACTATTTCGCGCGTCCGTGAGCATTTCCTCTTCTTATCATGCCTCTTATTTTGAAAACAGAAGCGATTGCAGGAATATATGAAGTGACAAACGCTGCACCCTTACGACTTACGCCAGTTCACTTGTTTTTCAAGCATGCCGGCGTCATCCTTCTCAGCATAATCAAAACAGTCTTCGTCATCAAAAGATTGAACGTCATCTTGACGATATGCTCATCCGTCTTTGGCATATTGCTAAGGGCTAGTGCGCCGCCTTAGTGTCCCCCTTACGTTTCTTCCCTTTCCTTTCACGAATAAACATGACAGAGAAACAACGGAACTAAGTCGCCGAGAAAATAGCACACGCGGGAGTTCCTCGTCGATAATACCTTGCCGGACGAAGATGAGCGTACGACTGCACACTGGCACACCCACCAGCTTGCTGGTGCCGTTTCCTGCCGGTGGGTGGTGGCTCGATCGGTTCTCACGCTGAAACGTCAAGCGACGACGCTCCTTTCTCTATTTTTGGGTCAACTCTGCGGTCACGCGACAAGTGCAACGGAAGCGAGGGTGGCACAAGCGCTCTTTCCCTCTCTCTCTCTCTCTCTCTCTCTCGCCACCTCGGTCCTGGCCACGATCCGGCACGTGGTGCGGTTGCGTCGTGTCCGGGTGGGAAGCCCTTCTGCCCAGAACTTCGGTGTCGAGGCCGCTCAACGCTGCGACACGCGTCGGAGGCAGAGAGTGAAGCAGAGAACGGGAGAGGGCATGCGTCGCCCCCAACGCCCACTCATTCTGTGGCACATGTTCCCCCAATCGAGGCGACCCATTGATCACAGAAGGTAACGTGTTTGTACTGCTGCGCCCTGTTTTGGCGCCACCACTACCAGGTGACGCGACAGGATTTCCCCCGACTGTTAGCGCGAACCAGGCCAACCGTGTTGCAAAAGCTTTAAGGCTGACTGCACGCAGGGCTCAAGAGGCATTCGCTTTCATCCAGAAGCTTGAGGCACAAGTGTGAAGTGCGAAAGCCTCTGCTGCAGACTCCCTACGCTTACTTCACGTAAGTGGCTCCTTTAACTGTCGTGTGCCCAGAACAAGAACTTAATATCGTAACCGGCGTCCAGGATTTGCGTAAAATGTTTAAGTGTATCTCACCAGATATCTATTTCCCTTCAGTATAACGTGGCCGAAGTGGTGGGACCTGCTTTGACTCTGTTGTGTTGTGTTCCGTAGCGACACCTTGTCACGTCGTTAATTAGTTTGCCAGAACAGGTACTTTTTCAAAGATTTACCTCCCACTGCACCGTACATTGCTAGCGCGCCACACCAACCACTGATGTGCATATTGCTATAAGACAAATCGAGTTCTTTTTCTGTTACTGTTATCCCCAAAGAACAACTTCCAAGACGACTTTGTTCCCGCGTCGCACTTTGGTGAGGCTGTAAGTGAATGTATTTGTGAACGTAATGTTGCCAGCTAACAGCAATTTGTGAAGACCTTGTAATGATCGTAGCCTCAACGCGCGGACTGCTGATAATATAAGCGTTTGAGGCTGATTCAAAGGAGCTGAAAGCTTTGAGACGTCATGCGATATGGAGCCAGCTGCGTCTGTTGAAGTGCTCTAAAATTGTTAGCAATTTGTGGCTGTACAAAAGACGCGCTAACGTTGCTCGATACTTCTGAACTTAAAGGTGGTGATATGTGCAAGTAATTAAAGGCAGAAAAGGGTCGCATTGTGGTAAAAGCATGAATGGCTCCATTCATCCAGTTCCATAGCTCACTTCTGCTGTAGATGTCGCGAAGGTAATACGTTCACATGTAAGGTACAAAGAGATGCAAACTGTACTTCAGCTCAACTGTGCAGTAGTTTAGCACTATGATACCTATATGATTTTTAGTTAGAACAGATTTAAAAAAGACATCGCATGTGGCAGACAGCGCTGTACCACCCTTTCATCTGAATTTCTGGAAAAGGCGCTAGTTACCTGCCAGAGAAGTCGCGATGTTCAATTAAATAACTAAGTATATTCCCTTATTACCTTTCAGCTATTAATATTAAACAACATGTTGCAATCGCGATATTGAAGCCAATCAGTAGTTAAGTCACGCCTGCTTAATACTACTTCTAAGTCATCTTTCCTTAAGATGTGCTGTTAAATAAATTGTCGCTTTAGTTGATTTTTCCCAGAAGCATCCGTCTAGCATTTATGAAGAATCTTAAGCGGAACGCTAATGAATCTGTTAGAGCATTTTCGGGACGAATACATATAGATTGGTGCAAATATTAAAATTTCTTCTGAACACGCAAGACTTAACTTGCCACCTGGCTTCAGTTTTACAACTCAGAAGGGAATAATTAACCAGTTATGAATATTTTCGATTAGCTACCTGGACATTGTAATTTGTGGTGCAAGTACTATCCGCGTATAGAGGCAATCGAACTGAAAAAGGTTGAATGATCGTTCTAAGCCGTTCCTGAGATATACTGCACGCCTAGCACTTAGAGATACTACCTGATGTTCTACCTGATGTGATGTCACATATGTTCCAAAGTTTCGAAAGAATTAGAAACATCAAGCGTTGTACTACAACTTCGCAAGTATACTTAATCAGTTTAGGCAGGTAATAAATTTCTTATTCAATGATATACACTTGTACTTTGTAAACAGAGTAACACTATTATTGTTTGTCTTCTAGGTTCTATCTTATTGTGCTATTTCTGACTTGAGCTTCTAGCTTGTTACTTTCTTATTTACCTTTACTTTATATTTGAGTATTGAAAACTCCTACTAATATTCTACTATTTTGGTGAATTACATGTATATTATATAGATACAGGACTAAGTTATGAATGTAGCGGTGAGTGCACTTTTTGTTTGTAGCTTGAAAACTATATTTAAGCATGTACGTCCTCTTGTCAACAACCTTGTAATGTTTCACGGCTCCGCCAAGCTGTTAATAGCAGCTTTTGTCTGGCAAAGCCTTCCAAAAAGTTTATTATCTTTTTTTTGGAAAATAAAGCAGACTGAAGCAAATTGAACTACAGGATATGCTCCGTGCAAATGAATTAAAAATGTTCGAATTAAAGTGAGAACTACACCCGGTATGCTTTGTTGTCGGGCAGTACCCTGGATCTCTTATTTCTTGGCTTTATGTAACTTGTTTCCCTGGTGTAAAGTGTGAATTGAAGTAAAAAATGTGAACACACAGTTGCACTTAAGCCCGCTTGAGCTGACATTAAGGTAATATCTCCGTGCTTCTCGCTGCGTTATTGTGTCCGACAGTTTCACGGTACTTGCAGGCGAAGCAGTACAGAAACATTTGGTTGGCTCTTCCAATTAGTTCTGTGCACTAAAAATAGGGAGCAAAAAAAAAAAAGGAAAGACACACAAAGCCCTCACAACGCAAATACTTAACTTGAAGGAGAAAAAAGCCGGCAGATCCCACGCCTTGTGGGAATCGATGCAGTGTGCAAGCAGTGTACAGGAAGCCTACCAAGTTAACGAAACAACGACCATGAGAGCACCAAGATGTAGGCGGCTGTTTCATGACCTACGTGAGACACATGTCGCGATATTCATGTCATGATCGATCGTTCATATTTGTCGTATACTCTTGTCGTACTACGCCAATTTTGGTACATACCAATTTAACTAAACGAGCATGAGAGCCCCAAGACGTAGGCGTCTAAATAGATAGTGTCGAAGTGGAAAATGTTGGCCAAGAAATGCTTCAGGTTTAAAATGGCGTGCACGAAACAGCAGATGTTGCCGCCATTCCAGCAGCCCGGAGACTTGGCGCTTCGCTGAGCATGAGCGCATTATAATGTACGAGTACATGCCTACGACTACGTTTCTACGAATACTAGACTGCGCCGCACTTACCAGCCAATTACAGCCAAAATGCCGGATGCGAGGGTACTTAGACGTCAAAATTGAGCCTTTGTACGACTACACGTAGCAGACGTACGATGGTGCAGCGTCTGGTTCCTTTGCAGGCTGTGACAGGACAGGGTTTCCTATAAACGAAATGACAAGTATTAAGTGGTATGCCTTATATAGGGGTTTGCAAATGTTTAACCAGAAACATACGCAACCAATAGCAGTATAGTCGTAGTCAGTATATCTATGTTATTAGTGAAAAGTCCACGGAAATTATAACTGCCTCAGGTTACGGTAGATAGCTAATCCATCTCGTGACCATAGAGAAGATGAAAATCGCAGTAGGAATGGAGAAAAGGAACGGAGACGAAAGTTGCAATTTGAGCCAACAGCGAAAACAAAATAGGCGAGAGAGACACTGATTGTGCAATACTCAACGCCGCGACTTTGGTGCATATAAACCAACCACCTAAGCGAAGAAATGAACAAGTCGCCGAGTTGATGCGCCTCGGGGCTACAGAAAATCCCAACCGTCAACTGCGTGCCTTCTGCTCAACTCAAGCCCTTTGTTTAAACTGGGTCTCTGCGGTGGCCTGAAAGGGAGGAAGACAGCAACGTGACCTTTAACGCGATTTTGGACGCGGGCATTTAATCAGGGCAACGTGATTTAGACAAGCGATCGGATATTCACAATTAACGTCCCCAATGAAAATTGACTAATGTGTAGTGAGTGCCGATCATGATGTTCGCTCGGAGACTCTGGTTCGTCGGCATGGTTGACGGGAGCGGGAGATGTGTCGTTTAGAGGTCCCCTCGTGCGCTGGCGCTCGCATGGGTCGCACAGCTGTTGACCTCCCGGACGTTCACGTCCGACCCAAGCCGACGCGTCTTCCTTGCCTCGATACTGGGCTCCGTCTGCCTGCCGCCGTGGCCTCCTCGCCTTTCGTAGGCTGCTTGGGCCACGCGTAATCTGCCCATTCTATGCACGCTCTTCTGTGGCGCTTGCTCATTCGTATAGTTTTCTCCTTGATTTGTTATTTTTTTCCCTACGCCACGAGGGCACGTGCAGGAAGGTGTCGTCCTTGCTGTGGACCATGCAGGAGCCGCGGTGCACGTGCTTGCATGTTTTCGACGCCACTCCGTCGTCGACCTCTAGGCCGTCTCTTGGCACTTCACCACGGCTACACACAGTTGCAGGGTTTCATAACAGAGAGCCTGCAAAAATTGCAGTTTATTTTTGCTTCTACAGATTTACTCGGTTGTACAGGCCGACTTTATTCGATTTTAGTTAACTAGAGCGCCGCGAATAGCCAACACGTCCACTGTACCAAAAGAAAGAAGGAAGAAATGCAATTCAATCATGTTTTTTCTTTAGAGTCATGCACCAGTGCGGAATAAGTTGACTCGCGATGAGTTCCTAATGTTAAACAAAGTTTGAGGAACCAAGATTGCTCTCTGAACGGGGACTGTGGGCACGCGGCGGTCTTCGTTCCGTACTTTACCACTGTTCGCCCCTCTTTCCCGTATAGTTGATGTCTGTACCACATCCCTCGTTTGTGGACGCCGTGCCCTGTTCTATTTCGTCAGTTTTTGCAACGTCTCAATAACGAGATCTTGATAATCAAAAAGCCGGCTGATCTCACGCCCTGTGTAAATCGATGGTATACGCGAAGCGGTGCGTGGGGAGCCTACCAAGTTAACGAAACGACCATGAAAGCACCAAAATGTAGGGGGTTGTTTCATAACCTACATGGCACGCATATCCCGATATTCATGTCATGACCGTTCATTTATGTTTGTCATACACTGTTGTCATACTATGCCAATTTTGGTACACACCAAGGTATCGAAACGACTACGAGAGTACCAAGATGTGGGCGGCTAGACACATAGGTACTGTCAAAATGGCAAATGTTCTTGGCAAATGGCCAAGAAATGCTTCACATTTAAAGTTGGACGCACAACGTGAACGTCCGGTGTCGAACACCAAGAAGAGACGAATAAGTAATTTTCTATTTTTTAATGTATATTTCAGAATGAAGACAGTATTCCTAGCTTTCTGCCTTGGGGTGTTTGCCTTCACTATTTTGGCGGACTTGACAGCAGCCTACGAATTTACCCATTTTGAAGCAGGTAAGTTCAAGTCGGGCAGTCTCAGTGACTTGGTTCTTGTGCACGTAGGTATGGCGCAGGTGCTTAGCCTTTCTTCTGTGTTTTTGCCAGCCCACGGTAGACTGTGTATGTTATCCTTCTTTCTTTAGAGAAACCTAAATAGTTGAATTAAAACGAGGCAGCGAATAATGCTGTTGTACCCTAAATTAATGATACTTAAACAAAGACGTTAATGATACCTCCTCACTGTATACATGGTGTACCTGTTACAGGCGCTGTTTCCAGACAGGGTAGCTTGCTCGACGTTACACTAGCTATCCTCCTCGTCTTTCCCTCCCACTTTCCTCTTTTTTTTTTTTCACAAGAGACGTGGCACTTTGTAGCTGTTATACGTGTACAACAGCTTCGCGAGGAACTTTATGGTTGCGTTGAGTTTACGAGTTTTTACGCAGAGGCATGAAAATTATCTCCTCATAAAGCCTGGTTAGATAGTTTCATCTTCTCTAGTGTCACGTGTAGAGCTGCTTGGTGCAGTAAGGAAAACAACTTCACATCGTAACGACGCACAAACAAGCTGCATGTACAGATTCGGCGGGAGCGGTGAAGTGATTGAAAATATTCGTATTTCTGTAGGCCTTGGATGTCCAAAGTCGTTGCTGACTTGTTCGCAAGAATGTCGAAGAAATTACGGTCATCAAGGTGGATATTGCAGTGGGCCGTTCAACATCGTCTGCATCTGTACCTGACCGCGCTTCGAAAGGTTTAATTACCCTGTCTCACCGTTTGTGTTCACGTTTTCTTCCCTGCAGTGCAAGATGCCTGAGTGAAACTTCTCGCTCATCATGTTAATGGATTGTGCCCGTTGTAATGAAGGCATTACAGATATGCAGTTTGTTTTCTGTTGCATCGTTGGTACTTCTTCATTAGCTAAATTATCTCCATGTTCACATTATTCTGAATAAACTTTTATTGTTGCGAATTGCTTTTATCGTTTCACAGCTTTCTGAGTCGAGCTCTTATTATGCAAGTGTGAGATATGTCCACATTCGTGAAAATTGTTTAATTTATCGCACTGCGTGCATATATTTTCAGTAGCTATGATTTTTAGTATCTAGAGCGACTTGCTATTTTGTAACTTTGGTCTATGATTTCTTTTCTTTTGAGAACTTTGTTTCCTTACTGACAGATTTGGCACAGACGATTTTACAGCATAAAATACAGCAATTTCTCATTGTCTCAGTTAGTGAAGTTCAGTTTGACGTCTGGTCGGGTTGAAACATGGTGAAAAGGTTTACAAGAATTTTTTTTTTTTACCTGTGAACAAGGCTTCCGTGTGGGAGCCGTAACGTCTTCTTTTCTTTCAAATTTTACTTTGGTCGGCGTAGTGCCCCAGGTTTTGGCTACATTTCCACCATGTTTCAGTTAGTAAGCAATAGCATTACTTCTCTCCACCTTGCGGGTTTCCGCAGAGCTATTACGTCAAACTCTTGCTTTGCTTCGAGTTGTTGACAAATTGGACTTTGCCCGGCCATCTGCTAGCCGCCTGGTTAGCTCAGATGGTAGAGCGGCTGCCCCGGAAAGGCGGTGGTCCCGGGTTTAAGTGCTGGACCAGGACGAATTTTTCTTCAGCTGCGAGGCTTTTATTTCAAAGAATCCGTATGGACTTCCTTTGTAGCAGTTGCTACGGTTGGGTAGATGGCTCATTTTCCCTTAATTAATCACATAAATATTAGTAAAGGGATCGTATCTCCACAGCGCTTCTACATTGCCTATAATAAAACAAGGTTAGCACCAATTGTGTAGCTAACGAAGTGCCAGTGAATAAGGATATGTATTCACGGAACGCATCTTACGTAAGCGCACTTTATCATTATGTGGTGTTCGGACACCTTACACACACGCAGTCAGAGAGAGATAATAAGAAAGAGAGAAACAAGCTATATTTATATGCTGGAAATCTTAGCCTGGCTGATCGTCTGACGTGGCGAGACTACGAGAGGCCGTGACCGTGAATGGCGCTTATATGTAGAAGTTTTATGAAAAACGGCCCAGGGTGCCCGCATCATTGCAAAATTTTTCACGCAATACTTTGCTTCAGATAGAGCGAATGACGACGTCTGTAAACGCCATTATATGCTCTACTTATAGAAAGAAGTTCTCATATTCCGCTCAGTCTTGGAATTCATGCTATTGCGAAGCATTTGGTGCACAATGCATGCGATCAAATGTTCTCTGGTCTCGGCTTTTGCGCGCTTAATTTCATCATAAGCAGACTACCGCCACACCCTACAAGTATCTGATATTTGTGCAGCCTAATTGTGACGTTAACCTTCCCAACTCAATCTGTACTCGTGGAACACGTCACGACATATCGAGTACAGCGACGCTGCGGAACAAAATTCGAGAAGCCATCGAAATAATACGTCTAACTAACTAACAAGCAAGACGTTGTAGTGTTAAACAAAGGTACCATCGTGTGGCTAATCTGCCTTGCTGGTCGCGCAGGGGGACATGAACCAGGCGACGCACACAGACAGAGACCACAGGATCCAGTCGGTGAAGGCGTATACACGCCATGCGGTTTGGCTCACTGGCTCGGGGGTCGCTACGGTACCACAGGTGTCTCGCGAAAAGGCAGAAGAGGCCGCAGGATAACGCTACGCACCAGCAGGCAGCCTGAAACACCTGTTAACGATAACTCACTCAGAATATTTCATTACAACATTTTACGGCTTCACAAGATTTTCGGGTTAGTTGGTTCATGATCAAGAACTTGAAGTGCATAGCCGCAAGAGAGAGGCAAACGTACAGATACAGAACTCGAAGGTGAACATTGAACTGGAGTCAGTCTGGTTGGGGAACACTTGTAATTAGACAAATTAAACATTCACGAACCAAGAATATACATTAGAATTGACCCAAGGTTTGGGTACACAGTAAGAGAGCAGAACAATATTTCAGAGCAGGAAACCTGGAGAAGCGCCTCAGCTTTGAGTCGTGATTTATTCAGGCGCCACCTGGGCAATAACCCGGCCGTTGGAAGCTTTACTCATCACCTACATGCAGGGCCTATGCAAGGTCGATCGTCCCCCGATAGAACCACCGCCATTACGGCAAGCCACAAAGAAAACTGCCACACCTTCCCGAAACCGCCCTTGATGAAGGAGCCCGAATGACTCCGATACGGTGGTTTATTTCTGAATAGCCTTCTTTGTTCGTGGTTGTTTGATATGTGTAATTTCAACATACAGCGCCATAAGTACGAGGGTCTATTTTTTGTCTCGCTGTCACGCGCTGCAGGCTCTTGCTTAACTGCTTCTCTTTCAGCAGGAATAAAGAGATCGTGATGGTGTGTATATGGTAATCACAAAAGTATGCATGAATCAGTGGGCACACTGCATGGTTAGTTTTGTTAATACGGTGACACAAGGAAGTGCGCCTTGAACACGTGCACATTTGGAGGTGTGTGCGATCAGCAAATGTCTGAAAGCGTGCGTAGGTGTACTTATTAAATGTCGCAACCTGTTTTCACGAGGCGGGCATTCTAAATTGAGCAACCGAAGCAAGCAGGGACGGAATTTGGCGAGTTCGCTTTCATGTTGCATAGAACAGCGACATGGGCTTCCAATAACAGCGCTTATATCCTGGTGTTACAAATTGGTGTTACAAAAATTCTTTTTAAATATGCTCGGCTAGCAATTATTCTATACAATATTTATGTTAGCTAGTAAATGAAATATTTTATGGCGCTGCCTTTTTATAGCATATTAAGGCTTCTGTGTTAATTCTGTAAAAGTGTAGCAGAGTGCACGCCCAACCCCTCCTTTGATTGCAGGCAAGCTGGGCATTTTTATATGAGGCCATTCTTTTTGGAAATTCCTTCCACATTGCCCCATTGTTCATGCATTTCTTCCTCAGCCTTTCGACGTTAAAATATTTTTTAATATTGTATTTCCAGTTTTCCTCAGGCCGAACTTTTTTGTTGTTGCCACTGGAATATCATCATTCACTTCTTGCTTCTAAATATGTCGGTTATCATTAAATGCCGAAATCACCTCGGATTTCAAGCTTGATATTGCCACAGCTTAGACCGTTCCTCAAAGCTATTTCGGAACAATGTCTTTCATTATATTCTCGTTTCATTTCAGTCTTGCGAAACCATGTCTTTAGTTCTATTTTCATTTCAGCCAATTGTATTTCCCTTAATTTTAGATGCTTCGTTGGAATTGCTTCACTTCTTCGAATCTATTTCATTCGGCATTGCCGATTATGCCGCTCTCTCTCAAACTTGTCCTATCAACCCGGCTTAGATTGTACCTCGTCGTATAGAACTGCCCACGCGTAATTAACCGGTTCTATGCAAGCTCGTTTTCATCTGCTTTTCACTAATCGTTACACTTTCACTATTCATAAAGAACAGGAAGACACATACGTGTGCGTCCACCTTGGGGCCATAGTTGGACTTTAGTTCTTCCAAGATTGAGACAGAGAGATTAAAAACCAAAAAGAGGGAAGACGGGGAGGTTAACCAGAATATATCTCCGGTTAGCTACCCTGTACTAGTAGACGGGGAAAAACGACGCGCGAAATATAAGGTAAAAGAAATATAAAAAACGGAAAGAATAAAGAATGTAAGACTGTCCGGGTCTGAGCGTTGCCACGCAATGTGTCAATGCGCCCCATGGTCGCACATGGTTTGAGTGGCACATACAGAGACATACAATGTCACATTGTGCAGTGCCGCACTGTCACACTGTGACGCACTATATACAGGCTGAGGTCATGCTACATACAACTGCGTCAGTTCACCCCTGGAGCCGCCTTGCATGCCTCAGTGAAGGGTCGTAGACGTTGTGAAGACATCCGCGAGTGCACACACCTTGTGTTCTCTTCCTCTATTCAAAACGTGAAACTTCATTTTTGCTAACCTAGTGTTTTCTCCCTTCAAATTCGGTTATGCTAGCAAGCGCAAAGTATTTTTCAAGAAAGGATCATGTTACCGGCTCGTGCTGGAAACCGCCGAACTTCATGACAGTGCCAAGCGAGGTGGCCACTTCGTAGCTTTTTAATAGGTGCCTGGTCATCGGGATTTGATTGGCAATGAACTCGCTGACAGGGAGTCAAGACCGGCGTTCTCTTCCTCTGATGAAGTACAGATTGCCTGACACCAGCTCAAGGATCGTGGCACTAATGCAGGACCTTACAAAGGTATGCAGAAACCACGCCGATAATATCCACAGACGCCTACATATATGATCGACCAAGACGAACGATAAGTATGCTGTTTCACCCCGAAGGTTACCCGGCGCAAGACGTCATTGCTACGCGAGTTCGGCTGGGTGTTGCTTTCACCCGCCGCTACGCACACCTCATCGGCCAGTCAAACAACCTTGAGATTGTCCAGCATATATGCTGGCGCGAACGACGTTAGATATTTCCCTAGTCAATGTTAGCAGCCAACAGCTGTCGGAGGAAGCTGTTCTCGGCCCATGGTTTGCCACTGTAACTTCAATGCGGATGACTAAAGCGGTGTTGAAGTTTCTTGCCTGCATGAAGTTCCTGCAGGCCAGGAGCTAGAAGGGCAATGTTGCTTCAGCCGGGAAACATGAACAACATCAGATGGTAGCGCGGGGGTCGAAGACGTAGGGCCCTGGGTTACAATCTCGTAGTTGTCGCCACCGAGTTGACACCGCACCTCGTAGGGCCCGGTGTAACGTGAGAGGAGCTTCTCTGCAGCACGACCGTTGAAGTGGCGGGCGCTGATGTAGGCGCCATGTCTTCCGCCTCTATAGACAGATGTCCAAAACGACGGCCGCTGCGGAGTTCTTTTGCAAGGTTCGACGTACCCTGCACCTCCACCAAAGTGTGACGTAGGCAAGGTGTGAGCGAAGGATATATATACAAAATATTTACAAAGAAAGCTAGGGGAATAGAAGATGTCTGATCCGGTTCCCGTGCTAGCATCCTCATCGTCGTCTTCACTGCGCTGCCAAACCTCGCGATCATCCATGTATGGATCGCTTCGTAACAATATTATGTAATTACCTGCTTCACTAAAGCTTCTCTTCACATAGATTCCAATATCTGCGTTGGATCGGCGTAATTTTTTCCCGCAGACCATGCGTTTTTATTTTTTTTTCTCTCTCCTCGTTAGTCATTACGGCCGGATTTCCGCATTGTGTTCTTGTCCTATCTCCTATATGTGTCACTCGGTACCACCTTCTTATTTATTTAGTTAAAATACCCCATCATATACTACCTTTTTCCTTATAGATCTGGCAAGCACTGTACTTCGTCTGGTGGCAGTCACCATTTTCTCTTTTTGCTTCGTTTCCCTGTGGACGCTTTTACGCACACAAATCTAAAAACAGTAATGATTATGTGCCGCTACACACTACCCAAACTCGCATGCTCAGACAGTCAGAAGGGAGTAAGAACTCTCGCGTCGAGCGAAATGAAGTGTCTCGCCCTCTTGTGGAATCTGGCGAACATCGGCAGGAACTCTTCGATCACAGACATCTAGATCACCTCCAGATTTCACGAGTAGCTTGCAGTATTGGACCCTGACTCGGTCCGTTCCGTCTCCGTTGCGGACTACCGTCTCGATGCACTCGTCGTACACTCCCAATTCGACAACGGTTGTTCGGAACATACCGATTGGTATCTTGGCCGATGCACCGATCATTGAAAAGCGTAAAAGGAGCGGACCTGAGTGCAACGTATCTTTGCTCGCGCAGGTGAAAGTTCCAGGCCCCCGAGAATGAGGAATCACGCGCGCATGCCTCGAGACATAACAACGGTGCCGTTCCATCTCAGAGGCCTTGCAGTCTCTGTTGGGCTGATGCCGAAGGCAGTGCAGTCTAATACAGTGCCTCGAACGGTGTCCGGAGATTGCATTTGGAGCGCATCTGTTGTCAAACGCCCACTTAGAGTTCGATGTCACTTTCAGATCCAGTAGAGCGCCGGTGAAACAATGTGCAATCACTTATCGCTAGACACATCCGCCCTCAGATTCTAGGCATAGCGCATCTGTGTTCTCTTCGTTCACATCGACGTCAGCAGTGACGCACATTGGGCTTAACCAGTGAATCTATGACACGGTCGAAATCACAATCGATGAACCGATCGACATTAAGTATTTATGTGAAGTGATATACATTAGCGTAATTGTACATACTCTAAAATGTAAAACTGAGGAGTTGTACATAATCATCATATCTAACAATGCAATGTCATATAAGCATTTCATCTTCATCACCTGCGGTGTGCATTTCGCTTCAGAAATTACCACGGTTCGTGAGTGCCTTTCTACTACCAAACAACAATGATTCGCATTACTTAGCGCTCGATTGAAGTTGCGGCTGCCAAATGTTTATCTTCCTTTTTGCGAATAGAAAAGGGTAGGATAAGGAATGGCGCAAGGGGAGACGGGGGACGGGTTCGGTTCCCCACAGTACACAGTTCATTCACAGGGTAAGATTATCGGCTGAGCAAAATTAAATAATGGAAGCCGCATGATG
Organism: Dermacentor variabilis; assembly: GCF_050947875.1. Classification (NCBI taxonomy): domain Eukaryota; kingdom Metazoa; phylum Arthropoda; class Arachnida; order Ixodida; family Ixodidae; genus Dermacentor; species Dermacentor variabilis. Next base: position 134,286,480 of record NC_134573.1, read on the forward strand.
TGTAACTAGTTACGTACTACGTTTGGACGAGAATTGCCATCGGCTACGTCACGCTGAAAGCGGTGGTTGGGAGCCATTGCGGAGGCGCGGTCATCATCACTTGGTGGCACGCGAAGTGTTGATTGCTCCCTTTCGTCCACGGAATAATTCAGGGGCCCATCTTAGGCACATGTGCTGGGTACGCCGAAGGGGATTCCCCTTTTCGCTCTTCCGCAGCCATTCACCTCCTCTTGAATACGGTGGGCGTTGTGTGTGCTATATAACCGTCAGGCTTGATGGAGCACCTTTCAAAACAAGGCGAAAGCAAATAAATAGCTGCGTCGGCGTGTGGTGCTCGTGTTTACCTGCCATCGCTCTAGTATTATAGACCAAAGCCGTGTTTTACCGATGCACACAACGAAAGTCAGTTCGTACGTAAATTAAGGTCCCACCAATGAGCGTGCAAAAATAATAAATAAATTATAGGGTTTTAGGTGCCATAATCAAAATCTGATTATGGGGCACGCCGTAGTGGGGTACTCCGGAAATTTGGACCACCTGTGGTTCTTTAACGTGCATCTAAATCTGTTTTTGCCCCATTGAAATGCGGCCGCCGTGGCAGGGATTCGATCTCGCGACCTTGTGCTTAGCAGCCTAACACCATAGTCACTAAGCAACGATGGCAGGTCAATGAGCATGCGGTGTACAAGGTTGTGAAGAATAAACACAGGTGAGCACGCACCGCAATGTTGAAAAAATGAAAGAGAACAAGAAACACACTCGATCTGAAATCTGCGTTGACTGCATACTCACGTCTCACTGTCCACGGCTCTAGATCCTTGATGTCTCTCATGAGCTGCAAAATAACAATGCTGCACTCACTGTACACTGTAAAATAATTTACACCCTAAAAAGTGAAAAAGGCTGTAAATGTGTCTATAACTCACACCCTTAGGGTGTCCATTATATAGATAACACCCTAAGGGTGTGAGTTATAGACACATTTACACCCTTTTTCACTTTTTAGGGTGTAAATTGTTTTACAGTGTAGGTGTCTGCCTGCAGCAGGCACGCGAGCAAAGCCATTTGCAGCGTGGGCCATGTTCTTTGTAATGACTACGTACCTTCATAGCTTCGTCCAGGGTGGTAGCTTCAACCGTGGACGAAGCGTCGGACGCGCATTCGACCTTGCCATCGATAATTGGTGATAGCATAGAAATGAAAGGCTAATATTAACCCCAGGAGGCTTAACCTCATATCGGGCTTGTGAAAGGGCCCCGCTTCTGGAGACCTATTCCACACTCGGTTCACCGACTGAGAGACGTCGTCTGCTAACGAGAGACCAGTTGGACGGATTGATCCGCAATCTCATTTTTGGCTATTTGCTTAATGACGGCTTTGGATAGTGCAGCGACGCAGATACGCACATACTTTATTTTCATTCCTTAGTTCTCTAATGCAATAAAGTTTGTTGTGCGAGACCAAAAAAAAGAAAGAAAAAAAAACTGAAAAGAAGAAAAGGTACTCAACTTCAGTAGCTACACCACCTTAAGAGGCCTGAAGGCAAGGCACACATGTCGCGTAAAAGTAAAAAGAAGATGGTCCACTAAGGTCTTTGACACTATAGATGAGCACTGAAGCCTCAAGCCACACTTGTATTTTGGCTTGGCAACGCTATGTTGTAGGCGTGCATGTGCATCGCATTTACAGAGAGCTCGAACTGATGGGCTTATTTTCGCGTGTTCATTGCGGATTCGTATGCACGAAGCGTCTCTCCAAGACACACGAATCAACAGTAGAACGGACGGTGTGACCGAGCGGGCCACGTGCAACGGATGGCACACGCAGCGCAGTTGTGGGCTGTGACGATTATTGGCTAGCTGCCACACTGCATCTCAATTCCGTGCAAGTAATTCCCAAGTGGTCAAAGGCAAGAGGAAATAGAGAAAAGTGAAAATAAGAACACACGCCAAAATGCAGAGCGAGACAGGCATACGGTGCCTACCCGTGCGAAGAAAACCTCGACTCGCCTCAACGTCGCTTTCAAGAGGGGAATGAGAATTCTCTGCCTGTACGATACAAACAGCGTTTCGTGCGAGAATGGTAGATTCTTATGTCAGTGAGTCCCTTTGAATATCGCAGGATACGGAGCTTTGTCGTGAAAAAGGAATTGGATCTCGTGTGTGTGCGTGTGTGTGTGTGCGGGGGGGGGGGGTCGAAATGGAGTGCTCGGAACACATTCATCTAGTTCATTAAAAGCGCCGTGCTCTGCACGAACGAGGTGTGAAACTAGGAATTACAAGAGATGTATATACGGGAGGTGGTCCCGTAGTTGTGTATGGATTTGAGACCTCGTGATTATAATAATAATTTAAATAAAACGACAATCATAAGGCTGAAACTGCTACCTGTAAATCCTTACTACATATGAATACACATAATTGCATGAAGTACGACGTTAGTCTGCGACTAAATTGTTAGCAATAAAAAACATCAACGCAGAAATGCAAGAAATAAAAAAATGAATAAAGGGGCCACCAATTAGGTGTACCACAAAATGAGAAGTGAATACAATGGTACAGAAGATTAAAGTAGGTAGAGATGGCTAGAAGAAGCTTTGTTTTTAGTTCCGTTTGGAATCAATTAGGTTTCTGCAAACTTAAGGGAAATTGTAGAGTGTTCCGGAGTGAAACGGCAGAAAAATGTGCCGACTGCTTGCTGCGGCTAGTTGAAATGTTGAGTAAAATGAAGCACATATCCCCTTAAGATGTGGTATTGCTGGTGCTAAGAAATAAATAAGTAAATGAAAATATAAATAAATAAATAAATAGAAGACGAAATGAGTGGAAGGAGGGTAGGACAGTGCTTCGTTTACGATCACCGTAAACAAACTAAGACAACGCTAAGCGAATTTGTCAAATTGCTGTAAGGTACGCATGCATATGCACCGCTTTTGAAATAAAGGAGCTACAAGAGGTGGTAATTGGGCGTATAAAAAGTGTCCTTTAAAAAAAAGAAGTGTCCTGGACACTTTTTATACTCCCGTCTGTGATTATTACGTCTGTGATTTTATACGCGACGTCTGTGATTATTACTGCGATTATCGTTCTTTTGGAACTTCATCCTGTTTTCGATATGTTTGTCTGTCTGTTCGTCCGTATCTAACTTCTTTCATTCTAACTAGGATCATGGTCTAAGGGGTAGGACAGCGGGCAGCTGCGCTGATGGAATCGGTTTCGAAACCAACGTTAGGAAAACATTTAGGTCACGGAGTATGTCACACTGGGCGCGCACTGTTCTTCAGTGAACTTCTCTCATGCCACCTTGGGTCGCTCGGCGTGTGCCACTGGGTGTGCACCTTTCTTCAATGAACTCTAGGTAGTGACTTCAGTGGGGGTGCATAGTTCTGCGGGTAGTCACTATCTAGAGAGCAGGAGCGATTCCTCCGAGCTCTACAGGTTAACACATTACCCCACCCAACCACAAATCACCTCATAGCCTCTACGCAATTCTCTCTGCAATGCCGCTTCTGCGCAAAGCCCGGGTCCCTCAGGCACATAGCAGGGGGTTGCAGAGAGGCACCATTAAATCATCCGAACCCCACCAACGAGCATTGGGAGAGAGCCTTGGCCAGCTCCGACATCGAGGATCAGCAACGGCTGATTGGGAGGGCCCAGGACGCGGCCCGAGCTCAAGGCATTCTGGAATGAGGACGCCTCTCCAAAGCTGCATTCACCCAATAAAAATGTTTATTCTCTCTCTCTCTCTCTTCAATGAACTCCTTAGCGCCAACATTCAGAGAAAGACAATCTATGGCCAACGCATTCAGAAAACTAGGTGGTCGTCTTCTGAGTGAGCAGACAACACTAGAACACCGTCCCCGCGATCATCCGCTCAGAAGGCAGTAAGGGCGCTTTTGTGCTTTCTGAGAACGTCTGGCTTATGCGGGCACCCTTGACTCCGTAGTGCTGTCCGTGCATGTCTCCCTACCCCCCCCCCCCCCCATCTCAGCCTCTCTCTCTTCTTTCTGTTCTTCACCTCTGTGCCCCCAGCACAGAATGGCCAACCGGACTCTTGGACATGGTTAACATCGCTGCCTTCCTTTTATATTTCTTTCTCTCTTGACGCTAACCTGGGCCACTGTCTATGTGCCACTCTTCAATGAAAAAAAGAAAGTCTTGAAACTTCTCCAGTGCTGGACAGAATCGAATCTGCGTCATATATATATATATATATATATATATATATATATATATATATATATATATATATATATATATATATATATATATATATATATATATATGTGCCGAGGCGATCTTGTCTGAATATAAATTCAGGCACACGCTAACTTCGCGGTGGCGCAATGAGTCCAGAGGGAAGCGCCAGGTAGGAGCTCGATTGCAGTATACACGCCTGATACCTGACGCCATTCAGCGGTGGTAACGAGGTGTGTCGCTAGATTGGTTCATCGTTAATCCCATTAACTCCGGCAGTCGTACTAAGATGGTTTCGGCCGGATTTTTTTGTTTTCTGGTGCAAAGACCGCAGTTGGGCGTAAGGCAAGAAACTCGAATTTTCGCGACCTTCTTTTCCCGAGCTGACCCGCCGCAGCGCCTTAATGGCTAGCGCGTTGCTCTGCTGAGCGCGAGCAGCCTTCTGCAGGGTTTTCACTTGAAGCAAAAGTTTTAATCTCGTCGATCTGACACGACACAAGTGGCAGCGTTAAGGGAAAAAAAAATAACTGCAGTCGACACGTTTCGGTTATTTACAACCGGCTGTGTTTACACTGCCTAGGAAAGGGAAGCCCGCATCCTTCCACTAAATATAACTTTCACGTGTCTCCTGATGACAGATAAGGTTTTGTACCATCAGTGACGTACATCAGCTAAATTCGGTGTAAAAGACGAAGAAGCAAAACTGCGTTGCAGAGGGAACGACTATAGATCACCATTTTTTTTTTTTTGTTCATTCGAACAGTGTTGGGCTGCTAAGCGCGATGTCGCGTGATCGAATCCCGCTCGCGGCGGTCGCATTTCGATGGGGGCGAAGTGCGAAAACACTCGTTTACTTAGAGTTAGGCGCCGGTTAAAGAAGCACAGGTGGTTTCCGGAGTACCCCCCCCCTATGCTGTGCCTCATAATCAGACGCGGGTTTGGCACGTAAAACCAAATAATTTAAATTTTTTTTTCTCTCGAACAAGTTTGCAGACGTTACCATTGCTTTTTTTTTTCTATGTCCGGTACTATGTCCGGCACCGGCAAGTCGTGCAAAACTAGCCAGCAGGGCTGGCAATGGTACGACGGCGACAATTTTTTCATTATGGCCCACGCATACGGCAACAGCTATTCGGCAAAACAGCAGGTGTAGCAGCAGCAGTGGAAAGGCGAAGGAAGAGGCAAAAGAAGCGCTTCGCATTAAAACTGTAGACGTCCGTAGCTAAGATCGTTTTGCTAAGATTGCCGAATGCACCAAGACGTGGTATGCTCAGCGCTCCTCAACAGGAATGCTATAGTGCTTGCACGGAGGAAGGAAAAAGATAGGAGGCAGCATCGCGCAACGCGATTGAAGCCAAACCTGTTGGCCCGACACGGGATTGGACATCACAGTACGCGGTTGGTTTTAATTAAAGTCCCTATAGATCCGCTTTTGCCAAGTAGCAACAAGTTCCTCCTCTCCTACCACGCTTTTCCTTGCGGCTCACGTCGGCCGCCATGTTCTTCCTAACGCGCATTTAGGCGGCGGCTGCTGCGGCTGCTGCAGCAGCAGGCAGCAAGTAGCATCCGGAAAGGTACGCTGACTTCCAGCAAACAGCGACAGATATACAGAAGTCCCCTTCGCTGAAGATCTGTAGCCGACACAATTGCACAAGCAAGAAAACAAGCGTGCTAGAGCCGTCGAACTCAGTACCTGGACTGGCCCAGGAACAACATGGCGGGCGGAAGCAGCTCCCAGCCAGAAGTGGGCGCTATTCAATAAAGTGCGTCGGCGGCGCTGCGAACATTTTCGGCACTTTTTTGAAAAAAGCTCATAAAGGGACTTTGGTTTTAATGTTCCCGCTCTGTAGGTAGAGCCACGGCAGGGTAGCTAAACAAGCGAACACCGAATAAAAAGTACTGGCGTAACTACTGGCAACCAAAGGTCTCAGCAAATCTCGATTCGTGCTCCGTGATGTCGACGCGAGAGATCACGTGGTGGACCGCCATTGAGCAAAGGTGTGGGCTTCACGGAGCGTTCGCTCGCCAAGGGTGGCTGCGTGAGGTAACGCTCTCTCCTAGCTTTTTCCTTCTTCCACGACTGCTTGTGCGCGCAACGCGCTCATGTCAGCAGCGGAAGGCCAGAACGCTGCTTTGACTTCGTCGTTTTTGCAGCTAAACGCACAGCACATTTATGGCCACAAATTCGTCACCGGGACATGCCGAGCATGTGCCGGATGGCGTGACAGCAGGCGGGTAGCGTGACACCGACAGCGTGAACACGCCTGGAGAGCCCGTTAAATTGCTACCCAGTTAAACACCAGTGATACGGACAAGTAATTCGTGGTAGTTCACCTTGCACCGTTGTCAGATGGGAAGAGGACTTGGCAGCCAGAGGCGCCGCGTCCCAGAGCTTTCATGTACTCATCAACCCAGCATCATTCGATGCATTGACCCCGATGCTCCCCCACAACCCGGGCTGACTGGGTGGGGGGACTTGGTTCGGGCCAACGGTCCTTCCCGGACAAGGGGGCTGTTGTGGTGCAGCCCAACTGAGGGACTGCACTCAACTCACAAACAGCCATGTCGGTCTTGCAGGGCACAAGCCTGACTGACCCTCGGACTGCCCTGACGCAAAAGAGGTCAAGGCATACAACCATGGAGAGCACCAGAGCCGTCCGCGGAGCAGCGCGACCACATGAGGGTGCGCCACCACCGGTTCCAGCTCTGGGTTCCACTGAGCCAAACAAAACCCCGTAGGTCGACTGGCGCACACGGCCGAGTCGTGCGACCTTTGGAGCATGCATCATAACTTAATGGATAGCTTTCCACCTGACTCGTCAAAAATCACGGCAGGACGGTCCCGCACTTCGAGAAACTTCTTCTCGCCCAAGCGGTGCCGCTCCCGGGTGAGGTGGAACCAGACCTCCTTCCGTGCTTTCGCAAGCACTTCGTGAAGACCCGGTGCCCGACCCCCGAAAATTGCATCGCAGCGTGCCAGCCAGACTGACCAGATTGTTTCATCGTCACTGGAGCCGAATGAATACACGCGCTAGTAGCATAAGCTATCTCCATAGTTACCGTAGTTGGCCTGACAATTCTGCAAATTTTTGTCTCAAAATTTCATTATAATCATGGCCCTTCATAACGCAGAGAAGTATCAAAAGAAGATACTTCATATTTTCTTTGAATGTTTTAGGCAAGCATCACAAACTATACTAAGTAAAAGTACGCCTGAAGTAATGTCAGTCAAGTATTTGCTCCTGATTGGTACCGAAAAGAGGTGTCGGGTCAAGGACGGCACCAGTTTACTCAGTAAACAGGCAGACTCAACTCCAGTTGACATCTACGTAAAGAGAAGCATTCTTGGTGGGATTAGCTCATGAACTATGTGTGTGTGCATATATGTGAGGTGTTGATTTTGAGTTATAAATATTAGTATTAATGAGCAGCATGTTAAACGAAGGAATGAGAGAGAGAGGGAGAGAGAGGCTATTTATTAGAAAAACAGATTTTTCTGGCGCGACCGCTGGCATGTTACTCTGAATAGGGACACGGAATGGGGTTAAAAGATTCCAGAGGAGAGTGAAAAAAAAAAGAATAAAAAAAATATGAATTGCGCAAGTGGACCTGACACTAAAGGTATGCAGATCCCACGCACTGTGGGAATCGATGTAAGCGAAGCTTTGTCTGCTGTTTGCGCTCATTGACGTTAATTGGCGGGATTATACGACAGTCGTGACGGGACGTGAAATGTTACCTTGCCTGCTCCGCTTGTGTTTGTTATTCTTGCTCCACTCGATGCTTCATGCGAGCCTTCGCTTAGTCGGCACGGAGTGCACGCTTCAGCGCCATTCTGGGTTGTAGCGTTGTAGCTCACAAAACTGCCTCCTCCTCCTCTCTCTCTTCCCTCGCTAACATTCTCCCCACCTCCTCCCTTACTGCCGTTGGTGTTAAAGGTGAGCACGGAAACTGGCGCGGCAGCTAATGCACAGCATTTGTGAGGGGTCACGCCTAGTTAGGCGCCCAGAGGGCATTGTGCAGATGCGGCGCGGCGTAAACCTTGACACGAGCTCCGCTGGTCGTCTATGCTTTGTGCCACACTTTCCTCATGGACTAAGCCGATAGCGTTAAGGGTTCCGTGTCGCCGAAAATCCGGTGTCCCCTCCACAGGCGTCGCTTTGCTCAACTGTACTCAACAGGAACGTTCTGTATCCTCCCGTACGGGGCAGAATAGGAGTGTGGAACTCGAACTTCAACAGCAATATCCAACAGATATGTCAGCGATAGGAGGCGATTAGCTGCAGGAGCTGTAGACACTTGCACCATGAGGCTGCCATCCTTGTTGAGACGAAGGCTGAGTACCATTCCTTGGGCCGTTGTCGTGACCGCAGAAGCCAGGAGATTTAGGTTCACGTTCCATAAGCTGCTGTCAGGCTGAGTTGGCTTGAATATGACAGGAACACCTGCGGCTCTTTTCTTTATCTATAAGAGACAAAAGTGAAGGCTGTCTGGAGCGATGGATGATCTTATTTGCAGTGAATTATAGACAAGGTGGATGTCGTATACACGTATTTACATGCAGCACACACACACACACACACACACACACACACACACACACACACACACACACACACACACACAATATATATATATATATATATATATATATATATGAAACAAAACTTCATGATTATCTTTGGTTTATTTATCCCACAAAACTACCTTTTTCGGGAAACGGTAAACTTTTGCAACAGTCTCTTCATATATTTACGGTTGGCGTATCGAAAAATCTACTTACTACTAAATATATATATTTACCTTTTCAATGGTGATTGATAGCGTGGCGTTGCACTCGTGTTTCTGATGCGTTGGGTTTTTCTGGTGCAACTGCGGAACCGAAACGCGCCAGTTGTCTTTACGCGCGGGATTGCCCACCCGCGAGAGAGGGTGTTCTATGCCGCTTGTCGACGCATGTGTCTGTGGAGTAAAATATCAGGCTTGCGTACTAGAGGTCCTGTTTTCAAATCCTGCCATCGGACAATTTCATGAATTTATTTATAACGCCATACCTCGTTGAAAATCACTAGTTTGCGAAACATTTTGAACACGAAAGGACGAAGTTCAGGGAAATCCATGTACAAGTCATCATTCCCGTGCTGGCAGAATCGCCCTGCTTGCAGCTTCTATAAGCACTAGTACCGCAGTTCTCTCTAGTAAGTATTGTGTGAAATTGTGCTTGAAACGGTAAGCTAGTTCTTCGCCGAACCGTTACCAGATGGCTTTAAAAGCGTTCCGCGTTAGAGGCCAGGCACGTACGAAAATGCGCCAGGAACTTGGCAAGAAAGCTTCGCTTTGAAAATGGGGAAGGGGTTCAACTTCAAGTTGGCGTCATTGAAGGACAAAGAATACATTGGGTTGGTCCCTACCACTCTCCGAGGAGGAGGAGGAGGAGGAGGAGGAGATCTTAATGAAGAGAAAGGAAGAAAAGTCGACCTGGAGCCAGGTTTCAACGATGCGAGCCCACTCTTTATCGGAGCCAGCAAAAGCATCACCAAGCGAAACGTACAACCGCCCGCCAGAGCGATCGGAGGCCTGAAGAGGAAGCACGTCAGCAGGTCTTCTGTCGTAACAACGCCACCTGGAACAAGAAGGTGTTGGTCGTAAACAGACTAGGTGTCGCGGCTGACGGCAGGCCCTCAACAGAACCTGCAGGAGCCACGTGACCGGAACTTCGCCAGATTTCGGTCGCACTCCCAGGTCGAAAGTGAGAGCGCCTGCGAGCGCTCTGAGCAGGGGCGCGACGTTATGCAGGAACCAGCCGAATGTGTTCAGAGCGCTCGAAAGTGAGCACCAAACGACCACGAATGTACCAAAAGTCTTCCTGAGCGAGTTGGGGTTGACAATGGAGGTGTATGAACCGCAGTGTAATTAATTAATTGGGAGAGCCGCGCTGGATCAACAACGTCTGATCGACGTCAACTAGAGGTTAAATCGAATTCGAAATTTGCCTTGCCAGTTTATAATAATAATTATCATAATCATCTTAATCATCATCATCATCATCATCGTCATTGTCATCTCATATATAATGGGCCCCAGTGGTACACACCCAGTGGCCCCAGGGGCAGCATGCCCACGGGTACACATACCCAGTAACCCCAGGGACACATACTTTGTGGCGCATAACTCGTAGCCCCTTAACACTTATATTAAGAGCGCCTAATTTCCGGGATAGGTCCACAAGGCAGCTAGGTTAGAAACACAAAACGCACATAGCCAACACGAGAAAGTGCGGATAACTCGGCGAGAAAGACTTCGCCTTGAAAAAAAATTGGGAGGCGCCTAAGTTTCGCCTTTCATATTGGAACGCGATAGCATTGAAAGATCCCGGACTGCTTCTCACGAAGCCCGGCAACTGCAGCTTACGTAACCGTAATGTTTACCGGGAAACGCTGGCGGTGAACGCTATGCGCGAAGGAGAGCGCCATCCGGATAGTGCGGCAAGGGACCGGGGCGCCGCTCTACACGAATTTGCCTGTATGGTCTATAATGGCTATCAAAATAACAACAAGTCGGTTACAAAAATGTGTACACCATGGCTGAAGAGGAGAATTCAGGTGTTCTTCTTTGACAGTTATAGTGATACCTGACCAACGTACTTCGTTCAATTTATTAAAGGAAAAAAAAATTGAGGTGTAGATGTTTACAAATCTCTATAATGTTTGGTATTTGTGGCTTGCTCTTTGGCTGTTTCGTTTTCCTTTCTCGAGTAGTGCAGCGCTGATGTTGAATAGCTGGCTCTATCTTGACATTTGTCTTAAAGGGAAACTAGAGAGAAAGAAATGATTTCACCTGCATTTCACTTGAGAGTTCTACAATGTAACTATCGTTCGGTATTTGCCGATTACGCGGATTTACATTGTCTTCCCGTTCAATCAAACCCTGATATGATCTCATTACGAGAAACATGGCTCACCCTAGATAGAAATTTTAATTTCAAAAATTATCGTTCGTTTCGATTAGACCGATCTTCGAGAGGGGGTGCTTTACTCACTCTAGTATCATCCAGAACTTACCATAAGGTAAAGATGGACGCACAGCTCCTGCCCACCGAGTTTGCAACACTAGTGTTAAACGTAAGACTTCGGGCAGTACGGCACTTCTTATAGCCAATGCCAATTTTTTTTCAGGTGTTCATGACGCGCACCCATGTGGATAGTATAGTGACTACTTGCGGAAAGGATATTCTAATAGCGGGAAACTTACTCCCATCAACTTACATGGGGTTGAAAAACATACCATGGTGCCACTCGTTTGTGGCATCGGTTCCAGGACATCAATATTAATTCTGTAAATTAAGGAAGACCTACTTTCGTCAGAGGTCGGGCTGCTTCTGCCCTATAGACTTAACTTTCGCAAGCTCCAACCTCCCTCTGTCTGCCTGGTCAACTGTTGGTTATGCCACAAGTAGCGATCACGTGCCAGTCATTTTCGATATTATACGTCCAGTCCCCTGCTCAATTTCTAATGTGCGTACTTTCATAAATTATAGTAAATTTCATAATTCCTTGCGCTTTTCATCGGCATCTCTGACTGATGCTAGCCTCAAATCGAAAGCATTGAGCATTCGTTCTATTTTAAAAGATTCTCGGGAAAAATCTTAATTTGTGGCACGATCAGTTAAATCAAATTCTCCTTGGTGGAACGATGATTGTTGCCGTGACTACATGCGAAGGAAGGCAGCTTTGAAGAAACTTGCATAATCAAAGCCCTCAAAACTGGACGGATCATAAATATTAGGCTGGTACTTTTAGACGCACAGTGTTGAAGGCATAGGATGAGTATGACATTAAGCATTTTGAATTTCTTGCTAAATCAAATATTAAACGCGCGCTGTATAGCTTTCCGCGCGCCAAGAAAATGATTCCGCGGTCGATAAAAGCAGAATCCGCAGTTTTGTCTCGCGAAGAAATAGAGGATTCATTGGAAGCAATCGCTAGAAGGTTAGAACGTCGCTTTTCTTCCCAACTTCTATTAGCTCCACTGATATCGCCAACTGAGGAAGGTTTCACGGAAATCTCCCAGTCTGAATTATTAGATGTTTTCCAAACTTTCCATCAGTGGCTCCGAGCCCTGGTGGAATCACTTCGTCCATGTTGAAAATTTTATATAAAAAATCACAGGATTATTTATTAGACATCATCAATTATTCCGTCAGAACGGCATGACTTCCATCGGAGGGGAAAATTGCCCTTGCTTAAAATCCCCTTGCTTCCTTAACTAAAAACCCTTGCTTAAAATCTTGCTTAAATATTCGGGTGACCGTTGTGTGTTAGACACAACCGTCGCGTTAACTTCGAATTTCGTAAAATTGATCGAAAGAGTTATAAATATTCGTATGGAAAATTTTCTTAATGAGTGGTTGATCTCGAATCCGAAACAAATTGGTTTCAGATCACAATGCGCAATACGGCAGGCTCATATTGACCTTGGAAACCGTATTCAACTGGCACGGTGCCAAAGGCAGAATGCGGTATTAGTCACTCTAGACATGTGAAAAGCATATGATAGTGTTGAGCACGGGATATTGCTCAATCAGCTTCGGAACATTAACTTTCCAAAATACTTTCAAGCATGGATTGCACAATTTTTAAGGAACAGATTAGTTTATTGCTTCCAAAGCGGCATTTCTTCGGCTAGTTGCGCACAGACAAGAGGCGTTTCACAAGGGGCAGTACTTTCTACAGTCTTATTTAATATTATAATGAGCTCCGTCCCATGTCATGACGACGTACATACTCACGTGTATGCTGATGACATAGCGTTTTTCTCGTCGGCAAACAACATCCAAAATCTTTATAACATATTATAGGCATACTTGTCTGTTATAGAAAGATGGCTTGATGCGATGCATCTCGCATGCCCAGTGCTCGCATTTCCATTAAAGGACCCCATATATATTTCTCTCTCTTAACTCGACACGATCCCACAAGTAGAGAATGTCAAGTATCTGGGCGTTATATATGACTGTTGTCTGTCTTGGGAGGCGCACAATGACTATATTGCAGCAAAGGGTGTTCGTGCGGTTGGTTTGCTACGTAGGCTGAGCAATAGTCGATCAGGAATGCTATGAACAATACCAATACCCGTTACCAATATACCGCATGTATATGCGTCCGGCATTGGAACTTGGGTGTGTATTGTCGTCTGGAGCACCTGCATATAAACTTCGCCTCTCTTCTTGCTCTGGACAGGCAGGCCTTGTGACAATGTTTAGGACTACCTAAATTTGTAGCGAATGAAGTTTTGTATGTGGAAGCTAGGATCCCTTCTCTTGTAACGCGGTTTCAATTATTAGCTATACAATCATCTTTAAGGCTATATGAATCCCCTATAAGGCGTTCACGAACAGTTTTTATCTCCCAGCCGGATGTGTTTTTTCGCTTGCAATGGCCGCGATTTCACGCACCTCAAGTTATTTTTATACAAACTCTCCTAGATCAGTTAAACGTCCTAATTAGTAAGGTGACTGCTGTCTGTTGCAACGCCAATTCCAGTAAATTTCAGTTCGATGATATTTTTCCTAAAACTGCAAAAGCACTATCTTACCGCATGCTAATCTCTATCTTAAATGTCTACTTTTTGCACATGCCGATCAACAGAGTTATTGGCACTGACGCTTCCCAAACGAAGAAAAGTGTGGAATTGCACTTTTTTCACCTATTCTCGATTGGTCGTTTTCTCTTCGCCTCTTGGTCTGCGTACCATTTCTTCTAGGAGAATTTTTAGGTCTAATTCTAGCCCTTCGTAAACGAAGTATATCAACACGTTCCACAGTGGTCGTGACGGATTCTCTCTCTCTGTTCTCCTCCCCCACTGCTTGTGATGACTCCCAGATTTTGCGAGCTTTCAGTAGACTACGCTGCCGAATTCTATTTCTAAATTTTATCTACACAGAGCCGATCTGGCTCCATCACCGAACTATCCCTCTCGCGGGGAACATGAAACAATAGAACATTTTGTCATTGGTTGTAAAAGATATTCTGAATTGCGCTAAAGAACATAAGAAACGCCGTTCTGCCTTCTTCGATTAGACTTAAATGTTCAAAATTTACTATCTTTGGGGGCCTCGACCCTTGGGCAGAGCGACAGGAAGGCTAGTGATGCCATCCAGGATATCATTGCAGGCTCAGAAAGACTTCGACTATAAAATCAAAACTTATACATTTACAAAATACCTTATGTTAGCTACATTATTGTTTTCATCTATTGCTACGTTCTATTAAAGTCATAAGCTAGGATGTACCTATTACTTCTCATATACCTGTTCACGAACGTTTATACAATTGCTTTATCAATCTTCTTTCTTATTGTTATGAGGAACTACGCGGTTCTTGGCCAGTCCCCCAGCGTGGGTATGTGCCAGTAACGTCTATAGCTCTACATCTACATCTACTTCGCCGGAGCGGAGAGCGCAGTACTGAGTTTGACCACACGCCATAACGGCGAGCTTAGGCACACGGTTGTGTTGTCTTCCGTTCAGATTTGAATGCACGCTCGGCATCGTAAGTTTACAGAACGAGGGACCCGAGAAAAAGCTTAATGTTACCGCAGCCTAGGCACGCAATGCCGTATTCGTATTTCGAGCATGTATATTGCTATATGCGAAGACTACATTTATTTATCTATTTATTTTTACGTATTGCAACCCACCTCGGGCTATTGCAGGAGTGGCGATAACATCATATGTCAATTGCGGACAAAAAGTTGGTCAGGGGCAATGAACGAACATTTCCGGGCAATGTGTTCCAACGTTCAATTGTTGAGCGGGAAAA
Organism: Dermacentor variabilis; assembly: GCF_050947875.1. Taxonomy (NCBI): domain Eukaryota; kingdom Metazoa; phylum Arthropoda; class Arachnida; order Ixodida; family Ixodidae; genus Dermacentor; species Dermacentor variabilis. The sequence continues at coordinate 134,301,496 of NC_134573.1, forward strand.
AAAAAAAATGTTTATACACGTCAGTTCTAGAGGGCAGTGACAAAATATCTATGTTATGAGAGCTACGGGTGCGGGAAGCGTAAGCAAATCTAAAGCATTTATCTAGGCGGGGCCAGCGTGGAGAGTTAATTACTGTGTGCAGGAACTTTATGCTTTCGTTGTGGGAACGTGTTGCCAGAGTGGTTAAGTTGAAATTAGAGAGGTTAGCAGAAGGCGAAAAATCCCTGTCTTAGCGACGGTAGATAAAGCGAAACACTTTCTTTTGTACGGACTCAATCTTGTTAATATTGTTTTTGTGAAAAGGGTTCCAAACTATAGATGCGTATTCAAGGATTGGGCGTATTAGCGCTTTGTATGTGAGCAGTTTAATTGCTAGACGAGTCACACGAAGGGTGCATTGGAGATAGCCAAGTTTAAGTGATTTAGTACATTTAGTATTTAGTTTAAGTGATTTAGCCGGTCGGGCTGGGGTCCAGAAGCAGGAACGGCACTGCACCGGGACTGGGCGAGGCTCGCCGCCGTAAAAAGCGGTGCGGCCGAGCCCGGACCAGCGTCGGGACCTTCCTGTGGAAAGCCACAGCTGTGCATTTTCCGTGGGCTTCGCGCCTGAGGTTCTTGCTTCGGCCCGCAGAAAACAGCCAACTCAGAACTGGCACGGATTTAGTCAACGTTTCTTCAGATTCCGTGGTCCGGAAACTGGCGACTACGACTGTAACGCTCGCGATCGGTAACTTAATCCGTTGAACTGCCCAGGGTCACAGCCGCTGAGTTACCCCGAAGGGCATCAAGTTGTGAAGCATTCTTCAAATTGAGTAAACCAGAGTGCCCTTATGCGATGGCGGCGCTGGTAACGGCGACATCCTAGCTAGTACATCTGTCTGCGAGGAAAAAAGAAGTATTTTTCTTGCGTACATGGTTTCAGCAGGGAGCGTTTGCAAGAACGGAATGCTAGTAAGTTAACTAAAGCCCCTCAAACCTTCAAGTCTGAGAGGCTTTAGAGCTAGCGAGCGTTAAGTGACATCTCTCGGCGCCTTACGGAGGCGACGGCATGCAGTTCGGCGAGAGTAAAACGTTGAGAGAACAGGGCGCGAAAATACGAGTAGTGATGTGAAAACATAGCATCCAAGACGACCGCACTGCCGGTCTCAGAGGCCGTGTACGAAAGGGCGCCATTGCGTTTGCCTTTAACAGGTGGCAGTGCATATTCTATGTTCCTTGAACGAGTCGTGCCGTAAGTAACGTTCAAATTGTAGCATACCGTCTTTCTTTATTCTGTGCTGTACCGGCTACAGATACTCCACGTTCGAAGCACTCCGTGTGGCATGATGGAAGATGTTAAAGATAGATTTATTATAAGTATGCTCAAACAGAGAGACTGAAACAAGGACGCATTGAGAAAAACAATCCAACAGAACAATCGTTGTATTTGTTATTTGTTTGCAGATGGGGGTGTCCTTGTTGCAGTAGCGCCGTTTGAATATATTTCTAAAGACGAACCAACTAGCTCTCACCAAGATGCTACTAGATTTATGCAGGCCTATTTAATTTTGTGCTGTGAACGTATTTAAATCGGTTGCTTGTTTTACGCGTAGCCCGCCGCTATTCTCGCCTTTCGCTAGTTTATTTACTGCATGTTCTTCAATTAAGCGACGAGGTTCGCGAGCCTCTTTCGCGTGTTTCTGCGACCAATCGTCGAAGATTATATTAAGTGTGGGGGACACGAAACAAAATGAAAGGTCTTTGATGACTAAGGGTCATATATACCAGCGGCGAATATCATCACCGACGAATATCATCGATGAATTTCCAATCGTTTATTAATAACAAAATTAGCTAATTAACATTCTGAATAATCACTTCAGCGGCATGTTGTATACTGGAAAACTGATGTGAGCAGGGGCTCAAAGCATAAACAAGAAAAAAGAAAGAAAGCTGCAATTAACTTACTCAACGAAGTCATACCAAATCGTAGAAAGGTTCATGTACTATCTATGGTCATAATTTTCACGTTGGGATAATTAACGAATACAGCGCCAGATTTTGCTAAAGTACTTCCGATGCGAAACTTCGTGAGAAAAATGCCTCTGTCCTCGGTACGCGAAGTTTCAACTGCCACAATTGCTCTCCGAGAGAGCCGAAGTGAGTTTCTCCGAAACGCTGCTGGTGCAGTGACAAGATTGTTATAATTTCCTCCGTACGTGCAACTTCCTGTAGCTGATTTGAAGAATTTAGAATCCTCCGAATATTTAGATTCGCCTTTAGACCGGTCAGCGTTTACTAGAGCTGATGCGGCTGCGCTGCCCCCCACTGACCATTGGACGCGAAAATTCACTTCGCTTCACTATGTTTCCTTAAGCAGCATATTTGAGGAGCATTATTAATGGGTATAGATAATAAAACAAAATATTAGATACAGGCGCTCATTACGTAATATTGATTAAATTATGGGGTTTAACGTGCCAAAACCATTTTCTGATTATGAGGCACGCCGTAGTGGGGGACTCCGGAAATTTCGACCAGCTGGGGTTCTTTAACGTGCACCTAAACCTAAGTACACGGGTGTTTTCGCATTTCGCCCCCATCGAAATGCGGCCGCCGCGGCCGGGATTCGATCCCGCGACCTCGTGCTCAGCAGCCCAACACCATAGCCACTGAGCAACCACGGCGGGTGCGAAATATTGATGAGAGCGGCTTCGGCAAATTTAGATGTGCTCGTGATGATTGCAACGGCGAGTGGAAGGCCGTTGCATGCTGTTGGTGTTCGAAGAAAGAATGAAGCTTGAAAAGTAATGGTCCGTGCACGTGTGCTTGATGTGTAGGAGCGGATGACCGGTGCGATGTGACATGTGTGAAGGGAGTGTAATGTTCAGCAGATGACAAAAAAAAATAATATTACCACATACATATTGCTCACTCTCGCACATGCTATGGCAATGTACCGCGTTACCAAAGGGCCCTCTCTCTAGTGAGCCCGAATGGGAAGCAGCCCTCAAAAGCCCGGACCTCAAACTCCAGCTCAAGGCCGTCCAGAGGGCCCAAAAACTGGCGGAGCGTCACCACGTTCCCGTCCCGACTTGGGCGTCGCCTACGGTTTCGGCCCGAGGAGCTCCCCGCATGGGATCTCTAACGGCTTAAAACTCCTCAGGACCTCACTGAAGTTCTTGACTGACTGACTGACCACATACAGAAAGGAGACAACCTGTCGACGGAAGGCAAGCAATGACGAACCAGACTTTGCTTTCAATAGTAACATGCTAATATCGTGTATGAATAAGAAAAAATGAATAAACCTCGTATGGCGATGTTCTACTGACTGCAGCGCATTCGTGATTATATGTATACTCAACGCGGGTTTTAGATGCTAGATGCGTACTCCAGTTTGAATCTGAAAAATAATTTGTAGGCCAGGAGTTTTACAGGTTGCCGAGTATATGAGGCAAATGTCGCCCAAGAAACCCCAGTGTGTTACTAGCAGCAGAAATGATGTAAACAGTGTGGAAGCGTCAAGATTGATCATCAGATAAAGAGAAGTTATATTATTTGAACGACATACGGGATTCTACTGGTACTTCAGCGATTGTATAAGTAACTCAGGGTGTTAGGGCCGCAGGAGATGGGCACAAGCTCACATTTGTCAAGGTTTAAGCTCGTAAATCGTTAAGCGGACACTAAAGGGACAATTGTCAGTCCCTTCGGTGTCCTTATGTGATTTGAATGCAAAATGTTAGGACTTGTCCAAATTATCACCTTAAATTAGAACTCCGCCTTAATCCCCCCTAATACACCTTGCTCTAATATGCACCAATCTTAATCTACCGTAATCCACCTTAATCGACCTTAACGTACCTGAATCCACTTTAATCCATGCTAATTTACCTTAATTCACCTTAATCCGATTCCGGAAGGGGCCATAGCGTCCGCCCAACAGCGCGGCAGTTCACCGTGCGATTTCCGTAGTGCGAGCCTCAGCAGGTGCAGTGCCGGAAACGTGACGTCATCACTTGGTCACGTGGGTTTTCTTGTCATCTGATATGCGTATTAACGCTGGATGCTCGCTGGATTTTTCACTTTATGGGACATATAAGGCTTTCGCTTTAGAAGCGATTTTGCCGTGTTAGTAAGTTACCCTTACGGAAATGCAAAAACAAAAGTCACGCTTACCGCGAGAAAACGCCTGGTAAGCTACAAAGGACGCAAAAGCGACAGGCGGGTGGTGTCGCCGCGTCGAAATTATTGCACCAGCTTGCCATGACGTCCCGGACTTTGATCGTCTGCACCGGCCTAGTTGAATTTTTATCGGTGAAAACGGATTATATTGTATTCTGAAAGAGCCAAAGTTAAGAAGTTTCGAGGAATTTTTTTTACTTAATGGGACAGTAAAGGTTACTATAAAATCAAGTTAAAGTGATAAAGAAATGCTCTAGAAAGTCTAAGGCGTCAATGTAATCGCCAACAGAGCTTTAGTAACCGAGAAATCGAGGTAAGTGCATGGCACGATTTGAGACCCCCTAGTGACATTCCGGCACTAGCCCGATGAAGAAGGCACTCCTCATCATAATTTATGTCACTAGTACTCAACTACTCGAATTAAAAAGATCATTTCATTAGAATATAAGACGGAAGAAAATGCTACTTGTCTACTTCTGTTCGATTCTAAGAAAAAATAACATTTTGACGTCACCCTTGCGTAGAAGGTTTCGTTATCGCCCGACTCTGCGCGCTCGACTCTGCGCCGCATGCGCTTTGGAGTTTCAGTCGTTTCGTTGTCGCGTCGTGCTGCGCTGGTTCTGCTGGCTCACGAAAGTTGCATTTGGAACAAGCAGCGAGAATGCCACGTCCATGTGATGTCGTGGGATCCGCGAACGGTCCGCGAAACTTGGCCAAGGGCAGTTGCAACGGCGAATCCAACGTTACTTATCACTGTGTGCCAACGAGTGAATCTTTCCGTTCGAAGTGGTTAAGTGCCGTACCTCTGCTACAGCGCGTTGACAAAGAGCCGAAAAATCGCGTAGTGTCCAGAGCCCTTTCGTCCAGAGGATTACGAGTTCAACGCCGACTTACTGAAGTCGTGTGGAATGCCTTTCAAAGCAATGCTTTCCCGTAGCGCTGTTCCGTCGGTCTTGCCTGCATTCTCCGAATCGCAAGAACAACTGCAGGTCGAAGACAGGGCGGTGAGTTTGGCATTTGGTTTTCACGAAAGAAAAGCTGCAAATGTGCGAATATGTACAGCCATCACATACAGTTGGCGTCGTAGTAGTACTCAACGACGCCGGCAGAGCGAGCCCTCAGCAGCAGGTCACGCTCATCAGTGCTTAAATGGCTGAAGTCGAGCCCAGCATCGCGAGCCAATGTGTCGTTGTCAGGGTCATCCATTGCAACGAGCGTCGAAGTTGGCGTCATAAAATAAAAAACCAGCTTATCGTCGCGCACTTTCCCTTCCGCTAGCCACCATAGTTCCGCTTTCGCGCTGCTGTCGGCTCTGTCTTGGCTCTGTTTCTGGCCGCACGTTTGCGTTTTGCGCAGAAAAACCGCAGCGTCGTCTGCGGGCGCCGTTTTACTCACCGCGACGGCAAAACGTCACTATGAGACCATGACGTCACCACTCCTCGATAGGAGGGCGGGCGATTTGAACTGCGCTAGAGGTACGCGGACGCTTCAGAACGCATTTTCTCTTGAAATAAGTCTCTTCTTCGCATGAAACAAGCGTTTCGAGGTTTCTTGGATGGTATTTCAACAGTCAGCGTTGACTTAATATTAACATTTAGTGTCCCTTTAACCACAACGGGTAAAAGGGGGTTTTAGAGCGAAATTAAGAAAGAAACTTCGACCGTCATTCTGTTTATTTAATAATCAACGTATTATGGCGCAATCAACAAAGGAGTGCTTGTCAAGAATACGTCATCAATCTTAACTGATTCAGCGTTCTCTTCAGTGTCCCTTTGAGGTCGTTCTGAATGAATGTTTGGTCAAAGGTGTTGGTAATTGTACGATAGATTACACAATGGTCTGCAGATATGCGAATGTAGCACGATGCATAATTCGGTAAATCGTAAAAAAAAAAGTCACAGGCTTGCGCGGCACACGCATCACAGTCACAGCGTAACCTGGAAGAGCGGCTCTGTAGGAGCTCCATTTTCGGTACAACGCACTACAGGGTCTTCGCGGCGGGGCCTCTTGGCATCGTTTTCACGAGAACGATATGAGCTGTCCACCTGGCGTCGACGGCGAACTGCGGCTTGTGCTGCGGCTTGTCCTGCTTTCTGCAGAGCGGTCTGCCGAGCCCGATGTTGCTTGGTTGCAGCCGCGCGCGTAGCTCTATGACTCGCTTCTTCAGTAGCGGTTCGTAGCTTGCGAGGAGGCGCCATTACGTTTACCGAGGAGTAAGCACAGGTATCCAGATTACTTGTCGCACATGTCCCATCCCTTGACCAGTGCCAGGCTACGTTACTGTTGTTGTTGATGATGATGTTAATAGTGGTTTATTGGTATCCCCTTCGAAGCAGGGTGTTGAGAAATAGTCACCTAGCCTGCTTGAGTTAACCAAGTCCAGCTACATGCAGCATGCAACTGCTATATGCAACTGCTACATGTCGGGAGACCTCGTGGAATATAACGGAACTAGAAGGCAAAGTGTTTACGTATCGATGCTACGTGGTGCGTATGTCATATCGCGTGTCAAACGGCACGATACGATGCTGATTATTATTATTATTATTATTATTATTATTATTATTATTATTATTATTATTATTATTATTATTATTATTATTATTATTATGAGGAGGAGGAGGAGGATTTAATGGCATTCCCTCTGATGCACGCCGTTGTGGAGTGGATTATTGTTGGCGACGTGAGGTTCTTTAATGGGTGCACCTAATTATGCACCCATGCACCCCAGCAGTTTTTGCGTTTCACCCTCTTGGGAATGCGGCCTTTGTAGCTGGGAACCGAACCCACCACCTCGGGTTCGGCAGCAGAACACCATAACCCCTGAGCGCCAGAGTAGGCTCAATTGTCGCCGTTCTAGCTTCTTTGAACGCCTGCTGCACATGGATTTCGTGGATAGTTTATAAGCAGCAGCAGATAAACCGTGCTCGATATTACTCGATATTACTGCCCGTCGCTCTTCACTGGCGATGCATTCAGTGTTTTGAATCTAAATAATCAAGAGCAAATAAACTTTGTTTTGTCTATTGCTACGCAGTCGCTGACAGATTAGTACCACGTTTAGCGAGTCGAAACTTCTTATCTAATTTGATCATAATTTTCTTCTATGCTCGTAGTAAAATTAAAGGTTGCATATATTGAAGGATTAAGAGTGAAGAAAATATTTATTATACTGTCCGAGCGGGCAGAAACCAAGCCAAATTTTTCTGCACACTTAATACATTTAGAAAAACTTGAAAACCTTGATTCGGCTTGCATAAACTTGATTAAAAGCAGAACAGAAGTTCTTCCTTATTAACATATAAGCAAACTGCCTTATACCTATAACACTGTAACAAACAAATAAACAAACAAACAAGCAAACAAACAAACAAACAAACAAACAACCATACGCACTAAGCGATAAACAAACTCTAAACAAATAAAGCGCTAAGCTGGAAACCACAGTAATTTAGTGGCACGAATGGCATTAGCTAACCTGCGCCAGTGGCGGGTCAGCTAATGCGAGGAATTTGGGCATCGACATGAATCACGGTGGCCCCAAGAACATTCGTGTACTGGTGTACGCCAATGTATTCTATGAGTCTATGGATAACGTCATTTGCTTTGTTCGCTTTGTTTTAACCTCGGTCTCAGCTGAAAAATTTTGTAGTGCGGGCCTTCACGATAGACTTTAAGAGCGCCGCCCCGTACCGCTCTATGGAGTTCGCAGTTTGTTTGTGACTTCGAGCCGTCACCTGAGGCCACCACATCAAGAACTGCCGGACTATTCTTTACTAAAGTTTCTTCTTCTTCTTCTTGTTTGTGAACGTCTCTCTTTCTTTCTGTCTCCCCCTTCCGCTCTCTTTCTCTTTTTATCCCGCTACTCCTTCTCACCGAGCAGGGTAGCCAACCGAAACTACCTCTGGTTAACCTCCCTGCCTTTCTATGCATCCTTTCTCTCTCTAGAGCTGCACAGACTTCCCATGTAAAGCTTCTAAATTTCGTACGTTCTGCCAATATTCGTGAAAAATGGAATGCGGGTGTCATGGTCCGTCAAATCCTTGGGATTCTGTTTTAGACGCTACAAGGTTAAGTAAAGTTGCTTCAACGGCAACATTGAACTCCTCTGTTCCCGGGAAATTACCAGAGCAAGTTAAAATTAAGACTAAATGAAATTCTAGAATTTTACGAGCCATAACCATGACATCATTATGAGACACGCCGTTGTTGGGGACCCCAAAATAATTTTGTCCACCAGGGCTTCTTTAACGTGAAGCCAATGCACGGTACAGGGGCGCTTTCGCATTTCGCCTTCATCGAAATGCGGCTTCCGGGGCCGGGATTCGATCCCGCGCCCTTGGGCTTAGTGCCAGCGCAGCGCCAAAGTCACTTCACCACCCCGGAGGGTAGCGCAAGACCAGCAGGTCGTGATACTGCAGTCACCATTTGGTGCTATCCACATGCTTTTTACGCAGCTGCAGACGTCGTGAGCTCAAAGTGCCTAAGAAAATTGAAATCAAAACGGAAAATTTAAAGGACACGACTTGAGTAAGATGATTTCTCTGTTTTGCACTGCAACCTCCGCAGCATAAGAAGAGACTTAGATAAGCTGATTGTGTATTTATCCCGACAAAAGTTCGCATAGGTTGTAACAACCAATGCGGTTATTAATAGAAAACCTAGCGGCGTAACCGCTCCTGGTGTCTATGCGTATGGCACGTAAGCCACGGCAGCGTTCTTGACATGGCGGTCGAGTCGCGTTGTTTGTTACAAAGGAAATTGATATACTTTCACCTGAAGTTATATATATATATATATATATATTGAGATACCACGGTCAAGACGACGCTTTATTCCAAGAAGGAAAAATGGCGCCGATCCAAAAACGAACACGAGCCGATGATTGATGATGACTTTGTACAGATGAAGATGAAGTCCGCATAAATGCTTACACTAATTTCCCCCGTGGACGGAAGCGGCCAGCCTGGCGGCACATTAGATAGCGGAACAGAGATGAAAGGGCTTGAGGCGGGAAACGTGCACGATCTCTGTTCCGCGGCAGCGTCGGTCGGTTGGGGCCTCAACAGGTGTAACGCTATACTTCACCGGCGAGGTCTGCTCTATGACTCTGTAGGGTCCAATATATCGAGACTCAAGCTTCTCACATAAACCGGGTGTTCGTGCAGATGTCCATAGGGGCACATCGTCACCAGGGCGGTAGGAAACGACGCGGTGAGAGGCATCGTACCGATGTTTGCGATCGTCTTGGCTGGCTGCAGTGTTCAAACGGGCGCGACGACGACATTGGGCAAGACGAGACACAAACTGGTCGCAAATTAATGGAGAAGCGCTGACGGTGCCAGAGAAGAAAGAAACGTCGAGTGATGAGGTTGGGTGGCGGCCGTATACTAAGAAAAACGGAGAGTATCCGGTGGTCCGTTGAACAGACGTGTTATATGCAAATGTTACAAATGGGAGAATCGCATCCCAGTTACGAAGGTCAGGTTGAATATACATGGATATCATGCATGAAGTCCGCATAAATGCTTGCAATATATATATATATATATATATATATATATATATATATATATATATATATATATATATATATATATATATATATATATATATATATATATATATATATATATATATAGTGGACAAAACAGAGACGAGCTGAAATAATATTTTTTTTTATTTTATTAAGTTTCGTGTTATAGTGTGTGCCATCTATCCGCCCACTGAAGTGCCATTGATTGCATGTGGAGAGTTTAATACGAATTGGCGCAAATATAATTCTGATTATTTATTTTTGCTTATGTCACTTAACTTTTAAATTGTTGTTTACAGTGAACCAGTGCCACCAACAAATCAGGATCCATTATCGACCGCATGAGGGTGTTATGTAACATCGACTGGGAAGCGTGCGCAGGGGTTTTTGATGGGAGTATAAATGATCATAATCCTGTCTTTTCCCCGTAAATAGCTGACACCACCCACCTCAACACGACTCAAGCGTTTTTACACATGTGAGTTGTGCTCAGTTGGGTCGATTGCTCCAAGATGTTAACTATGTGTGTATTTCTGATGTTGAAGTAGAAATTTAGCGCAAAAAATTTGGAGAATGTATAAATAGCTTGATTGAGAAATCAGCACGAGAACGTACGCGTCGCAGCTATTAGCAGGGAACTTGTCCTTGGATGACTAATACTCTGATTTAGATATTGAAATTGAAGTACTCTTACTACAAGTGGAGAGAATACAAACGTAACGAATATTAACGCAGCACTTCCAAGCTTTACGGGAATAAATCAGGTACACAAAAAAAAAAAAACTGAAGAGAGAGTACTAAGCTAATACAATTCAGCGAGAACTCAATAACTACTGCCCCAGCATAGGCGTTAAAGTTTGTTAATCAGTTGCCTTCGCCGCAATCCACTCCTGTTCGTCCCTTGATAATTGGTAATGATTTCAATCTCGAAGTAATTACAACTTATGAAATCAAACCTATCGAGGCTGATATGTCAGTAAGGAAAGCGACTGATGATGATGAAGTATAGGTAAGGTTCTTTAAAGATGATATTGACCTTCTCTGCGTTCCTATATGCCATATTTAAACCATAGACTTGCATCTCGTTAATATCCATCTATTTTAAAGGCTGCTACACTAGTGTCCATTTACAAACCAGGAGGTTCAAATCACCGAGTAAAGAACAGACCAATCTCTATTTCATGTTTTCTTAACATAGGTTTTGGGAAGTTTATTGTTCTGCGATTAAACCTCGTTCTGAGTGAAAATAATATCTGCCCACAGCAGGATGAAGTCATTCCAGCCAAGTCTACATCCACATCTATTCTAACCCTCTCGCAAGCCATAAACTCCGCACTTTCTAATGAATGAAATATCAACAGCAGCCTTTGTTGACATGAAAAAAAGGCATTCAACACGGTTTCTCGCCATATATTATTACATAAGCTTGAAAGCTGTGGCTTCAGCGCTAGCTCACTCCGCTTATTTGTGAGCTGGTACTCGGGCGAACAAAAAGTGGCAATTTACAATAATGAATCGGCCTACAGTAACGTAGCACGCGGGGTGCCCCAGAGACACGGTTTACGCCTAGTACCTTTCTCACTGAATATAACCAATCTCCTGAGACCTCTTGTGCATTTTGAAGATGTGATGTACGTAGAAGCACTGAATGCTGGCCGAATTGGTATTCTATACTGACGTCAATAATGTACGAGGACGATGCGGCCACGATAATCACAGGAGATTGTTTCTCAACACGGCAAGTCAACATAATGACTGAGTTGTCAAGGATCAGTAACTGGTTAATTGAAAAAAAAAGAAAAAAAAGAAGAAACGTGGTATTTTTCGACCTAGAAGAAAGAAAGCTGATACTTTATCAGTTAAATTTCATCTAGAAAGCGAGCCAATTGAACAAGACTTAAACACTTACGCGCGTTTTTTGACCAGCACGTTGCACAGGATGAACAAATCTACGGCGTATGCAAGAACCATATGGCTGTGTACGCTAAATATAGCACGCCAGAGCTTTCGGCGTTTAGTGCTTCGGTCACTTCACTTTGCATTTTTCATTAGCAGATAAGTTTTTGTATATAACAATGGGGTGTAAGATATATAACATCTGAAACCACTACTGCGACTACAAAAGAGAGGGCTAAGCGTATTATCTGGTAACTGCGTGAATGCCAAAATTAACACTACATTTCGGGAACAACGTACACTCCCAGTTTCCGCTATAGAATAGCCCTCTTCTTTAACGAAATAACAGGTACTTTCTTTCCTCTATCTTCTACACTTTTTGCCATACCATCTCCTAAAACTGTACCGCATCAAACGGCAATTTTAATTTGCCTACTTACTATAATTCATGCTGAGAACGATTATTTGAATTCCACAGGGTAAACATTCAGAATAAGCTATCCCTGGACGTTAGGTAGCAAGAAAGTCTAAACATATTTTGTAAATAACTTACTCGCAAAACCAGGATCTATAAACAATTATTTTTATTTACAGTCGTCACTGTATTTTACTTATGTAACTTGTTATCTATTGTATTGATTCGATTATGAACATGGTTTTTAGATTTTTATTATACCTTAAATTCTAGTTTTTTCTTTGCACTAGTTGCTGACTTGTTTGGTGCATTAACCACTAACCAATGTCGGCTATAAGTCCAGTTAATTTGTATTCAATTCTTGCGATTTATCAATATAAAGATTGATGATGATGATTCCTTGCATCCAGTACTTGCATATATTCATTAGATATCGTGGATCATCCGTTGTAATCATTTCGGACAAAAATAAACAGTTTAGTGAGGTTCCATCGAACGCTAGAGGCATCACGTCTCGCATTTCATCCTCTTGTCGGCACGCTTTCACAAATAGGCGTCCAACTTAACCCATCAAGTCCCATTACACTAGCTCGCTACGAGTGCATTAACTATTCAACATCCGGTGAACACAGCGGTGGCCGTTTAGACCTGCACGGACAACTCGTATGCTCCATCAACTCTATGACGTGTGGAGGATGCATTAAAGTGTTCACTTATATCTGCACGGGCCTCACACGTTTTGTATACAGAGCAGCCCATGCTAAGAACCAACACCTCGAGCTCGGAAAGCGACCTCCGCAGACCTCGGTGACCAACTTTGCTATCGATGTGCCCCTCCGCATGAAGCCGCAGCCTCAATGTATTCCATTGTTCATTTCCCTCGTTTTATCTCTTAACCTTCTTCCCCCAGTGTAGGGTAGCAAACCGAACGCACGTTTGATTGATCTCCCTGCCGTTTCATTTTAACTTCTCCCTCTTTCTTGCTTTTGGATCAGGTTGCCTTGAAATTCACGCTAAACTGAAAATGGGAATAGCGCGGTCGCAGTTGAGCATAAACTTTTCCTCAGCGGGGCTCGGGTGACTTAGAGAGAGAAAGGAAGATACATCAATCGAGATGAAGCACTAGCGCGTGCTTTTGTGCTAGAGACCCGAATGACGGCTGCAGGCCATGCAAGAATGGCACGTTAAAGCGTGAAATATGCAGTGCTATGCAGTTCGAGCTAGCAGAGATTAAGGAAGAAACTACAAAGACCGTCCATTGGACGCGGTCTGGTCCATTCGCACCGATGACTGCACTAAACACCGTACTCCGCTGAGCCACGCAACCAGACCTCCATCATTCATTGCCGTACCAACAAGCGAAGAAGAGAGGATATCCCTCGCATGACGCAATCCTAAGTAGCGATTGCACGCAATGGATCGGGGGTCTCGTTTCCTCCTCTCCTAGAGAGCGGCAGTGATGCATGGCGCGTTCCCATAGCGGGCGAGCCCTATCTGTTGTTGCCCCGCGAAGGGCGGGTCCCTGAGAACCGCTACTACGACGGACCGGCCGGCAGCTTCGGCAACGAGTTAAGAAAGCAGCCGAGACAGAAGAATCTGGCGGCTCCATGAGATCTCGCGAAAGGAGCGGCGTCGCCTGTGTCCTGTCTGCCACAGCACAATGAACACGACGTGCGAGAAGGGCAAGCAAGTGACGCGGGCTAATCCCCGCCGCTCCCTCGTTCTATCTCTCCGACTATTCAAAGACACCCTCCTGCTCACACAACTGTGTCAGTGCTCAAGCGCAAAACTGCAGGAATGAAGTCCGAAGTTTCATATTACCACTGACTGCGCGCGTTCGGCCTGTCAAAGCATCACTGACGCTTACCACCATATTTATGCATTCGTGCTGCATGCTGCATAGTATTTCAACTTTTACCCTTACCTGTGCCTTGCTTTGAAGTGTTGTTGCAGACGCTTTTAAAGGTTCTAGACTTAAGGGGATGTTCATAATTTACAGCAGCAGCTGCTGCGGATTCTATAGTTTTCGAGTGTTTCTGTCTTCTAAGAGGTAAGCGCGTATTTTACAGCAGCAGCTGCTTTAAATTCTCTAGTTATCGAGGGTTCAGAACTTACGGGATAAGTACACATTTTACAGGCAGGTGCTACGGATTCTCTACGCTTCTGGTACATTCGCCCACGCGTCATAACAGGCTTGTTCAACGTCGTTGCCGCTACATCATAACAGTAACACAACGTTGTGGACCAGTCTCCCGTGAGCGAGGATTTCAGAGCGCTTAGGAGAGAAACGTTGAAAATATTCCTTATTATATATCCGGCACACCCCAGCATTACTTACACCCCAACATTAAGTTGGGGTCCAACAGTGTCGTAGCATATTGCCTCAATTCTGGAAATAATGGAAAGGTGCTTAACGACGAATACAACTACCTCGTTAGAGGTGCCATGGGCAGTCTCTTGCACGCAGTTATTTCCGAAACACCACAGACATTTGGTTGCTTGTAGTAGTTGGGTGCTCAGGCAAGCCTACAGCCTGCTGTACTCTTCATCCTGCCTTCTGCGCACTAAACTGCACCATAATTTTATACGAAGAGATCTCAACCTTCGCAGGCTTTCGCAGGACCTCACAAGATTTTGGAATACAGAAGTGATGGAAACGCTTTTGGGCCGCAGTTTCGCCACTTTTCACATTACCTGACAATAATAACATCTCTACCCTTTCACAAGCCACTATCTAGACACACGGCTTTAGAGATGCCACAACCTGGCGTACTTGCGCACCTCTTTCGTTCTATCATCATTATTACCCCCCCTCCCCACCACCACCATTTATCGCTCCTTTTCATCTTCTTACCCTTTCCGCAGGGCAGACTGGCAAGTCCACCGCTAGCCTTAACCCAGGCCGACTTTTACGCTGCGTAAATAAATTGCTCTTTCTTTCATTCTTAAGTTTATACGTACATACACTGTGGCAGTGGCATGGGGCACACTGCGCCGTTCAATGCAAGGGGACAGGAGAGTTGGTTGCGACAAAATTTCATGAGTTCTTTGAGTTCAGGAACATTTAAGACGTGGACAACATCTCACAAGATGCAGCTCAGCAGAGCATATTGTGCGGCGTTTCTCATTCCACGGTTCCCAGCGCGTTGAAACCGAGACGGCGCTTCTGCGGGGCGTTTGCTCTGCTTACATATATATATGCATCGTCCGGCCCGTCCGCCTTCCAGCAAAGCGGCGGCCCCGGCGGCGGCAACGAGTGATCAACAGTCCAGCAAGCAGCGTCGCCCGCTCACTCGCGATTCCGCGAGCCGGAGAAAGCGGCGGCCCGCGCTCCGTGCAAGCTCGCCGAGCACTGCCGAACGAAGGCAGTCAGTTCGGCCGCGATGCC
This sequence comes from Dermacentor variabilis, assembly GCF_050947875.1. Taxonomy (NCBI): domain Eukaryota; kingdom Metazoa; phylum Arthropoda; class Arachnida; order Ixodida; family Ixodidae; genus Dermacentor; species Dermacentor variabilis. Next base: position 134,316,898 of record NC_134573.1, read on the forward strand.
GTTCGGCGATAGCAGCCTCGCCGTCGACCACTTCCGCGCGTCGGTCGCGCCGAGAAGCGCAACTGGATCAAGGTTCCGGACGGACCGGCGGCGGCGTCGGACCCGTCGGGCGGCGTCGTTCCTCTGGGTGGGGGTCGCCCTTCCTTCCTCGAGCCGCCTGCCTTCGCCGGATTGTGCGATCCGGCCGGGGCAGGGCCGCTCGCTCTGCTCTCTCTCTCCCGCTCGTATATAGATTCTTTGTTTGTTAAAAAACGCGCCGCGCTGGTCGCCCCCCGCTCGTTCGCACCGCCGCGGCCGTATACGCAGATCGGCGGCTGCGATGTGCGTGTACGAGAAAAGTCCGAGCACGTAGGCCCCCCGCTACACCTTTCTTTCTACCTTTCTTCGCCGGTGGAGAGAAAGACACGGTCCTGCTGTCCGGGCCGCGCGTAGCCCCGCCGGCAAGGGCGTGTGGGCGACGCGCGAGAACGCCGGGCGTAGTCCTGTAGTATCCGTCGTCGCACGTCGCCGTGCCTGCGCCGGCGCCTTCGTAGGTTCCGACCTCGCGACACCCTGCTTCGATGTCGACGCGACTCGCTTCGCCGGCACCCGCTCTTCCGCCGCCGCCGCCGCCGCTCCTTGTTCGCCCCGCGGTAATTTCGTTATGCGGTCAGCTGACACGCGTGAACGGTGACTTAGAGGAGGTCGGTTCGGGAGAACGGAACGGTGTATGTAGAGCTATAGTGACGTATAGTGGCCTCGACAGAATGCTTTCGTAAAGCAACCACTACAACGTGCGTTCGAATTTTGCCTCAACGCATAGGAACGGCATCTGTGGACGTTTCACACGTATAGATGTTTCACAGGTATATACATTTCATATGCACAGGGAAGGGGAAGGAGGACATGGAGTATTGTGTTTAATTGAGGCAGGCCGTGATAATGACCGCTACGAGCACGAGGCCTTGCATTTGTGCTCCGAGTTGTTTTATGAAAATGCTCTTCAGTGACACCATAACGCCAGTGTGGAAAGTTTACTGACTACGTTACATGAGAAAAGTCTGGATGCTTTTGCAGCCTGAGCACGCAGTCGAATATTCAGAGTTAGGTTATACTACTATATGCGAACAACATAGTGTTGTACGGTTTTTCTGATAGCGGTAAAATGATGCTCGGGAAGTCAACGTTTCTTCATGTTCCGTGGACTTGAAACTTTTGACATTCACTGTACATTTCCGGATAACATAGATTTAAGAATATGGTGTTTTTGTGTTTATATTGTGGCATCATCACTTGATCTCCTGGCCACTGCAATATGGTGAAATAATTGGTGCTATCTATTCGTTGTTTTAGGGTGTGCATAATTCTGAAACCAAACGGATAGAACACGTAGATATAGATTGCGGCAGTATATACACTCGCTAAAAAAAAATCATTGTTGAGCAGAACTAGGGGAACGTGAACAGGAGGAAATTTCAGTACAGTTGGAAATAACAAATTTTGGGTCGAATAACAAATCGAAGCGATCTTTTAGTATTCATAAGAAGGTAGAGGCACGAGCTTGAACAGCACAGAAGGATAAAATACAAAAGGAATGTGGTTTCTTCAAGGCACCTAATGTTGCAAACGTGTATGTTATTATTCTTGAGTTTGTCAAAGAGAACGAAGCAAAATTTATCACATGTTTTATGCAAATGATATCGATTATAATGCCGCAGGTGACACGAGGCCAGGCTTTCACCATTCATAAGAGCAGTTAGGTTGGCTTTTTACCATGCAATCCTAAAAAAAATGTGCATATCTGTCAGTGTCTGTCTGACACAAATACGGTGTACGTAACCTCAAAGAGATGCTTTCGTAGTGCACCGTGTTACCGTGTTATGAGATTGTTAAAAAGTCTTTTTCGCCGCAACGTGGCCGAATGACTAGACTCTCTGAGACTACAAGCCGACTTGAAGCCTAAATAGTATACTACTCTGTCCGAATGTCAAGACGTAGTTGGGGTAGAGATAGATGGCGAATTATGAAGTACCAGTGTACGTTCCAAATGAGTTATTCTAATCCATTCAATTCGTTCCTTACGAGACAACAGCTTTCTCGGCGCCATATCGTGTAGCTGAACCTGCCTGGGATCAGCCGTAAACATGATGTTTGCGCAGTTTCTAATAATTCTAAACATTCGGTTAAGAACAAACATTTGAGATGAGTAATAACGAAGAAGCAAACGAATTCTGAAGCTGAATGCAAATTAAGTAACAAAAACACTGTGATTTCATTATGAATCAAATATCGAACGTCAACACATATTACATTAGACTCCGAAATTTTGAATACTTGCTGGAAAGTAAGAAAGAGTGCGCAAATAATGCTTTTACAGTTACATCACGCGACAGGCATCGGAAGGAGGATTTTGCACCTTAAGCAGCTGAGATAATACTACCAGCATAAGTATTTCCGGCGTAACAATTGTGCGTGCGCGCTAGGTGTGCCCAAAGAAAGGTCACAACGTTGAGACAATTTGTCAGGAAAAGAAAGGTGATATCGGGAATAATTACTTGACGTCACGAACGTTATTTTATGCCTCCAGAATATGGTAGGTTGTTCATAGCATTCCACACAGAGGATATGCTAACAGAGCCTGTCGACCTGTCCTTACTACAAGATATCACCGTCAGCGAAACCGGTATTGGTTTCATTGTGAACTCAGCAGCTCCTTCCGAGCCAGCGGCAAGGTAATACGCGCAATTTGCCGAGAATATAGACATCATTTACCGTAGGTGAAGAAAATTATCGCGAATAATTTCCGGCTACGAAGCGATAACCACCACCAACAAACAAAATAAATTTATTTGTATATGGTGTCACCGAAGAATGTTCTTAATCTGCGCTCGAACGAGACGCGGGCCGGCTTGAGATGCCTCAACGTTTTAGCGAATATTTCGGATGAGCTGGCACTTGGCATTTGTTGTTATCGATTAGGTAAACCGGTCGCGGTGTCGGGGGGTCAATGAAGTGTTTGACGAGACTATACGCTGACGTCAAACATTAAAAAAAAAGACAACCAGCCTAGGCTGCTCACAGAAAAAGAAACAACATTATCACAATAACCTGGATACTTTGCCCGAGCAGACATGCCTTTGTGCACCCATTAAACGACAGGCACTTCACTAATTACTCCCCCTTCACTCCCCTGTCCGACCTGTGCGTGAGGCTGAATGTTGCGCCGTGCCAAAACGCGTCCAACACCTACTTGCACGCCGAACCGACACGCTAACGATGTTAGGTCGACCATGCTGCTTATCCTTGATTGGACCGAAGGACACAGGAAACACTGGAAAGGGCTTCCGGTGATCCGTGAAAAAGTAAGAGAGAGAGAGAGAAAGAGAGAGAGAGAGAGAGAGAGAGAGAGAGAAAGGGCATGCAGTGAAAGGATAGGCGATCACACTCAGCGAACAGAGCTCACGACCACGTAGGTGTGTGTGGTATATATACGCCCGTCAAGAACGAACGCACCCCGGGAGTCCGGGGAAGCCCTGCAGAATGCGGTGGGGTGCTTGAAAAGAAAGGAACCCAGTGGTGTCCCAACGCGTGAACGCCCGGTGGAGGTTAATTAGGACGCCGCTCCGCGTCAGACACGACTCTTTTTTTTTTGTTTTTCTTTTACCTCGACTGTGTCGGTCCGTTAAATCCAGTGACCTTGAGGAGGCTTGAGAAGGCGATGAACACAAAGGGTTCCGGTGAGATCCGTACAGCACAAAAGGTGCCTGGCGTAGGCCCTTCTGGCGTTGACCATGTGTGCGCGGACATAACGGTGGCATTGTTACGCAGTTCGTCGTTTATGTATTTCTTTACATTTGTTCTTTCTCGCAAAATAAATGGCCAAAAAGCGAGCCCTCCCGTGGTGCTCGCTCGAAACGAGACTTTCGTGTTTTCAAGTAGCAGCTGGCGCCACTTGTCTCGGAGAAAATTATTTTCCAGCACCGCGGAGAACAAAGATCTAGATCGCGCTCTTCGGCGCCACAGTTGACGCCGCTGGATGCGAAAGCAGAAATCGAGGCACCTGTGCCTAAACGTTTCCCTCTGAGCAAGACGAATGGTGAGACGACGTAAAGTAAACGTCAAGGCTGTCATTTTTTTTTTTACAATGGACGTGTCTGTGCTGGTTGGCACACCCGTTGATAGAAGGCGTAAATATTACGTGAAAAGCTCTTCAAGTGCCCTTTATTGCGCTATGTTCACTTTGGCGCTTACTTACAGCATGCTGGCGTGCAGATTTGTCAGTGGTAAGCTCTTCGGTAACCAGGGGCGTTTCGTGTACGCATTAGCGTTAGCATCGTGCGCTACCGAATTCCTGTAGCAAATTTGGGCCGAAAGCGCAGGTCTCCGTATGCTTGATTAAGCAATTTATAAATTGATAATTGGTTGCTTATCTCATTTATTCAATAATTAATTTGCTTACATAGTAGCGTAGCCGAATGTGAGGCCGAGAATGAGCGGCTAATGTTTAAAACAACGGACACTACGGAGATAACGATTAAGAACCTCAAAAATACTTCTGCAGTGGTAAATTTAGGTGTTCGTTTAATTACACGCTTCTGATTAGATATGATTAAGTTCCGCGCAAATTGCTGCCAGTGAAATGAACTAACGGACTGAGAATCCAACACACGGCATATAGCCGTAATGACTGAGCCATCAATAAATCACAGCAGCCCTTGTTGCTAAAAAAAAAAAGAAAAAAAAACGTATGCGGTAACTGATTGGTGGTTTCGCACGCACCACGCGAATAAAACGAAGAAAACTGTACAATTGCGGTAGAAGAAGGAGTGGGGAATATGCAACACATAAACCTTCAGCATTCAGAAAGCTCAGTGAACCTTTGAAACTGGGTATACTTGGAAAACTTTTGGAAATTATTATTCTGATTTCAGCTTCACTTCTTGTTATGGCTTACTTCTGTGACTTTCGCATGCACAACGAAGACATTTACATAGCTTCAAAACGTCGAAAGTCTTATGTTGTTTGCGGCGAGAATGAACGAGTGCGTTAGCGCGCGCCCGCAGACTGCGTGTGTGTACTTGTGCCCCAGTGCGAAGCCTTGCACATTTATAACGCGCACTGCGTGCGGAAATGAACGGAAACTTCTTGGTCCTTAGTGCATGTCGTGAACCTCTAGCAAGTCCTCCAGTTATTGATTGATCGCGACATGAGCTATACTGCGTTTTGTACTTAGCGCGCAGCGCTGTGAAAGCTATATGCACTCGAAGTTGGGTCATCAGAACTTATCACGCCGCGTGTTTCGTTATCAAATGTTTCATAAATCCAGATGACAATCGAAAAAAGCTTGGGGTTGGCACTAAGCCTGGACAACATTTCTTTTTTGTTTTTAATAGTCGCTTGAATATATGCCTCACATGAACTTTTCGCCATGCATTGCGGGCGTCGCAGCAAATATGTGAAATTACAAGTACACGGGTGTTTTCGCATTTCGGTCTCATTACAATGGCGGCGAAATGCGAAAACACTCGTGTGCTTAGATTTAGGTGCCCGTTAAAGGAGCTCTGGGGGTCCAAATTATTTCGGAGTCCTCCATTACGGCGTGCCTCACAATCAAATTGCGGTTTTAGCACGTAAAACTCCGTAATTTAATTTAGCATGTAGCATGGTGAAGCAGCTGCATATATAGGTCATCCTATGCTGCGCTGCGCGCCATCAGCGTGTGCATTCACGTGAGATTGGCAGTGCCACGACGAGATGAAATTAAAAAAAAGATGAAAGAAAACAATGAAAATCAACATGATCTAAAACAACATATTACTAGCCATATAAAACGGTTTGGCTGCGCATCCGGCCTTGGGGAATTATTTTCGACGTTAATGCAATTAGCAACGTTCGTTATGATGGGTGTGTATTGGTGATTATGTCCCGTACGCTGTGATTAATATTACGACTGTCTTCGTCCATTCTGACGACGCGGCGTTGGCGGTCGGTCGGCCGAATTTTCTTCTTGCGAGCTGCGGCAGACGACCGGCTTCGGCAAGGCGGTGCTTGCATTCTTCAAACTTCAGAACTGTAAACAACTTATTTGGGCGAGTCATTGAGACGGTAAAAAAGCTCATAGAACGAAGCAATGGAGTGGCGTCGTGTATGTGACGTCTACAGCAGTTGGGAATCCTCTCTCGCGCTTCCCCTAAAGACACGCTGCGATGGCCGCCATCAACGCGGATGAGGCATTATCGCGTTAATATATTCAAGGATACTTCACACTGTGTCACCTTGGCCATCCGCTATGGGATATTGTCCAAGAATGGACACATCCGAGCATGACGTACGCAATGTCGAAGTTGTCTGTTCGGGCACGTGCCCAGAGGCACCATACCCAGTGACCCAAGTTCTCTACAGCGCTAGACAGTAGCCAGCAGTGAGTTGTCTTTTCGGGCACATGGCCCAGCGGCCCTAGTTATCTGCTCGACAAGAGAGAGAGAGAAAAGAGAGAGAGGATCTGTCATCAAATCTGCCGAGGTTTGCCTGGCAGCTCACCTAACATGCTATACGCTGCACGCTACAGGCAGAAGACAGGATAACAACACATGCGCGTACTAGACTATCTGAGCAATGTTTCTGCTTCCCGCGGTGCCAACAAAGACATGCCGTGAACCACGTGGCCTTGTCGGAACGCGCAAGCATTAAGCGTCCCTAGTTGCCGTTACTTGATTGGCGTCGCCAAAGAAACGAGACGGTGAAAGCGGTTTGCAAGCCTGGCTTTTGCCCTCGTTTTCCTATAGAGTAGGCGGGTGGTGTGCACATGAATGATGATCTAAAACTCTCCATTGTCTTCAGCGCTGACATGCCTTTGGTGGCGCACCATTGCAGCCAATATTCTGATCAGCAGATCAGGTACTCAATTTCGGATACGCGAATGACAGAAGCGCGCATGCTAACGCGTCGAAATTGACCAGTGTACAGGGCGTACTAATATGTTTCAGTTTGGTCAACAAGGCGAGATAGCCTACGTCACACTTGGTACTGCGAAGAAAATAAAAAAGAATTGTGCGGATACCGTGCACTGTGGGGAACCAATGGACGCGATGCTTCTTTCTTTTTTATGTATGTTTTATCTATGTTATGTTGCGGCAATGCTAAATTTGTTGACGCTATGTGATGTAGCATTGTAGATACTATGTTACGTTATGTAGAAGCTATATTGTTGCAATGCATGTAGTGAAATTTTCTGTGCTGAAGCAATGGAACAGATCCAATTAGATTACAAATTTTATTCTTCAAGAAAGGTAACGGTCATTACTGCTTCACATGCGAGCACATCTATTCCCGCGACGGCTTCCATGAAGCTTCCAATATCGAGGCACTGCCGGTCTTGCAGTGCAGGTAAGATGACAAGTAGGGGTGTAGGCACTTAGAAGTACAGGACATGACGTTTGAATTTTAACGCTCCGACACCCCTTACCCCTCAAGTCTACCCCTCAAGTCTACCCCTCAAACTACCCCTCAAGTCTAAATATTGTAAGGCAGTTTGTCGTGTGCGTATCATGGCCACGCATGCTTATATCGCCTTTCCGTTTCTCTACCACGGTTGCGCTTTAAAACCACGGCGCTGCAAGTTTGCTTTCCTTTCCTTCCCTCTTCTCCGCCCTTAAACTGGCCCTCTTAACTACTACACGCAGAGGCAAGAAACAGCGCGCGCTTTAGATCCTATAGATGAGATGAATATTTACAATTATTATCAGGGTTATAATTATATTCGAGTGCTGATTGCCGTGTTATAGTTTGTTAACGAAGCTTCCCCTCAAGTCTAAATATTTTAAGGCAGTTTTCCTAGTCTCTAAAGCCGCTCGAGTTCACGTTGCTCCTCTGGCGGCCATTTTTCCAAGAAATTATGCCTTCCAACCACTCAGAATAGTGTTATAGTTTGTTAACGAAACTACTCCTCAAGTCTAAATATTGTAAGGCAGTTTGTCGTGTGCGTATCATGGCCACGCATGCTTATATCGCCTTTCCGTTTCTCTACCACGGTTGCGCTTTAAAACCACGGCGCTGCAAGTTTGCTTTCCTTTCCTTCCCTCTTCTCCGCCCTTAAACTGGCTCTCTTAACTACTACACGCAGAGACAAAGAAACAGCACGCGCATGCGATCGCATAGATGAGATGAATACATATATATAGAAAAGCATCAGTCATAGCTCTCGAAGTATAATATAATATAATATAATATAGAATAGCTCTCGAAGATAGCTATTCCGGCGGCTAGCTTCCCACGCTATGCGTGCCGTCCTCGCACCTGTTAAAGCTTTTCCTAGACGCTAGAACTATACTATTCCTGCGCAACCTTGAGCGATCGGAGAGCGCGTTTTCCACGCCTGGCCGGCGGAGAGGGGAGGCTTCGTTCCGGCCGCGAAGCTCTCTACATCCCCGTAAGGAGCCTGGTGGTGGTCTAGTGCTGACGATGCCCTCTCGGTGAGCGCATATTTCCCCCCTCATCTTTTAAGAGATTCAATACATACAAGCATTTGTCTCGCAAACCAGATTTATTTCAAGGGAATTTTCCACGTCTCAATTATTTCTCTCGTCGTATTCGAGTGCTGATTGCCGTGTTATAGTTTGTTAACGAAACTACCCCTCAAGTCTAAATATTGTAAGGCAGTTTGTCGTGTGCGTATCATGGCCACGCATGCTTATATCGCCTTTCCGTTTCTCTACCACGGTTGCGCTTTAAAACCACGGCGCTGCAAGTTTGCTTTCCTTTCCTTCCCTCTTCTCCGCCCTTAAACTGGCCCTCTTAACTACTACACGCAGAGGCAAGAAACAGCGCGCGCTTTAGATCCTATAGATGAGATGAATATTTACAATTATTATTAGGGTTATAATTATATTCGAGTGCTGATTGCCGTGTTATAGTTTGTTAACGAAGCTTCCCCTCAAGTCTAAATATTTTAAGGCAGTTTTCCTAGTCTCTAAAGCCGCTCGAGTTCACGCTGCTCCTCTGGCGGCCATTTTTCCAAGAAATTATGCCTTCCAACCACTCAGAATAGTGTTATAGTTTGTTAACGAAACTACCCCTCAAGTCTAAATATTGTAAGGCAGTTTGTCGTGTGCGTATCATGGCCACGCATGCTTATATCGCCTTTCCGTTTCTCTACCACGGTTGCGCTTTAAAACCACGGCGCTGCAAGTTTGCTTTCCTTTCCTTCCCTCTTCTCCGCCCTTAAACTGGCTCTCTTAACTACTACACGCAGAGACAAAGAAACAGCACGCGCATGCGATCGCATAGATGAGATGAATACATATATATAGGAAAGCATCAGTCATAGCTCTCGAAGTATAATATAATATAATATAATATAATATAGAATAGCTCTCGAAGATAGCTATTCCGGCGGCTAGCTTCCCACGCTATGCGTGCCGTCCTCGCACCTGTTAAAGCTTTTCCTAGACGCTAGAACTATACTATTCCTGCGCAACCTTGAGCGATCGGAAAGCGCGTTTTCCACGCCTGGCCGGCGGAGAGGGGAGGCTTCGTTCCGGCCGCGAAGCTCTCTACATCCCCGTAAGGAGCCTGGTGGTGGTCTCGTGCTGACGATGCCCTCTCGGTGAGCGCATATTTCCCCCCTCATCTTTTAAGAGATTCAATACATACAAGCATTTGTCTCGCAAACCAGATTTATTTCAAAAGAATTTTCCACGTCTCAATTATTTCTCTCGTCGTATTCGAGTGCTGATTGCCGTGTTATAGTTTGTTAACGAAACTACCCCTCAAGTCTAAATATTGTAAGGCAGTTTGTCGTGTGCGTATCATGGCCACGCATGCTTATATCGCCTTTCCGTTTCTCTACCACGGTTGCGCTTTAAAACCACGGCGCTGCAAGTTTGCTTTCCTTTCCTTCCCTCTTCTCCGCCCTTAAACTGGCCCTCTTAACTACTACACGCAGAGGCAAGAAACAGCGCGCGCTTTAGATCCTACAGATGAGATGAATATTTACAATTAATATTAGGGTTATAATTATATTCGAGTGCTGATTGCCGTGTTATAGTTTGTTAACGAAGCTTCCCCTCAAGTCTAAATATTTTAAGGCAGTTTTCCTAGTCTCTAAAGCCGCTCGAGTTCACGCTGCTCCTCTGGCGGCCATTTTTCCAAGAAATTATGCCTTCCAACCACTCAGAATAGTGTTATAGTTTGTTAACGAAACTACCCCTCAAGTCTAAATATTGTAAGGCAGTTTGTCGTGTGCGTATCATGGCCACGCATGCTTATATCGCCTTTCCGTTTCTCTACCACGGTTGCGCTTTAAAACCACGGCGCTGCAAGTTTGCTTTCCTTTCCTTCCCTCTTCTCCGCCCTTAAACTGGCTCTCTTAACTACTACTGTCGCGGCTGTCGACTGTCGACTGTCGCGGACAACACCAGCCCCTTTCCACATAAGTATGAGGCTCGGAGCAGGAGCTATGGCGCTTGAAAGTAACCGCTGGCTTGACGAACCAACCGACTCAGCTACCTTTCCGCGCAACATTGAAGGATCACGAGTTCAAATCACAAGTTATGTTCCTTTTCTTTCCCCCCCCTTTTTTTTAATGACTTTTCCTTCATTTTATCACTGTACGGAAACCCTCCTAAAAGAAAAAATTATATATCCTCAATTATGTGTGGCCACAAATGTGCAGGTCATAAATACCAGGTTCTCTAGCCGAGTGCCATCCATGCGGTATAACCGAGCTCAGATTGGCCCACCTTGACTGATCAAATTGGGCACCACTGTAGGTTAAATGAGGCGTACAACTCCTGCGGGACCCGCCGTGGTTGCTCAGTGGTGTTGCGTTTCGCCTGCGACACGTGGTTTTGCCGGCGCGACTGCGGCGGGGCGGCAGACATTTTGGCCCGATCGTCGTCGCCGCAACACTCATCGCCAGGTGTTTCCAGGCGCGTCTGCGGCGATGCGACCGCCTAGGGATCCTCATCTCATTCCAGTCATTGTGCCCGAAACAGGCGATGCCAAAGCAGGGATCTCGTTCCAGTTATTGGGCCCGAAACAGGCGATGCCAAAGCAGGGATCTCGTTCCAGTCATTGTGCCCGAAACAGGCGATGCCAAAGCAGGGATCTCATTCCAGTTATTGGGCCCGAAACAGGCGATGCCAAAGCAGGGATCTCGTTCCAGTCATTGTGCCCGACCGGCAGCGCCACGACAGGGTGCTACGAGATCGTGCGCAGCGCCACGACAGGGTGCTACGAGATCGTGCGCAGCGCCACGACCAGGTGCTACGGCATCGCTACGACAGTGTGCGTCACCATTAGCCCATTGTACATTCACGTGCTCGTCTTTTGAGGGGTTCCTTCTTGCCCTCAACTGCGAGAGTATAAAAACAGCTGCCCCCGGACGCCAAAAGGGAGGGCTCCGATTTCTTCAGTTGAGTGAAGTGCTCTCCCGTCTCTCTACTTCGGTCAAACCTGACCGCCAACTCTTTGCGATGTTAAAATAAACAAGTTGTTTCGTTGTTACCAGTCGACTCATGCTTTGCCGGGACCTTCGGATGCTTCGAGTTGTACCCCAGGCCGCCAGGCCAACGCTACCCTTGGGGCTTGCGACCCAGGTACAACCACGGGCGTCAGCGCCGAGTTCCCAACAGATCGTACCAGCAGTCCGATCCCAAACGTCTGGTTGGCAGCGGTGAGATCGCCTCCGACGTCCAAACATCTGGTTGGCAGCGGTGAGATCGCCTACGACTTCAAACAACTGTCTGCCAGCGATGAGATCGCGACAACGGAGGCCAGCAGCGAAGAGATGCAGTTGACGGTATGCTGAGCAGCTCAACGACGATCCGGGAGCAGTGCAACGAGCCCTGTGTGACGACTGGTTGCCTGCAGCGGAACGACTGCGCGGAATTCCTGCCTGCGAGGTTTGGTGAGTGCGGGACTTTCTTCTTCTGAGCTTTGCCAGGCTTTTGTTAGTGTCAGAAACAGAGCTGGTAATTGTGGTTGTCGTTGCTGCCGGGTTAGTTTGCGGCAAGACAATAGTAAGCAGTAGAGAAAGCAGCATTCAGAGCAGCCATGGATTTGAAGTCGTTGCGCAAACCGAAATTGTTGGAGCTTGCAAGAGAGTTGGGTCTGGATGTCTCGGACAAACTCAGAAAACCAGAACTGCTAAAGGCTATTCTTGAGTTAGAGGCTGAGGATGACGAGCTGTCGGAATGCCTTGAGACTATTGAAGAGAGGGAGACTGCAAAAGAAAAAGAAGAGCGTGAACGTAAAGAACAGAAAGAGCGAGAGCAACAAGAGCGTGACCGTCAACACGCTTTGGAAATGAAGCGTCTTGAGGTAGAAATGGAACGCGCTCGTAATGGAAGTCAGGCACACGGTGCAGGAGAACGCGTATTGTTCAAAATGACTGACCTGATGCGGCCGTTTAAGCTTGGAGAGGACATTGGTTTGTTCCTGGTTAACTTTGAGCGAACGTGCGAGAAGCAGGGGTTCTCTCGGGAAACGTGGCCACAGCGCTTGCTCACTTTGTTACCCGGCGAGGCGGCCGACGTAGTCGCTCGCTTGGATAGAGAGGAAGCAGAGGATTTCGACAAAGTAAAATCGAGTCTGCTAAAAAAGTACCGGCTGTCTGCGGAGGCGTTCCGTCGGAAGTTTCGGGAAAATGAGAAAGGCAAAAGTGAGTCATATACAGAGTTTGCGTATAGGCTTATGTCGAACATGCAGGAGTGGCTCAAAGAAGAGAAAGCGTTTGGTGACCACGATAAAGTTCTGCAGTGCTTCGGGCTAGAACAGTTTTATAGTCGGTTACCGGAGAACGTGCGATACTGGGTCTTGGATAGGCCAGACGTTTGTACGGTGGCTAAAGCCGCTGAGCTAGCCGAGGAGTTTGTGACGCGTCGGGCTCGCGGAGCTAAGGACGGTCAAAAGGGTGAATTTGGCTCGAAGTTTGAGAGGCCGAAGTTCACGCCCATGAGATTTAAGGGGAACACGCGTAGTGAGGATGCAAGTGAAAGCAGTCCGACCAAACGTAAAGAGACGGCGGCAGCCGAAGCCGAACGCAGAAAGCGGTTCGAGATGAGGCGAGCGGGCGTTTGTTATACGTGCCAGAAGCCGGGTCACTTTTCGGCGCAGTGTCCGGAAACAACACCAAAAGTTGTGTTTTTTTCAATAGGCAGCACTGACGAGAACATGAAGCTTCTCGAGCCTTACATGCGAGACCTCCTCGTGAACGGGAAAGAGTGCCGAGTGCTTCGCGATTCCGCAGCTACGATGGATGTAGTTCACCCGTCTTACGTAGAACCCCATATGTTCACGGGCGAGTGCGCGTGGATCAAGCAAGCCGTGGAAGCTCATAGCGTGTGTCTGCCAGTAGCAAAGGTGCTTATTGAAGGACCTTTCGGAGCGCTTGAGACAGAGGCGGCAGTGTCATCTATGCTGCCACCCCAGTACCCGTACCTATTTTCAAACAGGTCCGATCACCTCCTGCGCGAGAAGGGGCTTTTGTTTGGTGAAGCTAGTGTTCAGGCCTTAACCAGATCGAAGGTTCGGGAGCTCGCTGCAAAGGCGGTAGTTGCGGGGCCGACGTTATCAAACAACGAAAAAGGGTCAGAGGCGCAGCAAGCTGATATTCCGAGCACGCCCGAACTGAATAAACTTGAGTCTGTAACGTTAAAGGCGCCAGATACTGGAGAGGAAAATCCCGATTCGGGAAAGTTAGAAGAGCTATCTACTGATTTGCTCATCGCGCCTACGTCAGACGGACTTGATAGGTTGCTAAAAGTCAGCCGGTCGGCTTTGATAGCCGAGCAAAAAAAGGATGGCAGCCTGGAAAACGTGCGCTGCAATGTCAAAGAAGGTATCGCCAGGAAAACTGCGCGTTTTGTGGAAAGAGGTGGAGTCCTGTACCGGAAGTATCTAGACCGAAGAGGAGTGGAGTTCGATCAGCTGGTCGTGCCTCAATGCTATCGTCAGGATCTGTTGCGCTTGTCACACGGGGGTTCGTGGTCCGGACACCTTGGAGTTAAGAAAACTAAGGACCGTCTCTTGCAAGAGTACTATTGGCCAGGGTGTTTTCGGGACGCAGACCATTTCGTGAGGACATGTGACACTTGTCAGCGGGTGGGCAAACCAGGGGACAAATCGAGGGCGCCGTTGAAATTGGTACCTATCATTACGGAGCCTTTTAGACGGCTCGTTATTGATACTGTGGGACCTCTGCCGGTAACAGCCACGGGGTACAGACACATTTTGACTGTGATCTGCCCAGCGACAAAGTTCCCTGAAGCAGTGCCGCTTAAAGAACTCAGCTCAGTTGAGATAGTTAATGCACTACTGTCCATATTTGCGCGAGTTGGTTTCCCTGCGGAAATCCAATCAGATCAGGGCACAGTGTTTACTAGCGCTTTGACGACAACTTTTCTCGAAAGGTGTGGGGTAAAGCTGTTACACAGCTCAGTGTACCACCCACAGTCGAATTCCGTTGAGAAGCTCCACTCCGTCATGAAGCGCGTGTTGAGAGCGTTGTGTTTTGAACATCGAACTGACTGGGAGCTGTGTCTGCCTGGGGTGATGTTTGCTTTAAGGACCGCGCCGCATGCGGCTACGGGGTTTTCGCCAGCTGAACTGGTGTACGGTCGCTCGCTTCGATCTCCGCTTCGCATGCTTCGAGAATCGTGGGAAGGTAGGGGCGACGACCCAGTCGTGGTGGAGTACGTGCTTAAGCTCCTCGAACGCTTAAGAAGGGCACAGGAGTTGTCAGGTGAAGCAATGGCAAAGGCCCAGCAGAGGGCCAAGGTTTATTATGATCGGACAGCCAGGGCCCGTCGTTTTGAGGTTGGCGATGAGGTCATGATATTGCGCACATCGCTAAACAATAAACTAGACGTGCAGTGGGAGGGCCCAGCACGAATTGTTCAGAAACTGTCGGACGTTAACTACGTGGTAAGTCTGCCAGGAAAGCGGAAAGCACAGCAAGTTTACCACTGTAATCTGCTCAAACCTTATAGACAAAGGGAAGCAGTGGTGTGCATGATGGTAAACGTTCCTGAAGAGCTTCCGGTCGAGCTTCCGGGACTAGGCTCAGTGACGAACAGGGAAGACACCGGTCAAGTCATTAGTGACCTTATCAGTAAAGCACCGCTGTCGCCTGAGCAGAAAACCGAACTACACCAGCTATTACAAGAGTTTCAAGGTCTGTTCTCTGAGAGGCCTGGTAGGACTTCGGTACTTACTCATGATATAGAACTTACCTCCCCAGAGCCAGTACGATCCAAGGCGTATCGGGTGTCACCCCGCCAGAGCGATATTATGGAGGCTGAGGTAAAGAAAATGCTACAGCTCGGTGTTATTGAGGCAGGTGAGAGTGATTATACCTCCCCTTTGATTTTAGTTGAGGTACCGGGCAAGGAACCTCGTCCTTGCGTCGACTACCGCAGACTTAATTCCATCACTAAGGATCAAATTTATCCGATCCCTAACATCGAGGAGCGCCTTGAGAAAGTTAGTAGCGCTCAGTTTATTTCCACCCTAGATCTTGTCAGGGGTTATTGGCAGGTTCCACTTACAGAAGAGGCTAGTAGGTATGCGGCGTTCATTTCACCAATGGGAACATTCCGTCCTAAAGTGTTGAGTTTTGGTTTGAAGAACGCGCCATACTGTTTTTCAAGTCTCATGGATAAAGTGTTGCGGGGACAGCAAGAATTCGCTTTACCGTATCTAGACGACGTAGCGATATTCTCCGCATCCTGGTCTGAGCATATGGCACACTTGCGGGCAGTGCTAACCCGCCTGCGCGAAGCGGGCTTGACAGTCAAGGCTCCTAAGTGCCAGTTAGCACAGGCCGAGGTTGTCTACCTCGGTCACGTGATTGGTCAGGGTCGTCGCCGCCCCTCTGAAATAAAAGTGGCCGCTGTGCGAGACTTTCCGCAACCGCGCACCAAGACCGATATTCGGTCGTTCTTGGGTGTCGCCGGCTACTATCAGAGGTACATCCCTAGGTACTCTGATATCGCGGCTGCCCTGACGGATGCTCTAAGAAAGACAGAGCCTCAAACAGTCGTCTGGGACGAGACAAAGGAAAGAGCTTTTAGCGCCCTAAAGAGTGCCCTAACAAGCCAGCCTGTGCTACGATCGCCAGACTATACAAAAGGGTTCATTGTTCGGTGCGATGCTAGTGAGCGAGGCATGGGCGTTGTACTGTGCCAACGGGAAAATGGAGAGGTAGAACACCCCGTCCTGTATGCTAGTCGTAAGCTGACCAGTCGTGAGCAGGCGTATAGCGCCACCGAGAAAGAGTGTGCGTGTCTCGTGTGGGCCGTTCAGAAATTGTCATGCTATCTAGCCGGCTCGAGGTTTATCATTGAGACGGATCACTGCCCTCTCCAATGGCTGCAGACCATCTCTCCCAAAAATGGCCGCCTCCTGCGCTGGAGCCTCGCTTTACAACAATATTCCTTTGAGGTGCGTTACAAAAAGGGGAGTCTCAACGGTAACGCCGATGGCTTAAGTCGAAGCCCCTAACGTAGGAATCAGCCTCAAAATTGTTTGTTACTGATGTTTTTCTTCCTGAGGCAGGATTTTTTTTAACATATTGCTTTTGTTTAGTGTTTCAAAGTGATGATATGCTTTCTAGTGCAATTTTTCAATTTGTGGACGCGTTCTGAGTGATGCTAGACTACTGTAAGGAACTAGGCAGTGGTATAAAAAGGGGAAAGAGCCTGGCAGGGCTTAGTGAGGGTTGTGCCGTGCTTGCTGACTGAGCGGTTGAGTTTTCAGCGTAGTTCTAACGCTTGCCGGGAACGAGAACAAAAATGTGAACTCTCCCGAAGTCACTTTGCAGTGTCCCGTGCGAACCTGAACGAGAGAACGAGGCCTTCTCTGTGCGCTGCGCTCAAGAAACGTCAAGGGACGCCCGACTTCGGTTATGAGCATCATCGAGCGACATCCCTCCGGACAGCGGATGCAGTACCCTGTCCATCGGGATCTCCTTCCCCCGGCGGGGCGGTCTGTTGCGTTTCGCCTGCGACACGTGGTTTTGCCGGCGCGACTGCGGCGGGGCGGCAGACATTTTGGCCCGATCGTCGTCGCCGCAACACTCATCGCCAGGTGTTTCCAGGCGCGTCTGCGGCGATGCGACCGCCTAGGGATCCTCATCTCATTCCAGTTATTGGGCCCGAAACAGGCGAGGCCAAAGCAGGGATCTCGTTCCAGTCATTGTGCCCGAAACAGGCGATGCCAAAGCAGGGATCTCATTCCAGTTATTGGGCCCGAAACAGGCGATGCCAAAGCAGGGATCTCGTTCCAGTCATTGTGCCCGAAACAGGCGATGCCAAAGCAGGGATCTCATTCCAGTTATTGGGCCCGAAACAGGCGATGCCAAAGCAGGGATCTCGTTCCAGTCATTGTGCCCGACCGGCAGCGCCACGACAGGGTGCTACGAGATCGTGCGCAGCGCCACGACAGGGTGCTACGAGATCGTGCGCAGCGCCACGACCAGGTGCTACGGCATCGCTACGACAGTGTGCGTCACCATTAGCCCATTGTACATTCACGTGCTCGTCTTTTGAGGGGTTCCTTCTTGCCCTCAACTGCGAGAGTATAAAAACAGCTGCCCCCGGACGCCAAAAGGGAGGGCTCCGATTTCTTCAGTTGAGTGAAGTGCTCTCCCGTCTCTCTACTTCGGTCAAACCTGACCGCCAACTCTTTGCGATGTTAAAATAAACAAGTTGTTTCGTTGTTACCAGTCGACTCATGCTTTGCCGGGACCTTCGGATGCTTCGAGTTGTACCCCAGGCCGCCAGGCCAACGCTACCCTTGGGGCTTGCGACCCAGGTACAACCACGGGCGTCAGCGCCGAGTTCCCAACAGATCGTACCAGCAGTCAGATTCCAAACAGTGGTCATGGTGTTAGACTGCTGAGCACGAGGTCGCGGGATCGGACCCCGGCCACGGCGGCCGCATTTCGATGGGGGCGAAATGCGAAAACACCCGTGTACTTAGAATTTGGTGCACGTTAAAGAACCCCAGGTGGTCGAAATTTTCGGAGTCCTCCACTAAGGCGTGCATAATCAGAAAGTGGTTTTGTCACGCAAAACCCCATTCTCCAATTTTTAATTTAACTTCTGCGGGGACGGTAGAGTATCCGTCTCCAGTGCAAAAAGACCGTGATTCAAATCCCGGTGCAGCGCAATTCTCCACCGGAAAATACAAAAAAAAAAAAAAAACGTGTGTTGAGAAAATTGCACAAACAGGCCTGGAGTGCGGCCTGATCCCGGTGACCAGAACCGGTAACGCACTCTCTCACCAGAGCAGGATTGGCCACCCTGGTGCAGTACTGGGCCACAACCTCCTATATGAATACAACAATCAAACCCCGGCCCTCAGTCCCCAGCAGCCGCGAAGCAACTGACCACGGCGGCGGTCAGATCTGTGACGCTGCTGAGGGTGCTAAGAATACCTGGCTCCGGACAGGCCGCCATTGGAATCTGAACCTGGCAACGTTTAACGTTAGAACGCTATCTAGCGAGGCGAGTCTAGCAGTGTTATTGGAGGAATTAGAGGGTAGTAAATGGGATATAATAGGGCTCAGTGAGGTTAGGAGGACAAAAGAAGCATATACAGTGCTAAAAAGCGGGCATGTACTGTGTTACCGGGGCTTAGCAGAGAGACGAGAACTAGGAGTCGGATTCCTGATTAATAAGGAAATAGCTGGTAACATACAGGAATTCTATAGCATTAACGAGAGGGTGGCAGGTCTTGTTGTGAAGCTTAATAAGAGGTACAAATTGAAGGTGGTACAAGTCTATGCCCCTACATGCAGTCATGATGACCAGGAAGTCGAAAGCTTTTATGAAGACGTGGAATCGGTGATGGGTAAAGTCAAAACAAAATACACTATACTGATGGGCGACTTCAATGCCAGGGTAGGCAAGAAGCAGGCTGGAGACAAGGCAGTGGGGGAATATGGCATAGGCTCTAGGAATAGCAGAGGAGAATTATTAGTAGAGTTTGCAGAACAGAATAATATGCGGATAATGAACACCTTTTTCCGCAAGCGGGTTAGTCGAAAGTGGACGTGGAGGAGCCCGAATGGTGAGACTAGAAATGAAATCGACTTCATACTCTGCGCGAACCCTGGCATCATACAAGATGTAGACGTGCTCGGCAAGGTACGCTGCAGTGACCATAGAATGGTAAGAACTCGAATTAGCCGAGACTTGAGGAGGGAACGGAAGAAACTGGTACACAAGAAGCCAATCAATGAGTTAGCGGTAAGAGGGAAACTAGAGGAATTCCGGATCAAGCTACAGAACAGGTACTCGGCTTTAACTCAGGAAGAGGACCTTAGTGTTGCAGCAATGTACGACAATCTCATGGGCATCATTAAGGAGTGCGCAATAGAAGTCGGTGGTAACGCCGTTATACAGGAAACCGGTAAGCTATCGCAGGAGACGAAAGATCTGATCAAGAAACGCCAATATATGAAAGCCTCTAACCCTACAGCTAGAATAGAACTGGCAGAACTTTCTAAGTTAATCAACAAGCGTAAGACAGCGGACATCAGAAACTGTAATATGGATAGAATTGAACAGGCTCTCAGGAACGGAGGAAGCCTAAAAACAGTGAAGAAGAAACTAGGAATAGGCAAGAATCAGATGTGTGCGTTAAGAGACAAAGCCGGCAATATCGTTACCAATATGGATGAGATAGTTCAAGTGGCTGAGGAGTTCTATAGAGATTTATACAGTACCAGTGGTACCCACGATGATAGTGGAAGAGAGAATAGCCTAGAGGCATTCGAAATCCCACAGGTAACGCCAGAAGAAGTAAAGAAAGCCTTAGGAGCTATGCAAAGGGGGAAGGCAGCTGGGGAGGATCAGGTAACAGCAGATTTGTTGAAGGATGGTGGTCAGATTGTTCTAGAGAAACTGGCCACCCTATATACGCAATGCCTCATAACCTCGAGCGTACCGGGATCTTGGAAGAACGCTAACATAATCCTAATCCATAAGAAAGGGGACGCCAAAGACTTGAAAAATTATAGACCGATCAGCTTACTGTCCGTTGCCTACAAAGTATTTACTAAGGTAATCGCAAATAGAATCAGGAACACCTTAGACTTCTGTCAACCAAAGGACCAGGCAGGATTCCGTAAAGGCTACTCAACAATAGACCATATTCACACTGTCAATCAAGTGATAGAGAAATGTGCAGAATATAACCAACCCTTATATATAGCTTTCATTGATTACGAGAAAGCGTTTGATTCAGTCGAAACCTCAGCAGTCATGGAGGCATTGCGGAATCAGGGTGTAGATGAGCCATATGTAAAAATACTGGAAGATATCTATAGCGGCTCCACAGCCACCGTAGTCCTCCACAAAGAAAGTAACAAAATCCCTATAAAGAAAGGCGTCAGACAGGGAGACACGATATCTCCAATGCTATTCACAGCATGTTTACAGGAGGTATTCAGAGGCCTTGAGTGGGAAGAATTGGGGATAAAAGTTGATGGAGAATACCTTAGCAACTTGCGATTCGCTGATGATATTGCCTTGCTTAGTAACTCAGGAGACCAATTGCAATGCATGCTCACTGACCTGGAGAGGCAAAGCAGAAGGGTGGGTTTGAAAATTAATTTGCAGAAAACTAAAGTATTGTTTAACAGTCTCGGAAGAGAACAGCAGTTTACGATAGGTAGCGAAGCACTGGAAGTGGTAAGGGAATACATCTACTTAGGGCAGGTAGTGACCACGGATCCGGATCATGAGACTGAAATAACCAGAAGAATAAGAATGGGCTGGGGTGCGTTTGGCAGGCATTCTCAAATCATAAACAGCAGGTTGCCACTATCCCTCAAAAGGAAAGTGTATAACAGCTGTGTGTTACCAGTACTCACATATGGGGCAGAAACCTGGAGGCTTACGAAAAGGGTTCTGCTGAAATTGAGGACGACGCAACGAGCTATGGAAAGAAGAATGATGGGTGTAACGTTAAGGGATAAGAAAAGAGCAGATTGGGTGAGGCAACAAACGCGGGTAAACGACATCTTAGTTGAAATCAAGAAAAAGAAATGGGCATGGGCAGGACATGTAATGAGGAGGGAAGATAACCGATGGTCATTAAGGGTTACGGACTGGATTCCAAGGGAAGGGAAGCGTAGCAGGGGGCGGCAGAAAGTTAGGTGGGCGGATGAAATTAAGATGTTTGCAGGGACAACATGGCCACAATTAGTACATGACCGGGGTAGTTGGAGAAGTATGGGAGAGGCCTTTGCCCTGCAGTGGGCGTAACTAGGCTGATGATGATGATGATGATGATGATGATGATGATGATGATGATGATGACACCCCTTACAGAGACGTGATCGACTGCACCTCCCAAATGAAACTTTCGTAAACGTCCTTTGGAGTAGAACTGAACCACACGAACACCATATATATGGCGTACGAACCAGTGCCTCTACGCAAACTCTTCCTCCAAAAAACTCCTGCACGCTTTTGTCGCGTCTGTTTTTCGTGCAAACATTGACAAAATTAAACACATACGTGCATTTATATGAAGCTTAGGGTTGTGTCTCATCTTAAATGCACTGGGACGTTTATCCATACCAAAGAAGCTATTTATTTCGAAAGCATGTCGCATGCGTTTTAATATGTCCATGCTAGAAAACGAAACCAGTATGCACTTAGTACTCATATATAACAAAAAATAGATTTCCCCTGGAGATTCCGAATCCTTTCTACACGCTTTATCACACTCAACTGTGGGAATGCAGTCGCTGCCTTCTATTGTTTCGCATTGCATGGAAAGAGAAACACTTCCTTACATACAACGAAACAATTCAACTGGCAGTCGGTTGGCATTCAGTCAGTTGGCACTCAGAAACAAATTCAGTTGACAGTCAGCGCTTGTTCTGTGGCATTTGTTTATCTATGGGTCCTAGATTAAGTCTCGCTGTTCGAGCACCGTTAAACGAAATTGTCGTTGCAGAGCTCTTGGTGAATTAACGCAGTCCGCTAGTTTTGCTTTTGAGCTTCGGCGCCCGACGATTATATGCTTACCACAAAGTAGCACCTGTATTGCACGGGCACAATTAGCGCAATGAACATCACACACAAGACAATGTAGACAATACGGTGTCGCGCTCGGCTTTCCGACACGTGCAGGTACGCACGCTGCTTTCGGATGAAAGGTTTCCGACCTTGCCAAAGCCTTCGCTGCGGCCACCACGTTGAGCGCATAAGCGTGGCATGCATCGGAAGTGGTGGCCTACATTTACAACAAGAGAAAGGACTGAATTGCTGGAAGGAATTCTAATTCTTGTTTACTTTTTATGCTGCTGGCGCGACATCGAGTTGAACGTCACTTCTATAGGACAGCGGTTCCAAGGTTGACACCTAAGAAAAACAAGAAAATACAACTGTTTCACCTTGCCCTAATGCAATAAAGTAATTTGATTTCGAATACAGCTATAATGCACACATCGTGTAGTGACTGCTTCTCACGAGGCTACGTTTGCGTGTGAGAGCATGAACGTGCTCAGTGAAGTAAATTTGCATGTCCGTAGATGTGCTTGAATATGCAGTTAACTTTTTCGGAATGTGGACTGCACATAAGACTGAAGCTTTGAATATGATCTGCAGTATAGGTGCTCGTGTACTTCGGTTACTTTCTACCTGATGATAAAGGGATGGCTGGCAGCCGTGCTTCTTTGACGAAGCTCAGCTGAAGCACATATCTTGTATTTGGTTATATATATCATAATCTCGCCGGAAATTTGCATTCCTGATCCGCGAGTTGAGTGACAAGTGGTAATGAGAAACGTGCAGTGAAAGAGATGACACGGGTCACAATGAGGCGAGAGGAGAATTTCGTTAAATAGCTGCAGGAATCGGCTATATTTCCATGATGGGTCGGTTCTTCTGCTGCCGTCGGCGGGCGCGTGAAGTCATCCAGGCGCTGCAGCGGTTTTTGATAACCAGCCTGAGTTACTGATTGTAGTTCAGCTGTGCGTCCTGCGGTGTGCGCACATTGCTCCTTCTCTCCCTATTTCTATTCCCTCTTTTAATTGTCCTCAGTGTTAGGTAGCAAACCGGATGCTCACCTGGTTGGCCCGCGTTCCGCTCCTAGCTTTTTCTTCTCCTATATTTCAATCACAAAAGGCTGTGTTTTTTCTCATGCACCCATCTAGACCATTAGCCCGGAATAACAAGCATTAAAAGCTTCCGAAATGGAAGCAATAACATATTTAACAAAATTGACATGTTTAGTTTCAAACTCACTCGCCCAGGACGAAGCGAAGGAGTTATGGGAATATGCAGGTTACAAGCCTTTCATCTGATCGGCCGGTCTGTCGTTGATGCTGTGACGCTGTTACTATTTTTTCTATTTGTTTCCGTGATAGGCACGCCGTTTATGCAAGCATCACACGAGAGGCGGCCGACTGCAGATGCAGCACTAAGCTTTAGGAGTTGGATCCCTTTGTTTTGTCATACCTGCTGCGGGGGTGTTCTAGTGGCGATAGTACTTGCATCGCACAACTTTTGTCGTCTCGTAAACGCAGACGTGAATACTATGAGTTCCCTAATTGTACAGATGAGCAGAAAGCAATAAAAGCTTAACACTAGCGCGGCAACTATTACCCTACATCGCGAATATGTGTCTCGCAGAGTTACTTCTTGGCAAATACACAATCTGTATCGGTAAAAGAAAAGGGCGTGTGATTTGTAATCTATGCACGTAGGAAGGCGCAAATGAAGAAACATTTTTCAGCGGCAAATATACAAGCATGGCGACGGTAGTATTATCGACAGCTGGTGCTTGGAGGAAACATTTTGTGCGTAGCGCTGATCTCCGCGTGAATAGAAACAGTAGAAGCGGGCAGCAAGGAAAGAGCAAATGTCGCATAATGCAAACGCTACCATTCCTACGATAAATGGTTATATAATCACTAGCGATCGTGCTGCGAGAGCCATTAATTGAATTTGGCAGATGGAAGTGCTGCGCCGAACGCACAAACCGCTAGCAGGATTGGCAGCACTCTCTTGTGTGCAATTGCCAGTGCGATTACATATCGAACTATGAGCAACTACACAAAATGCCTGTATTACTGCGCTACGGTCAGCGCGCGTCAGGGAAGGACAGGTTTCTCCTGCAGTGTAATCCAATTAGATAAGAACATATGTTCCTCTCAATGTAAACTAGTCAAGGCGGATTCAGGCAAGGCGTTGGCGCTGTACGATGCATGCAGTGTCGACTCAGAGTACACTGAGTCGCACTGCAGTTGACGTGCTGGGAGTCGTAATTTTGTCCTTGTTTATTAACCGTTTGTGTGACGACCACTTGAGAAGGAGGTGTTGAGAGTGTCTGACGGATTGACATGTGTTCAAGAGAACCAAGTAGAGAGCCAGTCCACTGAGATCACCGGTAAAGCAAGCCATAGGCGAAAGAAAATAAAAAAGAAACTGAAGTTAGTAATGTCTTTTTAAAACAGTATTCCTGAAGGCACGTTAAAGCCTTGATCGCTCCGCGTGAATCTTACCATTTCAAGGCTGACGTGTCACACGCATTTTATGTCTGAAGCGATCAGACTAGAATTTTCTTTGGAGAAGAAGAGCTAGAAGTCTTTTCAGTTGAAGAGAGAAATAAGGTCATAAAACTGGGTGGGCTAACATAGTCGGCTATGAACGTTGTCCTGCTTAGTGTGATCGATAACGTAACAAATAAAATAAAACGTCGCACAGACATTTGTCAGCAATAGCATAGGCTGGTTGCTTCTCGGCATCTCCTTCTGTGAGAAATTGTATCGGGCGGGCAACGAAAGTGCCAATCATAAGTGCAGGTCTAAGGAGCGTCTAATACGTGTCAGCGACATCTTCAAATCCAGGCGCCTCCCCAAAGCGCCATGCGGTGCAAGATATAAATAGTGGAGACAAACAAGAAAACTTGAAGACTCGGAAAGCAGGGGAAGGAAGAAGCTTATTTTTCAGTTCTTTAACTTGTCGTGACGTAAGCTGAGGCGCGCGCTACCACGGCTGCGCGATATTCGTATACGCATGCGTGTGGCATGCGTGTGGCATGCGTGTGACATGCGTGTGTACGCATGCGCAAACATTCTAGCTGGTGAAGCGCGAGCATTGGCCTTGCCGACTAGCCTTTCGCGTGGTATTTAGCGGGCGCACCTGTGCGGCATCTGATAGGGAAATCACAACATGGGCCTGGCATCGAGTTCCCTACTATTACTAAAAGGAACTCTGGCACTGCGATCGTTCAGCCACTATTGGAAATGATGGGTAGTACATGGATTACTATGGTCTTCGCGCTTGAGGCATCAGACGTTCTTGTGGCTTTGTTTATTACGCTTTATATGGGCCTAAATTGGTCTAAATTTTGAAGCAATCTTTATTTTAATCCAAAAGGCAACAAGTCTCTACAAGCACGCATAATCGCTGCCAATTGCAGTGGTGGTTCTTGTCTATGTAGCCAAGTGTTCGACGAAAAATCGTCTGGCGAGGAAACATACTCGGGCCTAAAAAACGTGCGCTCCCCATGAATAGACGAAAAATAAAGAACACGACGTTTTGGGCCCCGTACGGGTCCCTTGATCCCAATGAAGATATAAGCATGGGCGCGCGACTGTTTATGGGTAAGGTGGCACAGCGTGCGGGTGTGGTATATCTTGGGGAGATCGCTCTGCGTCCTGTTTATCGGGCATCTAGTCAATTTAATGTAGTATTATTCTAAATGCAAACAGGTAGATAAGTGTTTCTCGGTTGCGATGACGGCTGCCGAGTCCCAGTCAATGCTGTGTCCGGTTAGTTCGCCATGTTCCGCCAGGACGTTCGCGGCTGTGTGGCCCTTGGCGATGCCATTTAAGTGTTGTTTCAAGCGCCGTTTAAAATTTCCGCTCTCGCCGACGTACGACACGTCACACTCCTCACATGGTATCCTTTAGATCAATCCAGGGTAGTCCACGTGCTTCAAAGGGT
Source organism: Dermacentor variabilis (assembly GCF_050947875.1). NCBI lineage: Eukaryota > Metazoa > Arthropoda > Arachnida > Ixodida > Ixodidae > Dermacentor > Dermacentor variabilis. The sequence continues at coordinate 134,342,850 of NC_134573.1, forward strand.
CTTGACGATACTTCCGTGGCGTAATGGTTTCAATATGGGGCTTCTGTGCTAGAGGTCCTGAGCTCACGTCCATCCGTCGGACAATTTTAGTAATGCTTGTTCATGTATTTATTTATAACACAGTACTCTCTTTAAAACGACCACGTTGAAAAGCACGAAGCCGTTCAAAGCCATAAGGATGACGCTTAGGCAACTCCATGCTTTACCCGTCATTGCCATGCTGGCTGAACTGCCCTGCTTGCAGCTCCAATAGACAGTAAAGTGTATGAAACCCTACGAGGCCTGGGCTTCATAGTGAGATGAAAGATAAGAAGCGAAAGCCAGGCAGTGCTCGAAAGGAGTGCCTCACGATGAACTGCGAACATCAAGACGGCGCCGCTTTCTGAACGCGGTGCTACCGATAACGCATTGAAGGCCGCCAGATTTGGAGCTGGTTATGATGTCATCGAATCCCGTTTACTTCCAGGACACTGGCTTAGCGAGGCCCGTTGATCTTGTTTCGATTGCAAAAGCACCCATTTAAAGATAAAGGAGGCCCACAAATCGCAAAAAAGCAACAGAGATGGGGTGATATAGAGCAGTGCCGGTCAAATGTAGCGATTCCTTTTGCCGACTTCATTCCTTTCTTATTACCCGCCACTCAGGACCGACCGATTCCGCTGATAAATGTAGGCGGGGCGCCGTTCAGACCACTGACGAAGCGCGAAAAGCAATAGAAATGGAATAGAACGGCTGCATTACCCCAGCACAGCATATACACCAAATACATTGACTGCAACCCCACGAAAATGTGTCCGGTCTACAAGGGAAACCCAGGGTCTCGATAAGACTTCCGCGTGAAAGCCCAAACTTGTTTCAGTCGCACCATTGTGCCCGAGTGTGGGGGAAAAATAATTCATTTTCGTTTCACGGTGGGAGCGTCCCGGTAACGCAACCTGCTGTTGCCAAACGTCTCGTATTGCAGCTCAGGTGCATAACCGGGCGTGGCGCGCGAACGGAATTATTAATGCGCGAGATGAATCTCGCACGCTCGCGTTCACCCGTACACGAGTGAGCGAGCTAGACACAACGAACTGCTGGCGAACACGGACGCGTCTCCTCCCAATGTATACGCGTGAACGCGCGCATTCGAGACCGCCGCCAGTGCGACTCGTGTCCAAGGGACAAAGGCGATGCGCCCCAACCCGATTGATCGCACGAGTTCCCCGAAAGACTGTAAGCATGGTCGCCGCCGCCGCATCACGCCCTGGTAATTACGATAGCGTGTATACGCGTTGCTTAGTTAACGTCGTGTCTGATTACACGCTGCACGTGCGCTGCGAGCAGAGAAGACGGAGTGTGAGAGCTTGTCGAGACCGGTCGTCCTCCGTGCCCGTGCACGCACGTAGATCAGGCGCTCGGCGGCTGCGAGAAGACAACGGGAATAAGCGGTGTTTCGTCTTAGGGCAGTGGCTCATACACTGCTGTGATGAAACAACGACATCAGCACCATCGACGACGATATCATCAACGCGCCTTTTTATGCGCCTCGGAGAGCGGTTAGTGTATTAGGACTTTGGCGCTATGAAATTGCCTTTTATGTTTACATGCGACGGTACCGAGGTAGGTGCTCCCGATATTGCTTTCCTCGAGCTCATGTGATCAAGTGTTGCGCAGGGGCGCTGTGATTACCCAGTTTCGTGGTGATCGCAATAGATGCAGTTGCAATGTTAATGAAACCTTTGCTTCATGAAGAAAAATGGCACACGTATACTGCGGTTACTTTTATTTTTCTATCAATATACGTCCAGAAAAAGGCAATATTTTTTTAATGTTTCCACATCATTATTTCACAACAAACAGAATGTCCACTACAGTGGACATTGTGCGCTCCAGCTCCAGTGAGTACGTGCCAAGAGTTTTCTTCTGTGCCAACCGTCAAAGTCCCTGCCTTTCACCCGCCGTGGTTGTTTAGTGGCTTCGGTGTTGCGCTCGTAAGCACGAGGTCACGGGATCAAATCCCGGCCATGGCAGCCGCATTTAGATGGCGGCGAAATGAAAAAAAAAAAGCCATCCGTGTACTTAGATTTAGGTACACGTTAAAGGACCACAGGTGGTCTAAATTAATCCGGAGTCCCCCACTATGGCGTGCCTCATAATCCGATCGTGGTTTTGGCATGTGAAATCCCATAACTTTTTAAGTTCTTACCACCACATTAGCAAACGTTACCCTGCGTTATGGAATAGAGAAAAAAGAAACTGTCTCTTTTGCCGGTAATGCGCAATTACACCTTGCAGTAGCGTAGCCAGGAATGTATTTTGTGTAGAGCAGAGAGAGAGAGAAAAAACAAGGGTAGGAAAGGCAGGGAGATCAACCAGACCGGTTTGCTACCCTACACTGGGGGTGGGGGAAAGGGGAATAGAAAGAGGAAGAAAGGGAGAGAGTAAGCACTGAGTACGTGTGGGTGTGGGAGGGACACCATACACAATGACACTATAAACGGTCTGTTAAGCCCGTGCACTTTAAGTACCGCACTAGTGCAGGAATCGCTTTTCGAGCCAGTGACGGGTGTGGCCACGGTCCAGGGAGGTGGTGGTTGGGCCACTTGACCAGGGAGGTGGTGGTTGGGCAGGCGAGTGTTGTCGCACGTCGCTTTATGCATGCCCCGTATCCTGATACGCGGAAATTCGTGAGGTGGGGGTAGAGAGCAGAAGGGGGCACGTGCCCGACGGTGTGCCTCTCCCCCTCCCCCCGGCCACGTCCCTGATACTTCCCATTTCACTCAATTATAGGTCGGTTTGCTCTTGCCAACCGACATATTATATATTAGTCCCGCACATTATTTCTGACGGGAAAAAATTATTGAGTTTGTGATAAGGCACGTCGCCGGCAACTAAACTTGCTTTTACAGGTGGCCTTCGGGCGGCAGGAGCGGCTGGTAACTCATTCAGTTGCTTCTTCGTCTTAGCGCGTTCAATAATAGAATGTACAAAGTTTTATTATGTGAGAACATGAGGCAAATATCAAAAACGATTCAAATGAAAGTTGAAGCTAGGAGCGAGGACTACACTGAACAGTCAGTGCTCCCACGCAAGTGTTCTTCCTATAATGCATGGTGTCCACTACAGTGGACATTTGAGAAAATGTGTTTTGAAGAAAGAACTCGGCTTCGCTAAGCCACAAAATTTGCAGCTTTTGCCTCCAAAGGCTTCTTCTATCTATTGTATACTATTAGATGTACTAAACCGAAATGTCACGAAGTAAAAGTGTCGGAATGAACGAACCTAACCGTGGGAAACACAGAATGCTATCTTTGAAGCAGATTTTTGGAGAGATGGTGGTTGGTGGCACCTTCTAGGGTAGCTATAGAAAACTTCTATTCTCCATACTATGCACAGGGGCTTCTCGGAATCACTAAACTTGCTGCAAGAATGGCCGAAATTTGTACACTATAGTGGACAGAAGGCAACAAACGGTAAAAAAAAAAAAATCCCGGGGAAAAGTTATTAAACACCAGTTCTATCGCGCAACCTACAAAGGGCCAGTGTTGGATAAATATTGAGTATTAAAAGAAGAACAAGAGTTGAAAACACAAACATCGCAAAAGACAGCGAAACAACGCATGTGAAGGGGCTGGTTGGCATTACATAGTCGTCCGCATGATATCGCATCGCGAGGCAAGTACGCAAGAAGATTGCCTGTGTTAGTCGACCTTCTCTCGTTCTTGTCATGGGTTGCACTAAGCAGTGGTCTAAGGATGTGAAAACCTGGCAAAAACAACAAGTAATGTCCACGAACACAGGACATCACAACCAGCGCATTTTGAAGCCGCCACTGTACACGCGTACAACTTTCTGTGGCTACGAAAGGAAAGCTACGGAGGCAAAGCGCGCACAAGTGAGAGCACTTCTCAAAAGAGTCCCGCGTTTTAATCCACGGGAAGTAGGGCTGAAGAAGAGAAAATATAAGCGCCGTTATTAACAACAGTTAACTAAGACAGAACGCAGCACTGAGCGTAGAAGTTTACTTCTTTTGCGGTTTTTCTCTTCCGCGTCGGGGCAAACGTGAAACCATCGCACGTGGAAGCTGCGTCGATTCAGCGTCTGTTCCAAGCGACAAAAAGCCCTGTCAACGCTGCTGGACTACTTGGTATGGTAACACATGTGCAGCAGCCACGCACCCGTAGCATTTCCTTCATAGCCACAAAGTTTTCCGCGAATATAGCAGACTGCAGGCGCTGTTTTACTGGTATAGGTGCCGTTTTAACGCGATTTCCCGTGTCGCAGGAAATCCGGCGTCGGTGTCCGGCGTCGGCTTCCGGTGTCGCGCGTCGCTTAAATTTCGAGCCGAATTCCGAACCGCGCACACCCAACCACTCTTCTACCACCCACCAAAGTTGCTCTTTTACCTTGTCTTTCATTCTCTTCAAAGTTATTTCTCAGAATTTTGAGAACAGATGTAATGAAAGAAAAAAAATTGGAGGACGCTTAAGCTTCGCCTTCGCCGGAGGGGGAAACGATGCACGCCAGCCAAACGTCGTGATCGGCAAGGTAAGACAGATAGTGATCTAAAGAAAGGAAGGACGCTTGATTCTGCAACCCGTGAAGGTGCAAGGCAAAGCGTCGTCAGGGGAGAGGGAGTCCGGGCCGCGACGCGCCTCGCACCGGTCCCCGCACAGCCCCAATGCGCGCGTGGCGCGCCACCTGTCGGAGCAGCGCCGTACATTGAGAGGAGGGGGTCTTCTGTGCTTGCCGCAAGATTGCTCTGCGTGTGCGGAAAGCGCAGAAGAAATGTCGCGGAAACGCACTTCGCTACTCGTCTAACTCAATCCGACTTCTGTAAGTGACATGTTCATAATTACTGATATACACCGCAGTATAGCTTTCTACGGCTCGTTTCTAAGGCAACACCGCATTCACTAGAGGCGTTTTTGTACCGCTTTGAAGCATCGAACTCGTGGCTGAGTGGTAGCGTCTCACACTCCGGAGACCCTGGTTCGATTCCCACCCAGCCCATCTTGCAAGTTGTTTTTTGTTCATGAAATGCCTGTCGGGATTTGTCGCTCACGGCCAACGCCGCCGACGCCGACGACACCGGCTTTTCTGCGACACGGGCTCCTTAACGCTGTCGCGTTAAAAAACACCGACAGAGCATATCTTTATGTTAGCCCAACTCAGAATGAAATATTAAAAGTGCGAAACAATAACAGGAGATAGACCCACGCAAGAGGCCGCATTTCTACCAGAAAGCTTGTCTTTGTGCATAGCGTTCGTTGCCAGCGTTTCCCGGTAAACGTTACGGTTACGTAAGTTGCATTTGCCAGGAAGCATGGAAAGCACTCAGTCTTTGAATGGTATCGCGTTCCACATTTAAAGGCGAGGCTTAAGCGTCCTCCAAAATTTTCTCGAAATAATATAGTCGTACATGCTACAAGTCAGGCTTTACATGCGAGCAAACAGCTCTAGCTTGCACGTAGAGTTACAGACTACAAATGAATCTCAGACACGTTTTTCTGGCTAACCGTACTTGAAGGCGCATTGAAACGGAAGAAACGGTCGCGGATGATATATCATAGACAATGGGAGAGTAAGTCTGCATTCTCGCCACTCCAAGGGGACTTTCAATATCGCACAGCGTGCCGACACTTCTTCACTGGGGGGCTGTTAGCCTCGTGACTTCTCTGCCTGCTACTTCGAGATAAAGCGCAAAACAGTACACATACACGCGAATAAGACATGGAAGACGAGGACGAGCGGTACTCGTCTCCGTGTATAATCGCTCGCCCTCGTATGCCGTGCCTTCTTCGTGTCTATATATGCAGGCTTTCTTTTTCTGCGCTATACCTGGAAGTAACTATGTTAGACCAAGTATCCCAACACACGGCCCCTTTCTCTGCCTGCATTCGAGAAATAAGGAGTTAAATTGGAGCAGCTATAGCCGACTATCGGAATGGCCGTCCGATCTCCTTGTCGGCATTCTTCTAGAGCTCGAAGCTTTTCTTAAGGTATAGCGGGTAGAACGTGTAGGAAAGATCGTAGACTATACGCTCGTTACATAGTTACTGCAAACTATCACAACAAAAGATTTGAAAAGTGCCCCTTCTTTGGCATCCAATGCGTGTTTTTTTTTTCTTTTGTTAGTTATGTGCTAACGATCGTATACGCGCGAGACATGAAGATTTTTTTTCTCTTTTGTGCGTGAGCGAAATGTATTCCACGTTTGTTTCTGAAGTCACATTTCATCACTCACAAGTATGTATGATCAGTGGCCCCGTCTCTCAGAGATATCAGTAACATTATGAGCAAACCTTATGACGCGGAAGCAATAATGTTCATTGGCCAACCACTGCGAAGTACTGCTTTAGCCTTGAAAATCGCCAGGCTTCTGTCAATTAATTATCCGGTTAATGTGTCATACACGACATCTTAAAATGGCAGAGATAGCCAGTTTATGCTACACAGGAGTTTGAAATGGTTTGTGGTGTTGAAATTGAGGCTGTTGCAAGTAAACTACACACCACACGAGTACTACGCTACTGACGACCGTATATGCACACAAGCTGAAATGTTTATGCAGGAATCTTAAGTCTGTATGCTTCGATCATGGAATTCACGCTACCTGACGCGATTAAGCCAATTAAAATGAATATTTGCAGATGTAGGCCAATCGGAGCAACTGGTCCATCATGGACAACGAAGCTGTACAAGCCAGTTCCCACCCCCATCGTTGGAAGTTCAAGGGGTCAATTTCTTAGTGGTCTTTAGTGATTGTCAATCTCCGGCGTCCTGGTCATATGGTCGCTTCGGGGTTCCAACGCAGGCTGCGTTGCTGGACCACGCCATCAGCTTTCACCACCACAGCCGTACGAACTCCTAGCTGATCTCCACCATGGATCCGATAAAACATGGCGTGAGAAACAAAAACTAGGTATCACTAGCCTCTAAAAAAACGAGAGAAAAAGGTTCTTGAAACCCCCCTTAATAGCTGCGCTGTCAATCAATTCTATTTCAAAGAAAAAAGTAGGCAGTTTACCCCCAAGTACGAAGCATTGACATCGATAGCAACATTTAGCGTTGCGCTTGAACCAACCGGATGGTGTAACTAAACACGGATGCCACAGGTCTCTAAGCAGCACGCGAGCCAACTTCTGCTGGGAAGAAGGAACAGCACCCTGACAGCTATATGCCAGGCGTCTCAGAACGCGGACGCCATGAGCGCCGCCAGTGGCGTTGCCGGCGTCGCTTCTCGAGATGAGATGCACGAGATGCACGAGATGAGACTGAATGAGACTGACGGGGAAATGTCCGCATTAGTGGGAGCCCAGTCAAACATTACATCCGAATAGAACACTGACGCCGGTACCAGTGAAATTTCATCACTTTTAGATTGTGAGCACAAATATTGTGTTACCGTTCTTTAATGGTTGATGATAAAAGGCATACACAGCGAATTAAATGCTTCATGATTGTTCTTCGCACCAAAATTCTGACGAATAAATCAGTCAGGACCATAAACCCTGGTCAGAGCAACATTAATGTTTAGGTAACATGGCATCTATCCAGCATATGGAAGAATCTATATGGATGATGAAGATGGATAGGGTTTTGTGGCGCAAGGGCGAGCCATGGCCAAAGAGCGCCAAGCAATGGTGTCGCTGACGGGCAAAATGTGTCAGAAGTATCCATGTAATTGCTGTCGCAATAACAATCAATTAATCAAATTGTTCTGTCAGTCACCCGTATCTAAGACGCGTTTGGAGCCACATGTAGAGGAGCGTTGTTACGTATGAAAAGCTTGGCGGGTCCAGGCCAAGACACTTAACGAGGCCACGTTGAAGCTTTGCCCTATCTCAGACACAATATTTCGCAATCTAACCTTTTTGACGTGCATTCCAAACCCGAGCACGTAAACATATATCATGGTCTTCTCCCTACAGCCAGAAGATACACAGGTCTGACACCTTAACCAAAAACGTATCGACGAATCGGCATGAGAATAACGGCTGGAGTCCACTTAGCGTTTTTCGCCCTGACCACGTTGCAAGACAAACAAGCGAGCGGATCATCGAAAGGAGAGAAGTCATTTGAATATATTACACAACCACGGCGGCCGCCAAATACCACGTGGCCGTCACGTAACGAGTGTGCAGGGGAGAAGGAAAATGACCGCCGCGTAGACAGGCGACCAACAGCGCCACTTCTAAGCGAAGCATGTGGCGCAGCATCACGCGCGTTTGGACCCACACGCGGCCTCTTAGCACACACTTGACGGTACTGCGGTCTACAGTAACTTACGCAGTAGCATGAATCAGAGAGAGCAAAGAACTCATTCACATTGTTTTGCTTTAAGCCTGTGTCAACAAGCAGAGCAAAAGACCGCTCATTACCCGCTCGCACTGGCTAGCACTAGCACTAGACTAGCAGCACAAAGCGAAGAAGTGCGAAGTAGTTATGGTTACAAAACGTTCGTCAGCTCCAGCTCCGAGAAGGAACGCTGAGTCTGTGTGCACGTGCTATATAGCGCGTGCCGTGCGTCCAGAACGCATTGTTCTCGCAGTGTACGAGACGAACAAAGCTATGCGCGCATACGAGGTATGCGCAGCTCGGTGCCGTTCACACACCTGTCATTGTCATTCCAGCGCGATTTGGCAACTGTACTCGACACCGATGCTCGCCACTAGCAGAGACCAATGCCTGCAGCTGCGCGAGTCATCGAGTCAAGCCTGTGTTTTTTGAAGGAGACGGGCCATCGTGAGCGGGGCCTGAAGCTGGTGGCGCGCGCGAACGGTTCTTGGGCGAGTGAGGGGGAGGCCGTTATAATTTCGGCGTGATTGTGCAGGCCGCACGGGTTGTAGCCGAAGGTCCTCGGGCTTTCAGCATATCTATCGGACACGAAAAGAAACTATCAATAAAGAAAGAAGAAGGAAACGTCCTCGGAGGTGCGCTGGCGTTCATCAAAACGCGAACGGCAAACGAACGAAGAATCGAACGAGCCTGCGGCGCGAGAGCGTCCAACTTGGCGAATAGAGCAGTCGACCGCTGGGTCGTGTAGCTAGCTGGCCGGCTGGCCAGCCGTCACTCCCATGTTTCTTTGGCCGCGTCGCCGTCGACACGCACGCACACGCGATACTTTCTTTCGCTTTAGGTGAAGTCCCCCCCGTTCCCGCAACTACCACCACGTCCCTTGGGCGAGGTCGGTGTTTTCTTTATCCGCGTCGCCTTTCACGCTCGCCTGACCATTGCAGAGCGGAGTGTCTTTTCTTTTCCTTCTGCGGCAGAGCTGCAAGCTTGCAGCAGACCTTGAGAGCGCGTTTCGGAAGGAAATCCCTGTGCGGACGGGTGGTGAGGGTGGGCACTCGCGGAGAAGAAGCAAGAAAACGAAAGCAGAGAAGGTGACTCGTGGGCAGGTGTCCCACTGGGCAGCGGGCCGACGTCTTTTTGCATCGCGTTGTCGCATTCCTTGTTGCCTCTGTTGCTGCTGCTGCGGTGGCGACGATGAAGAGAAGGAGGCTGAGGGGAAAGGGGATGAGAGGCGCAAAGGCCGCTGGCGCCGGGACCACTTACGTAAGAAAGGACGCACGGCGGCATTCATTCCTCCTCTCCATCGTCCTCTCCATCGCTTGTGCCGCGGTCCCTGTAGGTTTCCTCTCCGCCACCGCAAGCGGGATAAAAGAAGAAAGCTCGCCGCCGCAGTACCTTTGTTTTGTCAGCGCCGGCAACTGCGCGTGTTCGCCGGGCGTGGCTCTAGCGGTATTTCTTACTCGTCGCGCAGCTCGGCGTGAGGGGAACCCAGCGGTGATGCTACGAGTTTCTTGAGCGGTTGGCGCCGAGAGGAGTAGGCATAAGTTCGTGCCTCCCGGTGATAAATTCTAGCTTCGCTCCGGCCAGTGAGATCGGTGGCCAGCGCTTGAAGATCCGCAGCTTTTCTTATGGAGGCCCCTTAGCTATTTTGCCTACATATGCATCTGATTTGAGCAGACGTTTACTAGGTGCTCTGTAGAAGTCAGTAATACGCAGTGTGCCGTATTTCATTACCTGCCTAACTGAAGGATGATTGAGCAGGACGGGTCCGGAAGCGAACCGCACGAGATCAACGCACCGACTGCGCGCACGTCGGCACTATAAGTATTTGCCTCGAGTAAGATGGATTAGTTAGGCAACGTGTGACGTTTCTTTACAAGGTGGTTAAGGTCTGTTTTATTGACTGAAATGCCTTCGACATTGGGATGTTTGTGGCAACAGGCACTCAATAGCAGCACAGGTGCAATTAAATGTTTCCGTTCCTGTTTTCTTGAGAGATGAAAAAAATTAAATATATGAAAGATGGGGAGGTCTACTGCAGGAGCATGTGTGTCGCCTTTTATTCCATAGGTAACGTAAAGAGATCGGGAGGGACAGAAAAATAAAAGGGTGTGGGTTGATGAAGTGACGACACAATGGTACAGTAAGTCTGAGTCTACTAAGGTTAGTTATTTTCTGAGCAGTACAGTGAAAATCTCTCATCAGCAGAGTCTTTGGTTGGAGTCCAAGTTGCGGGTCCAGCATATAACCTACATCCTGCACGTTTCACACACATATATAGCACCCTCAGAATTAGCACACTAGGGCAAAAGGGGGACATTTAAACCTACAGAACCACATCTGGCGCCGTCTCTGTAATAATAGGAATATTAATGAAAGAAGGAGATAATCATTCCGATTCCACTATTTCACTGTTTAATCTAATATATGTGATTACCTACACACGCCACATTTGCATTCCCTCAGTGCCCCCAACGCAAGTGAACCTTCACGAAAGGCCATTTTCTGCCCATTTAGCGCACCTCTCCATCAATCTATTTCGAGCTGTAGGCACCTATGACCTGCTTGGAGGCCGCAGAAGAGAGCGAGGAAAGTCGATTTTTATAGAACATTTCTCAGCCCACCAACGGTGGTTTCACTTTGGATAGTGTTCTCTAGGAACATGCACCACGGGTATGCCTTGGCTGCCACACTGCAAGTCAACTAAGGACGCAATAGCACGGGCTTACCCAATCGACATATACAGGTTTTGTGAACTTGTGCGAACCTATCTTCGCCTGCTGACCAGACACTCGCAGCATCCTCTGTCAACACTTACAAGAACCAACCCTGAATCTGCTTTTTCTAAAGCAATTGCATGTCACGCAAGCATTATACCTGCAAGGTTCCAGGCCACCAACGTCCCAGAGACACCTCCATGGACATTACAGAGACCACTAGTGAGGCTTCAAATACCCGGAATTACGAATAAATCCAACGTTTCTTCCATTGGCTTGAAACAGCGCACCCTGTCCCATATATTTACATTATACAATGGTACTGTACAAGTATATACCAAAAGTTCCGTCACACCATCTGCCACAATGGCAACATTTGTTATCCCACAACTTGGAACTACTTGGCGCTTTAAATTAGACCACAAATTGACATCTACGGCTGCGGAACTTGCGGCAGTACGGTAGGCTGTCCGTTTTATGAGAACGCAGACACCTCATAAATGGACGGTGTTCTGCGATGCCAAATCAACGCTATAGGCGCTAAAATGCTCTTTAATGAAAGTACCAGATTAAGTGCTCGTGCTCGAAATCGCTGAACTTCATCATATTGCCGAGTTAGGTAGCCACGTGATCATTTATCAATGGGCGCCTATTCATTGTGGTGTGATTGGCAATGAACTCGCTGACAGTGAGGCAAGATCGGTATTCTCTTCCTCTGATCATGTACGGATTGTCTGCTTGTGACCTGACACCAACTCTATGATCAATGTACTCATGCAGGACCTCACAAAGGCGTACAGAACCCACGATGACAACATCCACAGACGCCTTCATATGATCGACCCAGACGGTAAATTCGCTTTGCCCCCGAAGGTTTCGCGGAGCAGAACGTCATTGCTACACAGGATTCGGCTGGACGTTGCTTCCACCCGTCGCTACGCGCACCTCATCACCAAGTCGAACAGCCCTGATTGTGAACACTGCAGATGCCTGAAACGCTGGAACACATATTCTGCGATTGCTTAGCATATATGCAGGAGAGAAGGACGTTAGAAAGTTCCATGGCCAGCGTTTTCACGCAACCACTGTCGGAGGACGCTATCCTCGGCTCATGGCTTGACACTGCAACTTTAATGCGGGCAGCTAAAGCGCTGGTGAAGTTTCGGCAGGACACCAAGCTAGACGAGCGGCCATAGTAGGGCCACTGTCTAATATACACAAGCACCCATCCCTCCGCCTCTGGCTCGGGGTGTCATTTACGAAGGCCTACTTGTTCCGCATTGGATTGGGGAATACGCCCATGTGTGACGCTTGCGGAAGCACAGAAATGATTGAACACATATCTGTCCCCAATACGACGTCGAGCGCGAAGTTCTCCAATCACCACTGAACCAGCTGAACTCTAAACCCTTTTCCGTAATGAAGATCCTTGGACCCTGGCCGTACGTGTCGATGGCACAGAAGGCCACTAAAGCGCTATTGAAATACCTCAAGTCGACAGGTCTTGGTAACCGTGTGTAGACTCGGTGCGAACCTCCCACTGTGCGCGAAACTGTGCTCTCTCTCTCTCTCTCTCCTCTCTCTTTTCATCTCCATACCCCTTCCCCAAGTGCAGGGTAACAAACCGGACGCACGTCTGGTTAACTTCCTTGCCTTTCATGTCTTCTATCGCTCTCTCTCTCTCTCTCTCTCTCTCTATCACCCATCTCAGTACTTTCACTCCTCTTCCCTCCTCTACAGTGCAGAGCAGCACACTAGAGCTTACTAGCCCAGGTCGACTTCTCCTTCCTGTCAATAAATTCTATCTAGCTCTCGAAACCTCTTTCTCCAAGCACGTGACCCTAAATTGTCCGGACACCGCTGGCGGCTCTGGTTATCTTGTGATCAACGCTCCCATGATCGAGTGATATACCGTTCTTAATGCTGGACTTAGCTTTAACTCCCTGCTTCAAGTTCCTCTTAGTCACGTTACATGAACAGGTGTGCCAACACGATAGACGGGGTGTCCATACTGCGCATCTCTACCATTGTTGGTTTACGCTGCATGGGTTATATGACAGTGTACAATCCACACTCGTCATGTCCATAAATTAAACCAAAGCTGCATATTTAAATATTCGACCCTTAGAAATGAAGATCAAAACTACGTAGTTTTTCTGATACGAGGCAAGACCTCTTGTGCGCGAAGCGTGACTTGCGCGATTGGGTTTCACGGCGCACGCTTGTTGGGTACATATGCAGCAGCCCTAAAGCTCCAAGATGTACGTGAGGGAACGAATTGCCTTTACTTTCATATGTTTCATTTAGGACAATACTTCAGTTTCGAGAAAATTTTATTGAAAGGCTTACCTCCAAATAACGGTAACAACCAAGAAGCGTAGTTTCACCCGTGGCTTCTTGGCAACACAATTCCGCTGACCCCACCACCAACATCAAATCCGAGTGCGGACCTTGGAGACTTCACATACAAAGAACCCAGCTAGACAGCACACACCCTCGAAAATGCCCATCAATCTCCCTTTAGCGACACGATTACAGTCCACAAAAGAACAAACGCGTAAAACAAATTCCTGGTTAGACAAAACCGCTCCGAATGTCGATGCCGCAGCATCCCGGGGACGAATAGCATCGGCAAGAGAAAAGGACGTCGTTGTCGTGGGCGGTGGCTCCGCATTCAACAGAGCGGCGGCTCAGGGCCCGCGTGGTCCACATTCATGCCGCCTTAAAAAGGCAGGAAGCCCGTCGTCCACGCTACCTCGCGAAAACCTCATGGAATGAACAGCACGCTAGCTATGCAGTCCCGACAAGGCGGGATCGCGGGGCACTTCTCGGCGGCGTTTCCTGGCGCACACGCAATGGCACAACCAAAGAAGAGAGAGAGAGAAAAAAAAAAGTGATGGACTGGAGAGTTAGTGACAAGGTCGCTTCATCTGCGGGCGCCAACGAAGCGGACAAATTTGCTCTTGCGTCACGCGGGAGCTTGTTTCGGCCAGTGTGACAGCCATCAGTCGGATCACGCGTGCGGGGCTACCGACTCGCCTGATTAATGTCGGAGGATAAACTGCCTCACTGTTGACTCATTGAACTGACGTGCGATGACCGTGAGCCTGGTAGACCGAGCGACGTATGCTTGGGAAATGCGTCCGAGGCAGTTATTTAAACTGACTGAGTCGTGTGGCCTAAGAGGGTGCGAGGAGGTTCGCTTTTAACGACACATTCACGAGGTGGTGTACTTTCGCATCAGAAGTAGTACATGGGCCATAATGTCAACTGTCATCGAAAGTATTTTAAATGCGCGTAACCTAGAACGATGCCAGATAAGGTACGTTAAAAACGGCACTAAAGTTGTGCGGTATGTGACCATATTATCTTCTGAACGTTCCATGCAAAACGAGCGCTCAGTGATTTAGCTGCTTGACTTGTTCCTATTAAGGCTGTGTTCGATTATTTCATTATAAGTTAGCTAAATTAGGTTTATAATAAACTGCTGATTGGACCAGTGCAATTGAACTTGAAGTAAATCAGTTGTGCACAGTAGCCGTTATAGCAGCTGTCACTGTACATTATAGGAAGGACTAGCAGAAAAGTTCTGTAGTCCGGACACACACACACACAAACACACACACACACACACACACACACACACACACACACACACACACACACACACACACACACACACACACACACACACACACACACAAAGAACACTTGACAAGAAAAACTTTCACGCACTTCAACGCTTGCTTCGCGTCACCCGCATCTGCATATCACCAGCTGTGATTTCCTTTTGCATAATAGGTGTATTGGATACATGGTCTTAACGTCTAAATGACTACGGTTCCTATTCCTGTAGTGTGAAAGCCCCCATTCACTTGCTTGCCATTAGGAGCAACATTTTCTCTTTTTGTCCGCCCACATCTGGCGTCGCTGTGCACATGTAGCCCTTCTGCGACCCAACGATGAGCACACGGCTTTCTGCACGGCTTCTTTGCGATAATTCGCCGCCACGATCGACGAAAATTTAGCATCACCGTTGACAATATTTACGCACTACTTAACGCGAACGCTTTAAACCAAATTCTTTCGCAAGCACTACGTCCCACGCGCGCCGATTAATTTCATATTCACTAATTTGGGTTAAAGCCAACAGGTACACGATAGATTTAAGTACAAATACTAGGTAGCTGTTCCCAACTGCATATCTTTTGCACCAATAAAGGTAAGCATTTCTCAGTAAAAATGATTCTGGTGAATATATTGCGTACATATTCTCAGAACACAAGTTCCCGGACATTACCAAGAAAAACTCATTTCGTTACAACTACGTTAACAAAGTGCTCATGGAGTCAGTAGAAAAGCCTTTGTGAAGCGGACTAGCAATTGTGACCCTGGACATTGCTGCTTCTCGTATTTTATAGATAGAATACAATGTCGGTCGTGTAGTAGCGACTACACTTGCTGGCTAAATTACAGCTCTGGATTACCCGAGGGCGTGCTTTTTGTGGCCAGTGGAAAACAGTTGCCTTCGGTTCGACAATTGCGCAGATAGCGACGTTTAATTGTCACCTGGGCGAACCGCCAGTGCTGCTGTCCAATCTGCGAGTCCAGCTGTCAGCAACGCAACCTGATCTACTTTCTTCTTGTCTTACGCGAACTAAAACACTCGGCACCATTGAAAGTTGCTTCAATTTCTCATTCTGTTTTATGCGGGGCGGGCGGAAGGGGGGGGGGGGCACGTCGACGTTTTAAAGAGGCCATCGCGTTCGCGACTGTAAACCGGAGCAGATAAAGAAGAATGCGCCGAGAAAGAATGTAGCGAGAACGGGAAACAAGTCGTACTAATCAACAACGCCAATCGGGGCCGACGATTACCGTTAATATTCCGAGGAAACGTCATTCGCCTGCTTTATCTGTATCGTAATCGTCCAATTCGCCGCCTTGTTCCCCCTGTTCCGGACACACACACACGCCCTGCCGTACAAACGGCTTCCGCACTTCGTCGCGGGCAGCGAAGGTCAAGCTGCTTTGGCCGAGGCAACTGCATTCCTTGCTCGAAAAAAAGAAAAAGAAAAGAGTTAACTGGAGTGCTTTTCTCTTTGTGTACGTGTTAAGGTACGCCATAAACTATACCCTCTCGTGCTTTTCCTTAACTACGTATGCCGTTTCCTTGGTTACGAAAACTGCGCGGTCTTGGTTGTGTCGGATGTTCTAAAGCCTCAAATAAGGATGCGCCTTGTTACATGCAACGCAAACGTAAAGCAAAGTAAAACTGCCGACAACGAAGAACTTAAGATAGCGGAAGCACCAAATAATAGCAATACTTGACTGTTTTACCGTTTTTGCTGCAGCAGTCATGTGTGTGTGTCCTTGGCGCGTCGAAACAGATGACGATCAGGTGGCTTACAGCTACGCTGACTTGTGAGGTTTAATTACGGACCGTTAGCTCAGCGCATAAGTTTACAGTTGGGAAGCTATGACAGAGACACGCCCTGGATACCGGTAAAGCGCGACGACCTTGTTGATTAAGGCGCGCATATATTTAGTTTCCCGGCAAAAAAACGTAGCAGGGTTATTCTGGGAAGTAATTCTCTTGAGCACGCTGCTCAATTGTCATAGTTAAACTCGCTGGTACTTGTCATGTGCACATAGCTCTAGCATGTCAAATCTTGATTGTTCGATTACTTGATTTTTAAAAAAAGTGCGGACCTGGGCCAAATTGCTTGCCATGTGTTTTACGTCCTCCTCTCGTCATCCTAACCCATCATGTGCCTCTTCCTTCCCACTTTTTTCGCCTCTTCTTCTTCCTACGGTGCAGAGTAGGCTAGAGGAATGCACCTCAGCCCGACCTCTCTGCGATTCGTATCGTTAAACTGTTCTCTCTTTCTCTCTCTCTCTGATTCGTGAGAAATGACGTCATCAGACAATACTGGTGATATGACAGACACCATTGTGCACGACACCTTAATAATTTTGACAACCTTAGGTTCCCTAATGCGTCCCTAAATCGAAGTACACAAGCGTTTTTTGCGGCTTTCCTACATCAAAATGCTGCCGCCGCGGCAGGCATTGAACCCGCGACCTCGTATTCTGTAGGTGAACGTCATAGCCACCGCATTCTCAGCAACGTGTACGTATCAAAACTTAATGACTTGCTGAGGGCTTTATCGTGAGTCATTAAGGGTTTACAATGGCCTTCCACCAGTCACCCCACTTGGCAGAGTGGAACCAGTATGTAGTAGAGGCCTGGCGTCTAGAACGCGTGGTTCTGACTGTGGCTGAAGCAACGGCCTCGACATTCTGATGTACACGCGCGGATGTTTCACGCATGCACAGAAATGATTGGACAGTTTACTTCCATATGCACCGTAGTCGATTTTTGAAGACGAAGCGAGAACTGTTTCGTGTCATCTCCTTTGTCACGCGTCCCTTTTAAAGGGACACTAAAGCAAAACACTAAATCAGTTTAGAGCGATAAAACATATTCTGAAAACACTATTGCCGTTACTTTCGCTATAGTAGGTTGATTAGTGGATGGCAAAATGAAGGTTAAAGTTTCATACTTTGAAATTCGCACCGAAACCTCAACGCCGATACGTCAGTTGGTCGTCGCGGATTTCAAACTTCTTTGTTTTTTCTGTATCTGGGCCGCGACGGGCTCCATAAAAGTTCTGAAGACTTGCCATATTCTCTTTTTGTCTCCTTTAGAGCATAATGTAGTCAATCTTCATTACTAAAGAATTAATTAGGCCCTAGCAGGCACCGTCCAAATCCATGACGTCACGGCAAGCTGGTGTGGGAAGTTTAAGGCGGCGTTGCGACTCGTCCTTTTTTGTTTTTTTTTTTTTCGCCTTTTCGGGCTGGGGGGGCCAAGCGTCTCCTGCTTCTGCCGGTAAGAGCGGCGTTTTTTGGTGTTGTAGAAATGTGTATTAAATACACATAGATAAACTGCATTAGCTAGGATAAGATGTTAAGGACGGGTTGTCGGAGGCCCTCAGTCCAGGCTACCACTGGCCTCTGCCGCCTGCCTGACGTGGCTAATTAAGGACTTTGTTCTTGCAGGGCTGGAGCGAGGGAGCTGTATTTCCCACTGCTCCAGTGTATTACTGTTATTTGGCCTACGAGGATGCTCAGTGCACTCCCAGGTTACATGTATTAAGGGGGGGGGGGGGGGTTAAGCCACCGCACGAAGGGCAGTTGGCCCTATAGCGAGTAACTTACCAACAAAGGGTAACTGACCAAGTCAGGGTAACTGACCAGACACGGTAACTTACAGCAAGGGTAACTTACCAACGCAGGTGAAATAATTTTTCTCCTTAGTGCCCTTTAATGCTACGAAGCAGCACGTCTAACTAGCAGGTTTCACCATATAGCTTCTGTGGTAGAGATGCTAATTGAACTAAACAGTGGTAATTATACATACATATATAAAAGAAGTAATGCGGCAGTATGCTTACGTATTTGCAGATGTGCTTTGACTTCCACAGGTTTGATTTGATTTCGCTTTCATTTTGTCGAGCCCAGATCGGCTTTGAGTGACGAAATTTGATATATTAGAATTAATTTTGGTGCTACGACATTTACTTGGTCGATATTTCATCTCACTTAAGACCGACAGCTGCAGTTAAAAAAAGTAAACAGTCTGAAAAGATAAGAACTTTCTTTTTCTACCACTGACGCGTATTTATGACGCCAACAAACCAGGGCCCGTTTTCGCAAAGAGCCCTACGCTGGAATTGTTTGTAATGATCAATTCCACCCAGCCCTGATGCTGGAGATATCGCTAGCAAAGGCAGCCAGACAATGGCGAAGAACATTTACGAACAGCGTCGTGAACTATTTACGGAAGCATCTTACGCTAGGTTCGCTTGTAAGAGGAAACTACAGCCAGTTCTGATGCTGAACATATTACCGAAGACAGCCATCCAATGACCAGGAGCACTTACGAGCGAAACGCTTCGTGAATTCGGTTCCATAACAAATTATCCAAGAGGCCAGAACAGCATTGACTGACCGAAAAACTATAAATTAAATATTGAACATTTCCCTTGAATCTTTCCCGGCTAGACGTACAAACTGAAATTTTAAGAGATGGCAGGGTCACAACCGCTACAGCTGTTTGGTTAGGCTAAGAAATGCACTTTACAAGGGTGTGGTCAGGGCGAGTCAACGTCTAGGCTCAGAAAGGTTAGAGGGGGGGGGGGGCTTCTTTTTCTCGGCTTCCAATCATCAGGGCCCGCATTCACGCTAGAATTATTCGTAACAGCAAATTCCAGCCGGCACTGATAATGAACATATTGTTAGGGAAGGTGGCCAGCCAATGACGAAGTGAACTTACGAATCTTTGTGAATTCGGCCCCAGAACTCTCGTCCGTGTTTCAAAGTCTCTAGTGGGGGCTGGCGATCGAAGCATGTGACGCAACGTAAGTCACACAGAAGCGCAGGCTAGGCGCGAGGCTAAGGAGCCAGTGTATTGTAGATACAAGCAAGCAAAACAAAACAAAAAAAACAAGAAAAAAAGAGAGAAGCATGCAAAAAACGCGTGGGCCGCGGTGGAGGGGAGCCAATTAGTGCTCTCCATGGCCGAAGCGGCCGACCTTGCCAGCGCAGCTAGGCGCGCGCCGATCACGAGCCGGGCTCGTGTGGGGCGTGCGCGTGCGATCAAAAGTAGAGGCGGCAGTGTGGACAATAGCCGCGGAAAATGAGCAAGGGAAAACTAAAAGCAACATAAAGAAAAAGAAAAGCACGTGGAGAGCGCGCTTTTTGTTTATGGTTTTCCTTATTAAGCCGTTCAACGCCGGAAGCATTAACGTTGCAAATACGCGTTACGTACGGTATTAACACCCACCATCAGAAGCAATACAAATCTTCAATGAAAGATCATATTCCCATATAGCACCATATAAGTATACACGACAGCCATTCGAGGTTTTTATACAGGTTTCCGAACGACCGTATAGGAATTTGGATCTGAAGCATAAGGGTTAAGAGGATGATACACATCCGCAGTCGTGGCCGTGAGAGGCTCTGCCTAAAGTTCCCTTGAGTAGATAGAGTACACATACACAAATACCCAAGAAAGAAAGAAGCTTAACGGTAAAGCAGCAAACGCCTAATGCCGAAGATGTGAGTCCGACTCTCACCTGCGGCAAGTTGTCTTTTCGCGCAGCTTAATAACTATTTTTTAATCTTCTTTCTACATTCCAATTGAAGATAGCGGTTAATTTCCCCTATTATGTCTGTGACTTCAATGTCTGTTAACTTCTACGTTTGTAATTTTGTAAGAAAAATATTGAGCATCTCGGTTCCGCTTATTCTTTTGCTTTCTAATGAGAATTTGTTTCACGGATTAAAATAAACTCAAGTTACAAGAACCGAGCATAGGACGTTAAGCGTGTTCCGTGAATGTGGGTGGTCGTATGCCAGGAGCCTATCGGGTGTAGGGCTAACGCCCTTGTTTATTTCCTCAAAGGCGCGTGTTGTTCGAGGGAGCGTGCTGGCTATACAGCAAGAAAGCGAGTTCGAAATGCAAACTACTACGTCTATCAACAAAGCTTCCTGCATCCCTCAATATAAAAAAATTCGCATGTTGCGTAACGTATCTTAGGAAGTCAAACTGCTGATTGTGAGCCGGAGGCTGTCGTAGCGTTTTCGTTTTCTTTTTTTTTTTTTTGTAGCTCGTAGAGTGGACGTACCAAATTTCATGTGTTAAACACTGTATCTCTCACATATAGGGCTGATTGTTCAAGTGCATTTTCATAGAATTACACTGATGCGAGAAAAGTTGGGAAAATTATAACGAAGTTTCTGTGAGCTCCTGAAAAATAGATGGGAGGCTAGTCTTCGAAGAACTCGATAGAATACATGCTGCCCGCGCAGTGGGTGTCCGGGAGACATATTAAAAGATAGCACATTTCGTTGAGCGAGTGGGGCAGTGCAACTAACTGCCTAAACATAAATGCCACAATTTGAACATATTCAGTGCGGATGAATTCCAGGCGGCTCTCTATGTACCACTACTGTCTTTCAGAAGGCGTAACATACAATTAGGCGGTTCGTCCCACTTGTCTTACTAATAAAGACGGTAATTTGCGCCGCCAGATTCTGATGCAGATTCGTCAGAAGACTGAATGGAGGAGAGTAAGGCAAGAATTACCGAGTAAACCGGAATATAAGTAAAGATACTGTCTTCTAAAAAGCCGGCTAAAGTCATCCCAAGTCTTATATAGCGGTTTGTAGCAGAATGTGCGTCATTTGGTACCATATGGCACTCACGTTGGCGAAAGCAAAGCCAAAGCTGAATCCATATCCAAATGTACATGGCTGGAGTTTTTTTTGTCACCTGTGTCTCCTTGCGTACGCTCTTCCTATCTCTATCGCAAGTGGTTTTCTTCGTTTTGTTTGTTTTGTCTGGTGAGCAATGAATATTGGAACACGCAGACAGTTTCGAGTGGCGTTCAACATAAGCGTTGTAGACTTCGCAAAGGCAAAAGGCAAGATGGGCAACTCAGCGTCAATTTAGTGTACTGGAAGAGAGAGAGAGAGAGAGAGAGAGAGAGAGAGAGAGAGAGAGAGAGAGAGAGAGAGAGAGAGAGAAAAAGAAGTGCTATATTGGTAGGCACCGAAAGGAAAGCTGTCGGCGTGCAGCACACGTGAAATGTAATTTCGGGGCTATCATGCAGAGCATGGACAGCTTCACGAGGCTCTTGCAGATTCTGTGATGGAGCTTAGTGCATGCTGGCGACTGCTGACAAAAAAATAAAGAACTCCAAACGCGTTTATTTTCACAACGGCACTGTCTCTTTTCCTTAAATAACAAGGTCGACATATGTTACCACTCGGCCTATATTTCGGTCTATAAGGTATGTTTTATGATCATGGAAATTTGTCTCCTCAATCAGTTGCCGAGTTAACGCAAGTTTAGACTGATAAAATTTAACCTAGCTACATGCTTAATTTCAATAATTAACGTTGGGTGAACAAGGGTTGTTTAGCCTGGAGGAACCGTTTCCACAAGAGAAACTTGTTTTGTTCTTGTCGAAGCGTTGGCTCCCATCAAAGGCTTCCCTTGTTCACCCAGTGATGATGAATTAAATCCTTTGTTTTTTTAGAAGTACTTAGTTATGCTGACTTCCAATGTACTAGGAATGCTAGCGCATGATAATGAGGCACTGCACCACAGGATACTTGAAGGTTGTCTCCCTTCTTTTTCTTTTAGTCTTTTTTTTTTTTTACTCAAGGCTGAGCCTCTCTTGCTTCAGGCACATAGCTTCGAGTAAGGTGTGAAAATGTGGAAATCAGTTTCACGGTTACGCCCTCGAAACGAATGCCGTCGCCATTCCTGTGACACAGTTTCACGTCGTAATGTATCCGATTGCAGCCATCACCCGGACCATTTGCACCGATATCAATCCGTCCTACGTGTCTGGGCGAGCCGTTGATGGAGTTCAGTGTCGCATTCCTTCTTACCCCAGTTGCTCGAGGGAAACTGCTCGCATTCCAATCTTTGTTCGAAGTTCCGCCCCCCCCCCCCCCCTTCCTTCTACTGACGATGTAGAACGCTGCGACGCAGGCCTACTGAACATGTTTGTTGCTCAAGTGTGCCCTGCCCTGTGTAGCACCCCTGCCAGTGTAGGCAAGGGTGCTAAATAAGTGCTCCCGAAAAGAATAAATTAAAAGAGAAAGCGACAACGCATATGACATACTTTTCTCTGTTGAGAGCGTCACTTCTTATAATGATGATGAAGATGACGTTGCTCAGTTGTTGCACGTATCCACTCGGAATACGCAATAGTTAGATTGAGTTTTTCGTTCTCGTTATTGGAAACGGAAGTTTATTGGTGTGTACCATTTCTGATCTTTACTACAAAGCTGCGGGATGGAATTCACGAAGGCACGGGCTCGGTCACCACATGTTGGCCGCGTGCTTTTCGTAAAGCTTGAAGATGATGGCGCTAAATTACAGAATTTATTTTGAGCAATGACGAGCTACGACTCACCAAAGGGTCGAATAGGCGAAGCGTCCCAAAAGGGATGTATTGCGATATTTATATAAAATATGACATTTATAACACAAACACAGATTGCAGATCAAATTACACATAATTTATGTTCATGAAATAATAGTCAACACTTCTGTCCTCTACGCGTTTTGGTTATAAGCTGCATAATTATAGTTCCGCATGCGGCCTCATTTTCGCCGTGTTCATATGAAACCACTCCCCATTTCCCTTCCGCAGTGATATAGATTTGGTCAAGGCCTGGCGAATGATTTTTGCAAATGATTAGAGCTTACCAGATTAGTTATCACTTAGTGTACTGTGCACAAGAGGGCTTATATTTGACCATAAGTTAAAGCGCAATTTCATTACACAGCTGGAGAGATACGGCGTGAATACGGACGCGCTGGATACTGAAAAGTACAAACAGGATACCACGTCAGATATTTATGGCATACACCTCACACAACGCAAAAAAGTGCCAGCATGGCATGCTGCAAGGCGCTTCAGTCATATAGACTGAAAACAAAAGTGCACATTCATTCATTTGCGTCAGCAACAGATGCTTGTCGCTTACAGCAAGAACTTTACACTCAGTATGAACTGAGCTCAGCCTACAACAACAACAAATCAGAAAGCAACCTGCAAAGATAAAAAAAAAATCGAGAGCAAAAACTTTTTTCGTTGTAGAGCTTTAATATATTATGGAATGAAGTAAAGTAAATGCTATATTAAATTAAACACAGCAATTTCTATGTTACACCTGAAGCTCATCTTCATGCGACGGATTTCAAAACGAGAGTGCGTGAAGGTTAATCGAAGCATTGAGCCATTAAATGTAAAAGTGGGGTAGAGACTTATAAGCTATCTATAGATGCTGTCAGCGGATTCAACGAAGCTTTACAAAGCCTTTTCACATAGTTTGAAACAAACGGCAGCATTGGAAGAAGCGCTAAAAAGCCTCACGAATGAGTGCACTGTGTTTCGTGAAAATTGGTATGGGGGAGGCCGATTCATTAAAGGTGTATATAATTTTAGGCAACTGCGGAGTACCGAACAGATTCATTTTTCTTGCGAACGCGTTAGCAGAACGGACGCAGCGCCATTGGTCCGTATGGCAAGCAGTGAATCAGGGGGCACGCAGCCGGCCTATATATGGGGTGATCATCTTTAAGTTTTACGACACTTTTTTTTTTTTAGAAATTGGCTCTTGCAGATAACATAATTCTAGCCCTAGAGCTGGATCGTTCAGAGAGGCGTACATTACTTGCATGAGAAATCGAAACGCATGTTCAACAAAATAACAAGAGTTCAATAATTACCTTCTTCATTATTTTGTGGCACACATGACAATTTACAAATTGCAGCCGGTGAGTTTGCAAGGCATATACACTTGGAATGAACTTTAGGAATGACAGAATTGGAGATATGCGCAATCAAGCTCGCCGTAAGAATGCCCTTTACGACTTTTTTTTTAACAAGGTGTTTTTTTTTAGGCCTAGAAGCACGAACTGGAACGCCATTGTATTTCGCTTAACACTTTGGGAAGTATTATCTCGAAACCCGTGTAATCCTGGAATATTTTTACAAGTGTATACGTCTTGGAAACTCACCGGCAACAAGTTGTAAATTCCAGTATGTGCCGTAAAGTAAATAAATAAGAAGTCAATAGCGAATTTTTGTTAATTCGTCGAATGCGTTTCGATTTCTCGTGCTAGTAATACGTTCCTCTTCAAATAATAAAGCTAAAAAAAACAAGAATTATGCTATCGGGGACAAGTGATCTAAAAAAAAAAAAATTACGCATAACTTGAAGTACGACACGGGGCTGAAACCGCGATTCTCAACAGAAAAAAAAAAAAAAACGCATTTTCTAATTTTGTTTATTTTCGATTCCAAGGCTTGTAAGAAGCTCATCCCGAATTTCTGTTTCAATCGGCGCAATCGAAAAGAGGAATATGAATTCTTTTCTAGTGGCGGTGGCGCCCTCTCGCCCTCGAGAGCGCCCGTGAACGGTGCATGAAAGCGAGCAAGGAAGCGAACACGGAGTGAACGTACGCGTCATAAAGTTTGTTTTTCGCACGTTTTAATCATGGGAGACCTTGAATCAAGAGTACAGCAGACCGCAAAGTAAAAACCAAAGAAGAAAAGCATAATTCTGGCTGGGGCACCCTTGCCTGCGAAAGCAGACGAGGGGGCTGGACGGCTCTAAAGCTAGAAAAAAGCGAAGACTACTTGAAGCAATTGCCGCAGAGCTGGTTGGACCGCAGGAGGGTCCAACCTATTGACCAGGGCACTTTATTTTTGCTCTTAAAATAAGATTGCGGGTTCTGAAATCTTTGCGCTCATTTTTCTCCGTTTGCACTTTTTGACCGAACCTAACCTTTAGGAAAACTGTCATTTCCAAACTGCTTCGCCAAAGCCTACATTTAATGTAATTTCTCGGCTGAAAATTTGTCAGGAACGAGATGAGGCACTTTTCATATTTCTGTATCTTTAATAACAAAAGAACATGTTACATATCTGACATATAATGACAACGGAAAACACTTAACTTAGCCTCAAAGTGATGACATTGTTACAGAAATGTAAAGGAAAGCACGCGACTGGCCTTATCCTGTGCTATAATCACGCTAGAAGGCATCCAACAAGAACAATCAGCGCGTCTGCATTATTTCTGAAATGATAGTTTCCCTAAGGTGGGAGATGACTAATTGATTCGTGTGACAGCCATGACTTCTTCTTTATTTACTTTGTATTAATTATTTAGAATATTTACTTAAAACAAGGAGATACATAAACCTACCATTTTCATAAATACTCATGCAACGATTCAAAAGTTGATTTTTAGCCCCGCATCCCCCCTTAAGAATGATCGCCCCGTATATAGATACCAGGCCGCTGAAAAAGCATGGCTATGAGTTCTTCATCGGTCGCTGTTATCGAGGCTGGTGGGGTGCACGTGGGTAGATTTGGTGTCTCGCCGGACAAAGCGGTGACGCAGGGAATGCTTTGGCAGAACTATGTAGGCCGGTGGTGCGCCATAGACTGAACGTCCGCATCGACCTGAAAGTCATGACATTTCGATGACATTTAGCTGACCTCCAATCTTGCCTTTCACACGTTACTTAGAGGCAACAGCACCTTACTGAAAGAGCACGCCTAAAGGACGACAACGGAGCAGTTTGCGCGCGAAACAGTAATTTTGGGGGAGGCAGTAGACTTTTCCTAGAAAACAAAACTAAAGCTTCCAAAAGAAGAAAAAGAAATGTTACTGATATTTTTGCTGAATACTGAGTCAGAAAGGGCTCCCAGTAGATGGCAATTGTTCCTGCACCTTTCACTGTCCCCTTGCCGCCTTTACTCCGTTTATCACTCAACTTTTTTGTCGACAGTGAAAACTATAGCGATTGCCCAAAACTACCCACTGAGGACTCAAAAATTAAAAATTAAATTATGGAGTTTTACGTGCCGAAACTACGATTTGATTATGAGGCACGCCGTAGGGGGGACTCCGGAAATTTGGACCACCTGGGGTTGTTTAACGTGCACCTAAATCTAAGTACACAGGTGTTTTCGCATTTCGCCCCCATCGAAATCCGGCCGCCATGGCCGGGATTCCATCCCCTGACCTCGTGCTTAGCAGCCCAACACCATAGCCACTGAGCAACGAAGGCGGGTCACTGAGGACTCAAATCCGCGTCCCTTCCCGCCATATCACCTCGCTGCCAGAAAAGCAACTAAGCACATATTTTTGTCAGGAGATTCCGGCTTACCGCGACTGCCCTCTACAGGGGGATTTCTCGAATATCCTAGGTGTTTCGCTGAACCATAAGTCCTACTTCCAGCACCAAAGACTTGAGGTAAGCAGCGTTCTCGTACCCAACTCTAAGCAGTTATCTCTACATTGATGCTGCAGGGGGCATAAAAAGACCATCTTCATAGTTACACTGATGACCTGACCACTGTGGGCGGTTCTACAGCATCTGTAGCCATCCCTGCAAAATCCATGACCACAAAGTTCGAGACCTCTCATCAGACAATGTCGATTGCTGTGTAGCTTGTAGTATTCGCAGCGCACTCCGTGCGATTCGTGAGGAACAACCTCTAGAATTGATTGTCTTGACTGATTCCAAAGTCGCATTAAAATGCTTGTTATCAGCTCTACGGCATCAGTCACAAATCCAATTAGGGCTTGAAGTTAGAGAGCTGCACAATAACCTTGTTTAAAAAACTGAAAACGCGATGGCGCCTAAGCATTTCTTATGAGTTGTAAATGCGGAAGCAATATAATGTCAAATTGAATACCGCTGAGTGGTCGTTTGAGTTGTGAACTCCTCGCGGGCAAGTGAAGCGCGTTGACACTCTTGGCCAATGCCTGCTTGGCGCGTCTTGATTTGACGGACGCTCACACAGATGGTGTGCTGGAAGCCATCTCGTTGTCAAGAACAGATGCAACCACAAAGCTTCGCATTCTCGCATGTGATGTCCCGCGGTACCTGTGAAACACAGCCGTTCGCATTGGCTAAACCCTTCTCTCCGACTGTGTATACCATACGTAACTTTTCGAACAAGGACAACTGTCCTCCGCCGACTGTGACTTGGTATACTAATTCTTCTGCTTACCACATCGGAATGGTCTACAGTGCTGCCTGTCACGATTGTGGCAGCGAAGAAACGACCGAACATATCCTTTGTCACTGTTCTCTCTACAGAAGGCAGGGACGATCACTCGCGACCACGCTAGCAATGTGGTCATCACGTGAGAAGAGACGACGAAGGCGCTGCCGAAATACACGTTCATGTGGCCTTCTTGAACAACAAACACATCTGCATAATTTTGCGTGTGTATGTGTGCTTGTTTATCTCTGTCTTTGTGCATATGATGCCCCTCTCCGCTTTTATTCCCATTTTTCTGGCTGCATTTACTTCTCACCCAGTGCAGGGTAGAAAGCCGAATGTTTGTATTCCGGTTAATAGACACGGTCGTTGGTGCCCCACTATGGCACACGGTAGCTGTATCAATTCGAGAGCATATATCACGAAATCTCTCTCCGGTTTCTCACTTAATATTCTTTTTCTTTGCACTTTTTTTTTTCAAGTGCAGGTAGGCGTCATGCCCCTCATGGTGGCAGTTGCCAGCCAGCTCTTTAATTCCGCTCTGTGATAGTTTTTTTGTGCTCAAGCCTAACAATAATAACAATGCACCTATAGGGATCGTAATCCTAATGACCACTACGCTCCTGCACAAACTTGGCTTGCACGTTAGAGACTAACCATTGGTAGTCCATCTAATATTACAAACCTAAGGTTCCAACAAACAGCTCAATTGGAGCTGAGGTCTTTTATTCAGTTTGCTGCTTTATTTAGATATGCGTGCGAAAATGTTTAGACACCCTGCGGTTGCTCTAGGTGACGAGATATCGCCTGCCTTCCGTCGTACCTCAGATCTGTCTCTTCAAAATCAATATGATAGTGAAAGTCAGTGACATACCAGTGTCGCGCCTCGTTACATGAATCTCGAAAAGGAAGACAAATTTCATGAGCGTCGAGGCGTTCGCCCTTCCATCATGACGCAAGCGCTAAGGCACCCAAGGTCGTGCTCATTCGCCTAGCCCTTTATGCACGCAAACAATATTGGTCCTTCACAACCACCCAGTTTTATACCCAATATTCCTAACGAACAGACTGGTACAGCAATCGCTTTGGATAGCGCGGGAAATTCTTGTGTCCGTGTGATCGTACGGGGCTTCATTGAAGAAGCCCATTGTGGTTTATATTTATTGTCCTTCGAGATTTACTTGTGCTTTGGACTTCCCTCGGAACATTCTTATAGTTAAGAGACGATAAGTGTGCCAAGTTTACAAATAATCAATGTTTTGACAAAACTCGCCGTAAATAAGTAAATTGCGCTAGATTGGAGCATGCGTACATTCAATTAGGTCATATTTGGACAATAACCGTGGATGAAATTACTATTGATATTCTGGCAACCTCCGTCGAACTGTTGTGAAACTAATAAAAGCTCGCTATTACATTCACGAGCATAAAACTTAGCTTAAAGAATCGACCGGGACAAAGCACCTCTCCGTAAAACTTCCCATGAGTCCCAAGCTTGCTCAACCGCCTTTCCTATATATGGTGCAAGGAAACAGTAGTTAGCAGATTTTGTTCGATCAAATAATTTTATTATACCAATTAGCGCTCGCACCTTCATAAAAAATGGGCTGTTACTCACGTGTTAATGAATCTCGACTCGATGTGACGCCTCAACCAGAGGAGAAAAAATGAGGCGTAAAGATATGCTACGAAAATTATTCGTGATATGATATTGCAGCTTCTAAGAAACCTGGGCGTTTTTCGAAAGGTTGGTGCTATTGCTTATTAATTTATAAAAGCGCGGCCGGTTTTTCATGCTAGATGCAGGAGTCTGCATATTCTGCAACATAGTTTCGGTTTCGGAACTGTTGAATCACTGCGGCCGAGGACGAACTTCAGTTATGAGGCAGCTTCGGAAGTCCCATACAGGGTGCAAATTATTTAGCCTGTCACTACGGTGTGCGCAAAAATGCGTGCGTGACATGTGAGGTACAAACCACTGATAAATTACACCTTTGTATGACACTGCTCTAGAATAGCGCATAACAACCAGCAACACCAGCGCCGGCTCATGACGTCAGATTGGACGCCTGCTCGAGAATGGAAAGTGAGAGCACTTAGCCAGAAATTAAGATTGAAAATGCGACAAACAAAGCTGCAGCTATATTTTTGAAACAGCTTGGCTCTATTAATGACGATAGTTTTGCTTTTCCATACGCAAGACTCAATACTGCAAATGAGGTGGCAGCGCCCCTAAACGACACACACACACACGGAGCTCTCAAAAGCTACGCCGGAGTCACTTTACACAATTGCATCAGACGCGGCACTGACCGCTAATTGCGGAGAGAGTGCAAGCGACAGAGACCAAAAGATAAGACAGCGTCGACAAACCTTAAATCACGCCTATCTGGATTCATTTCGTTTTTATCGCAGCGTCGACCCATTTTTGATCCAGTTCCAAACTTTACCTACAGCCGCGCAAAATCTTATCCACACACACGCGCGCAAGCACGTGCTTCAAGTTAGCCTGGTTTTGTGTCCAGCAACTCCCCGTCAGGAGGGCGAGAAAAAGAAACGGATTAATCTTCCTGTCGACCATTGCTTGTACTTGCTTGCAGCAAATTTGCACCATAGCTCTGCCACGCGCGTGCCCGCTCTATACAAGCAGTGAACCGAAACTCACACAGGCCGGCCGTTGCACAAAAATCGGCGCGCATACAGGAAAGCGGGAAAGAGGCACAGAAAACAAGAAATACCAATCAAACTATGCTTGCGCTCGCATAAGTTTGATCGCCTTTTTTTTTTGTTCTCGCTCCTTTTTCAGGCAAAGTGGCCAAAGCTTTTGGGCAAGGCG
This sequence comes from Dermacentor variabilis, assembly GCF_050947875.1. Classification (NCBI taxonomy): domain Eukaryota; kingdom Metazoa; phylum Arthropoda; class Arachnida; order Ixodida; family Ixodidae; genus Dermacentor; species Dermacentor variabilis. Next base: position 134,373,302 of record NC_134573.1, read on the forward strand.
GTATGTGTAAGAGAGAGGAGGGAGGGGGAGGGAAAGGCGAATTGCTCGTTAAGAGGGGCGAACCGCTCTACGCGTGCTCTCGCATATATTCGTGTTTAGTAGGAGACCGAGGGAAACGGGGTGAGTGGGAGGGGGGGGGGGTAGAGTCGACAACGAAGTAAATGAAGGAAGCATTCCTGCGGTCTCAGACCCCGCCCTGCACCTCAGGCATTTCGCGTATCCGCGCGTCGAACTCCTGATGTGGGAGTTGAGGGGGAATGGGGGGTAGCTGCGACTGTCAAGGTTCGCGGTGCCCTCCAATTGAAAGAACAAGAGCACAGAAACAACGATTGAGCGCTCTGCAAATGACCCGCCACGGCGCGGAGTTTTTTTTTTCTTGCAGTTTGTTGATCGGCACGAGCGACAGCTGTGAGCGGCGACGGTCACCCCTCCCCACAGGGGGGGGGGGGCGAGGGGGTACTGCACAGCTTTTGTCTATGATGACCTCGCGCTAACCTCTCGCCAGCTATGGCTCTTGCTTCAGGCGGTGCCAGAACAAGTATACCAACGAGATCGTAACACGGCTTATGCCAGAGAAAGATAGAGGGTGAGAGAAGAGAAAGAAAGTATCAAGGAACGTACTGCACCGACAGCAAGCAGCTCACCGGACGTCGACATGTCCACAGCGGGGTTCGGTGAAGGACCATTCCAGAGGCTGAGAGCCAAAGCGTCGCGGACGGGTTTCTATGGCCGCAGGTCAAGAGTTTTGGACACAGGGATACAGCGCCGTAGGCTATGCGCGAAATAATGACCCCCCTTCCCCTTCAGTCTCTCGGCCTTTCTGCCTCCGGGTTTCGTGCTCCCTCCTTCTTCGGTGCTGTGACGTCACGCGGCCCAGAGCGAACCCAGTGAGTGCGGTCGGCCCTGCGTAATATATAAGGAGTGCCATGGCAGCGGTCTGTCACTTCTGTCGGTTCCTCCGGATCAGAGCAGCAGGTCCCACGATGAAGGTACGCAACCAAAGCACTTCTACGGTTCCTACTCCTCCGTCAGCCGCCGCCCGTGGATTGGATTATATGGACCGTGCACTGCGCGATCTGCAGCAGGCTGCACTGCGTTGGATTAGACAGTCGAACGGCGGGGATGACTTGTCTTGGCCGGATAGCTAACGGCTAGACAGTCACAGTACTCTTGACGTAGCATTTTGATTATGCAACAGGCTCAGTATTACTAATTGAAGGATGAACACTGCAAACATGTCATTGTATGCTGAGTATTTAAGAGGTTCTTAAGTTTGCCTGTAGCACGATCTTGTTGTTCGAAACATTTTATAATCAAGATTCAACAAAAACGTGATTTGTACTGCCTAATTAAATTAGTGAATTTTGATTATACTGCCGTTACGAGGCGAAGGTGAAGTAAGTAATGACGTTATGAGCAGCATAGAACTACTGCACATTCATCATAAGGCATGAGAGCGGGCTATGTCTGTCTAACTGATAGTCACTGTATAAGGCTATCGTGTCGTTACTTCACCTTACCTAATCATAGTACTAAAATAAGAAATCGCTCTAGTATTCAATACCGCCAAAAACGGATTACGATTCCGTCAACGCACACATCGGGCTTCTCGATTTTCTTTTTTTTTTCCTGATAATGTCAAACCCATTCCCTCTCAAGTTTTGGAAATTGGTTGAAGCTGATAAGAGGTTTGATGTTAAGATGCAGCCAACAAACAAGATTTATATAAGCATCTGTCACTCTCACCATTATTATTCTTACATTCCATAAAGTTACATTTCGTATTCGCTTCCGTCATCAGATTTAGTTTACACCACAAAACTGCGAGCAGCTTTCTAGAAAATGCAGACTTCTTGATCCTTCTAGCATTGACGGCACTACCTAATATCTCGAGCAAATTTTCTCCTCTTGTTCTCCTCTTGACATGTAAGTTTCCGGAATCTCATAACCACGCTTTTGAAACTACAAATTTAAAACGGAGTACATTAAAGACTTGCAAACACAGCTCAATGCCCTTTTGGAAAACGTAATTTTTTTTTGAATTTTTTCCCCTTTTGCCACGTCACAGGTCGCCATCCTCCTCGCCGTCGTCGCTGTCGCCCGCGCCGGGCTCGTTGGCCACGGCCACGGCCACGCTGCCGTGGCTGTCGCCGCCGTCCCCGAGGCTGGACACTCCTCTCAGCACCGCGTTCAGGACGTGAGTATACTTATCTCTATGTACCACACTGTACAGCTGGGAACAACGCATTTTTGTTTTAGTGCTAATACGTCGAGCAAGTAGCCAGTCATTAATAGCTGCGTTTGACGAAGCAGGCACTTCAAATGATACGACGAAATGACTCGCAGTAGTCTCACCGTTCGTGTACTTAGTGTTACCCAAATCCATCTGCAGCTGCTGTTAGGCTTATTCTGAATGCCCCTCCAATGCCCTTTTATCTCTTCTGTAGGAGGAACCAGATACTTCAATGATAGTGCATTTTACGTGCTAGCTTAATCGAGCTTAACTATAAAACCGTTTATACATTTGCTCTCTGTTGTGTGGATCGGTAAACACTTCCGCCACAGTAATGCCTACCGTGCTCGGCTTAAGCCACAGAGCATCGGCAAAGCCTTTGAGAGAAGCATACAACTTTGATCTTCACAGAATAGCATGCCAGCGTTTATAAAAGGCACCAGCAAAAATCAGTTTTCAAATGAAGAGTTTCTCGCTCTTTCGGTTCAAAGCTTCTTGAACACGACTTATTAGAAGGTGAAAGTAATCCTTCACCGTAATGCAGATCGACCTATTAGAGAAAAAAAAAATTATCTATATTGTGCCTAATTCACCAATCAGAGCTCAATGTGTAGAAAAGGTTCGGCTGCGCACACCAGCAGTTTTTTATTATAATGATAATATCACTCTAACCTTTAATTGCCAAAAAATTGCATCAACGAGGCAGTACAGCTACTTAGGACTCTTGATAGGTAAATTGATAGTAAGTTCGCATCCTACTTTATTATTATGCGTTGATCACCGAGTTAAAGGCTGTGGATTACGCGCGTCAGTAAAGGCAAGGACTTGTCGGCAAGAGCCCTGCATGCGGAATTACGACAGTGGGTCGTGTATTGCAACCCAAAGTAACCAGAAATGAAGCGCGAATCTGCGAGGAAGGAGCGGAGCTTCTCGTGTGAGCTGCGATGCCTCACGGTAAAGATGTCGGAAGCGTTGCACTTTTCCTGCCGCGGAGAACACCCTTCGTTTCGCAACGTTTCATCGGGCTTCCCTCCGGGCCGAGTCACTTCAAGCGCGGTGCCAGATCGCTCCCATAACCGCGATGACGAAAGTCTCGCCTCGGCAATCACACAGGGCGCGCAGCAAGAGTACCCGGTTGTCAGAGTAAAAAAACAAAACAAAACACGGCGGCGCCCGTCCGCTTGATTGAGTGCAGTGACACCTACACGTTGTGCACTACGTCGAGAGGGGTGGAGAAAGGGGCATTTATGCAGGCTGCCTTTGTGTCATGAGCCAAGCACGATAGACTCGCGATGTGGCACAGAGGTGCTTGATGAATCCGAGGCCTACACCAACACCGCGGCGGTGGTTTTGCGGTTACCTATCTCTCGCCGAGGCGTTGCTCGTAGACCGTGAGACGCAGAGCCGAGCCTTTCAGACTTCTTTCTTTCGGTTTTCTTTTTTTCTCTATCATTGGGCTCGTGATTACGTTAGTCGAAGGTTGCGCATCCGTAATTAGCGTTTCCTTTTCGGAGGGAAAGGTAAAAAGATACAAGACAAAAATGTGCGCTCGCTTGGCACGATCGGAGGCGATGGGTAAGTTCGCTTTGCGCTGAATTGCTGCCCGTCAACGCACGAGCTCAGCTCCAACTGCTGGCTTTGAGCCTGCTGAATGATTAGCCGTTCGTGCTTCAATGCGGCGCTCTCTCTTAACGTAAGCAGCGTGACATTTCATTAGACGATTAGCTCGCTGAGATGTTGATTTATATACTGGACGGAACATTTCTTATTGTTTGCTTGTGTGGTTGACATAAGGAGAAAGGCGAACGAAGCGCTGATGCCAAAGATTAGCGCTGCCACATTATGCGTTCTTCTACATAATACCTTTTTACAACTTTTGCAAATGCCAGAGCTCTCAGGACGTCATGCTGACGCCAAAAGTAAAGTGGGAATAAATAAACAAAACGTCTAAGGCCGTAAAAGAGAACGCTGAATATGGTCCTCTCTACTGACGGGGATTGAGGATCAACTGCAGAGGTGAGCACTTAAATTGTTCAAAAGGCAGACAACTGATTATTTCAGTAACTGCTGTAGATACAGAAAAAGAGCTGACGCTTTTTGCGGAGAAGCTTAACCAAAATTTAGAAAGCGGGTTCTTGCGTAAAAGCTTGCTTATTTTAGACCTTTCTTTTTTCTATAACGATGCTCTCGGTGGCCACACCCATTCTCGCAATGCCTGTTTTCTATTTCAAACATAAGCTGCGTAGGAATTAAATATCTGTGAAGCCTCTCCAGCTCAGCTTGGCCTCCACAAACTGGGTGATTGACTTTGAATGATGATTATCGACATTAAAGCATCATACGCCTTGCTTAGACTTGCTTATACGAACAAGTTTCTCTCAGCTGCCCACATTTTCTTGGAATTTCATGGGCCTTAATTCCCACCAGCCATTCCAGCAACTTCAGCCGTTCCAGGCACCTTCTGGCATTATGTCAAGCTCCACCGGAAGCAAGCGTTTTTCTTTTTTTCCCCTCGAATATTGCTTACGCTAACTTTGAAAAGTATATGTCACGCGATGAAACGCCAACATAGTTCGATAGATGCCTAAAACTGCAGAATTCCTTTGGGTTGGCGTGAGGAGGACTTAGGGGAATTTTATTTCACAGAAACGAGAGTGAAAAATGCGTCAATGTCCATGCCATGAAACACCGACGGGTTCTGATACGATAATCTTTTTTTATAAACACCTATGCACGAGCTTGAAATGTGGTGCACAGAACGCACTCATACCGCCGCTGCATATACAAAAATCACAAGTTCGCCTCGCGATATAGCAAAGCTTGAACGCTCTGACAGTGACACCGGGAAGTGATGTCGTACAGCTTGCTGTAGACAATACAGGAGTGCTCACGTGGCTGTAAAGCGTGGCGCACTATTTTCCTCACAGTGTAGAAATCGCAACTGCGTTATCGCATGATTCTTACCACGGCAAACCTGTGCACCCAACGTGCGTTCAGAGCACGAAAGCTGCGAGATCGTCGCAACGGCTACGGACACCACATACCTCCGAGTGTCCAACAGAATGCCTCTTCAAACACTGCTCATTCATTAACCAGAAGGTACAGGTATCAGCCGCCCACCAAGCGCAGTCCTGAGCCTAGAGGGAAGCATTGTGCCAGGCGCAGATGCGCCGTTTTCAACATAGCTTTTGTCCTTGCAGCTGTGCTCTAGTGCTCTAGTTGCGATTTGTATGGAAAGTTTCGCGCGATGGTCTTAACGAACCCCAAGTCTCAACTTTGGTCGTTTTTGTTTTCCCTTTTCTCGAAACCGCAGCTCCACGGAAACTACAAGTTCGGCTACAAGGAGGCCCACACCAGCGGCAGCTCTTTCCGTCAGGAGTCCGGTGATGCCTGGGGCAACAAGGTCGGCGCCTACGGACTGACCGACGCCGACGGCCGCGTCCGTGTCGTCAAGTACGTCGCTGACGGCCACGGCTTCCGCGCCCACATCTCCACCAACGAGCCCGGCACCGCCGCCTCCCACCCTGCCGCCGCTGCCTACAACGCTCACCACGCCGTGCCCGCCGTCGGCGTTGCCGCTGCCAAGGTTGTCGCCGCTCCCGTCGCCAAGGTGGCCGTCGCTGCTCCCGTCGCCGTTGCTGCCGCCCCTGTGGCTAAGGTTGCCGTTGCCCCAGTGGCCTTTGCCGCTCCAGCCTATGGATTCGGTTACGGACACGGCTATGGACACGGCTACGGCCTCGGACACGGTCTCGGATATGGTCTCGGACATGGTTTTGGCTTCGGCCATGGTCTCGCCTACGGCGGATTCGGCCACGGATACGGCCACGGATACGGCCACGGCCTCGGCTACGGTCTTGGCTTCGGCTACGGCAAGCACTACTAATTTATTTTTGACAGGGAAATGATAAGAACTTCTACCTTGTTTTTCCGATGTCCTCGTGTGCCATCTCTCCTCTGTGAACTCGTGTACAGTGTCTGTCTTGTCAGTGTGAAAAAAGAAAAGTTGAAATAAAGATAGGAGTTGCCGGAAAGTTTTACTCCAGTTTTGTCTTGTTCTTGTCAACGTGGGTGCATCGAATGTTCCTAAGAACAGCAAACTATAGCTGAATCCTGCTTCAAGGAAATTCACGGGCACGTGCGAAAAATTTTCTTGTCGCAGGAACCAGCAGCTAAAAAAAAAAAAAAAACCTCCGACAGCAGTTAATTCCCAGAAATGGATCATTTTAGCTTGTTACTGCTTTCGCGCTAGCAGTGGAAGAATGCGTAGCTCACAGGCAGTAAGTAGGTGCACTGCAGCTTCTTCGTCGTGAGCGCCAAGAAAGCGGCGGATAGTATCAAATGAGTCCATCACTTGTCAGACAAATCGGCGACAACGCGAAAGCTCTTAACGATCTTGTCGTCATTCAGCTCCTCCTCCTGGACAGTCACGCCAGTGTCGTCGTCGACGTAGTCCTAGAGTGCGACCCGATCAAGCAGAACACCGGCTCCACCGAGAGCAACCTGCGATGCGGCTGATCCTACGGCTAATTCCTGGCCAACATACTTTTTCGTCGGTAGATCATGCAGTGTCATAGATTAGTCAAACACTGGTATTGGGACTGAAACACCGCACGCACAAAATAGTTTTTTATATCTCCGCATCGAGTCGACATCGAGGAAGCGGCGATCATCGGCACCGCCATGGATAAGTCGACTTTGGGGACGCGTCCATGTCGCGTTTTGAGAAAGATGCACTCAATTATCATTGAAGGGTGTGTACTCTACACATACTGGTCCACACTGTTGATCTTGAGACTGGATGACTGAAATGACAGCTTGGCGGACAAAATTTCACCTCAACTTTGGGCACCTCGACATCGGCCATACAAAGCGCCCAACAGTTGTTCAGAAGCAAACAAAATTTGCGGGCTTACCTCTTCGTATCACGGTAAAATGCCCCGCGTCATTCACGACAGGTTATTAAGGGCGTACTTCGCAGCTATGGTTCGCGTGCCACCGTTAAATAGACCCTAAAGAAAAATACCAAATCTGTCTCGAAACAAAGTATTCTTTCAAAACTATTTTCGTTAATTTTGCGGCAATACGTTGATCATTAGAAGAGAAAATGAAGATAATTAATGTTTCATTCAAATTTTCAATTTAGCGCCGTAATTTTAGCGTTGATACGTCCCTGTGACGTCACAAATTTTGAAGTAATCTTGTCGTACATGCGCCGCTGTGACTCAGTAAAAGTTCTCGACGCTTGCTAAGTTCAGTCTGCATAGCTTTCAGAATGCAATGTAGTTCATGTTTGCTGACAAAATAAATTAAGTATGCTTGAGTAGACACCTTCGGAATTTCAGACATCACGGCGCTCTTCTGAGGGAAGTTGAAAGTGAAGTTCAAAGTGGCATCGCCATTCGTCTTTCGTTATTGCATTTTTACTGGCTCATCAAGAGACCTCTCAAGGTAACAGTTAATTTTTTTTTTGCTATTGCAGAACGGTAATTTACTATAGTATATATAAACTTATTTATTTCTTTAGTCTTCCATGAAAGTAGAGTGGCTTGGGGTTCTTGCCGATGACAAGACGAAAGGGGGAGGGGGGCACTTGCATGATTATAGATTGGATGGATATATAGAAATGTAGTAGAGTGAACAAACGCTAGGACTGGACCTTTGGTGTGTTGGCGAGGCTACGAAGAAGGTCAGAATGGATAGCTCGCAAACGGTGGTCGGTTTTGCCACGTGCTGAACCAAAAAAACAAAAGAATTGACTCGTCATCCCGGCCCAGCGAAAGCGGATGTCCAGCGAAGTTGCAAACCACCGCTACAACGGCTGAGGGAGGTATGCAATACTTTATTGTTTCAGAGTAATGGTAGTAATTATTGTAATTTAGAGTAATGGTAGTAGTGGAAGCAAAGATAATTGACAGCACGCCGCCGCTTGTCATATTGCCGTTCATTTTCTGTTTGCGCTCCTCATGTTCACGCTACTCCTCGCGAGCCTTAACTATGCGTTGCCCACCCATTGCGGTGCTGCAACAACAATGAAATCACGTGCTACGCTGGTTCTTTTATATATGAAAGGCTATTGACGTCGTCGTGGCAGCTTACGCAACAGCAATCTCTACCCGGAAACGTATGCGGGGAGCGGCGCTACTATTCTGAAGGAGCGCTATGGGCTTCTCGTTGTTATCAGGAGGGCCTTATCATCAGTGATGCGGTTTGGATGCTTGTTTTGAGTTTGTTCTTTATTGGAGCGAATGCTGTGCTTTATGTTGTATGCGTGATGCCAAAGAATGTATACACTTTTCGCTTCAATCGCTGAAGGCCATTTTTTTCGAATTGCTGATGGTATCTTTCTTTTTCCCGCGCGGACGCGCCGCGAAAAATCCCGGCCAACTAGAGGCCTGGCAACTTCGCTGTAAAAATACAATTTCAATTACCTTGGAAAAATATCAGTCGCTTAGCCAGTGCGATTGAGTAAAGATTGGTCATTGAACCTAAATATTTGACATTAATATCGTGAAGGAGGAGGAGACACGTGGTTCCGTGCCGCAGGAGTCCAGCTCCAAAAGATGAACGTATACGTGCTGAAGCGTCCAGTCAGCAACTTACCGGAGCACCTAGAAGCATCTGGGGCCGAATCCACAATGCTTCTCATTCCTAAGTGATGTTTGCCATTGGCCGCCCGCCTTCGCTAATGATAAGTCTCAGCATCAGGATCGGTTGAAATACTCTCTTATGAACAATTGTAGCGCACGAGGTTTTTTTGTGAATACGGGCCCTCTTTTGTACCTTGCACTGTACGCTTTCGCCGTCGGAAGGGTAAACAGTGCTGCTTGTGACCACTACGGCAGCGAAAAAGCTATGGAAAATGTCCCTTGCCGCTGTCCTAGATACAGAAGCTCGCGACCGTGTTGGTTCCTTTTGACGACCGGTCGCTTTCAGATGCGGACAATCCTGGAATGCCGATCTATGCACCACAAGTCGATGAGGGCACTGTTCAAGTTTTTACGTTCCAGTGGCCTATTAGAGGGGCTATCGTCCTCCCAAACGTAACCCGCATTATCTTTTCTTTTTGTTTCACATTTGCTTCAGTTACCAGCTATTATTTCGGTCTGCTTTTCCCCCCATTCCCCCAGTGAATGGTAGCAAACCAGAATCTTTACCGGTTGACCTGGGTCCCCGCCTTTCCCACTCAATGATATACATACAGTGTACGAAGCTGACCGACCTTCCCCACAAAAGCCTTTTCTTTTTCTTTTTTTTTTTGCTGTGTTGATTGGCATACATTGGCGCAGAAGCGATTACAAACGATGCACCAAAAAAGCAGAAATTTTCCGCTCCTGTTAACCGAAAGCTCTGTTCGGATGAGCGATCAAGATTTGCCAGGTAGTCCAGGATTTTGAGAAAGCGCAATTGCTTGTGCCATAGGCAGCCATAGTTATACGTACCATACTAGTGGCCTTCATTGAGAATGCGGCATTGAAGATTACAAGCACCAAGAACAAAAATAATAGTTTCTACAATTCAATAACATGAAAGCTGTCTTATCGAAGAACGCATGCTCTATTCATAAATATTCGTATGCACATCCGCAATGCCGTGGTTCTACAAAGAAAGGAAAGAGCATCCTCAAACGCTAAAAAAAAATATTAAGAAAACTGAAAATGTCACACTGGTCTTAAATAGTGGTGTATGGTGGATATTCTTATAAAAAATTATTTAACTTGGCGCTATGGAATTCGAGATAAGTAACGTACGGCTAAAAAAAATTGTTCGTTAACGATGAAGAAATACACGGCATCTGGCTATGAAATATTGAAATATTTTGGAATAGATTGAATTGCAATGCCTAAAATTTTAATTGAGCTCAGGGAAGCGCTGATTTCTCTTAAGTGAATGGCGTGCTTTGAGATGCTAGGGAAACACACCTTCTCATGCCATCGCGTAAAATGTGCGATTTCTTCAGCGGCGCTGAAGTAATCGCATATTTCGCACATGTGAATATCTTCGGATACAAGACAGTATATAGAAGCCCCCATGTCTCAATCACTATATCTTTATTTCAGTATAGCCATGACATTTTTCGCGTTACCCTGAGCCAGAGGCGTCGGGAAGGGAAAGGGCAGGAATTTTTCGCGCGCGCTGAGCCGGCTTCGTTTCCGTTCAGTTCAGTCACGGAAAACGGATGGGACGGCCACGCGTTGTGTGTTCTCCCGAGGAAAGGGCAGCCTTCGACGAGCGGCGGCGGGAACTAGCCCGTGAACGGGCGCGCCGATCCAGCCGTAAGAGCCGCCCGAGCCCAGGCAGTCCCAAAGCAACGAGAGGAAGATGCCGAGTTGAGGGGGCAGGAGGCCGAAGCAATGCGGCACCGTTACCTGTGGGTTACCTAACCGTGACGAAGGTCACGTGCACGCAGGACAAGCTTTGCTTACCCCCATTTCCCGGTAGTGCAAGCGTCCGTCATTTTTTTTTAATTACGACACCACAGTACACCGACACAAGCTCCGCCGCGGTTACCGCCCCTCCCATACAGACGCCGCAACCGCTGCTGCAGCCGTGTTGCACCTCCGACGCGCGTGACGTTATAACCAGGGAAGCGCAGGTAAAATTGCTGCACGACTGGCAGCTTGCTCTTAGCGTGTATTCGCGAGCTTCTTTTACGTTCGGAAAAACCCTTTTATGTAGCATGTATTGAGCAACGGAAAGCTGTGTAGGGAGTTTTTCATGCAGCTCTACAACTTTTTAATTGCCACTTCTAACCTAATTGTAATAATTGAGAAGCTAAATAATGAAGTAAGACTAATTCACTAATTAGGCGGAATGCAAAAAATAATCTGAGTATCTCCAAGGGACAGGAAACAATGTTACCTCAGTTTTATCCAGCTATGTAGCATTTGCATATTTCTAAAGTTTGGCTCAAGTTAAACACCCTGTATAGTGTTGTTCTGATAACGCCGAATTTATGTGATTCTATTTGGACTCACGATGTTAAACTTATTTTTGGTAGTTGGCGGAGTGCTTGAAGCCTGCTTCACCTCCGCCGCGGGTCGCCCAGTGTCACACTTTCTCCGGGATGGCCCCCGCATTCCTGTCCACGCGCCGTGATACGGACGAAAGCTGGCGAGGCTACCCCCTAGGAAAGCATGCCCGGTATTGCAATATCTCCTAGATCGGTGTACACATCCGAATGCTGGCGCCATCGTACAGTGGAACACAATCGCAGGAAGACCATTCAGGAACTAAGATCCTACGTCACTGCCAGTCCCTACAAAAGACCGCTTCAATGGGGAACGACCGACACGCGCTCAGCAGCAGTGACATTGTGCACACCTTTCGCCGTATGCTAAAATATTCAACAAGATATTTTTGAACCACACATACCCAGGGCTTCCAAATGACACAAGGAATGACTGAACTAATTGAATTTCTCAAGCTAAAATACGTGGAAAAATCGGAAACGACACTTACACACAAGCTACAGACATGATAACTCTCACATTGTAATTTGAATATACAAAAAAACGTAATTCCGTTACGCGAAAACTCCAACAAAACCCTTTTCCAGCGTTTCTACAATACATAGACCGGAGACGGCGTCCGCCATTTGCGCAAGCCGGCGCGTAAATATCTCGGAGTCCACGGAGAGGCGCGCCAGCTTCCTTGAGACACCTCCAGCTGGCGCTTGACTCCATCGCATCGCGCCCCATGCAAGAGACAGCGTTTTTACCAGAAAGCCTTCGAATGCCTTCGAAAGCCTTCGAACCAGAAAGCCCAGAAAGCCGGCGAATGCTATTCGCCTTCGCGAATAGCATTCGCCGCCAGAGTTTTCCGTAAACATTACGGTCACATACGCTGCAGTTCTCGGGAAGCGTGAGAAGCAATCAGGGATCTTTGAATGCTGTCCCGTTCCACTCTTAAAGGCGAAGCTTAAGCATCCTCCAAAATGTTCTTTTCTCTTTGTTTTCTATAGATTACAAGCTGACCAGATGATAGCAATATGTCGGTCATAGCCTTCATCGCATAGCCAAGAATGGCCTTCTGGATGTGAGAACGGCTCTTCAAAGCTTTGGACATTATCACTGATAATCTGCACACGACTCGATAACCTTTTGTTAGTGAAATTGATTGTCTGATCAGTGGCAGTTTACGTCCCAGAACCTCACTAGGGTTATGAGATGCGCCATGCTGGAGGGGATCCGGATTGCCAATGCGCGGTACACGAGCTATTTTTTTTTCATTTCTGTTCTCTCGAAATTTTTTAGCATTTCTGTTCACTCGCCGCTGCCGCGATACAAACCGGAGAGCACGTGCTCAGCCTTGCAGAACGCAGTAGCCATTAAGCCACCGTGGCGGTATTATTAATATTATGACGAAAGTAAAGCGGGGAAAAAAATCCTGGCGGACCAAGCTGAAACTTGAATCGAGAAAAAAAAAAAAACAATCGCTTTGCCTAATAAACAGTCTCCTCTATGTCCTTGGCGATGACGTCACGTTCTTTCTTTGAGAAACGGCGAGAAAATAGTATGGAGGTGCGGGGTTTTCGCAGGGGTGGATACGAAGCTGCCGACTCTGCAGCATGCCAAATCGCTGACCAAGGCAATAAGCCAGTTAACAAACAGGAACTCCATGTAATAGTACAATTACGACAAGTGAAGAAAAAAGACTGATGAGAATTATTGGTCTTTACGAATTTTATTAGTTTTATGATGACAATTATGATACGGGAAGCCAAAGTCTGAAGCCAGCGTTTCGAACATTCGGTCTTGTCTACGTCAGGGTAACAACTGTTTTTCTTGGCACCGTTTACACAGCTGACCACCGATAGGGCCGGAGGGGACAGGTGGACTTCAGATTTTTTTTTGTTAAGACGCAGTTAACAACTTCGTAAAGCTGGACTTTCATAGATTGAAGGGAATAACGGAAACTTCACCTACTGTCGTTGCAGAAGCTAGCACCACCGACGCTGTCCTTTCGGAAATGTAGTAGATGGGCGCGGATCAATAGGTAACACCTAATCGGCATTCAAACAACAATCCCTGCAGAAATGCTAACTATAATATAACTCGCTGATTCGTGCAAACCAGTTCTGGTATCGAAGAAATTGTCACGCCAATCCGACATGAACGTAAGGGGCCTCGCGCGTCAAATCAATCTGTTTTTAACATTCGTCGAGCGCCTGTGGGAGTGGAATTGTGGATTCAAGTGCCACGTGTATGCCCGACTCGCGATAGCAAATTGTCAATTCCTGGACAGCTTCCATCTCGTGGGCAATGCCGAAGTTTAATAACTGCGGGAGTTTTCTGCTTGGGCGACCCGGCCAGCAACAGCTTATCTCTTCGAAATCAAAGTGACGACAAGCATGCTCCCTCCTTCCCTTTCTTACCCCCCCCCCCCCCCCCCCCACACACACACATGCACGCGGGCGCGCGCGCACCAAGCTTTACGTTACAACAAATTCACAGAAATGTTGACGGCGAACATGCAGGAAAAGACGAAATTAACGAGAGAGCAACGGGAGTTTATTTCTGGAGCCCTAGAGCAGCGAGAACCGGCATGAATAGTCGCGTGTCCGGGGAATAGTGGGCATGCGATGACTAAGCTCGGCCGTTATGCAGCTACCGAAAGAGAAAGTGTTTTCTTCGGTCTTCGCTCATGCCGAGCGCATGAACAGAAGGAAGAGAGGCCAATTAACGAAAGACGTACGAGCGAGAAACGCAAGCAATCTCGCCGACGTGTGTGCCAGCAGTCATCACTGCGCGTGTTGTTGGACGGGCCGAATCTCGCGAAGACGAGGGGATTCACTTGGTGCCGAGCGCCCAGGCGTGTCTTCCTTTTGGCAGCAGCGCCAGCGCGGATTGTCGCACGCGAGGAGCAGTACGCCTGTGTTGTTGGTATTTTATAACGAGCATCCCCGCCTAATGAACATCATCGCCTCTTGAGCAACGAGCGGCAAAGCGTGATTCGGCTATCGACAGCACCACCACCTGCTATACGCCCTAGTGCGTCGGTGAAACCTTTCGTTCGCAAGGGGGCGACTTTTACCGTGCTGCCATCGGGACATTTACATCGCGCCACTATATAAAGGAGCGTCATTATTTAGCCATCGGTGGTGTGTTGGGAATATCCGCTGCTCGTCGTTCGAGCCATTTGCCCGGATCACGTCGAGAACGCAAACGGACGGCCCTTACGACACTAGTGGATAACCATGCAGGCAAGTTGTCTTGGTGTCTTATTTGTGGAAGGCAGGAGGTGTGGCGGGCATTGACACTGGCACGCATAATGCGAGAAAGTGATATGAAAGACTGCCTTCAGGGGTCAAATGCTATATGATGTCTATCGGATGCGCACTCGTTACCCAACAGCTAGTTGTCTTCTAGTTCCATTCAAATGAAGCAGCACCGCTTTTGGCTCCGTGCAATACTGTGATAGGTGCTTTCATGGTATGCCGTTTGCTTGCGTTTAGTACGCGTAGCCATAATACTACAGACTACTATTCTAGATAATACTATGGTATTACAGTTACAATGTTTCTCATTGCAACTGTAATGCTCCCCTGATGAGAATGTTCAAATTTCAAAATTTTTTTTTGTGGCTTGGTCCCCAAAACCAGACAAGCAGTTTATTGCACACTGTTGCCCAAAGATATGCTATTAGCCACAAAATATTGTAGGTTTCTACCACTGGCAGGCAGCGTACAGAGACGATCGCTCGCGATTACGCTAGATCGCGTTGGTAAGAGACCCTTGCAGAACTAGTCATCTTGCAATGCCGAACTCACGAGCCATCATATCAGAGGGCGACGAAGGCACTACTACATCGATTAACAGCAACAAACATGCTCAAATAGCTTCAGTTTTCATTGGTGTGCATTATGGCGCACGTGATGCTGTTATGTGCCGTGATCATGTGCAATGATTATGACCAGCTGTGATACTGTGCTCTTTGCTTCTCTCTCCATTTTCTGCACATTTTTCAACCTCTCCCGTTGTAGGGTCGCAAGCAAGATTTTGCGGACTGGTTAAGCACCCCTATTTTCTCCTTTCTTTTGTCTCTCTGTTAGTCTGAGACCATAGTAACTTGCAGGGAAGCATCAGACGTCCATGATGTGCCCACGCGGCTGCTTGTTCCAGAAAAGAAAGGAAAATAAATGTCTTATTCGTGTGAGAATTACTCATGAGTGTCATGTTGAGAGTTTAACATCTTATACTTACTGGGTCAATGTACACCGTGTCTAAAAATATACGTGATTGCACTCTAAGTAAATAATGAAGACGAATGTATTCAATATCAGAATAAAACGAGCCAAGTAAAGCACCTTAACAATAAAAAATTATAAAACAATAAAAAAGTGCACCAAAAGCATGGTACGCGAGCGTCTTACTTTCTTTTTTTGCATTTTGACTCCGTTCAAATGAGGCCGGCACCGCCGGGAATCAAACCTGTACCCTCGTGTATAGGAGCACAATAATAGAGCCACTGGGCCACCCTTGCACGCCATAACCTTCATGTCTGTTCAGTATTCTTAAGTATTCTTAAGTAAGACCAACACTTTCCCACCGCTGTAGCCCAGTAACTACGACGCTGCGCTGCTGAGTTTGAAGTCGCGGGTTTCGATCCCTGTCACGGCGACCGCATTAAGAAGGAGGCGGAATGCGAAAACGATCGTGTACTGTGCATTGGGTGCACATTAGAGAACCCCAGGTGGTCAAAATTATTCCGAAGCCCTTCCTACGGCATGCCTCATAATAATATTATGGCTCTGGCACATAAAAACCCAGAATTCTTATTTAACTTTAGGAGCAACACTTGAAAGTACGTTAATTGTGTGGCTGTTGGGAATGAGATTAGGTTATTGCAAAAGAAAAGAAAAATGGGAGAGAGATAAAGTTTGGCTTCAGTATTAGGCGTTAAAAATGAAGACCGTAAGGAATTTCAAGCTTTAGCACATATAATCACCGCATAACGTTGCAAACTCACCTAACCAAGTAGACAAAGCATAGAGCCAGGAACGCGTGCTTTAGTCGATTTACGTCGTTACCCATATGCTCCTCTTAGGAATTCTTTGAGCCTGACTTGAACTCTGAGTCTGTGCACTTTCAGCTTCTACTGCTCCTGTTCACGGCAGGAGCTGCGACTGCTGCTCTCACACACGTTGGGCACAGTCCTGATGGACGTCAACAGTACAGAACTCAAGGGGTGAGTGTATCTTCAGCGACAGTCATCCAGGAAATTTGTAGGGCAGTCACAAAATTCTGTGACAACGTTACTATAGTGATGCGACTGCTTAGATGAACGCCCACGGTGCTGCCATGCAGCAGGTATAGGAGATAAGTGCAGAACAAGCAAATTGTACTACCGGGGAAGTAGATCTGCGTGATCTACAACCTCCGCAAGACCTGTCTGGAGCACGAGAATGATGCGGTGCACACTGTGTGCATAACGAATATGCCGGAGGTCGCTGAGAACATTCGATCTTGAACAAGTCGCATCTGAGTCACAGGCAAGGAGTAAAGTATACAGGAGAGCCGACTGCTCTGATAAGAGTGTTACCTTGTCGATGTTGCAAAGGGGCAGTTTCACCACTTCTTGCACAGATGGCGACACTAGGTGTTACTCCATGCCAGCTGCTAGATTTGGCACGTTTATTGCACTGCGGTGTTGCCAACCACAGTATCCGCGTGTACCTCGTCTCACGCTTACTTTAGCTCCCGCAACAGACGCTTGCGCTGTATGCGACTTGTCACATATAAGCGTGCGCAAATTGTTGCTGTTTGCTTCAGTTCACGCAGCGGCAGATCGCGTGCAGGCGTTCGCTCGCTACAATCACCCTGGATAAAAGTTCCCGGCCAACAACTGTTTAATGAATTTGAATGCTTTTCTGTCGAAAGTTGGTTACATTTCAATCTGTGCAAACTATTGACATGAAGTTTTCATGATCTCCGGCCCTCAGCCTGCCGACAAAATTAATAGCAAATTAATCATTGTGGTTATCTAGGCTGTTGCTAGATCTTGCGCATGTATTACTTGCATGAACAATGCTTGTTTGAAAAAGAAAAAGAAGTATGGATGGCTAAAGTCGCAGCAAACAGCAGTTAAGAGAAAAGGAACGGGATAACAAAAGCACTCTGACTGGAATCTAAACTTTCACCTGCATTTCGTCTCGCAGCTATGTATTTAGGAACATAAGAGCAGCTCTTAGAGAAACTTTTTACCTTGCCTTATTTGGAAGTCCCTTTAGAAGCTTGTTCTGGCGCCTGTATGGTGTGAGCCCGTCCTTGGGGGTCTGCAACGACGTCGCCCCATCGCCGGCAGCATCAAAGTTCGCGTTGTCAGAAGCACTGGTGCACATTGCGTCCACGCATTTGGTTGGAATTTTCCACGAACGAGGGTACCGGGAAGCGGAGGCAGTCAGGCGTTCTTGGGCTACCGCGTTCGTCATGGCAGGTGGACGGCCGCGTTTGCCGTAGCAATAGACGAGAAAAATGGGCGTGTCCCATTAGATAAGGACGAAGTGCCTGCTACACTCTTGTGCATCGGCGATAGCTCCGAGTGCAAGAAGTCGTTTTCAGTTTTGAAACACTTCTGTTGTCAGCAAATACACTTTGTTAAAAACAAAACAAAACATGGAAACATGCGCGCACCTTCCGGCGAAAGCACGAGAAGCACGTCACCATTCGGTGCTATCTTGCTGAAATGCTGTATTGTTGGGATTCCTGGGCCTGCAGCACATCATTTTCACGTTGCTTGGATTAGTGACAGGACGTGAACTAAGAAGTGCTCACTCCCGTTTTCACAAGAACATTGTAGTCTTCCTGGCGTACTTATGATGCACTTGCAATCAAAAGCGCTTCTTTCAGCCGCCAGAACAGTCGAAGAACTGCTGCTTGCCTTAAATGCGACTCGAGTAAAACCGACATACGTCCTTTGGAGGCAAGTCATTTCCAGGTGGTTGGTTGATGCTGGAATTCTGCGACTGTTCACCCATGGATGTCGTGGAGCGTGTCATTATGCATCTGCTCGCATGCAGTGCGATGCAAGAAGCCTTTGCCATACCACACCGTCGTCCGAAAGCGAAACAGTTCATGACTTCGCCTATCAACTATCTAACGAGCTTAACTTAAAACCATTACATGTGCCACGAGAATGACTTTTGAGTTCAACAAAACGCTGGAAAACCAACGTGAGCCAGCTGAAGACTCAAACCACCACTGTAATACAGCGTACCGCGTCAACTGCATAGCACGATAACCGCTCGAGACAAATCGGTATCGAATGAAAGCACTCGGTTTAAGTTTATAACACTTGCCAAATAAGCGAGCAATGCTCGGCGCATTTGCGTAACCAGAATTACAGTAGATTCGGTCTGCTCCTGTGTACTTGTTGTCTGCTATACTCCCTTTACCCCTTTTCCCCAGCACAGGGTAGCCAGCCGGTCTGAGAATTGGCTAATCTCCCTGTCATTCCGTCTATTCCTGCTTCCTCCTCCTTTGTCGTCTGCTATGTGGCCCCTTTCAAACTCGCAAATGCAGCTTCTCAAGCTAGCTGCTTATATCTAATTTCAACGTTACCCGGCGACCTGGATTTGTACCAGCAGCCTAGAGAAAAGGAGGAGGAGAGGAGCACTAGTGAAGGCGTGTGGAGAACGTGAGCAGCGGAAGCAGATAGCACGCCGGCTTGCTGTGCGCACCGAGGACTGGAGGGTTCACTGCATTGTTAACAAAGCAAACGCACTGGCGAGGGCCACAGTCGGCTCTCCTGTATTTATTACTTCGTGGTCGCAGGCGACCCGTAGTTGCAACACTCTTCAAGCTGCGAGGACGGCCGCTGATCACGCGGTGAAATACGGTTTCTTTTTGGCACTTTGTCAAGTGCCGAGGCTTGTCTGGCTTAAATAGGACTTTAGGAATAATAAAGACATAACAAAACCATCCTAAAAATACAATTGCAATATGATCAGTGCGAGTAGCAGTGGTAATCTAATATGACAACGTGCAATCAAAGTGGGTAGTCTACTACCAGTGGCTAAGCGTTGGCTGCATAAGCATACTTCGTAACGCACCACCCCCCGCTCCCTCTCTCCGCCCCCTCTAGGTAAAAGCCCCACGGGCAATTTGTGACACTAGTGCGTATGTCTTTCGTATTGAAACCCATAAAGACGTCATGCATATTATTCACAAATGTTGCGAGGTATGATGGCCCCTATGGACTATTACATCAATCGTCTTGTTAGACAACTCCCCGACAACGCACCATGCAGTGTGATGCATGATGTTACGACAGCGTTGCATCACTCATGATGGATATTCTGGCAAGCCTGTTTGTTCATACAACAATTTAGGTCATCGACATTAGGTCGTGTGCATGAGCTTTAGTCTTTTAATAATACCATGTTAAAAGCATTTGATTCATGAGAACGAGTTAGCTCCTGCCTACAAAGATGCACTGACTTGCTGAAAGCAAGTGACGGGACAGTCGGGAAAGTCCCATGCTGACAACATAGTTCAGCATATGCTCAGTTAGAGTTAGCTTATTGATGATTGCAAAGCAATGTTGTTACGCTTTAGCCAAGGTGCATCTATGTCATGTAGGTTGATCAGTCATCAAAATAGCACGCAGCAAAGAAAATTTGTGATGTCATATATGTATCTGGTAAGAGAACACTTACAATGATTCGTTGGCGCAGAAAACTTGAAGGCGCGGTTCGAGAGTCCTTAAGAGTGTTTCTTACTCGGCGATGAAATCAGCTAGATCCATCTTCGCAATTGTTTTCTCGCTGCCTCGGTTCAGTGTGCTTCCAGCTTTTTCTTTTTCGTCACTTGTCAAAGAGAGAACAACAGCTGCCAAGCGAAAGGAATCTCGACATCAGCATATCTGCGTACAGGGGTTTCCTGCTCACGACACGTCCCTGGAACATTGCCAGCGATGCCGTGGACACGCCCTTTGTCTAGCGTCTGAGTGCGCCACTGGAACCGTCCAGCTTTCTGAATCACTCCGAGAAATAATACAGCAGGTTGTAACTGAGTAGACGTGGCATGAGTATGCAGTAGCCAGCTTCAAGACTGTGATAAGGACAGATATACCGAATGTTGAAAGTGCCTCTTTCTTTAACTACTGATCTCTCTTGCGATAGCTCCTTCACATAGGCTGTATTAAAGCTACAACGAAAATACCCGAATGACATTAACTATTACTTTCAGTACGAATTCTTTTGCGTCAGACGTGGCAGCAAGGACCAGTCAAGGCCAAGACGCTTTCTTTTCTTTGTTTTTCACATGCTGGAGGTTTACGTCTGTGCACTTCGACATGAATATATTCTTGGAAGAATACATAAGCTCATAGGCTACAGATAGCAATACTTCTTGCTTTGTTCTTTTAGAAGCAGTCAGTTATTCGCCTTAGCAACTGTGAAATATCGGTAGTGCCGAAAAGATTTCTTATGCAAAGTTATTGCGACACACACGGGTGTGGTCTTCAGCCTTTTAAGGCATGTATTGCCAGTTCACCAGGCACGCCACTTACGAGCTGTAACGGTAGTTTAATTCAGCTGAGACTTACCTGTGCAGGCTAGTGCATGTCTACTCATAGTCCTTCGAATTTCAAATGGCGCATGGGGTTTTTTCCGAAACAACTGATTTGGCTAAAGATAAACTCACCGGGCAAGGCCAGCTCTTTGTAACTGAAGGAGGCACCTCGCCGAGTACTGAGGCGAGAACAATATATGCGATTGGACTGAATGCATTACACCGCAATATATCTTACACCAGACCTCATACCTCATACCAGACCTCATTTGTGTTCCAGGATGGGCTAATGATTTTTTTTCCCGCAGCTCCTGCATTCGTTTGCATCGGCGTGCAGGTAGTGATCGTTAATTAAAGTGTCCAAGTGGTAAAGAGGGACAACGCCATTCACTCTGAATGCACGTATTACATCGCAATTTATCTTACAGTTGTGTTGCGGTGGCACCCGTGGATGCTCTCAGACGCCCTTAACGCATTCACCTCCAGATTCACAGAATCTGCATTGCTTCTTATGGCGCCTAGGTGCTTGTATACAGATGCTATGTTGGAAAAGAAGCGACAAAACTATGTTCGCTGGTATATCAGGCATGTTCTTACAGGTTAGGTCAAGCGTGGGTCACGGCACTTGATAGCTCTCTTTTTTTTCCTTCTCTGTCTATGGTCACGAAGCCCGGAGGCTATTCGTTCGGCTACAGCCACGCCCACGGTGCAGGCGATGGCGCCTCGTGGCGCAAGGAGTCCGCGGATGCGGCAGGCAACGTGATCGGCTCGTACGGTCTCAAGGACGCCGACGGGAGGGTCAGGGTGGTCACGTACGTGGCTAACCAAGATGGCTTCCAGGCAAACGTCCAGTCGAACGAGCCCGCGCTGCCCCAGCAGCAACCAGGACTCGGGGCTGGTATTACTCAATGGCCTATTCCTCAAGGTCACGTGCACGGACACAATCCCGGGGCACATCCTGCAACAACTGGAACCACGTCACATCGGGGCTCTTGGGCAGCCAGTGGTAGTCCTCACGTCGCATCGGGACACGCCGATGTAAGAATCGCTGCCATAGCGACCGTTATCGATTTGAGCAGGATTATGCTGTCTCAAAGACAAAGGGAATCATCCAATACTTTTAAATCAATTACTAAGGTTCGAAGCTGTCTTCTCAGTCATAAAATCAGGCTAACTTCAACAGAAGCCACATCGGGAAGACACTCAATACTGCATCTCATGAGATCGATGCAGTGTAGCGTAAGCCATTGATAGTTTCCACCATCTATAAGTAGGGAACAAGAAAGACGGCTCGTTCAATGCCCACCAATAATATTACCGTGCTGAAAACAGATTTTATAGCCGGATAGAAGATGAACTAGCGTCACTCAATGGACGAGCCCTTGTTTCTACTGCAGTTAACTTCATACGGAGACGGCTAGCTTCAGATTTTTGCAGTTTCGGTTCGAGTGATTCATCTTGAGTACATTCTCAGTTATGATGCATTTCAACGTTATATTAGGCAGGCAATTAATGCACCGCTATCGCTCACGCTTAATTGCTTTTGGACAACATGTAATGAGAATCGTTGTGTGCATAAAATATTCTTAGCTTACGCTGGAAAAACTTGGACCGCTTATTCCTGTAACAAGGAATATTTCAGTCCCTTTTAAATATTTTTGCAAATGAATAAAAACACACGCAGTATAGAGGAAGTACATATTTGTTAAAATAGCATTCTTGAAAAAGATAAGTGAAACAAAATTTGCAATGTCCACACAACACCACAAAAGTGTAATTACTAATTGAGTTTACTTTGTACCCGCAAAACATGAGAACGAATGACTTACCAGTTCGATTTAAATATAAGAACTTAGTTAATTTGGTTTCCTCCACAGGCTGCCGGTGGCGCATCGTACATCTTTTCATATGACGCGAGTGCGGCCGGAGGCCCCTTCCAGCAGGAGATAGGAGACGTCCTAGGTAATAAGAAAGGAATTTATGGTCTACCAGGCCGAACGGTGAATTACGTCGCCGATGCGGGCGGATTCCGCTCCAGCGTCCAGTCCAATGAACCGGGTGTTGACAACTCCAAGAGCCCCGCAGACGCAGTCTTTACAGGGAGTCCTTCTGCCGTCGTACCGCCTCCTTATCCATCTGCATCGTCCGGAAACCCGGAAGATGGGAATGGGCTCGTGTTCCCGCCTCCGTACCCAGGAGGCACCGGTGGAGCTGCCGCCGGTGGACCGGATTCAGTGGCGACCGGCTACGGTACCGAAGATGTGAGCTCATGTGGCGTACTTATGTTGCTTCACTAGTTATTTCTACGCAATGCATGTATTTGGTGGTTAAGTGGATTTCCAGGAAATCTAGCTTGCATCGTCTAGTTGAGGGTATCCGTAGAGCTGGGTTTCTTGTTTCTGCGCCTGTTTCCCTGATTAGGAAAGAGCGAAAGAAAGGAAGAGAGGAAAAGACAAGACGCTAACTAGAGCGTTTCCGTCTTGCCACGCTGCACAAGGTGAGGGGACAGGGAGTTAGGCTAGAACCAGTGGTAGTTAAGCACAGGGAAGGCGTTTCCATTATGGGAGTTCACACACGCCAGTAGATAGCACAAAAAGAAACAAAGAAAAAAACAACGGCTGTAATGCTTGTACAGGCATCTGCAGTGGTGGTGTGCTCTTTTCCGATGCTGTAGCATTCTGTCTTCCTGCAGAGGGCGGTCGCTCCAGTGATTGAGCGCGATATAGAGCGATCGTATATGCACATGGTACTACGGTTGCGGTTGTACACACGGTACACAGTTGCCCAGAATAAGATCTATGGTTTCCGCGCAAACTCTGTGCCAACAGGCTGCAGTGTAGGCCATTCTCATACGGAATGCGTAAGCATTTGTGAACGCCACTCCTTACCACAGCCTACACAATAGGGTCGCGTCTCCTCTGTGCAGTCTTAATGGAAATCGAGGGCTCAATCTAGGATCGAGGGAGTATGGTGAAGTCCAATTACCTGAAGTGCATACCTGAAGTGCAGTTAATTACAAACAGTTCTGATGGATTTGCATGCAAATATGTGGAGCTTTATCGCAGCGTCTGCTCTAGATAGTGAGATTGAGAGATTGTGGTCTCCTGCATGGGCTAATCGAGCCGCTTCTGCACGCTAACTTACGATAATAGTACACTCCCTTTGTGGTCCTTGTAATGTCACACACTAGCTCGTCATGCTGGCGCCGCCGAAAAGCACACAGTTGGCAATGGAGTGACGGCTTTGAGTCGCACAATATTGACAATTTTTCCGCTTTCTTGTCATCAATAAAACGCGGTACGACATAAAGGACTGCAAATTCTGCGGCCGTCGGCGTTGTCATGTCATATTCCTTTAACTTCATGGTGGGGACTTTTGTTGGGATGAGGATAGCTGCGGTATAACTGTTCGGTAGGACAGTGCCGTCGTTGGATACGTGCGTGCAGTCTCGGTACTGCACATGTAATCTAAGCTGCTTGAGACCTGGCGACGAGGAATCCATTTATTCCGAACACCAGGTACCTTGAGGTTGATTTGCGGCTGAATAAGTTACCGGGAAAGTCGAAGGTCCCCCTGCAGATGGTAAGCAGGAGGATACCTGAAGGTGCGGGAATGCCTTTGAGCAAAACGAGGTACGGGGCCTCTCTCCAGTTAGAGAGGCTATATGTTGTCACGGGGTCCTGGTGATGGCGCCTCGTGTGTGCCCTCAGCGTTTCAACTGTAATATTGGTCTCGATAACGAGCTCTGCAGCGATTGCGATAGTTGCCGCTGTTAACGTGCTACCAGGAAAACCTAGACAAATCCAGAATGCCTGAGCCTGAATGCTGAGTATCGTATGTAAGCTTGTTTTTCTTGCGCTGATCAGTGGTCATTGACAGAAAGCCGAGAAAGTGCACCCAATATTATTGCGGCATAGAGGTCACGGACATTTTAAAGCTTTTCCCGGCAAGGAAATTACGTGTAAACCAATTGTTCATCTTTTAATCTCTGGGAGATCTTTATCAATTACGGCGACTAACGCTTTGCGTGGTCCATCGTGTATGGTATTGTTTTTTCACTGAATAGTATACTGTAGTATGTCATGAGTTTACGACTTAAACACCACAGATGTCCATTTCGGGAATGAAATTTCGAGGCCTTGATCGCGGAGGTAAAGTATAATCCGAGTCGCAGCTTTCTAGAGTCTCGCCTGTAACCATGTTACACTAAACACTCATGTACCGTTATCATTAGCATATGTTGGTAATGTTGTTTGGAAGGTGATCAAGGACACCAATCAGCTTGAAATTGAACTTAGTGGAGTTCGTTACACCACTGGCAAACGTCACAGGAGGTATGATGCGAAGTTGGGTCGGACTCGGGGCTGTTTGGATCTGACCGCTGGTACGATCTGTTGGGAACTCGGCGCTGACGCCCGTGGTTGTACCTGGGTCGCAAGCCCCAAGGGTAGCGTTGGCCTGGCGGCCTGGGGTACAACTGGAAGCATCCGAAGGTCCCGGCAAAGCATGAGTCGACTGGTAACAACGAAACAACTTGTTTATTTTAACATCGCAAAGAGTTGGCGGTCAGGTTTGACCGAAGTAGAGAGACGGGAGAGCACTTCACTCAACAGGAGAAATCGGAGCCCTCCTCTTTGGCGTCCGGGGGCAGCTGTTTTTATACTCTCGCAGTTGAGGGCAAGAAGGAACCCCTCAAAAGACGAGCACGTGAATGTACAATGGGCTAATGGTGACGCACACTGTCGTAGCGCTGCCGTAGCACCATGTTGAGCACGATCTCGTAGCACCCTGTCGTGGCGCTGCCGGTCGGACACAATGACTGTAATGAGAGGGTGGTCCCTGCTTTGGCATCGCCTGTTTCGGGCATAATGACTGGAACGAGATCCCTGCTTTGGCATCGCCTGTTTCGGGCCCAATAACTGGAATGAGATCCCTGCTTTGGCATCGCCTGTTTCGGGCACAATGACTGGAACGAGATCCCTGCTTTGGCATCGCCTGTTTCGGGCCCAATAACTGGAATGAGATCCCTGCTTTGGCATCGCCTGTTTCGGGCACAATGACTGGAATGCGAGGATGATCCCTAGGCGGTCGCATCGCCGCAGTCGCGCCTGGAAACACCTGGCGATGAGTGTTGCGGCGACGACGATCGGGCCAAAATGTCTGCCGCCCCGCCGCAGTCGCGCCGGCAAAACCACGTGTCGCAGGCGAAACGCAACAGACTGCCCCGCCGGGGGAAGGAGATCCCGATGGACAGGGGACTGCATCCGCTGTCCGGAGGGATGTCGCTCGATGATGCTCATAACCGAAGTCGGGCGTCCCTTGACGTTTCTTGAGCGCAGCGCACAGAGAAGGCCTCGTTCTCTCGTTCAGGTTCGCACGGGACACTGCAAAGTGACTTCGGGAGAGTTCACATTTTTGTTCTCGTTCCCGGCAAGCGTTAGAACTACGCTGAAACTCAACCGCTCAGTCAGCAAGCACGGCACAACCCTCACTAAGCCCTGCCAGGCTCTTTCCCCTTTTTATACCACTGCCTAGTTCCTTACAGTAGTCTAGCATCACTCAGAACGCGTCCACAAATTGAAAAATTGCACTAGAAAGCATATCATCACTTTGAAACACTAAACAAAAGCAATATGTTAAAAAAAAAATCCTGCCTCAGGAAGAAAAACATCAGTAACAAACAATTTTGAGGCTGATTCCTACGTTAGGGGCTTCGACTTAAGCCATCGGCGTTACCGTTGAGACTCCCCTTTTTGTAACGCACCTCAAAGGAATATTGTTGTAAAGCGAGGCTCCAGCGCAGGAGGCGGCCATTTTTGGGAGAGATGGTCTGCAGCCATTGGAGAGGGCAGTGATCCGTCTCAATGATAAACCTCGAGCCGGCTAGATAGCATGACAATTTCTGAACGGCCCACACGAGACATGCACACTCTTTCTCGGTGGCGCTATACGCCTGCTCACGACTGGTCAGCTTACGACTAGCATACAGGACGGGGTGTTCTACTTCTCCATTTTCCCGTTGGCACAGTACAACGCCCATGCCTCGCTCACTAGCATCGCACTGAACAACGAACCCTTTTGTATAGTCTGGCGATCGTAGCACAGGCTGGCTTGTTAGGGCACTCTTTAGGGCGCTAAAAGCTCTTTCCTTGGTCTCGTCCCAGACGACTGTTTGAGGCTCTGTCTTTCTTAGAGCATCCGTCAGGGGAGCCGCGATATCAGAGTACCTAGGGATGTACCTCTGATAGTAGCCGGCGACACCTAAGAACGACCGAATATCGGTCTTGGTGCGCGGTTGCGGAAAGTCTCGCACAGCGGCCACTTTTATTTCAGAGGGGCGGCGACGACCCTGACCAATCACGTGACCGAGGTAGACAACCTCGGCCTGTGCTATCTGGCACTTAGGAGCCTTGACTGTCAAGCCCGCTTCGCGCAGGCGGGTTAGCACTGCCCGCAAGTGTGCCATATGCTCAGACCAGGATGCGGAGAATATCGCTACGTCGTCTAGATACGGTAAAGCGAATTCTTGCTGTCCCCGCAACACTTTATCCATGAGGCTTGAAAAACAGTATGGCGCGTTCTTCAAACCAAAACTCAACACTTTAGGACGGAATGTTCCCATTGGTGAAATGAACGCCGCATACCTACTAGCCTCTTCTGTAAGTGGAACCTGCCAATAACCCCTGACAAGATCTAGGGTGGAAATAAACTGAGCGCTACTAACTTTCTCAAGGCGCTCCTCGATGTTAGGGATCGGATAAATTTGATCCTTAGTGATGGAATTAAGCCTGCGGTAGTCGACGCAAGGACGAGGTTCCTTGCCCGGTACCTCAACTAAAATCAAAGGGGAGGTATAATCACTCTCACCTGCCTCAATAACACCGAGCTGTAGCATTTTCTTTACCTCAGCCTCCATAATATCGCTCTGGCGGGGTGACACCCGATACGCCTTGGATCGTACTGGCTCTGTGGAGGTAAGTTCTATATCATGAGTAAGTACAGAAGTCCTACCAGGCCTCTCAGAGAACAGACCTTGAAACTCTCGTAATAGCTGGTGTAGTTCGGTTTTCTGCTCAGGCGACAGCGGTGCTTTACTGATAAGGTCACTAATGACTTGACCGGTGTCTTCCCTGTTCGTCACTGAGCCTAGTCCCGGAAGCTCGACCGGAAGCTCTTCAGGAACGTTTACCATCATGCACACCACTGCTTCCCTTTGTCTATAAGGTTTGAGCAGATTACAGTGGTAAACTTGCTGTGCTTTCCGCTTTCCTGGCAGACTTACCACGTAGTTAACGTCCGACAGTTTCTGAACAATTCGTGCTGGGCCCTCCCACTGCACGTCTAGTTTGTTGTTTAGCGATGTGCGCAATATCATGACCTCATCGCCCACCTCAAAACGACGGGCCCTGGCTGTCCGATCATAATAAACCTTGGCCCTCTGCTGGGCCTTTGCCATTGCTTCACCTGACAACTCCTGTGCCCTTCTTAAGCGTTCGAGGAGCTTAAGCACGTACTCCACCACGACTGGGTCGTCGCCCCTACCTTCCCACGATTCTCGAAGCATGCGAAGCGGAGATCGAAGCGAGCGACCGTACACCAGTTCAGCTGGCGAAAACCCCGTAGCTGCATGCGGCGCGGTCCGTAAAGCAAACATCACCCCAGGCAGACACAGCTCCCAGTCAGTTCGATGTTCAAAACACAACGCTCTCAACACGCGCTTCATGACGGAGTGGAGCTTCTCAACGGAATTCGACTGTGGGTGGTACACTGAGCTGTGTAACAGCTTTACCCCACACCTTTCGAGAAAAGTTGTCGTCAAAGCGCTAGTAAACACTGTGCCCTGATCTGATTGAATTTCTGCAGGAAAACCAACTCGCGCAAATATGGACAGTAGTGCATTGACTATCTCAACTGAGCTGAGTTCTTTAAGCGGCACTGCTTCAGGGAACTTTGTCGCTGGGCAGATCACAGTCAAAATGTGTCTGTACCCCGTGGCTGTTACCGGCAGAGGTCCCACAGTATCAATAACGAGCCGTCTAAAAGGCTCCGTAATGATAGGTACCAATTTCAACGGCGCCCTCGATTTGTCCCCTGGTTTGCCCACCCGCTGACAAGTGTCACATGTCCTCACGAAATGGTCTGCGTCCCGAAAACACCCTGGCCAATAGTACTCTTGCAAGAGACGGTCCTTAGTTTTCTTAACTCCTAGGTGTCCGGACCACGAACCCCCATGTGACAAGCGCAACAGATCCTGACGATAGCATTGAGGCACGACCAGCTGATCGAACTCCACTCCTCTGCGGTCTAGATACTTCCGGTACAGGACTCCACCCCTTTCCACAAAACGCGCAGTTTTCCTGGCGATACCTTCTTTGACATTGCAGCGCACGTTTTCCAGGCTGCCATCCTTTTTTTGCTCGGCTATCAAAGCCGACCGGCTGACTTTTAGCAACCTATCAAGTCCGTCTGACGTAGGCGCGATCAGCAAATCAGTAGATAGCTCTTCTAACTTTCCCGTGTCGGGCATTTCTTCTCCAGTATCTGGCGCCTCTAACGTTACAGACTCAAGTTTATTCAGTTCGGGCGTGCTCGGAATATCAGCTTGCTGCGCCTCTGACCCTTTTTCGTTGTTTGATAACGTCGGCCCCGCAACTACCGCCTTTGCAGCGAGCTCCCGAACCTTCGATCTGGTTAAGGCCTGAACACTAGCTTCACCAAACAAAAGCCCCTTCTCGCGCAGGAGGTGATCGGACCTGTTTGAAAATAGGTACGGGTACTGGGGTGGCAGCATAGATGACACTGCCGCCTCCGTCTCAAGCGCTCCGAAAGGTCCTTCAATAAGCACTTTTGCTACCGGCAGACACACGCTATGAGCTTCCACGGCTTGCTTGATCCATGCGCACTCGCCCGTGAACATATGGGGTTCTACGTAAGACGGGTGAACTACATCCATCGTAGCTGCGGAATCGCGAAGCACTCGGCACTCTTTCCCGTTCACGAGGAGGTCTCGCATGTAAGGCTCGAGAAGCTTCATGTTCTCGTCAGTGCTGCCTATTGAAAAAAACACAACTTTTGGTGTTGTTTCCGGACACTGCGCCGAAAAGTGACCCGGCTTCTGGCACGTATAACACAAGCGCGCTCGCCTCATCTCGAACCGCTTTCTGCGTTTGGCTGCCGCCGTCTCTTTACGTTTGGTCGGACCGCTTTCGCTCGCATCCGCACTACGCGTGTCCCCCTTTAATCTCATGGGCGTGAACTTCGGCCTCTCAAACTTCGAGCCAAATTCACCCTTTTGACCGTCCTTAGCTCCGCGAGCTCGACGCGTCACAAACTCCTCGGCTAGCTCAGCGGCTCTAGCCACCGTACTCACGTCTGGCCTATCCAAGACCCAGTATCGCACGTTCTCCGGTAACCGACTATAAAACTGTTCTAGCCCGAAACACTGCAGAACTTTATCGTGGTCACCAAACGCTTTCTCTTCTTTGAGCCACTCCTGCATGTTCGACATAAGCCTATACGCAAACTCTGTATATGACTCACTTCTGCCTTTCTCATTTTCCCGAAACTTCCGACGGAACGCCTCCGCAGACAGCCGGTACTTTTTTAGCAGACTCGATTTTACTTTGTCGAAATCCTCTGCTTCCTCTCTATCCAAGCGAGCGACTACGTCGGCCGCCTCGCCGGGTAACAAAGTGAGCAAGCGCTGTGGCCACGTTTCCCGAGAGAACCCCTGCTTCTCGCACGTTCGCTCAAAGTTAACCAGGAACAAACCAATGTCCTCTCCAAGCTTAAACGGCCGCATCAGGTCAGTCATTTTGAACAATACGCGTTCTCCTGCACCGTGTGCCTGACTTCCATTACGAGCGCGTTCCATTTCTACCTCAAGACGCTTCATTTCCAAAGCGTGTTGACGGTCACGCTCTTGTTGCTCTCGCTCTTTCTGTTCTTTACGTTCACGCTCTTCTCTTTTTGCAGTCTCTCTCTCTTCAATGGTCTCAAGGCATTCCGACAGCTCGTCATCCTCAGCCTCTAACTCAAGAATAGCCTTTATCAGTTCCGGTTTTCTTAGTTTGTCTGAGACATCCAGACCCAACTCTCTTGCAAGCTCCAACAATTTCGGTTTGCGCAACGACTTCAAATCCATGGCTGCTCTGAATGCTGCTTTCTCTACTGCCTATTATTGTCTTGCCGCAACTAACCCGGCAGCAACGACAACCACAATTACCAGCTCTGTTTCTGACACTAACAAAAAGCCTGGCAAAGCTCAGAAGAAGAAAGTCCCGCACTCACCAAACCTCGCAGGCAGGAATTCCGCGCAGTCGTTCCGCTGCAGGCAACCAGTCGTCACACAGGGCTCGTTGCACTGCTCCCGGATCGTCGATGAGCTGCTCAGCATACAGTCAACTGCATCTCTTCGCTGCTGGCCTCCGTTGTCGCGATCTCACCGCTGGCAGACAGTTGTTTGAAGTCGTAGGCGATCTCACCGCTGCCAACCAGATATTTGGGATCGGACCGCTGGTACGATCTGTTGGGAACTCGGCGCTGACGCCCGTGGTTGTACCTGGGTCGCAAGCCCCAAGGGTAGCGTTGGCCTGGCGGCCTGGGGTACAACTGGAAGCATCCGAAGGTCCCGGCAAAGCATGAGTCGACTGGTAACAACGAAACAACTTGTTTATTTTAACATCGCAAAGAGTTGGCGGTCAGGTTTGACCGAAGTAGAGAGACGGGAGAGCACTTCACTCAACAGAAGAAATCGGAGCCCTCCTCTTTGGCGTCCGGGGGCAGCTGTTTTTATACTCTCGCAGTTGAGGGCAAGAAGGAACCCCTCAAAAGACGAGCACGTGAATGTACAATGGGCTAATGGTGACGCACACTGTCGTAGCGCTGCCGTAGCACCATGTTGAGCACGATCTCGTAGCACCCTGTCGTGGCGCTGCCGGTCGGACACAATGACTGTAATGAGAGGGTGGTCCCTGCTTTGGCATCGCCTGTTTCGGGCATAATGACTGGAACGAGATCCCTGCTTTGGCATCGCCTGTTTCGGGCCCAATAACTGGAATGAGATCCCTGCTTTGGCATCGCCTGTTTCGGGCACAATGACTGGAACGAGATCCCTGCTTTGGCATCGCCTGTTTCGGGCCCAATAACTGGAATGAGATCCCTGCTTTGGCATCGCCTGTTTCGGGCACAATGACTGGAATGCGAGGATGATCCCTAGGCGGTCGCATCGCCGCAGTCGCGCCTGGAAACACCTGGCGATGAGTGTTGCGGCGACGACGATCGGGCCAAAATGTCTGCCGCCCCGCCGCAGTCGCGCCGGCAAAACCACGTGTCGCAGGCGAAACGCAACAGGGCTAACAAAAAAGAAAATCGCGAAGAGGGCTAACAGTATGTCTAGTGAAACATCTGAGCACCTACACCAACGATCTCCCAGAATAACGAGCATGGCTTAGTATTTCATGCAGTCATGATTTTTGGACGTTTAAAAAGGGTGGTACATGAAGAATCATTATTCCTATTCCGTATCCCATGGCAGGCTTCAGGCGTGGCCACTTATTGATTGATAATATAATCTGCCTTGTGACCTACATTCACCACGAAAAAGGCTGTAAGTGTCTGTGCGGTGCTTCATTGTTCGAATTTGTAAACGACTGGAGTGATATCTGAAGACGCTAATATTAGTGAAAGCTGTCGGACAGGCATGACACGTTCGGTAAAACATGGGAGATGCAACTTATCTGCGCGTTTATCTCTTCCGTAAAAGAGGCAACCAAAGTAGAAAATCGCACCTAGCCTATCTAATGCACGTTCGGTTGGTTGTGTAGTGGCAGCAGGTAAATTGCATAACACTACACGATGTATTGAGAGAGTATGGATTGCTGATGATCATTTAACCAAGGTAGACATATCTATAGATACTGTTATGGCCAAGTATTCTTGGTAACTCGTCATGGAACATCCGTTAGGTGCCAAAGGTCTCCGACCAAGCAGTGGGCACATGATACCGATAAGTATATGGACAACTGTGGCCCTATAGTCATTCCTGTCATGTCTTGTTATGAGTGGCCTTCCGACTCTAGTACAAGAGCACTTTTTCATCTATAGCTGAGACGTTGGTTTACACCTCGTGTTACTAACCTGCATGAAGAAGTCTTTTCAGTTGTGCTCGGAATCTGATTGACTCCTTTCTGTGGTGGCTCTCAGGCGTCGGGACCACAAGATCCAGCAAATGTTGACGTCACCAAACGACCCGAGCCAGCCGGAATAGGTACGGGGACAAACGCTTATAAGGGCTATCTGTAAAGGCCTGTCGTACAACAGTTTTGCAGGTCGGGGACGCAGGGTTTTTGCTGTTTTCCTTACTTCTTTTTGGTAATGCTAAAATAATACTCAGTACCTGCGTGGGTCTTACGCCTTGCTTTCTTTCAT
The DNA here is from genome assembly GCF_050947875.1 of Dermacentor variabilis. NCBI lineage: Eukaryota > Metazoa > Arthropoda > Arachnida > Ixodida > Ixodidae > Dermacentor > Dermacentor variabilis. The sequence goes on from NC_134573.1 coordinate 134,406,476, forward strand.
TCCTTTCATGCTGCTTTACCATCCTATATATATAATGTCAGACAAACATGGGTCTTTTTATAGATGCCGCCACACTATAGAATTATTTAGGAAACAAACATGAATTCATGCACTCGTGTTGTAATGCAAAGTCTATGCGTAGGCGGCTGAATTTGACGGTGCAGTTAGGACAGATACGGGGAGTGGCTGCGGCCGCGCTGGACAATGTCACGGTTTCATGTTGATATTTTGCGCGTCGGCGTTGGTGCGTGACGCCATTCAGAGGTGTAACTATGGTGGTCAAGGACATTTCATATCGCTGACAGGCTGATCTTAGTGACGATATGGAGGAATTCGCAAAGCTCATGCTGTATGGTTCGCTGAAGACATGGAACTAAATGCAGCATTGACGACCTTGACGGTGACAGCAGCAACTGCAACACTTTAAGTCGCACTTTTAAGTGTAAGGGTAGAGTTCCGTGACAGATTGTACGGTCACGTTGTGGTAGGCAATGACTTTCACTTTTGCGCAGCTTTGGTGTTTTCCGGCCCTCCCGGTTCGCCTCCCTCAGGAGCTGCGCTCTTCCCGCCGGTGAGTCAAGGTGCAAGAGCACCAACGATTCCTGTTGCCCCGGTAGGCGGTGCATTTCCAGCGCCACCCGGAGCCACGGGACCCGTAGACACTGGGTATAGCCAGCAAGACGTAAGTGTCGTCATGGAACGCTTAAACGTTAACGTATAGAAAAGGCAGACCAGTGGCGCGTGATCTTGCGGAATCGCTATTTCTTCAAAAAGTTGCTTGACATATTCTGTCGCTCAAAGAGTGTAATGGTGGGGTCAAGCAGGCGGATCTATCGTCACATTTTTATAGCCTTTGCTACAAATTACTCGGGGCTCTTAGCAGAATTTATCATTCAGAGTCAAGACTGTTGTCCGCTTGGGTTGTGACGCTGTTTGAGAAGTAACTTTCGAAATTTTCTTTGCACAGAACGCGTGCTTCTTTTTCACAGTAAATTTGCCGATGTTTGCCAACTGGTCTGATTTTAACACTAGTCTGTCTATAATTTCACCAAAGGTCCAGAATCCTGACTTAACTAACTTGGTATAGGCATTTGACTCCGATGAAGGCTTCTATAGTCGCTGCAACCACCGCTACAGCACGGAAGGGCGAGACACTTCACTTGCCGCTTTCTAGAACTATTCAATCATGCGGAAGCTTTTTTTTTTGTGTCGCTGTCAGCAACGTTACACTGGACTAAAAAAAAAACATATGATGACTTTATTAGGCGCCTATATATGTTAACTTGTTTTATGCATGAAACTTAGTGGTCTTGGTCACCGAGAAAGAAAATGCGTGCCCTGAAAAAGCTCCAAATCTGAAATCTGCCAAAATTCGTTGCGAGGTAGTTGCTGCGGTAAACGCAGGTGACGTGCCGCCTCCTCTATTTCATCCCCGTAACTTTAAAACGACCCTGCGATTTTCTATCCTTAGCAGTAGGGAATTGATTTTCCAGGAACTACGAAATTATAAGTGAGTGCTACAACTAAACGATACCTTTTTTTCCGGGAACTATAACGTTTCAGGGTTCTGGAGCGTACAACTTCGCTTACGGAAACGGCCAAATCGAAGGACCATGGCAGCAGGAGTCTGGAGACGCTGCGGGCAACAAAGCGGGATCGTACGGCCTCAGAATCGACGACGGCACATTTCGCACTGTCAATTACGTCGCTGGAACCCAGGGCTTCAGAGTCAGCGTAGACACGAACGAACCAGGAGTGGACGGTGCCCAGAGCCCGGCCGACGTCATCGGCAACAAGAGTCCGGGGCCAGAGGGAACGGTGCCAGGCGGTGGGTCCTCGGGCCCCAATGGCGGCACTCAACCCACAGGTACGAATGGCATGCCCATTTCCCCTCGACTTCTGAGTTAAGGCAGCGCGACGCCAGATCTGGAGCGGTGCTTCTTCAGTTAAGTTGTCATTTTACTGCGGATGTCTCTGACGTTTCGGATAGTCTTATTTTGTCTGTAATAATTGATGACGCAATTCCTTTCCCTCTATACAGTGGGTGAGCAAGGGAATCCATAGGCTCCATATTTACCCTTGTCTCTTACTCCTACTGCTAATCTCTTAAAGCAACAATTTTGCAATGATACTTTAGTCAAGGTTTCTTGCTCTGAAACAGTGCCCTTATCGTGCTCCTGTCGTTTTTCCAACTTTCCCGCAGAACACGCAAAAAATACACCGTGTTTTCGTATTGACTCGTTCACAGCACGTCATTGTAATAGGAGGGATAGCTGGGTGAGCTGGTATTCTAATATCGAAAAAAAAGAAAGAGATCGCAAAAACGACGAGAAACGAAGAAGATGATACCACACGTTCTCACTCCCAAGTGAATTTTCATTGCAAGCACAAAAATATGCAGGATGTCCCAACTATCATGCACCAAAATTTAAATATATGCAAATGCCACGTAGCTGGACAGAAGCAAGCTTATGTCGTTTGCCGTCGCTTGAAGATGCTCCGATTATTTTTTTGCATTTAGCCTAATTACATAAGTAGTCTAAATTAAATAAAGAACGTCTCAAATATTGTAATTAGATGAAAAGTGTCAACGAGAAAATTGTAGAGCAACATGAAAAACTCCCGATACAGCTTTCTGCTGCTCAGTACGTGCTACACAAAAGTGTTGTTCCGAGTGTGAAAGAAGCCCACGAATACACGCAAAATTGCCGCTCGAGTGGCTGCTCGAGGCACTTGGCATGTCATCTTTTGGTACCCATATTCAGAAAAACTGGCACACCAACGAAATTGTCTTGCTCTAAATGTATTGCAACACTACACGAAGGCCTTTCTTTCCACTTTCCACACATCGATGTCTTCCCTCTATGCTTAGAAAGCAAATGATGGAAACAGAAGGAACCCACCCGAATCGTATGCAGTTTCATGCTGCTGAATTCAGGAGAGCTCTAAATGCAATCGCATTCTTTTTGGCCGTGACGCTCGAAGTGACACGAAATTTGCTCCAAAGATTTCTGGAGATGATTCGGGGTAGGTAAGTTCTGTAGTTCTGTACCTGCAAAAATGTGCCGCATTCTGTGATAAATATGAAATCTGAATGCATCGTAATCCCGCCACAGAGGCAGGTCAGCGTAAGTCGGATACTTAACTCAAATAGGAAAGCAAGCAAAAAAAGAGAGAAGAAAACGAAAAATGAGATCACGATGCTTGCGTGGCCATGTGAGATCACACGTGCAGAACGCTAAGGCGGTAACCACACCAATTACATCTGTGTTGAACAACGGAAGCACTTACTGCAGTCGTGTTTATTGTTATCCGTACGTGTAATTCACCAATTCATTTATGATTTTCATTCCATCATTTTCATATTATATAACACTTGCCCAGTACAGAAAAAAAGCTTGCTTTGCTCTACTCTATTCCCTCCCGAAATAAGATTATCTGTGTAGTCACTTAGGTAAAAGTGATCACCGTATTCGATTCATTGGGGCAACGTGGTATAGTCATGGACCATCGGTTAGATTTTTGTGCAGAAAGAAATTAGGCACACGGTGGCGCACAAAGGAAAAAGAAAGGTTACTCGGAGGAAAATATTTCTCGCTCATGTAGAGAAAAGGACTACATTTCTTTAATTAATGAGACAACATTTCTTTGAGTTAATTCTTCCTTGAGTTAATGAGCTTCCTCTCATGCTCGCTGCATCAGTGAATTCTCCGACATCGTCGCGTCGCTCGCGGTTATACAAAAAAAGGAAAATGCGCAGTGTTTTTCAACTTCTACAAAACCGAAATCCGCTTCGCCTCCTCTTGTGCCTCTTCCACCACTGCAGGTGCTGGTGGCCTTCCTGGAGTTCAAGGACAGGCAGTCATTCCTGCTGCTCCTGTGGGTCCCGCGATAATAGGACTCCCAGGAGTGTCATTGGTTCCTAGGCCTGCCGGTTTCCCTGGTGTTCAGGAACAGGCTGTCGTCCCTGTTGGTTCAGTGGGCGCTGCCGGGTCCAGACTGCCAGCGGTGTCCTGGGTTCCTGGGACTGCCGGATTTTCCGGGATTCGCGGTTCTCCAAGGGGTCCAGGGGCACCAGGTCTGAACGTGCCAGTGCCCACGGGCGATGTAGTCTTCACCTCTCCATCGCTCGGTGTAAGTCACAATCAAATGTACGTATGTATTAAAGTAATGGAATGTATGCTCACTGAAGCAGAGCTATAGCAGCCCCATCGCATAAAGAGAAACAGAAGCAGCGGTCACTCGCTGAGTGGTCCGAGAACTTCTGAAAAAGGTGGCTCCCTCAGGATTTATATTCTTCAGTGACAGATACTTTGTAGAAATAGGAATGCAGAAACTTGATTCCTTCTCCACATTGCTCTCGAAACAGCAGTCGCTTTCCAATGTTTTTCCAGCTGGTCGGTTATACTAATCTCCTGGTGCAGCTGACCGCATCTGCTGCTGCAGTAGACGCATGAGCCAGTACTGCTGGAAAGGAAACGCTGTTCGTGCCATATAACAGGTCAATATAGCAGCGCATCTTGTTGACGATCATGCTTTCTTCATCTAAATTGAGAGCCGCGCCTAGTAATAAAAGATGTAGTTCCTTCATTTGTGTCCTAAAAGTGGTTTAAGAAATTATATGGGGACAGAACTCGCCACTGAGGGAGCAACTGATGATCAGAAAGCAGTTACTGAGCACAGTTCAGCCATAATGTCTTGACGAGCAATGATGATTAAGCATTCCGGTTTTATTGTTACCACAGGATACCTTACCGAGAAAAAATGCATTTGCAAAACTCTTAAAAGAAGTCTGAATCCCTCATAAGAAATCTGTGATTGATTCTAAACTTTCTAAACTACGCATACATTGACATCTATTAACCCACATCATCAGCACTAATTACGTAATACTCAATCAGTATGATATATATACCAACCATTTTTATTTGCAGAACGAATGACGCGCATCACGAGGAAAATAAACTACCCTTTGTTTCTTTATCTTTCTCCATTTAGCCCGCTGGCGGCTACAGTTTCGGCTACAGTGGTGGGCCCGGAGGTGCCTTTCACCGTGAAGCAGGTGACGCTTCAGGGTCAAAGACTGGTATCTACGGCTTCAACGGCCAGGGTGGCGCTGTTCGCACAGTGAACTACGTCGCCGACAACGCTGGGTTTCGAGCCAGGGTCCAGAACAATGAGCCGGGCGTCGACACATCCCAGTATCCTGCCCACGTTTCCCTTAGTTCACCCGGAGGCGTGGCCGTGATACCAGCAACTTCATCAGTCCCAAACACACCACATACTACGCATCACGCGATCCCTGGAGGACACGCCCACGCGGGTACTGCGCACGCACCTTCAGGGGCCGGCGGGAGTTCAGCGGGACCCTGGAGTCCAGGAAATGTTTGGCCTGAGTTGAGCCAAAATCATGGACCGGGTGGCTTTTCTTACAAAACCGAAGTCCTCGGTCCACATCAGAGCGTCACCGAAATTCACCAATATTAACAGTGAAAAAAAAAGAGGACTATACATATTCACCAGCGGGTGTTATTTGCTCAATGTTGTGATATATGCTGACATAAATTTTGTCCAGATGTGTGGTGTCAACAAGCATGCCGAGGCAAGGCTTTCGGCATGTATTGACGTTTCGCAAAGTTATGATACCTAGCTAGAAAGACAATTGAAAGTCAAGTAGGACGAGTGAGGAAACGTTACGAGAGAGGAGAGGAGTTGGGAGTGGGGAGTCAGTTCGAGCGCATGAGTGTGTCTTCGCGTTTGGATCTTGCGGCTTTGAATCCTTCGATCGTGAGTATTCTCTGTTGTCTGATAGTACTACAATTCGTCAACTGCAAGATCCGAATCAAGTTTCTTTTATGAGCTTTGCCTTCAGCGATCAGATTGTAGCATAAATATGAAACGTTAGCGGGTAGGACACAAGTGCGCAGAAGGCGGTTGTGATGTGCGTGTTTTCACCAAAGTATGTCGTCATTAGCAGATGCGGGTCACGGTAACAGGGAGAAACTCGGTTGCTGATAGCTGTGATGTGAGTGTGATGTTGACAAATTGGGCGTTGTAAAAAATTTGACAATCAATGTCGCTGCTTCTTGCAAATCGTCGAGGGTAACATTTATTAAGACTTGGTGATTTGCCATCAGATCCAGTACTCTAGACTTTAGTGACAACCTCGATCGTGGCTGCTTCATGCTACGTTCGGACACCACATCAGTGCATTCAACGAAAGCGAGCATTCGTGACTCGGTCTTTCAGTCCCATCTGAGAATGAGGCAAGTGTGTTACTAGACTGAGCAAATTATATTCCTTTGCCACTTTTCCAATTTAATGAACATTGTATACCATACTTCTAAAGACTTTTCTGTGGGTCAATGCTTATTTGTGCTCTTTGTAATGTATAGACACGCGCACTTGATTCCTTACTTCATAACGCTAAAATGCTTTTTGAAGGGGACACTTAGCGTATCGTGTAGTATCATCCAGTGAAACTTGTCTGCAAAAGTCCAGTAAGTATTTGCGCTACCTCGTGCATTGACGTATGGGCACCTGCTCTGATTTGTGTGTTATGTGTGTTTTATTTTAGATGCAGGAAATGTGCTGCGTGTTTTGGATATTGGCGATTAGTCTACTGCCTGGCCTGCCATTTTCAGATCGCAAGAAACAAAAAGAGAAAGAATAGAGGGACAATAAATGAATTACCCAACATGAATGACTCACCTATATTTTTTGTCTATTGTGGGGGCGTTAAAAGCATCCGCACGCAGCACCAGCATAATCTTCCAGAGACTGCATCCTCACATGTGTCCGTATATCAGCTTAAAATTACGAGTATGTTAAAAATCTGACGTGGCTACTAACCATCTACGGCAGTACGACTGTACTTGGTATCGAGGAGTTTCCGTATGCAAGCATTGCAACCTTAACTTTACTGCTTGCAATGTCTGCTGCAATTTCTGCGTGCGTGCGTGCGTGCGTGCGTGCGTGCGTACATACATACATACATACATACATACATACATACATACATACATACATACATACATACATACATACATACATACATACATACATACATACATACATACATACATACATACATACATACATACATACATACATACATACATACATACATACATACATACATACATACATACATACATACATACATACATACGCCCGTACGCACACAAATGTAGTATTTTCGATATTGGTGGCATGCAACTTCCTGCATATGGAGAAAGAAGAGCAGGCAAAGCAGCCTCACTTTCTCACGCATTTGTTCGCGTAAAAACTTTGCATACATATAATGCCTGAGCATGTTTTGAATGAAAAGTTTAGAACATGAGGTGAGATAATGGTACTCTTCTTTTTAGGAAGCCGCGAAAAGCGCCATGTCATGTTGCGATGATAGACAAAAGATATTCGTGCTTATTGAGCAGTTTTTGTTCCAGAGATGCCCATTTGTCTTTAGGGCTTGTCGTGCTACTTCAGCACAGAACGGCAGCCGTCAGCGGTAGGCTTATTTGCTGCACGGTTATTGCGTATGGCTCATGTGCCAGTGTTGGTTAGGCAAACTGCTCTGGCACCGTCACTGCGGAAAATACACAGCATTTCTTTAAAATCTTTCGCCAATTAAAAAGGGATCACAATGCCAAATTTCTTCTAACGTACGAGGACACAAAGCAGGGATTAGCTACCTTTTTGGGTAGCTTGCCTTCAATCAACCTGCAAGAGCACAACTCCAATCAATCAATCAATCAATCAATCAATCAATCAATCAATCAATCAATCAATCAATCAATCAATCAATCAATCAATCAATCAATCAATCAATCAATCAATCAATCAATCAATCAATCAATCAATCAATTCATCGATCAAAAGTTATTGATACATCATGAGGAATAGGCACGAAAGTTTTGGAACATTAGTTCCCATTGGCTAGTGGCCGGCCTAGTGAAGAACATAGCAAACAGGTCAGTAGTGCAAATAACAACATTAAACATGAATGCTAAATACGGAAGGCTGTTCTTACGTTAAACTGTTAGGTAAACGGAATTCGCATGGCTGGTTCTGGCGATCCAGCAGGGACCAGCTATACCAATTCCGTTTACTCACCACGTGTTCTCACAGTTACATTTCAGCGATCCTCCTCCGTCCATAAAGCACGTGAAATGAATTATATTTTCGCCGCCATATCCGCTACTACTGACGTCAACTATTTCAAATCCCTTCGTACCACTTATTTATCATCAACTAATCAACATTTCCAAATGCTGTTCGTATGGTCACCCTTCATTTAATGCACCATGTTTTGAACTTTGAGGTATTAAAGATAAATAAATAAATAAATAAATAAATAAATAAATAAATAAATAAATAAATAAATAAATAAATAAATACGAGCTCACGTTCACTGAAAGGTCATCTTTGACCGTTTGCTACGATGCCTGCCAAGCAAGACAACAAATCTAATCTAAGTAATCCACCGAAAAGCCCATACATGCTGCCTTCCTTTTTTATTTTGTTTTCGCTTAATAAACAATTTTCCATCTTCCAGAAAAGAATTATGCAAAACAACAGTTCTGAGTTCAGCGCTCCTCATATTTCTCGTACTTGCGACGAAATTGGGAAAGTGCCACGAGGCCGATCCTTCATCACGAAAACTACATACCAGCCATATTAAAGTGAGGTCCGAAATAACATATCTACAGGAATCTTCATATCGAACACCGATGGTTTCAACTTCGATTCCCTGCTCACCTCACTGCAGGGACTCGCGAAACGTGAGAAAAATTTTCGAAAGCGTCCGCCAAGTGTTCTCCTGTTCCAAATAAATTGAAAGTGATATACTTCAAATCGCACACATACTATTATACATGCGCACTCACAGACTTCACACGCGCGCCGCAGTCGCGTATCGGCTGTCTCAAAGTCGACGGGCCGCCGGCGATAAAACCCAGTATTTAGTGCCAGCAGTCCTCGCCCATCGCATACAAATGGCGACCGCAACTGGAGCGAGAAGAGAAACCGCGCATAAAACTTTCCCACTGGCTTGCTGTATAGCGGCAATGGAGGAGGGACTGGTGCCTCTAGGGGGGCTACGTTTAAAGTCGAGATTTCTTAAGGCGTCACGGCCGATGCGATAAGCATCCGCTATACTTGCATGATCGCCGAAACGACAACACTCGTGTCCTTTGCAGATATTCCGAATCGCACAAGCAGCTGCGTGATCTCGCCACCGTAGCGTTGATTCGTTTTTTTGAGGCAGAGTTCGCGCGCACACATGTTTATGATCGCAGCCGTTGGAATGTATGTACTATGCGTACAGTGATTCAAGTGCAAACAGCGGTGTCCGTGTTTTTTTTTTTTTTTGCGAATCCCAGCATAACGCAAAAGGAACGATGATGTGCGACCAACTCGGATGTGTCACGTACGCCACCTGTGGCGCATCACCGTTGGTCGTGTACATCTCCGCGGCCGTCGTTCTTGGCTCGGCTTTGCAAAAGCTACGCATTCCGTTGCCCGCATTCGAAGGGCTGCAGATGGTATACATGCGTATGTTAGTGTGTATTAAAATTGGGGTTTGACGCGCCGAAACGACGATCTGATTATGGGGCGCGCCGCAGTGGAGAGAGTCCGGATTAATTTTTACTGCATTTGGTTCTTTAACGTGCGCCCGAAACACGGTAGGTGAACTCTTTTTGCATTCCGCAGCCATCGGACTGCGGCCGCCATGCTCGGGAATCGAACTCATGACCTCGCGTTCAGCAGGGCAGCTTTTTCAACTCCTATAGGATAGAACAAGTGAATAGCAAAACATAATCATCCTGCCCCTGTGCTTATGTGGGCTACTATATCGCATCGGTCGTTTCTGGGAAAATAAATATTAATAAACCACTTTTTTTTTTCACAGTTACGTTCGAATGCTACAGAGCTAGTAATTAGCCACAGACCGTTGCAGAAAGTGTTTTCTCAGAACTTCTGGTTTGAGCGAGCGGCTTTAACTCAAGTGCTATCCGAACACGTATCTACACCTTCTCTCTCCCCTCTCTCTCCTCCCCTTCTCCAATCCCCCAGCGTAGGGTAGCCAACCAGATTATTGACTGGTTAACATCTCTCTCTCTCTCTCTCTCTCTCTCTCTCTCTCTCTCTCTCTCTCTCTCTCTGTTTCACTTACCGGAAACCTGCCGAAATATATGTCTATTTAGAAACTGTTCATTCATGCGTAGCTCACGACATTTCATGGAGAACTTCAGGGGGATGCCGACTGTCACCGAGCACCACCTAAGTCAATGCACGTCGCAGGAGCAGCACAAATTTTTAAACTTTCTGTGGACACATCTTGATGTATGCTCTGGTGAAAATGTACGCGCGTGTGTGTATGTGCGTCATTCTTCAAACTCCAGAAAGGGAGCACAAGTAGAGGGAAGAAAGGAAGTGTCAATAAGAGCAGCTTATAATAGCCGAGGACAAAAGTTACAGAACATCAAAGTAACAAAAAACTGTGACAATATGGAACATACGCAAGCTTCGTGCTACAGAGGAAGCAATAATTCTAATTACGGGCGCCACATTAAACCACCATAACTGCAAGCATGCTTGATTCATCTATATATCATTACCTAGCTTCATTAAGCGCATGGAAAGCAGCACATTAAGTATATCGACTCCTGTGACGATCACCTTAACCTCTTTACCTCGCGATTTCGGCAGCCAGGATGCTTTTACTGTCGCGTGCTCGTAAATTACCTCGGCGCCCAAGTTTCGTGACTAATTCTTCGCTAAGAACCACACCCATGTCGTTTCTTTCCCACGGTTTCGAGCTGGGGACAGTTCGCTGCCGCCACTTCTTTATGTGCATCTGTATACCGCAGCGCCAACCGAAACAACGGCGCAACCGGTGCAGCCAAAGCGTCTCGAGTTTGCAAGGTTTCTCGCCTTCCCAGCGCTCATTGTCTTTCTTGCCGAGCCAGCGGAGCGTTTACTGCGGTCACCGAAGGCTGGCATAACGGTTGTAATCGCACCAGTATTCATCGATTCCGGCCGTTGAGATGATCGCCGATAGCATTCGATTTTGGGTGCGGCAAGAAACACGAGGAGGAAATGAATCGATGAGGCCGAGATAAAACGCGGAATGGAATCAACGTTACAGTGATCGCCGTGGAGTCTCGACAACAAATGCAAATAGACGAACTCGCGAAGGAAAAGCCCGCGTCGTTAGCTGCCGCTGACAAGGACAATGGTTACTTCTGCTTGAGTGTAGTATAATAAGTCTCCTAGGTTTCCCCGACGGGATTCTTTCGTGGCAATGGACGGAGGGAAGGCATTTTGTAACCTTGTAGTCTACTTAACGCGAACACTAACTGGCAACACCAGCGCTGGCCGGTCGTCTGTAGCTTCTGAACCCCTCTCTTTACAAAGTGTTCTTGGTACGAAAAGCCGGTGACTCATAAACGCCCGCCGTCGATCCTCACCCGCATCGCACAATGAACGATGTGTACCTCTGATTAGGCAAAAAGAGTCGGGAGGCGTTTCGAAATAAGCAAGCGCGGTTGCAGGGTTCTGGTAAGAGCCGACCGCAAGAAGGGGGGCAATTAGACTACTTCACCGGACGAGGCATTATACACTTTAAAGTAAGCGTCCGGTTCGAGCAGCAGTCAATAAGCACAGAGCGAAGAGCGCTTGGCGAGGGCTCCCCGTAAATCTATTCCGCTATGCAATGCGAAGACTGGCAACTGGCGCCATTCAAAGTAGTGAAGCAAGGGGCGTTGCGGGGGAGAGGGGGCGCATTAGTGAGTCCACGCTCAGGAACGCTCAGGTACGGCTCCTGTTGAGAGGAGCAAATGAGGCAAGCGTGAGAAGCGAGAGTGGCGCGGTGTACGGACGAAACGGCATGCACGGTCTCACCATGCAAGTTTCTAGGAATAGACACTATTATGAGGCGAGGTTGGCGGCATGTGATTTTCAATAGATGCTAACCAGTGGGCAAGACGTGGGGAAGCCGCGTTTGCACCTACCCTCACGAGAAATCGTGAATATATGCGCTGCTTGGGGGAAGGGGGCGACGAGATCTCGCGGTGGAGTAAGAGCGAGAGAAAGAGTGAAGGGGTGCACTCCAGGCACGTCTTCTGGTGGTGCGCAAAACAAACGAACGCACACGCGCACACCTCGACCGTACGCACGCGCACATGCACACATACGCACACCCCTGAGACACTTAAGAAGCAATGGACGCGAAAAAGCGAAGGAGCCTAAGACCCCGTCGAGGACAGAGGAATGACGCCGCTCATTGTGCCGGACGGTTCCTGCGCGGAATTTTAACGAGATCGGGAGGGGCCTGCCAGGGTGCAACCTGTATATATATAAAAGGGGGACAGCGGTCGCCAGCAGTGGCGGAACGACAAAAAGCTTTAAAATCTGAGCACCCGACGACCACCACTCGGAGTATAACCGCACCACCCGGATATTCAGTTTGCACGTCGAACGGCGACCCGTAAACGTCATGAAGGTGAGTACAGTGTACTGGCAGTGTTGCGGACTGTGCGTGATACATCGATGCGGCGAAGAATCGGGAAAAAAGAAAATGGTAACCGCGGCACGATCAGCACGACCAGCGAGTGCGCGTTCCAAGCTCCCACTGTGCCCGGCTCCGCGCTTCCGTGGGCGTTGCCTGTCTGATTGTTGTTACCCCTAACTCATAACACTTGCGGGTGTCGCACTTGCTCGCGAGGGGAACTGGTCATAGGCATTGATCGTCATTGAGTGTAACAGTTAACAAGTGTAGTTGCGAATTAGAAAAGTTACATCCACGTATTTTAATATCGTACGGCGTGACAATAAGCGCGATATAAAAGCGTGACGCTATAGCTTGCAACTTAAGCGTGAAATCAGCTCACCAGTGTCCAGTTCAGACTACCGTTTCTATTGGCTGCTCTTATGTTGTGCTAAAATACGGAAAAACAAACGAACACCGCTTTGTTCTGCTTGAATAGGTACTATTAGGACTGCTTTATTTACAAGTACTGTACGTACCAGTGTTTCCTAGACCAAACAAGCAAATCGGCGCGAATATGAAGGCTAAGTGGAATGGTCAGCGTAATATTTCCGGGTTGACTATTCAAATGTGTACACTTGATCGTTCTCACACATGTTCCTGGGCAAAATTTTAGAACTCAGCCTGAAACTTGATCTCAATCAACCAAGACAACAAGCCAGCATTAGAAATGGATATCAACGCTCCTGTAATTCAGGAATCAGGTAATTAGAAAGGGATGTCATCAATCAGGTAATTGAGACACCTGAGTGATAAAACCAACATCTCTGTCTGCATGACTTTCACAGAATATGAAAAGAAGTGTGATTCAACAGCGATACCAGCAGACATGAAGGAATTGTGTACTCGAAGAAAAGAGGAAAGATACGTAAACACCTTAGGAAATATCTACTAAGATTCTCCAACTGCCTTAATGCTTCGCAAGAGAAGCTGTAAAATTCCAATTAGAAAGGGAGTCAGGTAAGGGGACGCAATCTCTCCAACGATGTCCAGGGCATGCTTAGAAAAAGCAACCAAGGTGTTAGACTAGGAACCTTAAAGTGTATAAATCAAGGGGAAACGTGCCATCGACCTGCGTTTTGCAAACGACATTGCCCTGTTCGACAACTATAGAGATCACTCGCAACAAATTGTTCAGCGCGTTCAGAAGTGAGGACAATGTCCAAAGGTATGTTTGTATATTGATGTGCAGAAGACTAAGGTAATCTTCAATGCTTTGGCAAGACAACATATAGTTGTGACTGGCAGACAGCCTCTAAAAGTTGTGAAACGTAAATTAACTACGCCAAATAATATCAGGGCCCTTGACAACGAAAAAAAATGAGAGAAACAGAAAAATAAAAAAAGAAACATAGAAACGGACATGGCGGGCACTACGGAATCAAAGCCAGCCGCTTGCTGTTACACTTTAAAATAAAAGATTAGCATCATTGAATTCTTTTGGCAGTAACAGCGCTGCAGGAACTTGAAAGTTGACAGGGAAGCTTAAGAAGAAGCTGAGGTCTCCACAGAGAAGCAACGGAACAAGAAATAATAGGCGCAACATTAACAGACAGTGGTCTGGAATAAAAAGCAAACAGGGGTATTCAATTTTCTAGTTAATATTAAGAGGAAGACGAAATGCGGGAAATTCCTGGACCACATTGAGAAGTTCAACTATGCGGGAATGTTCGCCTCACATTTGGCAAAGAACCTATAGTGTACAAAAAGTGATACAATTACGACGGTTAAAGCTCGTGGGCTACGCTTTTCCTTTCTCAATTTTTTTTTCTGGACTGCAGCTGTGCCGGTACATAAGTTTCAATTAGCGACGTTGCTTAACCTCCTACCTCACACGTACGTGACCAGCCTAGTATGCTTACCTTTAAAATGGAGTGTCGTTAGTTATTTTATGTTCGCGCTATGGAATAGGAAAGAACAACAGGTATATAGTGAAACCTTTGGAAGCTCACCAAGTTTTGTTGAGCTTGGAAAGAAAACGCGTCAAGGTTGGAGTTAATGGCGGACGCAGAGACAAAACGAAGCTTAATCATACTACTTGCTTCTAGCGAATGCATTTGACTAAGCTTTAAAACAACATGCCTAAAACAAAATTATTCAGCGACACAGTGAAAGCTGTAACATCAACCTAGAAAGAAATAAGATGGTTACATGAGAAAATAAAAGTACTGAAGACATTTTAAAACCTGTATATGACCTAGTTGACTACATGAAGTGAGAATCATGAAAGTATAAGTATTACAATCTGCTGTTCATGGCAGTTGGTAACCAAATGTCACATGCATTCATGCGAAACAATAAGGCTTAGGGAACGCCACGTCGTAGAACATGGAAACAAACCAGATGCTTGAACGACGTGTGCTAGAAATAAATAAATAAAGAAAAGTTTGGCAGAACCTGCGCCCCACGATGATTGTCGCAGGTAATGTGCTTAGCATTGGATAACATAGCGACAGACGTATTGCCACCGTCGAAACGAGTTATGTATGAGGCGTGAAGTGCAGCGGGACTCCTGCTTCGCGCTCTCTTAAGAACACTCGGGGCCATCTAGCGGCACCACCGCAAAGTACGCGTGGCCTCCGATATGCATGGCGCGCCGGTGCCTCAGAACGCTGAGTATTGTTTCCTCGCTTTCCACACATCCAGTCGCACATGCTCTGTGACCCATGTTAGTGAGAGGTCCATTGAAAAGCGGTGCATATGCAGTGAATCGATGGCGCAGCTCGCTAGAGCATTGGCGTGAAGAACGTTCCCTGAAAAGTGGCACACATCCAGTGCACTTGTGGCTCAGGCTGGTAAAGCGTCGGGCTGCTGTCCTTGAGGAACCGTTGTGACGTGGACTAGATTTCACTCAGCATGGGATAAACTTAAGGAATCGTTTTCGTCATTGTAGAGTGGCGCACACATAGCTCCTCAAGCTGGCGTCGAAT
This sequence comes from Dermacentor variabilis, assembly GCF_050947875.1. Classification (NCBI taxonomy): domain Eukaryota; kingdom Metazoa; phylum Arthropoda; class Arachnida; order Ixodida; family Ixodidae; genus Dermacentor; species Dermacentor variabilis. The sequence goes on from NC_134573.1 coordinate 134,421,959, forward strand.
ACGTTTGTGGGACGTCTTTCTTCTTCTGGTGCGGCTCTGGTCAGTCACGTGAGCTGGTGTGAAAATAAGCCAAAGAAGGAAGAGGAATGGACGGCGAGTGGATTCGCAGTTAGCTCCGCAGAAATAGCGTCGCAATGTTTTTAACTGTGAATATTAGCCTACACGTTCATTGAAGAGCGGCACACACATACTGGCGCATACCCAATGCTCCAAGTGGGCGTCAAAGAGATTTTTTGAACAGCGGTACCTAACCAGTCCTGCATCTACATCAACCCATGTCGGCATGTTTGTTGTAAAACGGCTCATATAATCAGCCACGTAATCAGCCACCCAAGCAGATCTGACAGTTGGTTTCGACTCCTGTTCCCTTAGCAGAGCAGCCCGATGCACTGCCCATTTGACCACGGACTACCCAGTGAACGAGGCAGGCGGGAAACTGGTTAGATACATGCATACGTAAAAAGCTAGCTAGCCCCCGGAACGTACGTGAAGTACCCTTAGCACGCTAGCGCATAAAAAAATATTCCACCGACCACATACCCTGTGACAATTTATTTTATGCGTAGCATATTGCAGGTAGCTGTTTATTAGATATTTGTGGTTATAAAGTGTTACCAGATGAATTAACTTTTTTCGACACGAGCATGCATGTGACAACACCAAAATGACGAGGGCAGTTACGACGACAGGGTGAAGGATGGCCAGGCGCGATGGCATGACGGCTGATTTATTGCACTCCGCCGATGAAAAACAACAACCTGTTTCGTTACTATACGGGCTTATTCCCGAAGGTAGTACAATGTCTATACAGGGTCCATTATGAAAGTAATGCGCATTTCCTGGGAAAAATAGATTTATTGACCGGACCTGAGCAATAGTTAAAATTCTTCAACATACTCTCCGCCTGCATCAAAGTGTCTGCCACGCCTGGAAGGCACCCTGAAACCCCTCGACGGGAATGTCTCTCAGGAACGCTGCAACATGCTTTTGTATGTTTTCCACGGTCTCCCAATGCTTTCCTTTCAGCGCTCTTTTCACTCGGGGAAAAAAAAAAAAGTCACACGGAGCCAAGTTGGGACTATAAGGGGGATGGGAAACCATTGGGGTTTTACTCCGGGCCAGGAAGTTGGTAACGATGAAGAACGTGTGGCTGTGGGCATTGTCATGGTTGAGCTTGACCGTGTATTTGATGTCAGCCCTCACGCGCGCCTCCTCGCGTTTCAATCTCTTGAGCACCTCCAGGTAAAAGGCTGAGTTGAGAGCTTTTCCCTGCGGTACAAGCTCAATATGGACGATTCCTCGGGCGTCAAAGAAGACCATGAGCATCGTTTTGATGCGAAACTTGCTCATTCGCGTCTTTCTTGGGGCCGGGGGAAGATTTTGTGTGACACTCGCTGCTCTGCCTTTTCGATTCTAGGTCGTACTCGGAGAACCAGGATTCGTCTCCGGTTACGACAGAGTTAAGAAAGCCCGTCTCATTTTGAATCAAATCCAACAATTCTTGACAGCGCAAACCTCGAAGTTCTTTACGATCTTCCGTCAACACTTTCGGCACGAGCTTCGTGCAGTCCTTGCGCATTTGCACATCCTCTGTCACTATCGGTCCCTCGGAGTAAACTAGCGACCGGCTGCGTTGGCAGGGCAGAACCCTCGCCACATTTCCCGACCATATTTACGGCGATGTCATGGATAGTCGCGTCATAATAAAATCACGCGCATTACTTTCATAATGGACCCTGTATATATATATGTTTTTTGGGTTTGTGGCCCAAGGGTGGCCTAATAGAAATGTGCGCTCGTCCTCCCGCTTCTTAAAGTGGAGATTTCTGTGCTCCTTCACCCTCTCCCTTCCCCCTACCCATATAAGTGTACTTAGGAGCGTGAAGTTTAGCAATGATCAACCTAAAGACAATGAAAGATGGCTCATGGACAATACATCTCTTAAATCGATGTTGAAGTAGATGAATGAAGGAGGCCTTCAAACTAACATATGTTTTAGTTCCCCATTATACAGCGTGGCAAGTCAGGCGACAAAAAAAAAAAAATGATTGCCCCACAACACTGCACTGTTTAAGATGTAAAACGATGGCGTCCTCACTATCAAATTTATTGTCTTTCTTACTTTCGCTCTGCCTAGGATATTGACAAAAACCACGTTATTGTAATTCCACAAGATTGGCCGACCGAATCGATTAGACCAAGTTTTTATTTTCAGCTTCCCTTGATTTGCTGCAAATCATTTCAATATCCAGAGTGTAGGAAAGCTGTCTGTTGAAAACGTACCCGGTCAACTGCCGAAGAAGCAAATAGATTTGGATGTAATTTTTTCCGAGTTCGTTTTCTTTTGATGACTCCCAAGAAAAGGTCCAGTATTTCTTATTTCTCCAGAGAGAGAGAGAGAGAGAGAGGAAAGGGGAAAGGCAGGGAGGTTAACCAGAGAAAAAGATCCGGTTGGCTACCCTACACTGGGGAGAGAGGGGAGGGGGAGGTAAAGTGGTAACAAAGTAGAGATAAGGAAAGGAAGGAGCCTAGACACACAGTCAGGTTTAGGCTGTTTGGGTAAAAGCAACAGTGCGTGCACCCATGCTGCATACCGTAAAGCTAGCTTACCTTGCATGCTTTTGATCTGTGCTACCTCTCTTGTGCATCCTGTTTTCTTACTTATAATGTTGCCTTCTAGTCGCAGATTTTTTTTTGTTTAGATCCTTTCACTTACCCATATTGTTGTGTACGCTGGTGCTTCACAAGACTTGTCTAATAGGAAAGAAAGCACCTAGTTGGAAATTCCAGGGAACGATTACTACATACAGAACACCCAAACCTTATGATTTCGTGTTCCAGAAAACATAATGGGGTACTGTTTCATTCTACTTTGAAGAGCAAGGCCATTTATTTATTTATTTATTTATTTATTTACATTGCAAGCATAACAGCGTTATCGGAGGAGTGGGGCACAAATAAAATCAAAGGTGCCACGCACACAGCAAAGAACAAGTGCAAGGCAAGGCTCTGAGGAGCCTGAAAGGCAACTCAGACTTTTCCTTTCATGTCGGTGCTTTGTATGCGTGTTCAATTTAGCACTGATGATATTATTAGAATATTAAGTATGATAAGCGACCCAATTTCTTGCTTTATTTAAATTGGATGTTGTGATATATTTTCTGCAACAAGAACGACGGTTTCTTCTGGAACAGGCATCCACATTGGCAGGTTGTTTGTGCTATCTTCGTTTGTTTTACGTTTTGTACACTGATTGTATTAATATTGTTTTGCTAAACAGAACCGCTGTGACCGTATGCTTGCGGACGGAATGCAAGCAGAACGTATATTTAAATTTAGAGTCGGAAAAACAAGGTAGAGAGTGCGTGCAAGTACATAGCTTAATTTTAGCAATAAAGTAAATCGCTTCGATGTCGTGCAGAACAGTTGACCTAATCATTAACAGTACCACGTCAGTGACGACTGGCTCGCCAGTCAGCTCCTTCTAATGATGCCAAGCGACGACATCGGCAAGATGATCTTGATCTCTCGCTGATCACTCTTGGTCTTGCCACTTCTCGCCGTCAGAAGACGCTGAGCGGCAGGCAAACCTATTTAGAGTTACTGCGTAGGCTCCCTTTAGGGAGTGAGCATTTATACAATAACTCTAGGCCAGTCGACGCTTGCGCGGTACCGTTAAAGAATCGTTGAAATGTACTGGTCTACACGGACCAAGACAAATTTCCCAGCTTACTTATTTGAATTACCGATGACGAACTGGTACTGCAAAGCTTGTAGCCATCGTGCAAGACGGTGGGGGAGTGTTGGAGGCCCCGACGTTTTGGCATTTTCGACTGGTCACGGCGTCGCAGTGTTTTGGAAGCATTGTCCCATAGTGCCATATTCCGAAGCACTTTGGAACTTCCCCGAGACCCTGACGCTCATAAACGGAATGTATGCCCAATTCAATGTGATTGACGCAGGTACTGCTACTCTGCCTCTTCCTGTTCCTAAGGGAAGCCAACTGCGGAGTGGTCGAGGCACCCGCCTATGGCACGGCCCTGGTCCCTGAGACTGGAACGTCGTCACAGTACCGGTCTCAAGATGTAAGTCGGTGTGGCGCAGCAAGTATTATCGAACACAGCGTAACAAGACGTCGTGCTGTTTCGCTGCGCATCTTATTTCATCCTGACACACGTTCATGCTACAGAAGTGCTGCGTTTAAAACAGTGCCATTGGTATCATAAATTTGAAGGAAAAACGACAATTTATCTTCGATAACTAGAAATGATGTCGCATATTCTAGGACTAAAAATAGCGTTAATAGTCAGGCCATGCTCTTTAAATGCACTGACACACCTTTGAATTCGCATAATGAAATGAAGTCAGCTAAGTTCTCGCTAGAAGGCATAACTTTGCTTAATTTGATGGGGTAACAATATCGGCTGAGTGCCTTTTATTGAATGTTGGAAGGATTCCTTTGAACTGAAATGTTTTTTTTTCCTCTGCGCACACGAGTGTATCAGTAGCTTTAGGGACTAATACTGGGTATATAAACCGAGGCCCTGTAGTGTACGTCGAAATAGTATGTTGACGCACCTCTAAAGTCGAGCGGTGTAAGGTCGAGCGTAGAAGCACTAGTTCCTTATTATTGAGAAACTTAAGCAGCTTCAGCTAAACGTAGTCGATAAATGGGCTTTTCTAACGCTGTGGTGTGTCGGTGTGAATCTGTTTTCCGTAGACATTGTTCATGTTGTGTCTAAGCTTGAACAGGAAAGGCACGCATGTATAGGAAAAAAAAATCAAAAGCGGACAAGTAAGGCTCGGCGTGTCGGCGAGTTTTATATACACTCCATTTCTTCCGCCTGTACATGCCGCTTTTTGAGATGCTGTTGTATAGAAGTATGATATACTCTTATTGTGCTGGAGAATAAGGCTCAATAACGTCTGTTGGAACAAATAAAAAAGTAAAACGTGGATTGGGAGGCAGTTCGCAGCATTTAAGAAAACCGAGTTTTTGAAGAAACCTTTGAAACTTAAATTGTTTCACCACCTAAAGAAATAAGAAACTGCCTTACGGGTTTGATACTCCGAATATCTATGCAGATTTTTCAGACATGACCGGGTTGTCGTAAATTAAATTAGGAGGTTTTACGTGCTAAAACCACTTTCTGATTATGAGGCACGCCGTAGTGGGGGACTCCGCAAATTTAGAGCACCTGGGGCTCTTTAACGTGCACCTAAATCTAACCAGACTGCTGTTTTCGCATTTCGCCTCCATCGAAATGCGGCCGCCGCGGCGGGGATTCGATCCCGCGACCTCGTACTTAGCAGCCTGTGTTGTCGTAGGCGGAACTCGCAAAACTCGTACAAGATAATCATACAATAAGGCAGCAGTATCAAGCCGCTTGTTTGATTATGTAATGATAATCGCTCGAAACTCGGGGTTTGCGCTCCCCTGTCTATCGCTTGCGCTTTGAAGGGCTCTGACGCAATAAATTCGGCAGATACACTTGAGATTGCTTACGTGTGGGAATGCGAAAGCATTGAATTCCCTTTGTTGAAATGTTGTTGTTTTTTCGCGCGTTCATTGCCCGTGCAAACTCCCACCTGCGTTCTAACTGCACCTTGATAAGACCAAAAAACTTTAGCAAAGCCCTTAAGGCCTTGAGTGCCGAAGCCCGTCTGGACCAGTGTCCTAGAGCTTTTTCCTCTGTAAAGGGTCGATTGTCCAGTTTTTGGTCTTATCAAGGTGCAGTTAGAACGCAGGTGGGAGTTTGCACGGGCAATGAACGCGCGAAAAACAACAACATGTGAATTGTGCGATCGCCTTTGAGTGTTGTATCGCGTACTATCGCGTTACTGCGTGAATTTTCCGATTTCTCTTTTTATTTCTCCTCTTATTCTTCTTTCTCCTTTTATACCCTTCACCCCTTTCCCCAGCACAGGGTAGCCAGCCGGTACTTACACTGGCTAAACTCCTTGTCTTTCCTCCTCTTTGTCTCTCCTCTTGATAAGACCAAATCAAAACGCGCCAAGTCTATCAACGCGGGAGTGGCGCCACCTGTGACGTGACGTCGTGTGCAGTGCCGCATGTGACGGGACGCATGCCGTGTCTGTGACGTGACGTGTGCAGTGCCGCATGCACTAGGCACACCTTTAGCCAGCCAGAACGTTGGAGTCGCCTTGGTTTCGGGGAAGCGTGCTCGTCACGCATCCCGGAGGCCCGGGTCCGATTCCCACCTAGACCGAAAGTTACCAAATTGCATTTCCGACGCCATTAATTCACTTTGTTTACGGGAACCCCCCTGAGAAATTTAACGTCAGTCCGAGCATTTTGTAACCTGTTTTTACCCTTTGCGCCATCGGCCATTTTGGGTACCATCTTTCGGTCACGCCGACTGGGGCATATAATGCTTTCGCGTTATTAAAAGGAAATGTTCTTGCAGTAGGCGTGGAGCATGCAACGGAGTCAAGTGCCAGGACTCTGCATGAAGCCTGCAGCACGTGAAACGGAACAATGAAGCCCCCCTACAAAACTAAATTGCCGCCTAACGGTTCACGATAACAACGGTTCTCATTGTCCGCACCGCATGGAGCATGGATCGTTATGGAAAACATCGGACCTCCTCGGGAAGCGTCCTTGAATCAAAGCGGCACTGTAAGAGCTCCTAAATCCGGATGCGGCATGCGAGTTCTCATGCATGGCTGTATATCTGTTCGCACCAGAACAATGAGGTGGCCACTTAGCGCCTGTAATTGCGGCGAGCTCCGTGCTCCGTACTTCAGTTGTGAGACGAAGTGCCCGGAACAGGTAGGTGCGGGTATGCGTACTTTCGAATTCCGGTCAGGTTCCCTTATGGCGGGCTTTCATGCTTTAAAATTTATGAGATAACGGTTGCCACGAAAATTTACCTGTTTCACTTGTTCCGTCACAGAGTGGTGCGCGCGAGTTGTCACACGCAATGCAGTTTATGTATGCTGCACAAAATGGGCACAAACACTCGCCCTGTGTTACGGTGTTTCTTTTTGTCTCCGACTGCAAGAAAAAAACAAGGTGATATGAATTACAGAAATGCGAGGTAAGCTACCACGAGGGTCGTAGAGAAGAGCACGTGTCTGAAAAGCCCCGCACTTTCTCTTTCTGCAGGAAAGCTTGATATCGTAGTTCACCGAATCTCATTACGTAGTCACGGGGACACCCATTTTTCTCTGTTTCACTGCGTTCACACGTTCTAAAGTCTAATATCAGCTACGTAACCAAAGCCACAACTCTGATCCACCGACGAAACAGGCTCTCAAGTATAGGAAGCGTAACGTGATGTTATATAGTAAAGTTTTCCATTCGGAACTTTCAAGGATACCTAGAGGGGAACTTTCTGTCTGTTAACTTGCTTAAAGCTAGAAAAATAAGAGCGACCCTATATAAACTAAACAGTAACCATGAAATTTAGAAGGAGACATTTTAGAACGACTGGTTTGTGTTTAGTGAAGACTGTCACATATTCGGCAAGGTTACTAGGAGATTCTTTGAATACTCTACGCTATTACTACAATACTCTTCATGGTACCGTAGGTCAACCAGTGACTCTAATAGGGCGTCATACTGGCACTTATTTTAGCGGCCTACTCTTTCCCGGTCAAATTCAAACACACTAGGATAAACACATATGTCTCGCAATATTGGGCGCGCTTCACTTTTCAGAGGCTCCCTTGATTCCATTTACATAGGATGTACTGCGTATATAACCTCGGTACTATGCGGTTCATAACGCAGGTCCACGGCAACTACGAATTTGGCTACGAAGAGAAGCACACGTCGGGCGGCTCCTTCCGCCAGGAAACCGGAGACGTGTACGGCAACAAGTACGGCTCGTACGGCCTCACTGACGCCGACGGACGCGTACGCATCGTCAAGTACGTGGCCGACGCGAACGGCTTCCGCGTCATAGTCAACACCAACGAACCGGGAACCGCGCCCTCGACGCCGGCCGCCGCCTCCATCAACGTCCCACAGGAACCCATCGTTCCGACACCCATCGTCAAGGCCGTCGTTCCCGCCGCTCCAGTGGTGACGGCTGCGGCAGCTCCCGCCGTGGTCGCAGCTCCAGCTCCCGCCGTGGTCGCTGCACCCGCTCCAGCCTTTGTCGGAGCGCCCGGACCCGCTGTAGTGACGGCCGCAGCCGCTCCGGCGACCGTGACGACCATCAGGAGATTTGTGCCAGCCTCCATCTACACAGGAGCCACTGTGGCGGCGCCGGTTGTTCATACCGCCCCAGCCTTGCCGGCAGTTCCCGTGTTCGGATACCGCCGTGCCGTGGCCGCGGCTCCGGTGCTGACCGCCGCGGCGCCGGCCGTGTCGTACTCGACCGGCTTCGTGCCGTCCCTGCCGTACGCCGCTTCAGCAATCCCACCGCCGCCTGTCCGGAGAGTGATCGTCCGTAAGGTCGTCCCTGCCGGTTACGGGGCCGGTTACGGACTGCTGCGCAGTGCGGCGGCGACGTACGCTGCGCCAACCGTCGTGGCGGCTCCTGCTGTGTTCGGAGCCAAGTTGTCGGCGGCTGCGCCTGCATACACGTACGGTGGGCCCGCTCCGGTAACGAGCTTCGCAGGCAAGCCTCTGGACTACTACGAGCATCTGGCCAACAAGTTCGGAGCGACTTACCTGCGGCGTCGCCGATGAGCGAGATGTACGACTCGAATTAGCGTCTATTTGCTGCCTCATTTTTGTTTGTCCATGGTTCGCTAGCTCCTGCCTTCATTGTGTCCAGTATTTATGCCCAGCTCCTCATGTCAAGCTATTCATGTCCAGTGTTGTCCAGCTGACGATGGCTGCGGTCGGATGCCCTTGACGGCTCCGTGGAGGGTGTTTATGACTTTTCACCAGCCCTTTTGTGTGCATTTCTGTGTATGTCTCTGTGCACCCTGAAAGCAAATTCTAGCGCTCATCTACTCTAGACCACGCATTCCTCTGGCACTCGCCACGCTTTATGAGTGTTGAAAATAAATGCGCTCTATTTATGATACATCCTTGTCACTGGTGTTGATTCCTGCTTCAGCTTAATTGTGCAACCTCATCTTCAAGAACTTTCTGACACTTCCGTGAGTAGGACTCATCGATAGCCTTAGTAAGGCAAAATGATTAAGCTTAATTTAGTATCCAACCACAGTCACAACGTCCTGATCGTAGCATATACTTCGGAAGACACAATAATGTGCCGCTTCGAGGTGATCGAGTGAAGAACGGTTTTAGTCATCATGTCACCCCTAGAGAGGAGACAATAGAAATTGGGGGCATGCAGGGTAACACTTTCGTGCACAGAGGCGAAGTAAGCCGAACTTTTGTCTTGATTTATATATTAATTGTGGTGCTTACGTCTTCCGCATTTCGGGACAGTGATGCTGATACAAATTAGAAGACACTGTTGACACTCCTCGGACGTGATGTACTCTTGTACAAGAGACATACTAGAGCACGTCATGCCGAAGGTGAGTGCATCATGGTGGACATCGTCCAACTCTAGAAGAATCATATGTTAATTATTTTGGAGGGTGACAGAATGATAAATTAATAAAGGCTAGCTGTTCGAACGTTATCCCATCACGTTCAGGGTAACACTTTCGTGCACAGAGGCGAAGTAAGCCGAACTTTTGTCTTGATTTATATATTAATTGTGGTGCCTACATCTTCTGCATTTCGGGACACTGATGCTGATACAAATTAAAAGACACTGTTGACACTTCTCGGACGTGGTGTACTCTTGTACAGGAGACATACTAGAGCAAGTCATGACGAAGGCGAGTGCATCATGGTGGACATCGTCCATCTCTAGAAGAATCACATGTCAAATGTTTTGGAGGGTGACATAATGATGAATTAATAAAGGCTAGCTGTTCGAACGTTATCCCATCACGTTCATATATAATGAGTCAATATGACACGAAGGTATATATGAACGGTTCGTCAGTTTACGCGTAACATGCGCTAGATGTAGGATGTTTAGTTTAAGGCGAAAGAAAGCCTTTCTAGGCTCATGGTGAAGTTTGTGTCAGCAGACATGACCGCCAAAGTGTCCGCCGAAGCGCCGTCATGCCATATGAAGACAGATTAAAAAATGGAAAATGATTGATAGGGACAGTTAGCGAATGATAACGTTATAATAGAGATTGGTAGAGGTTGATAATGACTCGTAATGGCTTATAATGACTACTAATGACTTGTAATGACTACTAATCACTCCGAAATGACCAAAATGTCTAGCAACGGCTTGCAATGACCCCGATTGATTATTGTAATGCAGTGTTTGAACAGTTCAGTTGGTAGCGTCCGTTCGTAATCGAGAAGGAAGGTCACGCAGAGCAGGAACAGGTGGTTGCCCGAAAGGCTCACGCTTGTGCTAAACACTGGCGATCCGGCTGGCCCACTGGTTCCACTGCAGGCATGGAACAGACGATCTGGCTGGCCTTGTCCTTGTGCTCTTCTTCATTACAATTACCCCCGGTGCAAAAGCGGAGCCATCCTGGCGACTTACGACGTGGAGACGAGTGGGTCATAGAATTGTTTCAGGCGGTGAACATGAACAATATCCCGTCCGCGGCGGCGCTTGTCGGATGTCGGTGTAAGCGGCGGCATGACATAGTTGACCGGAGAGGTGCGTTGGACGATGCGGTATGGTCCAACATACTGCGAGAGAAGTTTTGTCGAAAGTCCAGGCGTGGTAGCAGGCACGGACAACAAGACAAGTGTGCCGGGAGCGAAGTTCGTATTCGTAGCGTCGCCATCACGATTGGCTTTTTGTCGTTGTTGGTCGGCGGAGGTGAACTTTCTGGCTAATTGACGGCATTCCTCGGCGCATCGGGCGACGGCTGAAACGGGAGCACACTCTGACGCGTGTGGTGTATAAGGCAAAACCGTATCGACGGTATGGGAAGGATCGTGACCGTAGAGAAGAAAGTATGGAGAAAATCCTGTAGTACTTTGTGTAGCCGTATTATATGCGTACGTGACAAAGGGGAGGATGATGTCCCAGTTTGTATGCTCCGATAAAACGTACATGGCGAGCATATCACGTAGGGTGCGATTGAAACGCTCCGTAAGCCCGTTAGTTTGAGCATGGTACGCCGTGGTGGTGCGGTGAACTATGCGGCATTGAGCAAGCAATGTTTCAACCGCCGGCGACAAAAACACACGGCCTCTATCACTCAGCAGCTCCCGAGGTTGGACTTGACGAATAATGAAACGATGGAGCAGAAAGGATGCAACGTCACTGGCGGTCGCTGCAGGTAGAGCAGCGGTTTCGGCATAGCGTGTAAGGTGATCAACTGCGACAATAATCCATCGTTTGCCAGCGGGTGTTAGCGGTAGCGGCCCGTACAGGTCAATTCCCACACGGTCGAAGGCACGAGCAGGGCACGGAAGCGCCTGTAATAAACCATGGGCTGGATGAGGCAGAGATTTGCGGCGTTGGCATTGGGGGCACGAGCGGACAAACTTTTGGAAAGTAAACATTCCTCGCCAGTAGTAACGTTGCCGCAGGCGGTCATACGTCTTCAAAATGCCTGCGTGTGCACATTATGGGTCAGTATGGAAAGACGTGCACATGTCGGAACGCAAAGTCTTAGGGATAACCAGGAGCCACTTGCGACCATCGGGCTGGTAGTTGCGTCGATACAAGAGGTTATCCCGGACAGCAAAGTGGGCAGCCTCGCGACGCAGGGAGCGGGACATGGGAGATGCAGGCGAGCCAGAAAGGAGATCCAGAAGAGAGGCCACCCAAGGATCTTTCCGCTGTTCTGATGCGCAGGTGGCGATGTCGACCGATGATACCGCCTCAATGGTGGAGAGGGAGGCCGTGTCGGCTGGCAGCGGAGAGCGGGACAGAGCGTCAGCGTCAGTGTGCTTGCGACCTGAGCGGTAGATGACGCGTACGTCGTATTCTTGAATGCGCAGAGCCCAGCGGGCAAGGCGTCCAGACGGGTCTTTTAAAGAGGATAACCAACAAAGGGCGTGATGGTCAGTAACTACATGGAAAGGCCTGCCATATATATAAGGGCGAAACTTCCCGAGTGCCCAAACGATGGCCAAGCATTCTTTTTCCGTGACGCTGTAATTGCGTTCCGCCTTGGTCAGCGCACGACTGGCGTAAGCAACGACGTACTCAGAGTAGCCAGACTTGCGCTGCGCAAGGACAGCGCCAAGGCCAATACCACTGGCATCGGTATGCACTTCAGTTGGGGCGGTGGGGTCGTAGTGTCGCAGTATAGGCGGAGACGTCAGGAGACGGCGTAAGGTCATGAACGTGGTGTCGCAAGCAGGAGACCAGAGGCTAGGTCGTTGGCGCCACTTAAGAGTTCTGTCAAAGGTGATATAATTGAGGCAAAATTGCCAACAAAGCGTCTGAAGTAAGAACAGAGGCCGATGAAGGCGCGGAGTTCTTTGAGTGTCTTAGGTTTCGGAAACTCTGTCACAGCGCGAAGTTTTGATGGGTCGGGGCAAATGCCGTCTTGCGATACGACGTGACCTAGAATCATGAGCTTGCGCACGGCGAACTGGCACTTTTTCAGGTTCAGTTGCAGGCCTGCGTTGGTCAAGCACGTCAACACTTACCTAAGGCGAAGAAGATGCGTGCTGAAATCAGGGGCGAACACAACGATGTCGTCGAGGTAGCACAAACACGTGCTCCATTTTAGACCACGCAAGGTATTGTCCATCATTCGTTCAAACGTAGCAGGCGCATTGCATAGGCCAAATGGCATCACATTAAATTCGTATAAACCATCCGGAGTAATGAATGCAGTTTTAGGGCGATCAACTGCTGACATCGGGACCTTCCAGTAGCCCGAGCGTAAATCCAACGAAGAAAAAAATTCAGCGCCTTGCAAGCTGTCCAGAACGTCGTCAATGCGTGGTAGAGGGTAGACGTCTTTTCGCGTTATCTTATTAAGACGGCGATAATCGACGGAGAATCGAATAGAACCATCTTTTTTTGTGACGAGAATCACCGGTGATGCTCACGGGCTATTGGAAGGTCGAATGACGCCGCGCTGAAGCATGTCGTCCACATGCTTCAGAAATGACTAAAAATGCCTAGTAATGAGTAGTAAGGACTAAAATTTTGACTAATGACTTGTAATGACTACTAATGACTACGAAATGACCAATATGTCTAACGACGCCTTGTCATGACCACAATTGATTACAGATGACTAAGCGTGCTTACTAGTGAGCACTAATGACTAATAATGACTGAAATGACTTGTAATGACTAGTAATGACTATGATATGACCAACATGTCTAACGACGGCTTGTAATGACCGCAATTGATCACAAATGGCTAAAAATTCTTGTTACTGAGGAGTAATGACTAAAAGAAAGAAGAGAAAGAGAAAAGGCAAAGAAAAAAAGGCGAAAGATAAGGATAAGATAAGAGATAAGAGAAAGGAGATAAGGAAAAGAGGAAGAGTAGGCTTTCGCCGTTCACATGTTAAGAGACATCTTAAGAGAGCCTGTATATTTTTGCACAGTTTCTTCAGATTTTTTGCCACTGAACGTAGCATCCACATTTATGCATTATTGAGATCTGCTTTAGTGTTATTGAAAAATGAGTTTAATGTGTATATCGCAATCAATTTCAGGATAACATCAAGTAGCGCTTTACATCTGCTACCTCTAGTTAGAAAAATATATACGTCAGTATGCAGCTTGTACGTGGATATAACAGCAAGTGCATAATGAACAGCCAAAGAACAGCCGCACTTCATAGCAACAGGTGTTGGCATATCAAAGCCACCTTTTAGCTCCAACATGTACTTTGTAAAAACGTTTGCATGCAATCACTCTGGGAAACGACATCACGGCGAGCCAGTATTGAGCCGTATGTTCTGTCCCGAGCAAGCATATTTGGAATGTGAGCACTGATTAATGGAGTTCAACGTCTCAAAGCAACACGGGATGGTATCGGAGAGAAACAAACTTTAATGATATGCTGGAGATGTTAGCCTGGCTGTTCGGCTGACATGCTAGGCGCCGCAGTGTAGTGCGCCAAGTTTTGCCTTCCGTTCGCTCCTGTGACGCGCATCTAAATATGCGTGCGCGATCCTTTTTGAATTCTGCGTCCTTTGGAATTCCGTCTTCGCAGCCAGAAATTGAACCCAAAACCAAGCTCAGCGGAAGAACACCGCATCACTTGGCCAACATGGGGGGCCGACAGTATGGACAAGAGCATTTTTCACCGGCATAGACCGCCTTTTGAGGGTGAAGGGGATACCATGGGCGAATGAACAGTGAAATGAAAAAGTTCACAAGAACAGTTGTTCACTTCAGTGTTCACTCGAACACTGAAGTGAAGTGTCCAATGTGAGCTTGAATTAGGCTCACTTATGAAACATTCGACTGCTCACTCTCGAGCGCTGTGTAGCGTTCTCTTGATGCAATTTACATTCGGCTGGTAAAAAGAGAGTGTTCCGAACGCAATCGTCGGCTTCACCCAGAGCGCCATGCTCCAACTCAGAGCCCACCTTTAAACGTGGAGCGCATCCGAGGTGCGACAGGTGCTTGATCACATGGCTGCACCGAATGCTCTGCGAGCAGCTAGCACATTCGGGTCGGGGAGTTTGTATCTGGTTCCAGTCTGGAGAGGGCGCCGCATTGCTGCAAACCAAGTGGGACTGTGGTAGGCTCTAGTAGCAGTAGAATGTACTCGAACGTACCATAAGACCCTTCCAGCGAGGGGTGGACCTGCGACTCCTCATTAGCAATCATGGGCACACAGTGTGGTCGTAACATGTGCGATAACCTTCCCAGTTGGAACGGATATTTGCCAATTTTTAATAACTCACCTAATCTCATGCAAATTGGCTGGGCGTCCGGCTGAACAAATATTCACACTTTTAATACGCACATGATCAGGGGAAGCAGAGTTGGCCTGGAGGTACGGCATCCTCTTAACACGATGTTACCAAATACGCATCTGCTTGACTCTCTCTTAGTGGCGGCTAACTCAAGCATTTTACTCAGAATATGTGCTCGAAATCTCTCGTATTAGACATCCGAGAAAATATTTTATTGGAAGCATTGGAGCAGTTACATTTGTACAAAAAATGTATTGGGCACGTCAATGGTGATGAGCGGGCAAAACGAAGCGAGTGGGTACTCCGGCGTTTTCTGGGAAATTGTCATACTTCTGTTTATTGCGTTTATGTGCCTTATAAGGCATCCAACAGTGCTCCAAGATGAGTGAACATTAACCTGTGGGTGTGCCCCACAATGACTTTCCCTCTACTTCTCACCTTCTTGTCTTTTTTTTTTTCTGATTCCAATGCGTAAGGTAGCGAACTACGCCCGACCTTGATTGAAGATTCCTGCTTTTTCTTCATATCTATCTATCTATCTATCTATCTATCTATCTATCTATCTATCTATCTATCTATCTATCTATCTATCTATCTATCTATCTATCTATCTATCTATCTATCTATCTATCTATCTATCTATCTATCTATCTATCTATCTATCTATCTATCTATCTATCTATCTATCTATCTATCTATCTATCTATCTATCTATCTATCTATCTATCTATCTATCTATCTATCTATCTATCTTTATCAAGAAATATTTTGAATATCCAAGTACGGATTGACAGAGATTAGAAAGCAGAAATGTTATAGCTGTGATGGAGAAATTTGATGCTCGTGAGTATTTCGGGGCGTCGTAGAAAAATGATGAAATTCGTACTGTTTATAAAGTGTTCTTCTCGACGCTTATCTGGCGTACCAGTACTCTTGCTTGCTTATTGCGATATTCTGGGCGTGCGAATGGCTGGTAGGACTGTGGGTTTCTTTTTGAAACGCTTCTTTGTAATGGGGACACTGAAAAATATACGATCGAAATAGTTAAGTGTTGTTTTGTGTTGCAGCAACGAAAGGCAGACCGAGGTGAACGCAGATATAACACTTTAGCGCCGACAAATGTGTGCGGAGTTGCATTAACCTTCTTGATATAAAGCTATATTTTAAACCTTTCGCATTTTATAGATGCGTCTAGCATTTCGTACAAGAAGGTTCAGATAATGCGAGCGTTTGGTGAATAAAACATGGTTCGCGGGGGCGGGAAACCTACCAGTACTCCATTAACGTCGAAGAAACGACTAGCATGTTATTGATTTACAGGCGGGAATAGCACTACAGACAAGGACAAAGTGAAGTCACATAAAACAATGACACGCAGAGACAACTGATCTATGTTCGGAGTCTATGGTTCCTTGGGAGCCCATAAGCAGGCATCTTCAACACCCACCTTATATTGGCTGAATATTCTAGGCTTGAAGCGCACGTGCGGGGCGTCAAAAAAGAGAGGCAGAGTGACTGACTTAACAGCAAATAAACCCGCACTGTCGCCCGAAACGCGACGCAATAATTGCGATAGCACAGTATTACCAAACGACATGAATAAAAAGTTCTGTCGTCCGTATAGTTGCAGTAAACATTCGCTTACTAAATAATGAACAAGCATGATGTCACACATGCAAGAGATAACACGAACCGATTTTTTTTTGCTCAAAGCTTACGCCTCCACTTTGCGGAGCCGTCAGCCTGACTGCTGCGTTTACGTATTTTGTTTTATATATTCCACCTCGTTTTCTCCAAGAAAAGTCAGCATTGAGAATGTGGTGACAAGAATTTAGTAGAATCTTTAACGTGGTTAATCTCGCAGACAATGCTTTTGGGACAGCGTAACCAGGACGTGCACATGTTAGAACGTTTCACGGGGCTGAGGCTGCGGCGAATGTCATTTACACGCTGTCAATTCCGCTAACCGTGGAACGGTTCTGACGATTCAGGCACGACCACGGGTTTTCAGCAGCGGTCACCAGTGACCCCGAGATCGAGTCTCGGTCCGGGAATGCCGTTATACCGGCCACCTTGAAGCGTGGCGACGTACGCTCAGCACCCACCTTGATGAAACGATCGGGACCGCCCGAGGCCACGCACTACAGCGGCTCCGCATAACCAGACAGCTTGCTGGCTGACTTCATAACCCTCATCTCTTGCTCGAGGCGCGCCCGCGGATCGACCACACCTTTTGTCTCCGTCGTCGGCGCGTGCCAAGTCGAAGAGGCCGAACTGATTGTTCCGGCCGGAAAGACTGCGAAACAAAGGCCAGCGCTCTGCATTCCATGGGTGGCACGCCGGACTGTGTTGGGGGTCGGCTCGCGGGGTGTTTTGAGGGAAAGAACAACCACCTTACTTACGCTTTCCGCAGTGCCTTAGGATCAGCACGCCTGGGAAACATGGAAAGGGCTGGAAGTACAGGGTGATCAGGAACGTCCAAAGCTCATTAACTTATCCTCTACAGGAGAAGGCAAAGAAAATCCTAAATAGGTTTATTTTATGGCGATCTTGCTTTCCTGGCTCCTGGGCCACTTCGGTATCGAAGTGAAATTTGGCAACCGACGGTGCCCTGACTCGCCGAAAAGGTTATGGCAGTGCACAAACGTGTGACGTTCGCTCATGGGGAAACACAGCGATTTTTTTTGTGTGAGCAGCTGAACGCACGCTACAGAAAAGCCTGAATTGCGTAAAGAGAGCGGAAGAGCGACACAAACAAGGAAAAGAAAAGACCAAAGCAAACACTGCACAGTTCGATCAACGCCACGAGACACGTGCCCAATTAAGCCACGGCGCCCGCGGCACTCCGGAACGCCAGATTATAAGGGCGAAGGCACAGTTACGTGGCGGCCGATCGGCGAGTGTCAGAATTACGCACGCACGCGCGCCACACACATACACTGTTATTCGGCGTGACAACACCCCTTCGGCGGCTGGCCTGGAGTGACCCTGCATGCTTTTAGCGTGCGTTCTCTTTTATTGAAATAACAACGGTTCCTAGAGCCCTGTCCGGCTGTTTGTTTCTGCGGTTCCCCCTCCTTCTCCGCTGCCGTCAAGCTCCGGAATCTAGCTGCGCATAGTTCGAACACATCGGCTGACCCTGTACGAAGTGCTGGGACGTTGGTCGCAAGCAGGGCAACTCCCTTCAAAGTGGCCCCCCTTGTACGCCCCCCTCTCCTTGTACATTGCTCACAACATGTCGTATTCTCTCTCCTTCTTTCTGTTTCTTTCTCCAGGTCGTCGGTCCTCGTTCTTTTTTGTCTTCCAGGCGGGCGTCTTGAGAGACCGCTTTGCCAATTTTCGCCGAGCACCAACGACTCATTGAAACGTCCGCGAGAAGGTTGCTGCGATCAGCGAGCGCGGCGGCAACAATACGTCGTCGTCGCAGAGACGATTATAATGCGCCAGTCACGTGCCCATGCTCGCGCACACCACCTGCCTCCCCCCTTCCCCCCTTCCCTCCTGCGTGGCTGGAGAAAACAATTGGAGCACCCACCAGGGCGAGGTGTATATAAATGCGCCAGTGGTGCTCTGCTCGGTCATCACGGGATCAGCTGCAGAGCATTGCGGATACCGGACTCACTATGAAGGTAAGTCGACACCGAGGGTTGTGTTTGACAAGAGCGGTGAACGCCTGTTCCGATGCTTTACAATGTCGAGCAGACTCATCGCTGACGGCGGCTGTAGTGGAGAAGAACAGAACTAGCAAATATCGTTCTATCCCTTCCTGGGTAATGTCCACAGGATAAGGATTTGCCCAGTCTCGCCAGCCTCCCGCGCTGACCCCGTCCTTCCTGAATCCCTCATAGTGCGGCCTAGCTCAGCAGCGTACTCATGCAGAACAAGGTTTCGCAGCCGACACTATAACGCGTCCCTTTCGTGGGACCGTCAGGAAGCTGCCAAGGGAGTGCTGATTGCAATAACAGTTGCCTATTAAGCAGCTAAATGCGATATCAATGGTCGGCAGAAGAAAGCTAACGTAACATTTAGTATTCTTTTAGCAGAAGTAGCGTATATTGTCTTCCGATAGGCAGTCTCCATGAGGCCAGTGGTCACCATGAAAATGGTAAGACAAGGAATATTCTGTCCGAACGTACGAATCTTATAGGAAGCCAAACTGCATACATGTATATGGCGAGTTTTATAATATGCGTCTCTTCTATTTAAACGGCCTTCGACAGTACATATTTCGTACCTGCGCCTCAAAACATTATATACGGCAAATGCATCTGCGCACTTCACCGTAAGAGCGATGCCATGAAAACGGCTACAGACACCGGCCATTGACCAGAAATTGAAAAACTAAGTCCGCACCAGCGGTGATACAGATTTAGCTGTAAACCTGAAGGCGCCAATGGGCTTTAAAGCTTGACTGTTACACGATTCTTTCTCGTTCCAAATTTATTTCACGGGGCAACACTCACTACAAAAGAAGACATAGGACATGAAATATCCAGCCTGTCAAATGATACCGTCATCAAAGGCACGCTGATCTATAAGAGAAAGCCCACGCGGAAGTGTGAATATATCATTGGCATTTGTCGAGATCCGAAGTGCTCAAACAATTTGTTTTTCCAGCAATAGCACTGTCAGCGAGAGTCTTCAGAAGAGAGAGTCTACAGAGATGAGTGGCAGACTCATTGTCAGCGTGTCTTAACAGTCGTCATTATATGTAGGTGAAAGTATCCAGAGACCAATGGTTTGCATGTAGATGCATCCCTTTACAAACAAATTTGGGGAAATGGACACTTTGTATATGTCGAAGTGTATTGCAATCTAATGAATAATTTCTCCGGAACGATTGAAATAAAGCACCCACTTCATATATACGATATCAACTGACAGCAATGATCAAGTTTTTGGAACAGCCCCTAATAAATACTGGTGATGGGAGTATAATAATCTTGCTAAGAAGGACCTTGCTGTAGTTGTGATGGTCATGGCTGTAAGTTTCTGTTTCGCTGACAAACGCGAAGAAATCAAATGTCTAGAAACGTGCCTTGCATGCGCAGAAGGATGAAACAGAACTCAGACACTGATTCCAACCAACAAACTCATAGAGCGTTCGCACAAGTTTAGGGTACCTGAAAACTCCTGGGTGGACCGACTTCTGCCAAGACACTGTAGTACACATTGAAGTCATGGTATAATTTGGTGTATGTGACGACGTTACGTAATACCCATCGCAATAGGTGACGGTGACAAAATGCCTCAGGGAAAACATCCCCGAAGTGTCACAAAAAATAGTATATTTGTTTGTGCGCTACTTCTGCAGTCGAAGAGGAACGGTCATCAAGCCTTTTTTCTTAGCTGCTTCTTTTGGTTTCCTGCTGGCAGGTCATCATCCTCCTCGCCGCTCTTGCGGTTGTCAATGCCGGATTTGTTGGCCACGCCGGATATGGTCACGGGTACGGCCATGGCTACGGCCACGCTGTTGTCGCCAAGGTCGCCGAGGCTGGACACTCCTCTCAGCACCGGTCTCAGGATGTGAGTGGCGTGAATTCACTATGAAACTGCTTGATCAATCTCTCCCTCAGACCCTTAGACTATCGAAAGACACTACGCGCCTCGCTATAACAGAAGTTCGGCATCTTCTCTGCCTCGAGACACGCACAAAGAAGTTCATACAAATCGACGAAATCGGGGTTAGACGTACCTGCAGATAAAGCTACTTAGCAAAATTGTTTCTACAACACTAGCCACCAACCAGAATGTAATCTGAAACAAAACTAATGCGAAACTCACATTGAAAACACAAACGCAATCAGCAGAATCACTGACAAACAAGTTATCTCCAAACTCCCTAAGAAACTTAGAGATCCTGCTCTGCACATGGGGATAGAGAGAAAGACAATGATCGTGGGCAACACGCTGGCCGGGCTTTACCACAGGACGAACGCACCCTGAATCGCGATAGAGAGTGATGTCAACGGATAGTCCGGTCCCTTCAGAAAAAAATCTGTTCCTAGACAGTCAATCACTGCTGTGATTCTGACGATTTTGCAATCGCAGCTTGCCGGCAACTACAATTTTGGCTACAAGGAGGGCCACACCAGCGGCGGCTCCTTCCGCCAGGAAGCCGGTGACGCATGGGGCAACAAGGTCGGTTCCTACGGTCTGACCGACGCTGATGGCCGCGTCCGCGTTGTCAAGTACGTTGCTGACGGCCACGGCTTCCGCGCCCACATCTCTACCAACGAGCCCGGAACTGCCGCATCCCACCCTGCTGCCGCTGCCTACAACGCCCGCCACGCCGTTCCCGCTGCCGGCTACGGGGTCGCCGCCCCTGTAGCTAAGGTCGCTGTCGCTGCCGCTGTTCCCGTGGCTACCTACGCCCACGCTCCCTACGGATACGGAGGCTACGGAGGTTATGGAGGTCACGGAGGTTATGGAGGTTACGGAGGCTACGGAGGTTATGGAGGATACGGAGGTCACGGAGGCTACTACGGACACGGCCACGGAGGATACGGCTACGGCCACGGCGTCTTCCACGGAGCCCATGGTCACGGCCACTTTGGTTACCATGGTTAAGCCTCGCATCGCCTGTATAGAGTGGTATAGTTTCCCAAGGACTGTCCTAAACTGAGACCTCGCGCGCCTCTGTGCATCTCCTTCTCTTTGTCCTTCGTCTCTCATGTCCCTTTGTGCGTCGTCCAGCCCCTACTGTGATTCTTTCTTCTGTGTTTGTGCTCGCCGCAATGCAGTTGTTTTGTTTTGCTATACCCCGAACTGAGTGTGATTTTCCTCCTTCGCACTGTCGCTGCTTCGTATGCCTGCGCTTTTAATTTATTTCCTCCCTCCACGTCTCCTCTGCAGCTTTTCGTCCAGTGCGTGTCCTAGTACAAAAGCTGCTCGAGTGTTTGTCGTTCAATAAACGTTGTCTCTTTTGTTGATCGAAACATTCGCTCTCTTTCCATGTGACGAAGACACAACATATCATGGTTCCGCAACAGCGCATAGGTTCACCAACACAAAGTAATCGTCCATGTCAAATGAATCCCCCTGTTCCCCGAAATGACCTGGTTACATTCAGTGTAGTTACGAAATTGTGGAGTGTAACGCCACATGGCAGCACGCTGGATATAAGCGCCAATGCAGGATGGCAGGAGAGAGGCTCCACATTGATGTCGATCGCCTGGGTTTCACTAACATTCGCCAGAGCACGGTACAAGAACGTTTTTGAATTCCGCGACCCCATCGGCATGGCGGCCAGCACTCCCTGGTAGGTATTCTTAAAGCAAACATCTTATGGGGAAAGGTGGATATTTGATGACGACCACCGCTGTTGCAACCCGTCAACTAAAAGTTAAGGAATGACATATATATGAGAAAAACTTCCATTCTTACGACGTTAATTCTTTGATGCAATTCAGTTGTATTTCAGCACTTATTCCCCAATGAATATTCGGCGTTCATTTCAGCTCTTCCTGGGTAATATAGTTAATATAGTTCGGAGTTAGGTTTCCTTGGGCAGTGAATAGGCCTCCCAGTATTTTCGAGAATTGATCAATTCTGCAATTCTGATCAAGCGCTCGCCCGCCTGGTAATTATGTTGCAATAGAGTTTACCTTCGCCGTCAAATCCAGTAGTTTATACTCCAGCAGCGTGATTTCATGAGCACATAGTTGCGTTCCCCTAAGCGTCTGAAAGCAAACACTCATGCAAGCAAAACAAACCATTAGGCCGTGAGATCCCCTACAGTAATAAACTTCTTGCCGCCTCGGAAGACTTACTTCTGCATGAAGTAATGGAACAATCCTTTTAAGCTTCTTAATATAAGATAATTGATGCCTTTTGAACCCTTGTGCGACGTTCGAAACATCGAAACATCGAAATTACTCGTCGACACAGAGCTAAAAAAGCGTGCACCTGGTTCTGAAAGCCCAAGGTGGCGGGCCTGCTGATCCTATTATTACCCAAGTATAGAGAGATAGATAGAAACATATGAAGGACCAGGTGATAACAAGAAAACAGTCTCATTTGCTACAGTGCATGGAGGGGAGGGGAGAATACTTAGAGGTATAGAAATTGAGAAAGGTGAGCAGAAAAACTGAGATAGAGAACACGAAATTCTCAGGTTGCGCACACCACTATCACGGTCTATGTCGCAGGCACGCAAATCACAGCGGGTGATCTAGTGCTCCAGCTGTTTCTTTAGCGTGTGGGTCTATTGTGACCATTGCCCCCATATCTGTTGTTCTGACAGTGGCCGTCTCTATAGCGCGATATGTCTTTTCACCCAGAAAAGTAATGTGGCCTGTGAGTTGACTTTGATATCTCAACCTAAGCGATTTAATGTGGATGGAATTCTTGAGCCAGCGACCGCAAATTTCATTGGGACACTTACTGCATACATAGACACTAGGGTCTCTCGATGTGATGAGAAATGTTAAAGAAGTACGTTCGCTGTTAGTGAATTCTGACCGTTGAGGACTGTCGTTTTCCGTCGCAGTGAGCGACAAGACACCATACGCGGCCGGTGCAGCGCTAATATTATGCAGCTAAAAGTACCGGTCATTATACCTGTCTGTACAGGTCATGCTCATCTTGACGATTGGTTTTAGCACTTCTGGTTCATGTTTCATTAAAGCGAAAGGGGCTTATGCGAACAAGATAAAGAGACTCTTCGAAGTTCATGGCTTCACCGATGTTATAAAGCTAGAATGGCAGATTTGGTTTTGAAGAACCCCACCTACGAAAAATCAGTACAAGTTAGTTTCGCATCGATGTTACAGATTATGCGCTACAGCAGCGGCACAAACCAGGCAAAGGCAGCACAAAGCTTTAATCCAACTGAGCAAACTGGCCAGCGCGGAGCGCCTGCTGTGAACTACTGATTCTCTGTTATTATTTTCAGTTACTGGTGCATTCGGGATGCATAAAAAACGCGAACGGGTAATAAAGTGTGTGGCTGACAGAAAACAATTAACATTCATTCTCTTTGTGGCGTCTAGCCTAAATGTTCTTTTGAGTAAGCCGTGCAGTATAACAAGCAAGCACGTATGTAGGGCGTCCTAGGTAATGTTAGCCACGCTATTGACCAAAAAAAGCAAAAAATTAAAGAAAAGGACAAAAACAGTGCAAGGTACGATATGAAGAGCTACGGTGTTCGGTTGTCGCACCTTTGTCGACCAAGCAATGTAGGTTTTATATCTTTCATCGTGTTTTTTTGTGTTCTTGTTGTTGTCGTTGAACAGTTTGGCTAACGTTAGCTTGGGCACACGGTATAGAGCGTTACGTAATGGACATTCGCGTTTCACTCCACTCCCCGGCACTTGGAAGAAGGCGTAGCTTTCCTCTAGGTCAATAGAGGTGGCGTATTCCACAGACTCCGGGTGAGTACTTATTGTGGAGCGCAAAAAAACGATTGAGATGTAAAATGACTTCTGGCGGTCATTCATTCTTCGGACGTTTACCTTTACGCGACTACGTGCTGCAAACTATTTGGCGTAACTTCCAGAGCTGTCATTTCGTCGCGACGAAGCTTGACATTTGCGAAGGAAAGAACCGCAACGCGAACCAACCCGCAAGTGAATTCGGCACCTGAGAGGGCCATTGTGCGATCGGCCCGAAAACCAGCAGGCCGCCTGATTACAGTGGTCGACGCTAGGAACAGACCCCAGCGAATACATGGGCCGTGTGAAAACGGCACATTCCTACAACTTACAGCGGTGCGCATCGAAAAGACAGCAAAACGACAAAAAAAAAAAGAATAAACGAAAGACGCTGACTTCTCAATGCGGGGCAACACGCTTTGCGGTCGCTGCTGGCAACAGAAACAAACTAGGACGCCACGCGTCAAGTGCGGCCCATTTATCCACCGTATTTTGAAGCTTGAATGTCGAGTGAGAAAGTTTGCTACATGTTTGCTTTTCATATCGTCCCATTTTCCCTGCAGTTCAGAGACTCAGAACGAGGGGGGGGGGGGGGTGTTGTTTTTAAATATATGCGTTCCTGAAAAGCACGAGCAGTGAAAATTGCTTTCGAAGGGAACGTCCTAGATAAAACATAGTGTTGAGCCAATTGTATCAGCTTAAGTTTGTCTTAATATGCATGGTATATAGACTTAGTAATGAATATACGCACGTAACTCTTCACATTTGGCACTTGTTCACTATTAATTGCAAAATGTATTAAAGTTACCCTGGATTGAATAATAATGATATGTTCTCTCTAAAGCAGAGAACCGGGCAACCAATGGCTGGAGCGAGGCAAATTTGACGGAGCTTGACTATTCCTGCGAAATATGGCGCATGCCGAGAGAAGGTTGCGAAATGTCCTTTCCCCTCTTGGCTATTTCCTTGCTGCGTAAGCAAGCGTATGAATATTTCGAGAGTCTGTAACAACTCTGACTGCGGATTCAAGTTCAGAGATAAGTCCGAGAAAGCGACCGTTCACAGCTTGCGTGCCACAGCAAAAAGCAAAATAGCCTGAAGGAGTATTCGTGACTATTACCAAGTTCTATTGCAGCAAGGTGTCAGACGGGGCTAGTTGGCATTCCATAATCCAATAATAACCTTGAATATAGACAAGGAACACAAAAAGAAGCGACAAAGACAGCGCTTATCCTTCTCGCTTCTTTTTGTGTTCCGTGTCTGCTTCCGTGCTGGTTACATCACTATTTAAAGCAACGCGAGCTCACTTTCAGAAATTGAAAATATGTGGAGGTAAAAAAAAGGAAATGATATTAAAGGAAGGTATTGAAGATACTGTTCCACGTACCTCTGCAAATGAGAATTTAGCAGTATCCAAGTGGGGACAGAAAATTGCACAACCTTTCTTTTGTGAACTCCATGCCTGCCCTGAAAAATTTAGCAGGCAAAGTTTGATGAAGTGCTTCTCCCGTGGAACACATCTCGCCCACCTTTTTGTTTTTCTGGACTTCTCACTGTACTTGTGGGGTCTACCACTCCCTGTATCGCAGTAATGGATGTACAACATCCCGAGGCCCACCCGGTTCCCGTTCACCCGCGGACATAGCTTCGACGAAGCGAGGAAATACATCGACCGATAGCGAGGAAACAACGCTGTACTCCGCGTCAGGTGACGAATCCTCGGCAGACATTTTCCCACATGTCTGTACCGCAAGGCCAAACGAAGAATTATCAACGTATCTTCAGCATCAAGTTCGGCCACCGTAAAAACTGCGCCTCAACCATGGCTTCACTCCATCCTGTTTGTACCACAGAACGCTACTGGTAACCAACGCCTCCTCAACAGCCGATCACTTTCCGCGTATCTAGAAAAACCGTGTCGAACGACATCAAGGATATCATGATAAACACTAGGAGAAACATCCTGGCAATCGATGTAATGAACCAGAGCACGCTGAACGCACTACAACATGTAACGCATCTGGGTAACATCACAGTCCCATCCATGGTGCCAGCGAATGGTGCCACAATAGCACACCGGCCTGGTTATTTAAAACGGGGCGAATCAATTCTCCGAACTGTACGGTATGCAACGAGACAGGAGACGCTGAGTACTTTTTGTGGTCCTGCCAGCAATTCCAAGGTGAAAGAGGCACTCTCCTGAAGAATCTGCAAAACAAGGACCTTCCGCATGCGCGCCTGCAACACGTTATATTTCCCGAGGGATCAGTTATAGCCCGCAAAGAAACTTCACGTCTCCTCATCGAATTCTTAAGAGAGACTGGTTTGATGGACATATGGTGAAACCCTTCAGCGGTATTGTGCGAGACGCTCGGGCGGAGCGATTGCCGGCCTTGATCGCCAGGCTAAACCCGCCTGTTGCTACAATTTACCACCACCACCACCACCACCACCACCACCACCACCACCACCACCACCACCACCACCACCACCACCACCACCACCACCACCACCACCACCACCACGACCACCACCACCACCACCACGACCACCACGACCACCACTGTATTCCTAACTAAACGAAGGTTGGCCACTTTCGCCACCAGGTTCGACAATTTATTCCAAGACCAATGCAATGCTTCAACTGTGAGAAGATTGGCCATGTGAAAGGTGTTTGCAGGAATTCCGCAGTGTGCCCTCGACGCGCTGAACCACACTCAGGAGACAACTGCAGTGCAACCACGTAGAAGTGTCCTAACTGTCAAGGTGATCATTGCGCCTCTTCCAAAGACTGTCCGTAGATCAAAAAAAAAAAAAAAGATCTCCCTTCTCAAACAAATGGGGAGAGACAGCTTTGCCCGCAGAGAGGCCGCTCAGAAAGTCCAGCGAAGACGACGTCACCATCGAAGGTCCTCACGACGGAAATTATCAACTTTTCAAGAAAAGTCGACTCGTCAGGCAGCACCGTCAATGGAAGTTTCCAGCACCCCAAATGACTATGTTGGAAGGGACAAAACTGCCAGATCTCTTTCTGCAAAGGAACTTGCGTGTACACGACCGGCAGAAGATGCCCCTATACAGCAATGTGTTGCATCCAAGGAGTCGCGCAAAAGAGATGAGCAAGTGATAGCTCTTCTTAGGCCTTTAATGAATGTCATTCGCATGTTGCTAAACAACATGCCCACACCATCTGCCAGAAGTGCGCTTCAAGTACTGGATGCTCTGAGTGCGATGCTGGCAATCCTTGAGTAGATCATGGCTCCCCAGCCCCTGTCTTTCAAGGATGACATCCAAAACGTATATATTTTCAAGTGAAAGGCCCGCGGACTCAGAGCGCGCATGTCGAATTTCCGTCGCTTCGTGTATGCCTGTATGCCAATATGTTTCCCATTATCGTCATTTGCGAGCCGAAGTTTGTTTGTTTGTTTGTTTATTCAGACACACATTGCCTGGGTTGAAAGGACTAAAGGCAGATGAACTCTGCCTGACTAACGTCCCTCCACCCATACATTTGCTCAGAAGCAGTGAGAATAAAAAAAGAAAAACAATGGCTTTGTACATTAAAGCGCCACAAAAAGATTTTCAAGAACAGAAGTAACGTCGCGATCAGCCATCTTAAATTGAGTAACGGAATCACACAATAATGCATCAGCAATAAACCATAACAAGAACAAGCGCGTACATAAATGGCAACATATTAAAAAGTACAAAGTTTGTGCAAGCGTTATACAAAATGTAACGTAACCATTCCTAGCCATGTACAACTGTTAGAAAATGCAGCAGAACACAGAGGCTATAGAACAATAAAAAGGTTTTTTTTTTATGTTAAAACTCAAGAACTTATTTAGGACAGAGTACCAGATAGTAAGTACATTGTAACATTTTTCTTTAAACTGTGGCTAGAAGTACATTTTTCAATAAGTTCGTGGATATAACTGTTGTTGCGGAGAAGGTTAGGTATAAGGTAGATCAATGTTTGATTACCGTAAATGGTTCTGAATACCGGTATTCTAAATCGCTCGTGTCGGAGATCATAGGGAACATTAGTAGGGTAGCACTGAGCCATATAACTACTCAATTCATTTCCAATTTCCTTGCGAATATACAAGGCGAGTTTCAGATTAAGCAGTTGGTTAACTGTAAGCAATTTAAGCTTGTTAAAAAATGGCGCAGTGTGTTCAGTTGGTTCCAGATTTTCTATGCAGCGAACAGCTCTCTTCTGTACAATTTTTAACCTTTCAAGGTTCGTTCCTGAAGTCGTACCCCATATTAAGAGACAGTAAGTGAGATGAGAATGAACTAGTGCATAATATAACTGGAGCTTTAGCCAGTTTGGTACCAGAGACCTAAGTTTATATAAGACAGAAATTGATCTAGACATACTGGCATGTACTTTGTTGATTTGCGGTGTCCAACTGAGGTTTTCATGAAAAAGTACACCTAAGAATTTAAACAACGGGACACGCTCGATGTCATTATGTTTAAATCTAACAGAAATGGTGTAATCTTCGCGTTTATTTCTGCCTTTGAATAAAATATATTTAGTTTTACTAACGTTTAATTCTAGCTGGTTACACTCAAGCCAGTATGAAAGCGATATCAACCACTCATTCGCCGCGATTTCTAAATCTCTTAAACGGCTGCCAGAGAAAAACATGCTGGTATCATCCGCATACAGAACTATAGAGGAAGTTTGTGGTACCGGCACGATATCATTTATGTAGATAATAAAAAATAGTGGACCGAGTATAGAACCTTGTGGTACACCGAATTTCAAAGGCTAGAGCTGAGATTTATACCCGTGAAGAAGCGTATATTGTAGCCTGTCTGTTAAGTAACTGCGTAATAATTGTAGAGCTACCCCTCGAATGCCGTAATGGGGTAATTTTTCAAACAGTATATTATGCTTGACCGAGTCAAATGCTTTTCGGAAGTCTAAAAAAATTCCCAGGGTGAACACCTTGCTATCAATATTCTTCGCTAATTTTTCTTTGATATTAAGTAAAGCTGTTTCAGTAGATTTTTTTTCGCGAAAGCCGAATTGTTCCTTGATAAGCAATTCATGTTCATCTAGAAACTTGGTTAGTCTTGTTTTTATTATGTGCTCTAAAACCTTTGAGAATAAAGGTAACTCCGAAATCGGTCGATAATTGTTAAGATTATTGAAAGGACCACCTTTGTGCAAGACCGCAACCCTAGCTATTTTCATATTAACTGGAAAAATGCCTGTTGATAATGCTCTGTTGCAAATATGTTGCAAAGGTGCTGATAAAAGGTTAGCAACGAAAATAATTGGAGTAGCTTTGATGTCATCATTACCGGCAGCAGTATTTTTATTTAGCTTCTTAAGAAAAGAGTTTATCTCTAATTCACTACAAGGAGACATAAATATAGAATTCGTAATGGAAGAGGATATATATTTCTGTGCATCTAGCTGAGTGCTGGAAGATGAATATCCGCCTGAAGATAAAAAGTGGGAATTGAATTTATCTGACAAAGTCTCTTTACTGTATTCGACACCATCAGTAATTAGTGCACCAGGGATGCTGTTCTGTTGTTGACCAATAAGCAATCGTAATGTGTTCCAAATTTTTTTGGGGTCATAAGAAACAGCAGTAAACCTATTCTTGTAATATTCACATCGAGCTTTCTTGAGATCAGAGTTTAACTTGTTTCGAATTTTCTTATATTCACTTAGAAGAGAGATATCTTTTAGATTAATAAATTGACGGTACATAATATCACGGGCTTTTATTCTCTGAAATAACTCTTTTGTTACCCATGGTTTTCTACATTTTTTATGTGCTTTTTTCGCATAACGCAAAGGAAAAGCTTCTTCATAGCAACCTTTAACTTTTTGTAGAAAGATGTCGTATGAAATGCTTGCGTTTTCTTCCTCATAAACATTCGACCAGTCAACACACTCGATCATCGAGTGAAAAGTGGACAGACTCATTTGATTAAAACTACGATAAGGTACTGGGGGAATGCGAGCGGGATGTATTTTGTTTTTTGGAACAGGAAAGATACAGAATACAGGTAAGTGATCACTCAGATCGACTGAAAAAATGCCAGGTATAACATCACTTTCATCATGACTAATTACACACAGATCAATCAGAGTTTCACTTAATCCTGTTATTCTTGTCGGCGAGCGTATAACATTTGTACAAGAGAATGACTCAATTATGTCTAAAAATTGTCCAGACTGTGGAGTGTCTGTTAGTAAGTCAATGTTAAAATCGCCAACCAGGACAATGGGAAGCATTGCAGAGGACACACATTCAAAAACAGACGTAATATATTCAAAGAATGCTTTAGCTTCACCAGAAGGCGGGCGATAAATTGAAGCAATGACTGTTCCAGCACTCTTAACAACGATTGATTCATAATGCGCAGTAATACCAGAAAACTGCGACAAGACATCATAGGCAATATCATCTTTAATATACAATGAAGTTCCTCCACCTCTACGACCTGATCTATAAACACCCTCAGACCTATAGCCGGAAAAGTGTACAACATCTTGAACATTCTGAAACCAAGTTTCCGTAAATGCTATGAAGTTAAAATTGTAATCAAGGGATTCAAAAAATGCATCTGTTTCAAGTTGCTTGTTCCTCAAGCTTCTTATGTTTGCGTGGAAAACTGACATGTTATCACATTTTCTGCGCAGGGTATGTACTAGGGATTTAAAAGAAGACACATCGTGATACATAACTTTAGTGAAGTCAGCCATCGAAAGCAGAAATCATAACAAGGAAAATTATCAGCGGTGCAATCTTGTGGCCGTTCAACGAATCTTATCAAGATCAGCTCCGCAATTGATGCGCACTGCCCGCTGGACAGATGCCCTACGCATGAAAAGCTTTCCATCCTTTTGCCATGCGAACTCGTAGTGCATTTCCCGCGCCTTCGCCTTCATCATCCACAGAAGTTTCTTATTCTGCGGTGTCAAATTGTCTCTGAAATGTATCGCCAATTGAGCAGCTGAAAGCTCGTTTTTCTTTGCCATCCATTCATCGCGTATGACACGTGATGCGAAACGAACTAATATTACCGAGGCATTGCCAGGCTTGGCAGGGAGTCTGTGTAAGGCCTCAAAGTCGGTACGGGTCAACTGAGGAAGGTGAAGTTTATTTGCCAGTTCATTCACCGTAGCGAGAAGATTCTCGTTTTCAACATCTGGCAGTCCCTGAATTTCTAGATTCTGTCTTCTACTGTACTGTTCGAGGGCGGCGACCCGAGCCTATGGGACTACTGTCATGCTATTTCCGACTCATCATTTTTCGCACGTTAAATGAAGGTAACAGCAGCACGAGTAGCAGCATAGGAAGCGATTGAGGGAGTCGGAGTCAGTGCCATAACAACGCGATGTCCTTCTTCTACCTGACCGCCTTCCGTGTCATATATATATATATATATATATATATATATATATATATATATATATATATATATATATATATATATATATATATATATATATATATATATATATAATTGAGCTGTTTTACGTGCGAAAACCACTTTCCGATGATGAGGCGCGCCGCAGTGGAGGACTCCGGAAATTTTGACCACCTGGGGTTCGTTAACGTGCACCTAAATCTAAGTACACGGGTGTTTTCGCATTTCGCCCCCATGGAAATGCGGCCGCCATGGCAGGATTCGATCCCGCGACTTCGTACTCAACAGCCCAACACCATAGCCACTGAGCAACCACGGTGCGTAATATATATATATATATATATGTGTGTGTGTGTGTGTGTGTGTGTGTGTGTGTGTGTGTGTGTGTGTGTGTGTGTGTGTGTGTGTGTGTGTGTGTGTGTGTGTGTGTGTGTGTGTGTGTGTGTTAACCGCCGTAAACACTGTGCCAATAGATATTAATCAGCACTCTTCTAATGTGCCAGGGAGCGAAAGTTAGCGCGAGTCAAGTGCACGGCGGGCGCCAAATGGCGGCTCGTACGTGTGTCAAACGAGGTTTCCGAGGACGAACAACGGCGACGACCGAACGATCCAGGAAGCAAAAGAAGTGCCGGGCTCACGAACTCTCACGGGCAGAAGAAATTGACCCGCTGGGAGCCATTATGCGCGGCGCTCATCAATCAACCTTCACGGTCACGTCGACGGGCCACGCCACCGCTCGGTGGCTACGTACGCTCTCGACCCCGCTCCCTGCTTTCCGGTCTTCTTGACGACCCGAGCCAAAGGGGCCGGCTTCGGTGTGCCAGTTATCGCCGCTCGCGCGCGCGCGCCTTGGAACGTGACCCAGGCGAGAAGCTCGGCGTGCCGCATTTGCCGGTACAGGGTGGGTGGTGCGATGGGACAGCGCCAGTGGCCACGCCACACGGTGAAAGGGCGCTGAAGTAAAAGTCAGCGCTTCTGCACTGGCAGTTGGGCTGCGTGCACTCCTGTCTTGGCGCGCGCTTCCTAGTAAATCTACACCTGTCTGAGACGACATACCGCCGTCATAGTCACAGTTTCAGAAAGCGAAACGACTTTGTGATATATAACGTGGATGTATTTTACAATGTCGCTTCGGTTTCTGAAACTGTTCCAACTCCGTAAGTTTGACAGCAGTATGCACCAATGACAGGTGTAGAGATATTGCGAGGCATGAAGTAATATTAACCGCTACGTATACACGAGAAGAAAAACATGGCCTAGGATGCCACAGAAAATGAAGCAGAGAAACCCCTGTATTCTTCAAGACTTCCACGGTCAGTATGAGAGATGACGCTTGTCCTTTTTGACAGCTGCCTTTCAAAAAGCAAACACAACCTGCTGAAAAAAGAATCAAAGAAAAAGAAAAGGTTAAAATATCGGAATTTTGTGCATATTTTAAACGTGGATACTTTAATGCGAGTTGGAGAATAATCTTTCTCTGTTTCTCCCAGAAAAACAATACGATATCAGAAAATTCGCCGGCCTTACCCTTTAAATTGAAACCTGAAGTGTGGAATGCTTTTTCGAACTTCCGAATCTCTCACTAAGTTCTAGCTTTAAGGTAACCCTTTTTAATGGAAAACCATCTCACAGTCTTAATAGAGCGCAGGCGTTCTTCTCGCTTCCTGTATGCACGCAAATTAACACAGACAGGACGCTGTAGGTGTAGTGTCAAAAGGGAGTGACAAGAAGGTCGCGCTCAATCTGAAGAAAGCTACTACACTTCATCAATTATCTCTGAACATGCAGTGCACTTATTTATCCGGTATTCACCACCTGTTTTCTGGCATCGCTTTTACAGCCATCCTCAACACTGTCTACTCGGATCACGTGTACAACAGCTCCTCGCACAGCGAGGATACTAGGCGTCGTATGCGGTGTGGGCAGGAACCTGTTCTCAAAGTGCATCGGTGCTGAGGCAATAATAGTTCGGACGTACAAAAGGGGGAGCCCACTTTTCAGGGGCCAAGAGTTTCGAATTCCGGTCTCAAGGTGACGAGTGCGACAGCGTGATGGAGTGCTTCGCCGATTCACACGTCTGTGGGTCGGCGCAGTCCACGTCTCCGTCACCTGTCCACACAATCGGCACGCGCAATTTTAGAAATCGGCGCTAAGGTGCCTTAGGTAACAGCTTTTCATAGCCGTTGCGATAATATTTCTGATAGGAGGCGAGAACAACCTAACCTGCGCGCACACTTTGCCGCGAGAGTGACTCGAATGCTCTGTATGCTTTTATTCATGAGCGCTGAAATATTCGAAATGTTTTGCATTCCAATATCTTTTAGAGCTCTCTTCGTGGGTCGCTAGACTGTATTCAAGAATCAAAATTATGAATTTGACGTCTCGAAATTGTACAGTGGTTTACGAAAAACACCGTAATGGCGGGCCCCGTAATAATGTCGACCACCCGGAGTCCCTTACGTGCACCTAAATCCAAGTCCTTGCATTCCGACGCTACTGGAATGCGGCTGTCGCAGCCGATAATAAGACCCGCGGCTTCAGACTGGACAGCGGAACTCCACAGACATTGAACTAGTGCGGCGGGTCGCTGGACTAGGTCATGGAATTTCGGCTTCCTGTGCCTGTTTCCCAATGTTGTTCTAAAATGAGGCTGGTACTCTAATGCTTATGTGGTCTTTCCGTGTCAAGAGTTCCGACGAGAAGGCGCGTCCGAGGTGTCGGTTAACGAAGCCTAAGGCAACCGCAAGGTCTCTTGAACGCAAGCCCCCGCAAAACGACCCACGGAGGCCGCGGCAGCAAGATATTGACCTCGCCTGGTAATAGCTGTCAAGGGCCTAGTGCACGGCGACCTTTACGTGGCCTTCAGGTGAAATAAAGAAAGGGCGCCGTTTCTTATACGGCCTCTTATAGCTGGCAATTTACGTCACTAGTGCTCGCGAAACAGCAGCACAGTGAGGAAACAGTGAAGCCTGTCCAGTAACGGTATTAGATTATTTAAAACAATTATGATCGACAACAATTGAAACCTCGCTAACGATAAAGATTTAGACAGACGGCGACAGAAAAAACGATCAGTGCATATTTGACGAGTTAAAACGGGATAATTCTGCCAGAAGAGTGAACGTCCCCTGTCTCCCGAACAGCAGCTGAAGCAATCAGTACGCGGGTAGCACAAGAAGTGATAAATCTACTTGGATGTGGGCAGTATAATGTTATTTTCTTTTCTGCGCCGGCTTTTATACAGAGTGTCCCAACTGTCACGCACCGAGATTTAAAAATATTCAAATGCTACGTAGCTGGACAGAACTAAAGTAATGTTACTTGCCGTCGCTTGAAGATACACAAGTTATTTCCTTTTTGCATACCATCAAATTACATCATTCGTCTTAAATAATTAATCAACTACCCAAATATTATAGTTAGATGAAAAGTGTCAATGAGAAAATTTTATCGCAACATAGAAAATTTCGGATACAGCTTTCTGCTGCTGAAAACGTGCTACATAAAGATGTTCTTCCGGGCGTGAAAGAAGCCCGCGAATACGTGCAAAGTACCTCGGGCGGCTAGTCGATCAATGGCCCGTTGAGCGAAAAAGCAGGTGGCGTCTGTAACCCGCCGTGGTTGCTCAGTGGCTATGGGGTTAGGCTGCTGAGCACAAGGTCGCGGGATCGAATCCCCGCCACGGCGGCCGCATTTCGATGGGGGCGAAATGCGAATACACCCGTGTACTTAGATTTAGGTGCACGTTAAAGAACCCCAGGTGGTCGAAATGTCCGGAGTCCTCCACTGCGGCGTGCCTATAATAAGAAAGTGGTTTTGGCACGCAAAACCCCATCATTAAATTTTTAGGCGGCGTCTGTAGCAGAAAAAACTTTCCCATTGGCTGCGCGACCACGTCACGCACGCCCCACTGGCTGGCGCTCGCTGGACCGGGCCTCGACTAGCCTCTATGGAGCAGAGCGGGACAAAGGGAACACCTGCTGCCGCGTTATTGTGGGAGGGGAGACGGCATCACTGCGACGCCACGTGACTCTCGCGCTCCCTCTCGGAAGCCTGCGCTGTCCGCGAAACTTCGCAAAGTAGTAGGGCAACAATACCGGACCTGCTAAGGAAGAAACTACGCATACAACCTGTCCCCCGCAATATGGACCCCAATCTCCATACTAGCAGGAGACAGGCTAGGGCAGAATTCTATGAAAAAAACGATGGGGCAGAGAGACAACACAGTATACACAGATGCTTCCCTCTATCCAAAAGAACACAGGAAACACGCAGTATCGGTAGTAGCTAATGATCAAAGGAAACTAATTACGAGTCTCACGGCAGCGGTATCAGACATAACCGAAGCAGAGGAAATAGCTGTCGCACTGGCAGCAGAGGAAGGATACAGGATAGGAAAATCCCTCAACATCCTAACAGACTCACAAGAGGCGTGCCGAAACTATATCAGGGGTAGAATAAGCAGCACGGCACTCAAGATCCTTAGTAGAGCCCCGCTCTATGAAGGACAACCTACACACAACATAATCTGGATACCAAGCCACGCAGGGATTCAGGGCAATGAAGAGGCGGATAGCTTAGCTCGAGGCTTAACCATTCGAGCGGGCACCTCAGTCCCCCCGAGAGAGCCTCAGATTACTTGCGGGAACAGTTATTCAAAGCTTCTAAACCTACATAGAGGGCTAAGATTCCAATACCCCCCACCACACAAAGCGTTGACGAAGGAGGAAGCCGCAGGATGGTGTAGACTGCAGACGGGTTCCTTTCCAAATCTTTACATACTAAGCAGGATGTTCCCCACACAATATTGCGCCGTATGCCCGTGGTGCGGAGCAAAGCCAACACTATATCACATCACGTGAGAATGCGAGAGAAACAAGACATTCCACAAACATACAACACCAAGTGCGGCGCAATGGGAGAGCCGGCTCACCAGCTGCGAGCTAGGGGTCCAAAGGGCCCTCATAGCACACGCAAGCAAGGTGGCCCGACTCAGTGGTGCCCTGGACTAGGGGCCCACCCAAGGCTGAAGAGGACCCAAAGTTTTCAAGAATGAATACTTAGTCCTC
Organism: Dermacentor variabilis; assembly: GCF_050947875.1. NCBI lineage: Eukaryota > Metazoa > Arthropoda > Arachnida > Ixodida > Ixodidae > Dermacentor > Dermacentor variabilis. Next base: position 134,458,639 of record NC_134573.1, read on the forward strand.
AACCCGCTAATATCTTAAAGAACCAATAAAGTTTTCCATTTCATTCCATTCTCGCCTGCGTTCTAATTGCGCCTCGGTAAAGCCAAATCAAAACGCGCCAAGCGTCTCAACGCGCTCGCTTGCAGGGGAGGAGTTCGTAACTCGAAGGTCCGTAACTCGCACTGACAATTCATAAGAAGTGCTTAGGTTTCCTCTGGGTAAACTGGTCCCGCTCTTGGTCTGACGCTAGTTTTCGGTACTCATTAGGAGCAAATGCTTCAATGAGATAACTTCAGGCGTACATTTAATATGACCTTCATGCGTGAGAAGAAGCTAGGTGTCTGTGAAACGCTCGTTTCCAACAAAAAAAATTCAGAAGATCCAAGGAGTTCGAATCTACGCACAGCGAAGCTTTGTGTGCGTGCCTAACGAATCGAACCACGAGTTTGCGTGCTCCCATTGTTTAGAGCGGCAAGCATGTTCACATCTCTCTTGGCAATCAGCGCCCCCACCGACAAAGCAGGCGGAGCGGGCAGACAGGCCATTTAGCAGGCCGTCAAACGTGAGACGCGCGCTTCATACCGATCGCGAGGCGCCCTGGCGTTTTTGTTTGCCGAGTGCCCCAGCGAAATCTATCCGCCACGCCACATGCGTAATGACTTGTGCCTGCACAAACTTGCGTAATTTACGAACTTAAGGAATTAATCGTTGTAGTAAGGTAAATATACAGTATTGGCAACCTTATAAGCGATAAGGAACAATTGAAACAAAAAAAATGTAGTGACGTTTCAATTCGTGAATACGGGTGGCACGCAAGCGTATAGGTGCTGTAACGCACGCGACGCTACCGGCCCTCAGCGCCCCTAGACGCCTACACTGTCCGCATCGCAGATGGTATTCAAGACAGGGCTCGCGTGGCCACGCTATACACAGAAGCCGCCGGATTAGAACGCCCCGTTGTAAGCATTCGCTTAGTATTAAAATTACCTAGCATGGTGTCAGCAGGCACCGGCACGCATAAACACTTCACACTCGGTGACCGCGGACACTCGCTGTCAAAACGCTCGCGTGAGGAAAAGCGGCAGCTGCAGCGAGTTAAGTCACTTTCGTGCTGTTTATCGCTTCAACGTGAACTGAGTATTGAGAACACAGCGTACGCAAAGCTTCGAGCCGTCAGCCCAACTAGACTGCGCACCAAAGCAAGATCCCTTTCAAGATGAAGCCTATACGCGACCGCGCGTGTCCGAAGTACAACGCTTTTCTCTCTCCTCTTTCCCTGTGCCATGCGCGCGGCGGAATACGGCGCGCTTCCTCCCCTTGCGCGCGCGAGATTGAGCCGCCATCGTCGCCTCACTATTGCACGCTTTCACTCGCGCACACAACGTATGACACGCGAGGACGCTGTTATCACGAAACGAATATGGTACCTATGCATCGCAAAGAAAACCTGTAGCAACTGCCAGAGGAGGTCAACCCAGCGCGCCTCCGCCCACCTTCCTCCTCCGCGACGCTCGCCTCGTTTCTTCATCCCCACTTCGCTAAACGTAACCTACACCTTCCTCTAGATGGTGTTATTTAGCCGTGCGCTCAGTTAGCACTTTCCCTGGTGCGCGATTATCTTCACCTCCAGGCGCTTTCCTCGTTCTCTTGCTTCGCGGCTTCAGACAGACACCGCCGATTTCACGAGCTGGAGAGTTGCGCTTGCGCATAAAAAAATGACCGAAGGAAATACCCATACATAGGACTTCTTAGAAAATGCATGGGCAAACCTATAATGGAAGTAGGCTATCGTGAAACTTGTGGGTCGCCCAACTGCAATTTGGGGGTGGCCCAACTGAAATTTTGCGGTGTGGCCACTTGAAATTTTGGAGTGGGCAAATTTAAATTTGGAGGTGGGAAAACGTTCAATTTAAGGTTGGGTCAACTTGAAATTTGGGGTTCGGCCAAAATTTTGGGTATGGCAACTTGAAATTTGGGGAATGGCCAACTTAATCTTGAGGTGGGCCAACTTGAGCTCTGGGGATAGTCCAACTGATATTGTGGCGGTGGGGCAACTTGAAATTTGGGGCTGAGCAAACTTGAAATTTGGGGTTGGGGTAAGTTGAAAGTTGGGGGTGGGATAACTGAAATTTGGGGATATGTTTATGGATACTTTTTTTTCTTTCCCCCGTACGGCCGCCGCTGCCGCGGATGCGCGGAGGCGAGCGCCATCTGGTGGTGTTGCAATAAACCCCGCTGCAGTGACATCGGTCGCGCTTGTTGTTAGCTGTGATTGGTTGGCGTATTCGGCTCTAGAACAGCCATGCCATACACCCACGGTCAGGAAACTCGGCGAGGTTCGCAAAGAAAACTTTGCTTTTAAAAAGTGAGCTGATAGCGTGTGGTCCTGTTGTTTCGTGACCCTCCTTTGTCTTCGTTATTTACGCTGTAGTAATTATGAATCAATACCAACTAAACCCAATTCATCGTTCTCCAAAGTACACTTGCTAGTATATTTGGGGATGTTTGCCTAAAGGATATAAAGAAGTTATGAAGTATTTTTTCATTACATCTCGCTTTCATTGACAGTGCCAAGTTGATTGGTAGTTCTTCCTCTTTGATGCGTTGGATTGTTAACGTAAGAGAAATTACCCGAAATTAGTTGTCTTAATCGCTGGCTTTTCACGTACATGGTGGCAATCTAACGGGCACTCCAGGCACGTTCAAGCTATCGGCGCAGCCGCCGCCGTCCTGTTGTCATGCAGCTGACGCATGCGTGGCCGAAAGTGGAGGATTAGAAGGTCTCCATCGACGCGCAGAGTCTTTGAACGCAAAAAGCGACGAAGCCAAAGAGCGCCCCGCCACTCAATCGGCTCAGTAGCGAAGCCAGAGTGGCCTCATGGCTGCCTTCTGCCTCTCGCTACTGGGAGAAGTGTTATGCACACTAACAGTGGCGTTCGTGTTGTGCAGCCATGCGCATACACGTCGTCGTGCTCTCTGCGATCTTTTCAAAACGGACAGTGAATTTCCGGCTACGAACGTCTATGACTTCTTCTTCTTCTTCGGTCTCATTTTGTGCACCGTGGAGCATCAACTCGTCTGCAACGCTGCTGGTAGCCATTCTCATCACGCCTGCGTTGCGAGGTGCCTGGAGGCTTCTAGGTCCTTGTTTAATTGCACAGCAGCAGTTCTGCTAGATCGTGACAGCACGCCGGCTCCGCCTATTATTCGGCACCCTGTGAGAAGAGCTTCAGCGAAACGCTGTCATTTTCAATAGTTTTTTTACAACCCCTTTGAGGCGCCTTACTTCCAAGTCTATATATAGTGCTGGGTACCTGAGCAATAAATTCGCCATGCACAAGTTTTACAGTGAAGACGATATATATCTGCCGCTGCTCTGCAAACAAGATAAACAATCGTTTTTTTATTCAGGCCCAAGTAAACTAGGTAACCATATCATTCTATTGTTATTTCGCAAGTTTCCTTCACAGCGCAAATTCGTGCAGAGATATATTGTAATGCCATTTTGTTATGTGTGTATAATATTTTGTAAAGCTGAGAAAGGACAACAGCTTCTTTCTCGATAATGCTCGTCGTCTACCTTGTTTATGATTTCGTATCATTTTTCGAATACAAAACTTCAGCTATAACAGAGGCAGCGCACTTACCATTCCACAGGGCTACTAAGCACCTGCGGAATCCACCGTTCTGCACAACGCCTTTTTCATTTCCACTGGGAGCTAATGGGAAGAAATTGCATGTCGGCTATTTTGTTCGGGTCCACACAGCAAAATGTATTTTGAGTTAGGCGAGTTGGAATAGGGCTGTTTCTAATTATTTTTTACGCTCTGGATATTTCACATACTACCAGTCCTAAGCAGTAGTATAGGAGGGTCATGTAAAAGAACAGTCTTTGAAATATGAAACAATACTTTTGAGAAGAGTAACAGCACAAGCTAACGCGGATATGAAAAAGAAAGAGATGTTAAAAGATGATAAAAGGTTAAAATGCCATCTGATTGTTTGACATATACAAATAATAATACGTTAACACTGCCTGGATTAGTGCCAGCTATGAACTGAAACTTTAGTGGTCCGCTGTACTGTTTAAAGGCATCGCGATGACATCTTATGTGCAGCGCAGATTCCTGGCATGCAGTTGAATTGAGAGTTCGCCGATGGCGTGCCGGACTTGCCTGGGAACGGGAAAGAGAGCAGGCAGAAAAATGGTCAGGTATTTGAAACCTGACCTGCATATTCTCAGATCACGGAGGTGGAGGGGGCAAACGGAGCACGCAAGCTTTCCGGTCACCTCCGTCCGGTTGACACAAAGGAGTCACACGCTACCCAAAGCCGTGTGTCCACTGGCCCGGCCGCGACTTCGCTCTTACTTTCTTCCGCTCTTTAGCGTGCTCCTGAAGCGCGCCACGCAACGCGACAACCGCGGCAAATATGAGAATGAGCAATTGAAACGACATGACAAGAAATATCAATACTAAAGAAGGCTACGCAGGAGTACGTGCAGATCTGAGCGCCTATAGGGCGAAATCAGCCCAGCGAATGTCGCGGGGACTGAAATATAGAAGGAAACGACAAAGAGAAAAAAATAAATGCAATGTGAAAAGCCAACTAGCCCTGCGCGCGACGTTGCAGAAAGTACTGAAGAAACGGAGGCGACCAACGCTGTGGAACTGCGGCCGCTGTGGGCGCCGAGCGGGCAGCCCGGACGCTTTTTTTTTCATAGCATGCCACGGCAGCTCGACCGGCGGTGACGGCGGAGCTGTAGAAAACTCGTTATTAGTTTAACCTGGACACCGATCAAGGAGGCGAAGAGCGGAAGGCGGCGGCCCTTCGCGAACAACAACGGCGCCCTCGGCAGCTTCCGATGACTTCTGGGGCTGTCCTTGGGGGCGGTCTCGCCGCTCGGGGAACACAAAGGAAGCCCAGCGCGGCAGCGAATTCCGCTGCCGCCTCTGTCATCAGCAGCGCGGCTCACCGGCGAGACGCGCACGCACAGACAGACATCACAGGGTCCTATTCTTCGTCATCTGCTGCTCTTGGCCCCGCGAACTGGATCGCACGCAGCGCGTGCTAGCTCGTGGCGCGGCGGAATCACTCCTTTCCGCCGTCCGCTGAGACTGGACGCGCGTACAAAGAAAGTGAACCGGTGTGTCAGCGTTGCGTTGGGGGATTGGGTTGCGTAGAAGGTGGGGGGGGGGAGGCAATGTTGGTGTGGTTGTTGTATGCACGCTGTCCGCGCTGCGGATTGTGTCACGTGGTGCGGTCCGGCAGGGGGGGGGGGAGGGGGGGGGCTCCCATCGCAGGTCTTGACAGCCTGGCTGGACCTCTGCTTGTGAGGCACTGCGCGTTCGCCACCCGGCATCGCCGGTATATAAGGGCGGCCGCCGCCCGGACAGAGACATCAGAACTCGCTCAGCCATCTCAGAGTTGAGTCGAAGAAGTCCTGTGGAGTACCAGCACACACACCACCGACCACCAGCTATGAAGGTGAGAACGACGTGCCTGGGCAGGCGGCCGGCTACGACGGCTGCTCCTACCACGGCTTGCTTCCTGTGCAGCCTCCCGTAGAAATCGGTGTTACCTTCCGTAGAGTCTATCGCAGGAAGCACCCGCAGTGCACTGTAAAAACGCAGCAGATTGAAAGCTATGCTGGGCAGTCAATTCCAAGCTCATCTTGAACTGACTAGTTGATAAAGTAGACGTCTAATAAGCATATGATTCATTGTTTAGGCAATGGTGCGGTATTACTACAGGCTCCTAATATGAGGGAATTATGCAGATTCGTTAGATGTAGAAAGAGAATAACATTGCTGGAGGTGTTAGTGACCATATTAGTGACTATCCAGCCAACAATACTTAATGCTACCAGAAATAGTACTGGTGGGCTTATTGGTTAAGATTTCAGCCGTGAGAACCTATGCCAACTTGGCATAGGCGTTAGCTTCGATAGCCGCACCTAGATGAAAAACTGTGCCGTTAATTAGCCTCATATAAAATGGAGTGCGCTGGTGATTCGAAATTTAGCTAGAGATTAGTGTATTAAAAATTGAAGACGAGGCAGACGCCTCGTCATTATTGAACGATAGGACAAGCGCAACAGCGCACATTTTTGAAGAGGAACTAGTGAGAAATGGTCTGAATAACCCCCCAAAATATTTCTCTCACACAGTTTGAACATATTTAATAACCTTGCTTTGACGCTCCCTTCAGGTCCTCATTGTTCTCGCCATTGCCTGCGCCGTCGCTCACGCCGGTTTCGTCGGGGGCGGCCACGGTGGAACTTCCAGCCAGCATCGCTCTCAGGACGTGAGCATTTTACCACATATACTCATTGTTAGCGCTTTAGGACCCCATTTTCCTTGTTGTTTATATGGCGACAACAAATACTTAGAATAGTGTATTGACACGCGGCAGGTACTTCGTATTGCTGCTTTCAAGCACAGAACTTTGTGCCCTTTAACACGGAGCACTAGGGTCAACTACGTAACACGAAATTGGTGGATAAAGCCTATCTCCTCGTTTTAGCTTCAGTTAATGTGAACGTACCAGCCACGGTATCATCAGCTCTTTAATTGCTAGTTTAAGAAGAAAGACAACTAAAGGTAGCGGGACCACATCGCGGGAGAGTGGGACGGTTAGGAACTCCTGTTTCCACTTTATGCACAGCCTTTTTTTTCCTCCACCCCGTTCATCCGCCATCAAAACAGATCTCCGGCGCCTACAGCTTCGGTTACAACGAGAACCACGCCACGGGCGGCACCTCCCGTTGGGAGTCCGGTGACGGCGTGGGCAACAAGCGGGGCTCGTACAGCCTGCGTGGCGCCGACGGCCGCTGGCGCACCGTCAAGTACGTCGCTGACGGCGCGGGCTTCCGTGCTGCTGTGTCCACGAACGAGCCCGGCACCGCTCCATCCTCGCCCGCCTCCGCTGGCATCAACGCCCCGATCCTCCACGTCCCCGCCGGACACCACGATGGCGCCTACGGAGGCTACGGCGCCGGAGGCTACGGAGCCGGAGCGTACGGAGGTGGAGCCTACCTCGGAGGCGCTGGATACGGAGCCGGAGGATACCTCGGTGCCGGAGCCGGCATCGGTGCGGGAGCCACCAAGGCGGCCCACGTGTTCGGTGCTGCCATCCCCGGAACTGGCTTCGGAGGTGGCTACGGAGGAGGCTTCGGCGGAGCCTACGGCGGTTATGGCGGCTACGGCGGTTACGGCGGTTACGGGCACCACGGCCACGGCGGCCACGGCTTCGTTAAGCATTATTAAGTTATGTAACAAAGAAGGATAGTAGTTAATTGTGGCTTCAACTCGCCTTTAGTTAGTGTTGTTTTTTATTGTTCGCACTGGTGCTTCGTCGCCGTTGTTTCTCAATCCTCGATGGTCTCTCGTTCTCTGGCCCACTTTTGTGCAAAGTCTCACGTTCCTAAGCGCACTCTTCGTCTGTTGCTTTAATGCTGCTCAATTTCGCTCATCGTTTGCTTCCATGTGTTCGCCGAGTAGTGTGTGTCATGCTTGTTTTGAATAAAAAGATGTCTTGTCGCTGTGGAATTTGAAGCGTTCGAGTGTTATTTAATCACTAAAGCGGGCTGGTTGGTCTCCGTACAATGCTTGTTATGGTTACGTAAGCATCAAGATGCTCATCGCATCATCTGAAGGCACGCAGGAACGCATGTGTCATGAAAGACAACGAGAGAAGGTGCTAGAGTTTGGAATTATATCAACACACCACATGATCGTGCTTTACAAAGGGCATTGCCGAAAAAGTAGCACATAAGATGTCTCACTCCCGGTTTGACTCGGTTTAGAAATGAAATTTAGTGAATGTAGCAGCTTAGCCTGTGCTCTAACCTGGTATATGAGTCAGCTAAATTGCGCATACGATTACAGTACAACAATGTTGCGTCTGTGCTTAATGTACAAAAAATTTGAACTGCAGCACAGCTGCTCTCTTGCAAAGAAAGGGACATTTGTGGCAGCGCACATTGCTGTGCCATGAGGGTAGAGTATTACATTGAAAACCTTTATTCAAAGTGACAAATAGAGCGTACCATTCTCAGCTCAAATCTCAGTTACTTGTCCCAGTTCATATTCCCAAAACTCCATATATAGCTACTGCTGCCCCTATGATGTTATCACGATGATCGTCATCGTGTGGTGTGGTAGCCGGAACGCTGGCCAATGATAAGACACTCTTACGAAGGATAAATTTGTGAACGCGTTTATAGTTTATGCCAGACAACCTTGCTTTAGATCTTTCTTGCCTATGAAGAACTAGACAGCAATGCCACGGCCACTTTATGTATTCATGGTATTTAGTTCGTCTATAAAAAATGGCTACCGTAGACGAAAGTGTAACCTGATCATAATGCCACACAAAATAACAGTCGTCTGCTGCGCACAGAATGAGCGAGAATTTATGCAATATGACTTAGGTAAAAGCCAACAATGCCAAGCGAGCCGCCTGAGCGCCCATCTAGTCCCAATTAAGACAAACGCTAATCAGGGGTAGATCAGAAGACTGTAGCCTTGGACATGTGCCTCACCTCTCATTGCGTTCGTTAAAGATGAAAGGTGTTAGAAGTGGTCCAGAATTACTTCTTTAGTCCATGCGCCACGCCGCGCGGCCAGTTTAGGCTCTCTGTATCGCGCGGACTTGTACGTAAATACTTACAAGTAATTGTTTACATTTTTGGTAATGTAACTGTAATTTAACTATTGATTTACTCGGTAACGCTCACTGTAAGTAGATACCTTTTTCAGTAACCAATTACATGTAACCAGTTACATTTTTCACGACAGAAGCTTTTCCAGGCAACGCAACTTTGAGTACTTGAATTACGCGGGAAATTACTGAATCCAAAGGGGCGAAAACATGTAGACGGTTTACCCCGTACTCACAATCAGCGTACTGCGGCTACACCTCAATCACCTGATCCTGCCAAGGTTGCAGAGTTGCACATTTCTTTTGAATGTCCCACCTCTGAGCTTTTCTCTTATAATACATCTTTCTTTCTCTCTCCATCTCTCCTGGAAGCGCTTACAGACGGCCCATAGCTGCTGCTCAATTCTTCTTTCAGTGTAGTCTACTTCTCTGACATAGACAGAAGTTTGTGGCCATTTAAAGAAAATGTTTCTATCTGGTTGGTATTGCGTGACTCATGTACACATTTTTTTTTGCGTGATTGTAATAACACAAGAACAGTATCTTAAGGGCTGAGCAAGCAGTTTTACGTTAAATTGCATTGTAAATTTGGTCACATTTTAAAGGAACGTAAACGCGTTTGCTGGAGTCGGTATTAATCAGTTGCCTAAGTCTAAATGTCTAAATGGGCAACGACTGAAGGGCGTCGAAGGGAGGCCCACCAGATGTTAACCGACAAATTGAAATGGTGAGTCAATGGTTCGATGGCGATGGCCGCTTTATATGCCAATGCCAGGAAATCATGCACCTATATGCGATTTTTCAATTTTCACCCGCGCCATCGGGAATGGCTTTCTCTAGCCCCAGCAAAGGTTAAGTCCTGCGCATCGTAGAGAACCGAACGCATCGTGGCATTCTGTGACCACAGTCTTATGAGCAAAGTGTTCGCGCGTTACCACACAGCGCATCTTACTAGCGCGCGCATCGAATGCAGAGGACACATCGAAATGGAAGGGCGAGCTGTTCTACGAGGGTGAATCAGAAAGTCTTTGCCGCTACTTGTTTAGCCAAATTGCGGCTGCGAATGCGAAGTCGACATATCCATTTCCAGCAGCGGTGGACCTTTCTTGGATCGGCCCGGCCTTATCTGCCGGTTGTGCTTCCCACATCCACGGCGTACAAGCAACGAAGTGTGATTCGCTTTCTGTGGAGCAAGGGGCGAACGCCCATCGAAGTCCACAGGGAAATGAAGCTCACGCATGGGGAAAGGCGCCTCGCTTTGAGAAGTGAGAGGTGATCTCGATTCACGTGCAACGATGAAGCCAAGACAGCAGCCCGATGGTGGCTTCACAGTCAGCCGGACGAATTCCACCACAGGGGCGTCTCAAATTTAGAGCTGCGATGGGACAAATGTCTGAACCAGTGCGGGGACTATGTGGAAAGTAGTGTAAGGTATACGTAAAATAGTACGTATATTTCTAATTACCTGTATGTACCTTATTTCGGCTAATAAAATATAGGGGCAGATACTTTCTGATTTGCCCTCGTATTTACTGTATTTGAGCAATATTAATAACAGCAGAAAGGAAGTTAAGGTTCAAATAATTGATAACATTTAAATAACTGCTCAATTAATTTCGTTGGGCAGTTTTCGGAACTGAATCAATTACATTTTTGAAAGAAGTAATTCTAATTGTATTCAGCCACTTTTTTTTCTGTAACGTGTACAAGATTGGTCTCGTGACATACCTCACCGCCTCTTCTCAGATATACTGAAGGATATTTTAACAGAGAAAACATTTGCAAAGGAGACTTTAAGATTATGCAAGTAATTCCGACTAGTCCATGTCGACTTAGCCAAGGTCGCATTTTTCTTCCTGGGGCAGTAAAAGGAGGCATTTTATCGTTTGACTGAATACAAGGACGCCAACTAGATATATTTGACTCATGTCAAAGTTGCGCTTGTCCGTGGTTTCTCAGTACGAGTATAATCAATCAAGCAAGGTGTGCCTAATTGCTAACTGGAAGGGGACAGTATTTAATAAATATTGTACAGCTCTTTATACCTTAATGATTAATCACATTTGCCGTTAACCGATTATGCGATATGAAGTTAAGCGCCACTGCGAAGGATAGAGCTTCATGAATAAGTAAATGAACCACGTTATCAAGATTCTGTGACCTGAAAATGAAAAACACAATGACAAGAATCTCGAGGGATTTAAAATCGTGTAGCCTCGAATGCCACATGTTCCTTGACGCCCTCCTTAAGCACCGATGCAAAATATTGATGGGCGATCGGGGTGCGGAAGGCTGCGTTCGTAGAACTCGGACGACAGCCAACAAGGAAATGCGTCTAATAGATCGCTCGTCCTGAATTCCAATCATGGAAAAATGACGGGTCCAGCCCACCTCCTGCTCCACTTCTCAAGTAAATGACGTTTACAGCCATCGTTAGAGCCCCTTCGTGTGGTACAGCTAGAAAGGTAGTAATGTCACCTGGACAAATAGCTTTAATAGGTGTCACGATCGCGCGAAGAGAAATCGCGTGGAAGATTTAGGCTTTCGTGATACCTGGCCCCTTTCAAGCATTCTCCTAAGGCGTAAGCTATTCAGAGCCCGTTTGCGCTGTGCCATGTCGGTTCCTTCCCCATCTTGTTTTCGGTAAGTGCACGGGTAATTTTAACATTATTGGCATGAGTAGGTGAACAAAGATAGGGCTGCGAAACTTTGCAGATACGGAGCGCAGCGTATGTATATACTCATTAATATACGAACGTGCGCCTGGTTTGCCTTGCGAAATCTCGAAGCCCCTGAGTATTCAATCAGTTTGCAAGGATTCATGATAGCGCTGGAGCATGCTCGCCGTGCTTGCCTTGTTTGCGCGGTATGTCATTTTTATACAGGTCAACGGCTACCGAGTGAATGAGTCCATTGGTACTGTACCTCTCTGGGCGTCACCGGATGTTAGGTTCTCAAGTCTGTCTACAGAGGCTTTTCGCAGGCACGATTGCAGTGCTGTTAATGTTAAACTGTGCGTGGTAATTAATCTAATAAGCACCAATGAACCTCGGTTAGAACGAGCACGCTCGGTGGAAGCCGGCAAGCAGCGTGCTCCTTCTCAAAGTAGAGTGGGGATGGTGTGGAAACACGTGGGATTAGCCTGACGTGTTTGAAGGCCAGTTGTTCCACCTGAGTCTCTATGACATGGGCTACACACGGCTTCCCTAAATCTTCAGGACATCAGTGTCCTGAAGATTTATCAGCACACTGATTCTATCCGGAAGAATACAATCAGAAAACGTAAAATTATTTTTCTGGCCATCAAGTCCTTGTCTTAGAACACCACGTTTCGAAATACTGTGTGGTATTTTCCCTTTTCTGCAGGTTGTCAGCAAGTAGCTGCTCCCTTTCTTCTCGAACCGAGGGAATAGTTAAAAGAAGCGTTCTGAGGGCGAACGTGTAGCCACAAAAGGCGTAAAAAAAGCAATTACAGCAACGACTCTTGCACTAAAGCCAGGCTGCCTGAAGCCGGAGCAATCGTGTTCCTTATAGTAGGGGTACATTCTTATTCGCTTATTGAACGATGCTTCTGAAGAATCCCACCTAAGCTACGAATTCGATTAGGGCAACTTTGAGGGCTTTTAGAGGTCATTTTTCAGGCTAAAGCTGTCGCGAACCGAGAGGTTGCAGCTGAGCGCCAGGACCACGGGACCAGCCTATCAGTCTCCTAGAACGACACTCCCCTGCCCACGCGTGTTACCAGCAGTGGACCTTTATTGGACCGGACCGGCCTTATCTGCCGGTCGTGCTTCACGTGTCCACGGCCTACGAGCAAAAAAGTGTGATTCGCTTTCTGTGGAGCAAGGAGCAGCAGTTGAGAGCAAAGTGGACTCAGTCTGGTTAACCTCGCTGCCTGTCCTTCCTCCCTACCTCCCCTCCCCCTCCCCCCTCCCTCTCTCTCTTAGAACGGACTAACGCGTGCCGTTGTTGCGCCGCGAGCGCGCTCCGCCCAACTTTATTTTCGCCACCTTTTTCTCTTGCCGACCGAGAGCGCCGACCTTTAGCGTCCGCGCGTAGCGGCGTCCGTGGGCGCTACAAAGCTGTTCTTGTAATATGCCTGCTGCGAGTTTGTACGCATCTACTACTTTATTTTTTTTTATTCAGCTATCGGTTAACTTATGGGGTAGAGCTGCATTCACATGTGCAACATTAACGTAAACGAATCTCTCGGCGAGGAATGTACTATACGTTAAACATCTGTATAGTGGACAAAGTGTTATGTTGCTGTAGGATACCCCGTACATTTGTGGAGCGAGCAAAGAAGATGCAATACGACAGATCGTCCTGCCTGTGAATTAAGGCTGTACATTACTGTAATCATGAACCAACTATAGCTGAGACGAAACCTCTGTTAAAGCTCGCACAGCTTTTTTTTTTTTTTTTCGAGGAGTTTAGGCAAAATGCCGGATACTCTCCTGGCAACGCAAATGAATGCTGTCGGACTTCAAAAAAACATTCTTGTTGGCGGAGGTCTGCAGAAGTTGAGAACAACAACGGCACCAGCTCACTTTTAATTCAAAATTGAAACGTCATTTAAGACACTGACTTGATCGACATGTGGTGACAAATCCTTGCTAACAAAGCATGAGATGCTCAGCTCAGGCGGAACAATCGCCTGACCAAGTTCGCTAGGCTAATCCGAACTGCAGCAACATCCCCTGCCATGCACTCCCCCCCCCCCCCCCCCCCCTCAAACAAAGGTGGGTGAGAGATGGCTACGGGAGAAGCAGCAAATGGCGGGATTCAGGGGTTTTGCCGTCACCCGTGCCCGTGTGTGGGTCACGCAATTAGAAGAGCCGCTCGTGCTCCGACGTCGACGAACGACAACGCCGATCTCGTCAACCGCGGGTCAGGTCAGGTCGGTCGCACTTTCTCTCCCGCAGCCGTATATAAAAGGCGGGCGCCTCCCGCCTCCGAGAGCCGAACAACACACTGCGGAACATCACGCCTCCGGCTGTCGCGGCGCTCGTCGTCACTCTGAGGATTACGCCATGCAGGTGAGTCCACCGGATGCGCGGAAGGCGGTCGGAGCACTGATCGCTGCACGACGAAACACGTAAAGCGGCGTTCAAACCGCGGTTTCGTACTATTTAAACCGACAACCTAATCAAGATGAATTCATCTTCGCACACGAGTAGCCGCGCCTCGCTAGCGGTAGAACGCGTGTTTGTCTTATGTTACCTTTCAATATTTTGTACTTGCTCTTTGTTCAGACATGCGTAGTATAGACTACTCCTGTTATTTTGTATCGCGTGTAACTGCTAGATGCGAGGCCATGTAAGTGGTTAATAGGTGACATAATAATATTTGGGGTTTTACGTGCCAAAACCACTTTCTGATTATGAGGCACGCCGTAGTGGAGGACTCAGGAAATTTTGACCACCTGGGGTTCTTTAACGGGCACCTAGATCTAAGCACACGGGTGTTTTCGCATTTCGCCCCCATCGAAATGCGGCCGCCGTGGCCGGGATTCGATCCCGCGACCTCGTGCTCAGCAGCCCAACACCATAGCCACTGAGCAACCACGGCGGGTGGTTAATAGGTGACAGTTGGCGTTCAACGGCTCAATCACTGCTATGAAAAGTGTTGATCTTTTTTAGAGCTATATAGGAGCTTGCTGTACACGGTGGTATTTTTAGACAATACAGTGGTTTTATTAAAAAGCTTTATGATCATGAGCCACCTGCCGTCTTCGCATACGAGCTCTATATACGGTTAGGCGGAAATACATTGCCGCTGCTTAAGTTACGAAAACTGTAACAAGTAAGGCGTCGGTTTAACACTGACGGTGTTCCAGATTCGCTCTGGACCGCGCGGCACCCTGCACAGCATCAATAATTTTGGAGGTCAATGTACTGCGTTACCTCTTCACAGATGACACATTGTAAAACCAACATTAAGCGCTGAATCTGTGACGGGGGAAAACATTGCCTAAAATATCAACATTGCCAGCATAACGAAATCTACAGATTGCTACTAATTTTCCGGCAAAAATTTAGCACTATTTCTTTATATAAACCATGGCAACATGGGGGGACGGGGTGCTGTGGAGCACTCCGTAATAATTTCTACCTTCTAGGCTTCTGTAACGTGCACTCAAAGCCCGGTGCATGACCGTTCTCCAATTCCGCTCAGGTCAGAGTTCAGCCGCAGCGTCCGGTAATCGAACACTCGACCTCCTTTTGAACAGCATGTCGTCATATAATATAGGAGCGGAGGAGTCACCTTGACCTGGTAAAGCCTTTCTTTACGGTATGTCACAAATACTGTCGTATACCACCACGTTTGCAATGCTATTAAAATGCGATAAGATTAGATCACTTCTTGTCAGTGTTTGGCTCATACAAAAAAAAAAAAAAATATTGAACCTGCTGCTGTTGCTGACAATTTATGGCATTCTGCTAGTAAGTACAGATTCATTTGTTCATTTCGCAGCCACGGAGCCACATTCCGACGCGCTTGAAATGTAGAGATGCTCGTGCCCTTAATTTAGGTGCTCGTTGTAGTAGCGCCCGACGTAGGCAAAATTATTCCGAAATCCTCTGCTATATAGCGCATACCATTGCCCAGGCGGGGCTTTGGGACCGGAAGCGCAAAGATATAATCAAAATACCCATCCTCGAGCGTCAAGGAAGGAAGGAAGGAAAAAGTGGAGAAGGAAGGCAGGGAGTTTAACCAGTGTAGCCTAACCGGTTTGCTACCCTACACATGGGAGCGGGATGGGGGGGGATGAAAGATGGGAGGAGAGAGAGAGAGAGCACATAACAAAGCAAACACATCGTCAGTTACAGTCCGTCACTCTTGCGCGGTACGCGACCTCGAGTGTCAAAGTTTGAATCGAAGCCCCGGTGGCAAAATGACCGTGTGTGATTGAATTTTCTCAGGATTTCTACAGTCACATTTAGATACCTTGTAGGGAGCCCCGTGCTGCTTGATAGTAATATATTCTTACGTAGATATTGAGTTGTAATTCAATAATTAAGGCGTTTTATAGTGCTTCATCTAGACTTACTTTAGCAAAGACAATCGGAGAGAAGTTGACAGTGACTAACTATCATCGAGACGTGCCATTTTCTTATATTAAAATTTTTTTTTTGCTTCTTTCGAACAGGAGTACATCGTTTTACCCGTTCTGCTGGCTGTGGCTCGTGCTGGATACGTTGCGCCAGTGACTGGTTACATTGAGACTGAGTCTTCTACAAGCCATCATTCGCAAGATGTAAGCGTACCCCTCTTACAGTCAAATACTTCGTTAAAACGCCAGGTCCTGCATTAGCACAAGGACTTCGGAACCGCGCCTTGGCTCAACAAACCATAAGAAACAGTCCTGACGGAAACTAATTGGTCCCGACACGGAGCGGTATCAATTATGACGCATATTATGCTATGAAGTTCTCTATTCTGGAGGAACTACGGGAAGCTGTAACGGAGCTCATAGCTGTTGGCACTGAAATGTGATGGATGACGCATATAAACGTTTGCGGCTTAAATTGCCTCGGCATCGCGCTACTCCAGCTGGCGCGTTTCGTCTGGCAGTAAAACTGCGTGCGTTTATCTCTCGACTTATCGAGTTGCTCCTTAGAGCCAAAGTCATCCGTAGGCATGCGTCCCTGGATCACCGATCGTAGCTTCTTCGATAGGGTCAGCACCAAGTTGATCGATCGCCGCAAACAAGGACTAACGCAGAGGCACTGGTATTGGTGCACGTTAAAAGCAGTCCGACTTAGATTCGAACCTGATATAGGCATAGTGTATTTCGTGGCCGAAATGCAATAATCAGAAAATTAAGGTGTCCCTTCGACCCTTGCCGACGACAAACATTACCAACGTATGACCGCCAGGACATAGATTGGTCAAAAAAAAAAAAAAAACAGAAACGGTATGCTTTATGCCTTAAGTCGATGCCACGAGAACATTGTGGTGTCAATCACTCAGAACTGTGTAATTATCTACTCGTATTTTACGTATAAGAGCAACAATGAACATCACTAGTCTCATGAAGGCGTGCGGCACGCTCTACTGCCCGAATAGCTTGATACAGAACCAAATATTTAGTACAATCACATATTGTTCTCACTTGCTCTCGAAGAGGCCTTCGAATGTCTTCCACCGAAGGTACGCGCAAGCTGGTTCTTAAAAGTTCTGTCTGTACCAGTCATTGAAAGCACAAGGGCGGTTCCGAGCCTTCTCACAATGGCACTGCCTAATCGGTCCAGGCACGTTTTTAATCCCCCTACCAGTGACGAACTTGCGAACAGAGAGAGAGACAGAAGAAAGGGGAAAGGCAGGGAGGTTAACCAAATGAGAAGATCCGGTTTGCTATCCTGCGCTGGGGAGATAGGGGAAGGGGGAGGTAAAGTGATAGGAACTTGCGAACACGTTTGCTTTTCGTGTACGAGGCAAATATACCTATAGCAAATGCTACTTTTTCTTTATTTAGGCATACAACGGAACGTTTGTTTGTGTAACGTAAAGAATGCTTACAAAATATTCAAACTAATTAAGGAAGCGACGGTAGAGGACGTTGAAAGGCCCTGTTAACAACTTTTATTATCTTTTAACAAGAACTTAGGGAATTGTACTGTTCCCCTTCTATTCGACATCGCCAGTATAGGTCGTTGCTAGTTAGCGCTTGCGCGTACGTTTGCTCAGGTGGCCGGCAACTACGACTTCGGCTACAAGGCGCGACACCCCGGCGGTGCCACTTTCCGCCAGGAGACCGGCAACCCTTGGGGTCACAAGATCGGCTCGTACGGCATCGCCGACGCGGACGGACGGGTCCGCCTCGTCAAGTACGTTGCCGACCACAACGGCTTTCGCGTCTACATCTCCACCAATGAACCGGGAACGGCCGCCTCCAGTCCTGCCGGAGCCGGCATCAACGCCCCCGTCGCGCTGCCTGCGGCGCCCGCCGTGGAGCCGTTCCTTCTGCAGCCATCATCGCCTGTGGGAGTAGTTACAAAAGTCGCTCCCGCAGTGAATGCTGCCCATGTCTACGGCCCAGCCATAGTGGGACCTGTTCTCAAGCCAGCCGCACCCGTAGCTGCGGCGCTGCATAGCTTCAGGCCAGTGTACGAGAAGAAGCCATATGTAACGGCTGCGGTGCAGCCGGGTCTCGAAGTCGAGTACGATGCCCGGGACTACAGGCGCTGGTAGAATCGCGTGCTTCTGTCTCTCGTCCGGGTAATGCTCACAGCTCAAGCTTAACTTCGCGGTCTATGGCCCGGCGTATGCGATGCGCGCCTAATGGGAGAAAGTTGAAAACTCCGAGGGTTATTTTTTGTCTAGAAAACGTTTTGTATACAGTGGTGCTTTTTGTGTGATCTTAAGGCAGATGACGCGCAGCGTAACGCATGCGGACGTGACATTGTTGCTGCAGAAGCCTTATGCGGCTGCTGAATTGCGTGCACGTTTCACATATATTGAGCCAGCGGTGTTGCAGAATCCATTTCCTGGAGTGTGATGCCAACGCTGAAATCAGGGCTCCGCGTACAGTAGAACGCTTTTACAACGCAGTGCTCGGGGCCTCCGAAATCATTTGTTATAGAAGACACTTCGTTGTAAAGGTCTCGCACCGCATAGCTCACAATATAAAGCGGGGACATAATTATTCCTTCGTTGTACAAGCCATTTTGTTGTAGAGGCGTTCATTGTAGAGGCGCTCGACTATAGCTCCCAGCGACTGTGATCCTAAAGTCCCAGCATCACAAAGCGCATTTCACCAGCGACTATGGCGTGGCCGTTACAGAGGTGCAGTATCAGAAACAAATTGCAAGTCATTCCTATGTACATAGTCGCCACTTAGTATCTCGTGAACTTCAATACGTTCAAGCGAAGACTTAAGAATAAATTACGCGCCCGCAGTTCCTAAAATTGCCACCGTTGTGAAGGCTGTTAAAGCTCTCTTTGTTCTATGAACCTTTAATACTCTTTGCACAGCTCGCAAATATTACTAACAAGTCTCTAGGTTATGGCTTAAACGTTTTTAAAGATTAGGATTCCAACACATATGAAGGCCATGCTTAGCGCTTATCTTATGCGCATACTTTTTGAGAGCATCTATAGTCTTCAGGAAATGCTCCCGTAAATATCCAAGAACACGAGCTCGATTGTTGCTACCGATGCATGAGTTCTCAGTGTGTCAAAAACAGTGTGGCTAGGCCATACAAGTACGAATACGATGGCCCGCAAACCTCGTGCAATTGATGCATGCGCCAACCAGAGTATATACCATAAACTAATTTACACCCTTTAATTGAGTAAGGGCGTATATCTGTTTATAACTCACATCCTTACACCCAAGAAAGGCGTAAGGGTGTGAGTTACAGACGGGTTTACTTCTTTTTAGTATTTAAGGATGTAAATTATTTTACAGTGTGGAGTGCCTTTAAGATAGCTCGAATCTCAATGTTGCACCTGTTAAAGTAAGTTATCTATATGGAACGTACGGTTCGGTCTCTCAGTTTGGGCAGAAATATGCACGTACGTGCACTCTTGAGAGCGAATAATTTTTCCTTAGCTCAGGCTGGAAACTTTCCCGAATGCGAGGCTCGGTGGTGTTACTTGCGCTGTTCTAACTGAGAAACGAAGTAGCTGGGATCTTGTCTGCGGGATGACTGACTTTTAGTAGTTCCGCTGAAGATACTATCGGGAGACCCAGCAGTAAAACACGGATTTCGTACTGAGGTGCCGCCGCTGAGAAATTTTAAAACCTGACGTTGTCGTATTTTGAAAACACATGCTACTCTAAGCGGGAGATCGCATTCAGATAACTACGGATAACAACAGAAAGCTTTCGTGTGAGTAATTCGCACAGTAGGATATACACGGTGTCTCAGCTAACATTAGTCAAGCTCTTCAAAGAAAAAAAAATATTTAAGAAACTCGGCGTAAGCCCGTCATCTTTGGTCGTAAGACATCTGATGAGCGAACATGGTTCTATAGTTATATCTCACGTGGTACATATTGAATAATTTTTTTGTTGTTGAACAGCTTGGCGAAAGGTAGCTGGGTAGACGTGGTTGGTAGTGGTATCGTTTTTATCGTCATTTAGACTGCACTGAAACATGTTCCCACATTGTACCGTCGTCAGCTCTCTTACATTTATACATTGGTCCGCAGGCTCGTGAGTGGAACTTTTTGCCTCTAAGAACTGGAGCGATAAAATAAGCATAAACTTGCGTGGAATCACAGTTCTTTCGTAAATAACCTCGGTAGTATACGTCATGTTTAGCATCGTCGCCTTCTTTCGACGTTTGCCTCGGGGTTTCCTTCGCATTATGACATTGTGTATTTAAGGGATAACGTCAAGTCTCATATAGTAGCACATCATGGATTCAAGGTTGGCAGAAATAGTTAACGGTGGCACAACTAACTGTGTTTGACGATCTCACTAGTATCGCTTGGAAGTGAGAAATGAGACGAAGGAAATCGTTGCGCATCTTGCTTTGCTTTCAAGAACTGAATGTTTGGGTTCTATTAGCTTTGGTGGCCGGATTCAGCTTTCGTCTGAGGCAATTGCTGATTGTTCAGTCTTTGTCAATGGTTTTTATGCCAATCCGCCGCTACTTAGGACTGTATTATGGTGGCATGCGATAGTCTTCATGGAGCTGCCGCTGATCCAGAGCCTTTTAGGCTGAGTACGGAGCGTTCCTCACAATTCTGAGCTTGGAAGCTCCTGGCGACATACAGGTGCCGTAACCGAGGGCCTGGATACAGAACTTGAGACTCACGCTGTTGCATCGAAACTTTTGACAAACGCAGTGCCAACATAAACGTATGCGTCAAATGCTTGTACTCGCCAGTCAATAAAAGCTTCTAAACTCAGGGACATAGCATTCTGTCATTGAGGCAGCAAGTACCACGCATAGCTTTTCTTTGCTTACCATGTGCATTGTTCTAGGTGCCATTCTAACGCAAACCCACGGTGATAATTTCTTTCCTATGTATATTCTTCTCGTTTAGTCTTTTTTGGGTACGAGTTTGGAATAGAGGGTTCTTCAGTAAGCAAGCTTTTCATTCTGTCGCAATAGATAAACAACAACGTGGGATCGCTTTACAAAGCACGTCGCGGGACTAGTTGGTATGCATTATTTTTCTTTCTTACGAAAGCAATTCCGCCCTACTTTTTAAGACGAGGACACATGAAGACATGACAGCGCCCTTGCTATCATGTCTTTCTGTCCTAGTCTTAAAAAGAAGCGATGGATTACTTTCGTAAGAAAGCAAAATAACAACGAAGGAGTAGGGGTCATAAACTTAAGCATCTTCAGGTTTGATACTTACAATGTTAGCCGCAATGTAGTTTTGTGTGCAATTGCTATAGGTAGTTTAATGTGAATGCGTATATTGATTTTCGTTGCATGGCGTCTCAGCTGGGGATAATATCAAGCCTTTAGCAGGAAAACTGCATATGTTTGTGTGGGCACAGGGTAATCATTTTTTTCTATCTTCAGGGTATATTTACGTTATGCGTGATGTGTGGTTTTGGGTTGTATACAACAATTTTGATACGAATAAATATTTACAATTTATGAGACAATCCGTGTGTCATTCTTTCCTAAAAAAAAACTTTTTCCACCCTGTCATGGACTTTTTGTTCCTATTCTGTGATCATTTTTATGTGATATGGCCAGAATAGCTGGTGCCACTTAATGATGCAAACACACTGTACAAACGAAAAAGACAAGAGAAGGCGGACAAGACGGACACATCAGTAATTATCGATTTCGTTTGCAACAAAGCAAACCACGCAATGTTTCTGCAGTCACTTTGCTCACACTGCTGTAGTTGCCTTTCTCTATCGCCAGCTATATCCGTCATTCTTTGTGATTATGTTTAGAGTTTGTCTTCGTCGTCATTAAAGGATACCTTAGACATGTTGCGTAACACTTACTCAGACTCATTCAGACATTATTTGTTAAGTTATGCGCTGGCTCATGCTCGCGTTGATTCATTACGAAACCTGCTGGTGATCACTCATCCTCACCCATTTGTATTCATACTCCCTTTCCACTAAGGCAGACAGGCACTCATCCTCAACTACAGAATGGGTTCCTGACTGATCATTAGTCAAGTCAACTTATACATGACCTGTTGCAGGTTTTTGTCAGTACGTGTCAAGCTTTTCCGTTACATAATCGGCCCGATCACATGAGGGGAGTGGGAGATTTTCTGCAAGTCTTACTCGCTTGAACATAATCTGTTACCTGGGCAGCTTCTTGCTTCAGAGATGGATCTAAAGATGTGTTTACCAGAAAATTGAAGAAAAAACGAAAGAAAAAGCAAAAAACACACACACAAGCACCTCTCCAAAGTTGTACTTATCCACGTGCGGGTATTCTGAGACCAAGGACAGCCACAGGTCAAGTGTCTTTCTTTTCGCCGGCTCATTTCAGCCAGCCGACGATCCATTTACAGACTCCATCCGGTGATTAGGATCGTCCCAATGTATCTGGCCCCGTTTCGGGCATCACCTTGAACTCTGAGCCCCGCTCAGTCGCGGTCTGCAAGCACGCACGGGTCGCGCTTGCACTGACGACCTTCGGTGGGATATGTCCGCAGCCAGGCAGCTGCTCCTGTACAGCAAACCAAAGCCCAAGGGGCAAGCGAGGATCACTTTGCGTCTCTCATTTCGTACTTCCATTGCCCAGGGGAGGAGAATTCTCCTGTCAACGACATTACGAGAGTGGAATGCAGCGCCTGATTGCGCTGATGATACTCGCAGGCGAAAATCTATGCGGGCTGGAGGTCGTCTTTTTTTAGCGTATCAAACCCGAATAAGCAAAGGCGTGGATACATTACCCCGGTACCGGGAGTGGTATGCATTCTTCAGAAAAGAAGAAGGTTGTATCTGAAGATCTGCGAAAGCCACGAGAATGACTACAACTCCTCGTGTAAGTTGTGTTACTTGATGAATTTCCTTACTAGAAAGTTCGAAATTATGAATAATTCACTGGGCGTTAATAAGAATTCGTTATTTAAAATAATTTTAATACTTCTTTGTGTTGTGGAGAGAGAGAGAGAGAGAGAGAGAGAGAGAGAGAGAGAGAGAGAGAGAGAGAGAGATAAACGGGGTTGGAAAGGCAGCGAGCGTTACACACAATATACCGGTATCTACATGACAAGGATATGTTGACGCAGCGATAAATTAGAGCTGATTCTTACTGAGACTGCGCTAAATGGATGAATCACCAACAGATTATGCCGGAAATAATGCACTATTGAAACATACAGGTGTCTTGAGAGTAGTCTCGTATCAGTAGCATTTTAGTTGATAGAGACGAACTACAGAGTGAAATCGGATCTTAAGAAGCAACCTACTGACTCCCCCGAATATCATGCTCCGTACTACTTATCAGGACTCCTATAATCTGGTACTGAAAAAACCGGGACTCACAGATCAAGGACTTGCAAACTACACCACTACATGCTTGGTATTTTCCGTGTACCGTTGTCACCCTGCTCTTTAGTATGACGTCTTCATAATGGAGCGAAGGGGTGATGACAGAAAAGCAGTGGTTGTTCAATTATAGTATATCAAATTTCATCGCTGCATTGTCACGGCGCGGGCAAATTGCCGAAGTCGGCGCGCAGCGCTCATTCTAGAAAAACGTACACGCGGGATTGCGCGCGCGTGCTGCTTCGTCGGAACGGTCTTTGCTAACGATGCGACAATGATCCAGTAGTGACTTGAATATAATGAAAGTGCTTTGGTCGAAAGTTGCAAGTGACGCTTCAGCGCTCGTACAGAATCGCCCAGCTAGAATGTACGCAGAGGGAATTATACATCCCTTTTTCAGCCTCCTCTTCTGATGCCATGGAAGAAATGCGGAATTGGATACATTTTTATTTCAATGCCCGAGCGTATTAGAGTGCTGAAAAGTAAAGAAGAAGCCCTTAGAATTTATGTACAGTCCAGTGGTGGTGCTTATAGTTATCGTTCCTTTTCGGGTCACATCAAAGAAGAAAGAAAGCGATGATACTGAAGAAAGGGAGGGGGGGGGGGGAGGGCAACGGTTGTGAGGCGCCTTGGTGCGCATACAGCTGCGCACGCACGAGTTTCTACGCGTGCTGCGCACGAGTCTGTGTCTGCGTACACAGATGTGAGCTCTAATTTGGGCATGCGAATTCTTAAGATTTCCCGTGTGTAGAACTCCCCGTTTTGTACACAGTACTCACATATACTACACGCATAGTAACCCCTCTACGAACGCGCTCGACTAATCGACGCTCCATCCCGCATTCGTTCTTTACGTAAATGTCTATCTTTCTGTCAGTTTCGACACCGCTCTTCTGTATACAGGCATAATAGGCATTCCTAGCCAACAATTAAGCAGAAAGAGCCGACGATTCGTGTCCGCGCTTGACCAAAGCCAAGGGAAGGTCCGACCTTGCGACCTTGCGACCGCCCCGCCGACGTCCGTGTGAGGCTCACGCGTGGCCGGCCTGCCGGTGCCCTCAATCTCCCCGTCCAGCGCTGCTGCTATGTTGTCGGGGGTGGAGACGGTTGCGGCTTCAGGCATCCCCGCTCCGTCTCCCCCACGACCCTATACGCGGTGCTGGCCGCGTGGCCTGTTGTACAGCGAGGGCGATAGTAGTCGTATAGTACGCAGTGAAAGGCCCGTTAACTTCGTGCGCGCGGAAGTCCCGGATCCTTCTTTCCAACGTCGTTCCCCCTCTCGGTGGCGGGCGCCAGGGAACTGCCTTCCTGGGACGAGCCGCAGTAGCCCACTGTACTGTGGCTTCAGTGAGCTGGCGATTCGACGGTGATTGGAGCACCACTGTAATGGTGCAGCTCGAGCTGTGGTGTGTAGTACATAACGGCAACCTCATCACCTATCCCCTATCTTCTTGCCCTCTCCTTCACTGACGGATGTAATGAAAGAGGAGTCGTGACGTCACTGTGTTAAAGCTATAAGAAGGGTCAGCAATCAACGTTGGGCGCTGGGAACGGAGGCTACCTTTCAATTTGGACTAACCGGCTCCATCCGGACGACCATTATGAAGGTAAGAAAACAAAACGTTTCCAACCAACAAATAAGTGTCACTAAACTTGACCGCAGGGGCTGGCATGGCGACACCGAATCGAGTGTTTGCGGCGCAGAGCTTGCCGTTGGCGCTTTTCCATTGCCCAGTTGACAGGACAGTAGCCCCCAAGTTTAGTCCTCTAAATACAGTATCCACTCCTAAATGTATTCAGTAGAGCTCCTGTCGTGCGCAATCTAGAAGTTTCTCTTTGTTGTCAAAATAGCAATAGTGCTGTACCCCGTTTGTGAACGAAGAATGGAAGTCGAGTAGTGTGAACAACCCGAAGGAAATATTAAATTCAGGACAATATTTTCATTCCGAGCAAAATAATTTATGTCAATAATCAGGCTAGATATTAATGTGACTAACAATGCGGTATTTTATTACGACTGAAGAAATAAAAACGAAACGTCCAACTTTATTACACAGGCTTACTAAAAAAAACAACAAAGTTTGGTTTCGTGTGGCTGTCGTAGCTATAGTGAATTCAGCACGTAAAACCCGTTGACGGCTCAGTAGAGTCAAATTATCTTATTCTAGGAATAGAGGCCTAATACAAGGGGAAATGTGTGATAGACGATATGCGGGATAAGTATTTCTCTCCTTGACACAGGCGTCCGCAGGGAGAGCGGGAGGCTTGCACCATTGTTAACAGTGCGGTAACTTGGGCCGGCTGGCACATACTTATGCAATGCAACAGCGCTTTTGATCGGAACAAAAGACTACAGACACAAACACGTCAGCGCTCCTATTTGTCGCCTCCCTTTATGCCGATCAAAAGCGTGTTTTTTTTTTTCGGGTTTAACATTTCTAAAGTCTATATACGGCGTAGATAAGTTACAGCTTGCTCGGCCAACATGTCGCAGGCATGCACTTAGAAGTGAAAGGGCTTCAGTGTACACATGATGCGATTAACTAAAGGAATTCGAAGCCCACGGTACAGCACTGCTGCTAAATAGCACAACGCGCTGAAAACAGGGCGCAGTGCAAACAGGCACCTTTAGTTTGGGCAGCCACATGCACCTTAGTCAGATAGCATCAGCGCGTGCAGCCCGAGAGAGGCGTACAAATGACTGATTACGCTGACTATGGCAGATCCCTAGTATGGAAGCCTGCAAGCTGGATGAAGGTTCACGAAAGGACAAAGAAAAACTGACAACCACCCGATTGCAGCCACGAAGCTACAAAGGAAACACATGCACATTTTCGAAAGAAAGCTTCGCAGCCAGCTGTTGAAGAACTCGCTTTAGTACGCCGATAGAACCCTGGGCCGAAGTCGATGAAGGCGTTGGTCGCGGGTTTGATCCCCGGACCAGGACGAATTTTCCTTCAGCTCTGAGGCTTTCCTTCGGAGAAGCGCATGTGGATTTCCTTTTGTATTGCGTCGTGCTACAGTCGGGTGGATGACAATTTTACAATCCACTTGGTTGACCATAACGCGAGATTTTACTGTTGCTATTGTTTACTTGCTCATTTACCCTCTATTTTCACGGTCTTCATTTTTTCGCAGGCCCTCATCGTGTTCATCCTTGCGGCCGTTGCACGTGCCGGTGCTGTGCAGTACGTTCCTGAAGTTGGCTTCTCCACCCAACATCGGACGCAGGATGTAAGGCTCGAAACATCGGCACTCACGTCTGCGGTCCACAAATGTACTAATCAACGCTAAATACACCCACACAGTGTTGTACTTTCTTAACCTATTACTATGTACGGTTACTGGCGATACGGGTCATCTGGAACTGTTGATGTTGAGTTAATCTCTCCGTCACGAAGGTAATCTAGTTGCCGGGTTTCATGCAGCGTACAGAACTGCCATACTTTCTTGGTGCGACAATAAATAAAAAAAGAGCTGGCGCTGTTAGAGACTCGAGTAACCATGAACGACGTTGCTGTTCTCGAATGAAATGAGGAATAACCGCACAAGTTGGAATAATTTGCTGGCCACCTGTTGCCGAAAACTGCGAGAACGCGAGCAGCGTTGAAGTTTTGTAGTAAAGTATTACGCTTTCAGCGAGGTTCCGATACGCTCCATCTTTCAGACACCGTGCATGCTTTCGGTACATGTACAATTATTTCTAAGATCAGCTTACCCGACATCAGCATGAATTAGTGAAGGTCCGCCTTCTGCGAAGGTCGCAAGCTATTCTATTTTATTCCGTCCATGGTACGGTTACGCTTTCAGAACGTGAAATCGTGTTACGTTAAGTTTCTCTTATCAGATGTAACTATACATGTATCTAACAACTGAACCGTGCCCAGTCTCTCACGTCACATCATTTCACCGAACGTGCGCGCACATTCACGCAGGTCTGGGGCAACTACAACTTCGGCTACGAGGAGAAGCACTCCGGCGGTGGCTCCTGGCGCAAGGAGTCCAGCGACGCCTCCGGCAACACCGTCGGCTCGTACGGCCTGCACGACGCCGACGGTCGCGTGCGCATCGTCAACTATGTGGCCAATGCGTACGGCTTCCGCGCGTCCGTGGCCACGAACGAGCCCGGCACCGCCGCTTCCAGCCCAGCCGGCGTAGGCATCAACGCTCCGCAGGGACCCACCGGACCTCGCATCAGCGCCTCCGGTGACACCGGAGGAGTCGACGTTGCCTTTGCAGCCGCCGCGCCCGTCGCCGCTCCCGTTTCGAACTCGGCTGTCGCGGTTTCCGCTCCCGTCTAAACTTTCGCTCGCTGCAACCGCTCCCGCCGTGACGTACGCTGCCGCCGGTCCGGCTTTCGCCGCTGCTCCTGCTGCCACTAACGCTGTGAAGTTCGCGGCAACCTCTCCGGCTGATTTCGTGGCTAATGTCTACGGTCCGACCATTGGCGAACTTATTGGGTACGCTTACGGCAAGCGCAAGTAGGCAAAGGAAGACAGAAAGCAACAAAAGAAAAGAAAAAAGTCAGATGTATTCTTTTCTATAGGCACGGTATTTCCCCGTCTTCGTCCCGCTTTTAAGTTATTTATGATCAGACTACAGAATCAGTCAATTGACTGCACCACGCGTCCTGTTTCATTCCCCCGAGTCCTACAAATAGCTTTTCGCGCACCTGTTTGTTGCCCTGATTAGCACCTGCGTTTATTTTCACGTTTGTGTCATAAGCGTGTGTCTCTGACCAAACGACGCATACTTGTACAATGTTTCCCTCCTTGAAGTGAAATAAACGCACTGCTATATGCATTCATGACTCAAAACTTTCCCAAGGACGTTGAACGCAGGCTGGCGCAGCGTTATCAATTGCGTTCCTTCTTCTTTGTTCAGATATTTAAGAGCACAAAGCTAAGAGAGAAATCCCTGAGAGACGTCGTCTTTCTGCGTTGCACAAAGAATCACTTAACCTCTCAAATGCATGGTCTTGCATAAAAGTGCACATAGTTTTATAACAAAGAAAGACTAGCCACAGGAATGCGGTGCGATGAAGATACAACTGAACAACAAAAAAGAATTTTCTTAAAGGTTCTGAAAAATAAAGTATGTTGTGGAACTTACGACAAGTTGACGTAAAAATTAACTGCTCTTTCGAAAAGACGCGAATACCACTGGCTGCCAAAATAAAATAAAAAATTGCTTCTATTCCAGACTTTACCAAAGTGAAACAATCCATTAGATAACCTGGCAGCGTTTACTACAAATCATGCATACCAGGCCATCACTTGTCAGACGCTGCCGCTGTATAGATACATATACTGGCAACGTCGCACCCGCGCATACACATGCACAAACACGCTAACACAAAGGCAGATGCACTCGGAAACACACATACATGCCCGCTGGCACGCACGCAAACACGTCTGATATACCGACACGCAAGTGTATACAGACAAAGCAATTTGACGTACTGTACGTGAAGATTAAGCATATACTTTACGATGGAAATGACAAACTTGAATGTGGTTGAGGGGGCAACGAGATCACATCAGGTCAAGCAGACAGCCTTAGTGAAATGCGCGCCTCTTGTGAGTGCAGGACTGTTTATTTATTTACTTTTGCATAATTGCCACAATACTCTCGGTATGGAGAGACTCCGCAGCGGGTCATCAAACGAGACAATTGTCGTCTTTTGCATTCTAGAATTGGAACTCTTTTGTATTCACAATGTGCAAGGCTTTTCTCTTATTCTAGGTCATGCTATATTTTGCGTGCGTGTATTTGAAAGGAAGGAAGACTCTTTACGTCTGGTTCCTGTTGCTTAGCCGGCTGAGTTCAAGGTAAAACGAGAAACCCCGTGGCACACTTCCTACCCGACGTCCGCGTTCGAGTGTGAGGCCGCAAACAAAACAACGCTAAGCGCTATGCAAAGTACACGCCTGCTAGCAACTTTTGCTTTCTTCTGGAATGCCAACTTTGTGCTTACACAACGTTAAACATAAACAAGAAACAAAAATGGATATAAGCACTACGTATACAGTGTGCATATACTATCGCACCACAGCAACTGCGCGCGTGTCTTATACGGCTTTGACCCACCGGTTGGGAGCGACGATTTGCGTATGCGCTTGGCTGTATAAGGTCGCTTCATGGCAAAGCATACCGCCGAGGAAGGTCAAACTGCGTAACCCGGCGGACCCGATGAATGCTCGCATACGCTTCCTTGTCCTCGTAACACCGCGGAACTGCCGAGGAAGCTTCTTGTATGCACCCGGTAGCCTGCATATAGTGCCGAGGTAAGCCGTTCATTAAAGCAAAGAAGCACGTCTCTAAAACCACGGCGCTGTTGGCTAACAAGAGCCAGAGGTTTCAGTAGGTCAGTAGTCAGCACAGAGTGCGTTAGAGGAAGCGGGGCAGTAGGAAGAAAGTCACAGGATTTCGCTTGTGGTTTCCTTTGTGCCGCACTTGAGCAGCTACGTGTTGTTATTGCCTTGTGTGTTTTTTTCTTTCCAAGCACACCCCGTGTTTATCGATGGACTGATCATGACCAGGAAAGAATAGAGGGAGCTAACAAGTTCGTGCACACCGACATTCAGGAGAGTGACCACTGACCTACTGCCGTTGCAGAGTCCAGTGTAACAACTTGGGGAAACTTTGACGTGTGCACTGCTTTATGGTTCGCCTCTCCGTTGCTCAGATATGCGTCCAGAGTTCTTGCTTTCAGTGATCTGGATCACAATACAGTAGACTTAGCAAGAATTAAAAACTAAAGTACAGCCCCTGACAAGTTCCAGAATCACCGTCCTATTTCTGGATCAATGTCGGTTACTTCAAGCAGTAGTATTAGTAATGCTTTAGTATCAAATTAAACCAAGCAACTTTTCATACTTTCCCGCGCAATTCTCGCAAATACGGATATTAATTCCACGACAAATCACAGTGTCGAAACGGCTAATTAAAAGGATTCACTGATTAATTTCCTCACAAACTTCAAGACGCGCTCCAAACCGAGCCGTAGGGAAGCCATGTCTACTTTGCGGAAATCCCAAGGCTAGGGCCACTTTAGAGACATCCGTCCCTAAACCTTTTTAAAGAGTTCCTTGGCGTTCAAGATCAGATCAGCCAGAACAGCGCCATGCATGCTTTCGGGAGACTTAACTGGAACGCCAACGCCTACTTCGTAGCATCCTTTCAGGCCAGATCTCTCGATAGTGGTACTAGTCCGGAGACATCATATAAGCAACACGACTTTTATACCACTCGCATTTGATTTCGCAATTGCAGCATGTGCCCTTCGGTAGCCTTTAAGGTAGCCACCTAAATATTGCGATTTTTTATGCACCTGATTTTCACTTCTTCCACAAAAGCACATGAAAAGGCGTAACAGCGGTTTTACAAGGTACTAAAGGAAAGCTGTGTGAACTAAAGGTAAAAGCATGCGGCATATATAATTAACACTTTCGAGCAATTGTATCAATAAGTTTCATGGGTTACGTGTTTGCAAAACACGTATTTAATTCCCATTGATTTGTCCCTCTCTCCTCCAACATTCGCAACATTCCCCTTATTCTTTTAAAATGTTCTACTTAAATTATGACACCTCGCAAGACTTCGGTGTCATGGCAGCTTGAAAAAACGCGGTCAAGGATAAGAACCTGTGTGCTTTCTTCGCGCCGGCTGTACCACTGCATCTGGGCACGAACCTGCCCTGCAGTAAGTTTTGCTAATCGTTCTATGGCTTCTTAAACCAAGCTTCTAGCGCTCTTGAACAATTGTATACAAATAGTGTTCAAAGGTTGGAATAACCTGCACAGGGGAGACTCCAGTCGTACATGTCCCATAACATCCTCCTCCTTTTCGCGCGCGCATTCAGTTTCGGCCCCGCTTTTGATTTCTCAAGTCCGCGATTTAAATACCGTCTCTAACGACGAAGAAAACGAGCATTTGGTGATTATTTTCAAATACCTCTGAATTACCTACACGCCTACAATATTTGTGTGCACATGACCCACAAAATTGTCCTCGTCCTGTATACTTAATAAAGTTGCTGCCACATTTGGTTCTTCCAGTACAAAGAGGGAACTGTCTGCACCTCTCATACAACACTATAAGCAGGCCGAAAACAAGTGCCTAGGAATTTTCTTTCACCCCCGAATTTTCTTTCACCCCCGACGGCGTGCAGGCACGCCTTCTTTGCCTGCACGTCACCTCTAACTTGTTTATTATTCCCCCTGAACTTACAATCGGTGCACCATTTGGTTCTGCCAGAACATCGACAAAACACGCGTATATAAGGTTCTATGGTCCTTCTAGTCGCAGGTTTGTTTGACGTATCGACGCATTTTGAAGATTACGGCTTAACGAACTGAATTGTGCGAGTGGATGCATATGTTTCAAGAAACAGTGACACGTGCTTACATTACGGAACTTTGTGAAGAACGGCAAGATACAGCAGGTTTTCTATAACATTGACCAGAACAGTTTGCATACTTAATACTGAGTACCCCACCTAGAAACGGTATCGGTTTAGGACAGTGTGAGACCCGCATTCTGCTTTTTTTGCGGAAAAGGCCAGAGGGTGCAGCATTAATACATAAACTACAAAAAAATCAATTGAAAAAGGAAGCTGCCACGGTTTCCCTTGTCAAAGAGGGCCAATAAATAAAAAACTCGACCCCCTTCCCCCCTTCCTTTTAAAAAAAAAAGTTTCAATGCACTTGTTGGAATCAATGTGAAGCAATGCTTTCTTGAAGTGGTTAATTAAATGCTCTACAACTAAATGCGATGCGTCTTATCGTATACGGAATGCGTAATCTGAAGCAATGTGTATGTTTATGCCCAGCGCAAGTCACGTCTTTAAAGTAATATAATAGTAACGTTCGCGTCCTCCACAACTGACACGTGTTCCGCAGTATTTGATTATTTAACTGAAACAAAATGATTGCCCTGCTGATTATCATATTTTATTCTAGATATCAAATCTGCATTCATTTAACCTAAATTGTTTTCTCTGGATTCTTTATTCACATTCATTTCTCCTTGATTGTAGCCTCTTGCAATATTCGCCTTTCAGTTAGTCTGACTGCTCGTTCGCGTACTAGTCTAGTTATTGGATCATCTTTTTTGTATTTCTTTTACCTTGGCTTTATCGCTTTCAGATAAGAATTTCCTTTACATACCTCCTGCCACCCGATTATTGGCTTATCCACCTTAGTGGGTGCAAACCGCGACAGAGGATCATCATCCTCCTCATCATCATCATCACGTTGCCAACAACGCGCTATTCGAATAAAGAGGAATGTACGCTTTAAATATACCTACGAGCGCACATCATAATTTACTTGCAAGTCTTATTTAGCGATTAATTGTTCGATTACGCAGAAGTGTGCTCATTGGCACTAGTTTAATGGTGAAAATTTTCTACAATATAAGCCGCAGCATACGGCGCCAAATTGACAAAGGTAAGTTTCATCACACGTTAAAACGTGGTGCAATACAAATAGACGTAGGCGGTGCTGGATGCCACTCTCCCACTAAGCAGCGGCGTCGCCACAGCATTAATGATGTGCTGGTTGAAATCGATGGCACAAAAGGCTGTTATTCCTTCTATAGCGAGCGCTCGCTGAAGCAACGGAAGAGTGTTGTGCCGCTATCGTGACGCCTTTAGTGTCAATGCACGTGTGCAGTGGGTGGTGCGTAGTTTCACTTTGGCACAATTCGACAAATTAAAGAAACTGCTCAGTACCACGTGCTATTCTTATTCTATTGTGCAGTCTGTGTGCTTGAATACTGGAGGCCATATTCCACGTGCAGTTTTTATGTCCCGGTACAGTGCTTGATTACACAGAACGGGGCCGTGATAGCGCAAAACTATTCCAATCAATTATTATTGCAAATCCGCCATTAGCCTTCCGTGATAGGTCTGGATGGCTCGGGCCAAGCCCATATGGGCTGGCGCGACACCCATTTGGCCAATGTCCGAATGGTAGGGCGCTACATATTTGCTACATAAAAGAGTTTTTTTTTTTTTTTTCGAGCGTGAAAGAAGTCCGCGAATACACGCAGTCGCACGGCAATTTTGAGTGTATTCGTGGGCTGGTTTCACGCTCGGAAAAAAACACTTTTACGTAGCACGTATTGGGCAACAGAAAGCTGTATCGGGAGTATTTCATGTTGCTCTACAATTTTGTCATTGACACTTTTCATCTAAATATAATATTTGAGAATTCAAGTAGTTGATTAAGACTAATTATATAATTAGGCGGAATGAAACAAATAGTTTGAGTATCTCCAAGCGAAGGCAAACATTACCTTCGCTCTGTCCAGCTAGGTGGCATCTGCATATTTTTAAGCTCTGGCTAAAGTTAGCTGGGACACCCTATATATGGGCTGAAAGAAGCCCGTTCGAAATAATATTACATCCAACGCAACGTGGTTTGTTTCACTTGCGATTTGCAAATTATGTTCTTGCGAGAAATCACTAGCCTCCCGCATTCTTGAACGCTCCTCCACTTAACACTCCATCTCAACTTGAGAACGTTGACTGTAGCGCCGATCCTCGACATAAGTAGTCACTGCCGCTTCACCGACGCGCCGGAACAATTCTTAAGAAGGTTAATGTCTTTTTCAACCTAGGTGTGGCACCGTGCTCCACCTGGTGGAGCGGATGTAGAGTTTCGAGCTGAGGATATATTGAAAATACAATAATTAGAGCCAAGAAAGTCCATGTCAGGTATTGCCACACTGCCTAAATTTACCCCATATCGACCGGGAAAAGCGAGAAAGAGAAATAATTTATTGTGGGGAAGGCAGGTAGATGTACCCCCGAAACATTCGCAACTTTGTACGCCTGCTTACACGAACCACTCGAATCAGATGATAAGAACGACACTGGCATAAAAAAAAAAAGAAAGAAACCGGCCGACAGTGAACAAGACGCGACTCCCAAAGCAAACGTGCTTGCGGTGTACCTGTGTTTTTTTGTTTAACGCCCCCTTTAGCCCTCGTCACCCATCTGCGCTTTCACAACCACGTTTTCTGAAAGTATCGTACGAAGTCAACAAACTCTCCGTTACGCAAGTTCGCGGCAAAAACACGCCGACGCACTCGTACGTGCTTGACCGCTTCCAAGCCGAGTGGGTTGACGAAGTCGGTGGGCCGCGGGCGTACGCTGCCAAACACTGGCGTAAAGAAGCAGACCCGCCCTCGTTCAATTATCTTGAAATGTAAACACACTATAATACATGAAGACAAAAAATTCAACCGACATGGCACATGGTTTCAATGTAAACGCGTGGCAGTGAAGTAGCCACGACTGGCGTCCATGTGTAAATGTCTCAAGTCCCTCAGCTTTGTGTTATAAGGACTGCCTACATCTCTGTCCGGTTCATTAATTGTAACTCCTCTCAGCAGTGTCAATTGCAGGGCTAAGTTTACTATAGCGGCTAGAAAAAGGAACGATCAATCAAATGAAACAATATACTTTCTCTAAAAAAAGCCTTATTTTAACGTTTTGTTTACATTAGAAAAAAAATATATAACTTAAAGAAGAGTAAGACATAACATGCTACTGGAGATATCATAACCTACAGTTTGCGTAATACGCGTGTAAGTGCTCCGAATATATAGGCCCGTCGATATCTCTACTATGTACCTTTTTCCGTGGTATTTATGAAAACAAGTATGTGCAGCCATTATCGCGATAGCTGTGCAGGGCAAAAAAAGTCCCTCCCTCAAGGCTATTCATAGATGTTGTAAAACATGACTACGGTTGCCCACTAACCGGCAGTGGTGCGCTGGCTGCTCGCGAGATTCACCAGGTATGACGAGGCAAGGATAGTCGTTAGAATGCAAAGGTGACAGCATTCGCGAAAAATCCTGCTAAGCTACGACCCCGCTATAGAGCGACGAGGCTCAACTACGAGAAATAATGCAATGTGCCGTCCAAAAAAAAAAAAAACGCGACTGATAACATTGGTATCAATGGAAAGACAACAGAGACGACACAACAAAGACGATGGCGATGAAGACAACGAGAAAGGCGACGACCGAGAGACAGAAAGAAAAATCACACGGCGAAAAAAAGAAAAGACCACGCGACTGAAAGTGGAATCAAATCCTTCAGGGGCTTGGCTGAAAGCAAGTCTTGTTTTCTGATAACTTGTTTCTGTTAACTAAACGCGATGATGATTAACACGACAAACGCTTGGATAAGCTTGAAATGCCAAGCTCGTGGCTGGCAACCAGCAAAAGGGGACATAAACTACGCTGAAAAGATTAGTAAACCATGCCGATAAGCAACGGTCATGATTAGCGTGGTGATAATACTTGCTATAAATTAACGCCTCGACAGCTGGAGAAAATGCCCTTAGCCAAAAGACTCGAATAAACGAATAATTACAGTGCATATGTTAATAATTCTGGCAGGTAACGACAAGGTAGTTAATGTAACCGCTAATCCTGCGCCCCGGCGAATAATGATAATAATTAGCGTGACGATAATGGTTGTAAAAACGCCTACATAGCTGGAGAAACTGCCCTCAGCAAAACTGATTGAATAAACTAATTAATACGGTGCATAAGGTAACCAAGTAGGCAAGTAAGGAAACGGTAGTTAAGGTAACCGCTCACTAGATGTTTTTTCTTATGCTTTTCTTATTCGGGGCAAGCGTTGTCGATCTGACTGCGTGATTAGCTGGCGCCAACTAGATGTTAATGCACTGCACGTAATTACTGAAACAATTGAGCACTTCAATCGCATCGTTCCTTCCCCGGACGATAATACATCGAGGCGAACCGACTGCAGGACAGCTCGCATCCCCGGTGTGAGCAGTGGAACTCCTCTGCACCGAGCTCGATCAGTCACTGCATAGTGCGTCTCCTTGAACTTGGTCGTAGAATAAATGCGAAAAAAAAAGAATGCAAGAAAAAAAAAACTCACGCTTTCAAGGATCGTAAAGCCCGAGGCGTACCTGAGTAACAGAAATAAAAAAAAATAAATGAAGAAGGAGGCAAACGGAATCCAGAAAACAAGTGAAGGAGAGCTTCATGTGAGGTAAGCTCGGGTCGGTGTGTCGCCAGGCCGGGTTCGCGCTCAATAAAGAACGAGCGGGCAGCGAAAGTGAAGCACAGATCAATCGCAGCGAAAGCGCACAAGAGCTACATCATCAGATAAGAACGCGGCGAGGAGGAGTCGAAGGAAATTGAGAATAAAGGCAGATCGAGAGTTCTAGCGACAGCTGTCGCCTCCCGATTTAGAACAGCCTGCGACGAACGGTGGTGGAAATGGAGAAAACGACGCTTTCTCGTCGTCGCCAGTCGCCACCTTGGAAAAGTTCATCAGCCGCTCTTGTCGCGCGGCATCAAAACGAGTCTTGTCGCTTAGAGTAGTTTGCAAGACTCGTATACAGAGAGAGCCGAAGAAGCTAAATAAAGCAAGCGCTCTCTGCACCCCCTCAACCGCCCCCTCTGCTGAAAAAGAAAATGAAATTTCAGCGATGTTTGCCATTATCTGACGCTCGCCGTGAGAGCCCACCCCGTGAGTTATCTAGACCCTTGGCCTCCCATACGATTCCCAGAGTCTGGGTGTTTTTTATCGAACACCTACCTTGAAAGAAAAAAAAAAAGAAGAAGAAAGAACGATTGCAGCCTCTTCCCGGCCCCCTTTCGCTGCCCCCTCCCTGCCTGCTTCGACTTAAGTTTGTATACCTTTACATACGTTTCTAAGCCAGTACGCTGACAACGGCGGTAAGATCTACGGGGAGGTCATAGCATTAAGGGGGTTCGGGGAGTGAAAAGGGCTGAGGGGGACGGGACAGAGAATGATTTGATGCAGAAGCGCTGCTCATGGGTGACGTCCTAGTGGGGGCTCCACTGCTTTCAACGTTCCGCATCATAAGTAGTCAGCATTGTTCCGAGCTATAGCTGCGGCCTCACAGGTGGCATCCTCTCTTGCTCCCTCATCTGTCGAGACAAGAGGAGATAGGAGAAAGAGGAATGTAACGAGTTTTAAGTAGCAGGCACATAAGAAGTAAGGTCTACTAGAGTTCCCGCGCATCCGTAGCTCTAAAACTCTCTTCTTTTTTTTATCCTTGAACGAACGACACGAAGAACAGGGTGTACGTGATATGCGTGTGTGATACTTTGATGCTCGTGGTTTCGTTGACTTGGCAAATGCTACGAGCGCCGCCTGTGAGTTGACTTTGTTGTGTTTATTTCGCTTTACATTAGTATGGGTGAACTCCGCGGCGGTGGCGGATGAGTATACACGAATCGGAGTGTGAGTCACGTGGTGGGTGTACACCACGCCATCCTTTTCTATTTCTGTTTTTTTTTCTCAATTTCTTTTTTTCTTTGGAATTCTCCGTCTAGCCCCCGTATAAAAACTGAGCCGGGAGCGACAAGAGCACGCTATTCGGATTTGGTTGCCCGGCAGCTCAGGATTACGCGTTCTCGCAGAATGAAGGTAAGGCACGTGTTAGGGAAGTTACGGGAAGGGCCAAATAGTTTGCAAACGCCTTACGCTTTAGTAGCTATTTTGTTTCCCTCGAATATACACAATTGTCTGGAGTGCGAGCTGCCATGGTCGTCAATGTAGGAGTTTTCACTGCGGCATTTTTCGAGTATACAATACATTTGGAAAGGCCCTCCTGACACGTAAGGCAAGGCAAGACGTGATCGAAACGAGGTCTGGTCTACGTCAGTACTAAGATTTCTTCTTTTATTTTTATATCTTTTTTTTCCTTGGGGGCGCCCGCCCTTGCGTTGGAAAATAACCTACATACTTCTGGCAGTGTACTTGCACCCATATATAAATTCTTGTGTCTGTAGTAACTCATGGTCATTCTACAGACAAAATAGCGCGGTCCGGAAAATGCATTCAGGCATGTTACCCTTCGCGGTAACTTCGTAGCCATGACATTCTGCTGCCGAGCAATAGGTCGCAGGTGCGACTCCTAGACGCGGCGGCCGCATTTTGATGGAGAGAAAATGCAAAAAAATACACTCGTCTAATTAGGCTGAACTTCATGATTAACCACCTTAGTCGAGTGGAATCAGTGAGCAGCCCTACGGCATCCCTCGTGAGTCCCTCATTGCGACGTTTCGCGACGTTAAACCCGATTTATGTTACTGAGTAATGTTAAGAACTGAGCCGGCTGGCTACAATAGATCGTGGAGACTGTATTTCGTAGTTTCCAGAATAGCTGCTGCATTATCGTCCTCAAAAAGGCCTGCACGCTTACGTGTGCTTCCATTTTCACATTATGTTGCGTGTCAGCACATTCAAACAAGAGAGAGAGATGCGGAAGGCCTGAACTCAGTGGGCGGTGTAGGGCCATTCGTGATACGCACATTTTTACAGATTTGCAGAGGAACATTTGCAGACTACATAAAAGGGGAAAAAAAGCAGTTGTAAGATTGGTGTGTTATTCAGGATACTTGAGACACCGGTAGTAAGGAACCATTTCCGCACCAGCACATATTTTTTATGGAACCTTCAGTCCTTATGTCCATGGGAGGCAAGCACGATAATGTAGTAGGCAACATTCCAGTATAACAAAAAGGAATTATGAAGTTTTAAATGCAAGAACAACGATGCCATTAGGAGGACCGCCGCAACGGCGGACTCTGGAATAATTTTGACCAGCTGGGGGTTTTCAACGGTGCACCAGATGCCCGGTACACAGGTGTTCTTACATTTTGACCCTCACCTAAATGCTGCCGCTGTAGCTGGCATTCGCTGCCACGCCACCGTTCTTAGCCCTGCCGCGCCATAACCACTAAGCCACCAAGGCAGGCTCCCGTAAACAACTACGCATGAAACTAGGAAAGGTAATCGATATTCAGGCTTAAACTGTGGTTGCACTTACGCAGCATAATACAACATCATCAGAACGGTAGGACATTCAACACGAATGCAGTTCCAAATGTAAGACATCTTGTAGCTGTTTCCCTGGCTTTCGTTCCAGTGTCAGCATATTGTTGTAGAGGGGATCCGGAACAATAGGAAAATCACTCAAAGCCAGTGTCCAAATCGAGAAGGGCAGTCCATTTTCATGCTGAATGCCAACACGTATGAGGCTTTGTTATCAAATGTGTACTGCCGATCGAACTCAAGTGGCTTTATAATAGAAATATTATATCAATTAGAACAAGCGCAGCTTTGACATCTATATAGTAAGAAATGAAAATGTAGTTCAGAGTTCTGTAAATGAACTATGTGAAAGAAAGTGAGCTTGTTATTCTTTCTCTTTTTGTTTCTTTGTTCAAATTGTTGGTGTGTTTCGCGGACGTGGAGAAAAATTGTACAGCTGCAGCCTTAGTGAATTGAGCACCAGAAAACGGTGCACCTAGCAATGTGGACTTGCTTCTGATCTCGTTCATAGCGCTCCTACGGTCATTGCGGAGAGCCACCCAACTTCAAGGCATGGGTGCCGAAGCTTTGGTGCTGAGTTGTGTTTGGTTCAGGGCTGAACTCTGAATGGAAGCCAGAAAATTATAGCTTGTATACTGCACAAATTTAGGTTGAGATTTAGGGTTTGTGAGATGGAGTGATAAACACCCCGTAGATGCTAGGCTGAAAAAGAAATGAAGCGGCATTTACGTTTTAGCCAGCTGCCCTCATTAAGCGCCGAAGCTCTAAGCTGTAAAAGCATCTAAGGGTAGGGTTACGTACGGCAAAAACACAGAAATTTAGGCAATGTTTCTTAACCTATTTCCCTCTTCGCATTTGTATTTTGAACGTCGAAGATTAGGCTGTTCTCGCAGAGTTTTTGACAGCATAGCATTGCCTCTACGCAAGCATTTGGCCAGCAATTTGAGCAGCCTTAATCTTCTAGCATCTTGTTGGCCGCCTCTCTGCGTATTTACTGTGGGGCGGCCTGTCCTTGTGCGTCACATTTGTTTCAGACGTCAGCCTTGTTCCTGACAGCCGTGCTGTTGCCGGCAGCCGTGTGGGCGGTACCTGCGGTCCCGGCAAGCGCCTTGACCAACCGATTCTTCAACGATGATGTACGTACTGCATTGAGGACCCATTTTTGGGTGGTCTTTAGGAGCGGCTCGTGCCGGCGCGCACTGGGAAGCTTTAGTGTGGTCTTACATCCGAAGCGTGAAATTTGGCAACCCTCAAAATCCTATGAGGCTGACAGGGCCAGAGGTGCGGAAACATGGTATTTTGTATTAAAGCCACCTACGGGCTCGACTTGTGAATTAGCTTGTGAATGTTTTCTCCGACGGGGAATGTAGGTTATGCCACGTAGGGTTTACAGTGAACCACGCCAATATTTATTTATTTATTTACTTATTTATTTACACTCGAAGCGTACAACAATAGTTTTATTCGTCGTATCCTGCCTGTACGGAACATACGGAACAAGGCTGTGAGCATTATTCAGTGTGTATGCCATTGTTACGGAGCAGTGTAGTGTTGGGCGTCTATTGCAAAACGTAGATCAATAATACCTAATAATTAAAGAAGTGCAAATGGCGAAGGTTAGCGCAGCGCTCCCCCCCCCCCCCCCCCCCCAGGCCGTCCACCTTACGCTTATTTATCAATGAAACACTACTGTTTTGTCATTTCCTTCTTCTGTAACATAACTTTGAAACTGCGGCAGTATTCTGTGACGATGCATTTGTATTTTTTTTTCGCTGTTTTCCGTCTTTCATCATCGGCTCCAACGCCTCCGTGCAGCCGTTGACGTACATTGATGACCTATATTAAGAAACAATAAGCAATCGGTTCTCGCGATCAATAAATAAAGGAAAAGGGAAAAAGTACAAAATACCTGAAAATTAAATTTCTCGTACTGTCTGTTGGTTGTAGGCACCCAAGTTTTCCATTCCAAGGCAAATAATTTTGTTCATATGTGTAAGGTATACATAGATTCGTCTGTGGCTGAAAGAAACATGCGTTTCATCTACAAGCAGTGCTTCACTATTCACTGAATAATTGATTTAAGCATGATGTTAATTGTGCAACTGAAGCCCACGTGTGTTCAAGCCATCTGAAATGTGACCGAGGTGCCAGCAAGCTTTAAAAAAAAAAGTTTTTTTTTTTGCTACCCGGTTTTGCCGAAGTGCGTGGCCATAACAGTCTGATCCTTTGAAATCCTTCGGATATTCGGCAAACTTTTGGCTAAGTTCATAATTTAATTGTCTTACCACGTGCTTCAACGCCGTTACGAGTATTCTCTGCAGATGTTCCAAAATGGCAACAGCCAGAATAAGACAAGCAGCATATAGGCATGGTAAACGAGGCAGCCATGCAATAAAAGATAACTGCATGACTAAGCTATTACCGTGTGCCTGAAGAGCACATTAGGTGTGTTTTGAAAATTGTTTAAGCAGTACATGCGCTGAGTTAGGAACACTTAAATTTGTTCCAAGCAGAAATAAACGCCATTTGCTTTAGGAGGCACTAGTATTAAGAGAGAGAGAGATTGTAAAACACTAAAGAAAATGTTATTAGCATTTACTTGGAGAAATGTGATGCTAACGTTGTCTTGTTATCAATTCTCACAGTGTAAAAATCGGGCGCCTTGTGAGACATGGGGATAGGAATGTCGTCCATGCTAGATGCTTCGAATAGGTGTTCCGCAAAATGTGCGCACTATGTTTACTTTGTGCTGTCTTGAGAAATGGCAGATTAGAAAAAAGCTACTCCTACACACCAGATGCCTAATTTGAAGACAATTCACAAAACAGTTATAAAATTATTTACCACTGGCAAGTTGTGCCCTTGAATAGATTCACCAACAACGACTCTTGAAAAATAGAGTTTGCCAGGTTTAGCTTATACAGGCACTGCATATGAAAGGAGAAGTTACAATTCGCCTTTGCTAATTCACTGGCATCAAATGGCTTAGCTAAAATAGGAGGAATTATTCAACTGCGGTGACATCTTCCCAAAGAACTTGCATTCATTTGCTTTGCATCTTACAGCAACAGTCTGGTGGATGCAAACTTTTTCCTTCATGACGCCGCCTCGATCTCGCTTATTTCTGGATATTTCCTATCAGCGCTGTAGGTGACAATGACACTGGACACATGCAACAGTTCTGGCTACACTATGTAACCGAAACCACAGCCGGATTCACTTCATGTGCTTTCTTTCTCCCATCTTCATTCCAGTCTTCTCTCTCGTCTTGACTTCTCCAGTTTAAGGTATACCTAACTGGTTGCTTCTGTCACAGTTAACCTCCGTGTCCTTTAACACTTAATTAGCTGCCTCTTCACAGGTCAGTTTGGCGTCATGCGCCTGGGTGTCAGAGCACAGATATTGAGGAAGTTCTTGGGTATGTGATGCATTAATAAAAAAAGCCTCAGAAAGCAAAAAAAAAAAAGAATAAATTGCGCGGATTCGCCTTAGTTCGAGTGCCTTATTGCGAGTGTCAGAAAATTAAGGTGGTGCTAGAAACGCAAATCATGCTTACGCTACATTGGGTTGACGAACAAAAGCACGTACCATGAGTCCGTAAATCCACGATGCGTGGATCCTTGTTGCTAGCACTTAAATTCTTTTTCTTGAATTATCATTTTTGTTTAGGCAGTTATTTCGGCCTTTTGTAGGAGCCCCTTTCAATCTCCCGAGGAGTTCCGTTGATTAAGAAATGAACAAATAAAACGCAGGGTCAAGGAGCTTACCAGTACGGATACGACTGGGCGTTACCGGCAGGCGAGGGCGCCTTCCAGCGCGAGTCCGGAGATGCCGAAGGACGCAAGCAGGGCTCCTACGGCCTCAAGGATACCGACGGGAGAGTGCGCATCGTCAGCTACGTGGCCGACGAAGGCGGCTTCCGTGTGAGCGTGTCCACAAACGAACCCGGAACGAAGCCGTCGTCTCCGGCGGACGCCCTTTTCCAAGTACCCCAGGGACCCTACCAAGCGACAGCGTACGAAGCCCCTAAGGTGGAGAAGACCTCCCAGCCGGTCAGGCCACAGAGCCAGACCAAGGCCGCGACGTCGGAGAGTGTGCCAGCGGTTCCTGTTGCCGCCACTGCGGCAAAAGTGGCGGTCACGGCTACGGCTCCAAGGCTGGTGTTCCCTGCAACCCTGCACTACCATCCACATCCTCACGGGCCGGTCATCTATTCGCACCCAACTGGCGTAATTCCCGTGCATGGCAGGGTCGTGTATGGATTTTAATGTTGTCTGACTGATAGCGCGACTGAAATCTCCTTAGCGTTCTCAAAATTATGTGAGATCAGAGGGCAAACAGAAATTAAGAAAACAGAGGAAAGCGGCTGGCAAGTCCGCGGGCGCCCGAAAATTTCGCAACCTGTTGAACACGTGCGGGAGTTTTCCCCGTGCAGTCTTGAAGTCTATCAAAGCGCGGCGCCTATTGATGTTCATTGCAGAAATTAAATGATTGTTGTTGTTTCGCAATTAATGTGTCCTGTCTCGTTTCATTGAAATCAATGCTGGGCAGCCAGACGAGATCTGTGCGAAATGCGAAAGGGGCCCCCGGGCGCTGACATCAAAGTGCAGTCGGCTTGCTACAGATAAGCAGGTTTACATCATTTCTGCACGCATGGGTTATGCTAAAGAGAGGGATATATATATATATATATATATATATATATATATATATATATATATATATATATATATATATATATATATATATATATATATATATATATATATATATATATATATATATATATATATATATATATATATATATATATATATATATATATATATATATATATGACGTAGTAGTTCTGCGGGGTGCAGCGGTGGCGTAGAGGTAGAACACCCGCCTCGCGTGCAAGAGGTCCGTGGTTCGAATCCCGGTGCCGGCAATTTTCCACCGGATTAAAAAAAAAAAAAAGAAAATCCGCGTGTTGATAAAATTGCACAAACAGGCCTGGAGTGTGGCCTGATCCCGGTGACCAGAACCGGTAACGCACTCCCTCACCAGAGCAGGATTGGCCACCCTGGTGCAGTACTTGGCCACAACCTCCTATGAACACAACAATCAAACCCCGGCCCTCAGTCCCCAGCAGCTGCGAAGCAACTGACCACGGCGGCGGTCAGACCTGCGACGCAGCAGAGGGTGCTAAGAATCACTGGCTCCGGACAGGCCGCCATTGGAATATGAACCTGGCAACGTTTAACGCTAGAACGTTATCTAGTGAGGCGAGTCTAGCAGTGCTATTGGAGGAATTAGAGGGAAGTAAATGGGATATAATAGGGCTCAGTGAAGTTAGGAGGCCGAAAGAAGCATATACAGTGCTAAATAGCGGGCACGTCCTGTGCTACCGGGGCTTAGCGGATAGAAGAGAACTAGGAGTCGGATTCCTGATTAATAAGAATATAGCTGGTAACATACAGGAATTCTATAGCATTAACGAGAGGGTGGCAGGTCTTGTTGTGAAACTTAATAAGAGGTACAAAATGAAGATTGTACAGGTCT
The DNA here is from genome assembly GCF_050947875.1 of Dermacentor variabilis. Taxonomy (NCBI): domain Eukaryota; kingdom Metazoa; phylum Arthropoda; class Arachnida; order Ixodida; family Ixodidae; genus Dermacentor; species Dermacentor variabilis. The sequence continues at coordinate 134,503,134 of NC_134573.1, forward strand.
ACGCCCCTACATCCAGTCATGATGACCAGGAAGTCGAAAGCTTCTATGAAGACGTGGAATCGGCGGTGGGTAGAGTGAAAACTAAATACACTATACTAATGGGCGACTTTAATGCCAAGGTAGGCAAGAAGCAGGCTGGAGACAAGGCAGTGGGGGAATATGGCATAGGGACTAGGAATAGCAGGGGAGAGTTATTAGTAGAGTTTGCGGAAAAGAATAATATGAGGATAATGAATACCTTCTTCCGCAAGCGGGATAGCCGAAAGTGGACATGGAGGAGCCCGAACGGCGAGACTAGAAATGAAATAGACTTCATACTCTGCGCTAACCCTGGCATCATACAAGATGTGGACGTGCTCGGCAAGGTGCGCTGCAGTGACCACAGGATGGTAAGAACTCGAATTAGCCTAGACCTGAGGAGGGAACGGAAGAAACTGGTACATAAGAAGCCGATCAATGAGTTAGCGGTAAGAGGGAAAATAGAGGAATTCCAGATCAAGCTACAGAACAGGTATTCAGCTTTAACTCAGAAAGAGAACCTTAGTGTTGAAGCAATGAACGACAATCTTGTGGGCATCATTAAGGAGTGTGCAATGGAAGTCGGTGGTAACTCCGTTAGGCAGGATACCAGCAAACTATCGCAGGAGACGAAAGATCTGATCAAGAAACGCCAATGTATGAAAGCATCTAACCCTACAGCTAGAATAGAACTGGCAGAACTTTCGAAGTTAATCAACAAGCGTAAGACAGCTGACATAAGGAAGTATAATATGGATAGAATTGAACATGCTCTCAGGAGCGGAGGAAGCCTAAAAACAGTGAAGAAGAAACTAGGAATTGGCAAGAATCAGATGTATGCGTTAAGAGACAAAGCCGGCAATATCATTACTAATATGGATGAGATAGTTCAAGTGGCTGAGGAGTTCTATAGAGATTTATACAGTACCAGTGGCACCCACGACGATAATGGAAGAGAAAATAGTCTAGAGGAATTCGAAATCCCGAAGGTCACGCCGGAAGAAGTAAAGAAAGCCTTAGGAGATATGCAAAGGGGGAAGGCAGCTGGGGAGGATCAGGTAACAGCAGATTTGTTGAAGGATGGTGGACAGATTGTTCTAGAGAAACTGGCCACCCTGTATACGCAGTGCCTCATGACCTCGAGCGTACCGGAATCTTGGAAGAACGCTAACATAATCCTAATCCATAAGAAAGGGGACGCCAAAGACTTGAAAAATTATAGACCAATCAGCTTACTGTCCGTTGCCTACAAAGTATTTACTAAGGTAATTGCAAATAGAATCAGGAACACCTTAGACTTCTGTCAACCAAAGGACCAGGCAGGATTCCGTAAAGGCTACTCAACAATAGACCATATTCACACTATCAATCAAGTGATAGAGAAATGTGCAGAATATAACCAACCCTTATATATAGCTTTCATTGATTACGAGAAAGCGTTTGATTCAGTCGAAACCTCAGCAGTCATGGAGGCATTACGGAATCAGGGTGTAGATGAGCCATATGTAAAAATACTGGAAGATATCTATAGCGGCTCCACAGCCACCGTAGTCCTCCATAAAGCAAGCAACAAAATCCCAATAAAGAAAGGCGTCAGGCAGGGAGATACGATATCTCCAATGCTATTCACAGCGTGTTTACAGGAGGTATTCAGAGACCTGGATTGGGAAGAATTGGGGATAAAAGTTAATGGAGAATACCTTAGTAACTTGCGATTCGCTGATGATATTGCCTTGCTTAGCAACTCAGGGGACCAATTGCAATGCATGCTCACAGACCTGGAGAGGCAAAGCAGAAGAGTGGGTCTAAAAATTAATATGCAGAAAACTAAAGTAATGCTTAACAGTCTCGGGAGAGAACAGCAATTTACAATAGGCAGCGAGGCACTGGAAGTCGTAAGGGAATACATCTACTTAGGGCAGGTAGTGACGGCGGATCCGGATCATGAGACGGAAATAATCATAAGAATAAGAATGGGCTGGAGTGCGTTTGGCAGGCATTCCCAAATCATGAACAGCAGGTTGCCGTTATCCCTCAAGAGAAAAGTATATAATAGCTGTGTCTTACCAGTACTCACCTACGGGGCAGAAACCTGGAGGCTTACGAAAAGGGTTCTACTCAAATTGAGGACGACACAACGAGCTATGGAAAGGAGAATGATAGGTGTAACGTTAAGGGATAAGAAAAGAGCAGATTGGGTGAGGGAACAAACGCGAGTTGATGACATCTTAGTTGAAATCAAGAAAAAGAAATGGGCATGGGCAGGACATGTAATGAGGAGGGAAGATAACCGATGGTCATTAAGGGTTACGGACTGGATCCCAAGGGAAGGGAAGCGTAGCAGGGGGCGGCAGAAAGTTAGGTGGGCGGATGAGATTAAGAAGTTTGCAGGGACGGCATGGCCACAATTAGTACATGACCGGGGTTGTTGGAGAAGTATGGGAGAGGCCTTTGCCCTGCAGTGGGCGTAACTAGGCTGATGATGATGATGATGATGAGTTCTGCGGAAACCCGCAAGGTGGAGAGAAGTAATGAATAAAGGGAAAATCAGACATCCACCCGTTCGTAGCATTGCTACGAACGGGCTACGGGTTACGGGCTACGGGTTACGGGCTACGGGCTACGGGAACGGGCTACATCCACCCGTTCGGAGCAATTGATACGAACGGGTGGATGTCTGATTTTCCCTTTATTCATATATATATATATATATATATATATATATATATATATTTGTGTGTGTGTTTTGTGTTAGCACAAATACAATAGCTTTGTAGGAAGAAATTCTTAGCGGTGAAGAACATTACAGGGGGGGGGGGGCTACAGTGCGAGGTAGCTGAATTAGTAAATAACAGTTAACAGTAGTATCAGTGCGATTAGCACAATCACTGAAATGGAGCGGGTAAGTGCTGGAAGTAGCTCCACATAAATGAAATGCAAGCGAAGATACTTGAACTGTGGCCGTGCGCGTCACTGGCGCGAAAATTCCCAGATGTTGATCAATCGCAATCTGTGTGACTACTTATAGACTTGGTGCGCTCTCGTGTATGAGTGCAACATGCGTCCTTTCTTTCACATTCTTTCTCTCTTCCCTTTCTAATCTTGCCCGTGTGCAGAGTCGTAAACCAGACTGGTTAACCTCCTTGCCCTTCCTCTCACCTCACTTTCTCATTAACAAACACCAGCTATGAGACATTAGTTCCCAAGGCTCTTGCGTAATACGTTGCCATTCATCGCAACGCCTTCCTCCAATGATTCCCTAAAAGAAAGAGAGACTACGTGTAAATTCATCCTATTTAGTTACTGAATACAAGGAAGAGCATATCAAATTTGTGCCTAGTCTCGGTATCCCTATTAAGCGGACCTATCTTTAGCACGAACAAGTTTCAAATCGGTAATCGGAGCACCTCCTCTAATGCTGCTAATTAAAAGCATTATCACGAAAGTTTGATTAACTAAAGCAATAATTTTCAATTACATGACAATTGCTGATGTCCAGCAGCAACGTTAAGGAGCTAATATCGTATTCTTGTTTTGGATCCTCTCCATTTTACTGCATATATAGGATGCAGTTGTCGCCTGAAGCATATGTACTATAAAAGTGGCACAAGCAACGTGGGACCAGCCAGGACTGCTCCCAGTAGTCACCGAGTCCTGCTGAGTTATTAATCGCCTCAGAAATCTCGGTGGGAGACCACAACATCAACATGGGTGGCGAGAAAATTGAGCCTGTTTGTCCAAGCAGCTGGGCCACGTTTTGGCTCTAATGTTCGGTCATCTATGCCTCGCGTATGCGTACCGCTTCGGAGTTAGTCGATTAAGTTTCGCGATACGCAGCCATCCGGTACGGCTCATTCCGAACTCAAGGGCAGACGTGGCCAGAGTATCAGGAAAGGCAGAGGCACGGTCTTTCATAATAAAATGCTCGAGTTGAAAACGACAAGAAAACTCACAGGAAAGTAGGCATGTCAGAAATTAATGGAAAGCGTTCATAAGCTATGGGCAGGGTCCCCAGAGCATTAACACTGTTCGCGATGGCCAGTGGAAAGATGCGGGGGGCGAAGAAAAAGTAAACGTCCCTCGTGTCTTAGGTAATTCCTATGCTTCGCTGCCTTATCCATGGCCAGATCGATTTAATACTTCAAGCAGCCGCCTTTGTCCATTGAGGCGTGTCACTTCAAGGACGCTATAGCAAGGGCATATTGAGGTTATTAGTCTTAGAAAGGAGACTTGAAACTTTTAGACTGTGGCAACACAGGGTGTCCTAGCTAACATCAGACACTATCTCCCCCTTCCACTCTCTTTCTCTTTTTATCCCCCTTAACTCTTCCCGCTCTGTAGAGTAGCCAACCGGAACTGCCTCTGGTTAACCTCCCTGCCTTTCTATGCATCCTTCTCTCTCTCTCTCTTGTTTTTGTTTGACTTGATATAATATTTCCTTTTCCTAATAAGAAAAGTGATTAGGACACAAAAATTGTGTTAATGGCGGAAGAGGACACATAGTCGAGTATCGTATAGGTTTGCTAATAGTGTGTTGCACCAGATTGTTTTTAAAGCTTCGCAGGCGTTACCAGGGACATGGCGCTTTATTACTCGCGCCGCCGAGAGAGAGGAAAGATGCGCTGATTGATGGCTTCTCGATGAATTCCTGCATGTCGAATTGATGGATTCTTTGGAATGCCTATTACGCTCCTAATTTACTACGATTCATGCACTGCATCCGAGGTGTATATACACTGAAGTGAATCTAGCAACGGGAAATGATGTGAGTGCTCTCAATGCTACAGAAAAATTGAAATTGGCGTTAGCTTTGGAAACGCAACTGCTGTGGTGAAATTTTAGGAACGTCTCTTTTTCATTGGCGCACAAAAACACAGCACATCTCTCCCTAGTTTATTTCCTTCTATTACGAGTTCAGTATAGTGCAATTAGGTCCCAAGGTCCTAAGAAGCTTAAAGTTCGCGGAAAAGCAATATAATCGTGACCGGCAGTTTCGTCAAACATCAAGTGCACACGTAACAAATCTAGTGACGCTGTTCTTTTCAGCTCAATCACAGAGCCACAACAATAAACTGCATTTCAAATATCAATTCGAAATACTGCCACATCTGCCCCACTCGCGAAGCGCCAGTAGCGTGCTGAGAAAGAGGGAACAAATGTAAACGTGTTTCTGACCACTGTACACATTAAGACGTGTGCATTCCCCACTCTCTCAACTCAATGTTAAGTAAACAATAAAAGAAAGAGAAAAATTAGGAAAGCACGCTAGCTTTTATGACCCTGCGTAGCTTGTACCTGTCGCGAAACTTGTCTACACGCCACAAGCCACAGTAAGACCCCTTTAATCAGGTTTCGCCACAGCTCTATATATGCCTAAAAACAACTTTTTTTTGTACACTAAAGGTACACCTACGGCCAGAAAAGCAAACCCAAGGCCGAATAAATTTATTTCACGATGAGTCCACCACTGCTGCGGCTTTCTTTGTGTGCATATCTGTGAAGTCTTGCAGTTCTGTTGACATATGCGCATCTCATGAAATAAATCAGCATGGGATGGCCAAACTTGGTTTTACAATGATACACCCGGTTCTCTGCACCTTGTAGCAGATTGCACTTTGTGCAGCGGTGTGACGTAAAACGCGGGGATAAAGCATCTCTATTGCGAGTTAGATTGCAATCCAGGATTGCCCGTCTCTGTCTTCGCTTCTGATGTAATCTACTGTGTACCCAGGAACAGAAAGCATCGATCAGCTCTCAAGCACTCTTATTTGGCTCGGTAACAATTAAAGGTACCACCAGAACAAAAGCTTGCTGAGTTGGTTCGCAGTCTGCGTAACTTTGTGCTTCTTGTGCCCATGTGTATACCTAAGTTACGTTGTTTTTAAATGCGAAAAAATTGGAACTTTGCCAGAAAGCGACTTCGTTGAGGTGCACCGCCCTGTGATACTGAAAGCGTGGCAGGAGCAACAACTTTCGGTGGTACGTGGCCCGTCATGGAGAAAGCAGTATTCGTGACCGCAATACATTAGGGCCTTAAAAATCAAGGGTGCAAAAATGTGGCTGAAAACGAACCACTCAAGAAGGATAAGAGCGAAGCGGACTATTTTCGAAAAGTGCGGTGGCGTTCGACAGACCTCGAACGCTCGGACGGCGCACAAAATCCTGATAGCTGCTTGAGGTATACCGGTGCGAATTCGTAATGAAGCGCACCACACGTGTTGTAGGGGCTCTTAATGCGGTTCAGATTGTCACTTTGTTATTTTATAAATGTTTGCATTTTTGTCGCATGTACTGCTTCTCAAATGATCATGGCATAGAACTTAGGGTTTTTTTTTTTTAATGAAAGCTCGCAGGAAGCAAAATTCTTGGCAGCAGCTGGAACGCAGCACTTAAGTTCCCTCGCAGAGTGACTCATTTAAAAGAAAGATGGCTGAAATGTGAGAACGTGAAGAAAGATGACCTTGTGAATTAATAAAGAAGATTTGGTTTGACCTTCGACTTGCTTACGTGCTAATGTGCTAGGTCTTCGCGAGCGTAGGGTCCTGGACTAGTATCGGATAAATGGGTTTACCGAATAAGAACAGAAGCCAGGGTACACAATGTTTGTTTTCGCAATCTGTCGCCATCAAAATGTGGTTTCACCGACCGCAAGTCCAATCCGCCAAGCCATGATTAAGCGAAATCCCTGTATTTTCATCGTCACGTAGCTCGCTACTCTGTTAGCAGAGAGAGAGCGGGAATGGAAAGTAGAGGAGGTTACCAGAACGGGAAATCCGCTTTGCTAGACAGCGAGATGGAGGACTGGGAGGTAGAAAGAAGAAAATATAGAAATACAGAAAGATCCTGTGCTCTGTTAATTGAGTAGGTGCATGAATACTTACCTATCTAATATGGTATCATAGTGTCTTACCAAAACACTTGATTCGCCACACATTTCGATCACTCATAACTGTTTGCACATTTCTCGACGCTGGTATAAATTGCTGTGGCAGTGACAAAACGAGGATGTCGCATCCCATGTTAGGAATTACGTGAGCAAGCTGGAATGACTCAATTTTTCTTTCTTTTCTGACGCTCCTGTATTTACAATATTGTGACTATCTTTGCATTTGCTCTAAATAAATTTGCTAGGCTCTCCCTCTTCTTTAACACGGAAGAACCTCGAGAGCGCTATACACACACACACACACACACACAAACACACACACACACACACACACATATATATATATATATATATATATATATTATAGTACAAAAGGTAAGCGTCGGCCTGAATCTAAGTTCTGACCAGCTACTCAGCATTGGTAAACGTAAATGGGAGTAAAGAGAGAAATGGAGGAAAGTAGTGATGATGAGGGCGAAAACGGTGGTGAATAAGCTTGAACACCGAAAAGGTTTATAAGGTCACAAATCCAGACCACTCTCTTGCAAGGATTTCTGAGAGCCTTTAGAACATCAAACCCACGTGAAGGGTCCCGATCTAGGTCCCAATAAAATCCTTTTAGACAAATGTTGATTTATGAAATTGGCCAAACGCTCTACTAGTTATTCTCATTGCAGAGCATATCGCAGGCAGACAAATATCATGTGTCTTATTGGAGCGGCTCTATCACATTTCTCGCAATTTGTACAAGTAAAACCTCTTTGATGTACCTAACTACTTGGATTCCCTTCGTTTCAAGTTCTCTTTGTGTACTTTGCACTCCATGTTCGAAGCCGCTTTTTGTGGTTCACAAAAGGCATTCGAGGCTTAAAAATGGTACACGCACACGTTGACACGCGAACATGCACGTTTAGTTTATTCTTCATCCCTGTAGCCTCACGAGCGCCTTCACTGGTCCCTGAATGACACCCGTGGCGTAAGGCACAAGCGGTCCGTGGGCCGGCACGAAGTATTCCAACGCGTAGCGACCTTCGTGCGCCGTTCGGTCCGGCTTGCGCTTCTCGAAGAGCGCGGGCGATGCCAGCAAGGGCTGGATGTAGGGCATTCCGCGGTGGAAGTTGAGCACAGCCACGACGCGTAGCGGAGGCGGGAGGACTCCCGGCTGTCGACGAGCAGCCACCGCTTGCGCAGGGGTGGCGCCTTTCCGGTTTTTGCCGACAGATGCCGCTGAAAGAGCCAACGCGGACACGTAGCCGTTGCAAATACTTCCTCGGCCTCGCGAGCGTGAGCGCTGAGCCATTACTGCGCAGAGGTTCGCTAACTTCCGTGAGGTGGACAGCGAAGCGATTGTGTTTTCTGCTTTCGTGAGGCATTTTAATATATTGATATAGGACGACTTATGTTGCAAAGCTCGACTTAGTTACTAACGAAGGAACGCTTTCCAAAATGACTTTAGACTTAAATGTTGCTGCCTGGCGTTCGTGAAGAAGTACAGAGATTTCTGCGACAGGACTTTTTGAATCCCGTCCCCATCTCACATGAAGGCGACGGCTGGAAGCGGGAACCGCGTGATCAGGGCCATCGAAGCATTTCGGTGGGGACGAAATGAAAAAAAAAAATAATAAAACGCCGATGTGCCGTACGTTGTGGGCACGTTAAAGAACCCCTGGCGGTCAAAAATTATCCCGGGGCGCCCACTACGGCGTGCCTCTAAATCAAATGGTTGTTTTGGCTCGTAATACCCAAGAATTCAATTCAGTATCTTTGCTTGCATTCTGTACCTAAACATAGGCGCCAGTGACAAAAAGCTCTATCGAGAGTTTGAAGAACGCGCAGAACCTAACTGTCGGAAAACTCACTGCCTCAAGTGAGGCAATCATTCAATTATTCTCAAGGTTAGAACCTTTCTTTACTATCCATTACAATGGCTTAATTCTTAGGAAATGACCAAGAAGAAATTAATGAGCTGATCAGAATATTTTTGCCAATATTTTGCACTGAATCAAATTCTTGACGACCAGTGGCATATCTTGCCAGAGCTGCCCGCTTCATTGCTTCGAGGAACCTATCTGTCCAAACATGATAAAAGCGATTATAACGGGCGCCCGGCAAGCAATAAGCAATGTCTTCGTTCTATCAGCAGGCAACATTTGTATAATTTATGATTGGTCATATTTGTTTTTGTTCATATATCTCTAGACAATGAAGTGTTTTATTACTGTAGGGACAATTAACGATTTAATAAAAGCTACCCCCCGGGCTGGACTAAATGAGAATAACATCTGTGTGCAGACTTCTGCTACTAATATCTCACCTTTGTTTCATCCCTGCTGGCTTTTTCTTCTTTGGTGATGCAGTTTAGTGACGGTGTCAAAGTATTGCTCATTTGTATACCTAAGTTCAAGATGTATTACCATTTGGCTATTCTTGTGAACGTCAAAGGACCATCCATGAAATGATGGTCCTTTGATTCATACCTTTAGAAGGTATGAGGTCATACCTCATACCTTTTCCTAAACATTAGAAGTACTCACCTAGTTCAATTAGAACACCTTGGAAAACTAGGAAATCTTTCTGAAATACATTCCGAGGACGGTTGACTTAATAGCCTCATTTACTTTTTCACGATGGATTATTGACGAGCACCTTACTCTAGGATAAACGGCTATCCAATAAAGTTCTAGTATTCATTTATTCTTTCGATATTAAGATTGGAATCTTATGCCTGAGATATCACATTAGAATCTAACAGCCTTCATGTACAGTCCTCAAAGGTAAAAGAATATTAGAAGGGAAAATTTTCATTGCCAGTTTGCGCGCTTACCTAACCATATTTTCTCGAGGAATCCAAACATGTACAAAATAGGAGACGGTGGTGGGTATTGCCACAGCGCCAGTAACATTTCAAGCAGATTCATCTGCCAGCTTTCTACAAAAAGTAGAAAAAGAGTGCTGACCTTTGCTATTATTTGTGCATCTAATAAAGCTTGCCAAAATCATTTAGCCCCGTTTTAGGGGAATTAGAAGTACGTTTCAAAGGAAGTAAAATTTGCATTTTTTTTAATCATTCCACCATCCATAGCTTAAGGGAGCTCAGTACTAAAAACGAGGCCCATCAGAAAAAGAAAAGAAAAGAGTAACGACATACAAGTTTCTGGCTCGAAGAAACATGAGAAAATCGAAAAAGTCTTGCATTAGTGCATGTCCAGCAGACTTCCTTCCCTTGACATCTGATATTACATACGTTCACAATCTAAGTGTTGTGTAACAAGGTTGGCTTAATGTTGGCACCGTTAGCAGATTCATTTGAGAAGAAACCTGTGCTTTATTCAAGGTAGCTTCCTCAAAAAGGACGCAGGGATGTGAACGCGACGCTAGGAAAGGAGGAACGGGTCTGAGGTAGGGTTAGGAACGGGTTTAGATTTGGGTGATAGACGCTGAGAAGATTGAAAAGAAAAAAAGAACAGATAGTTGGCTTCAACTCCGCTTTTATTCTAGTCATTTTCGTAATGCCCGACACGGAGTTCCAAGCTTAAATATCACTGCGACGGCCTTCGGCATTTCAGGTGCATACCCGCTTTTGGTCAAACCTGCAGACCTTCTAGACTTACAAGATGCCCATGCGAGACGAACAACGTCCGCGTATACGTTTGTACGGTGAAAAAAAAAACAGTCTCGACACTCGCAGCCTGCGCAAGTCCGAAGCGTACGAACCATTAGAATACCGGCTATCGAACGACCGTACCACCTTTTTTGGGCAACAGCAGACGCGCAGGAGCGGGTTCGTCGACTGAAGCTTGTTCGGTCGTCTGGGCTCCGTCTTCCTCGCTAGACTTTTCTTCCTCGGGCTTTGGTTCCTCCCTCTCAGGGTTAGGCTCTTCTGGCTTCGGTTCCTCTGTTGCTGGCTCCTCCGGGGCCGGCTCTTCAGGCTTTGGCTCCTCCGGGGCCGGTTCCTCCGGCTTTGGCTCTTCGGGTGCCGGTGCTTCTGGCTTTGGCTCTTCCGGTGCCGGCTCTTCTGGCTTTGGGGCTTCCGGTGCCGGCTCTTCTGGCTTCGGTGCTTCCGGTTTCGGCTCCTCCGGGTTCGGTGCCCCGTCTGGAACGCCCATCCTGGGCGTCTCCCCACCAGGCATGGGACCCTCGTCTTCCCGGCCGCCTTCGTCTGGTGTCGGTACCGGCCCACCGTTCCCGTTGGTACCTCGACCACCCCCGGCATTACACAGCGTGCATTCCGGGCCCGACGGTATCGGAGCGCCACCTGGGTGTGGTGCTCCGTCCGGCCTCGGGTAGGCTGCGGGCGGGATGCTGATTCCTGGTCCGCTGTCAGGAATCACGCCCGGTACCCCGGGAAAGTGCGGCGGGTAAACGGGCACGTTGCCCGGATGGTGGCCGGGTATCGAACCAGGAACCGAGGGCTTTCCGGCAGGATGAGGTGCGTGACCTATGACGAACACCGGCGTGTGCACGACATGTGGGTGCCCGAACGGTATGTGGCCGAAGTAGGCCGGGTAAGGGACGAAGACTTTCCCGGGTACCGCATGCGAGTAAGGATTCACGTGCTGAATGATGTAGGCTTGCGCCGCTGACATCACGGCCAAGAGAACAGCGATTTCGAGCTGGAAAGAAAAATAATTGCAATGAAGTTTCACATATCACAAACAATCGTCATATCGAAACTTGTCTGTATCTGACGCTCCAAAAGCGATCCGAACGTTAGCGTAAAAAATAAAACAAGCACGATTACAATAAAAGAACGTAGACAGCTGACGGTGGGCAGTAGTGATGCCGTAGTGATGTGTGGGAAAAACAGCATTACCGGCCCGAGACAAATTTCGCAGAACCATGGCTATGGACTGCGGTTATATATATAAAAAAAGCTGCGGACAATTATGTAAGGGCCCATTAAAATGACGTGTTTTTTCCTGAACGTTTTCGCCTATGACGTCAATTTTTTACTACTAAGACAACTCCAGCCATTGCAGTAACACACGCGGTCAGTTTGCTACCTGGAAAACGACCAGCATGTCCAGAAAACCAAACCGTTTTCGCGGCCTAAGTATCCTCAATAAATTTTCAGTATTTGTGTGCCTACAACGCGCGCCAATTCTCAATCGTTGCTATAAGAGAGAGAGAGAGAGAGAGAGACGAAACTTTAATGTCCACTGGTGTGGGCTGCGAGCCCGGGCCAGTTTTTCTGATTATTAAGCGAATACCAAAAGATATTGCTGAAAGCGTCAGGGCGCCAGCTAACTTGCTCACACTGTTCGTTCTGCTTTAGCGCTAGCTTGGCACTTAATAAATATCTGATTGGCAGAGCCAGACAACCGATGACACACAACAAAAGTGCTGAGCTTGTGGATAAAACTACAACAACGTATCGGAGACACCTAGTTCACCATCAGACAGGTGGCCTAGCATGAAGTATAAATCTTAGACCTAGGGTATGCACCATAGATAAAATAGAAAAAAAACTAATAATTTCAATAACATGCCATAGTAACTGAGGAAAATAATTTCATGCCGAAGCATCGACCATCTCGAGGATGTGGAACTTGCATGAAGGCCCATTAGCTATCACCTAATGGGGCTTCATGCCGAAAGACAACGGCCTGCTTGTAGGCAAACGCAAACGCGGTTATATATTCAGAGTAATACATGACGGCCTCTATCGCTACATTCCTACATGCCAGCTCATATCAATGCAAATCGAGCTAAGAAGCGCGAACGAGCATAGCGGGCTTGTCTTACGTCGTTTTCATCCAACGGTCCTCGCTGCGACGCAACTTCTCAAGACAAAAGTGGGCGCTCTCTCGTTTCTCCCGAAACCTAGGTGCTCGAATGTCAATATATCTTCTGCAAGTTCACAATAAACGTGTCGTTCAAAGCTCACACGATTTCCTTTACTTTTGCCGCATGCACACTGCCAGCTCGGGCACACTAAGTTCCCGATTCGCAGCGCGGAAGGGCGCGGCTCCGCTGCAACACTCCTCAAAGACGCATAGACTCATCACGCTCTCACCTTGTCCATGGCAGCTGAAGATGTCACGCAACACGACGGGGTGCGACGAGCGTTAAGACGAGACGCCGCGCGAGAAAGACGTCGCCAACTGTCGTCGAGAGCCAGGAAACCTGGCGCTGAATACTCCTCGCCAACAGACGCACCACGTGCAACACACACACACACCGCCGGAAGAAGACAACACGTATCAACCAATTTTCCCCCCGGACGGAGCCTCGCCTCGCGATATTTATAAGGTGCACGTGTGAGGGGGATCTCGCCGGGCTGCTGGAGGGGGGCGCGGCTACGGCACGAAAGCCGACACGCACGCGGTTTTCCTTTTATTTATTTTTTTCTTTCCTCTCTTGCTGAGGTTCGCTTGTTTGCTTCGTTCCGCTACCTGTGTTTCCCCCCCTCCCCCAGTGCCCGTTTAGCGAAGCCCCGTAACGAAGAATTAAGTTTCTCGCCGACATTTGCCCAAGCAGCGCGTTCGCAAGGTCACCTTTTTCTAGAGCTGGTCCAATGCGTTAAACCTGCGACACAGACGCGCGGGGCACTCATGCAAAGAAGCGTGCTCACTCCGTGTCCCCCCCCCCCCCCCCCCACACACACACTCGCGATTCGGCCACTCCCTCTCCTACGGCCACGTTCTTTATTTCTTCTAATTCCCAAACGCCGGGTTAATTCCCGGAAAAAAGAAAACACTGAGTAAAAGAAAGAAAGCTAGAGGGAACGATGAGAGTCATTATCCGCGAACAGGCTGGTTTTCCCCCTTCCTTGGGACGATGGAGCCAATGAGTGCGCTTTGATTAGCGTCCCTCGCCCACACCTGGCTGCCTCCTCGCGACAGGCCCCAGATACGTCACGTTCCGGCTTAGTTCAATTGCCCGCGTACCGTCCGGTCGCGTATTTCGCAAGCTCATAGCCAAGCTCTACAGTGCGAGCTGTAATCCGTCCATCTAACGGCACGGCATGTAGTGCTAATCGGCGTCGTGTAGCTAGGTTACGTTATTAAGGCCCGCTGCGCTGGCACTGCGTAACCTCGGCGGGTTTAACCCCCCACCCAGATTGCCGGTCCGTGACTCTGCTTGACCGACGAGACGAGAGCAGGAAGAAAGCATGCTTAGCTATAGCGCCACACGCGTGCCAAAGAGCGATTGCTTGCAATTCATTTATGCGGCGATAAAATATAACTGTCGGCCTATAATCTTCTCCGCGGTCTCTCGAGGGGTGTGTGCCAGCAACATTCCGAGAAACTAACGCGCAGAAGACGAAAGCATCTTGCAAGAAAATTGCGGCCATTGGTGTAGTTAAGAACGAGCTTGTCTCGTGCATCATTTCAGCGGGGACATTTCAAGCGTTAAACCCTTTCACATCGCGCGCATCTCTCTTCCCGCTTAACCACCTTGCACATTGCCAAACAGCAGCTCCTTTTCAAGCTTAAGTACCGCCTTCTGTTTATTTTCAAACAAAAGTAAATTTTTCTACTTTGTTTTCGTTCTTTAGATCAGTTCCGCTCGACGGAGGCACTTAATTGTGCCTAAAGTTAGCGATGAAGGCGAAGAGGCATAAAGGGACGATTGCTGACGAATGCAAAGGCGAAGGACAAACCACAATCACAGACTTTATAATGATAGGTGAGGCCGGTATTGCATACTCTAGTGAAACTTGTTCAGCTCTACAGCCTTTAGAGAAAAGTTGCTTTCATCACTATTCTTTAATATAAGAAGTACCGTGGGCCAATCGCCACGTGATGGGAAGTCGCGCACTGCAGTAAGAATAGGAAAGAAAACTATGGCAAAGATTGCGGTTTTAGTTTAACTAATACCCAAGTAACCCTGACATAGTATCACTTTTATTTCACTCAACAGCAAGATTTATAGCTTTCCAGATATCATCTCTAACCGAAGGATGTCGTAAACGCCGATGAGAAAGAAACGCAAACACGCACGCACGCACGCACGCACGCACGCACGCACGCACGCACGCACGCACGCACGCACACACACACACACACACACACACACACACACACACACACACACACACACACACACACACACACACACAAACACACAAACACACACACACACACACACACACACACACACACACACACACACACACACACACGCACGCACGCACGCACGCACACAACAAAAACGGCTATCGTGACTTGTGAATGTTTTTGTGTTTACGGATCTCTGAAGGCTAAGCTTTAGGTCTCACGCTGGCCTCGTTCACAGTATTCCCTGAAGTTGCCAATCGCTGATTAACTGCTCAATAATTAAACTTAAGAACTTGTCTTAATTGTCGCGGAACGAACATTTCGGCAACCTTGTGGTGCAGCCAATTTCATTTCCGTAGCATCTTTATGCATTTGCTGCTTGATTTGAGCGTCCCTCTCACCCAAGAAGGGGACCCACCCGTGCAATTGACCGACTTCGAAGTCTCGATGGGCTGTATGAACGCTTATTACTGAGGCAATCGATTGTGTTAAGAGTGCACCTCTAATAGGCCTGCGCCTATAAAATGCTCCACGCGCACATTTCCGCGGACATATCGTATGCACCCAGTTATAAGCACCATGTCGACCACATGTGGCTGCAGTCGTGGTCTGCCACTGTAATGACGTATCTAGCCGATTGGAAACGGAGGGAGAGCGAAATTGGGAATGTGTGAGTGTGTGCTGTGGATTTTCGGTCCTAGGACGTTGTTTCTGTGCCTTTTCTTACTACATTTGTCTTATTTATTTATTTATTGTTGCTTTGGCTATGCGAACAGGCGTAGCCGTCACCTATATAGGATAACCACGTCTCTTCTATATTCATTAGAAAAAAAGAAGCATGCAATGTTGAGTGGATTGCGGGATACTTCGATGCCATGGCCAACAGAGAAATCGAGTGTGCTACGTCTACGCTTCTGAATTCTCGCTCAATCACCTGGGCAAAACCACGTCTTTAGGTCAAGCGACCTTTGCATAGGCGAATAACCTTTCTTGGCGACTTGAATGTGAGGGTCTGTTGAGCACGGTATATGTGAGCTTTTACGAATGCGCTGGCTTCCTTTTAATCTTTTAGAAAAAAAGAAAACGCATAGGACCATCGTGAGCACATGGTCGAGATGTGCTTTTGCTTCACGTCCTTTGGTCTCTTCCTTATATAGCTTCCATAATGGAGCAATAACTAACAAAATAGTGTGCTTATAACGAGAGTTAGGGCTCCTGTCAAAGTAATTGTTTTCAAAGAGAAAGGAACCGCGAGTAAGTGAACGAACTACTCGACTTTGCGCACTGAAAGCGTCAAAGGGTGCAAGGCGAAAGTTAGACACTTGAGCGACGAAACTAGGTTTTGAACGTCGGAAACCAGGTGAAATGTCTTATTATTATTATTATTATTATTATTATTATTATTATTATTATTATTATTATTATTATTATTATTATTATTATTATTATTATTATTATTATTTGTTCTGACAACATATATACATTTGACAGGAAAGGGAAAGCGAGGAGCAGGCTGACAGCTGCCACAAGAAGGGGCAGAACGCCGGCCTACTCTTCAGAGAGGAGGAGGCAGAAACATACAAATGGAAGGTAGGAGGAAAGGGAGGGAAGAGGAAAGAAAAAGCAAGATGACAAATCTCAAAGAGTAAAGTAGAATACACACAGTACAGGCCAGGCCCAGTCGGGCCGGTCACTGCATGTCACGTTACGTAATTTCATTTCAGTAGAAGTCAATAAATCAAACTGAACTAAATAGCTCGAAGCGTATTTCTGTTTTTTTTTTTTAAGTTCAAACTACTCTTCGCAGCATAATCCTTGGCGAGGGTTTCGGCAGCGATGCGCTCCTCTGGATCTTCGATCTGAAATGAGAACTAAAATATGGTTACGAATACTTGCGTTCTGAATGAAACGCAGGCCGACGAGCATGATCTGGCTTTTCGGAACACTTCAATGCAATTCCGATATTTAGTTATGAGTGTTGCAAGAGCACCTCGACCACTCAGATAGAGTGCCATAGCTGTTGTTCGTCCCTTTCAAGTCTTCGTTGCTTCTGATTCAGGGAGGCAAGGAAAGTTGCTGTAATCGCGTAGATACGGTATACGCAGCCGCCATTTTAACAGCTGTGTAATCGCAGCTGTGTACGACAGCGGGAGTGCCGTTAACTCCGGAATAAAATTCGTGCAGCGATCAGGGCGTAATCTTTGAGGTCAGCCCACATTTATATACACTGCGCACGACGCGTACGAGTGTGCAAGGGTTAGTGCACACAAAGGCGAAAGGCCCGAATGATTGGAAACGACGGCCTCATCGAAGTCAAGGCACCGGTATAACGTTGGTGTGCGTGTAACATCGCGTGGACCAAGGTCTCAGGGTATACGCTGAAAGGGTAGGCGTTCGAGGTCGCAATCTAGAATATCCATCCACCCGTTCCCGCGTCTTTGGCCAAAGTTGACGCTAAGTTGATAGCGCTTTCTTCGACGTTGGCTCGAGCATTCCAGGGGCCATGCCCACGCTCAGCCCTCCCCCGTCATTCCTTTTCATTTCCACACTAAGGGACTAATAACACCGTTGATAACGTCGTCACTTGCGTGAGTGACAGCGCGGCACGCTTGTATAACAATCACGTGTTGCTCAGCGAAATTCGCTCACGCAAAACGGGCAGGCGAGGAAATACTTTCTCCTGGTACTCTTCTCACTTGTAATTGCTTGAAATAGCTTGCATAATCATTAAAATCAGCATTGGCCTAGTAAAGCACACTCCAGGACCAATGAATCTCGCACGAAGCCCCACTTATCCGTGTATTTCACTGTGAGGCCAGTTCTGTGGAAAATTTCCCGATCTCATCATGCGTCTTTGTCGCCCTTGAATCCAATGCTCATTCTTGGCATTCACTCCGTTATTATAATTGGCCACCACTTATTCCTTCTACGCATTAATCAAGCGATTAGTGCAACATCACTGTTTCCTTTAGTTTCGAATAGAACACTGGACTATGCTTAGTCAATCTATAAAAAATGCTGCGGCTTTGCAGTTTTTTGGTGGCGGCAGAGAAGGTAGTCCCCTCGGTTGTCATGGGAGCTGCATGCTACCATAGCAGAATATGTGCGGCGATGGTTCGGTATAATACAACGGGCAAAACCCAAAAAGTTAAGAAAAATTCAAAGGTACAAACTTATGAAGGCAAGATAATTGATACCGCACCGAGAGAGTAATGACAACGCGTTTCGTACAATGCGAACTCGGCATGACTGCGCTTGCGCTGAGAGCTCGGGAAGAAAAATGGTTACATATATTGTAACCATGGTTTGCGCCTTACTGCTTTTCGTCGGTGAAGGACAAGCGCCAGAAAGGTCCAGCGCTGCCGCTTGGCAAGGATCGATTAAGTCGATGAGTTCACGCTTTGTCACTCGAGTTCCACTCGAGTGCTCGCGATGAGCCCCAAGCGAATTCGGCAACCGTTGTGATTCCCTAGCACACCGAGCCTGCAGTGTCAAGCCGCAAGCATTTTTCACGTGAAACGTGAGCTCGCGCACAAAGCCGTGCGGCGCCGGCATTTCCCACTTCGTACGCAATTGCCAGTCACTCTTGAGCAACCGCGGCAAACGCCAGTTGTACAGATGGTGCGCAAATCCAGACGAAGCAGCCGGAGGCCCGAAGACTAATTGCCGGCGCTCCTCCAACATTTCTTGGCTGCAGAGGTGCTTCGTGCGACTTCAGAGGTAGTGTTTACATTTCGCCATCGTGAGTCATTTCGGTTCGTGACGTATATAGCTAGCTCGTTTACAGCCTAACCCGTATATCCACGTATACGCTCCGCCTACCACCGGATAAGGACGCCAATTTTGTCTTATCTGCTTCTGCAAAAGAAAAAAAAAACGCTGCATCGGTGCCTAAAGCACGCACCCTCACGTGCCTGCGCGCACCGTGAAAAACCAGTAGCCGGGAGGAGGAGAGGAGAAATAAACGGAAAGTAGCTGGGACTATCCAGAAAGAAATAAGGGAGAGACTGGCTATACCCACGGCGGCGACCGTTAATTGCGGTCGTTGCGGTGTCGAGGCCGAAGTGCACGCGACGGGTCCCAGATAAGGGCGCCATTCGTGATACCTCGTAACAATGGTGCGACGCTTTTCTATACACTTGCTCGTGCGACGTAGAAGTCGACGCCATTGTTCTTTTCCGTTTTCAGCGTGCCGGCTCGCTATCAAGTCCGGTGTGTATACGCTGAACCCGAGCTCTTTTGCCATTTAGACTCGCTTGGCATCATTTACGGCAGACAAACGGCCAAGTTAGCGTCTCATCGAGGCACCGAATGCAAATGAAGGAGAACACGAACCGCAACCGGGGTTGCAGTTATCAGCTTCGCGTACTAGAATCGCCTAAAGTTCTGGGTTCCAAAGAGCCACAAATGCAGAAAAGATGGCCATTCTTCACGGTAAAAATATTTCGAAGTTTAAAATTTTACTGCAATCAAGAAGTACATGGTTGCTTCTCTGTAAAGGGGACAGATGTTTAACATGAAGATAGAGCATTGTCAAGTGACTAACCGCTGGTGATCGAGGGAAGCCTCAGGCTGGAGGAGGAGGAGGAATAAACTTTATTTGTGCACAGCAGATTTGAGACCTAGGCCTCGAGCCCTTGGGCCCTGGCGGCACCTTCGGCCTGCTGGATTGCCTTGAGTTGGTCTTCCGGTGCACAGCTGAGCAACGCGGTCTCCCACTGCTCTCTGGTCTTAATTATTTTATTCTGTATGGGTGTACGAGGACAAGCCCAAACAATATGTTGTAGGTCCGCCCTTTCTTCACAGAATCTACATCTATCCGTGGAAAGGTCCGGGTAGTAGCGGTGGTAGGCCACCGGGTTCGGATATGTAGCTGTTTGTAAGAGGCGCCATGCCGTCGCTTGCCGTCTATTTAACGAGGAGTGTGCCGGGGGGAAATGGGCCCTTCCCAATTTATAGTGTTTGGTGATCTCGTTAAAGCTGGTCATGCGGTCTCTCTCCGTTCCCAGTATTTGTTGCGTGTCACCTGCTCGGCCTGTCAGTTCTCGAGCCAGGTTGTGCGCTATTTCGTTCCCGGGAAGGGAGGAGTGTGCGGGTGCCCAAATAATGTGGATGTCGCGATCTCCACGAAAGTTGTTTAAAATTCTCAGTGCTTCCGGCGAGATTCTTCCTTTGCATAGTTCTTGACGGCTGTCTTGCAGTCGCTCACTACGATGTTAGCTTCCGTGGAGGCTATTGCCAGTGCTAAGGCAGCTTCCTCCGCCACCTCTGCCTTCCATGTTTTTACCGTCCCACTAACTCTGCAGTCACCCTCTAGACTCGTAGCAACTATGGACATACTATGTCCATTTGCGTACTCCGCTGCGTCCACATAGACCACGTCCCTGGCACTACGGAATCTTTTGTGGAGAGCTCTCGCTCGTGCGTTTCTTCGATCTTGGTGAACCTCCGGGTGCATGTTTCTGGGGAGTGGGGGTATTGATAGATGTTCCCTTATTTTCCTTGGGATGTTTCTCCGCACTCCGTGCTGTGCTTCGTAGGTTATTCCGATGTCCTCTAAGATGTGTCTCCCCGTCAAACTCTGTGTAAGCCTTTCATACTGCGCTACTCTCTGGGCCTCAATAAGTTCGTCTAATGTGTTGTGCACGCCGAGCGCCAAGAATTTCTCGTTTGACGTATTTGCCGGAAGTCCCAAGGCTTGCTTATACGCCCTTCTAATAATGCAATCTATCTTGGTTTTCTCCGCAGCGTAGAGCTTGAGGTAAGGAACCACATATACAATGCGACTGATTACGAATGTTTCTATTAATCGGATGAGATTGTGCTCTTTCATGCCATAGTGCCTGTTGGATATCCGCTTTATTAGTCTGATTGTTTGTTGAACACTATTGTCAAGGAGTCTAATGGTTTCTCCGCTATGGCCGTTTTCGGATATGCGGAGTCCCAGTATTCTCAGGCTCTCCACTATCGGTGTCGTGGCGCCTTCTACTGTGACCACAATGCCCGGCCTTTCCCTAATGCTTTTTCGACCCCGGCATGTGGGCCTATAGAGCAGAAGTTCTGATTTTTGTGAGGAGCATCTCAGTCCCTTGTCTTTGATGTAGTCTTCCACCGTGTTTACTGCTGTTTGAAGGATCTCTTCCACATGCCCATCGCTTCCACCCGCCACCCAAAGGGTGATGTCGTCCGCGTAGAGGCTGTGTCCGAGTCCTTCTATCTTGTCAAGTCTCGCAGGAAGACCGATAATTGCCACGTTGAATAGAAATGGAGATAGGACTGAACCCTGCGGGGTACCCCTATTACCTAGCTTGAGCGCGTCCGATTTGGATTCTCCAATTGAAATCTTTGCGGTACGATCTGTCAAGAAGTCTTTGATGTACGCGTATGTTTTACGTCCTACATCCAGCTTTTGGAGATGTTGTAGTATGGCCTTGTGCGTGACGGTGTCAAAGGCCTTAGTTAGATCGAGACCTAGTATTGCCTTAGTGTCTAGACTTTTCTCACCCGCATCTATGATCTGATGTTTTAGTTTGAGCATAACATCCTGCGTCGATAACTTTGGTCGAAGTCCAACCATGGTATGTGGGTAAAGTCCTCCATCATCCATGTATCGCGTGAGACGTGTGAGAACCACATGTTCCATGAGTTTACCGACGCAGGATGTCAGTGATATCGGCCTTAAGTTCGTCAGTTGTGGTTTTTTTCCAGGCTTTGGTATAAAAATGATTTGGGCTGATTTCCATTGACTTGGAATGCTGCCTTGCTCCCAGCAGTTATTCATGTAGTCCGTGAGAGCTCGGATGGATACATCGTCTAGGTTCCTGAGTGTTTTGTTGCTTATCCCGTCAGGTCCTGGTGCAGATTTTGAGTTGAGCCTGGTGAGTTCATATCTGACTTCTGCCTCCGTAATAGGGGTATCAAGATCAGGATTCTCGTTACCTAGGTAATCCGGAAGTAGTTCTCTCTCCGCATCTCCAACGTACATCTTTTGGAGCTCTCGAAAGAGCTCTTCTTCTGTACCGTTGTAGCTGTGTATAACCTTCTGTAGATTGTGTCTTTGTATGGTTTTTGTACCTCCGGGGTCCAAGAGACATCGGAGAATGTTCCAGGTCTTGGACATTCCTATCTGCCTTTCCATCAAGTCGCACGTGGCTTCCCACTTCTGTTGGGTTAACCTATTTGCATATATCTCGATTTCCTTGTTTAATTCCACAATTCTCTTCCTTAATTTCCGATTATGTTTTTGCTTTTTCCATCTTTTCAGCATGCTACCTTTCGCTTCCCACATGTGCAATAATCTGCTATCCATCTCCTCTATACCTGCCTCTTCTGGAACAGTTTTGGTAGCTTGTTTAATGTTTTCTTGCAGTTTCTCTGCCCATTTCTCAATGTCCGTTATAGTGTCTTTCGCATCATCTTGTCGGATTTTGCGGAAAGAGTCCCATTCTACTAGCTGGAGTTCTCTCCCCCTCTTTTTCCTTGGGCCTGCTTGTACCGCTGTGACGACGATGTAGTGGTCACTACCTAAGCTCTCCTGCATGTTTGTCCACTGAGAAACTGCTAGATTCTTCGTAAATGTTAGATCTGGTGTCGTGTCGTTGGTTACGCTGTTTCCTATTCTGGTTGGTGTCTGAGGGTCAGTTATGAGCGTTAGTCCTTCGTGCTGAGCGTCTTCCCATAGGCTTCGGCCCTTAATGTTCTCTATCCTGTATCCCCAAGCCGCGTGTGGCGCGTTAAAATCGCCGACCACGACTAGTGCCTGCTTCTGCGCTACGCTCAACACTTTGCAGAAGAGTGGGCCGAATTCGGGCTTGTGCCGGGGTGGACTATATATGTTCAGAATAAATAGACTTCCCTCTTCTTTACGGGAGGGGATTATTTCAATCAGGACGTGGTCTATGCCGCGCACACCGGTATCGTGCTCGACAGCCGAGAGGTTTCTGTGTATCAGCGTCGTGACGGTTGCCTTCTCGCCGGAAGCACTGTACGATTTATACCCCGATAATTTTGCGATCCCCCCGGTTTCCTGCAGGGCAATGACATCTGGCGCCTCCTTACTTGTTACGAACTGCTGCAGGTTTCCTCGCTTGCGACGATACCCGCGGCAGTTCCATTGCCAAATCGCGTATTGGTTACGCGGCGCCATGTTGATTTATCTGTTCTTCCCCGGTGGCCTTGCTATTTTCTACCGCATTCGGCCTGCTATACGGTTTTCTTTTAACCGGTCCTGCGCCTGCCGGCCTAATATCCTTTGGTGTGCTTTCTAGTGCCGCTACTCTATTGTCTAATCCATCGAATCGTTGTTTAATCTCTACATACATGTTTGTGATTTGTTGCTGTAACCCATCGAACATTCCTTTAAACGTTCCCATAACCTCGCTGATTGCAAATACACTCTTTTCTTCAGCCGTTTCTTGCGCCCTCCTTTTGTGTGGTGGTGCTTCTCCGTTCGCTTGCGTGGGAACGGGCGTTGGAGCCCGACTACGCGTCGACGTCGTACTGGCGGAGGGTGCGTTGACATTCTTTTGTTGCTGAAGCTTCGCGTTTTCTGCCCTAAGCTGCTTGATCTCATCTTTAAGCGTTGCATTCTCTCGGGTAATCTGTTCTAACATGTTTCTAATCTGTGTCATTTCCTGTTCTAGGGCGGACCCTTTAACTTTAGGCGATTGAGTAGCAGTGCCGGAGACCGCGCTTGCCCAGCTCACCTGTGCTTTGCTCCCGTCTCCCCCTCGATTAGTTCTCGAACCGGACCTCGACCTTGATCTCGTCCACGATCTGGTCCTGGACCTGGACCTGGAGCGTTCGCGACCGGCTTCCCCTGGCAGTCTCGGGAAGGAACCAGAGCGGTGTCTTCCATAGTTTTTCCTGCTTGTTTCTTCTTTGTCGGTTGAGGGCTGCTTGCTCGCTACAGTCTTATGATTATTGTTGTTGCTCCCTCTGGTTTCTTTGTAGTTGTGGTAGGAGTACTCTTCCTCTTCGGCCTCTTCTTCTTCCCTCCTCCGTCGCTCCCAGCGGCGTCTCCTGACCAGGTACGGTATCTTGTATCTTGCTTGGCACTTCTTGTCTCCCGTGAGGTGGTCTTTGCCGCACAGTTGGCACTCCGCGTCGCAGTTGTGATCCTGCTGAGGATTCTTGCACCCACACCCCCGGCAAATCTTGTCTTCAGGGTTGGGGCACACGTCAGCCCTGTGCCCTGTTCTTCCGCATCCATAGCATATGTCGATGTGTTTTTTATACAAGGAGCATTGGATAAGCATCGCTCCATACCTCACATATCTGGGGACGTGAAAACCTTCAAATAAAATGATCACGTTGTCTGTGTTACCCATTCTCTTGGCGTGTAAGACTCCAGGATTGCGTGGCGTGACCAGACTGGTCACTATGTCCTCCGGACTCTCCTCCTGGGATATTCCTCTGATGAGACCCTTGCATGTCTTATCAGGAGCTGCTCTGTAAGCACTTGCTTCAAATTCTTGTTCTCCAAGGCGTAGCTTATTGATAGCCCATATTTCCTGGCCCGCTCCTCGGAAGGTGTGCTGAGCACCACTATATTTTGTTTGCTGTTTATGCATATGCTGTCTTCCTGCGCTGTCTCTCGGCCGACCCCGGCAGCGTTGCGCAGACAGTAGTAAATGCGATCCAGCTTGTAGTCTGATACCTTAAGTCCGCCACGTGGACGCACGATAACCCTGTAGTCTTTTTTTGGCAGGTTAAGCAGCCTACTTGCTTTGATGATTTGTCGCACCTTGCGTTCGTTCTTCCATTTGTTTCTATTTTTCCTTCCCCGACGAAGGTTCTTCCCTGCTGCTCGTGTTCCGCCAATCCGGCCCCACCGCTGCATCGCTTCTTTGTGCCTCTTCTAACTTCGCACCAACCTGATTCTTTTCCGAACTCCTCCGGTTGCATTTCTTCGCCTTCCACGCTCACGACTTCCATAATGGAGCAGGGCCTGGGTATCTCCGTCGGTAGGCCGAGCTCTCTCAGCCACCGCTGCGGCGGTGCCGTTCGAGGTGTCGAGGCGTTCTAGTTAGGTGTAGATCTGCCGCCACGCGTAGCGAGAGGAAGGAACGATTGACGGCCGAAAAACGGGCCCACCTGGTAGAGAATGGTGTCCTTGGACTCCTTGGCACCTGTTCTTGTGAAGATCAATGGATTTCTCCACAAAATGCGATTTTCCGCCGAGAATCATAAGAAAATGCGGAGCTGACGCGATGTGCATCCGCTTGCCTTCGCCTTCACGAAGACATGCTTAGATGAGACATTGACTGCGGGCTGATGCATACCTTGTTCCCCCACTGCTGCGGTGTTCACTGTGGTGACATGTCAATTAGCGTGAAGAAGTTGAGGTTGAGGCCTTAGTAGGATTCAAATGAATGAACTACGTAAGGGTGCTTGCACTAAAGCACCAGGCCATTCGTTTCGGTAAATTACGTTAACATTATGTCTACTGCTCTTCCTCTTGAAATTTAGTATGCCTTACAGACTAGTCTAGCAAATTATGGCTGATTTATCCGTGACATCGGCGCAAGATTTTTCGGTGTGCTCTCATAAATTATTCACGAGGCAGGCGAGGCCGTCACACTGATGTGCCAAATGTTCGTATCGGGCTCTAAAACTACAATAAAATTTTGGCAGTGCTGACAGCTGAATCACGAATGCCCAATATTTTGGCAGGGCGGACTAAACATTATTTGGTCATCTTTTGCACTCTAGTTCTTCAACTTGAACAAGACATAGCCTATAGAATTGGGCAGAACCAAACGTCCGAATCTTACAGGGTGTTTAGGCACTGCAATTATTCCTGCATCTGGATTGAAAAGAGCGGCGCCGTTTCGACAATGCCACCTGCGGGCACCTGTATAATACCTGCTCGTGAAGTAGAGATAACTCGTGCGCCTATAAAAAAAAATGAAGGGAAAAATTTAGAACATGTTAGTCTTATCATTAATGTGATTAGCATTATTAAGATGGTAAACCCACTTAGGGGTGCAGCAGGGGCACAATTACGGCCACTGAGCAAGTGCCCATTGGTCAATGCCGCAGAATTCTGCAGAGTGCCGCCGAATAGACGAACAAGCAGGGCAAGAACATTCAGTGGCACTGGATATCTGCCACCGAATATGTGCCCCAATGGACAATTTGGGCCTCTGGGTATGGTGTCTTCTTTTTCGATGCAACAGGAATAGGCATGTGCTTCAATAGAAAAGCAGGGTAATAAACAAGTAGTGCAGTTGGCAACAGAAGCAGCTGAGCGTGCAAAAAAAATAATAATCGAAGTGAACAAACTGGCGCATGAGCATGGATTCGGGGAGCTTGGTTTTTATCGACCTTCGTCCTGTTTGTCTTGCTTGAGAGTACTCTGAGAGAGGAGCATTTAGCTGCAAAGGAGCAAAGCCATAAAAAAAACCATTAACGAAGTTGGCTACAGAGGAGTGTGCAAGCGTAAACTGCATTTGCGTCATTCGGTACAAGCAATTAAGTATTTCGCGTTCCGTTGTACATAGCATCTACATTCACCAAGCGCGCAAGCATAAAAAAAAAAGCTTCACAGGAATTCTCGCAAATGAGAGGTATGCGCATGCAATCTCGACATGGAGACTACAGATTGCAATGAAAGGCGTCTTCACCAATACGGTGTGGTGTTACTTTCAACGGTGACAGTGATCGTGAGATACGTTCTGCCGGAATTTTTCATTTATTTCACATGTATTCAGATAGAAGTTACACTTGTACTACGCTTGTAGCTACACAAGTTAAACGACTCGTTCGAAAGCAAGATATAATACTTACTGGGTAGCTAGGTATGCGTTTATGATTGGCAGAACAAAAGGATGCACTTACATCCCCTTTATTTTGTGTGTAAATATGTCTGTCTCAATGTGAATATGTGAAGTGAGACGTGTGTATGTAAACGTCTCCTTTCACGCTACTAATCATGATCGTTCCAGAGATGTGTTCTGGCATGCTCATTGTGTGTTATATAGGGTGGTGTTTGGTGCACTGTGTTATGTCTACTAGTGTTCGGTGTACTGCGCGTTCTCTGACTAATTTTTCCACTCCTTTTTTTTTCTTTTTTCCAGACCGACAGAGTAGTGCCCGTGTTCCGGTTTGTGAACTTAGCTTCTGAACTTTTGACTTCTGCGAGATGACTTGTGGACGATTCGCGAGATCTTGTCCTGCTTTTTGTATCGTTATGAACATATTTTTTCAGGGTCTCCTTTTATAGCACGTATAGGAGCTGAGAAGTCGCTGGTGTCTTTTCGAGGTGCCAACATCTCCTTGCGCACATTCATTAAAGAAAGGAATAGGAAGAAAATGAGTGACATTTTAAACTACCACAGCTACATAGCCATGGTTGAATCCGGAACAACTGCTCCGTGACCTTGTATTGGGAATCCGTGTGAGCACGGCTCCGTTTTGCATCAGTCTAGAAGTCTCCACAACTCGGAAACCTCTTGCACTAGAGCGCCTTAAGGGGGTCGCGAACGGCTTTCAGCGTCCAGCCAGTCTGCCCATCATCACGCCAAAGAGGCGTCACCCGTGATCTGTTACTATCTTGAGAGGCCAGCGATTGACACAAGTTGCCTTGAGACGACATACGCTGCGCCCACCGAACTGAGCGTGCCTCCGACCTTTAAACGCTGCTGTGTGCCGAAATTGGCTGACCTCCACGCGAGGCGCGCAAGAAAACCAAAACATCGATGAAGCAAGGGACAAATGCGTGTATGGCTACGTGCACCTGTCTATCAAGTAAGAAAAAGTAGTACGTTGCGACAACGAGAAAAACTGATCTTAGTGTGTGTCATCGCAAACTTGAAGAAAGTGACTTCATGTGGTAGAGAAATGTACATAAAGGGACATGATCGCCGTCGTGTAGTCATAGATAATGCACGCTCAAACGTTCTGCTTCAAACTGTGCAACATTCAGAAGAGTTCCTTGACCTCAATGATGATCATCCTCTGATTATTCGCACTCAAATTTCACGCGCCTCCTGCGACAATAGTAATGACGTATTGTTCTCGATTATGATTATAGCTGTCGCGAACTTGTGGCCAGAGAGAGAGAGAGAGAGAGAAATGATGCATAGAAAGACAGGGAGGTTAACCAGAGGTAGTTCCGGCTCGCTACCCTACACGGAGGAAGGGTTACGGAGGACAAAAAGAAAAAGATAGTGGAAGGGGGAGAAAGAACATCCGCGCTGAAGGCCTTACTATACTCGCGGAGAACTTTCTGTGGCAATGAAAGGAAAGCTACTGAGGCAAATCGCGCACAAGAGCGAGCGCTTCTGAAAAGAGTCCCGTGTTTTCATCCGCGTTAGTTTAAGCTCGGGAAGAGAAAACATAAGCACCTTATTAGCAGTAGGTAAATATTACAGAACACACCACTTAATGATGCAAAAATGTACTTATTTTGTGACTTTTCCCTTCCGCGTCTGGGAAAATGCGAAACGTTCGCTCGTGGAAACTGCGTCGATTCAGCGTCTGTTCCGAGCAACCAAAAGCCACGTCAAACACTGGCGGACTACTTGGCGCGGTAACACGTGTGCAGAAGCTCCGCCCCCGTAGCTTTCCCTTCATCGCCACAGAAAATTGTTCGCGAGTGTAGCGTTACTAAGGTTACTGCGGTCTACGGGCCTTCACGATAGACATTATCGTGAAGGCCCGTAACTGAGTCTCCACTCGTGAAATCGTGAATTTAACTGAGCCTCCACTGCGAACTTCGTGTAAATTTTGAATTTTATTTTCCCAACTTTGGCATTACATGCATGCCGGTGCCGGTGAAGTGGAGTACTAAGGAGGAAGGAAAACTATAAGGGAGGACTACATGACAATGCTATACCGTATCTAGATGGCCTGAATGGTCTAAATGGCCAAGGGGGGCCGCGGCATCTTAGGGAGCAGATAAATGAACGGTGTCTCTGCAACTTGGACTTCAAGGCCTTTACAACTGACAATCTCTGCAGATGATCCCCCAATTGGTACTACTCGATTTGTAATCTCCTTGAAAAGTTTCCGCCAAAGCTAGTTTCCCTATTTCAAGAAGCTCTGTGTGGAAGAGCTTGCTTCTCTGCTTCCTTACGTTTTTTTTTTTTTTCCGCTACAGCAGCTATATGAGAAATAGCTGTGCGCGCATGTTAAGAATGGCCTTAACATGACTATGGGAAGTCTCGTTGTAAATAAATAAATAGATAAATGCAAGAAAACAAGGCACCACTTTTTTACAGTGATTAGAGAAAGAGAGACAATTATGTTATGTTGACTGTACTGTTGTGACTATATGTGATAATGCATTTACACGATGTATGCAGCACCCACAGACTAGACACTGTGTTATTAGGTCAGAGTATTGTTTGTATCTTTGAGAAATTTAGATACATAACTGTGGAGACAATAACCTTGTATATTGTATGTAGCATGTGTTCATGACGTCATAGTCTTTCTGTGAAAACGTTGCGTGACAAATCCTGACGCTTGTATGAAAGGATTATTTGGTATGTAATCTTGAACCCTGTATGTTGTATGATAGAATCATTCAAGAGATAAGGAGTAGCCGGCGCCTTAAATTGTGCGCCAACATCTCCTCATATCATATCAATAAAAAAAAGAGAGACACAAACCAGCGAAGTTTGTTAATGGAACAGGCGCTTAACTCGTGATACGTCCTTTTTTTATTTTAGTTTTTTGCAGAGTACGAAGCGCTTTGTCTCCTCTCCTTGTCTTAATTGGGTTGCAACATCACCTGCAATCTCGCGTGCATACAGCGCTCTAACCGACACGGGCCCGTACAATGTAGCCACCACTTCGCCTACGGAACACTAAACGGCGTCCCCTTTGTTTCCCCTTGGTTTGTAGTACCCGAGCATTGATAACCCCTAAACCGCACTTATGTTGACCTATTACTGTTTAACCTTGTTGCAATGGAAGCGGAAGAGCAATATTATCCTTAACCAAAGTCTCTTCCTAAAACACCCTTCTTTACCATTCCTTTCCTTTCTTTTTTTACATTAGCGTAACTGTGGTAAGGTGCAGTTGCGATACGGATCATTCGTGGTTTGTATTTTCGTGTTCAAGTTTGTTTTGCAGACTTGCTAACCGCTCATCAAGGTGGACCTATACAATATAAACGATTATCGAAAGCATAGATCTCGAAGACAATCGGTACCTGCAAGCTTTCTGTCGTGCCCTATCTTTCGGGCTATCAGCTACGTGGGCTGTGCAAGACGCGAAGCTTTCTCCATAGCTATAACTGTACCGTTGCTAATAGTGGCCAACGACGTACGCGTTGCTACCAATGAAAGGTTGCGACAAGGCAAAATACAAGACGCGAATGAAAGCTCTGAGGACATGCCAGGTTGGAAGTTCCATGAACAAGAATTTTCAAGGAAACATTGGTGAAGCAGCGGTCAGTCCCCCTCACAGAGTAAACACTTTTACACCCTTAAGAGTAAAGATATCATGCATGGCAACTAAAAGCACCTTTAAGCACGTATTTTTTTTCATTGTGATAATCAAGATATTACGAAATGCACCCACTGATGCTTTTCATTCGGCTGAATGCTAAAGATGATTTACTTACGGCGATGTACTGACGGTTTGAATCGCGGTACATAGCGGTATAGTGGTGTAGCCGTTGGATTTTGCATTGCAGGACGGAGAGGTGTACTGTACGCATGAATGCAAGCACTGCCATCAACAGCCAATAAACGGCGGAAATATAAATATTGGCCACGCGTTTTTAGCGCTGTGGCTTGAGTGACAGTGATGATATCGCGTGTCGCGTCTCAGCATACATGGAAGCGATCATCTGACCCTTCCAAGGCACTGCTGTTATCTTTGGTAGCAGTTTCTCTTTACCGGAAGTCAACCGTCTCGCCAGCTGGAGCGCTATATGTGCATACATTATCCGGCGCTTGAGCCACCGTGACGTATTAGGACGAGCAGGCTTTTAGTCCTTTTAGCGTTTCGTTTCCTGGCGCGAAGTATGCGACCTGTTACGCTTCCCTGGCGCTTGTTCTGTTTTCAGCATACGGCGAAGACATCACTCACGGCTTACAAACATACAAATCCCAAGGAGAGTCCTCGGGAGATTTTTTCGTCTGTCCTTCGCAAATAGAAAATGGAGCCACGGTTCGAGAGTATAGTATGAAATATTTATGCAGTCATGGCATCTCGCCGCCAACTGTCGAGAGATATCTCGGATTTACGACCAAATGCAGATCTCCTGCGCATTCTTTCAAAAGGCGTAGAGCTGAGTGAAAAACCAAAGGAGTGAAAATTGCAAGAAACACGAAAAAAGAAATAGGTAGGGGAAAAGCTCCTGAGAACAAGCATGCTTGCTGTTCTACCGATTCTAGAGTATAGTGTATAGGGTATACACTATTGTGCATAGAGTACAGATGCACGCATGTTATACGAGTTTTGTGGAAGCTTGATTAGCAGGCTGGTTCTAAGAGAGCCGGCGCGCTAAAATCATTCAGTTCAAAGGTTCACTGTCGGCATCACGTAATGCTTTTGCGTGTGTTTAGTTTGTGACAGATACATTTGCAGCGCGTAGGGAAGTAGGAAAATGAGAACGAATGTTACGAGCTTCGAGGGCCTCAGACGGTGTGATTTATGAGGCGTCACAATGCACTTGCCGTAGGAAAGGCTGGCTGAAGTGTACCCCGCTGAATTTGGCGCTTAAGGAGATCCGACGGCCTCAAGGTTAAGCTGTTTGCTAAAGCGAGTTTTCACTATAACTCCTCCCCCGTCTCCCCCTTTCTAGCACCAGAACTCCGTTGGCAAAGTGACTTAGCACTGACAAAACTTCGTCCAACGACTTTGATAGTTATGTCAACAACATTGTTGCGACATCAAGAAGCATTACAGAATTATGAAATAAAGCTCAATTAAGCAGCAGCTTATGGTTGTGCGCCTGTATTTATGTAACACTTTATGCGTTCTTACGTAATAAACACTGCTTATATTCTTGAGAAAAGAAAGCACAAATATCTCGTCGACTTCATTTAATTAACGACCACCTGACTGAAAACCTCTCAGGACTCTTATGTGTGGATCAAACGCTCACAACTACTCGCAGCCTCTCATTCTCTTCTCTGGAGTGCAAAATTTTCTGTCGTACATTCAATCGAGGTATAGGGTTAGTGCGAATAAATAGTCTACACTCAAGTGCATCTACTGCAGTGACATATATGCTGCAGAGAGGGGCTGTGTGTTTGTGAAATTGTGTGTGTGTGCGTGCGTGTATGCGTGCTTACATGTGTGCGTACATGCTTTCCTTTTTTTTTGCGTAGCGCTTTCACCTGAACAATGTGTCGATGATTCAAGCTGGATTACCGTAGTAAAGATGGTGAAGAAAAAAAATGAAATGGCAGTATTTGTATAAAACTAAGTTTCATTTGACTGCCTGGTGAAAAGAAAATCAATTTTCTAGCGTCCAAAACACTTAAACATTAGGAAGGGAACAAAGGCTTGATAGCCACTTAGCTGCGTCATAGACAGAAAAACACACTCTACTCCTATAGCGTCCTGAATTCTTCCTCCTTCGAGGCAGGCGATTGCTCGCACACAATAGCACCCGACCTCAAGAGCGATGCAAATGCAGGGCTGGAAAGCCGGGCCCGTAACAGTATTACAAAACTAACACAGCGATTACGTCTATATCCAGGAAGAAAAAGAAAGGCAGAGACTCACCAACAGCCTCCACAGGCAGCATTTCGAAAATCGCCGAGCCCATTGTCGAGCGGAATGCAGACAGGCATTGAATGTGCCGGATTTTCTCGAATACAACCATCACCAAATCCACGTAAACTCAAGTACGCGGGACAAACGAGTCGGTAAATGTAAGAAAGATACATTACAGGTAGCAAAAAAAAAAAAAACGGCGCCGGAAGCTGACTTCTTTCGTTTTCATTCCTTGAATATGGGTGACCGTAAATCACGACCCCGCCAAGACGAACTCAAAGGAATGCAGCACAGAAAACTGCTTCAATGAAGCAAGAGGGTAAATACGATATGTTGAGAGGGCAGTACCATCAATTCAACGTCAACAAGAATGACTCCCTGTCACGCAGTTTTAGTGACCAGAACAGGCTGAATGAAGGTGAGGGACAATTTACCCAGTTTAAGATTGTTCGACTTATATTAAGCTGAACTTACACTGCATAGATTCAGAACCAGAATCAGTTTTATTTTTCGCGAGAAATAATGGATCCCAGACAAAAAGCTGCTCATTGAGCAGCTTGACGAGGCCTGGGGCCGTACAGGCAGTGGCAACAGCGGCAAAACAGCAGTGTATGTCGTATACCCATACAACAAGAAAAAAAAAGCCTTCGATCGTATGTAACGAAGGACTTTTCGTGAACTTAAAAACGAGTGGATAAGACCAGCCGAGTGATATCGTTGCGCAATTTACCCAGTTTAACATTACTATTCTCACGATTCGAGCTTACGTAGCAGGAGACAATATTTATTCCCGATCGCACTGACGTTTTAAGTTCGTTGAAGCTACGAACATTCCCCGTCTTTTCGTCACGGCGGCCGTCAAAGAAAGCGTGCTTAGATTCGAGTAAATGCGGCAGTAGCCGCGAGAAATATGGACACAATAACAGGCGGCAGTAAAAGAAAAGACGAGAAGCGAAGTCGCTTTATTTCTCCGCTGGAACTCGCGCCGCTTGAGATATCCCGGTGGACGCCTCTCCCCTCTTCGTGCCTCAGAAGATTGCTCAGGGAATGCAGCGCGGAAGTAGATTTTCCTTTAATGGCGTGGGAAGCAGGAATCGAGGTAGCGCGTCTTGCGAACAGCGGCGGTCGGAGAA
The DNA here is from genome assembly GCF_050947875.1 of Dermacentor variabilis. NCBI lineage: Eukaryota > Metazoa > Arthropoda > Arachnida > Ixodida > Ixodidae > Dermacentor > Dermacentor variabilis. The sequence goes on from NC_134573.1 coordinate 134,536,859, forward strand.
AGAGAGAGAGAGCTAGAGCTCGTTGGCTTGCTGGCAGGTCGGCACAGCTTGGCCGAATTGGGGCTTTTTGTTTCTCTGGCCCTAGCTTCCACTCTCCGCGGAGCACTTTCGAACTTGAGCCAAGCACGGAAGTGCGGGGCTTACTGGTCAATCTACAGCTGGATTTTGAAGCCACCGCACAAGCAGCACGGCCTGCGGCTTTCATAAAATAATAAAAAAGAAATGAGAAAAGGAACGACAAAATTTTAAAGCATACAGAACGAAAGAAAAAAACCCTTACCGTTTCAGAGAGCACCCGGATACGCCAACGCAAGAGAAAGACATGAAAAGCATTCGAATCTCTCAAAAAAAAACACCTGGATATAAACACCTGGAAATAAACCTAAAGGGATGCAGTGTGTCTGGGTGATCGACTGATGATGTTCCGCTGCGATTACGGGGCTTCCTCCAGTTTATGCCGAAAAGCGGCCGCGTCCGCGTCACTCCTCTTCGCAACTTTCCCGGAAGTGCACTCTCACAGAAGCGCAAAAAGCAGCCACTTTCTTTTTTCCTTTTCTACAGGGCATGCCAGCGTCTCAGGGGTTCCCTTGTACTCGCCGGCTACAGCAACCTCGGGCTCTGTTCTTGTCAGCAACGAAAACTGGCAGCGGTATAGCTCCAAAGCGTCGAAATAAACGCCGCCCATGCTGACACCCGCAGTTCCGCTTAAAAGTTTGAGATTGGCTGGACTTGCCTTCTAACAGGAAATTGTGCAAGTCAGCAAATTCTTCTCGGCCAGTGCTTTCATTTTACAGGTAGTTAAACGTTCAAATGAATATTTGTCGCAGACGTTTTGTTCTCACCACGTCTATAACAAGTATCTCATACTGAGCAGGCAGGGTGGACTATTTATGCAGGGCTGAAATAAGATTCGCGGTACTATTTATGCGGCGGCTTTATTTGCTTCCCAGAGCGATATTAAGCTCTACTTGAAGGACAGCTCGTTAGCATAGCAAAATGTTCAGAAGCACAAATTATGATACAATTTCGCGTGGCCTAATACATGCGACAGGAAACATCCTTGTCTGAATGAACATTTCTCTGCCAACCGAGCAAAGTCGAAGACAAAACATGACGATTAAATGCTTCAGAGGGTGGATTATGTCTATTTTGCGCTGAAATTACGTATCACACGATTCTGCTTGTCCAATACTAGGTAGAGCATTTGCTGTCTTGCATATTCTTCTCATGAAAAGCATTCTCGTCTCCTCAATAAAATAGCCACATCATTGTTAAAACGTTTCCTTATTGTATCCAGTAATGCGATACGCAATCCGTGTTTACGAAATTTTTACCCAAGTGATATAATAGCGGACAGCTTCTCGAGCATCTCCGTAAGAGCGTTGTGGAATCCTTCCGACGTGTTGCATGATGGCCTTCCCAGGTTGTGGCTAAATACTTGAACTCGATACTTCAATACTTGAATGTTTGATCCATTCCTCACCATTGAGCCTTTTACTTTAACCTGTTCCTTAATTGCTACCAAAGCAAACCTCAGATTTATACGAGGCTGACCTGCCTGTGAGCGAGGTCTAAGCGTGACGTGCTTCTGAAATTTCGTATGCTTGCAGCCCGCTGAAGTAATAAAAAAAAAAGAAAAGCTGTGCCAATCTTTCCTTTGCTATACAAAGTTGTTAGTTTAGTTTCGTTACATTATGTGCTAAACATACCTAAGCAGTTTTCTTCTTCCACAAATAGGAAAAAAGGTAAAAAAAGAAGGTCGGCAAATGAGAGCTGCGCTCGCACTGAAACGTGTTTCTGAGTAGTGCAATGTTTAAAATTGGAAAGATTCTATAAGAAGTAGTTATAAGGCCACAACAACAAACGAGAGACAAGGGAGGAAGGAAAGGCAGGGAGGTTAGCCAGACTGAGTCCAGTTTGCCACCCTACACGTGGGAAGGGCAGGGAGAGTGAACGAGAGAGAAAAAAATGAGTCTATATCGCACTTTCACATGCAATAAGTTAGGTGCAGGATGCCTACAGTCGGGCCTTCAGGTAGTGAGGAAGCGCTCAAATTACCTTCTGGACTAATGAACTGTGAGGCCAAGCTGCCAAGATGTTTGCTTCTGTGAATAGCCTATCGTCCAGTCTATTCAAAACAACAAAATTACAGACGTGAGCAGCATAGTTAGTGAATGTAGTCGTTTATTCCATTCAAAGTCTTACACACACAGGGACACTATTGCACAGAAAAAAAACTTCAATCGTAAAGAGATCGAACAGTATACAAACACCGCAAGACGTCGGCACCTAGCACTGACATCTATTAATGAGTTTTGCACAGAGCAGAACCAGAGGCTCCACATGTAGATGACTTTGTAATTTTCCAACGTGATTGAGACTGGTATAGCATATAGGATGCTTTAACGTTTCTTCTTAATGTATCGAACTCCATCTTTGCCGGCGTGCATGGTTACAAACCGTCCGAGTTCGTAGGACTTATCCGGCGGTACGTACTGCACGCCTTCTGCCGCGTAGTGTCCCTGTCCTGATGGCGACACGTGAGATGGATGAAGTGCCGGCAAGCCTTGCGGTCCTTGGATGTAGACGTTGCCAGCTGCGTCCGAGACCACACCTCTGGGGAAGTAAGCATTCGGTGCATTCACATATTTGGACAGGAACGGGTTGGGGCTCGCCTTGGAATACATCGGCGTACCATAGATGGAGGCCGCAGTGTAGCCGATGTCTACAAAGCTCCTGCCGTACGCTGGAGCTTCGGCACGAGGTGCTGCTGGAAGGGCGTGATGCTTGGCTGCTGCGGCGTGGTGTTGTGCTGCTGGGCTAGCGATTGGCCCAGGCAGGGCGTAGATTGTTCTCGGAGGACCACCAAAGGCGAACTGATCCTGGCTTGGCTGGGCGGGCGCCTGGTTAGCGTAAGCATTTTGCTGGGCGTAGTATGGTTGGATCGTTCCAGATGGAACATGCGGCTGAGCGTATTGCGGGTAGGCAGGGACGGGCGCGGCATAGGATGGCTGTGCGGGGCTCGTTGCATGGTGCGTGGCAGGAAATTGCACATTTGGTTGCACGGGGTACCTATATGGCACATACGCTACGGAGTATCCGTAAGGGTAGCTGTACACGCCTTGTCCAGCTCCTGTTGGAGCGACTTGAGCAGGCACGTTGCCTTTCCCGTAGTGGTCGGAAGGAACGCTAAGGTCGGTCCCTGCCTTGCGACCAGTTCCTGCCTCGGCTCCCACGTAAGCGGGAGTAGCTGGCTTAGAGCTCCCTGGAGAGTACCTGGGTGGGTATACGAGACCATTTTGTCCAGCTTGTGCGCCAGAACTTCCCGCAGAATATTCAACGCTTTGAGGGACCGTTGCTGGTACGTGTACGGCTCCACCTGGCTGGTCGCCAACACCCTGTGCAGGGGCACCCGCGCCAGAGTAGGCCGATTCGGGATAATAAGGCACGTAGTAGGGTTGCTGGACGTACTGCGTGGGCTCCCCCACGGAGCTTCCGGAAGGATAGCCCTGGTTCTGGGCGTAAGTGGCCGGGTAGCCCAGCTGTTGAGCGTAGTTCTGCAGCGCGTTTGCGTACTGTGCAATGTCGGAAGTGGGAGCGTAGACTGCGCCCGCTCGGAGGTAGTCAGCCGAAGCGCCACCAGAAGCGCCCTGTTGTAGGATGTGCTGGGGTATCGCGTATCCAGACAACGATCCTTGAGGATACACGAGTTGCGTCTGTTCGCCGACACTGACCCCCGGTGCACCCTGCTGGTGAAGGGGCGTGTGCTGGTTGCTCTTGCTTGTCGCGGCTCCACTCAGCGTCTGCTTTAGCCCGCTCTGTAGGGACACCGCGGTGGCCGGAATAATGTGACTCGTGTGCAGATACGGCCGCTGCTCTTGCGCTTGAAGAGAGTGGTATCGCACACTCCTGACGTTGGCGGGTTTGCCACTTTGTCCTCCATGTAAGGCATACCGTGGGTCATCGTCGTATATCACGCGGTAGGGACTTTCAGGCTGTGTGGGGTGAAAAAGCACAAATCTTTTATGTACAAGTGTAGCTAGGTTCTGTATACATCGCTTTGCACAAGTGCAATACGCGGTTTCTTTCACAAGTAGTGCACCGAATAAGTGGAAGTAACTGATTAGAATTTGTTGTCAGCCATTTGGGAAGAAAAACGTCAAACGCGAAACCATATTCGTCATCTCTAAATAAGCTAAAACAAATAACAGGACCAAGTAATTGTTTTGGAAATGTTCTTTGAGAGGGCGCAAATTTCAACAAGCAAAGCAGCTTTTGACGCAGGGAGCGTCCAAAGAAGAGAGGGAAGGTCATTCGTTTTGACTGTCACGGAAATCTCGGTCACTGTATCAACATCAGCAGCAGCAGCGGAGAGGGGAAGCGTCGGTCAAATTAGTGTTCAGCATCCAGGGATAAGGAACTAATCAAAACCATTACTATAGTTAGGTGTTTCTAGCACCCTTTGCAACGTCGCAGTTACTGTAAGTTCCTTGACCATTCCCAAAAATCACATACAGATTTGAAGCAACAAATGTGTCACAAGAATGCACCGCTTCGACTTACCTGGTCGTTCACGTACTGGACGCCATGGGCTGAAATTGATGATCGCGTTTTCTGTGCCTCCGCCAGTGCGAAAAGCACGCACAACATTTGGAGCCACTGCAAGCAAGCACAATAAAATGAGCAAGTGCTTGCTGTTTATGACAGCCACACAACTGGATATATCTAGAAATATCTAAAGAATATTGTACTTGAGTCCCAGATATGGTGCTACGTCAAGGATTGACAAAGCGCCCAAAAAAACAAATATGCCAGTAGTATCTTCTCCACAACGTTTATGGCATTTATTCTGTCAGCACCAGAAAGCTGTGCAGTCTTCAATGACTTCTTTTAGAGTTCAAGAATGCCAGAAGCTCCTTATTAAGACGGAAAGAACCGTTTTGCGCAGACTAAACCAAACAACCTTGTCCCGTTTTGATGTGCGTGTGTGCGTGAGGGAAGGATAGGGACGGGAGTGTAAGCTTTCTTTCTGAACACGGTCTGTATGCTCACTTGGTTTCAGTAGGTTATGAAAAACTATGACTGACCAAACAGAATGCTTGATAGTTTTGCAAATTTTTTTTTTGTGTGTGTGTGTGCATGATTCTACACCAATGTTTTTTTGCTCAAGAAATATGCGTACCTGATGGGGGGAAAGAAAAAGATAATGCATTTAGTAATAAAACTGCACATCATTCAAGTTATTTGTGGCCAAAGCATGAGCCTATACGGTGGCATATACATCCGCGTAGAGCTCTTTATCACTTTTATTACAGGTGCTAACAATGTTGGAAGCAAAAATTTCAATCATTATAAGAGGTCTGCTAAGTTCTACGAGCTATCTAGGTACAGCCGATGATAACATCCCCCTGCAAAAGAGGCTGCAATTTATTAAGAACGTCGGAAATGAGCTACCATATTACTCAGTAATTGTGACCGACAGATTCTTCCTTTCTTTCTCAGCTTCCTGCCATGCATAGAATAAAATTAGGTCATATCTTTTTCTCGTGCCTCCGTATCTCTTGAATACTTAGCGCTAAATTATCCCACAAAAGGGAAGAAAGCAAATATATGAAGTCCAACTCGTGACGTAAATATTCAGTTCTCTTAATTTCCTTGTCAGCTCTTTCTTCACCACAGCGTAAAAACGTGTTGCGAAATCAAAGGGGCGATACAGGAAGAAATAATTGAACGACATGCTAGGATAAAGTGCCAAATGAGCGTTTTTCCTTTCTTCCCTTGCTGCGGTCAAAATTGGCCAAATTGCATTCTAGACACGTTCATTGACTTTTTTCGGAAAGGGCTTCCAGAAAGTAAGAGAGCAACTGGCGCTTTTTCGCCAACACGAGACCAGAGAAACATATGCGGCGGTCAATTACAACTTGTTTCGCGATAGCGCGATACAAAAACAGTGTAATGCCACACAAATTAACACCTTTAGCTTTCGCACGCGAACCATGAGGGCACTCACCATGTTTCGGCGTATAAGCCAATGTCCGCGTACGTCCGTCCGCGCGCAGCACCGTACTTTCTCCAAATGCGAATGAAATCCCGGAAGGCGGCCATTGAGGGCGCGCTTTTATATGCGCCCGGAAAAAAATGAAATCAGCGAATCACGACGAACAACGCGCATCCCAGGGCACCCAGAAGCGGAGGAGAGAGCGGGCGAGGATAGGAGCTGGCCCGCGAGAACGGACAGAAGAATGAAAACCTAACCCCCCCCCCCCCCCCCCCCGTGGACGTCGAAACAAAGTCCGTTCCTCCCTCCCTCGTGCCTCCTCGAGTTGTTTTCGACACCGAGAGCGCGGGCACAAACGCGGAGGAAAGGAGACGCGGGCGCAGTGAGCGCAGTCATTTACGCGGTCGGCGAAAGTGAGAGACCCAGATGCCCGTCAAATGTAGGGGGTGGAAGGGGGTGGTGAGGAGGGAGGCAGATCATCTAACGGTGCAACTCGTGGAGATCGTTTGGCTATTTCAAATAGACGCCTATGAGCTCACCGCGAGCCTTCCTGTCCCGGAATCTGCGGCCCTCGGCGCCGCCGGCCGCATTGCTTGCAAGATTATAGATGACGGAAGGACTGGTGGCCATAGCGTCTGATGACTTCCACGGCCGAGACAACGCGGCCTCCGAGCAACGCGTGTGTCTTTGAGGCGTGGCGGCCGAACCATTGGTGCATGTCTGTAGTTTCTTCCCTGATGGCGACGGCCGGGTAAACGCTTCGACCTTTTGGTTCGCGAATGCTGCGACGTGCGCGTGCTACGTTGTGGCGAAAGTGGCAATTGTTTCGGGCGTACACGCAGTGGGGGATAGGAAGCGTCTGTGAAGCTTCTCAGAGGCGCCGAAGGTCATTTGCTATCCTTCAAGAGTTGCGTAGAAGCCGAAGCACCGACGACTGCCCGATTGGAGCAGGAATCGTGCTCTACAAGTTTTAGATAACAAAGCACAGCTGTTGCGATAATCAAGAGGGCTTGGGTGTTGTCAGAGCAAAGTCGTTGACAGAAGTGTCGATTCCGCTCCTTTGACCGATCAATTAGAGAAAACTTATTACCCACATGTGCTGAGAGAGGAGGCGCAAGTCTTTCCTGTAAATTGGTGTGGAAATTTATCAGCTGAAGCCCAAAAAGGAGAGGTGCACGGCTTTGTTACTACTCTCCCAGACTCGTTTCCTGGCATCTCACCAATACATGCCTAAGCTGACATGTCAGTTAATAGTTGAGTGACATTTTAAATCATCACTACCGGGAGGCAGCCTCCTCACATTAAAGGTGGGGCATCAAAGTTATCTTGAATTGTTTTGTGCAGATTAAACCTTTTGGGTTGTGAAGACGTTTCCCTAACTTTTCGTGTAGTGGGGGACTCTGGTTTAATATTGACCACCTGGGGTTTTTTAACGTGCACCTATAGATTAAACGGTACACGAGCGTATTGGCACTTCGGCCCCATCTAATTTCGGTCACCGGGGCTAGAAATCGAACCCGCGACTTCGCCCTTAGCAGTGGAATGTCGTAGCTGCAAAGCCAACCCGGCGGGTCTCATTACGTAAGACGAAAAGAAAGCAGAGTTAAATCGAGAACTATATATATGGACACTTATTCATTCTATCGCTGCTCTGTACGCTTAATGCAATTATTATTGAGGATTTCGCATTAACCTTAACGTGACTGAGCTTTAGCATGCATGCGCGGAATTTTCTACTGCGTAAACCCTTCGAAAAGAGCCCAGCCTTCACTTTGGCTGGGTAATCAAGGTAGCCTGTTTTCTGCAAGCATGACGCAACAGCTACTTCCTTACTATCTATTTCGAGAATAAGCAGTGCAATAAACACACACACACACACACTTACGCACGCACTAAAGTACACATGCACACAAAAGCACAGGCACGCACGCACACAGTGAGTTTGCCAAGACATGTACCGCTCGTAACTGTAAACACTCTCATTATAAAAGTCACATCTTCCCATCCTATTGTATGATGTCATTAAGCCCTCTCCCATCGTTATACTTTCCTTGCTTGGGAGTTCCTTGTGAAACTGCCATGACACCATTTCTCATACATGGACCCATCCAGAGTCGCACAAAATGCGCTGCCGGAAGTCTTACGTTGTTGTTTGAGCGGCGCACACAACAGCTACGAAGCAGCAGCGGCATCGCACGATTTTCTACATTGAACGAGCGAGCTGAAACTGTGCAGCATTTCATGTTGCATCCGTTCACATCTAAGCACGCACACTTGCTGCGAAGACTTCCTTAATTGCCGACTTTCCACATCATAGAATTTGCTCGCTGAAAATTACAAGAGGTTTCGTGACCACTGTGTATAAAATGCGATTGCGTGCGAGGCATGGCATACGAGTGTGCCTTACTGTTCTGCCTAGTTTGAGGAAGAGCATCTAACGAGTCTGCTGAACATCACAAAGAAATACGGCCTGGAATTGCACTGCGCGTAACATGACGTGTATTGTAACAGCCGGAAAAGTTGAGTTAAGAGTGGTTTCATTTTAAGGAGGAGCGGCAATGCACAGGTATTCCAAAGTATAACGAGGGGATCTGAATGAATGATAATAGGGTACTGAGATTTAAAAAAAAATGGTTGAAGTAGCCCTTTTGTTACTGAGGAAACGACGTAAGTAACTAGAAACAAAAGCAATGACGACAAATTCCGTGGGTGATAGAGCGTAAAGGATACCACAGTCCACTGAAGGACGCTACATTTAACGCCTTATGCCCACCTCGACCACCCACCCCCTCCCATTCTTAATTGAACTTTCTTCCGGCATCATCCATATCCTCTCTTTCTCACTGTCTGTTCATTTTTCAGATGAATATAGGAAAGGACACTTATCACAGCAGATTGGTGACGGCCACTCCTTGTGATTTGATTAAAGTGAAAACATGAAAACCTAAATAACGCAACAAAGAAAGAAAACAAAAGACAAGACAAGAAAAACAACTGCACGCGCAACACAACGGGCACACAAGGAACTTTAGCTGAACGGGCTGCATCGCCACACGCACGAAAGATACGCATCTAGTCTTACGCGTTCCCACTCCCATCTCTCCGCACGGAGTGGCCTCGGACGGTGTGTCTCCGCCTATAGTTTTAATATTATGTAGGCAAAGTTGTTTTCTTCTCTTTAGTGAGGCGCACGTTTCTAACCAACAACATCGCGTCGGTATACATCGAGGGACTGCAGCCGGCGCTCGCCCAGGCGGATAACCGCGGCGAGTCGCTTCTGGGATAGTCTGGTTGAGCGAGCGGCTCTATAAGTAAGCGTTCGCGTTTTCTAAAGCATCGCGGTGGCAGCTCTGACAAATACTGTGGCTCGAACTTCCTGGTTGATTATCATCGGCTTGTGTAGAGAGAAAAAGGCACCCGACGCCTAAGCTTCTTGTAGGACGATGAAAGAAGAAAAAAAAAAAAACAAAAGCACCGAGGCCTTCTTGATGAACGTGTGCGCCGTGGCACGATATCGACTGCAGGGTTTTCTTGCCTTGTTAGTTGTGAATGCCCTGTTTCGTAAGATCCCACCCTCTATTCTTCACCGGATAGGCACGATGTAGCTAAAGACGAATTCATGATTGATCACCACCGGGGATATCAATTTCACGGCGTGTTTATACATTGGCAAAAGTAGCACTACTTATTATAATCTTTATAAAGTTTGTTATATTTTCTCACACAAACTTTCGTTCAGTCGCATCCTATGCGAAATGAATCAATGGAGTGCTTGCCCGAATGTGAACTGCGGACGTCTGCGACATCCCGCGAATCCGAACGCAAACCTTGTCCAGTCTATAGCGCAGCAGTTTTCACTTTTCACGCTCAAACTTCGACGACAGTCTTTCAGACCCGTACTCGCTTGGTGAGACATCCTGTTGAGCTTAGTCATCACTCAGGCTGTCATCGACAAGGGCTTTTGTCATTGTCTGCAGCGCAATCTACAGTACCACTGTGCAATGATGCGTCCTTCGGGATATGCCAGCAGTCGAAAGTGTGCACAGATAACGACTGTAGCATACACATGCGGGTTTTCTATTGCAGTTCTGTTTTCTGAAGCTTTGTAGCTTGTCGGGCCTCCTTATTGCGTTCACCTAGCTAAACGTTACATTAGCACTAACGTAATTAGCATACATATGAATAGCTCTGTGTACAAGTGACAAGCTCTATTAAACGGAAAACAGGGGGAAGCCGGGAGATGGCAATTCAAAACGATGAGCCGAACGTGAACAAGGTGAAAGCGGAAGCCAACGTTTCGACAAGTGGACTTGTCTTTTTTCAAGGCTCTATTCAAACTGTATTAAAGGGACACTAAAGTTAAAAAATAAGTTTAGATGTATTAGTAAGTTATCCTTTTGTTTTAGTTAAATAAAAATAAACAGAGGAGACGTTTCCTGGCGACGGCTACTCTTCTTTTTTTATAATTAATAAATATATTGCTGTGACGTCATAAATATTGACACCGCCAGCACGAGCTTAGCTAACTTTTGAAACTACAAGACGGACTTCCTTGTATTCTGAAGGAACTAAGGACTGAAGTTGGCCAGTTTTTATAATTTCTGCTGCCGTCACAACGGCATAAATGCATTAAAATGCTTGGAAATCCATGATGTCCCACCGACACCGTCGTAGGTGCTTCCGAGCGAAATTCAAGAAATGGAACTTGGGCCTCGATCTTACGTTCTAATAATCAACCTCTAGACTGGAACGAACCAATCTATACTTCAAAAAGCACGCTTTATCCACCTAAATTAATTTAGTGCGTTTCATTAGTGTCCCTTTACCAGTTCCTACCATGCCGCGATTGCATTAGGTGTAATGGTTAAGTTAAGCTCAACGGAGTTGCTATCGTCAGGTGCACTCTACTTACCAATAGGGGTGAAGGTCGGCGGCGGTTGTCACCTCATCGCTTTGGTATGTGCCGGCAATATTGCGCTTGTTACAGCAGACCCCTTCAGTGGCTCACCTTGTCATGCACTCTGGAGCCATAGAGGTAACCACTTTTCCTTCGAGATTGGCATTCGCGATTCGGTCGCAATCTCGTTACGGACCTGTCACCGGTGCTCTGCCACCAGCGAAATTATAACTCGAGACTAACTCGAGCGTACGAGAGAGAAAAAAAAAAGAAAACAACAAGAAAGCAGCTCGTGCCTTCCATACCGATCTAAGGAGGTCAAAGGCGCCAACCGATCGGCAACGTGCTTCGTACGGCCCAAGAAAATGAAACTGTGGTACAGAAGAACGATCACACAAACGTCGCGGTGAAATTGAGTAACACCCCTCGTGAAAAGGTTCAGCATTCAAGGAATTTCGAAGCGCTCGGAGCCCGCGAGGAGCGCGGGTATAGCCAAGGTCTCGGCAATCTTTTCGTCATCCGTCTTGATCCGCCATCTCGCGCCTCATAGAAGTTCTGCGCACAGTGTGCCTTTGTAGACAAAGGTTGCTGTTGTTCGCGTTACTTCACTGCTGGCTGAGCTCTTGACCCATTGTAATCGCAAGCACTACATGCGTGCGCAAGCTCTGGTTCGAAAGTGAAGCTGTCTCTTCCGCGATACAATCGTCAAAGCCATCGTTTTTCTGATACTTTAACGTTGGTGCAGATACCTTGTTCCTTCACCAACGTCTCAACAACGCTCTCTGCGGCCCACAGTAAACACTGACAACTTCGCGCCGCTATCTTTACCTTCCTCACATACTTCAATAAATCACGGGGCGTCGGCTGCAGGTATCTGCAAAAGATCATTCTAACATAAACTAGGAAAAAAGAAATACAGGTAAGCAATCACAGTAGTCTGCATTGCCTTCACGAATATTTCGCACAAGTAAATATATAGTCGCCCCATATGCGAAAATTAGGCGGTAGGACTTTGATAAGTCATTTAGAACAAGCGTAGAACAAGCAGAAGACCTTCCCATATACAAAGCCAAGGAGGTTTTACATATAGGATGTGTATATGACGCATGTGCTGGGATGCTGTAAACCGACGCAATCAAGTTGACACACACCGAAAGCGTTGTGACAACGACAAAGCCACAGGCCCCCGGTAAAGCACAGCACCAAGACAAAGACACACTGTCACAACACTTTGTGACTGTAATTGTTGGTGACGTTATGCAGCCTCCTTGAGAGACGATCAATCGTGAATGTGCTCATTATCTGATTCCACGTATGGTTGAAACAACTAGCAGTAATCTTTATTTGACGTGCTTTATTTAAAGCCGTGTGTAAGTTTCCTTTTTGTTGTTTTTCACGCCGTGGCTGTACAGATAATGACTCTTCTGGTAATGCGCGTAGTGACTAGAATTTTGCATGTCACCGATACGGAGGGCTTCGACAAACCATAATGTATAGCAGGTTATGCCGGATTTAACTGATGTTTTATTCCTTCGCATTCTTTTCTTTTTACATTTGTTCTTTCTTTCTTGTTTTGCTTTATTTTCACACACATTCCTTAGTCGCAGGTATATTTTTGTTGACTGAAGTAGCATGCCCTTCGGCAGCTTATTTTTCCGAGATGTTATTATATTATGAACAATGGCAACAACAACATGCTACATAAGCGAGTATTTTAAGTGTTCACCCCATCTATAGAGAACGTTTTAAATTTAACAGCATCATACACGCACACGTCGAGAGAGTGAGGGAGATCAAGGACAGAAAAGGCAGGGAGGTCAACGCATACGTCGAAATCTGCATACAACGTTGCGTGCTGTAGAAAATAACAAGGAAGTAATAATTGCATGAATATTACTGACAACTAATGTTTACGTTTCACAAACGATATTTAGACAAGAACCGCATGTTTTCCTTTTAACTAAGCAATGAGGTGGGATCGTTCGAGAATCTAACCTTTAGCATTATCCTCAGGAGCAAAACCCCAAAAACTCATTATTTGAACAAGTGCCTTCGCATGAAATACATTTTTTTTCTCGTAGCCATGCCTTTAACTGATGTTCTATTCCTTCGCATTCTTTTCTTTTTACATTTGTTCTTTCTTTCTTCTTTTGCTTTATGTTCAGCTACATTCCTTAGTCGCAGGTATATTTTGTTGATTGGAATAGCATGCCCCTTCGGTGGCTTATCTTTCCGGGATCTTATCCTATAATACACCTAAGCATTTGCATACACCTAAGCAGGTGTACGTAAACCGAATCAATGATTTTACGAAGAAGCAAAAGAAAAAAAAAGAATAGAGAAAGGTAAGGGGGTTGGGCCCGCGGGGGGTGGGATGTGGGGGGGTGCGCTTCGCTGACCCGTTAGCCGCCATATAAATTTGACCACCCGCCATTTGCAGGAAGTGTAGACGCATCAGCATCGTACGAATGAAATGTCTGCAGTATTGCGTGCGTAGGACAACAAAAGTTTCAACCCTTACTATTACATTATCATTTTCATTCCTTACAGAAGTCATTCTTCTCATCTATAGCTGCGACGATTTAGAAATCGATACTTCTCCCTCCATAGCGATGACGAGGGTAATATGGCATGCGGATTTCGCAATCCGCCCTCTCTCGCTTTCTTCATGCTCGCTAGGCCCTGGCTCTAGAAACGCGTTCAACCTCCGTCATTCTGTCGGAGTATACAATCGAGGCTACGCCAGAGCTTTTGTTCTCGAGTGGAATGATTTCTCCCTTTAGTGCCACAGCCGCCTCTTTGTTTTACATCTACTCAAAGGCTTGCTGCTTCTTTTACTTACTTTTTATTCCTTACTGCGAGTTTAAACATATTGCTGTTATACTTTGCGCAGCGCACATTTGCTTGCGTCTGTTCTTGAGCGCCAGCTGCTTACTTTAGTGCATTACCAAGTCGTAGGTGTGCTACTGAACAACTTTCCGACTTCGACTATTAATTTTCTTTAATGGAAGCATGCCTACTAAATTCGAGGTGTGAATTAGTTAGGATGAATATCATTTGTAGTACGGAAATTCTTAACCAAATAGTTGCGTCAGCAGCACATCAGCAATTTGCGCATTCTTGCAATTACGACCACGCTCATACACTTGTATAATTAACATGAAACGACGATCAGCACATCCGGTTATGTGTGGCCAGGTTTGTGATTTAATCCATGTCGACAAAACCTGCACATTTAGTAGAAGGCACACGACTCTCAAGCCAAAGCGGTTCTGCAAGGGACCTTGCTGACCATTGCTGCTGTTCTAGCATATTGTAGCCTCTCGTGGCTGCAGTCACGCAAACGCACGCATAACGTAGCTTATGATAGTAGGCACCATTGTCAAGTTTTATATAGCAAGCAGGCGTGTAATGCACGTTCCCAGGATATGTCATGGGCCCTAGTTGATTCTATTACGTTACAATGAAAATGAGTACACAGGGCAACTGAACAATGAGGACATCTTCGCTTCGAACGTTTAAGCAAAATAGCTAACCACAATTACGCGGGAATGTCGGTTAACGCGAGAGAACAAACGGAACACGTGGACAGTGTCGACACCCTTAAGACGCTCACAATTGTACCTCATTACTTTTCTTGTACAAACGGCCACGATTCTCTTGCGCACGCCCCCTTTCTCTCTGCGCACAAGCCCCGTACCGAATTGAATACATTGTTCGTGGTCCAGACGGCGCAGGACTGACACGGTGTCGTGAATAATTCACGCAGCGGTGGTTACCAGGGAGCTAAGGTACGACAATCGGGCGCCAATCTCAATGGCTCTTTCGGCGTCCCCTCTGCAGTGCGACGCGACAGCAATCCGCTGTCGCATCGTTGATGCGCGGAATAATCCCATCCACTGATTCCGCCTTTATCTCCGCCTGGCACGGGAACACGCATAACTCACGAACGAATGAGCGGGCACTTACGACGCTCTCCAGAAAGCTCCAATCCACCGCACTCAAGGGAATACACAACCAGGTTCTTCGCAAAGCACACGCGGATCGAACATTGTGCTTGCTGCACCCTGAGACTCAAGGACGGTGCTTTTCAACAAGAAAATCCTGGCTCACAAGAGTCTTGAAAGATAGCTGGCGACATGAAAAACAGGCCCATTAGGAGCTGTTTGTTATGCAATAATGCGAGCAAGTCCAGGAGTGCCCTTCGTTCTGCGCGCTGAACTGGTTGAGATTTAGCATCAGTGAAGAGTGTGTCGATTTTATCGAAAACTGTCGCGGACAGTAGGCACACTTTCTTTCTAGTTCTTCTTTTTTTGGCAGGGGGCTGGAGAACGGAAGCGTTCTTCCAGAGAGAAACTGCAATCTCAATTAACAATCTTCGGCTTCTGCATGCTCGCCCTCTTGGAAACATGCGGCCAGTCGATGAAGACGTCATTGGAATTTCTTCTTTTTTTTGACGGTCCTTGGTACTATATACTGCCTGATTAAATGAGTACAGCGTTGTGCAAGGTGGAGCTGTTGTACGCTGTTATCCTGCCCTATATTTATTGTAAAAAGAGCAAAAAAAAAAAGATGTCGCATACGGCTTCCACATAACATCTTCCACTTCCCCAGTATATCATTTTCTTTGTCTGCGTAGTAAGCGACTGCAAGACAGCCGTCAAGAACTATGCAAAAGGAATAATCTCGCCGGAAGCACTGAGAATTTTAAACAACTTTCGTGAAGATCGCAACATTCACATTATATGGCCACCCGCACACTCCTCCCTTCCCGGGAACGAAATAGCGCACAACCTGGCTCGAGAACTGACAGTCCGAGCAGGTGACACGCAACAAATACTGGGAACGGAGAGAGACCGGATGACCAGCTTTAACGAGGTCACCAAACACTATAAATTGGGAAGGGCCCATTTCCCCCCGGCACACTCCTCGTTAAATAGACGGCAAGCGACGGCATGGCACCTCTTACAAACAGATACATATCCGAACCCGGTGGCCTACCACCGCTACTACCCGGACCTTTACACGGATAGATGTAGATTCTGTGAAGAAAGGGCGGACCTACAACATATGGTTTGGGCTTGTCCTCGTACACCCATACAGAATAAAATAATTAAGACCAGAGAGCAGTGGGAGACCGTGTTGCTCAGCTGTGCACCGGAAGACCAACTCAAGGCAATCCAGCAGGCCGAAGATGCCGCCAGGGCCCAAGGGCTCGAGGCCGTCATTTTGGTAGAGGCCTAGGTCTCAAATCTGCTGTGCACAAATAAAGTTTATTCCTCCTCCTTCTCCTCTGCCACAAACTATAGGCATCCTATTGCCAGTGATTGACGAAAACTAAAAGCGACGGAATCTGCCAGCGCCAAATAGACAGTTAAGTGCTTAAGTTCTTCGGCAAAGCCATAGTCTGCAGACTGTTATACGGTACTGGGGCGCTATAACGCAAAGCTGTTTCAAAGTGTTTCGATTCCAATTATGCTATCAGTCCTCCACAGTTGGTAAAACAAATTTCGGACCGCCCTTACTTCGCCCGTCTGTCACGCGACGTCACGAACACAGCGAAAACTTCCCATATGATATGACCTGTGCACACCGAATATGCATGATTACACCGAATGAAGAAAAATAATTATTTCCGATTCGACGCTTTCTTTCTCTTTTTTTTTTTGCCTTTAGTCCTCTGCTATAGGTCAAATGTTTTTTGAGTGGGGGCTACTTGGCCTGTCGGTCATGCGACGTCACAAACCATCGAAAGCTTACCGCGTCAAAATGACGTGTATGCATTAAAGCTGCATTAATATGCCGAACAAAACTGATTATTATCATTGTTCTAATAAATGGAGACCGTCTCGCTCGGCAAGGAATAGAAGTTGGCTGCCCGCCGATCGCTCAGGCACTGGCTACTCGGATATGTCGGAGAGCATGGATTTATCTGCGTACCATTTTTTACTGCGTGGCAGTATAGCATTATCGAGTCCTTTTGACCCGTATACGTTGCTGTGCCAACTCTTCGTTTCTGAGGATTCGTTTTAGAGGCATATTTAAAGTTTCGTTGTACGTCGCCGCGATTTTTGACCAGCCACCACAATCTAGGTAAGGGGAAGCAGACCAATCGCAGACGCCGGCACCACGTTCCTCATCCGGTTATCTACTTTCATTGCGCTGGCACGATCTCACCGCAACCCTACCCACTGTTCCGAGCTCCTTGCCTCTTGTCAGCCAATTAGACATAGAAAACCCGCACAATGTAGGCAATGTCATTCGCCTTGAAAGCAAAATAACATCCTTTAAGAATAGAACTTTGATTAGGCTCTGCAAACAACGTTGCGGGTTACCGCCCGGCGTTTGCGTCGGTGGTTATGTAAATCGGACGTCAGGAGACTGGGATATAAACAGATTGGTATAGTTTAACGTTATAGGACCTGTGTATGAACGTTATATAGTATTTGCTAGTTATCACTATCCACTTGTAGACAGTGGTGTCGCCAAAAACTTCTCCCGGGGCGGAGGAGAGGGCGGGGGGCACGTACCTTATTGAGGACGGAGGGGAGGGAGGAGGGATGTTGAATCGCGGTACACAGAAATTTCAGGGTGGCGGGGGGGGGGGCACGTTTCCTTGGCGCTTCCTCCCCCCCCACCTTATTCCCCTGGCTACGCCTCTGCTTGTAGAACGGCAATAGTATAGTGTCTACGTGCCCACAAAATTTCTATAGGCAGGCCTTTTTTTTTCTGTGAGATCGGCTAAGTTGTTTGCGCGCAAGAAAAATTCCTCACTGGCAACAGCCTACTAATGGAGAATCAAGTACACTGACGACATATTTAATCACGAAAGTTCTAGTGGCTTTGTAACGCTGCACTTCTTTGATGAAACAGACCATGGCGTTGCCGGCTCCAAAGGCCGCACGAGAAAACGAGCGTCCTCTCTCTCCGCTCGCGAGTGTTGATCCTCCGGAAAGGCGGCTACATAATTTATCTGCGCTCTTTAACGCTGGTGCCTTGCTCGTACCGGGGTATTTGCATATGTTGAAACGATATAGCGGGTACGCGTACGCATTCAGCCGATTATTCATGATGTCGTATACACTCTAGGCACGTAGGACTCATGCTTCTTAACGCGATAAAAAGATACTTAGGTGAGTTAACCCAGTAGTAACCTAGGATCGTTGAAGATCAAGAAAATAAAATGCACTGTCTTGACAAGGATGCTCAAAGGTTTGCCAAAGATTTCCGAATCAATGCAAGATTTTAGTTCGAAGTAGCTTTCTATATTCGTACCGCAGGGCCTAAGGTGGACATTGTTGCTGATCGAATTGCCTCTATGATTCCAAGGCTCCATTCATTTGGCGGCGGACCTATGGAGATAGGGTTCCCCAATCAAAGCATTGGTTCCTATCTACCGTGCCAATACACCCCCCCCCCCCCACTGCCACACCTTGTTCTTTTTTCATGTCCCCCTTCTATATACATTCGTTCAACGTTGCTCTGCCACAAAAATTGACAATCACTTAAGTATCCTCACGTGATTTGGATGCGAAAGCATTATGCATTCTCTAAATAATTGATTATGTCCATGATGTGTGACGTCATACAATGTCAGGTGTACTTCACAACTTTATCTTAATGCATCTTAATACACCTTGCTCTAATTTTCATCAAGCCTAATTTACCTTAATCCACCTTGCTCTAATTTGTACCTACCTTAATCCACTTTAAGCTACTTTAATTCACCTTCCCTCACTTTACTTTACCTTAATTCCTTTTACTCCCCCTTAAGTCACCTTACTCTAACTTGTTCTAACTTTAACCCACTTTACTCTAATTCGCCTTAATAAACGTTAATTCACATTATTGCCGATAATCACTGCTAATTAACGTTTTTATACCATTTACTATCTTCTGCATTACAGTTGACCTCACGGATGATGATGATCTTTGGTACCATCGCTTAAACACGCCGAATTTTCTGCCTCATGGGACATATGATGCTTTCGCTTTGAAAAGGGGGTAATAAGCCTTCAAACAGGAGCATTACATCACACAAGCAGTTTGCTGCTTCGATACCTCGCAGACGGCAGAATAACGTCATCTCTTGTGGAGCTATGAATAACATAACGCGTATATTAGTATGCAACCAAGACCACAATATATTACTCAGTGTCTGAGTAATTAGCGTCCTGAATTAGGTTTATTGATTTATTTCTTGAAATACTCTCAGCGCCCTAAAGGCATAACAGAGGGCGTGGGTAAACTGTGTTCATACGGTTGTAATAACGGAAACAACATTGCTATATAGGAAATAAAATAGAAAAATAATAATTAACTCAGCAGCTTATTCTAACAGAGGTCAATAACAGAGGCCTTCAATGAAAATACCGTAAGCAACACTATTTTACATGTATAACAGGAAACGGAATAAACAAATAGCAGCGCAAGTTATTCTAAGAAGTTCTCAACGACGGCTGCCTTGAATAACTGTGTATCTTCAATGCTGGCGATGTTGCTGGGAAGGTGGTTTCATTCTGAACTAGTCTTGGGTATACATGAATCCTGAAACAGGTAAGTGTGGCGAAAAGTAATGGCGAATTTATACTCGCGATCAGTGCGGGATGACAAATATGATGTTTGTGAAGAAAGTTCGCGTTCCAATGACCAGTTCAAGAAAAAAAGTTTAAGAAAGAGACAAAGACGTGATAGTTTTCTTCTTACGAAAGTTGTTGGAATTCAGGCGTCAATTCAGTAGATGAGAGATTGAATAAACAAAGGATTTGGGTACGTATTTTGGTATGTTGAGGAGCATACTCAGAGAGACCGGACGCTCTTTTCCTGTTGGTTTTGCGCTGCCATAACAAATGAAGTAAAAAACGAACAGAAATAAAGGTAATAACAAGACTTTTTTTTTTTCATCACCAATAACAGCTTGCCTAGTGCCATAATTTTGTGCAGTGTGGTTGAATACTTGCCAGCGAATTGCTTATTCAACAATATAAGCCATGCAACGTGCTTGCATGTCCACAAGATGCCTTACACTTAACGATTAAAAAAAATATGGGAGACGCAAAAAGAAGAAAGAAAAAGAAAAGAAGAAATGAAACGCAAAGGAAAGTGAAGAGGGAGAGAGACAGAGAGAAAGTAATCTAATAAAATGAATCAGGCCTTGCACTTAACCCCGGCGTTCACCGTGCCCAGCCGATGCACCGAAGCACCCTTGATTCTGCGAGACCATCGATCTTGCTCACAACCTTGGCACAACCGACTTTCTCCTTCGCCACACTCCGAGTTTCAAGGTCTTGAACGATCAATACATCATCCGCAACATTGCGCTCTTCGCTGTGTCTTCGTAGTCGATGTCTAAAGAGTCCTGCGAGCGCAAGGGGGCTTGCGCAGACTGACGTGCCCGACCAGAGGGGCGTGACAGGCCGTCCACCCTCGTACTTCTCGATCGGCTACACCATCGCTTTCAAACGGACAGTGCGAAGCCTACGGATGAGGAGGATAACGAGCCACGGAGACATTGAGCAAGCGCCGAAGATGCAGCGCGTCCCTTCGAAAGTCAAGGAGACCAGCTCGTGCAGATTTGGTCGCCTCCGCCTTTTGAGCTCGGACACATGGCCATGCGTAATACTCTTTTGGCCAGTCGTCAAAGGGCGTTGGACGTACGCTCACGCACAGGCCGCGACACCGCGAGAGGCACGCTCAGCGCTAAGCAGAAGCTTAAAGAAAAAAAAAAACACGAAGAAGCGGTGAATGTCGCAGGTAAAAGCCAGCGCGTGAAAAAAAACAACGGGACACGTTCGAGCAAATGGTCGGAAGAGGCGAGCGAAGCGTGTTCAGAAGGGGACGGGCTATAATAACAGCAAAGACGGCAAATGCGCGGTATTTGTTATTCCATAACTTAAAAGCGTCGTCGCGGCTGTCAAGGGGGGTATAGCGTTCACCCGCAAGACGAACCGTGGCGAAGAGGGAGAAAGGAAGACCACGTCTTTTCCGTGGTTGGGCGAGGTCTGTCGGCAAAGGAGTGAGAAAAAAAAAATGGAGGGGCGGGTCGTCGTATATAAGCGGGACACGAATGCTTCTGGCGCTTCTAGTGAGTAGTCTCGAACGTGAAAGTTGTTTGTTTACCATATTTTCACTCTTCGAGGACGTGCCATCCAACGGTTGCGGCGGCCAGCGCTACTTGATATCGGCTCGCAATGAAAGTAAGTTATTCGGTGTTGTCTCCTCATGGGAACTCGCTTAGAAGTGCGTGCGTGCCCTATATTGTTATTGATGGCACGCATGGAGTGTACCTGTATTCGTATTGTGAATTGATACCTATTACTGATCAGTTGTTGTTTTGCGTGACATGCCATCAACGTATCTGCGACTTTTAGCACCACATCTTCATTCTTCTGATGGACGTCTTCTCAATGAAATTCATGACTGCGGCGTAAAATTAACGCTGGCAGAAAACGTTGCTTTGTATAGAAGCATCTGTCGTCATATCACCTACGACTTGTTCAAGCAATCGGTGCGCATAGAACGTGGTTTCAACGATGACTACGGATAGACGGCAGCATCCCTGCCATTGCAAAATTATGTTTGAAGCTGTCGTTGTGAAGAGTAGACACATGACTCGGGAACTGCGTCTCTCTAGTTGATGTCTTGAAGGGGCATCAACGTCGTACAGTCTTAAGGTGAAAAAAGTTTTGAAAAAAAAAAACTTAAGTGCCACCAAATCAGATGTAGCTAGTCAGACGAAAGCGAGAACTACGACAACGACGACAAGACTGCAATTACATTAGCGACTACAAGAATGATGGTAACCGAGGAAGCATGACGATACTGACAGCCCGGCAATGACTACAGATCAGTGATGACGACATAATGTAGACGAACTGCAGCAAGACGACCATACGACGACTTACAAACCGACTTCCCTGGATCGTATCCTATATGGCGTGAGACAGTTTTCTTTTCTGGCTACTTCTTTCTATATATAAGGGTGCTGCACTCAATGATGATGTCTGTGACAGGCGCTGTAGTACTTTGCTGAAGTACTTGTTGAACAGTTCATGACTGAAGTACTCATTCAAGAATAACTGAATACCTTACTGAGAATTGAATGAAGGTGTAGTAAGCGTTGCCTATAAGACAACAATTTTGCTGCCACTTTCATGAAGCGGCTAAGCGAACTTCAGAGAATGGTTATTTTGCATGTACTCCTTCCCTTCATTAAAGGGAAGTATATTCAACGAAGACACGCAAATGGTACAGGTACTTATGCAGTAATTTCATTTAACTTCTTTCAACTTGTAATGCACTAGTCAACTGTTCGATTATCAGATTTCATTTCGGTCTAACATTGTATAAGACATCCTCTACACACAACTCCCCCGCCACTTTAGGCTCCATGTTAGCACACACAAAGAAAATTCTATTATATTTAAGAAATTTGCAGAATTGAGCTTCCTCTGGTACACATATTCCTTGATAATTGTGCTCTTATAGCTTGGTGTACTTGGAAAGCCTCAATGTTTCGCGCAAGTTATGAATGGGTGCTTATCCGTGTTTACATTTAGTTCGATCCTAAGATAAAACACCCTAACACCTTTTCCTTTTATCTTTTTTTGACAATGTGGCCCACGTAATAAGCTATACGTGATTAGTGTACGTAGCGGCCATGATTAACGTGATTAGTGCAAATAGTAGTGAGGCAAATGTCCACGAAATGAGATTTTGCCCCACTTTGAAATGACACGTCCAACTGGTCAAAATAAATGCGAAGCCATACACTATGACGCCTTTCAGAGCCCATCAAATCGTAATTTTAAAACAAAATACAAGGTCAATCAACCAGATAGCTTTTGTGCTCTTGCGAAAAAGAACTGCGACGCCGCACGCTAATACAGACAGAATATAGAAAATATGGTTTATAGAGGATAAACGAGATTCACAATAGTCATTTATTTTATCGGAAGGAGGAACACGAGGAACTTATCAAAAGACACAGTCCTATAATCCCACCCAGCTGGGGCAAAATTTCCAAATTCAACGGAATAGCTATCTAAATTAAAGAGTACCTTTTATGTATATATATATATATGTAATTATAACTGCTCTAGTCATTACAAAGTGCTACATTCTTTCTCCGTGTCTCTGCCAGTTCCCTATTGGCATCTTGACGTTTTATACTTGTGGCGTTCGAGAACATATTCAGTGCAGAAGTTCTGGACTCAAGTTCAAATCTTCAATTCATTGATATATTTAAGCCAATGAGTGCCTATAGATTAAGCGGCATTATTCAGTATCAAATGCTGCATATTATTGAGTAACACTGAAAAATAGGGTCTGTTGGATAACAGGAAAGACTACGCCACTACTCATTACTATCCTGAAATAACGAGCTTGGATTCTTGAATGAGCAGCGCTATACTGTTACTGCTTCCGTAAGCGAGGCGCTCTAAGTATTCTAGACGTAAAGCCAACCACAAAATTTTCCAGAAGACAAAATCTGAGTAAGAGCTGAATACCTGCAAAGGCACAAAACGCAGCATTGTATTCGCATTTACAGTGCCTACCAGTACATGTGAACAACATTGTCATGTTCCCTGATGTTTGGTGTAAGCGAAGTGTATGAGTGAAGTTGCCTAGAGACAAATACACACCCGCACCAACGGTTAAAACGTGCCCTCCACCCCACCGCACTTGCCCGTGGTACAAAGGCCAACCAACTCTCGGCCACATTGCATGGGAATGCGAGCTTAGGCCACCCAAAATTAATACACCTCACATTCTGGCTAAAAAATCCAGAACGGAGCATTGGATACCTGGAGCGAGGAAAGAGATGCACAAGAGGCAATCCTCGACCAAGCACAGCGGGCTGCTGGGGCCAGTGGAGCCCTGAACTAGGAGCCCCGCCCACCTGCTTTCACCCCGACCCTTTCCTTATACAATAAAGCTTTTCAATTCAATTCAATGTTGATGTCCACGTTTGCTGACTACTATGAGAGGCTGCTCGGAAATTGAACGTTTTCCGCTATACCGTGGTCCATAAATTTTTGTGGTTGGCCAGGGAACGCACAGGGGCAATTAGATATGGTTCAAATAGAAATGTTGAAAATAATGAAGAAAAGATAAATGAAAGAGGACGAATAGTTAACTGGTCGTCTGTGGGGACCGAACCAACAACCATCGCGGGGCGTTCCGACCATTACAGGTGGCTAGTCATCTTCTCGTCCACATTTATTTCCGTTTTCTTCTTCATTTTCTAGATTTTTCTATTACAGTTAATTTATCCTATGTTTCATTGGCTTCATTGCCTGTTGGCTCTATATGGTTGTGATTACTAAAAATTGGCAGTGGCTTAGCTTGGCAATGCCAGGATATATGTAGCCAAAGCTAAGGCATAGCAGGGTTAGCCTTGGTTAATCTTGATTGCAAGTCCAGGTTAGTCTGGTTGTCTAGCTATCTTGCGGCGTTTAGCCAGTCGTTCGGCGCGCTGTTCGTCTGTTTCCTGGGCGATTCGTTTCCTCTTCATCTCGTTCCGATGTCGATTCCAGGCCTCCTCCTGCTTATCAGAATTGTCGCCGACCATACTGCCACCTCAGCTGCGGTTTCGGCGCACGCGAGCTGTCCTTTTCAATCCTCCGACATGTTATCAGGCATGAGACGCAGCTGGCGAAGTGAGCGGAGGCGAGCGCAACGACGAGGAAGGAGGTGTGACGTCATACCAAACAGCGGCGGGGGAAAGGCGCGGCGCTGCGCAGCGGCGGAACAACTGTGGCTCGGTGCTACTAGTGGCGCATGCGCAGTAGTGACTAGGGAGCGAGAGAGAGAGAAATATCCGCAGCAAAACGCATTGTGACGTCATGTACTTCCTCGGAGCACCACCACGGCGAAATCGCAAGTTTGCGACCAGTAAAGCTTTTGCTTTAAATGTCGAGCCCCCCGGTTTCCCTTCTTATCGGCGTACATGTAGGCACATGCAGTGCTCTGGAGAAACGCCGGAGCCTATGCTCCCTGCTGCCACAGCGTCGATCAGTGTCTCTACAGTAAACGTAGCAGCAGTATTTCGGTGGGGATGGAATGCAAAAATTATCGCGCGCTGAGATTTTCATGCATGTTTCAGAACCATTGATGGTCAAAATTAATTCAAGACCATTCACTGCACCTCTCGATCATAGTAAAGAAGGGGACTTTAGCGCTTCAAATGCCGCAACCTATTATTGGCTTTTGTCTGCAAGCAAATGCTGTAGTTGCGGTAGTGATGCCGATGTCTCGGAAACGAAGAAACTGAAAGAGAAAAACGCGGGGTAACATGATAAAAACAGGTGTTATACAGATATGTAGAATTAGAAGAACTATATACAGCGCACTTCGAAGAAGTGACATATAACAGGCATTCTATATAGCATATACATAATTATAGTCTAACTAACTTAGTCGGTTATTCGCACACTTTTTAAATAAGAACAAAACAAAAAGAAACACAGAACGCTCACTGTAGTAGGTGGGTAACGAACCTTTTTAAGACAAGGTCTTCTTTGCTGACTTAACAGAGGTTTGGCATATCTGCGATCTGGCCATCTTGTAAACACTTCCAAAAAATAAACGGTCGGTCAGGTGACTCCTAGATATCTTAAGAACATGAAAATAGCTAGAAATGGTACCTCTACATGCCGAGTACGCATAGCAATAGTC
This sequence comes from Dermacentor variabilis, assembly GCF_050947875.1. Taxonomy (NCBI): domain Eukaryota; kingdom Metazoa; phylum Arthropoda; class Arachnida; order Ixodida; family Ixodidae; genus Dermacentor; species Dermacentor variabilis. The sequence continues at coordinate 134,562,433 of NC_134573.1, forward strand.
AGCAGCTAAGGATATAATCAAACAGGAGTATAATTAGCCGTAAAAAGTCGTACGGTGCGTGATATGTTAATACTAGTGCCATCTGCTGAGCATACGCTAAAGTACATGTACGCGAGGGATATCCCGGATGTCCCAACATACCCCACGCTTTCACGGCACGCGTCTAGCTTACGTGCTTTTAAGACGAGGCCTTCTTTGCTGACTTCGTACGAGTCTCACATATCTAAGATCTGGCTATTTTGCAACCACTTCCAGAAAAAAAAGGAGAATCAACGAAGTGTCGACGTTACAGAGAATAAAGTCAAGGCAATTGCGTGTGAAATATGATGCGAATAACATATGAAATGAGCGAATATTGAACGTGAAACACAGAAATAATATCGAGATATTATCAACGTTTAATCATCAACTCACTTGAACCACAATGTATGTAGGTTCTGTCTTCTTTAATGTTGTCTTCTGCGGCGTAGACACTTCGCTGACTCCTTTTTTTTTCGTCTGGGACTAATTCACAGTATACGGATAAACAGTCATGATAATGCAGCATGTGACACGCAAGAGTTCTTGCAACCCTGACGAGTTGCTCGATGTTTTTAACGCATCCGTTGGCAAGGCTTTTCCAATGCGTTGGCGTTAGTTTTTGGTCTACAATTCCATCGAAAACAACTGAATTCAAATGAAAGAATCTGAAGAAACTATATAATCTCTTAGACAACGGCCTTCATAATGCTTGCGCAAGATTGCCACCTTATGCTCTCATACCTACCGTTTTTCCTGGAATTCGATACAGCCCTTAAACCAATCGAATCCAAAGCGAGGTTTATAGCATAACGTGGTGGAAGCGTACAAAACACGAAGGGTTGAACATGATATCGGTAGTGTTCATGACTTTTATTATTGTTCAACACCATTCCTTGGTCCAAGAAAGTTGTAGCCTACATCATACGTCTTTGCGGGCGATCATACATATACAGCTAGCTTCAACATTTGCAGTAGCATTCGCTGATCCCTGAAACAGTATCAGCAAGTATAACGAGCCAAGAATGGTCAGTGGTGCCAAACCTGTGTCGAGGACCAATATATTGTGTTGGTCTGCCACCACCTACCATGTTGTACCTGTCGCACTGAACCGCTAAAATTCGAGTTCCTCAACGCTGCGAATAGCACACATTGTTCTGAATGCGCGATGTTCTAATTATGTAAGCACACGTCATCTGTTCTCCATCTATAAACACAGGAGCAGCTCGCCATACTGTGCCTGCTTGTCGGATCGACTTGTGCCGCCCTGGCACGGGTGGCGCCGCCAGCCGAAATTGGCACCAGCACGCAGTTCCGGAACGAGGACGTAAGCCGTTTAGCCTTTATCTTCTTTCTGTCCGTTTTTCTTTTTCTCTGCTGTTCTTTTCACTCGCTCGTTGCTGGGGCATATACAAAGTGGTTTTCTTCTTTTCATCGGCATTCAACCGCGGGAGCCGACGCAGGGACCGACGCCAAGCGCGCATCCCGCATTTCCGCAACGCTCGCTAGTCACGACGCTACCCCTTCCCCCCCCTCTCTCTCTCGCTCACTGGGGGAATGCCTCGCCTTAACGCAGTCAAAGTGTTGAGACACGTCGACTTGAGGACGAAGAAACCACTTGACTCGCGAATACGCTGCTTTGTAGGTCGCGAGCAACAGCGAGCACGCGTAGGAAAGAACACCGTTCAGGGGGGACGAGAGAAAGAAACACCACCATAGAGAACGAGTGCTACACATTGAAGAGACAGGGTGCTCTCGCTCGCCAGCCTTGATGAAAACGCTTATGCATGCGTATTCTTGTTGGCAACGAAAAGCGGAAGGCCCAGTGCGGAATGCGAGAGCAATATACTAGGCGCGCGGAGTACATCCATCTCTTCTATATAGCTTGTCGGATGCCTTTATGCCCCGAGACGTTTCACGCGAGGATGCGGCCAAGCTCTCGCTTACGGGTTGTGTAACGTACCGGTCTCCACGCTTCAGGGAAACGCGAGAAAGAAGATACATGTAGTTTGCGCTTGGTTACGAGATTGAAGCGAGAGAAAAAAAAACGAGGTAACGTTGCCGTGCCTTAGATTGCCACCGAAGTTTTAGGCCACGGATGAAAGTGAATCTGCTGAGCCGTGAAGCGTGCTGTCGAGAGGGAATTCTCGTGTTTTAGACAGGAAGTATATATTTAGGAAGGTAACGCTAAGCAGAGAATACGTAATGCGTCAGCGGCAAGGAGTCGCCGCGAACTCGGTCGACGAGTATTGTGCAACCTTAAATGTTTCACCCTCGCACGTGCTAGTCCTCGAAGTTTTCAAATTACGTGTATTGCGAAACGTACGACCACAACCAGACGGAACCGGAGCTTGCGAGACACTTTCATTGCGAATTTATCAACATATACAGTTTATAACAATATCAACGGTTTCGGAAAGGAAACAGAAGTTGCCACGTTTAATGCAAAACTATATAGCCCCGTCCACGAAAGAAGTGAAAAGTTTGCGCGAGTCCATTACAAGAAGTGACAGTGCACGCTATATCTTCTCACACGTTTCAGTAGTGTTTGCCAAACTAAAACGGGCTGCTTTCTTGTTTCGTTAGAATCAGTCTTTAGCCAACTTCTGCCCTTGACTGCAAGTGTTTCTTACGAGATGTGGCCGTGACTTCATGCTTAATTTAACGTGCCGGGCATCCCGGAGCTATGGCATCGACGTGCGGGTGGCTTGAGTGTGTTTTCCATATAAGTGCTTTGAAGCAACTATTTCAGCGATGTTCGTACAAATTGGTATTTGAACCTTGTCCAAACTCAGAATATGGCCATATATAACGACGAAGATAATGCAAGGTGTTTTACGTACGTGTGTAATAGCAGCTTAAATACTGAGCGCCGGCATTCATCACGATCTTGCACTCTCGCAAAAATGCATGCCCTAAGGAGTTCGGGAAGAGCACATCCTCGTGCTATTCTCATTTGTTATTTACTTACTTTTTTAGCCGCACATTCGACTCGTTGTTCCAGGAGCTATCGGTAGCACTCCGGAAGTTGCACAGATTAGTCAGTAGGCTTTACTGCCAGCATAAAGAGCCTCCAATGGCAAGTGCAAAGCTTGATTCAGAGAAAAATAAAGACATTGCGATTTTCTGTTAGAACAACTGCTTTTCTGAACACAATTGGACACGTTGGAAACAATCTGGCCCTATTCAACTCCCTGGTGCTAATTGGACCCAACTAGACCCACTGGTCCCAATTGGACTCTCAATATGACTCGTTGTGAACTTGGGAAAAAAAATACTAATAAGCGAACACTAGACTGGTCATAACACTGGGTCGTACGAGAGAGATATACTTGAAGTTCAATTCGAGAAGCTCACCCACGCATTAACACACTACCGCTATTCACTTCAATGATATACGAACCATTTACCATTTCACTGTGAGGACTTTCAGGTGTTATATCTTCATCACCATCATAATATTTTCATGTTAATCACAGGACGAAGGCCTCTCCCACCGATCTCCAGTTACCCTTGCCTTGCACTAGCTGATGTCAAGTTGTGTCTGCAAAATTCCTAATTTAATCCCACCAGCTAATTCTCTGCCGTCCTCTACTGGGCTTACCTTCTCTCGGTATTCATTCTGTAACCTTATAGACCACCATTTATCTGGTCTACACATTGCATAACTTGCCCAGTTGCATTTCTTCTTATTATTGTCAATTAAAATATCGTATACTCCCTTTCGCTCTCTAAGCCCAAGCGCTCTATTTCCTCTTAACTTCACGCTTAACAACTTTCGCTAGATAGGCGGGCATAACTTGCCCGAGAAATCGCAACACATTCAGCTACTTTAAAACAACACTAATACATTTCCTAATTAATTACTTTATGGGTAACCGGTGAGTTTGCGAGGTGTATTCACTTATAATAAATTTCCAGAATGGCATCAGTTTGGAGGTATGCGCCATAAAACTCGCCATAAAAAAGCACTGCTGTTGTACTTGCTTTTCCAGCAAAACACTATTTTATGCAATGAACGACACAAGTATTGATTTGTTTACTTCAAAGCACCTTAAAGGCCTCAAGGGGAGCATTGAGTAAAAGTGGTGTCGTTGAACAAATTACGACAGAAAACCGATACATGAAAGCTAAAATGATCTTCAGAGCTGAAAATATTCACAATGATAACGTGCTTGTACATAAAAATGGTAAAACAATACAGTGAGTTGTCAGGAAAGGAGAAGTTGACGCGCTACTGGCTGCTCGAGGCACTTTGCGTGTATTCGCGGGCTTCTCTCACGCTCGGAAAAACACTTTAATGTAGCACGTATTGAGAAACAAAACGCTGTATCGGGAGCTCTTCATGCTGCTCTACAATTTTCTCATTGACATTTTTCACATAACTATAATATTTGATAAGTTAATCAATCAATTAAGGCCAAGTATGTAATTAGGAAGAATGAAAAAGAAAACGATATGAGTATCTCCAAGCGATGGCAAACAACATTACATTCGTTATGTCCAGCTACGTGGTATTCGCATATTTTTAAATTCTGGCTAAACTTAGCTGGGTCACCATGTATATTTAAGCAATATTTGAGTGGCCACGTCGTCACAGAGGTTCATGGCAAATTTGTGAAGCTTTACTGCAGACTTTTAACTTGGAAAAAAGCTAAATGGTTCTTTTCGTTGATCCCACCAATCTACAGATATATTTTCTTGGACGACTAACGCTCTATTTATGCTATCAGTATTATTTTAAGTTATTTTGAAGTTTCACGAATTATATGTCTAGTTATTTCCGATTGGAACCAATTGGCATATAAGACTCTACTACAACAAGTCCTCATAGTAATCGGATCCACAATTATGTTCAATTGGAACCTATTGGAACTCTACTAACACACTTCGAACCCATCGTGATGCCCAATTGGAACCAATCTGATGCAACGTGGCTTTAGGCAAACACATTTGCATCACAATTGGATCCTATTATAAAACAAATGAACTCAATGTTTGTTTGTTTGCTTGCTTGTTTGTTTTTATATTTGTTTTTTTTTTTTTCATAGGGAATGCTTTATGACGGATCGACCTATTCTCTTAACAGATCTTTGACGCTGTCTTATAGAGCGCTGGTCTAAGTTGGTATAAGTTTGCATAGCGTTGGCGTAAGAACGACCACTCGAGTGTACACCATAATACGAAATCTCTCACTGCATCGCCCGGATCGTCCAGGGCTGGGGCAACTACAACTTCGGCTACGACGAAGACCACACATCGGGCGGCTCGTTCCGGCGTGAGACCGGCGACGCGCTGGGCGCAAAGGTGGGCTCGTACGGCCTGCGCGACGCCGACGGTCGCGTGCGCGTCGTCAGCTACGTGGCCGACGAGCTGGGTTTCCGGGCGTCGATCTCCACCAACGAGCCGGGAACCGTGCCATCGACGCCTGCCGACGTAACCATAGGCGCTACTCAACAAGGCCCAGCTGCGCCAGCGGTGCCGGGTGAGTAACGGAGACTTGCATAGAACTATGTGTTCAAGAGGCAGTATAGAGTCACAGGATAGTCTTGCAACAGGCCTTAACAATGACAGCGTACGAGATGTGGCTTTGGTGAAAAGAAGAGTAAGCTTATTAATTTTCACCTCCTATCCGAGGTTTCTGACCAATGTCTAAATCTTATGGATATTGTTATAATTGGCAATGAAGGGCGTTCAACGCATTGCAATCAGCCATTGTATACCGCAATCAGTCCCACCTTTATGTCAAATGCGCATGCTTCCCACTACATCCCACCATCGTTTGCTAACCATTTTCTCAATTGTCATTTATATTCCAAGAAAATATGCAAAAAAACATTACTACATAATTCTACTGCTTCGGTCATGTCTTTACAACGCCGCTCTCTCATAAAAAAAAAAACAAAATGAACAGACCTGCCTTAGTCTGGAAGGACGGTCGGATTCTTTAAATGCTTGCGCGGCATGGAGGCCATTGCGCGCCCCTCTGGGTGCCTCGAGCGAAAGGTTTGGCAAGCGAGGACTCGTCTTCGTCAAAAGCAAGACACGTCTCCAACGAAAACAAGTACAGGGGAAGTATTCTGTACGAGTCCATTTTGTCTGCTGCTATAGTGCTGATTGGCTGTAGCAGCTCGCTTCTGTGGAGGCGCAGCCCAGTCCAGCCAATCAGAACTTCAACAGCAGACGAAATGGACATGTCCACAAGGTGGACTCTTACAGAATACCTCGCCAGTTGTGAAACCGATGCCTCCAGGCTGAATTTTATTTTGATGACCCAGCATTGACAAGTTAAAATCTCCCCATATTCCTCTGAACACTTTTCGCATGCTAGAATAACACCAACGGTTTCTCGCACACGGGCGACACTATGGTCAGTGATCGTCGCGGTGATTCGGAAGTCATCTGCATATTCGTACACGTCTACTCGCAGTGGCTGCACCGGCTCCAGCTGCCTACGGTCCTCCGGCACGAGTCTCTTTCAACGCGGCGCCCGCTGCTCGCCCGGCCTACGCATCGCCGGCGCCAGTGGCTCCGCTCTCCTACGGTGCGCCGTCGCCCTTCGCCTTCAAGTCGGCACCCGTGGCTCCAGTGTCGTACGCTGCCCCGTCACCATTCCCGGCCAAAGCCTCGCCCGCTGGGCCGGCGTCCTATGGCGGTCTCGCACCAGCCCCCTTCAGGTCATCGCCCGCTGGACCAGCGGCCTACGGTGGCCCGGTGCGAGCACCTTTCAGTTCATCGCCCGCTGGACCAGCGGCCTACGGTGGCCCGGTGCCAGCACCTTTCAGTTCATCACCCGCTGGACCAGCGGCCTACGGTGGTCTGGCGCCTGCATCCTTCAGGGCATCGCCCGTAGCTCCCGCGGCTTACTGGCCTCCGGCTGCCGGGACTTACAAGGCGGCACCATTTGCTCCCGCTGGCTATGGCCCTGCCGCGCCTGCAGCGTCACATTTCGGTGGTCCGGTGATGCCGTTCACCGGTGCCGGAGTTGCAACGCCGGTTGGCCACCACTACGTCTACAGGCAGGACAACTTTGTGACCGTCCCCGCTCCTGGGAGACCGCACGCAGCGCCACCAGTGCCGCACGCCTACCCTGGGGGGTACTCCGCTCCGCATGCGGGACCTGTGGCTCACGTGACCACGTCGCACGCGTACGGCCACAAGATTGCGCACGCGCTAGGCGGAGGTTACCACAGTTACACGACCTTCTAGGTGAAACAAATTATGCGGTTGATCGTACAAAGGCAAAACGTTGATTCAAGCGAACAAAAAGACCTTGCGGTTTTTTACGGGACCAGGGAGGGTACCTCGAAAGAGTGAAAGTCATTACTCTTCTAAAATCTGTGTCAGAAGCATTGTAAGTCTCGTGCCGTATGACTATTATTGCCTTTCTTTAGACTGTTATTTCGTGACCGCGTTGGAGCGAAGTGACGGCGTACCCATTGCCCAATTTTAGTGGCCAAATACTCAGCGATACCGGGTGTTTTACGGGGAGAAATGCGAAAAAGAAAATTAAAAGCTAAGAGGCAACGTAAGAAAACTTTCATTCGCTTGATGTACAAGTGTATTAAAAATTCTGACGTGAAATTCTGCATGTGCATTGGTTGCTTTTAAGGCGAAAGCCTTTAAGTGGCTGGTTGCAATGGCTCATACCCGAAGAAAGCGGCGTGTAGTCGAGTGGTTCAAAAATATTCATCAAATCAAGTGGTTCAAAAAAAGTTGACGAGTGGTACAAAAATATCATCATCAGCAATGGCTCATTAAAAAAAAGACAGTCTGGAAGGGTTCATAGGGTTCCTTGTAAGCAAGCAAATATGCAATGACTGAATATGAATGAAAAAAAAAGAAAGAACGGCGAAAGAAAGGAAACATCAACATCAGGAATGGCCCATACCCCCGCAAGCAAGCAAAGATGCAATGGCTGAATATGAAAGAAGCAACGAAAAAGAAGAAAGAATGAAAGAAGCAACCAAACAAAGAGTGAAAGAAAGTAAGGAAAGAGACAAAGAAAGCAAAAACGAAAGAAAGAACGAAATAACCTTAATGTAGTGCATTAGGTGCTTGCATGTGTCGCAGAGGAAATCCACCTACAGCGCAGTGTATTTACTTCACACTGCAGCTCGTTATGTCTTGAAAGAAGTCTGAACCTGCGATCAGATAACTTAATCAATCACCACATGTGCAGCAGGACCTCCCAGCCTGCTTTTGAGGCGGTGGCACTCGCCCCCTGACCTGTGCGTCGGGGGGTGGGTAGGCCACCTTATCGGTTGGAAATTAAAGTTTATTCTATCACGTGTTGCAGAGGTAATGCTGCTGATTTTGTTTTTGTTTTTTCTTCATTTGTTTCCTTTTTTTGAGGAGTGGCTTGCACAAGAAAAGAGAAAACGATGTTCCAACATTACCAACAAAAAAGCCCACCGCAATACATTTTTACTCATCCCACCAATAACGGAAGGCAGTGACGGAAAAGCCTGCACAATAAATCAGAAGGAATATGTCGCAGCCAATTTGGTGTTGCGCGTTCATTTTCAACTCAATAACAGCGTAATTCAACCGAGCCTACAACACATATTAAAGGTTGCTTCCTTCCTTTTTTGTCTTGCAGTGTTTCCTTTTTTCTATTTAATAAAATTATGACAGCCTTACAAGACTACTTGAGTGTGTGCTACTGGTGGTAGCATGGAACCATAGCAAATTGTGAGAGTATTTTGCAAAAAATTGCTCAGTTTATTTACTTCGAAAAATTGAGTCATGCACACGCATCAAAGACAAAGGACCCACAACTGACTTGCGCTGTCCACTGCCAATTAAAAAAAGAACTGAATGTACTGCGCGACGTGAATTAACAATAAAACACCCTAAACAAAGAAGTGCCTGTGTTGGGTTGTTGGAAAACCCAAATTGTCTTCGGTGAACTTCGCCCACTATGTGTGATCATACGGAGTATTTTCAGTATTGCATTGTGGTATGTTGTTGCACCCTCAACTTGGGGTTCATGCCCGCTACGGGGGATTAAAACAGACCCAGTTGGATAACGCTAACGACTGTACAAATTCAGTCTAGCTTGTATATGTGCGAAAAAGTATAACTTTAACTATACAGGTACAGGAAACTGAACACGTTTCTATAGCCTGAATAGAAATGCACTCATTGATTCCAATAGCGTAACATGTACAAAAGATTCCTTTTTATTTGAACTATATGCCCGTGAATTTAAGATAATTCTGCTTGCTCAGAGCCCAACTGTAGGGCATTCTAAATGCGTCTTTGTCTCCCTCTCTTGTGGAGAAATATGAATTTTTTATATAGCATCCGCGACTTGAGTTATTCAGGAATAGTGTTTCTGCGCGCGCCGCACACATTGCCACCAGTTATTTTGCATATTTTACTTTGCACACAACGATGCGTGACCTATGGCAAGGTTCCATAAATATCCTACTCGTCAAGCACCTTTAAGGTCCATTGCATGATGGCCACCTTTCCGGCCTCCATCTAGACCTGCAAAGAACTATACCTATATCGATACAACTCGAATCTCGCTACCCTCGAGGCAAGTACATTAAAAAGTGATTGAAGCAGAGCTTGCAGTGCAGCGTAAAAGAGCAGCTTATCGCAAAGACACACACGGATACCCACAGATCCCGGCTGTCACAAGATTCCATATTCATATCAAAGCTCCTGCTTTGCTTCAGAAGAACGTAATTGTTCCGACCAAAACCTAAGTGAAACTCAACGTTCAAGCATCACTGTATGTGAATTAGGCCAAAAGCTTCCCGAACACGTAAACAGCTAACAGTCCTGGCAACTTCTATTGTCAAATTGAATAAAGTACCCAAAGTAGGGGAAAGCCTGCACTATACGAGGCACGACAACCAGACGTTATTCGCGATTTGTGCGATGGATTCTCGATGACTTCATTTACGCCGTTGGACTTGCTACCGAGTGCTATCAGGTACAAGTTACTTGAGCACAATACACGCAATATTGAGGCTTGGGTCTGTTGCCGTACATTCTAGAGTCGAGAAAAAGAAAGAAAAAGAACGATATGCAAGATCTGGCAATCGACTCTTCCCCCGTTTCATGCATGTTTGTCAATATTCTAATTCTTTTGAAGTAGCTGCAATACGGCGTTATCGACGGTCAAAGTGTTTCCGTTTGTAAATGAAGCTTACAGGCGATAACAATCACAGACTACGAAACAGACTACGAAAGGTAGATCATGGATAACACGTTATATACGTAGATTTTGTTGTATCTGCCCGATACTAGCTTTCGTGTTTATATTTCATCTTGAAGTTATGCCGTGCAGCGACCCAAGGCAATTAAAAGAGAGACAGAGAGGTATTGTTTAAGCTTATCATTGCACATGCTTTCGCAAAGTTTATCACCTGTGTAAACAAAACAAGCTGCCTCACGCATCGGAAATGGCAGTGGTATCTATGCGCAGCCTAATTCTTCACAAGACGTACAAAATGCAACAAACATGCAAACATCACTGACTGAATACATCCAACGTGAAACTGTTAGTCATGACCTTCGCAGCATCCGGATCGGGAATCGGTATGTGGCCATGCGCGTGCGCATCCTCGTCGTCTTTTGCGAGATCGTTCCAGTTTCCCGGACCTACGAATACGTGGCCGTGCTGGTTTGCCGAGTCTTCCTTACCTTCGGTCGCTGTACGCGACTCTGCTTCAACCGTTGAAGTTGCGGCGCCGTCCCTTCGCTGAACTGACGTGCCGTTGTGCCAAGTTAGCGAGGCGCCAGTATCGGCGATGCCACTCAAATGCGATCCGTTCATCCTGTCTTCGACTTCTCCCGTTGTCGGCAATGTGGATACCTTGACGTGGCGCACGTGACTGTTGTGTGTCGAGTGGTGCTGGCGATCGGGCGGACTCGCAGTTGCGCGGCTTATCTCGAAACTAAACGCACCGTGGATGTGCGCCGGTCGCTTTGAGGCACTTTCATCATTTTCCTCCGTAAAGGGTTCTTCATTGTCTAGTGGGTCACGCTCTGTACTGCCGTGGACTTCGCTGGTCGTTGCTTGTGTCACTTCCGGGGTCTGCAGGTGTTTTCCAGAAGCCGTTTCGCTCGAATTAGGGTTCTCATGTGGCACCGAACTAGCATGAATAGGATGTGCTTCGTCCTTCGAAGAGGCAGTCGTTGCGGCTCCTTTGCTTTGGTTATAGTTGGAGACCTCGGCGCTTGAACTTACGTGGCCTGTGCGCATCGTCGTGAATGTCACTCCCATGGCGGTCTGCAGGTATTCTCGACCAGACGCTTCCCTCGAATTTGAGCTCGTGATTGGTATCGAACCAATATGTACCGGATGTGTTTGATCACTTGAAGAGGCGCTCGACGCAGTTCCTGTGCTTCGGTGATACTTGGCGGCCTCTGCGCCTGAACTCGTGGCGGTAGCCGTTGTCCCACCTGTCAGATCTTGCCACAGGGCTTCTGCAGACGTGCCAACCGTCATTTGAGTAGAATTGTTTGGATGCGACACTGCAGACGACCTTTCAGAAGACGGCGTTGTCGGCACGTGCATGTTGCGACTGTGCGAGGTGACATTCCAGATGATGATAGGGCGTTGACCATGCCTATGATTTTTATGGCGGTGCGTTACTATCGGGAAGGCCTTGCCAGAAGAGGCGCTAGATTTAGAAATGCGTGTGCTATAGGAATGCACCTCGTCAGAGGATACTGTCCTAGCCTGGATACTGGAGCTTGGGAAGTGTGGCGGATCCTGGATGACCGTTCGTACTGAGCGTGGTACCTTGTTCACGGAAGTCTTAGGCGAAGGTATCTCGTGAGGCAATGGTGCCTCGTCGGCGCCAGGGGCAGCAATCGCGGTTGAAGCGACGATAGCATCAGCCTTGTTCAGGTTATCACTTGTTGTAGTACGTTCTTCTCGGTTGCTATACCTCGATACAAATTTATAGCGTGTTACCGAGTGCTTCAATCGGGTCTTCGAGAGTTCATGATCTTCGGAGTACCAGATAGAAGTGTAAGACGTATGTGCCGGCTTTCCATTTGGTTCCTTCAGTGGCTTACTGGCAGTGGAAGTCACACCAGCACTTACGGGACTATAGTTTCTCGATGCGTATTTGCGAAGATTAGAAGTACGAGAGATGGGTTGTCGCGTATTGACGTCGGGTAGCGTTGACTTAGTCTTGCTACGTCGAACAGTGAGTGCCTTGGGCAGTTCTGAAAGAAAGCGAACAGTGCATGTGACGGTAAACTTTCACATGGCGCCACTCAATCAAAGCACACAAGGTGGCCATTTTCATCGAACGGGCATATACCTTTCACATACGAGAGGTTCAGCTCCCGTGCTGCGCACAACTGTCCATAGGATAAAAATTTTAGAACTGGTTATGCGAAGTTCCAAGGCAATACTTAAAATTTCCATATTTGCTTTTCTCTCTTAGACAGAACCAATGTAAGCTTTGTTATTTAGTAGACATAATAACTGTCGGTCGCATAAACACTAGAGGTATTTCATGTGAACTGGAAAACTGGAGCAGATGATGGGGAATGTTTACGCAACGTTGTGGTTTGTAAAATTTCTTACGCTAATGAAACCGAAGCTATGGTTTACGCGAAGGAATCCTTTAAACCCAGTGGAACAGGAATGCATATAGTAAATGCCTTTTTATATTTCTCGGGAGCCTTATTCATCTACACATACATACAAAGCCATGTGCTTTATCTTCTTGTCGCGATATCTTGTAATACATTCAATTCAATTCAATTTTTCTTTTTTATTTCGGGCAGCCACTCTCGAGGAGTCTGGGACTAATGGCATCATACATGCCTGACTTGGTCCCGGGCAGCAATTGATTATCATGTGGTACAAAGCAAGAAATTGTCAAAGTGGCATACATCACAGGAATGCGTTTTTCTCAAGAGTACGCAAGTACACAGGTAAATGCTGCGGTGACAAATGGGGAAACAAATGACATTCGAAGTGACGTACACCCACAGCGACATGCACAGCAGTGACATAGCTACACAAGTGAGCGACATGTTTTTGCCAATGTTGAATTCCAATGGTAGATCTAGATCAAGTTTTTCTGCTCTGTATGGAGCAATCCTATTCCAATGGCAGAATGAGAGCGTGAGTTTTGTGTTCCAATCGCAGATTGGGACCAGCCACCCATTCCAGATCGCTCTGCAGAGGAAAAATATTTGCTCCACCGGAATCGGCAGATTTGACCGGAAGTCCGCGTGACGCATTTCCTTCACCCGCCTCTGCCTCCTGTCACGGCCGCCTATTTCTGGTCGCAGGCAGCTATGGGCGACATGGAATCCATGGACGCTACGTCGCGCCATGCGTTTTTGTTCCTGCTCCTAGATAGTGACAGCTCCGACTCGGGCACTATAAGTTCCCAAGTCCAGTGATGATTCTTCCGACACGAAAGGAAAACAAACGCACAGAATGCCGGGATGATCCAGGTGATGGTGGTGATGGTGATGAGGCCTAACCGATCCACCTCTAGTCTAGCGCTCTCTCGCTTGATTTTCCTGTACTAAGCGCACCCGCGGGAGCGCACGCATTTTATTTGCAGATTTGACGAGAGCGTTCTCAGTGGCAACGACGCGCTCCGTTCGTGATCCGGCCGAGCGCTCGCGATCTGCCACTGGAATTCAACAGAAGATGCATGCAGAAACAGGCAAAGGTACATAAAGGTGAGCATAAGAACAAGTTACACCAGAAAACATTTCTAAGTTTGCATACATAACAATAAACATTTTCAAAACTTCTTGAAACCTTGGAGTCTTGACAGCATGGCCTAGGAGAAAAGTAGACGGCAACTTCTTCAGAAAGCGGGCGATGGCATACTCTATCAACTGTGGCCCATATCGGCGATGTAATAGAAGGAGTAACAAAATGTAATGTTCTAAAGTTGTAAACGTCTTCTTTTACAAACCTACATGTTATGTTTTCATGGGGTTCATTACATCAAACTGAGTGTTGAACAAATAGGAATGTGAGGTGTTCATAACTTTTCCTGCTAAATTGCTGGCCATTTTGCACAGATGTACCATTCTATATGAAGTTTAGTACCACTTTATAGGGCGTTACCCACCCATTTTCGTCCGTAATAAGTTCAAAGCTGGTGTCGTCTGCGGCAACGCCAACCAAAAGATGTCGCTTCAACTGCGATGAAACGGCGGCTCCACCTGCCACAAGTACGGCGCACACTGCCAAAACCATGACTGCCCGTGATGAATGGGACTACCAATCCGTCGCAGTGGAATCGAAACTTCTTTAGTGGTGTCACCGCAGACAACGTCCACTTCGGATATTTTTGTGGAAGGAAATGGTAAGTAATGCCCAATAACGTGGTGCAAAACTAAACGGCAAGCAAAAAAAATGGTACCTCCTGGGTGTCTTCGAGTCGATATGAACCAGTTGTTTAGCGGCAAGGTACGTGTATATACCAGGCGCTCCCACTTACCTTGGCGCTGCACCACTCAGTATGCCATGACGTGTAAACGCGGATTTGTGAAGAACATCAAGGAACACTCGCTGCGATCAGTAATCACCGCTCCCGGACAACTCTAATTTCTTTGTCCTGTGCTAGCGGCGCCATTTACTTTCATCCTTCACGTCACGTGACATATCTTGTCCGTAAAGTAAGGCAAGATCCACGATGCACGTTAGCGGGTGATTTGAAACATCACGGTCAGTAACACCTGTCCGTTTAGCGCACTCTTGCGACGAACACTGTGTTCTGCTGAAGTAATGAGTGAAGCGTGCCGGTGGAAATATTTCTTTTACAGTATTGCGTGCTTTAGTTTATTCTCGCTGTATGCATAATTCGCTAGATTGGACACATGGACAAGTGCTCGCTACGTTGGTGGAACGGCTGCGTCTGTACAAACACGGCGGTATGCTAACCGTCGCATTTTGTCTTACGTTTAATGTGTGCTCAACGTGAGAAAATTAGGCGACTACCAGTGGTGCAGCTGCGCCAAGGTCTATTCGGCACTATATGCTACTCCTTTGAAACAACTTCGTTACAGTTGGCCTTTTAACGTGCGCCACAATCGCGGTACAACCGGAAGCAATATTATTAGCTATTTTTGCCTCCCGCCTACAACGGCAGGCGCGCATGCCACTGTCGAGAGTCGAACCCACGACCTCTCGCTGAGCAGCCGAACGGCACAGCCACTGCGACCTTGCTCAGGCTATGCGCGCTGCATACGGGTGCCACCTAGAAGTTTAAAGGTGTCGCCGCGTTCCACACAGCGGAACTCTGCTGAAGCGTACCTTTGGCGACGAGCGGTTCGAGTTCGCGTAGGTGCCTCCGCGTGCGGACGTTGCTCATGTCGCGGAAAACGGCAACGAGGAGGAAGGCCGCGATGATGACCGTGCCGGCAGCGAGGGCGAACACTAGCACCGACGCTAGCATGGTGCCTTTAGTCGGGCGGTCGCCCCGGAAGACGAACGAGACGGCGTCCATCGCACTGGCCGCAAGGTAGACTTCTTTTTCTCCTTCTTCTTCTTCGTGTTCCCAAGCAATGGTCTCTTACGCTTTTATGGAGAATGGCCGAGAAGCATGCGGTTGGTTCTGACATTATTCTTTGTAATGAATAGTATCCCACCGAAATTTAAAACATAATAATAAGATATGATTACACATAGTTGCGACTGAGATATTTTAAACATTTCAAACGGGAGAAGAATCTCCGGATAACTGAATAATTTTTAAGAATACTCATGATGCATCCCGTGAAACAGCCCGATATCGGCGCTTTCCTATAGCTGTGCTTTTTTTTTTCATGGTAGTTTTTCTCGCACTATCAAACAGTTCTAACCACTATAGCTCTCCAACTTCACCAACAGCTAGTCCACCACGTACACCTTTTTCAATAAGTGTTTGTTGGTTCATTTAATATAGTGCTTGTATTTCAGCAACTTGGATAGGCCTGTGGTAAAGTCACAATGTGCACAATTTACAATTTCACACTTTCACAATTTTATGTCAATGTCAATGCCACAATATTACAGAACGGCGTTGCAGACAAATCATCGCAACAAAACAATGTTTGCTGTCTCTCAAAAAATGGAACATTTGTACTTCTAATACCATACCGCCCTTTTCCTTTGAACGTTACTTCCGCGTTTCATTTCCCTAGTAATATGAAGAACTCTGAAAAGAGAATATTTATTCCATGTCTGCGGTCACATTTAATTTATCTATAGTATTGACTCGTGGGGATTAACGTTCCAAAGAAAACGCGGGGTGCTACGAGATATACCACAGTGTGGAGGTCCGGATTAATTTGCACTGTCTGCGTTTTGTTTAACGAGCGTGAATGTCTTTTGCATTCCGCCAGCATCGAAATGTGGCTGCCGCTGCCGGGAATGGAAGTCACGACTTTGTGCTCGGCACTGAGCTGGGCACGCGGTCACTAATAATGGCAACCACTAAAGATTCCACTTGACTCTTTATTCCGTCAAAATATTTGCGCTGCTCGTCAGTCCACATTCATGTCTGAACACGAGTGCGAGCGGCCAGATTATTATTATTATTATTATTATTATTATTATTATTATTACGCTGATGATGATGATGTGTGTGGTTTGTGGCTCAAAAGGCAATAATGGTCAAAGTGTGCCAAGAAATTTTATTACACAGTCGATGGCGCTGTCAACGACAAGAGGCATTTGTGACCTAAATGGCATGAGCATACTCGCTGTAGTTTGCATAAAATACGCTGCATATGAATTAAAACTGTGAGAATGACCCGTGACGTGGGCCATGAACATAAAAGGTAAGCTATTAAAGGTGATACACTAAACTCCGTCAGTACTAGTAGCACTATTGCCTAACCACAACGTTTAACCGCAAGGGTCCGGAGGCGCGTGCTATACAAAGCCGCGCTATTGCAATACAGTATACAAAGCGGTATTGTCGCGGCAAAAGCTTCTAGTGGGAGGATGTGCTAAGATCTGCTGGGCTAGTGATCTGCAATGTGCAAAGTTTAATACTGATTTAATGTAAAAAAATGGCTCTGCACCAAGGGACAACGCTGGATGAAAAGGAATGGGATGTCTGTAGGTTAAAGCTAAGTACTTTTTACGTGCAGGTTCGGCTTCCTGACATTCTGTCAAAACATCGAGGACTGTCAGTCTCTTACCACAAATACCACGCATTGAAGAATTGTCACCAGTCTGCAAAACGTTATGAGTGCCATATGTATGTCCTATTCTGAGTCGACAGAACAGGAACTGCAGTTCGTCGCCTTTTTGTAATAGAGGGATAAAATGCTACCTGCGGCTTGATAATGTGGAGTTTATTAAGGGTTTCATTGTCCCGCCTACGTTTCCAATAGCCCCTCAGTTTCCTGCATATGGAATTCTTCAAATCTATGGCGGGGGCAGGATTGCTAGGTATTATTATTATACATGTGACGGCATGGTCGGAAAGCACGGGCCCTATAAAGTAAACTATTCCAATATGTATTTATTCCAATCTCCTGACGTCAAATTTGCGTAACCACTGACGCAAGCATCGGGCAGTCATCTGCAGTGTTGTCTGAACAAACCAATCAAACGCTCTCCTCGTTCATAGGAGGTCATTTTTGTTTGCTTGAAAAACAAATAACATTGCCTACACTGAGCGGCTTAATTGTCTTGTCTAATTGGCTCACAAGAGGCGAGGAGCACGGTCAAGTGGAAAGGGATTCGATGGGGCTCAGTCAGTGCACTGAAAATAGATGACTGGATGAAGAGGATGGTGCCGACGTCTGCGATTGGTCCGCTTTCTCTTAGCTTGCGGTAGCTCGTCGACAATCGCGGCAGCATGCCACGGAAGCTTAAGAATGACGCTAAAACGGATCGTCAGCAAAGAAGTGTTGGCAGAACGAGGTCATAAAAGTGCCGAAAGTGCTCGAAAACGTTACACGGCCACGCAGAAAGCTTTATTACACGCAAATAAACCCATGCTCTCCGGCAGGTGCGAGTAGCCATGTGTCTCAGCGATAGGCGGCAGCCATCTTTTATTCCTTTCGGAACGGGGCAGCCTGCGGCTATTCAGAAGAAAATTCAATTTTGTTCAGCATATTAATGCATCTTTAACGCGTGCACGTCACTTTGACGCCGTAAGTTTTTGCGGTTTTGTGACGTCGCGTGATAGGCAGGTAAAGTGGGCTGAGCCCGAAAATTTTTGACCAATAGCCGAGGGCTAATGGCGAAAAGGCGGCGAATGAGAAATAAATATTTTTTCCGTTGTTTGGTCAAATTATGCATAATCAGTGTGCACACGTCATATCAGATGGGGAGCTATCGCGGTTTTTGTGACGTCGAGTAACAGACAGGTTAAGTCGGGGTGGTCCAAAAAAGTTTTTGACCAATCGCGGAGAGCTGGTTGCAGAAGTGGAATAGAAAAGTTTGGAATAGTTTTATGTTATAACGCCCCACATTAGCCGTGATACCTCTGTGGCCGGGTACCCAGCATATTACGACGTGTTGATGAGATCAAATCAAATCATTTATTTCGATCCATTTAGTTACTGATACAGGAGCTGTACTAAATGCGGCCGTAGACAGCTTGACGAAGCCACAGTCCCCTTTTTTCTTTCAGCAGCAGGATCAGCGAACACATATTACACTTCTCACGAAAAAATTGTGTATAACAAAAACTGTAATAGAGCAAAGAGGAACGTTGTGTAGGCCCACGCAGATGTCTTCACGAGCATAGCAAAGAAACCAGGCTGATAATGATCCGTTTCAGTTGATGTGTTCAGTTGTGACAATATACGTGTCAGTACAATGCTACCACACAACATAATAATTAGCTCAACGCTTAGTTAAATACTTGCAAATTTCGCGGTATGTGCTGGTAAACATGTGAAATTCAGTCATTTGACACTTAGTCAGAAGCGATCAAAGCATCAACTCAAACGTTGTTTGGCTGTGTTTGAACGAATGGTGGGCATTTCCCAGGATTCACAACGTTTAGCTGAACGATAATGTTCTTTTTTCCGTAATTGAGCAAATTAGGCATGTTATATACATTATTTTGAGCCTCTAGCTTAAACTTAATTCTTAAGCGATAATTGTATAAATGATGGACATTACGGATTCCAGTTCCCCTAAAGTAATTGGAAGTTGGTGCTCCATAATGTGCATTATATATGACATGAGTAAATTTCTTTTGTTAGAGAAGAATGCGTTGCACACTTGTGTGTGATGCAGTTCCCTACACTAAATAGCAGTAATTTATATCGGAGTAAATAGAAAAGCATTGTAAAGTAATTTTTTTAAGTTTTTCGGAAGAACATGCTTTAAGCGACTGACAATTCCCCAGTGCATTTAGCTAGTTTTGATCAAGTGTCTTCTGTACACGGTTCCCACGACATGTGAGCGGAAAAAACCACATCAAGACATCTAAAGCGATCAATGATTTCTATCTGGCGCGGGCTTAGTATTATATCGGCATGCTCGGGAAGTTGTTTATTCCTCGGTCGGAATATATATATACCTGACTTTCTTTTTGCTTTATTCATACCCTTAGGGTTATAGTTTGACCACTTCTGGAGCTCATTTATTCTACAGCTCTCTCGAAGCTGTGAATGTCAGTTATAGACAATAAAGTACAAGTGTCATCAGCGTATATTATAAACTTTGCTGTTCGGTTAATGCAAATCAAATCAGTTTATTTCATCTCAAGGATGAAGGCAGGCTCGAGATAAAATTGACATGAGTCACTTGAGGGGAACACGAGCCTCCCTGATACATGGAATGCATTGAGGACAGACGAACAAAATTCGTTCATAGCAAGAAGGGGGTTAATATTTTACAAGTCGTAATACACATAGATTCATTATGAACTGAAAATATAGATACACAGATTCCTTTATGGTTAAACTATACAGTACAATACATGAAGACAAATTCCAATATACACTGAAAGTTTAGTTAGTGATAAATAATATTGCATTGATTTCATGATAAAAGGGCTTCTCTAATAACACTTATGCCCCATTCTTCAATTATTGTCCTTTTTTAATTCATTTGTTTCATAAAACAGGAACAGTGAAGCGAAGCATTTGTCGGCCAAAGTGTGTTCTGTACAATGGAATGATCCAGTGTTGTTGGTGACGAGTAGGGTATGGGATAGCGTATGGTTCAAGTTGAAAAATATCCAAAAAAGCTCGATTGGTGTTGAGCAGGAATTTTTTATATCTTATCGCTAGGTAATACTCGTAAAGCTGATGAATGGGGATAATGTTAAACCGCTTAAATAATTCTCCCGTGTGAGCATAATAGTCAACATTAGCAATGTGCCTAATCGCTTCTTTCTGTAGTTTGTATAGTCTATTAATGTTCGTTGCTGTTGTACTTCCCCATACCAAAAAACAATAACTGACATGCGATAAAAACAAGCTGTTATAAAGTGTTATCTTAACGGAAACTGGAAGCAAGGAAAACAGTCGTGCAAGTATACCTACACATTTGGAAATATTAGTTATTAGCTTATTAATTAAACAAAGCCGTTAACGCAAATATTAAAAAGTAGAGGTCCAAGTATGCTTCCCTGCGGAACACCACAGGTTACTGGTTTTGCGTCGCAACATGCGTTGTTTATGCAAAAAAGGAGTGAGGCATGCAGACAGGACACAAGAGTAGAGAGGTGGACAACACGAACACCTCTCTACTCTTGTGTCCTGTCTGCACGCCTTTTTTCCTTTTTTGCATAATGAATCCTTACCAACTAGCTCAGCTTTCTGTCGTTCTAAGGCATTGTTTATGTGTACAACCAGTCTGCAGTTGTGTAGGTATGATAAGGAAACCGAAACAGCCTGATCTCGCATACCGTAGTAGTGGAATTTTGTTATGAACATCGCATGATCAGCAAAGTGGAGAGCTTTAAAAGATCCGTTTTAAAATTGGGTGAGCAAGTACTCTTTTTGTAGCAGTAGACCCACATCTGTAGATTTTTTTTCGAAATCAGCATTTATATGGTGTGAACAAGTAGCCTGAACCAACAAATTTTAATAGTCTCGCCTGAATAATTTTTAGAGCGGTTTAGAAAACACTCGAAGTATAAAGATCAGTCTGTAGTTTTCCAAGGCATTGCGATCCCCTATTCAATTGTACACGTATAATCCACAAAATTGATAGAGATAAGTAAATACAGACTTTTTCATCTTTTGTAGAGACATTAAAGATTTAATTACGCCTAATGAATCTGTATATAATTGCTTTTTATATTTTTAGCTGCTTAATGTGCCTTGCAGCCATCAACACAGCATAGGCTTATGCCGTGAAAATGCTTGTTTCTACGGACAGCCGCATAAGAAACGCCAGCATGCCACTTTTGATGCATGTGTAGAAATTCAGGACAGGAGTGCTTCGCTAGAAGTTCCCGAAAGTGCATGCGAATGCGTAAATCAGCAGCACGATTCGTGGCTTCTACAAAGGATGTGTCATATTCGATAAATTGCCCCTGCCATGGTGGTAACTGCTTCGCCGGAGCCATTAGACAACGTTTGAGAATTTCCTAAGTATTCTCGCCCGCATTGAAAAAAGTTCCTTCACTTAGGGTCGATTACGGAATACTGCAGGAAACGTCATACGTTAACGGATGTTCAACAAGAATGTTGAGGGTTAGACTGTACTTTGGGGAAATATGTGAAACTCGTCTATGTTCTTTTACAGGTGAAGGAATCACTCATTCAATTCAACGTATAGATTTGTTCAGAAGGCGCCTGTGGCCAGGCGGATACCTAGATGGTGGACGGGATCCAGTACCTTTAACCCACGCGGCGCCGCAGAGTGATTATACCACAGCTCCATAATTCTAACACGATCTAACCAGGCTGTTGTACAGGTTGAATAAGCACTTCCTGTCACTGTCCCATGTTGTGTGAAACAAAATTTTCGGTAAGTTCATTTTTAGGCATTTCGCCTTGAGATAGTTGATGTGTGGAATGAAAGTCAGCTTTGCATGGAGCATGTTGCCTAAGAGTTGTGCTCGTTGTTCACAGGTGTCTATTGCCCATACAGTTTGATACTGGGATGTGGAACCAGAATCCTATTTTACAGCGAAGCTGTCTCTGACTAGGATCCCGCGATTTCTTCGTGGCGTAGCATTGACAGAATATTATCATCTATGGCTCGTACCCCCGTAAGGCAGAAGTTAAAAGCCCTCAGCAAAGTGAAGCCAACAGTGCATGCTTTCTTTGGGATCGCGCATAGAACAAACATCATCAGCATCATGCATCATGCTACATTTTGTTTCTTCCGCGCCTTCTTGCAGTCGTCATTCCACCAAGAGACTCGCCTGTATGCATGAGCTACCGCTTGATAGTGGAATGCATTTGTTTGCTGCGTCAATGATGAAAGCGGTAAAATACGCTATTGCGTCGTCTATACTTAAATCGGTGATAAAATCTCGCGATAAGTGAGTTGATTCTTTAAAATGGTCCCAGTCAGCGGATGCTAGTTTCCACCGAGATGAATGTGGAGGACATTCGCGTTGCTGCATTACGTTTAACATTACAAGAAAGTCGTCTCTTCCGTAAGAACTTCCTTTTCGCACTCTAAGTAAAGAAGAGCTGCAGAGCCAATCAGTAGGTCTATACGATAGTATGAATTGTGCAAGATATTGTAATAGGTCGGTTCCGTTTTATTAAACAGGCATGCACTGTAGTTTACAAGGAAGTTTTCTATCAGTCGACGTCTCTCGTCACAAATGGTGTTTCCCCAGAGAGCCCTGTGGCCATTAAAGCCACAGGTACTAATGAAAAGTTCTGGGAGCTGGTCTGTGAGGCTGTAGAATTCTGTTTTGGTGAGTTGGTAGTTTAGCGGTACATAAACATAACATACGCTTACCAGCTTGTCGAACAGAATAGCTCGTACAGAAACAGTTTCAAAGGACGTCTGGAATGCTGTATGTTGACGAGCAACAGACACTACCGGACGAGGCAATACCGTCATCACGGTCGTTTTCCAAAGATGGCATATCGCCGAAGGAAATTTGTTCGATCGGAACTTAGACGAGTCTCCTGGAAACACACACTTTAGGCTGATATTCAGATAGCAGTTCGTTTACGTCATTACGGTGGTGAATGGGCCCCTAACATTTCAACACATCATTTGCGTCGCCATAAGAATTTTTGTAGAAAAGTGTATTGCGCGTCAAGTAGGAATTCAATCTATCTTCAAGGATCCTTGTCTAGATATTTGATCTCTTGTTCTTCTTTCTTACGGTCAAATGAACCGCGGCAGTCCTTCGGCAGCAAAGGCGCAGAAGTTGTGTCCATTGCCTTGTAGGAGGGACTGGATGCCCGCGCTTGCGGGCTGCTCGTTAGCGTTTGAGACCTGGCTTGGAAAGAAGAGGCCTTGTGGCCCGGCTGCTGAGCTCTATCGCTGAGTGGGCGGAGCGGATTTAGCTAATTCCACTACGGGATCGTGGGCCGCTGTCGACGGCTCACTTGGCACGGGTCGGACAAATGACGGTGCCCCTTGACGCGCGGCATCAGCATAAGCGGTGCCGTGATATACCGAGCACCATTTGCAGGTTCCATTAAACGTGATGTTCTCTTTTTTCTTTTTCCAGTTTGGACAGAATAGCAAACACGGTGCGTGGTCACTGTCGAAGTTCACACAGTGGCCTGTGTCAGCATAGTTGTCCGAGGGGCGTCTTTGGGCGCCACATTTCGCACAGGTGAGTTGGTCACAGCAGCTCCTCGAGCCGTCGCCATACTTTTGACATAGGAAGCATCATCGAGGATTTTGAGTGTACAGTCTGGCGGTTATCTTAGTATATCCTGTTTTGATAGTCCGTGGAAGGACGCTGGATGCAAGCGTCAGTATGATACGTTTAGTGGGAATTTCCTTTGCTGCCACAAAGGATGTTGATGAGCTGCACATTGGTCCCACTTTATTCCTTCCAGCCATCAAGGAGCTAGGTTTCGCTCAGCTCAATGAGATCAGCTTCAGATATTACTCGGTGCGTGCTATTATTCAATTGACTGGGTGCTACAGCAATCAGATATTTGTGAATTCCAGAAGACTGGTTACCTTCTGGTTGTTGCTAACCTCGAGGAGTTCACTGACCATTTTCGTCATCTTATATCCTGTGCCAAGGGTGTCAGTCAAAGAATTCGCAACAACAAAAGGATAAATGCTTCTTGCTGACATTTCAGTTTTCTCGCTTTGTACAACATGAAAGCGGGGAAACCTGTCTCTCGGTCGGGTGAAAAAGTTCAAAAAATTCATAGAGCTGTCTCTTCTTCTGAAGGTTACGATAAGGAAATGATGGAAATGATAGGGTACCTACACTCATTTACAGTGTTTCGGTAGCAGTAGCAGCCACCCACCACAGAGTTGAACTAGTAGACGCAGCAGGGCGTGACATGTAAAGAGGTATGCCTCAGTCGTACATTCTTACTAAACCCAATATACTATACCCAAGACTCGCTACACTACACAATGTTAACCCAAGCCATCTACGAAAAGAAAGAAGTCACTGAAGTGAAAAGAAGACAAGAAGGCAAAAATAGGAAAGCAAAAGATCAGACAGGGCGATGGAAAACTGCTACCAGCCGGTTTCCCTCAGTCGGGTCATTCTTGGGGTGCCGTCTACGAGAAGCGGATGCCATAGAACTATGCTGGCTCCACCGAGGGGCCACAAAGATCCAAACGCCCAGCATCGACTCAACCCCAAGGAACCCCTTTTCCCCGGACACGGCTAAGCTGCGCACGGCTACATGCTGGAGGGCGCGACCCCCTTGTGCTCGGGTCCGTGGTGTCGCCACACACCAAACGCCTGCTGACGCAGACGCCCCTGCGGAATTGAATGGACATATAATGAGTGCGAAGCATGTTTTCTTCAGATATCCGCAAACCTGCGTGACTCTTCCTATTTAACAGATATTTATGAGTTATCTACATAGAACGCAACAAAAAAGTATAGGTACTCCACTCGAGCTGTCTAAGTATGCGTAACCATACCAAAAGTCTCTGTTGGCCCGCCCCGCATCAACTCAACCCCAAGGAACCCCTTTTCCTCGGACACGGCTAAGTAGCGCACGGCTACGTGCGGGAGGCTCCAACCTCCATGTGCTCGGGTCCGTGATGGCACAACACACCAAACGCCTGCTGACGAGGACGCCCCTGTGGGATGGAATGTATATAGAGTGAGTGCAAGACATGTTTCCTTCAGATGTCCTCTAACCTGCGCGAGCCTTGCTATAAGTTACCTTCTACTGTGCAACAACGTTTCTATTATGCAAGGTGCCGAATCCGTGAAACGCTTTATGGCAGATCGAGAAATGGTAGGCCTTCTGATAGACCTTGCGGTGCAGGCCCTGCCAAAATTCTAGAGCGTTGCGGGAAAGGCCATTCAAGTCTTGCAACGTCATCATGACTTCGTTATACTATATTTCTGGCTGTCTGGCTGCGAACGGCACAATCCAGTGACTTCGAGGCTTGCGACGACCCTTTTTGCAGCTCTACTGCACCAATATTTCGAATTTTTCCTCACATAACGAATTATTAGAAAGAAAGCCTTAACTTTCGTGACAGGCCCCTTTCTGCGGACGGCACAGTAACCATCATTAAGACCCGCGTGAAATATTATATCTCCATTTATGGTAATCAAATAAATCACTAGACAAGTGAAACGAGCTCTAGGTTGTGCGATATACCAACAAGTTTATTTATTAGTTATCTCCATAGAAAGTGTGCAGAAACTCCACTGGAGTTGCGTAAGTATGCGTAAATATACCCCCAAACCTCAGCTGGCCCACCCGCAAACTTGAAGTAGGCCCACCACCAAATTTCGAGTTGACCCACGTCCAAATTTCAGTTGGGCCTCCACGGTGACTGTTTGGGCACGTTGGTAGGACATGAATGCCGCTTTTTGCGCACAAGACGAGGACGAAGAAGAGGCTGAGACATACGAAAGCAGACTTGCAACATTGTTTTATTTGGAAGCAAGTGACCCCATATATAGCAGAATTTATGACACACCACGTGTGCGCCACCCGCAGAAGTTGGGCCACACCACATTGAAAGTTGGCCTAGCCCCCACTATAGTCTTCCCCATGCATCTTCTATGGAGCCCTATGTACTCCTAAGGGTATTTTCTGTGATCAATTTTATATTTTTTGTATCAATTGCTCCTTATCGCTTTAAAGTTACCAATAATCTACATGTACTCTATTGTGACGAATAAATAGACGCAAATTAGGCATTTTCATGCAGGTACAAGGCGTTACCTTTTTCGCGTGACAGACTGAGATTGGCGGGTACCCGCCAAAGAATGCTTACCCATTTAAATATTATTTGATCACGTCCGCTCTACTCTTGCGGGAGAAACGCCTACCAGAAAATTTTGAAAGGGAGCGCCAACGGCGTGCGATAAACATAGGCAAACTCAGAAATTACACGCGTAATTACGAAATGATAATGTAATCTACTTTTGCCTTAGTCAGCATGCAGTTAATAGATAAGTAAGGCCTGAAACAGTGCGTTTATTCCAATACATATCTGAGTATATCACCTATAAAAGTTGACCTCGAAAGCAGTTCTGGGAGCGATTGTACCAGTAGGAAAAAACATGCTCCATTGACCCTCCACTCTTCTTTCGTCGTGTTTTTCACTACACAACTCAGTCCATTTTTAACTCAAACGCGTAAAGCTATCGGCGATGATAGGCACCTAAATGTGACGTCATGAGCTGTGGCCTCCACCACGTTTCTCTACAAAGTTATCGTGCGCGTTGTTGTTCCTTTTAGTCATCACCGTGAAATTACGAGCGGTGGAAGTCGCGGTGTCCTGTAAACTTAGCGACGGCGTATCAACACTAAAATGACGTCGCGCACTAGTATCCGCGACGTAACTTCGCGAACGTATCAGAAACGATGTCGTTGGAAAATAGTTTTCCATCTTTCGCGTAAGCGGTGTAGTGGCGAAGCGTTCTCTGCTAATGACTTCGCGTTTTGTAACATTGCGCCGAACCATCGTGCTTGAAGTAGGAACGCTGACATCACGATGTTCAGAGCTGTTAGCCTTCTGGGGATCAATGGTTATTACGATGACCGGCTCTTGCTTGACCAATGGAGAGACGCGGTTATCATTATCTCGTCGTGGCATATTGAGCGCAGTTGAGCGCCCTTTCTTGCGCAGCATTTCGTTCGCCTCCCTATGGGCGATCGCCGTAGTGCGACTGTGTCTTCGCAACGTAGCAGCGCCATTTTTTCGTGAGGTAATAATGACAGGGCTGCTTTTTGCATGTGGCGTTAGTTTCTGTGGCGAGCTTGACGAACCTTCAAGCGTGACACGCGTACTCTGTTTCGTCAGAAAAGTAGCTGCACTTCTGTAGCTCCCTGGACGGCGTCTATCATCAAGACTAGTCCAGCTAATGGTCACATGCCCGGTCATTTCGTGTCCAGTACTACCCTGACCTATGGTCGCCGTTGACGCGTTGCTTCCCATCGAACCAACGGGCACTTCCAAGGACGCATTTCTGTGGGCCACCTGGGAACTCACTGGGTGCCATGGCGTGACCACCAAACCGTTATATTTGCCTAAACTGTGCCGTTGCGTCCGGTGGCCGTTAGATCGTGTTGGCGTTGACGTTTCTGCAGGCGTCGTCGCGTTCCTCGTCTTTGGATGACTTGCACGTGGGCGTACCTTGGATGCCACTGGCACGGGCGCCGTGGGTGGGAGCTTAAGTGGCCGAGCGACGGTGCGGTTCGCAGCGTAGGAGCTGCGCGTGCGTTCTCGATTTGCTGGCACGGACATCTGAAGGTCTCTGCTTTTCTCAGGAACGACAGAGCCTATTTCAGACCAGTCCCACTCGCTGCGTATATAAGTCTTCCCGTCACCGTTATCGATCCCGAGGGTCCTTGCCGGTGCTTCGTCGGCATTTCGCTCTGTCGTGGGATTACTCCTGGGCAATTCTGCTTCACTTGTGTCTTCGGTAAAAGAATACGCCTCCCTGGCAATCTTATCGAAATCGTCCTCTTGGACACTTGTCCTGGTGCCGGAAGCCTGTGCCTCCGATCCATCGTTGCTTTTATCTCTCGTGATTGGAGCTATTTTCCCGTCTGTACCGTCCCTGATGCCATCTTCGTCGCCAACTTGAACGGTACTCCCAGAATCAAGTAGTCCGTCGTCCCAGTTTCCTTCTGATGCCTCATAAGGGTGGTGCAGCCCTGCTTCGCTGGTTCCCGGAGTCTGCGAAAGTGATTCACTTCCCTTGTTCAGAAATTCGCCCTCCTGAAGATTATCTTTGCTGATGAAGATTGCTGGTGTGTCACTAAACATATTATTCTGGGTTGCCATATTTGGTAGTTCCGTGTCTTCTTCGTCGATTATAGAAGAAATATCGGCGTCTCCCACGGTACCGTACGTGATCTCCAGCGCAGTTGTGGTGGAACTGCTTTCCTCTTTCAAATCTGCGTCGTTCCTGTACGGCTCCGCTTCACTGCCGCCTTGTGCGTATATAGACACATCCATTGGTGTGACGTAGGATCCGGTCATTTGGTTCCCCCCAGAGGTGGCGACATCCTGTGACACACACTCTGTGACGTCGTCTGCTTTGTATGTGGGAACTTGTACTGATCCTGTATTCCCCTCGTCGCGAAAAATCGGCTCATGGCGATCAGGAGCTCCGCTTTCAATCTCCGCAGGCAAATGAGCGATGCCTGGTTCCGTTATGTATTCGTTTTGGTGCGTTGGTTCTCGGTCACCGGCACCTTCCACACGCGGAAGCGCTGTAAATGTTCCATCTGTGACAAAAAGATCTGGCTCTTCTTCCACACCTTCGTCTCTTTCAGCCATTACAACGTCCCCACCGTCGCCATCAGCAGGCTCATCGCGACTTTGACCGCCCCCATGGAAATCGGGTGATACGTATTCGGGGCCGCGCTTTGAGACACCGTCGGTGATCGGCGCTTCTGGTTCGCTCTGATCTTCCTTTGGTGAATACACGTCGTCGGGTGTAGTGTGGGGGTACGTTCCAGGAGCTGTAACGTCGGTATCGTACTCCAAGTCTTCTTCTTGAAGGTCGTCGCCCTCTCCACTACTGATCGCGGCCGTAACTTCGGTTCGAGCTTCGTCGCGACCTTGATCTTCGTCGTCAGTGTCGGCGGGCGGGTAATTGGTTCCTTGCTCCGAGACGACGCGCGTCGGGCCAAGCGATTCTACTTCTGTGGCGCCTTCTGTGCGCGACGACGAGTCACTCGTCGGGTCGCGGAAGTCGGTCTCCACGGCGTCAGTTTCACCGGCGAACTCGTCCTCCCCCGACTCGTCCGAGTCATCCTCTTCGGCGGTCTCGTTTAAAGGTTCCTGTGAGCGCGTGCGAGAATCATCGTCATCTTGAACGCTGCCGCCGGGCTCTCGGGACACGAATACGTCGTTAAGTTTTGAGATGAGATCGTCCTGCTTCAATTTCTCCGCATCCTCGCTTTCTGTGGAAGGCGGCGCATCTCCCATTGCCGTTTCACTTATGTCGGCCTCCTCTGTACTCTTCCCAGCTGGGGGAACCTCAGACACTTCTTCCTCGCCCTGTCTGGGTTCTGCAAGCGGCGTTACACCTGTCTCGGCGCTGTCCGGGCGGCTTTCTCGGGACGGGTACGTCGGTTCACTCAATGTCGCCCTAGGTTCATCAACAGCCGGCGCCACGGGCTGTAAGACGTCGCTTTCTGCCCCATCAAGTGGCAACGAGGAGTCGTTAAGCGGTGTGTCGATAAGGGTGACGAGGGCATTTCCCTCCGCTGTCGTGCTGTTTGCGTCGGATATAAGTACGGAATACCATCGCGGAGTGTATGGGCCTTTGCTTCTTGAGGAGGCGGCAGCCACATTCCCTCCTGAAACGCAAGAAGGGGACAAAGGTTTGCACAGTTTTCCTTGAAATATTATGTAAATTACGCTCTCTCATGTGCCAGCAAGTGTGCCCCCATATTCTTTATTTAGGTACGCACATAAGTGGCAACCACAAGGAACATATTTTTAAGCGTAGTTTCTGTGTGTGGCCTTCACTGGCATTGGCCCTTCAACATTGCTCTTCGCTATTGGCAACGCTGCAGAACCTATCAAAATATGTTCCATAGTATTTCTGCCAAACACTACAGTGGCACAGAAATGGCAAATCAGTTCTGCAGAAGATAGCAAGGTGAAAGAAAGTTCATGAACGCGAAAAACTGTCATCCACCCGAATTTGTAGCACGAAGCTGCAAATTGGTAGCCTACAAATTCGCCTAACCTGAGCAGACTGTACTTTTCTTCAACTGCTAGCCTTTCTTTCTTGGAAACCCATATGGGGTTCCTTTCTAGCTTCGTGCAATGAATTCGGGTGGATTAAAATTTTCCCCTTTCATACACTATGGTATACACTTCGGCCTTGTTAAACGAAATGTGGTTATCGTGAATTGTAAACTGAACACGCCGACCTCGCGCTACGTCACATTCCGGTACTTCCGGCATATTAAAAAAAAGATACGTATATTGGAACGAGGGAAAACACGCGGAATGCGGGAGATGGAAATTCAAGACGATGAGCAATGTGAGAACAAGTTGAGAGCAGGAGCCAACGTTTCGGCAAGTAGACTTGTCTTTTTCAAGGCGACATATGCTCGCCTCAGTGCAGTATAAAGAAGTAGGGTTCTTCTAAAGGTTCTTCTTTTCGATTCTACACATTCGCCGCTAACACCCCCTCGGGTGGTGGTGGTGGTAACAACTTTATTGACACTCTGCTCAGTTATGACCTGGCAGGCCCGAGTCCTAGAATGGCCCCTCACGAGGAGCGACCCTTTCGGCCAGTTACCTCGCCCACCCGCCTTACCCTCTCTCCCTTTCTGAAGAACCGTACCTATATATACTGTGCCGAGGAAAGCAATGTCGCCTTCAAAACGGCAAGTCCACTTGTCGAAACGTTGGCTCCTGCTCTCACCTTGTTAATATGCTGCTCATACACTGGAACGGCACTTCATATTATTGCCACTCTAGCGAGAATATGACACATACAATAAACACATTTGCCCTACTTAAGATATTTACTGCACAAAGCTTTTACAGGACGTCGACGCTGATACTTTGTCGACTAACACCTAACACAGCGGACTAACATCTAACACAGCGAAGCACTGTCTTTGTGAGACGGACTCGTACTGGCACGCTGCGAACATCGCTTCATTTGGCCTTGAAAAGTGGACCATATTTTTCGCAATATATTATCATTACGACAGTTACTATAACTATGCTATGTGAAATAGTTTTTAGTTCTGAGCTTGGCTAAACTAAACCTATAATGCAAAACTAAATAATAAATTTTACAAACTTATGCCCTACTAAAAGGGCATACGCATTCTACTTAAAGGACCCCACACCAGGCTCCATAGCAAATTTTGTTTATACGTTGGAGGTTGTTACGCGCCCTCTGCAAAAAAAAAAAAAAATTCCTCTCTTTTATCTGTACAGCACGAATAGATGTTGCACGGTTTCTACTATATTTAATGTTTGCAGACCACGTACGCACTACTACCAATGCTCCTACAAAGCCGTTTTATTATTTTTTTTTCGAGGCTAACGCGCTGTAGTAAATGGCTACTATCGTTCATGCTAGCCTGTGCCCAATGGTATCCCAGTTAATACTATCTCATATGTCCCACGTAATGTCCTGGAGAAGTAAGAGCTCCAACAGCAAGGCCCGCCGGGGTGACTTAGTGGCTTTGGTGTAGCGCTGCGAAGCTAGAGGTCGCGGCATCTAAGCCCGGCCGCGGCGGCCGCATTTCTATGGGGGCGAAAGGCAAAAACGCTCGTGTACCACGCGTTGGGGTCACGTTAAAGATCCGCAGGTGGTCGAAGTTAATTCGGACTCCAACACTATACGCCGTGCCTCATAATCAAATCGTGGTTTGGCACGTCAAATTTCAGAATTCAATTCCTACGGCAAGCTAACGACTCTTCCGCGACTTCGTGTCCCAGAGCAACGACGATGCTGTAGGCCTCGCGACGGGGAGCTGGCTGCGCGTGCCATCGTAAAACTTGCCTTTGCCACGTAGCGCAGGGGCTGTACTGCGCCGCCCGGGATTGACGCCGGTGTTCCAGCCCCCGAAGACCGCGAAGAGGACGAATCCGGTAACGGCCATGGCGCCCACCACCAGGGCGACGACGAATAAAGTCGTTACGAAAGTGCTCCGGTGCGAACGACTTGCACCACGGAAGATCAACGAAGAGCTTTCCATCACCGAGGCAAGCGTTGCGACGAATGTTGTTGCATCAAAACATGGCGCGCGCGCGGGGGGGGGGGGGGGGGGGGTACCCTTGAATATGAAACGCGAGCGCAGCGCATGATAGTGATGGTTGCTCACATGGAAGACGATATAGACGTAGTTCAACAATTAATTGACTTAAACTTGTTGGTAGAGATAGATATTCATATGTAACTGCATGTAATGGAATCCGCGCACACCTGACAGATAATACAAGATATTACAGCTCTCGTGAGCTGCAAGTGTTTTCGCCGTAAACAATGCATTTTCATAGCTTCTTTCCTTCTTCTTCTTTTTTTTTTGCAGGCAGCCAGATATCTTCTTCGAATACCGAAATCAGCCACATAAAGGGTAACGTTATTATGTTAGGTGCAGCACACACGGATGCATGGAGAAGAAAAAGAACAGACAAGCCATGACGTTTGAGCGGTGTTCCCTATATGTTACAAATGTAAAAAAACTGACTCAAGAGACTAGTACTTTTTATCATGCAGACAATATTCTCTCCATAGAAAGACATAACTGCGAAATTTGATTGGGGATAAGTATACCAGTATTATTATTATTTGGGGCCTCGGCACTTAGCTATAGTCACAGAGACGTTTGTTCCGCAGTATTTGATTACTTAAGTGAAATGAAACGATTACCTGCATGCTAATTATTGTATCCTTATTCTAAATATCAAATCTACATTCCTTTCACCAAAATTGGTTTCTCAAAATTCTTTACTAACATTAATTTCTCCTTGATTGTAACCTCTTTTAACATTCACCTTTCATTTAGTCGGACTGCTCGCTTGCATAGTAGTCTACTTATTGCAACATATCCTTTTTTGTATTTCTTTTATTTTGCGTTTTCGTTTTCAAATGAGGATTTCCTTTAACTACTTCCTGCCACCCGATTCATGACCTATGCCCCTTAGTGGGTGCGAGCCACGACAGCATCATCAGCAGCAGCATCATTGCTGAAGGAGGCGCTGTATTGGATGCGCCCTATCACACGCACACACGAAGGAAAACAAAGCGCATTCTTTAAATGACTTGGTTCAATTGTGCAGCGATTGCCATAAATGCCTATCAACCGATACCAAAGTGGCAAAGTGAAGGAACGCCGCGAAATAGGAGCAGGAAAACCATCAGCGTTGATCTACACCAACAACTGCAGCTTGAGGACCAGCGTCCGCTCCGCTCGGACGCAGCATGCACCGTGGTACGCACACGCAGGTTCTAAGCATGAACGCTAGTGCGTTTGCGTACAATTAACACTCATTCGAGCAGTGTGGACACTGCCCTGTCTACGCTGCAGTACCGATTTCCCACACCTACACTCTACCACATCACCTGGGAGTGCGAACGCAACAAAGCATTCCACAAACACGAACACCCGAGTGCGGAGCAATGGGAGAGTCGGCTCACCAGCAGCGAGCTCACGGCCCAAAGGGCCCTAGTGCAGCACGCGAGCGATGCAGCACGACTCAGTGGAGCCTTGGAATAGGGGCCCATCATTGCTGAAGAGAAGTCTCAAGTCGCCAGCGCCAAGACCTCGTAACCGCGAAACTCTTGAAAGACTCAATAAAAGTTTTCACTCACTCACTCACCGACTGGGTGGAGCATGAGGGGTCGTCCACTTGGCTTCGACATTCTTTTTTGTTTTTCTGCACTTAACGCACTGCACGTGTCTCGCGTCTCTGGAGATCCATTGAAAGGCCCCTCACCAGGCCCCATTGCAAAAATTTTGGTTACACATCGGAGGCTGTGGAACACCGTCTGAGAAGCGTTTTTCCTAAATATTATTTTTTCCAATTGTTTCGATATTGGAGGAGAGAGAAGAAATTTATTGCTTTGTTACACGCCGGCCGGCGGGCGAACGTCACTGCCAACAGAGACACTCCCTCCCTCTGCCACTGGTAGCGTGCCCATGTCGTGTTCCTGCATGGCCTTCTCCCATGCCGAAGCGTCGGTACGCACCACGACGTATACCGCGACGTACCGCGGCGAGGTACGTACCGACCCCCTTTTGTTCCTTCTCTTCCGTTTCTATAGCGGTGGTGCCCTTTCCACATTGGATCATTAGTCATGGTGAGTGACGAAACATGCACTGCGAGGGGGCATTTGTGCGTGTGAGCGTTACTCTCCGATTGGACGAGGTGTGCTCGAGAGGGAAGGCGCGCGGCGGTAGGTTTGGAATTTCACTTGTTTCTCGAGCTGCTCCCAGCACTGTAGTACTTTTCAGGCACAATTGTCAGCGCGTGTCGCACATACGCGGTTGTTGTCTGTTCTCCATGCACGGGCCCGCACGTAAGCCGCCAATATCGTGACAGCATGGCAGCGACGTATGTGCCAACGGCGCCAACACGCCTCTACATAGTGCAACAAGAAACAATGTGCTGCTGTCATTTCTTCGCCCCACGTGCGTACTAATGTATTAGAGAACGCTGGGCTAGCATGTTTCCTTTATTTCTTTTGCAGGCGTCGTGTCCTGGCCACGCGCCGGCCTTGTTCGATGCACCTTGTAAAAGAGGAGGAACGCAAGGGGGGGGGGGGGGGGGGATGGAGGCGGGGTGCGAGATCTAATCAAGTAGGTTCAAACTTTCTTGGTCCTGTGAAAGCCAGAGACGGTCATAGATACTACATGCGTGCTCGAAGTCGTCACGCCGGAGCCGACACGCAAACTCGCCCTTTTGTTCAGAGCAAGCGTCAAGTAATCAGTACAAGTACCTCTTCTTTTTTATTTGTGCATGTCTCCGAAATAGCACAATATCCACGCGATTATTTCAGTCTCGTTGCGCAGGATGTACATACACTCCGCGACCAACGCAGATCGCCACACGTACGTCTCTGAATGGACCCGGTCGAGAGTTCCAATAACGGCATTCCGTATTTCTTGGACGTGAGTAGTCTCCCTTCTACTGGTCGTCAAAATGTCACTGGCATCTTTGCCCGGCAGCCATAAAATCACTGGCTCTGTCAGATTGTCTCCGGTCACGGTTTGCTTTCTTTTCTCTATTTTGTTAATAGCGTAACCACTTATACCATCGAAAGTACGTTTGCTGTGTGTGTCCGTCCGTCCTTCCCGTTACCACAATGATGACGGCCGTCATTGTCGTCACACCGCTTCCTCGTCGTCAGCTTCGCGGTTCTCATAGGCCGAAGAAAAACGAAACTTCTGTCGCTGACGCTCCTGCGTGGTATTCACGCGATAGCATTTAGGGGACAGTAAAGGCCGGACAGGCCGGACAGGCCGCCTTTGAATCTGAACCTGGCAACGTTTAACGTTAGAACGCTATCTAGTGAGGCGAGTCTAGCAGTGTTATTGGAGGAATTAGAGGGTAGTAAATGGGATATAATAGGGCTCAGTGAGGTTAGGAGGACAAAAGAAGCATATACAGTGCTAAAAAGCGGGCATCTGCTGTGTTACCGGGGCTTAGCGGAGAGACGAGAACTAGGAGTCGGATTCCTGATTAATAAGGAAATAGCTGGTAACATACAGGAATTCTATAGCATTAACGAGAGGGTGGCAGGTCTTGTTGTGAAACTTAATAAGAGGTACAAATTGAAGGTGGTACAAGTCTATGCCCCTACATGCAGTCATGATGACCAGGAAGTCGAAAGCTTTTATGAAGACGTGGAATCGGCGATGGGTAAAGTCAAAACAAAATACACTATACTGATGGGCGACTTCAATGCCAGGGTAGGCAAGAAGCAGGCTGGAGACAAGTCAGTGGGGGAATATGGCATAGGCTCTAGGAATAGCAGAGGAGAGAGAGAGAGAGAGAGAGAAAACATTTATTCGGACCATCGAGGTGGTTGGTCTTGAGGTCGAGTGGGTGGTGTCCTCATTCCAGGACACCACTGGCCATGGCTGCTCGACGTACTTGCTGGACGAGAGCTTCTTGTCCCGCCAGGGTATCGCCGGTCAGCTGTACCTCCCACCGCTCAAATGACGTGCTAGTAGTCTTTAAGTGTTGAGGTTTGCCCTCGCACCCCCACGAGATGTGCAAGAGTGTAGGGCGTGTGTCGCCGCACCAGGGGCAGATGCCGCGATATGTATGTGGGAACATTTTACTGTATCT
Organism: Dermacentor variabilis; assembly: GCF_050947875.1. Classification (NCBI taxonomy): domain Eukaryota; kingdom Metazoa; phylum Arthropoda; class Arachnida; order Ixodida; family Ixodidae; genus Dermacentor; species Dermacentor variabilis. The sequence goes on from NC_134573.1 coordinate 134,598,761, forward strand.
GTGTAGGTTTGGAAATGTGTTAGTCTGTATAAGTCGGAGATCTACGGCATCTTCAGTGCTGAGCTTTTTGTGAGGCGGAGGATAAATCCTGCGGTTGAGTCGCTGGATCTCGAGTCGGTCGCAGTAATTGGATGGCAGGGGCATGAAGGTAAAGGGTGGGGATTGATGAGACGATTGGTCTTGCCCCGCTCGGTTGATTAGCGCTCGAGCTAGGGCGTTCGCCCTTTCGTTCCCCTCCAGACCCGCGTGACCCGGCGTCCACGTGATTTGATGGTATTCTTGCAGCCTCGGGCCTAGAATCTGAGCCGCCAGCAGCGGTGTTCGTCCGTTCGTAAAGTTACGGCAGGCCTGTTGCGAGTCGGTAACGACATGGACTTCCCTGCCTACCCTGTCTTCTTGCTTTATTACCAGCGCCGCGGCTATGGTCTCAGCCGCAGCTGGGGTCTCTGCCCTTACGGAGGCCGCGAGGGTCAAGGAGTTGTCTCTCCCGTGCACGGCGGCTACTGCGAAGAGGCCCCCTACGGGGTACGCCGCCACGTCCACGTACGTTACGTACGGGTCACCCTTGAATTGACGGCGCTGTCTGTCGACGCGAGCCTTGCGTCGTCCTTCATGGAGTTCATGACTCATGTGCTTCGGTATCGGGTTCGCCTTGATCTTGCCTCTGACCTCTGGCGGGAGTGATCGTTGCCCATCGAGGGCACGGAGCTCCGTTGCCGTTCCGGTCCGGTGGAGGATGGCTCTGCCCGCCGCCGTGTTCTGTAGTCTGGCCTTTTGCGAAGCCATAACCGCGTCCGACAGCTCAGCGAAGGTGTTGTGGATCCCGAGGGCCGCTAACTTCTCGTTTGAGGTGGTGACAGGGAGACCCAGGGCCGTTTTGTACGCGCCTCTGATGATGGCATCGACTTGTTCTTGGTCGCGTTTGTTTAGCGAGTGATAGTGATACGGCATGCTATACGTTATTCTGCTGATCACCAGAGCCTGGACGAGGCGAATTGTGTCCTCTTCTCGCATGCCCTTGCGGCTTCTTGTAATTCGTTTTATAATCCGCGAGATCTGGTTGGTGGCAGACCTTAGGGTTTGGATGGTGTGGGAGGCTTTCAGGTTGCTCTGGATCCAAAAACCCAGAATCCTAGTCTTATTGCCTTCCGTTATTTTCTGGCCCTCAAGATAGAGGTCGATAGGGCCGGGAGACTTGTAGATTCCTCCTCCGTGCACCCGGATCACTTCGGACTTTTCGGGCGCACAACGCATCCCGCTCGCTGCCGCAAATCTCTCCACGGCCGTCGCGGCCTCTTGAAGAGTCGCCTCCTTTCGCGCTAGGGAGCCCTTGGTGGCCCAGAGCGTGATGTCGTCTGCGTACAGGACGTAACCTAGGTCGGGGATCTTCCGCAGCTCTTTGGTCAGCGCTAGCATCGCGACATTGAATAGAATCGGGGAGATTATCGCCCCTTGCGGTGTTCCTTTGTTCGGCACGTCGATCGTATCCGATCGAGTCTTGCCTATTCCGATGGTTGCCGTCCGGCCCGTCAGGAACGATTTAACGTAATTAAAGATGCGCTCCCCGCAGCTGATGTCGTTCAGTCCCTTGAGAATGGCCTCGTGGGAGATGTTGTCGAAGGCCCCTTTTAGGTCGAGTGCGAGCAGGAGGTGTTCTCCTCCCTTCGGGATGCCCCTGAGAACTTCTTCCCTTAGGATTAGGAACGCATCTTGAGCAGAAAGTCCCGGCCTGAAGCCAAGCATGGTGTGCGGGAAGCGGTCACCGTCCTCTATGTAATGTTGGAGGCGGGTTTCGATGACCCTCTCGTACAGCTTGCCGAGGCACGAAGTCAGCGAGATGGGACGCAGGGCGTCGATCGCAGGCTTCTTGCCGGGTTTGGGAATGGTCACGATTCCCGCGTGTTTCCACTCGTTCGGTACGTGGCCCTTGCTCCAGAGTTCCCCGTTTAGGTATTCGGTCAAGTCCTGGATGTGCATCGCGCTCAGGTTTCTAATCATGGCATTGGTGATTTTGTCAACTCCGGGAGCAGTGTTGCGCTGTGAGGCTCGTGCCGCGGCATACACCTCTTCCTCCGTGATGGGAGCGTCCAGTTCTGGTCTTGGTTCTCCTTCATATTTTAGGAGGCAGGGTTGTATGGGGTCGCTACCCAGGTATCTGGTTTTTAGGGTGTCAATCAGATCCTGGTCGTTTCCGGGGAACTTGTGGGCGATTTCTAGAAGCGTCCGACTGGTTGTCGATTTCGCCTTGTCGGGCTCGATCAGGCAACGTAGGATGGCCCACGTCTGCGCCGTACTCAGGGTACCCTTGAGCGAGGTGCAAAACTGTACCCAATTTTGCTGCGTCAACTCGTTTGCGTAATTTCTGGCTTCGTCTGTTATTTTCTCGATTCGTAGACGTAGTTTCCGGTTTAACCGCTGTCGCTTCCACCGTTTGAGGAGGCCCTTACGGGCTTCCCACAGGTGTAAGAGCCGGCGGTCGACTTCGGGCGTCTCGACCGTGCGCTGGATGGTTTTAGTGGATTGAATGTGGGCGTCCCGGAGGTGCTGCATCCATTCCGCTATGTCCGTTATACCATTTTCGGGCGGGGGGTACTGCCTGAATGCCTCCCAGTCCGTAAGCCTAATTTCGCCAATTGTTCTCTTGAGTTTCGGCGTGGATACCGAGATGCTGAGGATGTAGTGATCGCTGCCCAATGTTTCGCCCAGGTGCGCCCATGAGTATTCCCTTACGAATTATTAGTAGAGTTTGCAGAACAGAATAATATGCGGATAATGAACACCTTTTTCCGCAAGCGGGTTAGTCGAAAATGGACGTGGAGGAGCCCGAATGGTCAGACTAGAAATGAAATCGACTTCATACTCTGCGCGAACCCTGGCATCATACAAGATCTAGACGTGCTCGGCAAGGTACGCTGCAGTGACCATAGGATGGTAAGAACTCGAATTAGCCTAGACTTGAGGAGGGAACGGAAGAAACTGGTACACAAGAAGCCAATCAATGAGTTAGCAGTAAGAGGGAAACTAGAGGAATTCCGGATCAAGCTACAGAACAGGTATTCGGCTTTAACTCAGGAAGAGGACCTTAGTGTTGAAGCAATGGACGACTATCTTATGGGCATCATTAAGGAGTGCGCAATAGAAGTCGGTGGTAACGCCGTTAGACAGGAAACCAGTAAGCTATCGCAGGAGACGAAAGATCTGATCAAGAAACGCCAATGTATGAAAGCCTCTAACCCTACAGCTAGAATAGAACGGGCAGAACTTTCTAAGTTAATCAACAAGCGTAAGACAGCGGACATCAGGAACTATAATATGGATAGAATTGAACAGGCTCTCAGGAACGGAGGAAGCCTAAAAACAGTGAAGAATAAACTAGGAATAGGCAAGAATCAGATGTGTGCGTTAAGAGACAAAGCCGGCAATATCGTTACTAATATGGATGAGATAGTTCAAGTGGCTGAGGAGTTCTGTAGAGATTTATACAGTACCAGTGGCACCCACGACGATAGTGGAAGAGAGAATAGCCTAGAGGAATTCGAAATCCCACAAGTAACGCCAGAAGAAGTAAAGAAAGCCTTAGGAGCTATGCAAAGGGGGAAGGCAGCTGGGGAGGATCAGGTAACAGCAGATTTGTTGAAGGATGGTGGTCAGATTGTTCTAGAGAAACTGGCCACCCTGTATACGCAATGCCTCATAACCTCGAGCGTACCGGAATCTTGGAAGAACGCTAACATAATCCTAATCCACAAGAAAGGGGACGCCAAAGACTTGAAAAGTTATAGACCGATCAGCTTACTGTCCGTTGCCTACAAAGTATTTACAAAGGTAATCGCAAATAGAATCAGGAAAACCTTAGACTTCTGTCAACCAAAGGACCAGGCAGGATTCCGTAAAGGCTACTCAACAATAGACCATATTCACACTATCAATCAAGTGATAGAGAAATGTGCAGAATATAACCAACCCTTATATATAGCTTTCATTGATTACGAGAAAGCGTTTGATTCAGTCGAAACCTCAGCAGTCATGGAGGCATTACGGAATCAGGGTGTAGATGAGCCATATGTAAAGATACTGGAAGATATCTATAGCGGCTCCACAGCCACCGTAGTCCACCATAAAGAAAGCAACAAAATCCCAATAAACAAACGCGTCAGGCAGGGAGATACGATCTCTCCAATTATATTCACAGCGTGTTTACAGGAGGTATCCAGAGACCTGGAGTGGGAAGAATTGGGGATAAGAGTTAATGGAGAATACCTAACTAAGATTCGCTGATGATATTGCCTTGCTTAGTAACTCAGGGGACCAATTGCAATGCATGCTCACTGACCTGGAGAGGCAAAACTGAAGGGCGGGCCTAAAAATTAATCTGCAGAAAACTAAATTAATGTTTAACAATCTCGGAAGAGAACAGCAGTTTACGATAGGTAGCGAAGCACTGGAAGCGGTAAGGGAATACATCTACTTAGGGCAGGTAGTGACCACGGATCCGGATCATGAGACTGAAATAACCAGAAGAATAAGAATGGGCTGGGGTGCGTTTGGCAGGCATTCTCAAATCATGAACAGCAGGTTGCCACTATCCCTCAAAAGGAAAGTGTATAACAGCTGTGTGTTACCAGTACTCACATATGGGGCAGAAACCTGGAGGCTTACGAAAAGGGTTCTGCTGAAATTGAGGACGACGCAACGAGCTATGGAAAGAAGAATGATGGGTGTAACGTTAAGGGATAAGAAAAGAGCAGATTGGGTGAGGCAACAAACGCGGGTAAACGACATCTTATTTGAAATCAAGAAAAAGAAATGGGCATGGGCCGGACATGTAATGAGGAGGGAAGATAACCGATGGTCACTAAGGGTTACGGACTGGATTCCAAGGGAAGGGATGCGTAGCAGGGGGCGGCAGAAAGTTAGGTGGGCGGATGACATTAAGACGTTTGCAGGGACAACATGGCCACAATTAGTACATGACCGGGGTAGTTGGAGAAGTATGGGAGAGGCCTTTGCCCTGCAGTGGGCGTAAATAGGATGATGATGATGATGATGATGATGATGATGATGATGATGATGATGATGATGATGATGATGATGATGATGATGATGATGATGATGATGATGATGATGATGATGATGATGATGATGAAAGGCAAATATTAAGTCGACGTGGAATGTTTAAATACCATTCCAGAAACCTCGAAACGCTTGTTTGGTGCCAATAAAAGATTTAGTTTACGAGAGAAATGCACCTGAAGGGTCCGAATACCTTTTCAGAAATTCAAATCTCCCGCCACCGAACCGGGGGAGTGGTGATGTTACATACGCCATCACCGCCATTTGCTGCCGTCGGTGAGTAAAATAAAACGGCGCTCGACAGACGGTGGTACCGTTCCAAGAAAGAGCGGTGGATTCGCCGCTGCAGCTGCTTTTTCGTCAAACGGCGTAGGCCGTTCGGGTATCCCCCGACATCACGTGGAAGTTGAATTCTCTACTATTTGTAGCTTGTGCGAGTTTCGCGAGCCAGCAAAACCAGCGCAGCACTACGCGATAACGGAACTACTAAAACGCGAAAGCGTGGGCGGCGCAGAGTCGAGCGAAAACGAAACCTTTCGACCACCCGAGTCGTCGTCAAGGGTTATTTCAATGAGTTCTGTTTTCTAAAAATAACATAGAACTGGACCAGTAGCATTTTATTTCGTCTTATAATACAAGGATGTTTTTTGCAACGAGTGGTTGAATACAAGTGACAGAATTTAACTAAGGAGTGATTTCGTCATCGGGCAAGTACTTGAATGTCCCGGGGTAGTCTCCAATCATGTCTTGCATTGACCTCAATTTCTATATTATTAAGGCTCTGTTCGCAATAATATTGACGCCTTAGAGATTTTCGAGCACTAATCTATCACTTTAGCTTGACCTAATATTTGCCTTTAGTCACCCTTTAAGGAGCCCGTGTCGCAGAAAATGGAAAGGCGTCCGGCGTCGAACGTCGTTTTGGCAAGATTATTTTCTAACAATCCATACCCAGGCCATCCACGTGACGCAAGCAATTCGTTCAAAATAATTGAATTCCTAAAGCTAAAATACGTTGGAAAATCGTAAACTACGACATACACACATCCTACAGAAATCATAGTTCTCGAATAGTAAGTTGACTATACGATAAAACATAATTATGCTACGCGAAACCTCAAAGCCCCCCCCCCCTTTTCCAGCGTTTCCACAATTAACAGACCGACCGCGGCGTCCACCATTTGCACACGACGGCGCGTCGGTGTCTCGGGGACCACGGAGCGGCGCGTCCGGTTCCTTGCAATACCCCCAGCTGGCGCTGGCCTCCGCCGCATCTTGACCCACGCAAGAGGCCGTGTTTCTACCGCAGAGCCCGCCTTCGTGCAAAGCGTTCGCGGCCAGAGTTTCCCAGTAATCATTACTGTTACATACGCTACAGTTGCCGGGAAGCGTGAGAAGCAGTCAGGGAGCTTTTAATGCTATCGCGTTCCACTCCTAAAGGTGAAGCTTAAGCATCCTCCAGATTTTTCGAACTCGTGTATCTGCAGCAACGGCCACTTGTGAGCTGGACGCAAACCTCTACGCTATTGTATTGCGCAAGCCTTGCCGTTTGGTAACTTCGCACAGGTGTGCGAATATTTCACTTTCGAATAACGAATTTAATAGTGTCTTATTTGATTCGGTCTTCGGACCGACTATAGTCACTCTTCGTAAATTCAAATATTTTTCGATTAGCTTTCGAATATTTCCAAACGCAAAATGTACGCAGTCAAAGAAAATTGGAGCAAACCTACTAAAATATCACCCCACGGGCATAGCATATGCTTAGAAACATGAGAAATTACGTAGTGGAGCAGGCTACGTCACTCAGGGAGTCAGGCCTTACTGGTTGTATATACACGTACAACGCGATAATTCGCAGACTTGAAAAAGCACTGTGCACTCGAAAAAGGGTTTTATACAACTCTATTTGGTGCTTTTATAAACAACGCATACACAATGTATTGGCAGAAACTTGTTAACATTATCAAGACTAGGATGCGGACATCCTCGTATATGCCGATTTTGAGAACGGCTGGTTATTGTTCGAAAAATATTCGACAATTACTCGATATTCCACTCGACTCGCTTCTGAGTCTAGTCTATTCGCATTCAATTCGGTCTCACCAATTACTATTCACACAACTCTGATCCTTCGTGCAGTGTTTTCGCATCAAACAGCGTCTGAGAGTGCTACTGCATATTGTATCGTTTCGTTTCCCAAACACTGGCGCATAACCACTATGGGGGATTGGCCAAGAAGCAGACGGTTTTCCGTGTGGTAAGAATTAAAGCAAAACTAGATTTGAACAGTGGAGCATGGGACTAAAGAACTGTAATTTGGAAGTGCGAGGAAAATATTGTTAAGAATTTTGATGAAATAAGTTAACATAAAGAAATGAAATCATAGAAAAAATTGATGATTTCAACAATTAAGCAAGGTAATCTTTTTGTCTTTCTAATAAAATTGTAAACTGCAAGAAAAGCATCCCTATGGCTGGATCCCAGTGAAGTCGCCCCAAAAGAAAGAATGGTTGGTGAGGTGAGCGATAGCACAAGTTTGCTAAATGATCTTTCTAAGAGTTTTCGTTGTTTTAGAAAGCGGCGGCACGAGAGAAAGTAATGTTTGATTGATTCAGGTGCACTACAGAAAGAACATAGAGGATACATAGCGAGTCCATACCTGCTTAGGTAAAAATTTAAAGGCGGTACGCGGCATCTGAATCTTGTAAAAGAAACTTCCAATTGCATTGATGGACACCAATTATTATTCCATGGGATGACAAGATGGTGGAATTCAGAAGACGGTGTTTGCATAGATATTGCAGAGTTTCGCAATATAGAGAAATTTCTGTACGTAGCCGAGGTGACATAAGCTGATGTCGGCAAAACAGATACATTAGGGTCATTGAGAAATGCTCGGGCAAGCGAATCAACCATTTCGTTCAAGTGCAACCCACGATGTCCCGGTACCCAAATCAAACATACTTTCCGTAAGTACGGAGGTACCATCCAACGAAATGTTTGTTGAATTCTTGAATTTAAAGATGCAGTAAGTGCTGTGCATACAGATAGCGAGTCGGTCACAATAACAGCTAATGGGTCATTTTGGAGGAGTTTTCGTAATGCTAATATAATCGCAAATAATTCTGTCTGCAATATGGGTGTGAAGTCGGGAAGGCGAAGGGAGTAAGACCATTGAAGAGATTCAGAGAAGATCGCCACTCCTGCCTTCACGTTGCACACAGAAGCGGCAGTAGCTATTACATTGTCAGCAGTTAGCTGGGGTAGGTGGCCGTGGAAGATACTAATGAAATGTATGCTTGATAATAGTTAAGCATGATTTGGAAACATGTCCTCGACCTCAATTTGGATGTCTGTACAGCGCAAACGGGCAACACACAAAAGACAAAGAAGGCCACGGGACAAGCGCCGGCACATAGCTCGTGTCTCGTGGAATTTATTCGTCTTCGTTTGTACAATTTGCAGTTTTAGCACCTGGCTCTACTTTCCATCTCATTGCTGGGAGTAGTCAGGTCTGTGGATGTATATCGGGTGCCACCAAAGAGAATATATTGTAGCGGACCAGGACCACTCTGTATGCGTCGCAAGCCACTTCAGAAAACGGCAGGGTCCGCTGGGATAGGACGATTACGGGGCCGTACGAGGAAAGAAGCACAATGACAGTAACAAAATAGTGAGTGTTCTTTATTAACATCGTGGTATAAATGTCCCGACACGCATGTTCTTTTTTCTTTCCACTTGATACAAAGGCAAAAAATAAAAGAAACTGACCCATGCCGAAACACGTAAAGCTTTGGTAGATTCTCGGTACAAAGGTACTGCTTATTTACACACGATATAAATTTCAGCGCGCCTTTCACTCGACCTCTCAATAGTCATTCCACACCCTTCTCTTTTTTTTTTCTTCATTTTTGTTTGCATTCATGTGCTTGGAAGATATGTCATCCCGAGTTGTGGGACATTGAGCAAGTACGGCAAATACCGGCCCCCACAAGCTGTATGACACTCTTGGCACGCATGCACAGAGGACTAGCTGATGCACACAAAACATTACACAACATAACCACACGGTCTCCTATCTAACATGCATCTTTTGTTTTAAATAAACGCAGCTTTCGGGCCTTTCAACAGATTACGGTCTTGACGCACATAAATGCGTAACACGACGTACCATCAGCGCAATCTGAAATGCGAACTCGCAAAAATCAACTACACAGAGCTCTTACGAAAGAATTTACAAGAGAGTTCGTAGCATGCGAGTAAGCCAAACTTTGACACATAGCCGACGAACTCGAGCAGGTTTATCAACCAGATGCACCGCTACGGCAGAACGTAGTCTGAAGAAATCTCCGTTTAAATGCATTCTCATCTGTTTTATTTGTTCGCGTTTAAATTTGTGCTTAGGCTACGTGCATACAGGAGCGCGTTTGATTTGTAAGCAATGTTACTTTATTGCTTTCGGCTCTGCCGAAGTAACGTCGAGTTCCCGTGCAGTTCCTCTCTGAATTATGCAATAAAATTATGCAATATAAAGTATGCCATAGCACTGTGGGAGAAAGATAAATCATAAGGTCTGAATAAACTCCGATATGCAATTTTCAGCCAGCTATACTTGTCCTGGGTTTTCTTACGTAAACATAAAAAGCAAGAACGTTTTATGGTCAATTTGGGAACATGCGTAGTATCAAGCCAGCCGGCGTAAGCTTGCTTCTTGTCAAGTTGGGAATATGTACAGTGCTGGCTAATCTAACATCTCTTTTGATCGGGATCTTGCATATCCCTGTTCTTCAAGCTTTGTTTTCCTAAGATGTAAAGCAAGAACACTAAACGAATAAACAAGTCCTTTCTGCGATAGATAACACGTAGTACTGACTGAACGCCAAGTCTTGCCCACAAGGGCTTCCTTTAATTTGAAGACCTGCCCTCACTCCAAGGTAAAGAAAAAACAAAGAGGAGAGGGGGGAGGGGACAAAATCACGCCAATAATAGTACAAAAACCGAAAGCTATTGCCGGGTTATAAACAATTATAATTTCATTATATTGAATTTTGATATTTATTTACATACCGTGAAAGTCGTCACATATTTACACGTTTTATTAACACGCGCGAATTGCTAATGTGGTTATACCCTACAGCGCCGAGAATTTTAGAAACGAAAACGAAGCTGCGTCAGAAACTGAAGCCATTTTCCTTTTTGAACAACTGCGTGCATGTTTAAAACCCTGAAAAGTTCACGTATATGAAGTAAGGGCATAGTAAATCGTGAGCACCGTACAATCAGTGCACTCAGGGATAACTCACCAACTGGAGTGGTGCTTATTAACATCGCTCTTTCAAATAATGTACTAATAGCGCGACAAAAAAAAAAACACCCTGCAAGGCCTCGGAACCAAACTCCAAACTCCGTTTCCAAGTAATCATAATGTTCGTGTGGCTGCAGTAAACCCAGGCACAGCGCAATTATACTTCTCAAGAACGAACACACATAAACCTCGCTCGATCATGTGCTAAATTCAGAGATTGCACACAATAAATACTGTACAAGAACGCAAAAAAATATCAATACAGGCTCATTTGCGGCTGTAAATAGCGAGTGTACAATTCTTCTTTCAACAGCCGCTTTCTTTTTGGACACTTTTCATACAAACAGTTAACTCTATCGTCTAGAACCTACAAAGCGCTTGAAGCGTCGCTTCCAAACGGCGACTTAAAAATTCATCGTATTTTTTCGTTTTACAGTGCAGTACTATAGGCAAGTTCCTTTTTTTTTTCACCACACTTTACAAAGCAATGAACAAGGGAAATACCCGTTCTAAAGTTAGCTTCATTGGACTGCAAATAATCGTATAGGCATTTCAGTGTTTTCATTGTTTGGCACAATAGGTTTAACGCTTTTGAAGAAAGAAACCTACCACAACGCTGCTGGAATCCTCAACACGATGCCCTGAAGTACAACTGCAGTAAAACTCAAACTGACTCATAGCAATACCTAATCGTTCTTATGAAAAAAAGAAAACACGAGGACAATGAGCTCAGTGGTGCATTTCGTACGATTTTTTTTTTCAGTTCCATTAGTTCCTTATTATCTGCTGCGTCCAACAGCCGATTTTAACTGTAACAGTGGCATATCGGTAGCGATCCCATGACTGAAGGTGCTAAAAAAAAAAAGAAACGTTATTTGACACCAGGTTTCAACACAATCCGATAAATTGGGTGGGGTAACATTACTTTCTTGGTTTGGATTAGTTATAAGTTGTCTTAAAATGAATCAGATGCTTAAAGCTCGGAAATAAAATTTCAACTGCGAAGTGTTTCCGGCATATGTTGTCACAAAAGATGATCGCATCATGCACAGGCCCCATTGTAAAATTAATGTACGAAAATCCAATCCAGGAGAACAAACACGAATGTGTCACAAACTGTAATGACAACTTAAGATACCTTAGTCACTGAATAGAGAAATTGTTTAGAGTTGTTATAAAATACAATATAGAACTTCAATTGTGCTATAAAGTGTGCACTGTGATGTACAATGCAATACGGGGGCAATCTACAGAGTGCACCCCGGTAACAAAATAGTAATTGGAAAGGTTCTATTGAGGAAACTCTGCATTCTCACCGCCTGAAATAACGCTCTTGAAAGAAAAGTTAGAGATAACAAATATTGTAGACATAATTCAAATACGTAAGTTCTCCATATTTATTTCTGCGCATTGCCCTTATTAAATTGAGTTAAGTTGTATTTGTAACAACCCTATCCCAATAGCATCTCCTTGCATGGAAAAAGCAGTCTTGCGTTTCATAGCGGTACCCCCTGGGTTAAAATTGATTATAATATATGTTAGGACACCGTAGCAGGTTAATGTACGCCGTAGATGTACTCCGTACAATGTAGATGCGTGATGCAGTAGAATACAGCTCAACTTTTAAAAAGATATATAAAGCACAATGAAAACAGGAACAACCTGTCCAGATACTCATACATAACTCGACAAACCTAAAATACAGCGTCCTGTTCACAACATCCCACAAAGCTCATTTTTTTTTCGAAGGGGGGGGGGGGGTTGCGATAGGGTCCCACGCAATATGGAAGACTAAAATTATGCAATTTTTACGGACATCCAAATTCTAGATCCTATGGAGATTTGATTTGCAGCTTTAAAGTGGCCCTTCGCATTTCCAAAAATCAAGTAACACGTAATTAAATTGACGGCTTCGAAGATACAGCCATTATTCAATCTTCCGTTTCTAAATAAGTGGAAAATTGCAACAGAAACAGAGGACATTTCATCCAAGTATTATAATATGCTTACATGAATGCGGAACTTGCAGCTCATTTACAGTGCCTTCTAACTTATTAAACTTCACTTGCTTATTTTAGAACTTGCGTGTATTTCTTTTACGCCATGAAGAGCCCTACATATGTAAATTTTTAAAATAAATATGTATACGCATCACGAAAAATAGACAACATCTGCAGCACTGACACAGTACACACATCGAAGAGCAAACGGGCACCTATACCAAACAGAGATTGCACAAAACCGTTGTCATTGAAATTATCTTGATGTGCAGCAGGAAATATTTCTATCAAAAAATGCCCATGTGCAGAAGCTATTCATCGTCGCTGCACAGGATTACTTACAACACATATTGTACATGTTATAGACATAAGTGCACTCTGTACAGATAAAAGACACAGCGCAGTACTGGTATGAATCTTGCAAGTCGCCATTGTGCAGCGCATATCTATAATGAAATCGCACAAACAGGGTTGTGGACACAGCAGTCTTGTGCCAACATATATATAGGAGGAAATTATACCACCATACCACCATATCCCATCTGAAGAGATTACTCATAATACATCAGTCATCGAATGAAATCTGAACTTTTGCAAGCTAAATCATTAATACGAACCGTTGGCCCTGTAATAGAGGCTCATGGCCTCTTTTTCATTGAACGAGTTCCTTAAAGGCTATAATCAGCCATAAAAACGGAACGATGACTCCAGACACAGGTGAAACTTGGAGTTTCTCGCTCCTGAAGTATAGTTTAAATCACATGCGTCAAAACACACAACTGTGGCTTTACAAACCCGTTTGTAATTTATGTTTGGGTCGAAATACACGGTTCCCTGAAGTCCAATACCTTACTTGTGTGAAACACTATTTTCAAGCAAGTTCTTAACGAAAAAATATTTTTGTTTCTGTCAGACGTCCACAATCTGGACAACAGCGTCTCGGAGGCTATGCTATCTGAAGTAATCACCAAACTATCAGGTTAAAATCTCCTAACTGCACATCACAAACGCTCCTGCACTTTAGACTGAGAAGTTCATCTCGCGTATTTGAGCCAACTTTAGAAGGCTGACTCGGCAACACAAGCCTCCTGGGAAACACATGTCGTCAGTCTCACGTATAAGAGAACACTCACTAAAACATACATTCTCAACTCGGACATTTCATTCAGGCGATTCGCCAGGCATTGGCCTGAATAAATATTCCTACAAAGCTACAGACTGCTTCTTCGTCGTTCGGCTCGCACTAAACAGAAGCGCCGACATGTGAAAGCAAGCCATCAAGCCTGCTACAACCTCAAACCTTTGGTACCAATCCCTTTGTACTCTGCCGGAAAGGTGATCCCTCAGGGTGCCCCGTGCCCCATGGTTAAGCAGTAAAACCTGCTACACAGAGCTTCTGTACCGCTTCAATGTAAAGCAGGTTTCAAAAACGATCTATTCCTAAAGGTACACAAATGGGACAAGTTCAGTAACGTTGCACACAAACTTATGAAGTTGGGATTATGTGCGACTGCCAGACGTGCTGAGGTAGGGGTAAGCATAAGGACACACACGTTCTCTGCCTGTGCCTACGCCCAACTTGCGAAATACGCCTTTAACCACGTGCTCTTTCTTCGTGAGTGGTGGGGTGTTTTCAGTTAAATGGTGCGCATTTACCCGTTTGCTTTCTTATTTGTCTAGTGGGTCCATAACAAGGTGATAATGCGAACAGAATGCGTGTAAATAAGATATGTGGAAACGCTAACAAGGTACACAAAGAAACCTACTGGTATGCAAGACACATAGGTATACCTCAGCACATAGCAAATGACAAGATGGTGTTAAACGACAGGCGGCTGGCAGGCCCTAGTTGAAGTACCCATTTGATGTACTTGTCCAAAAACAAGAGCATAGTTCAATAAAGGTGGAATTCTCTACACAAGCAATGTCAGACACACCAATAACCATAGAATGAGACAAACAGTGTCAGGGTTGATCGAGAGACATTCGCATGAAGCCCCTACATTAGGTACTGTTCAAATGTACGCCGTAATTCTTGAAATTATAGAGTAAAACAAGGCGTGTCTTTCTACAGTGCAAAAGAAGACAATCGGTTCTTGCGAATCTAACAATCAAACCAAACAGCGCATTTTAGTGCAACGCATATTAATACTTAACAAGTTAATGTAAATGATAGCGAAAAAATCATATGTATATTTGGGATCATATGTTTGCAACAGCACAATAGAGAATTCCCGTTCTTCCTGTTCCTTTTGACTATTTGAATAATACAAACGGGACCGGCAGTCTCGAGTCAACATTCCCCTGAAAAACTAGCGACATTTTGCCGTGAAAGAAACAAACATGCTGACACAAATATCATTCATATTGAAATACATTTGTTGTCAAAACTAACAAAAAACAAGAGATTGCACACTCCTGAAAGCAAACGTCTTACGGCACACAAAACTGTGACGTTTCTAGGAACAGAATAGTGACAGAAGGATAAAGGGTGAAGTTGTGAAAGAAAATGCCGAGAAATCATGTCACGTCTCTCACTTTCACAACAGTCTGGTGTGGCCTTTGCACAAAATAATTAAAACTCAACCTGGCGATAAGGGGATCTTCACCTGATGCCTTTAGCTTTCCAAGAGCACCACTAACGCAAAGACCCACTCCAAGCCCCCTTCGGCCCAGTGAGTTGGCAATGTGACAGCCGGTCACTGCCAGTCAGCAGACCCAATCAAGGTTCTTACAAACACACAAGACCTTCACACATTTTCTGTGCACTCCGTCAAGACTATTCGGCAGGTGAAAAAAAACCTGCCAGTAGTTAAACACTCGTGTGAACTCCACATACTGATGCAGTTCTTCAATTCCTCACAGGTGGCACCAGTGGGCACTGCTGCGTTGTCGTTCCTGTACAAATACCATTGGATACAATGCCCTCTGGAGTAGGCGATGGCATGCCGAGACAACAAACAGCAGCGGACAGTTACGACACCCGCAAACCACTGGTCATTTGTTCTGTCTTGCAAGGCCTCACTTTGCGGTTCCTCTTTCGCCGTTGTACGCAGCGAGACACTGACGATTCGCTGGGTTCCCGCAGTAACGGTCCCCGGGCTTCAGGCCCAACCACTGCCGACTCGAAAAGACACAATCTCGGGCTGGGTGCCCACACACAGACGCGAAATCTGTTCAGCCTCGTTCCAGCCCGTATAGTTAATCTTTGGCGTCTACGTGATCCTGACTGTTGTGCGCACGTCGTCGGCTCGAGGGGGTGACCAGACGAGGAAAGGATAAAGAAAAACAGGGCAGCGCGAAACGTGTCACCTCCCCGGCCGATTACCACTAGCTGTAGTAGTAGTTGTTCATGGACCGCGACATGGGAGCCCGCGGATGCGTGTCGCTGTCCTGGCGACGCATGCCGGACCGGTTGGCGTACCGCACCACCTCGATGGTGTGGGCGTGACGGCCCGCGGTGCCGGTGACGTCGAACTGGTCGCCGCCGCCGCCACCGTCAGAATCGTCGAAGGAGCACGACAGCGGTTCCGAGCACTTGGCCTTCGCCCGCTGTCTGTCCCGGCGTCGCTGCACGTACAGTCGAGCCGACAGCACCACGAGGAATGCGACCACGCCGCAGCCCACGCTCAGCGTCACGTAGAGAATGAATTTCTCCTTGTTCGCTGAGAGGAGAGGGAGGTGTGAACAAACAAGAATGAGTAATTAAACGTAGGCTCAAATTGTCTGTAAGCTGTCTGCAAACAGGCATCACACACATTACTTTTACGTCACTGCTAGACCAGCCGTTTGTTAGACCTCAATTGTACAGCATTTCATATATAGTCAAATGAATCAATTACGATTGGCTGTACCTCTCCGTACACATAACGTGCGCATACAGGTGTGCGATGGTTGCATTGTGTCATGGAGTATCTTTTTAAAATGATGCGGCATTTATTCTAATCCATGGACGAGTTATAAAATTGCAAGGGCTTTGAGAAAAATGTCCCTGGTAGCGAGAGAACGTGTGAGGATACCAATTTTTACGATAGCAGTTATGTGGACGCTCGAGGCGCGTTCGCATCATTGTCGTTGGTGGCGCCGTCGTCGTGCTGTGCTCCTATCAACGGGTAGAAGTATGTTCGGCTGCAAAAACGGCGAAGCAAAGTGCATCGACGCACCGTCAACGCTCCTCTGATCTTGATCGGCTCGGTGGTGGAAGCGGAACCGCGTGCTGCCTTCCGCTGCTCGCATAAGCACACTATAAGCACAACTATAAGCATACTAGTGTTCCTTCTGGGCTGCTGAGCGTACGCACTGGTCTCAGTGGAACGAACAGTAAATGCAGAGCTAAGGTTATCTAATACTTCACTGGGCGCTAACACCGACGGTTTCCCGCCTAGCACATCTTGTACACCATCGAGATGCGAAGCGCCACCGCCTGTCATATAACACCGGCGTAGTGAGGCGCCTGCTAGGCGCCGGAGCGCTGCTCCATGTGTACAACACTAATTTATTAGCAGTAGTTGCTGCGTCACGCCAACATGTTGCAAGCGCGCGTATTTAGAACACAATCCGATGAGTTCAAGTGTAACGTTAAACCTTGCATTGCTTCGCGAAACTGCCGATTTTTTTTTTTCAGAGATCCTGGATCTGATCATGATCCAATATCGACAGTTCCATTCGAAGACCTGAGACCGTCCTCACCGTTAACATCCGTGTTGAGCAAAGCGAGCAGGAGACATACAGCGCAAAAGTTTGGAGTGCGCAGAGGCTGTCTACGTTGCCAAATATACGGAGTGAGTCTCGAGCCCAAAGGTCGAAACACTTGTGCGCGTGTGACAGCAACTAATTTATGCAAAGAAAATTAGTTGTACGCTAGTCACGAGGGCCATTTCGATCGAGATCGAGACCGATGGAGTTGGAATTTTTCGACCGCAATTGGCATCTTTGCACGCAGCGGGAGGGAACTATTCGTGGTCGTGAACTTTGATCCCTATCAAGCTCGATCGCGATCAAAAGTGCGCCGTCTGACTTGGGCCTTTGTCGTGATATTTACAGTACACGCGATATCACGAACAGATCGATTACACTTTAACCCAAATTGTTGAGGTATAAGCCTGAAATCATAAGCGACATAGTTCTGCAAGTTTTTTAGCCGGAAAAACTAAGACATAGAAGAACGAGAAGAAAGAGGGCTAACCGAGGGGCCCGATTTTTATTAATCATATCATGAGAAGGGGGCCAACAAACAAAGACACCAAGGAAAACCTACGGGAAATTACTTGTACTGAATTAAATAAAGTATAAATTAATGGCAATGAAAGTGGATGAAAAAGCTTTTCGCAGGTGGGGAACGATCCCACGTCTTCGCATTACGAGTGCGATGCTCTAACCAATTGAGCTACCCCGGCACGGTTTACCTATCTACATTTTTGGGTATTTATGTGTTACTACTAGAACTGACCTTGGGAGTGTTAGCCAGCGCCACCATTCACAGTTAGAGCCTCGTAGAGTAGAGAATCACGGGCATTGACTATGCCAGATGCTTCAGCATTTCCTGTGCGCTCTCCTTTTTATTGTGTCCATCTCCTTGCTTGCCCGTAGTGTCACCGGTTTCATTGGCCCTACAATTCTTGGTTTCATGGCACAGAGGACCACTAGGGCCCGCTGGGATGGCCGTGGGCCTAGAGGGCAGCAAAGGCCCTTCCGTGTCAGTATCGGCGGGTAGAGGTGAATGTTTGCAGCGTGCAAACTATCAAAAGTATTCAAATGTATTCCTAAGTGCAGTCAATGTCTAATTATGTCTACGAATTCATTATTGAAGTGACTGTTCTATATATTCAAAGCAAGAGGTATGGGATCTAATGACAAAAAAGAAAGAAAGAGATAAATAAAGGTAGCTGCGCAGAGTGAGCTAACTTCGCTCTAGGTAGCTCGCAGACACTGAAAGAAAAAAAAAAGGACAGATTTGCACGCATACCTCGTATAAACTTGTAGGCAGCGACCCATTCGGTGACGAAGCCGACAGCCCGATGACCGTTGGCTCCTAAAGTGCAGTTGACATGCTTTTCGTCCTCGGCGGTCCTGTCACTCTGCACGTCGTTCTTCTTGTTGGTTGGCACTGGTATCAGGTTTCGGTCCATCGGCACAGCTGAAAAGTCAGTGGGAGAAAGAATGTGTACAGTTCGGTAAACAACGCCTCAAACATATCTGAAAGCTATCAAACAGTCGCCTGGAGTCTTTAAAATATTTGCAGGGTTTCCGGTCCCAAACTGCACATTCGTTTATGAGGGACGCCGTAGTAGAGATATCTAGATCTGTTTTAGACACCTGAGGTTTTTAATGTGCACCCAACACACAATGAACGAAAATTTTTGCGCACTGCCCCCATCGGAATGTAGCGGCCGCGGCAGGGATTCGAACCCGCGTCTTCATTATCCCCGTACTCAGCCCCATAGTCAGTGAGTCACGGCGGCCAGTATAATTGCTCGAGGTCTATTATCGGCCTCTCCGAGAGCCAAATCTAGAATAACTGCGGCTTTTATTCAAGCTAGCAGAATTTACTCGACCGGTTACCTCTACACTGCAAGCTCGCAGCTACAGCTATTCATAACTATGCATTCTAATATTTGTTTTCCCGGTCCACATACAAGACATCGATGTTCTCATAAGTTCTCATTGCAAAGCACATAGGTACGAAAAACTTGTAAGGACTACATTCGCCATCTTTTGTGGCTGTGTCCTGGTACTAAAGATAATAGGCCCAATATGCTCAGGGAGGCAAACCTAAAGGCGAATGTACAAGATACTTCTGAGCAAAATCTGAGGCTCAAAAAACACACAACAAACATGCCTACACTTTAACAGAATACACATGCAACAACGACGCGTTAAAGTATTCATTCTTCCCGCTTACAGTAGCTGAATGGAACTGACTGAATGGACAGAATGGACCTCACAAGTAGAAGCTGAAGTGCGTAAATAGAAACATTTATCATCGCATGGATCATTGTCACAAATTTTGCATTGTGTTGCTTTCGACGTCCGATTTCTCTTTTTCGTTTTTTTTTTTTGTTGGTTGTCGTTATGTGGACACATGGTACACTCTGTTCCCAAAATAAATTTTCATTACTGTATTACTTCTAGTCCTAAGATGATTGTTGTAACTGCCATTTTCCTGCTAACTGCTTGCCTAGATTTTCTTTCAATTCGTTTCTTTTCGTTCTCAAAGTGAATATGCTTTAAGCGCATCGCTTCACACAACTTTAAAATTTCTTGACGCGCTAAGGGTTATCTTTCAGTTCTCTCCTATTGGATGTATAACTGGTTACTTACAGGTTCTGCACTGCTAGTATCACGTTAATTAGCTGTCATGTGAAAACGTGCATTCTTGTTCGTAGAGTCAGCTTCCTTCTATATTGCCATCCTTGGGCAATTGTTTTCTTTTTTTCTCCTTTTTTCAATTAACTGTTCTGCCTAGATGCGTGCTGATATACATGTATACTGTATCGCCCAACTGCCATGCTCTCAAATGATAGTGGCAGTATTGTAAATAAATAAATAAAATAACTTTGCCCGCCGGATAACGGACATCAAGCGAGCTAATTCACTGCCGCAGTACCTGCACCAAACAGGGCTGCATGCATTTACTCGATGTCCTTTGTTCATTTTGGCGCATACGTGTTCTGGCAAGTGCCCGAATAAAGATGATAGGCGACCCTAATCTTTGACTAAGGTGTCTTAGTGGCACTTGCACCTCGGCATTGGTGTTCTTTAGGCTAAAAGAACGAACCCCTTTCCCCTGGCACGATATGCGGGCAAGGACCGAGGGAGGCGAGGAGGAAGCGCAGCGCGCGCCACCTGACGGGGCGTAGCCTCCTAGCGGGCGGCGTAAGAAGCGCACCTTACGCGACCCCTCCAGTGCATACGTCAGAGCATGTAACGAGCGCGCGTGCGCAGCTGTTGCGAGCAAGCGAGCGACCAGATGGGCGCCGGGAGAGGAGAAGTGAGAGAGGGAGGAGTCACATCGCATCCACACTGATAGACAGATGTTCCGTCTATGTCAGGCAACTGTCTCCCATTAATCAGCTCGTTAAATACCATGCCATCTTCTTGTGTGTGACGTGATTCTTTTACGTCATTACGTCCGCTTTCTACTTTCGGGTTTCCACGAATTCGCCAAAGTCGGGCTTACGTGGCGGGTCTCTATAGTCTACAATCCTGTACTTTGGTGTGCAGTAATCAGTGAATTCTAATTAATTCTAATTATTCCAGACACTTCAGTAACTGAGCTTGTAATTAAAATTATGCTCTATCATACCTACAATGAAACCCGTGTACTTTGCATTGTAGTATTTTTTTATTTTTATTTTTCTGATTAATTTTGAAGTTCGTCCGCGGTCGTCTCAGGAGGTGAACCGGAAGTGCTGCGCAAGAAACAAGAATGTCACTCGAGGCTCGTGCCACTAAAAGAAAACAAAAAGAAAGTAACAGGTACGCGCCCACTGTTTGCTTTCTGGCAAATAAGTGTTAATTATATCCAACAGAGCGCCTCAGCGAAAGTTTTAGTCAGTTATTGGGAGCAGTGTGCTGGAAAAAAAAAGTTATGCCTTCAAAATATAGTATTCGAGCCAGATAATATAAGAAATTATGCAATGATCACTTGTTTATTTCTCTAGTAATAATAAAGAAAAAAAACATCCGGGAGTTCATTTCAAGTAATTTTTTCCGGTAATTCCAGAAACTTGAAAGTGCAAAATTAAAGCTAGCGAATGCTCAAAACGCGGGGACTCTGAAGTCTTCTTATCAACTATAATAAAGGAGAGGCTAGTGCCTGTACAGGGCGCTGCTACTCCTCTTGTCTGATATAATTATACGTAAGAGCACCGCAAATGCTACAAACGATAACACGCAAATTCTGATAATCCTATGAAATACAACTGTCACCGTGCAAGCTTAAAGTAGTGTCCCTCGTGAGTAGCACACTAAAACCACATCGCTTGCTAAGACTGCAACAAGAAACTTATGAGAGTTACACCAAAATGCCAACGCTCGCGTACATAGACATAAGTCATGAAGCGTGCCGCTTATGCAGACGTAACGGTACGAACAAACACTTCACACCTCGTATAAAACGAATCTCTCGCCATACCATCGTAAAGATATTCGTCTGCACACATACAGAGGAGCAATGACTCGGAAGGGATTTCTCGACGTGTGGGCATTCATAACATCCGCAGATACAGTGCTTTTAGCAAATTGAACGGTACAATAATTACTTTAAAATTTTGGGGGGAGAGTGCCTCTAGGAACCATTCTAATGCAATGCTGGCTACGCGGTGCTGCGGTCATCTGCTGGCTGGACACCCAACGTATTTAGTTAAAATGTTGCTATGCCTAACCTTTTTCGGGGATAACACTTTCCACGCAGTCTGAAACATAGTTTAACAATTCACGAATAAGCTATGCTGAAACGTCGCACATGGAACACAACGCGTTTTCTTCCCAATTCTTCACTCACCAAAATACGCCATTCACGCGTCATATAATACCGGACAGCGCACTGTACTGTTCCAGCACGCACTAACGGAAACAGAACGAGCGCACGACTTGCATACCTGGCAAAGGCTTTGCCGATGCGTACAGGCCTCCGGCAGGGCTGAAAGTGGAGGGCTGATAGCGCGCCTCCTCCACGTATCCTTCCTCGTCTTCGTCCAGTTTGTCCTTGGCCGAGTCACTGCCCCCGATATCCAAGTCCTTCAGTATCTCTTTTGGCACTGCATAAAGAACGCAAAAAGAAAGTTTGCACTGCATGTTGAGCAGAGAAAGGAGAAGCGAATGGAAAGAGGTCAACCAGACGCACGTCCAGTTAGCGACTCTACTCACGGAGGAGGAGGTTAAAGAATGGAAAGATAGAAAGGAGAGAAAACGGTGAAGGTGTCGCTCCACGCGGAGGTGCAGATCGAAACTGCAGTCGTTCACTGATGTCTGTCGACTTTGGGTACAGCAATAATGCAGGCATGGCAAGGCATTTCGGGCTTGTAGCGCATGGGGCCGCGATCCAAGTACCGTTGTCATTGCGAGAATGATCTTGAGAGCAAGTGTTCGAGGCGCTGGTCACCACAGTGGGGATAGATGCAGATGATATGTTCGACAGAATCCACGCACTCGCACAATTGTTGAAAGAAGGAGTGTCACACATCCCAATGTGGAATGAACAGGTCCAATTGTCACTTGCAAGCTCCCTGCCCCTCCCTAAAGCTGCAGCAACAAATGCCTCTCCCGCTGCGATGCAACATTATTGTGTCACTTGTGGTCGGGTCTGGCATTCGTTGCAAGTGAATCGTGCCCATACATTTACACGATATATATCTTGTGTAGATGATGATGATGATTTATTAAGGCGAATGCCTTAAAGGTCTTATCGGTCCGTAGACCTTGAGCGAAAACACGTCGGCGGCACGAAAGGTACAAAAAGGCTATGAACCTTCAACCATTTGTGGTAGTCGAATCCACGACCTTTGGTGTTAAGGCTACGACCGCTCTGCTTTTGGTGCGAGTCGAATCACGAACATTTGTGGGAGTCGAAGCCCCATGACTTTTGATGTTTATGATGGTGAAGTTAATTAGGATTAAGATAATTAAGTCACTCGAACCCGTGACCTTAATTAGGAGTAGAACTTATGACCATTGGTCGGAATGGAATCTTCAGCCTTTGGTGAGTGTCGAACCCTAGACTTTCGGTGACGATTAAGGCTAGGTTAATCATGACACGTGTAATTAAGATTGAGTTAAATAAGTACTCGAGCGCACGACCTTTGGTGGGAGTATAACCCTCGATCTTTGGAATTGAGACGAATGGCTAAGCGAGTACACTAGGCGAATTAAGGGGCATGACAAAGCGAAGTAGTCTAAGTGAATTAAGGGGATGTGTACGTCATGTGTCCGTTTTTAATGCATCGGCACCTCGGCTTTCGCCTTCAAGTTGTCTTAGGAATAACATAAGAGACCCTATGAATTTTGGCATACCCTTCGAAACGGGGCGGTGAAAATAGTCACGAAGTCTGCTTGAATTAATCAGGTATGTTATACATCCTTTTCATTCTGGCATTTTTGTATACATATCCTTAATTTTTTCTCTAGCTCAAAACTTATCTATCCCCCTTGTACCGCTACCTATGCCTGCAACTAATCCAGTCACATCAATCTCTTTCTTGCCTTGTAGAGCGTATCTCTCAGGCGCCTGCGGCGAGTATCTCTTATTCCTGCGGCGAGCGTCGGCGTCGGCGTAACCGAGCGAATGAGCACAGCGAAAGATGAAAGAGCGAACGCGGAGCGTAGCGGGGGCTGAAAGACTCAAGGAGTAAAGCGGAAGAGGAGGGTACAGCTGAAACATGAGGCGGAAAGCAGAGGAGGAGGGTACGGCGAAAGCGTGAGAAGAAAAGCGCAGTGCGGCGACAATGTCTACGAGATGGCGTCAGAGTAGCACGCGTCGTCTATGAGGTGTGTCTGCGGCGGCTGCTGTGAAACGCACCCGCGTGTCAGCCACGCGTTGCCTCTGGCGATCTACAGATTAGCGAGGCAGTCGCACCACACTTGGCTCCGTTTGAAACGTGCCGCACGAGACAGATTGTCCGCGCCCGCCAACATATTGCGAAATGAAAACATGTATACAACTGCGCTCAAATTTCGCATTAGGGAGTATCGTAATAGTCGGCGAATTTTCATTTCTACTAATACTCTAAATGTATCTTGCTTATCTCTACTCTGGCAGACTTATGCTTCCGTCCACTTTAAATCCAAGCGCTCCTGTTCACATATAACTTTAGAGTAGCTTTCGGCGCAGCCTAACGTTCGGCTAAAGCTCGGTTATTGCTTCTACAGTCTCAACTTCCTCGGAAAACAACGTAAAATAATGACGGTACGTAGCTGGTCGTTTTTTTCTTTTCTTTTCTTTTTATTTTACGAGGCTATTTTTTTTTACTCTGTTAGGCCCGTCGAAGGAGGTACGCCACCAATGTGATTTGATTTATTTCTGCGAAATGGCGCCACAACATTCAGCATTGACAGGCCCGGTCCTCTTTTTTCCCGTTTCTTTTCGCTTTCTTTTTCTTTTTTCTTTGGATTTCGGGAATGCCACGACCTATCGCATTATATGGCATAGAGTGTGCCGTAAAAAATTCAAGCGTGAACAAATTAGTCAAATTTATGCGATTCCGTAAACTGGCCACAAAGGAATTCGAAATGACCGCCTACAGATCAGAGCTCGCTTTTAAGCTATCGATCTTTGATCTGGTAACCGCAAAAGTGTTTAAAGCCTTTACCCTCAGGACGACCCTATATTCTGAAAAATCTAGCTTAGAAATTTCGAAATAGAAAAAACTAGCTTCGAAACAGTTTCGAAGAGGTTCACCGCTAGCCGTTCAGAGAAAGGTGAAATGAGAAAATCGGGGAGGCTAACCACAACTGAAATACAGTTTGCAACCCTACGCAGGGAATCTGGGGAGGGAAATGTGGAAAGAAGAGAATAATGAGATACAGAACACATACAACAGTACAGCCCCGGTCGGGATCATCGCATACTAAAGCAAAGCACATGATCACGTGCGAAATTCACGAGGCAACGCGCATATTGAATTCGGGAAGGATTTACCCGTCTCCCTACGCGTAGCGTAGCAAACTGGACAAAGTCTGCTTAACCTGCCTGCCTTTCTTTTCTCTCTCTCTCTCTCTCTCAGGAAGGGCTGAGCAAGGTGCCGCATAGTGTTTGGGGAGTTGTGGAGCCCGGTAGTATTACCCTACTGTTTAAAAGCATCTTATACGTTTTTACGTGGGATACGGGTTCTATAGTTCAGAGTTAACGCCTCAGCTTTAGTTGGTTTACACGCAGTAGATGATGCAAATTGCCGAGAAGCGGTGTGTGTATGCGTGCGTGCCTGTAAGCACACCTGTGTTTTAAAATATGTAAAAGCACGTTGGATGTCTTAAACACACGCACATGCACTTTTACTGCGCATTTCGTTTACATTGTTATTACGTATCAATATTTCATACATTGCAATGACTGCCACGGAACTTCATTCGCTGCGTCCGCGTCCAACTATTTTTCTTTATTTTGTCAGATCCACTTTGTCGTAGCGCCATTCTTTACATTTATGTTGGGACAAAGTATAGTCATGTACCATAAAATAAATCCTCACATCCCACCCTCTTTCTTTTTGATAAAGCATGGTGAGAACGTCATAGAGGAACGAATTTAGAAAACGGCCTTTTTCGAAATTCAGCAAATTCGCCGCGCAAGCCTCGCTCCGTCAGCGCGATAGCGTTGCCATCTATTGAGCTTCCGTGCAGACCAACCCTGCCGCGACGACAGTGCCGCCACCTGGGCGTTCTGTCGACAACTATGGGATTGCGGCGGCCTGTTTGAAATCCGCGGCACAGCTGCCTTCACTGCCGCTGGAGACAGTTATTCGCACATTTCACTGTATATGCATAAAGTAGTCAACGGCATTCACCAACCTAGCATGACGTCGCGTCTTCGGCTCCCGGCAGTTGCGGCCGGAGTTCTTACAGGAGAGAAATACATGAACGCTCCTTATTCCGTAGCGCTCTCACTTGGCCTCTTTCGAAAGCCGAACTGTCAACGGTATCGTGGCTCGTTATTGCGGCAAAAAAGTTATTTGCTTCATGTTCCAGAACAGCCCGCCCTCCTATGCTCCGTCCAGTCAGGTGTCACCTGGCAACGGGGACGTGCCCCTTCTGCATATATGTAGATTATTTTCCCCCTTTGGCTTATGCAGTACGTTACTTTATTTTTTTCCTATGCTTTACCACAAGGCCTGGTACAGAGGGTTCGAAACAAGGGAAGAGGACCGGCTCGATGCATAGCGCGCAAGGGGCAGGGAGCAGTTATGCACAATTTAGCGGTCGCAGACGAATGAATAATAACACTTTGTCACTGCCGATTTATTTTATCGTAACAAATCTATTTGTAGCTAACACGAAAGTTCGTGCTCACGGGTGGAGCATATGCCGATCGAGGTCTTCTAGACCATGCTGTAAGGAAGCTCTCCTCATTATTGCGTCTTAGTTCTGTGCGAAAAAGCTATTATGACGAAAGACGACTGTACTACAGGGTACACTGAGAACGCTCCTCAAATGTGTTTCGCAGTTATGAATCCACTCATATTTTGAAGAGGTTGAGAAGGGCGTATCGTTCACGTAGAAAAGGACATGGCGTTCAGATATATACCATATAACAATTGAGTTCTTCTTGATGAAATCCTGGCTCAATCTCAAATAGAATATCAGACACCCGCAGGGCTGCCAGCCGTTCCGTATTTAGCGGCACAGTCCCGACATTTGAGTAAATTTTCCGAGTCTTCCTTTTATTACACTAAGTAACAATAAATAAACCAGATTTACTTTTCATACTTCCTTACAACTTGCCTGCTCGTTCTTTTTTGTCTTGTGCTATATTGTGATCAACATGAAGGCCCATTTCAAAAGATCGGGATGGATTTGTCGGGACCATTTCCGACGTCAACATCAGGAAATAAGTGGATCGTCGCGGCGACGGACTATCTCACCCGCTTCACTGAAACTAAAGCTCTACCGAAAGGCAGCGGCGCCGCCGACGACCTGAGTAATCCATGTTGTGCGCCTTATGCCATTCTACCAGCGCTAACAGACTTCGGGACTTCGCCTAGCTAAGCTTTTTACTTCCTTTGGACTTTGTTTCTTTGTTGTTTCGTTACTATTTCTTGTAAGTGTGCATTAGCTTTTCGCTCTCCTTCTATGTTTCCAGCATCGGAACGATGCTTTGTTTTTAAGAGGGGGGGGGGGGGGGGGTATTGACACGTGCACTTGTTTATCAAATGATCGCGTTTCCTCGTCTAACAAATGTTATCGCTCAGCGCAGGACGCACCTGCATGTATCGGAAGTTTCTGGAATGTTATCTATGGTTCTACTTGCTGTCTGTTGTTGTCGAACTCTGTGTAATCTGATTGCACGTGCGCACGAAGCGAATTGGGTAGAACTTTCTGAAAAAAACGCGGGCACCAGCGATTACTCTGCAATGTTCGATGGCTCATGTATAAAAGCTGACGCGCTTGACCCGCTGATCAGATTTCGACGACCCCCGATCGTGTTCGCCGCTATCGTCTTTCTTTTTGTAAAGCCTGCTTTTGAGGGCACAAGTTCGCCCAATAAAACGCTAGTTTCACCATTCGCAGTTTTTTCTGTTTTCTTCACAATCACTGCCACGTGACATCGCTCTTTTTTGTCTTGCGCTATATTGTGATAAACATGAAGCTGGTTTTGTATTTTTGTCGTGGTGCTAGTTCTGTTGTGGACTCTAACCGTTCTGAGTGTTCCTTTATCTGTACTGGTAGCCGCTTCAGACAGGCAACTACTGCCCATTTTTTGTTATATATAGCGACATGGTAGGACTAAAAAACCTTTTAGCCCTCCTGTGGCCTATCGTTCTTTTGACTGCTTTCATTTCCACTGATTATCATTTCTACATTTGAATTTAATAAATAAAAAGGTACTTTATGTTATGGTTTAGTTGGTGTAATTGGTTATCGGCCTCATACTGCCACGTTGTAGTGATCGTGAAGAATACGCTACAGTAAAAGCTCTGAATCACGAAATTCCTCATTGGGAGAAGCTGTGCCCCCCCCCCTCAAAAAAAAAAAAAGAACAAGTGACACTCAATGCGCAAGGTGGCAATTGTCGACTGATCTGTGGGTCAGATAATACATTGCTTCTCAAACCTTTAACTGACGTTGTGTGTGCTGTGCTATGTGCTCTCTTTCTCTCCTCCCCATCTCTCATTGCCCCCCCCCGTTCCCGCTCCCATGTGCAGGGTAGCAAACCGGTTGAGCTAAACTGGTTAAACTCCCTGCCTTTCCTTCTCCACTTTTTCCTTCCTTCCTTTCAGTGTGATCGCTGACTCTGGCTTGCGTTCTAGAATGTACACCGCTATTCGCGTCGCGCACACATTACGATTATAACTAGGCTGGGCGAAAACATCGACAACAAATAGAACAAGCGATAACATCAATGAAACTTACATTACAGAAAGGCGCTTCTTGCGCTGAGCGATAACTTTCAACATTGCTCAGCCGGTGAAATGTGGCCACCGGATAAATATGAACAAGCACACGCATCAATATTGCTGTCACTAAGGGATATCGGTGGTCCTCGCGGCCCCATGCTTTAACGCGGTAGCGTTAAGGGCCTCGTGTCGCAGAAAATCCGGTGCCGGCGACTCGCGTCCCGCACCCAACGTCCACCGTCGTTTCGGTAAACATCGTGTCGAAGCACGCATACGCAACCACTCTTATCATCAAAGTTGCTCTACCTTTTCTTTCATTCTTTACAAAGTTATTCCTCGGAATTTTGAGAATGACAGCCCACAAAACAAATGCCATGCAAACAAATAACCTACAGCACATACCTCTATGTTAGATCTCAGACTGAAATATTAGAAGTGTGAAACAGTAACAGGAGATAGGCCCACATAAGAGGCCGCGTTTCTACCAGAAAGCTCGCCTCCGTGCGCAGCGTTCGCCGCCAGTGTTTCCTGGTAAATATTAGGGTTACATAAGCTGCAGTTGCCGGAAAGCATGAACAGCAGTCAGGGATCTTGAACGTTATCGCGTTCCACTATTAAAGGCGAAGCTTAAGCGTGCTCCAATTTTTCTTTTTCATGTAGTGTCTCTATTCAATGTGTACCCTCGATCGTGTACATTACGCTGATACTGGCTTAGATAGAAAAAGAGAGATAAGATAATGCTGAGAAAGGCAGGGAGGTTAACCAGAGGTAGTTCCGGTTGGCTAACATGCGCAGGGGGAAGGGTTAAGGGGGATAAAAAGAGAAACAGAGTGGAAGGGGGAGATAGAAAGAAAGATACAAGCACGAACAAAGCGCGTACACTACAGAGCGGTAGGGGGCGGCATTCTTAGAGTCTGCCGTGAGGCCCCGTAGACCGCAGGAACCTTAATAACGCGAGTAAGGCCTTCAACGCGGATGTTCTTTCGGAGCATTGGCCTAAAGCTTTTAGTTCTGATAGTGGACGATTGTCCAACTGGTCCAGTACTCTGCACATCACTTGTCTCTGAGCACTATATCGCGGGCAGACACAGATAATATGTGCGAGCGTCTCGTCGATGTTGGGAGGAAGGCGACGAAGTGTGTTGTGTGAACGCTGCTTTTCTGTCTCTGATAATTTCAAGCTACTTTGTGGGAGACGCCGCGCCCTTCACTACGGCGATGGACGATGGACCTGGAGGGGTGCCGGGTCCTTCCACGTCAACTGCGGCCCCTCCGAGAAAGCGGTCTAGTCGCCCGAGTGACACCGACAGCGAGGAAACTGATCTATTTAACGACGAGTGATGAAACCTCGGATGACAGTGACTTCGTGCCCATAGCAAAGCGCAAAGCAAAGAGAAGACTCGTCAGGACATCTCCTTCCACAAGTAAGACAACTGTGGTCCCGAGGCGAAAGTCATCGGACCACACAATTTTATTCGTGCCTGTGGCTGCTAGCGACAATCTCAACCGGCTCAACCGCCAAGCTACATCTGTATCGCTCGAGGCGCTTGTTCCGGGTCAGATCAAAGATATAAGGATCAACGCCCGAATGAACATTCTCGCTATATATGTCACAAACCGCAGCGCACTAGACGTTCTGAGTAACGTTAAGGTGCTGGATAGCGTCAACGTACGCTGCTACAAACAAGACGATCGTGACTCTACGGCCGGTGTGGTGTATGACGTCGACAATTCCATTACCGATGCTAACCTGCATATACTCATTAAGCCAGCGACAGAGGGAATTGCCATATTGCAAGCCCGTCGCCTGGGGAATTCGCACTGTGTGAAGCTAACATTTAAAGGAGACAGCCTACCGTCACATGTCAAGGTCGGGCACTTCCGACACGTAGTACGGCCTTTTGTTCCAAGGCCGCTTCAGGGCCGGAAGTGTCAAAAGATAGGGCACGTTAGTGCTGTTTGCACAAATGGTGTCGTGTGCTCAGGATGCTCTGGGTCGCACAGCTCCGATGCAAGTCGTGCAGAAAACCAAAAGTGCGCCAATTGTCAAGGCTCTCACGATGCATCTTCAAAGAATTGCCGACGTGTGAAAAATGAGCTTAAAGTCTTGAGGCAAATGGTCAGATATGGTTCGTACCACAGGGAGGCTGCCGCTAAAGTGCGACGTCGGCGTTCACATCGCCCGAGATCTAGGAAACCCACTGCTATTGCTAAGAATGCACCGCGTCCACTGACAGTTCACAATCTTCCACAGAAAACTAGCAATACTAGCAACGAGGTTCCTAAGCAGAAAGTCTCGAATAACATTGCCTCATGCGAGGAGTGGCCGCCATTGCCATAGCTAGACGAAACAGCGGAGCAGCAAGATGTAGCATGCTCGCCGAATTATGCTTCACCTTCTCGCAGCAGCCAAGACGACGACAAACAAGTCGTCACCATGATACGGGCCCTTATGAACACGCTACGAGTACTACTGACTGCCATACACACTCCGGCGGCTCGAGGTGCACTTGAAATACTGAATGCTCTTAATCTCGCACTGTCCGGTCTTGAGAAGCACCATGGCTGCTCCTCAGCACTCCTTCCTTAAAGAAGTCAAGGAAGCGTTCCTCTTCTAGTGGAATGCCAGAGGCCTTACATCCCACATTTCGGACTTTCGTCCGTTTGTTTTCAAGCACAAATTTCCAATCATTGTCATTTGTGAGCCAAACATTGAGAGCGCCTTTCGCCTATCAGGATATGAAGCTTTCATGTCTGCCACCTATATCGACCGCAGCAACGTCATCGTCTACGTCAGATGCGATTTCACTTATCTTTTACACCCAGTGGCAACTGATGACGACAATCAGTACGTATGTTTGACTATAAAATGCAAGAACGTTTCACTCACGCTGGTAGGTGCCTACATTTCACCTTCGAGTCGATTTGACAACGCAAGGCTAAGTACAATTTTAACAGCGACACCTGGACCATGGATTCTTACCGGCGATTTCAATGCGCATCACCCGTTATGGCGAAGCTTGAAGATGGACTGTCGCGGAAGACATGTACTATCCTTCGCGTCGGACCATGAACTCTGCTGCCTAAATGATGGCAGTCCCACTTTTCCGCGGGGATTGACATACAGTAGCTGCCTGGACTTAACTTTTGTTTCAAGACGCCTCAGTGCCAGTGTAAAATGGCTTCCGGACAACGAAACACATGGTAGTAACCACATTCCAACGTACGTTAAAATCGATGGCATACGCACGTCACACTCTACCGCAGTTCTTCAACGCATCGACTGGCCTAAATACACGTTGCTCATGGAGAAGAATTGCCAAAAGATCCAACAATGTCCACCTAACAGCATCGAGGAGCTCATTAACGACGCTGCTCGAGAAGCCACACGAGATTTAGGCCTATTCCTAAATTTTCTAAATTCGAAGCAGAATTGGAGCGGCTTCGAGCAATTCGCCGTCGTGCGGAATGAAGGTACAGGCGCACCAAGTCCATCTACGACCTAAGGGAGGCGAGACGCAT
Source organism: Dermacentor variabilis (assembly GCF_050947875.1). Lineage (NCBI taxonomy): Eukaryota > Metazoa > Arthropoda > Arachnida > Ixodida > Ixodidae > Dermacentor > Dermacentor variabilis. The sequence continues at coordinate 134,630,710 of NC_134573.1, forward strand.
ACAGAAGAAGATCCAACGTCGGATCAACTCCCTGCAGTCTCTAAGATGGAAGACTTTTTGTGATTCCTTTGATCCACATAAACCCCTATGACATATATGGAGAACGGTGCGCGGTCTTCAAACATCACCACAACAACGCCACCCCTTCAAATGTCTGGCTCTCAGTCAAGGTCACCGAGAGATCGACGTAGCGGAGGGTTTCTGTTTAAGGGTAGCGGGTCTACCATCCTCGTTTCCCGTACATGACCCCCTTGCCGTTCCGATTTCGCAGGATTCTCGTATGGACAATCTGTTTTCCATCGAAGAGTTACAAGCGGCGTTGGCAGTGTGTAGACGTTCCTCATCGCCTGTGCCTGACGGTGTGCCTTACGCAGCTCTTGGCAACCTCGGTCAAACAGCCCGGCATGCTCTTCTAGAGGTGTACAACAATTCATGGCGGGAAGGAGTGGTTCCAGCTGCATGGAAGTCCAGCCGCCTTGTGCCTCTGCTCAAACCAGGTAAATCACCCCTAGATGTGGCGTCTTACCGCCCCATTGCTCTGGCCAGTTGTCTAGGAAAAGTGATGGAGAGGATGGTGCTGACACGTCTAGAGTGGTATCTAGAACACCACAAGATATACCCTGACGCTATGGCAGGCTTCCGACGCGGACGCTCTTCAGTATACAACGTCATAGATCTTGTCTCGTCTGTTCAACACGAAAAAGCCTAAGGAGACTGTCAGCGGCGATGTTCCTGGACGTTAAAGGCGCTTATGACAACGTAACACATCGAGCCATCCTGGACGCCTTGGGCGATGTCGGCCAAGGGGCACTTGTGTTTCGATGGATATTCAGCTACTTGACAGACAGGTCATTCTTTGTGCAAACAGAGGATGGTGCATCATCACAACACAACACCTACCGCGAAGTACCACAAGGCGGAGTCTTGAGCCCCACTCTATTTAACCTCGTGATCATCGACCTGGTTCACAACCTTCCACAATCCGTCCATGTGTCGATCTATGCAGACGATATATGCATTTGGTCATCAGAAGTGACGCGTCCACAGGTGCGCGCCAGACTGCAAAAAGCTTCCACACTAACACCCAGCTATCTTCGAGCACGAGGTTTGGAGGTGTCCTCCCAGAAGTGCTCTATGGTCGCTTTCACGCGCAAAGCAATGAGACAATACGTTGTTAGAATTAATGGACAGTCTATTGCCTACAAGAAGACGCACCGTTTTCTAGGAGTAATAATAGATAGAGACCTCTCCTGGAGTCCTCACGTCTCTTACCTAAAAAGGAAACTAGTGATGATAACAGACGTGCTTACATTTCTTGGAGGAAAGTCATGGGGTGCGTCTATGAGTGCAATGCTCCAACTCTATAACGCACTGTTCTTGGGTCACCTACGCTACAGCTTACCTGTACTAGGTGGGACCGGTAAGACCAACCTCCGAGCCTTCCAATCTGTACAAGCTCAAGCTCTGCGAATTTGTCTTGGCCTTCCCAGGTGTGCATCGACGGTAGCAACAATAGCCATCGCGCATGACCACCCTATCAATAGGCATATTCAAGTCGACTCCTTAAGGGTGCACATCAGGCACTTCGCCCGACTTCCGTCGCAACATCTCGCCGCCCTTCCTGCCGCTCGACCTCGTTCAGCGTTTAGCAGAATTATTGCCGCCAACCACGGAAGTTTACCGTCAAACTTCACACCTGCAGCACGAGTATCTCTACCGCTGTGGTGCCTGCACCCACTTCAGGCCCTTCTTGTTATTCCCGGCATCAAAAAGAAAACGGAGATGTCATCTATCGCCCTCAAACAAACCATCCTTTCATTCTTACATGAAAAACGCAACGAACGCACTCACGTTTACATGGACGGTTCTGTCTCCTCTAAAAGTTCAGCTGGAGCAGTGGTACTTCCCGCTCAATCTGTCACTATCAAATTCAAGACGTCTCACGTTACATCATCGACGGCTGCACAACTCGCAGCTATCCGTGCTGCTCTGGAGTTTATAGGTCCCAAATCACCACATTCATGGTCCATCTTTTGTGATTCAAGGGCAGCTCTCGAGTGTCTGCTGTCCCCTTTCAACCACTGACCAAATGTACAATTAGTCGCAGACATCCGACTACTCCACCATTACGCAATAGACAAGGGACACAACATCATCTACCAGTGGATACCGGGTCACTGCGGAATTTCGGGAAATGACAGTGCGGATGACGCTGACCGGTCGGCCTATGATGGTGCCCAGATTGTAACCATACCGCTTTCAAGAACAGATGCAGCCACAAGTCTTCGCTCCCTCGCACGCGAGCTTACGTTAACTCTGTGGAACACCAGTGAATTCATGAACACACGTCTTCACAGATAGGACCCAAGTTTGCAACTCCGTCTTCCACCAGGGTTGCCACAAGCGGAAGCAACACTTCTGTACCGCCTATGGCTCGGCGTGGCATTCACGAACTCCTATTCCTTCCGCATTGGAATGGCCGACAGCCCTGCTTGCGACACCTGCGGCTGCGAAGAGACGATCGCGCACCTCCTCTGTGACTGTCCACGTTACAATGTGCAAAGAAAAGTGCTCGTGACCGTGCTAAATAAACTGGACAATCGCCCCTTCACAGAAGAGAAAGTTTTAGGACACTGGTCCAGACGGGTTTCGGCACTCAAGGCCTTAAGGGTTTTGCTCAAGTTCTTAAGGACATGTGAATTGTGCGAACGCCTTCGACTAATGTTGCGCGCAACATCGCGTTACTGTGTGCATTTTTCTTGTGTTTTTTTGTTCTCTTCCTTCTCCTTTTATTCCCTTTACCCCTTTCCCCAACACAGGGTAGCCAGCCGGTATTTACACTGGCTAACCTCCCTGTCTTTCCTTCCCTTTTGTCACTCTCTCTCGTCGATGTTGCATGTGTCGCACGTGGGGCGGGCTTAAGTACCTGTTGAACGACATCAACAATTTTAAGCCCAAAATACATGTTATGTAGTTGTATGTCACCTTCTTAGAATGTTACGCTAAATGTCACACGCAAAGGAAGTAATTTGGTGCAACTATTTAACCACGATCAGACTATGCTCAGACGTTGAAGAAATATGTTGAAGAATGTTTATGAACCCTCGCAGGTCTACTATGGTGGTCGCATGGAAACATGTTTGTTACACTGCGAACGCAAAACCATGCTATAACAATTTGATTTCCATATGTTGACAACCGAGCCGCAGCTCTCGTGGTTCTGTGTTATACTTCCCCTTGTTAATGTTTCCGACACATGAGAAAGGATGTATGTTTGGCTGGGTATCGAATGAACCGCTTTTGGTGAGGTTCGCTAACTTAAAAGAAAAATTAAAGTCCACGGACAAGCCTTGTTCAAAAGTCAGTTCTTGAAGCGAATTGTTGAGCTAGTTGGCCATATCATTTACGCGACAGCGTTAAGGGCCCCGTGTCGCAGAGCATCCGGTGTCGGCGGGCGGCGTCGGACGTCCCGTGAGCGAAAATTGTCGTACATACTCTATACGACACTAAAATTCTTTTATAACTAAAGTTGCTCATACCTTGTTTTACATTCTTTATAAACTTACGACTTGGAATATTGAGAATGACAGCCCACAAACAAATGCCATGAAATAAAGCAACGACAGCGCGTGCTTATTATGTTAAATCTTCTCAGGCAGAAATACTATAAGTGCGAAACAATAAATAGAAGATCGGCACACTTAAGAGGCCGCGTTTCTACCAGAGACCTCGCCTTCGTGCGTTGCGTTCGCCGCCAGCGTTTCCCGGTAAGCATTAAGGTTACATAAGCTGCAGTTGCCGGGAAGCGTGAGAAGCAGTCAGGGATCCCTGAATGCTGTCGCGTCCAACTCTTAAAGGTGAAGCTTAAGCGCCCTCCAATTTTTTTTTACAAGAAATGTAGCCGAGGCTGAATAACACATTTTTCGAATACAAGAGGAATACGAATAGTGAGTTTCGAATATTCAAAGGCCGACGCATGCATATAATTAGCACAAGAATATTTCTTCCGGTATAGATAAGTACCACACCTGCACCAACTAGCGCAAAAAAGACAGCTAACTGTATCAGGTGCTAATGATGAGCGTAAAACATAAACTCACTAATTTTTCATTAACAACATTGCACAAATATTTTCTCAATCAGTTTTAGAGCCTGGTTACAAACATCTTTTTTTCAAGAATGAATGACTGTTCTGTGACAAGCTTTCTAAAGATACCCAATAAATGGTTACTGAAAGAAGATCAGTATTCGCGAAAAAAAGAATGGAAAGGAAAGCTGTTGAATTATTTGTGTGCCGTGGACACGTGTAGAAGGGCCCGTTGTGAGGGAAGAATGACTCACTATACCGTAAAAAAAAAAACTAAACTATGACGTCACTAAGTAGCCAGAAACTCAAAATGATGGATTACAAGCAAAAAGGCACAGGTTGTCACTTGTAGGCTTCCATCGCAAAACCTAAAACAAAGCTTACTTTACCCATTTTTTTCTTTCTACATTGCTTTAGAAACGTGCGCAGTTGTATCGCGTCTGACATTTTGCGATACTTTGGTTAGCAAACAGAGAACAGCAGCCATACTTCAACAGTAAGTTGTTGCGAAATATTCGATAATTTTTGATATTCGAAAATACCGAATAGTCCTTCTTCGAACACGAATACAAATAATTAATGCGAAATGTGCTATTTGTATTCGAAACTTTTTATATTCGCTCCTCACCTTTACAGATTGCTGAAAAGTTGAAAAGGAATGAAATATCGAGATTGCAACTTTATCGTTGTTTCAATCGATTCAAGACAAGGGCGGCAAAAACAAAGGTTGATGTCAACTAGTGCTTCGCAGGGTTATGTTTGATCCGTCATGTATGCCACTGCTATGGCATGTAACATTATTGGATCATGGAGGAAGCGATCATGGAGTAAAGCTCCTGCTTCGCCTGGGTGCGATGGAGCACTTCCATTCATAACGACAGCTGCCAAGTTTCGCTGCAAATATAAAGAAAAGAAGTTATTGAGGGAACGATTGGAGCCAATGCAATAAGACTTTGAAGTGACGTTGGGCACAGTCGCCACGAACTGAACAAAACTCAACTTTCGTGCTCGCAGGCAGTACAACGCAGCTAGACAGGCTCGATGTAATAATGAAAGGGTATTAGCAATACCACAAAGAAGAACCTACGCCTATTGTTACTCTTTCTTTTTTTTTATTTTTCCAGGCAGCAATATTAGAATGGAACACACTCCCATGGTGATTAGGCGTAAATGACGTCACGAAAAGAAGTTTTATCAGCCTTGTCTTCTGTGTTATAGCAGAGGAATATTGCAGTGGTTGCAGCGCAAAAACAAAAAGAATAAAAGAAAAAAAGAAAAGCATGGACTGAAGAAACACACATTAAAACAGGACCAGCGCTGATTTCCAAGTGAATGTTTATTCATTTAAAGCCCCGTTCATATACGTGCGCACCATAGATGACATGATTACAAAAAACCTGCCATAAATTCCTTCCCCCTTTCCCTCAGTGATAGTGATATCATGCTGTCATATGCGTTTCCTTCTAACTTAATGAAACATGCTTACATAATTTCGCGGTCGAGCTTATCTCGTGCTGATTTTCAAAAAGAGGGTTTGCCAAAGCATGGAGCGAATTTGCACTGCTTACAATGAAAGCCGCGATGCCCTCCTCCTCATTGATTGTTCACAGCGAGCTCCCACTCTGGCTCACGCTTACTTAAGCACGTTCCCGTTTGGCATATATTCCTCTTTCCACAACTCAGTGGAATCGTATAATCTACTTCCCTTGAGCATTTACTGTATTGGATCACGTGCGTTTTTTCCACAATATTTATGCACAATTTCTTTTTCGTCGTCGAACGAACCCCTGATAATTTGCACGGTGTAGAAATAAGTATTAATTAGTTGAGTTTCGGGAAACTGTTACAGTTCTCTTAGCTGGGTGTTCTTGAAGCTGTATTGAATAATGAACATTGCAACCTTTCAGAGACGTAGCACGTATCAAGACGGATCTTGTTAAGAATAAAGCATGTCTGCAGATGAAAAAAAAAAAAAGACATCCTGCAGAGATCTAAAATTTATGGCATTGTTTGGGCAGCCGAGTAAATTGCCAACTTTAGGCTTATTTCGGTTAAAAAGTATTTTAAACCAAGCTTGTTGCTACATGCTACGTGACATCTTGAGAACTGCACGAAAAACGAAATTAGACTAGACAAGCATGAGCGCGTGCAGTGCAAAATACTCACGAAGTACAAACATCGAAGAAGGCGAGCGATTTTCGAGAGATATGTGATTCAAACAAGGAGCACCGCGTGCATTAGCGTGCCTTCGATTAATGGTCTTAGCAAGTAGCTGGACTACTTTTCACGGATCAATAGCTTGAACACCTACCTACAGTGCGCTCCAGCTTCGTTTCACCTTGTAAAGTTGTTTTGTACTGTTAGATCTTTGGCATCGCGCTGCGCTCCTGTAAGTCTAGTCCACATACTCTCGCTCTTCACGCAGTTCTCAAGAAGTCTTCCAAATGTCTTTGTCTATCGGAGCTATGGGGACCACTTACCGCAAGTGTAAACAACCTTCAGGAAGAGGCGGGAGTCCTTGTGGCAGCTGGGATTCCCGAAGGTGCCCATGTCCGCTGCCACGGTGCATTTGCGTCGTCCGTGGCACGTCGTCAGCACCGTTTCGGTCGCGTAGCTGACCTGACAGTCTGCAAGCAGGCGTCACGATGAGAACTTTGATTAGCACAGCGAAATACCGTTGACTGAACAAGGCTGCATACGGCTACGAAGTAAACTTTTGCGACAGCACGCGAGGTGAGAGGCAAGATCGCGCAACCAAAAGTTGGCATCAACTGCAATAAAATAACTAAAAGTAGGGCCGGTTCCGTCGTGATTCACATATATTCGAAATTTTTAAGCGCTAGAAGGGCATGGACGACAGAGAAACAATCGTAAAGAGCACTGAACATGTCGGCAGCGCGGTCCGTATGTAATTCTGTCTCCCTTGTCCTTTTCGCGCTATAAAATTTTGAAGACCAAACAGAATTCGAGAGGATGCTACAAAATAAGCCTGAGGAACAAACTTCAGGAAGAAAGGAAAGGAAAGAAAAGAAAAGCCCAGTCCATAGACTTAACCAGGCTCCACTGTTCTTCCCAGTCGCAGTTCCTAGCAGATGGCATGCGGGCCTCCTGCACTTTTCGCGCGCCTCCTGCACGCGCCTCCTGCACTTTTCGTTTCAGGTGAACTTTTTTTTTTTACGGAAAGAAAATAAGATTTGGTCTCCCTACAATGGTTACGCCTGCTGATTTTCACGTCATAGTAAAATAATGAAAAAGAAATATTGTAATATAGGTAGAAACATCACAGGTTTACAGGAAAATTGAGAGCGGAGTTAGCGAAAGTGAGTGAAAAAATTTAGTCCACATGTACTAGTTCTGAACGCACTGAAATAGAGAGAAATAAGAGGTGAGGACAGGTTGCATCCTCTGCTGAGTTTGGAAGTCGTACACGAGGCCGCAGTATGGTTCGTTTGTTACATCATCTTTCCCGCGCATACAGTCGAATGCGAAAGAGCGCTACCTACCGGATAGCTTCACGTCTTGCCTTTGAGGACATTCGGGCACGCCTTTCTCGGTGCCACCGAAGTTTGCCGAATAGATGACGATGCGGAGGTTCTTGTGGCAACGCAGGTTGAGTACGTCATTCTCGCAGACTATCCGGTTAGAAAACGTGGCTGCAACAAAAAAAAAGTGTCGTCGTTAAGAGCTCAAACGGCGCACTGGAAGACCGTTTTGTGCGCCACCTTTTATTTAGTTATATTTATTTATTCACGTACTTACAGCGCCCTTTAGGGGCATTGTTGTAGTGGGGTTTACTACGCAAAAAATCATAAAATACATTCTGCAGTAACAGTTAACAATTTAACAGCATACGATAGATGGTGCAAAATACATTGGCAGGACATTTTCCATTGACATGAATACCCGGGTGAAAAAAAGCGGCACTAGCTCTCTACAATTTTCTCAAGACATGCTCTTTTAAAAATGAAGGAGTGTGAGTGAGTGAGTGAAAAACTTTATCAGCTCTAGATTCACTGGTCTTCTGCGGTCTTCAGATGGAATCGTCCATCTTCTAGCACAACGGTCGGTTGCCCTTAGTCCAGGGCTCCGCTGGATGCTGCTGCCGGTTGTGCTCGCCGAATCAGACCTTCTTGGTCGACCTGGCGATCGCTGGAGAGCACTCCCTCCCATTGCTCCGCACTCGGGTTTGGTATAACGGGTACCACGTCTATCTTCTGGCATGCCCACGTTATATGATACAGCGTGGGTGTTTCGTGGCACCAGGGGCATTTGTCATTGTATTGTGAAGGAAACACTCCGTGTGAGGCGGTAACAATCCGTGCCTGGAGGTTGTTCCACTCATCTATTGTTTTAGGAAAAAATGTATTTCCAAACGCGTTTGTTCGACGCATATACTCGCGTACTTTCAAAAGGCAGGTCCGTCCGTCCCTTTTGCGCTGTGCAGGTTTAATGACCTGTTAGTCCAACTGACAACATCCAGCAACCTTATCGTATTATAACCTGAAGTAAATCACTCGTATTGCGTGTAGCGTGTCTCAACCAAACGCCCAATCTCGGTTCTAGTTAATGCAAAGTAGGAACGATGGCACCACTAGTCACACAGATTCGCAACGTCTGTAAGCACAAATGTGACAGCGAATGAGCACAAGCCAAAAAAAAAAAGACAATCCAACGTGCATGTTGGAATACATGCGAAACGAAGCTTTCGAGAAGCGTTTAATCAATCGCTATAGAACTAACCACGCGCAAATTTCTGTTGTTCATCTTCATCCTCTGCAACGTGTAATCTGAAGCAATTATCGCTTACGTTTGATACACCTCTAAGGTCACAACTTTAACCCCCATACATAACATGTTTATATTTATGCACTACACCGCTCACAAGCTATTCCGAAATGCAAACAGCAAATCAGGCGGGATGCATTGCGTGAGGCGTGTAGTCAGCCATGTCACGAGGACGAAGAACACGAATGACGCTTGTCAAGGAACAAAGAGATGATGAGACTACAATGACTGTTCTGTGTACGCACAGAAAATACAATATTAGAAATACATTTAAGAATTTCATTGTGTCGAAGTGGCGCATACCCATTCTACAGAATTGGCCAGGAATGGGAATACACAGAGTGGCACGTTCCCTGTGGTCCATAAACGATGGCCGAATCAAATAAATTCAAACAAAATAAATCAAGGTTACCTATAGGCTAACACTATATGCACAGATTTAATGTCGCGATGTATTATTCTTTGATTCGGACCACTCTTGTCGATTCAGCATAAAGGGTTAATCTAAGCCTCTTTGCTGAGGCATGCGTTCGGCATTCATATAGTGTTTATATATGTGCAACCCAATCCGGTGAGATGTTGAACCATCAGCAGCCATTTTAAACACCGTGAATTTAGGCAAAAAAACCTTCACCTTAAAAGTAACATTGCAACTACGTTGAAACGTGTATCGAAACGGGCAGCTTAACGTCATGGTTTGCGTTTTCACTTTTGAAAGCAGTTCTCTGTGTTCCTTTACGGTACAATTTTCAAGCGTAGAGTGATATATCAACAGTTGTTGCAATCGTTTTCTTAGCGCATCAAGAGTGGCACCGATTCGTTGCCCTTTACTGCTCTGAACATGAAATCACATATAATTGGTTTCATTTCATTATTTAAGTGCAAAGGACGGCTAGAAACGCTGCAACGTTTTAAAACCATTTCATGACAACACAGCGGATATCGTATTCCCAAGACGAATATGTCTTTTTCGAATAAATCGGGCTGAATAATGCCCTGCAGGCACCCTTAAAAATAGACGTTGACATTCTGTATATTTTCTGCATAGTTACTACACTCTTATAACTTTCTTGAAAATCTACTGAATTTCCACTTATACTTTTGCAATGGATACCTTCGAGCGTCGACATTATAACGTTGGTATCACCTGAAAATGTTCTCGTGTGTTTCGTTTCGGTGTTCACCTTTAATCCCGAGAACGTACCAGGCCTGTCAGCCGAACCCTTCCAAGCTAACAATTTCAACTTAACCTTTCACGTTTACGCACCCTACCAATGAAAGGGAAGCTGTCACCCCCATATGTGTAGCACGTGCGAGGCTACAAAGGAAATCTGAGCTTCGTATTACAGTCGGGTGGACGACAATCTTCCCTTCCATGAACCTTCCTTCACCTTCAGGGTATCCGAAAAGCTGATTTTTCATACTTTAACTAGTGTTACTTGTCTACCATCTGATGCTGCTGATAAAAAGTTAACTAAGCACAACTACGCTACAAAAACCAGGAAATGATATGACTGGATCCCGCGTTTGCAAAGAGTAACGAGAACTGCCCTATCAAGCAGTTTTTGTGCCTATATCTTTGCAATACAAGGAGCGTTCGTTAAATATTTCCCCTGAACCACTTTTATTTATTGTAGGATGCTGAAGCAGCTCATATTTAATAAGTCTCTATAGGTTACGTGCCCATTTGCAACTGAGAATTGACAAGGGTATTTTATTTACTGGTGCTGTAGTTGCACAAGGTGGGATAACGGACCCAGTGGAATGCAGAGCAGTCATCAAGCCTCTTTACTTGAAAGACCACCCACCAAGGGGTACTTTCGGGGAGATAAAAGATTTACGGGGAGGATTCCCCGTCATATGGTATAATCAAGGATTGGCATCGTGAATTCAAATGGGGTCTCAATTTGGTTTAAACGGCTCCAATCGCAGGGCGGCAGCAATTTGTTACCGGTGAACACACCATCAAGCAAGCCAAGGCAGCCATTTTGAACAATCATCGCGTATTATTTCATCACTTAGTCCAAAATATCAAGATTAGTGTGGTGTCCACGAAAAAAACTGATTCAAGACAATCTTCATATGCGTAAGATATCTGCTCGCTAGATTTCCCGGATGCTCACACCTTTCCAGAAGAGCGAACGAGTCGAATGCTCCCAGGTTGTTTTGACGATGTGCCACAGAAACCAACCGAACATTTTAACAGACAAACTACACATGATGAAATCTGGGCCGATCGCCATGATCTACAGACTGAAGTCCAATCGATTTTGTGGAAGCATCCGGGCTCACCGACTTCAAGGAAGGCACGTGTCCAGCCCTCGGCAGGCACTGTCATGTTCATAATCTTTGAGGAGCAGCACCTTGATGGATTTGATGGATTTAGTCATGATGCAGTCTTGATGGATTAATTAGCAAATGGTACCATGATTATTAGAGCATACTATGCTTCACTGCTGTAGATATTGCTGGAGGCGATCAAAACGAAGAGAAATAGCATGCTCGCCAAAGGTATCCGCTTTCTGCAAGACAATGCTACATTTCACAACTCGCATGTTGCCCAGATCGGGCCGCACTGCTACTGGCTTGAAATTTCTTTCCCATAACCTTAATCACGATGAAATCATTTCTGAAGGACAAACATTTTGAAGATGAGGAGACTTAGATTTCCGAAATCACAACCTGGATTTTGGAGCAAGGTGACAACTTCTGCAAGCGAGGTGTTCAAAGATGCATAAAAAGATGGCAGAAGTGTATTGTCCCTAGGTGGCACCTAGGTAGAAAATGACTAATAACCGTGCCAATTTTCGTTGCTCTCAGTCTACAGGAAGTAGGTCAGGAGAAATATTTAATTAACAACCTTCGTAAATGAAAAAAACAAGGAAATAATATACTGCGGGAAGCTTTTCCGGTCCGAGCGGCAGTTCTGAAATCTAAGTCAAGTAGAGCGCCTGAGACGAATTCGTTAAGGAGAATGAAGCCTGTGATTAAACGACAAACAGCAACAGAATAACAGAAATGCAGTAAATTTCGTTCCTCTCTCCTGCTGAAGATTTACTGTACCACTTGCAGCGCGCTTAGCATCCCTCAAGGCTAAAAAACTGTTTCTAGTTGAGGTGACGCACCTTACCATTAACCACGTGCCTCGAACAAAACCGAATGGACAACTAAGAATAAAGCACACCTCCACAATTTTAGTTAACTTTTTCACTAACTCGCGTAGTGGAGCTTAACTAACGGATATCGCGAAAAGATATCCACAAACAATGGGCGCGGTAACAAGTTTTGATTAGCGAGTAGCAGTCATGACGAATAACGTCTGAATAATACGCGCGCGCGCGTTTGCATGACGTGTCGCAAATTTTCGGGAATACTAAAACTACTGCGTTTAAAGGTATTTCCGCACTAGAGGTCGTGCAGGCTACCAAAACTAACTTCAATGTCTAAGTACGTCGGAAAAGCGAAATGCGTTAGCTGCGTGAAAACACAGAATACCATCGGCGTCATAATAAGTAAGGACACTTCAATTTATTCGCCACAGTTAAGAAAACAAGTCTGTGAATGATTTCGAAATCTGATATCTTGGCACCGAATAATGTCATTCACTCATATTCTTGGCGAAGCCGCGTTATTCCTTCATGGATTGCACATACAGACAAAGAGAGAGAGAGAGAAACTAGACTACATTTTTTTTCTTATTATGCAACGTACCAGTCCTTATAGCTTTAGACGTCCACGTTTCTTCTTTCTCCTTCTTTCCCTTAACCTTTTCACCAGCACAGGATAGCCAGCCGGTACTTACACTGGCTAACCTCCCTGCCTTTCCTCCCCTTTTGTCTTTCTCTCTCTCTCTCTGCTGACGCGTGAAATTCTACAGAAGTAATTTTAAAGTTAGCGGCCTCGTTTCGAACACAAGGTGTCTAACGTACACTCGGCCACAAAAGTTTACAGACCACGGGATCTCAGGAAACGTTCAATTTCTCAGCAGCCTTTAACAGTAGTCAATAAAACCGAACATCACAATGTTGTTCACATACACTAGTAGAAGCTGTAAATGTGAATACTAGACTTCGTTATGAGGTTGCGCAAATATTCGGCTTTCTCTCAAATCTCGTGTTCCGTAAAATTTTGTGGTTCACTGTACATACAGAACAGACTGGTGGGCTAGTTGGTACTGCATAACTTGAGGTAAAGCGCAAGAACGCACGTAGGACAAAAGCGCTGTCTTCGTCCCTTTTGTTGTCCTACGTGCTTTTTTGCACTTTCCCTCAAATTGTACATACAGACTGGAGCCAAGTGAACAGCTGCGTTCAATTACAGTCCAACTTCAATAAGAAGTATCACGCTAAATCCATACACATTTATTCACACAAATAACCAGGTATTTAATTTTTTTTTTTACGCGGATTAATAAACACCTCAACTATTTGAACAGCTCGCTTGAGCAAATGTATTTGGGTAGTTTAGACTTCCCATAGCAAAAGCGAACCAACAATGCATTTTCGTTCATTCACCAGGCAAAGGCATTGCCGCATACATGAAAAGCTCATGAAAATTATCTTCTGCTTCGATAGGACAATACTGTAAAGCTATCTCTTCGTGCAAAAATTCACAATACGAGGTCGGACGGCACTTCGACCGAATTAACAATAAAAAATACATTAATCATTCATGAATCAATAAAACAATAAATATTGCTTAAAAACCGCTTTACTGTAATTACTGGACTAGTCAGCATTTGCCTTCTTTTGGGCATCCTCATTCGGTTCTTTTTCACTTCTTTCTCAGTAAATTACTCAGTCAACAGATCAGTACATTAGCAGCAAGCGCAGGCCCTCTGATGATAATTAGAAATGCTGTAGTACTTTTCCACGCGAGAGCGCGAATATGTAATGGCACTGCCTAAGGTAAGTTTGCGAGTGTGTTCCCTATCCACTAAACCGCGGCTTAGTGGATGGGGAGTTCCTTCACACTTGTAAAGCTGGCTTTACAGCGAAACAGTTTGTCGAGATAATGGCAGTGCGGTCATATTTACAACTTGTTAAAAAAAAGAAAAGAAATGTGGACGTGGTTCTTGTGATTAAACCATGTTCGATACGAAAGCCCCTGCATATCCGCAGTTCTAGCACTTCGATCCTCTTCAGCCGATGCACAACCGGTGCCACCATTAGTTCGGCAAATGTGCAATTCAGAAAAGCGCACTAGTAGCGAACAAGTTTGTAGTAAGCAGTAGTAGTAGTAGTAGTAGTAGTAGTAGTAGTAGTAGTAGTAGCAGTAGTAGTAGTAGTAGCAGTAGTGGCACGTCTGTCACACCCCCCCCCCCCCCCCTTTACTTTGGCTCCAGCGCACAAGGATATGCTCTACTACATGTAGCAAGAATTCATAACAAACCGGTTGACTGTGAGCACTGTGAGCCTTCATAACCGCGAGTAAAATATTTTCACTCACTGGGTCGGCACTTGAAGGCAACCTCGGCGTACTTGTGCACACCTGGGCATGGGTCCACCATGAACGACTTGGCGTCCGTCTTGACCGTGCACTCTTCTTTTTCCCGGCATGCTGCCTCAACCACCTGCGCACGGGTTTTGACACACCAGCGAAATCAGCCGGGCACGTCATTTTAGTGTATTACTGCTTTAGCATTTATCAGACCCCGCGACAGGTCCAGTTCAAGATGTCGACACGTATTGAGTAGCGGGTGAGGAGCGTGGGCTCCCAACAAGCAAGTGTGAGAGGGCTGACGTCAGGAGCCTCGCGAGGGAGCAGAGTCAGCATCGGTGAGGGCAGAGGGACCGGGGAGCAGGTTGGTCGGTTCACGCATGCGTAAACACACACACACACACACACACACACACACACACACACACACACACACACACACACACACACACACACACACACACACACACGTCCACAGACAGACAGACAGACAGACAAAGAGATAAGAAGTGAAATGCAGCTTACGAGAGATAATGTGCCTGTTGTCATTTGAGCTTAGATCACACGCAGCAAAACGAACAAAACTTATTTAAAATGAAACAACACTCCATGTGATAATTGTAGCTATTTTTATTGATGCTTTGTAAACACTGGGCAAGTAGCAAACTTTCCAACGCTAAACATAAACATATCACTGTAAATTATTAATTAGTTCTTAAATTAATAATGAAATAATATTAAGTTATTTATTGTATAATAACCTTGCGGATGGATTTTACATTGCCTGAGCTATCCACGCAAGCGCGAACCTTTGCTTGATGTGTATTGAAAATTAAAGTTGCCTTTATTTTTCCTATACAATAAAATTGGGGAAAGGACCACAAAAAGTGTAGCCTGAGGCTCAATATAAGTAAATACATGGCAAAGAAACAAAAACGCTGTCAGCAATCAATGTAATAACATGATGCATACATAGAAGATTACATTCAAACGAAGAGCAGCTGAAATAATAAAGATTCATACATACAAAATTATATGTTTGAACATCTCAAAACAGTATCACATAATAAAAAATTTATAAATCCAAGTTGCAATAGATTAAATATTCTAAAAAGTCCCTCGTGAACACTATACACAAAACAGAAAGGTCTAAGTGCTGGACATTTCAAAATATCGCTTAAATTTTTTAAGTGTGAGGGTAACTATATTACTTTCACTCGCTTCGTGTTTATTTAGACGCGTTGGCATCAGAAATTGCAAATTTTGTTTATCACAGTTCGTTCTGGCTCGAGAAACAATCAACTTTTCAGCGCACCTAGTACGAACAACTTTATCCTTTAAGGTTATGACAGCAACAGACTTCAGAAACTCAAGTCACTGCAGGTGGTGCAAGTCTAAAGCAAGCCGATATTCAAAAGTAGTGGTAATGCGAATAATATTATACTGAACAAAAGATCCCTAGTGTGTGCTCTATGACCAATACCAGCAATATGCCTCACGGCTTTGTTTTGCAATACGAGTATTCTGTTAAGGTTTATATTTAATGTCGTGCTCCGCAACAAATGACTGTATTAACATGAAATAAAAAAAAACAGCGTGATGGATTGTTAGCTTTAGTCGCGTAGGGAAACCAAATCAACATCTAAAGATTGTGATAGAATACACAAAGTTTATATCGTCCACTACGTGAAAGGCTGCTCATCAAAAGAAAAGGGGAAAAAAATACGCTCTGAAGTTTCGACTTCGAACACCACGGCATGTAGTTGCACCAACTTATCACGCGACGGTGATCGATCTCGGCTTTCTCGAAGTTGTCAGCCTGCTTCATCTGTGGCTGGTTCAAAAATGACAAAAGTCAGAATCTTGGCGCACCGCTAGCAGCAGTAACACGCATAAGCGTAATATTATACTGAGCAAAAAAAGAAAAGAAAGAAAGAAAGACTGTAGTATGTGTTCTATAACTAATACCAGCAGTATGCCTCACGGCTGTCTTTTGCAATACCAGTTCTCTGTTAAGGTTAATTTTTAATGTCGCGCCTCAGAACAAAGGACAGTATTAACATGAGATTGAAAAAAAAAAAAATAACAGCCTCGTGGATTGTTAGCTTTAGTCGCGTAGGGAAATTAAATCAACATCTAGAAAGAAAACCAACTGATAGACACAACTATTTATTTTTTTTAATATGACATATATAATTTCTTCATCTCATTGAGGAGTTAAAAAAAAACATTTATTAATCAAAAACAGTTTAGTCGCCCGCTCGAGAGCCCAAAGTTTGTCTTCGCCGCAAATAATAGATGTATGCAGGTAAGACAACTGTACAGGACAATTGCTCCACCTCAACTATGGATAACGAGGTTTCTTCGGCGGCACGCGTGTGACGGCCACTGAGTAATTCGCACAAGTAGATGACGTTAAAGAAGAGGGAGACAAGATTAAGAACACGGTTTTCCTAAGGCAATGTTTTGGGTGCAAATGTAAAGCCGGGCCAATCTGCTGGGTACATTGCATGTACGTACGTCTGAACAATGCCGAGAAACCTACGTCCTCCTTCAATCTGTTTTGAATTCCTAGAGAAGCACATCGAAAGCGAAGTGAATAAGTTTATCCTTGAGAGAGAATACAGGGAATAAGGTCAGCGAGCATCTAAGCACGCGCGCACTCAACTATAGCGAACGCAAAGCGCGCCTACAAAGCGCCGACGGACAGCCACCGGAAGGGTTGAGATCTAAGTAAATACGTGACCCAGTCTGAATCCGCAATTTCGAGTGAACAACGCAATTGAGCAGACCCGAAACTAAAACTTCCCAAGACAAACAGCTCGCATGGAACGAGCCGATTTACCAGAACTGTCGGTCAGAGAGCCTTCGTTTGTTCCTCGTTAGGTGAATGCACAGTTAAGGCATGTAGGGTAACCAAGTGCCCGGGCACTTCTTTTTTTTTTTTGGCATAGTATTGCTCTTGTCGGGGCCCCCGATAACTTGTCCGCGCTCCGTCGATATCAGGGACCTCTTCTCTCCATCACAAGAGCACGCAGATTTGAGAAATGCGAACAGCAGGAAACAGAAAAACCGCAAGAACCGTAAAATTTACAAAACCAGAATTCGATGAAACCTTGCGTTGATGGTTTCAAAATATGCTAGTTTGAGACGCTGCGTCCTTCCAAACGCAAGGCAGTCGTGTCTTCCTTTACCAATAGAGAGGTAACTATACCTCAGCAGACGCCTTCAATGTACACGAGGTCATGGAGCGTTGGTGAAGAAGCTTTAGCGTGGCGTTACCAACGAGTTTTATCGTTTTGTCGTCTTCCAGCAAGCTGTCACTCTCGACAAGAACGATCGCTTTGTTATTCCATTACCGTAATTTACTAGTACAGCTCAATCAAGCATTTCTTTCGCGTCACATATAGAAACGCCTACTTGCTTGTAGCCATCACACCCTGCAGTTGCTTAATAACTGTCGAGGAGATGAAAGGTAGGCTACATCATAGCCGCCTATCAATATACGCATTTATGAGATCGAAGCTAACTGTTACCGCGTATAACACGCCCGCAGATTCCACAGACACAACAGCATATTAGGTCTATCGAGAAAACGAATCAACTAGACAAAAATATACTAGCTAGAAGAAGCCTCTTGTATGTACCTGCCTTAATTATTAATAGAAGTTCCTTTCTACTTTAAATAAAAAGAGAAAGAAACAGTTTTACGTGCACGATACCGAATGTCACACTGTTGTAGCAGTTCTGAAAGCAACCACTGCTTGCTCGAGAAAGCCGTCCCCTCACCCTCAGTGCCTCCTTGGCGATGCACTCGACGCTGCCGTTGTACTCTTGAGCCGGCCTCGCGCTCGCAGCGCCCCCTTCCTCGTGCGACGGCGGCGGGCACAGCATGTGGTAGGGCACGGAGCGTCCGTACTGGGCCACCGAGATGGAGATGCTCGTGTTGCGGAAGCAGCGCAGTTGCAGCTCCTGGCCGTCGCAGGCGAACTTCTGGAACGTCTTCAGGGTGCCCGACAGGAGAGCTGCACGAGAAGGAAAGAAAAGCGACATTGAAAGTTGTCGTCTTTTTTTTTTTTTCAATTGCTAGATATTTTATCACTCGGAGACTTTCGTTCGGTATTCGACGTTGTTTCCAAGTTCAAAAAAAAAAAAAAAAAAAGAAAGATCAATCTAGGAAAGTTGACAAACGAATGCAACACACATTGAGGTTTTGTTGCAAATGAAGTCGCTCCATACGAGGTTCGCACGTGCGAGGCGCAAGATCGTGACTGCATCATTAATGACCGCAAAAACATGGCAGTAATAACGCGAAAGAAGCCCGCGAATACAAGCGGAACTGCCGCGCGACTGGTCGCTCGAGGCACTGTGGTCTATTCACAGGCTTCCCTTGACGCTCGGGGAAAAAAAATAACGCTTTTATGTGGCATGTATTGAGCAACAGAAAGCTGTATCGGGAGATTTTAACGTTGCTGTAGAATTTTCTCATTGACACTTTTCATCTCATCATATTTGAGAAGTTTGTTAATTAGATAAGACTAATTATGTGATTAGGCGGAATACAAAATATAATCTGAATATATCCAAGTGAAGGCAAACAACATTACCTTGGTTCTGTCCAGCTACGTGGCATTTGCATATTTTTGAATCTTGGTGCGTGATAGTTCGGACACCTGTATACTACGGCTGCCAACGCAAAGGCCGTGAAGAAGTTTACAGCATTTGCTCGATTACTATACTCTGTTCCACACACAGCAGTCAACGCTGCGGAGGCTAGAGAAACTTCTTTCAGTGGCTTCGTTCGCACTTGGATATAGTTCGATGTTTCTTTTACCGCATTTGCGAGCAACTGTTTTTTTTTTTTACATGTAGGGCTGAGTATTCCACGAAACAAGTTTTAATCCTTATAAACAAACACACTGCGGTGTACGACTGCTAATGCGTTGTTTTAGATCAATTTTATTTTTGTCGTTCTTCTCCGTTTTTTTTTTCTTTTTTCTTTTTCAATCCGTCGCAAGGAGCCTCCCAGTCATTCTCGCGCGAGCGAACGCTGTTGGCGTGCGCCGACGCGTGTAGAGAACGCGCGGAGTGATAACCGTTTCTCGACCGAACTTCTTGCGCAGCTTCCATAGCATTGACTGCTATGTATGGAACGGAGTATAGGGACTCGTGAACCTAGGTTATCACCCAAGTTACAGTTTTCTCGGTTGTAAAATCAACTAGACAATTCAGTTTCAAAGAGAATGTAACATTTCTAACAATATTTGTTTTTCCCACTTTTCTGGAAAAGGAAGTGGCCTGCACAGTGCCGACTGTTGTCATGACAGAATATACAGAGTTTATATCGCCCAGCACGTGAAAGGCTGTTCATCAAGAGCAAAGGGGAAAAAAGTAAGCTCTGAAGTTTCGACTTCGAACACCACGGTATGCGGTTGCAGCAAGTTATCACGCGACGGTGATCGATCTCGGCTTTCTCGAAGTTGTCAGCCTGCTTCTTCTGTGGCTGATTAAAAAGTGACAAAAGTCGAAATCTCGGAGCACCGCTGGCAGCAGAAACTGGCCTAACCTAATGCTGGCATAGCTTTCGCCGCTGGTTCGATTAACCGCGGCTCCCTCCCGGTTCGGTATACTTTTCCGAACACTTCCGCTTCATCCGGATCTCGCAACGAAAATACGCCAATACTACGACAGGGAAGGCAAGCTGTAATGACAAGCTCCTTGCCTCGTGTGTATGCCTGACAAACAGTGGGGGCTTTCGCAAAAGAAAGTTCCGTGGAAACCGGAAAAGTTGGGGGGGGGGGGGCGGGAGGGGGAGGAGGAGTGAGATGAGGAAATGAAAAGAAAACAGAGAACCCGCGGTCGCAGTTCCGTCTACGGCCACCGGAGCGCGCGGTGCCCAAGAGCGGGTCGCGGGCATGATTGAGCATGTGTACGACCGATGCCAGAGCCGCGCACTCGATTCGGCAAGGCCCATTCCGCCGCTAGCAGAGCATCGAGCTCGCTCGCGTGTGTGCGTGCGACGTCTCTCGCTCGCAATTTTCTTCGAAAAAAGAAAGCTCGTAAAGCAACATGGACAAGCACGCGGGGAGGCGAACGGAACGTAAATAACGGAGCTCGGGTGCCGGGTACGCTAGTTCAAGGTTTCCCAGCGTCGTGCGCGCGTAGCTGGAAACTGATGCCGCACCGCGGCCGCGGAGTCAGGTTTATCGCTCAGGCAGAGGGAGAGGTACTCGTGTGCGCTATATTTACGCAGCCGAGGAAGTCAACGTGTACACACGAGCGGACGAACGTAAGTGCGCGGCGTGGCACCGGGACAAGCTTCAGGGACGAAGAAACGTGTGGATGCGGCTCCGGAAAAGGAAGGACGTGCAGGCCAGTCCCACGCACTAGTACGGTGCATGCAACACGGTGCTACACGGTGTATAGACCTCGGCTTCCGCTCGGGTCCTTAAGAGAAAGCAAAACAAACAAAAAAAAAAGGACAAGACAAGGACAAGTGCTGCATGTGTCTCTCAGGCGTGACGCGCGGTGCCCCCAAAGTGGTGCAAAGCACGAGTCATTGCTACAAACCAGTTACTATAGGCATAGCGTGAAAAATAAGACGGCCAAAGCTGTTTTCTTATACCTTGGCCTCACAGCCTCGATTTGGTTATAGTTGTGTTCCATGTACGCTTTGTGGTGAGGTGTGTGCGGGAAGAAGCCTGCGCTCATTTTAATTTATGTGCCTCATCAAAACAAAGCGAGTGCGCTATCACACACGTGCTCTCTCTCTCTCTCTCTCTTACGACTGCAGTGCAATATAGAAGAAAGTATCGCAGAGGCTACGTAAATCAAACAGCAGCGGCGTCCTCTATGTCACACGGCTTCTTGCCCTGCAGACAGACCTCTCCACCAAGTTACGAGGCAGTAAGGAGAAGCGTAACAGGACAGTGTCAGGTGTCTTATTTTGCAAGTCCAGAACACCCCCGATCACGTTGCGCCTGTAGTAGCTGGTTCGTAGCAGCAGCCCCATGTGCTGATCCCCCTTTGGGAAAGCCGCACGGAACGCGTGACAGAGTCGCGCCGTTTATGGCGACAGCTGCGTCCTGTCAGTGTCCAGTTGCGCCACTGTCAAAGCCGGTCACACGTAGGCGCCGAGTAAACGCGCGGCTTTCGAACGCCTTCCGCGGCTGCTTCGAGCGCATCCCTGAAGTTACGCGCATGCAGTGACAGACGAAAATGAAGAGCGTTTAAAACGATTGAGCTCTCGGGTTTTTGGTGCCCGAGTTCTTTTTTTTGGGGGGGGGGGAGGAGGGGGGAGGGGGGGACTCCGGATTAATTGTGACCACGTGGGTTTCCTTAACATGCACCCAATGCATGGCACACGGGCCGCTTTGCATTTCACTCCCATCGAAATGTGAAGAGTGTTTCGAAACAGAAAAGACCTGGCAGCTTGTGAACACTATCTGCAGACTGCATAGCAGCACGAGAACTACACAAAAACCAACAAAATCCAATAAAATAAGAAGAAGAACCATCAATTTCAAGTTTTGAATCTCCATTCATTCTCTAAGGGATACTAAAGCAACATACTAAATCAGTTTAGAGGGATAAAGGGTTCTTTGAAAACTGCATTATCGTTAATATCGAAATAATTGGTTGATTATTAGAACAGAAAATCAAAATGAAAGTCTCAGTTTTTTATTTCACCCCAAATACCGAAGAGCGGTATGTCGCAGTGACGTCACGGATTTCGAAGCATTATTATTCTTCTTTTTCGTATTAAGGCCACGTTAGCTCAACAAAAGTTTCTGAAACTCGCCATATTCAATCTTTGGCTCCCTTAGAACACAATGTAGTCTATCTGTACCGCTAAAAAAATAACTAGGCCTTAGAAAACACTGCCAAAACCTATGACGTCACAGCGAACTGTTGCGGAAACTACAAGGAAGCGTCGCCACACGTCTTTTGATATTGCGCATTTTTCTGGCTTATACCGAGCCTCTTATCGTGGTAAGAGTGGTGCTTCTGATGTTGTGGAAAGATAATTGACTGACACAGGAGAAATCATTTTTTTTTTCTTTTATGCGGAAAGAAAAGACGCAAGAACGCGGAGTCGGTATTCACGAAAAAAGTTATCGCGGTAGAACTCTTCGTAAGAGAGAATTCCAGCCAATCCAAGCGCAGGGCACATATTCTTAGCAAAGGCGGTGAGCCGATGGCAAAGGGCACTTACGCGTGTGAAGCTTTGTGAATTGAGCCAAAGTTTTCAAGGACGTTTGGTGTATAATAACTATCGTTGCAAAGCTACACAAGACTCCGGCAGAGGCATGAGGCCTAGCGAGGGCGGTACGACAGCGTGACGTCCCAAGTGGCTCTCTGTATGGTGCTTACGAAATCGGGAAACATTTTTTTTTTTTTTGCGCACTCCGTTACATTCGGCACGTATGCGTACACAAGGACACGAACTCTGTATGCAGCAGCACTGGGCTCCCGTTTTGAAGTTGCTGCGCAATCCTTAAAATTGTTCCAACTTCGCCGCCGACCGTCACGCCTTCATTCACACCATCCTCGCTATGTTGCAGCGAGTAAGGCGTATTTTGAGTGTGTTCGCCTGAACTTCGCCAGGTCGCATAATTTACTGGCTTCTCTCCTTGCTGCTGTTGTGAATGCCCTTTTATCACTCCATGCTATGCGATTTTCGACATCCTTCATCCATTTCTCCCTTCTTGCACCTCCGAGAGCCCTTCTCCATATAGAGTGGAGGGCCTAAAGAACGCCCAGTATACCATTAATCACGAGTGGGCCCTGGAGAGATATATACGCGAGGCTTGAGAGAGAGGGGGGGGGAAAGGGAAAGGAGTACGGAGAATGAGCCCTGAAGGAGAGAGCGTTAAGGCGCAGCGCACTCAAGGCTGCCCACGGCTTAGCCTCCGCAAAGTTTTATCCTCCTCTCTCCTTTCTCTTCCACAGACAGCGGAGGAGGGAAGACCGAGAGCCCCCGACACCTCGGCAAAAGTACATTTATTAGAACGCCCCCTGGGAATAGGCTGCAGCGCGCGCACGGCGCAGTGACATCATGACGGGTGCACTCTGGTGCTGCGCGCCCGTGGAACAAGAAAAAAAAAAAAAGCAACATTGTACCGACCAACAAACAATAAACAGGGCTGTAAGCGGAGCGCGCGTAGCGTAGCACTGAGCGTGCGAAGGCCTGCATCCGCCATGTAATGCGCAGTTTAGTTTCACGTTTCGCAGTATAGATACAAGCGGTTTGGAGAAAGAGAGACAGAGAGAAATGGACAGATGAGTGGATATCTGATGATGGCGACGCAGCAATTACGAGCCTCCTGAAGCACGCTGGCACGGAGGCTGCAGTGTTGTTTGTACGAACACGTCGCGTAGATGGATGGGCGTATGCGGGCCAACGCGAAAAAGAAAAAGAGTTTCTCGTGTGGCATGATTGAGAACAACCAGGTTATCCTGACGTTTCCAAGCCCGCATACTGTGGTCTTTATTTTGTCCATGGACACGGACAATACGCACGAGTACTCGAGTTTCCTAAATTTAGTTTTCAGGGTGCACGAAGAGCCATCGGAAAGGGAGTGAAAGCGGTGGAAGATGGGTGGGTGGGGGAGGGGAGGGGTGGGGGGTAGGCCTGGCGATTTTGCCTTTGCCACAATTCAGCTTCTTCTACAGAGATTTTTGTAGCTTCACAATGACGTCGGTGACCAAATATCGAATCTGTGAGTATGGAGTTCCATGATAGATAATACTTCACGACTAACCACAGAGGTCATCGGCCCTCCCATGTGGCGCTTGTTTGTGACACGTGACTTTGACCCTTCGGGAAACAGAATACCAGAGAAATATTATATATATATATATATATATATGTGTTGATTGACAGGTCTTCTTCTCATTTGTTGTAGCGCAAACACAACACCACCAACATAGAAGGCACATGAGACAACATTCAATTCTGTGTGTCGTCTCAGTCCGTGCCGTGTCCGCGCTACAACGACTCTGTGTCCATGGACCCATTTTTACCATAAATTTCCCTTGCAAATTCTACTAAAGATCACGTTAAGTTTACGACTGATAAGGTGCCCGGACGCGTCCCCTTCTGCCCGCTTCGAAACCATTGGAGGAGCGCATTCGGTCACCCTCTAATAACTGAAGACCTATCAGAAACACTCCCTCAGGCCACATGTGACACGTGGAGCTCTTGTGTGCTTTTGTGAGCTTTTAGATAACCACTCGTCTCGTAGAAACTAAACATAATTTGGCTAATTTTCCTATAGCAACGCGCACATAAAACGTCACTGCGATGACATATGCACTGCGCACATAAGACGTCACTGCGATAACATATGCGCTGTTGAATTCTGAATTTCTTCATAATGCTCTGTTGATTGGACTGTTATTTAAAAGAGTGCAGGCTAAACCCATATGCAGCACGTGGGTGCCCTAGCTAACTTTATCCAAGCAGTATAAAAAAAAATAAAACATTTAATCAATGCAGTGCAAGATACTACTATAAGACCGACGGCGTTGGGTAGCCAGACTTATGACGACCAAGCACCGCAAGTCTTATAATCATACCTTGCGCCGTGTTTTTATTATAATTATTTTCTTTAAACAGCTTGGCTAGCGTTAGCTGGGACACACGGTACATAGGCAAGATTTATATACGCGAAATATTTTGTATGTGCGTTTTACATATGTGCAGTGCGGTTTATAGATATGTTACATCTACAAGGATATCAGAATGCACAGCACCATATGAATAATATGCTAACGCGTCATGAGCCGATATCGCATTCATGCTCAAAGTTCTCCTTTATTGATCGCATATCAATGAAAGAAAATCATACACGAATTAGCTCCTCGCAAAATTTCTCACTAAAGGAACAGAATAATGGGCGAGGGAGATAAAGAGATAAATGAGATGCAGAAGGCAGGGAGGTTAACCGGAAGACAGATATCCAGTTTGCTACTCTGCACTGGGAAGAGGTAAGGGAAGAGATAA
Source organism: Dermacentor variabilis (assembly GCF_050947875.1). Taxonomy (NCBI): domain Eukaryota; kingdom Metazoa; phylum Arthropoda; class Arachnida; order Ixodida; family Ixodidae; genus Dermacentor; species Dermacentor variabilis. The sequence goes on from NC_134573.1 coordinate 134,656,029, forward strand.
GATAAAGGAAAACGCGCACACACATAGAAAGAGGGGGAGATTAAAAATAATGGGAGCTACGGCGAAATACATGCGCGCTGATACCCGAAATCCGTTTGAGGCCACCGACTTAGATTGTATACATAACGCATAATTTAATTAAGTAGAACGGCGGCCACGGAGAGTCGTCTGAATGCGTTCTCGTTCGTTAGTGCGACGAGACGTAACCCGTAAAATTATGTCTCTTAACGTCACCCACGCGTCTCAGCCAGCTTCCCGCTATTTGATTTACAAATTTCTCACGTCCGAAGGTTTTAGATCCCAAGTTTAAAGATGCGTGCATTCTCTGCAATAAAAAGAAAAGTACCGTAGGCATGCCGCCAAGCCGTTACCCTTGGACTACACATAAAGATTTAAAAAAAAAAAAACATATTCGCCAGGCCAGCGACTCGTCGCCGTGATGTTTCCCCAACCGTAAGTTCTCCAGACCAGGGCGATTCAGCCCTCACGCGTGACGGGTTAGCTAAGATGGCTCTCTGGGGCCCGACTATGAAAATGCCTAAAGCGGAACACCCGATGGAACCGAAAAAATACAGCTCAAAAGGCAAGAAAAAAGAAAATCGAACTCAACACCACACCATGCAAGCGAAACATTAATCCGGGTCAAAGACCCTCAGTTCCTCTCTCTCGTCACGTTTACTGCGAATCCACGAATCGGCGTTGCGAAGGATATAAAAGGTGAAGACGACGCGACGCTGCAATCAAGGAAGGATGCGACGAATGTGCGTCGTTTCAGAATAATGTACGAAAGACAATAACGCCATCAAGTCCTGAGGTTGAAGCATTGCCGCTTATACCGTATAGTAAGATGGGTGCGCTTTACTTTTCAGACCTTTCTGGCCCCTTGTCTATTTATGGATGAAAAAAGAAAGAAGAGAAAACTAGTAGTATGAAGGTGACGATTGCGCATTTAAATGTTTGAATGCACAGGAAGTTCTAGCCTTGCACAGGTGCTCTGACCCCTTTCATGCTCTTCGATAGAATATTATAAGCAGCGTTTCAGGTCGTGAAGTACACGCCGCAATGCTGGGCACGCATTCAGAAAAGACCTCTCAAACTGGATTTGTTCATAGGAAATTCGATCCAATCCTGATGCTGGACATAATATGAGCCGGCCAATGGCTAGCGCACTTACGAACGAAAGCCAGTATAATAATAATAATAATAATAATAATAATAATAATAATAATAATAATAATAATAATAATAATAATAATAATAATAATAATAATAATAATAATAATATAAAGAAAACAAAAGGTTCTTACTGCTTGAGCTGTTTGTGGGAGTATATTGTTAACCAGTCGCGTTGTTCGGCACTTTATTAGCGAAGACCATCCAATGGCAAACAGCATTTCCAAACGAAAAGCTTTCTGAATTCGGCCCCTAGCTGAATGGCAGTTATGCTTCAGGCATTTTTGTACAAAACATGCAGTAGAGCCCTGTGATCGTGTCGCCCATGTTTGTGGGCTGTCCGTTTATGCGGCGTATAATGTAAACTGATAGTTATAATCTGCCACGCTAGGTTGACGTGGCAGCAGCATCAGCACCATAGTACTACAGGCAGAACGCTTAGAGCCCGAGGTCGAGAGTCAATTCAAGGTCGTACGGGCTATATAAAGATTACGCGATGAACAGGCAGCTGATTAAATAGTACGAACACTTACTATCAAAAGAAAGAAAGAAAGAAAGAAAGAAAGAAAGAAAGAAAGAAAGAAAGAAAGACGTGATCTACGTTTAGCCACTCGCAAAAGCTTTTAGAAAGGCTTACGGTCTCGCTGCGCTGTTGGTTTTTAAACTCCTTCCCTGCCAAATGTAAGCGCTGCATACGCCCGAGTGAGCGTGACGTTTATCTGGAATGCGTAAAGTTCACCTCTAAGTTGAAGACAAAGGAAAAAAAAAAGATGTTTTACGATTCTTCGGAGGCTCAAAAGTCGTAAAATCTCGGCCCAGCTACCAAGCAAGCAAGGCACACGGGAGGGTGGGAAAGATGTATATTCCACAAGGCCGGTGGAAACCTGCACGCTAGAAAGAAACGCCGCAGATTATTTTAAGTGAATTTTACAACGAAGGCAAAGAATTAAGAGATGGAGTCGGCGAGGGGCGGGGGGGGGGGGGGGGAGATGAAGCCGGTGGTTGTCGGTGGTTGGTAATAAAGACGTTCATAGAAAGTTTAGTCGTGACCAGAAGCCTAATTTTAACACTTCAGCGGACACAGTTCAGCCGTAAGATGGAGACTGCTTGTACGATATTTTTTTTTTCTTCAGCGAAGCTGACTCGCAGGAGCGGACACAAGGTCAAGAAACAGACAAGCTGACCTAGGGCTACCTTCGTCGTAAAGTGGACAGGAAGGCGGCAGCCACAGTGGTTTACGACTCCAGAAGAATAAAGACGCAGAGACGAGAGATTTCGAGCAAAGGTAGAGTACAAAAATAAATAAAAATAAGATAAAAGAGAGCGACTGAGATAAGTGCGAAATGACCGCAGCTTCCAGTTGTGTGCGGTTGAATTGGAACTTCGGTGCCTTTCGCAGTGTTTCGTTGGTGCCTTTCGCGAAGTAACTCGCGTGTCGTGGACTTGTGTTTGTGATCTGCACGTCCTCGCTATTTTGCCTTTTAGCTTACAGTTGCTTACGCGTTACCGTGTTTTTCTGGCGTTTTTCCCCGTCCTTTGCCTGCTCCAAAGTGCACATCAGAAACCCACTGCGGTAACATACGCGGGATATATAGTTCCTCGCACCACCCTCACCTTTTGGAATATAAAATTGTCGGTGACATATTAGCCGACGAATGCGCGAATACGCGTCAACATTTACGAGCGTCTCGTTGTCGTGATCTTGTTGTTCTATCCTTTCCCACATATATATTTACCGAATGACCCTAACAATATATTCTCGAAAACAAAGCATTCCTGAAAGTGGGCGCGCTGCGCTTCCCTTCTTCGCCGTTCATCCACGTTGCAAATGTATACAAGCAAATGCCTCTGAAACAACGAGACGCGCAAACGGCACAATAATCTACCGCTGTCGATTACTAAACAATAAAGCGCGAAAATGTACCAGATGTTTCCATAATCAGACGAGAACCGCTGCTAAACTACAAAGGCGCGAGGGACAAATGAAGCACGTATAGGAGCGAAAGCAAACGAAAACACTGTGCTCGGGTCACCATGAGGGGGGGGCAAGACCGAGGAGCAGACGTCGGTACCGCCCCGTGGATTGAGCGATCGCCGTCAGGGCTCACGCAATATCCCACGGAGCCAAGACCGTGCGCAGCGCGGCCTGCTAAGCAGGCGCTGGGTAAGAAGGGACCGACTATATCGTCGTCCACGCGGCTCGGCCCACGGGACAGGCGGCGTCCCTTCCGCTGACCGTCGGTCAACGCCGGCGCAAGGCCGCTGACTATCGGCGATAATACCGCTGCGAGCTATGAGGGAGCGGTTCGGTTCAGTTGCGTGCACTAAAGCACTATATCGTAAGCATCGCCGTAAGCCTGGATCGCAGGAAATGACTTCGTAACGTATTGCTTTCGCAGTTAATTAATGACAGGAGTAAACTGAGCACGTAAGTGTTGATTTAAATGGAAAAATTTCGGAAACACATAAAGAGGTAAGGAATGGAACTAGGGAAGGCGTAGTGAAGGTGTTCGTGTTGTGCTCTCTTCCCTAAGTCCCTGTCTGTTTAGGCGCTAAGTGTTTCGAGTAGCTTTTCAGTACTAATATGTAACGAAAGCTTCTGCGATAACAGGATTTTTGTCTGTTTTCCGCGTAACATACTCATGGACATCGTGCAAAACTTCTAGTGAATTTGCTTCAATTCTATGTTAACTGCGCGGGAAACATGTGGAGGTAAAGAAGCGCATGCGGAAATTTCCTAAGCTATGCAAACAAAATAAGCTGGCGGGCTCCTTATCAGGATAATGTACGATCAACGCGCGAAAAACATGAAGTAAGTTCGCTGACGTGGTCCGGGCTCTTCGATGCAAAAATAATCCACCACGTTTGCGGCAAACGTATTTGTTTCAAACACGCAGTGACTACACTATATGGACGCGCACCTTGCAGTGTTTTCCTTTTTAACTCCTTGTGCTGTCTTACAGATTCAAAGGAGCCGACGCATTTCATATACGCACGTGAAACTAACCTTAGCCCTCAAACTAGCAACGGTAAACTATATTCGACTGTATACGTGACTCCGGAAGGAAACTATAATTTTTTTCGTGGAACGCAGCACGCAAACCCGTGAAGAGACGTGTAAAGCGTACGCGCTGTAAACTAAGAACAACTTAACCGTACAAGTTATTGCGGGATCTGAACATCGCGACCCAACGGTGGCGATATTGGGAAAAGATGGCTGCTAACTGCAGGTTTCGCTTGCTTCCACATTACTGCATGTTACTATTAGAGAAACGGATAATCCCTGGCGACCCCTTAGCTGTCCAGGTACCGAGCCCGAAAATAATGATTAGCACGCCAATACGGCTTCATTTCTTTGTTCCTGGGTGCCGCCGTCACTTGTGCAGGAATTAGAGAGAAAGAGAAAGAGTACGAGCATTGCACAAGATCTGCAGACGGTGCTCAAGTCGTGGGTGCACGAGGAAAAAGAGGAGGAAGCTAAATCTGGCTATAACTAAATCTCCAACCGACGGGGACACCGTATGGCGGTCACGTCTCGTTAATGCCCACTTTAGGGAGCGCGGAAATTCGTTTCTGGCGATATATTGCCCTTCCTTCGCTCGCTTACTGCCCATCGCCTCAACAGTGCCTTCCCCTATACACCCCCATTTTCCCATTCCCTGCCTACCTTTCGATTCATGCTCTCATGGCCAGCAGAAAGAACTACAGCCCCTCTTATGCGCGCTTTGCCTCTGGTCTAACCGTCCCATGTAGGGGAAACCAGAAAACCATGCAGCATTACCCAAGCTAAACCGCGAACGACGGCCAATCACTTGCCACCTTGAAGAACCTATACCTGCTAGGCTAATAACGATGGGAAATCGGCCGCTTGTATACATACATGCCTTGGCTGCATGCGACACCGTCGATTATTTCTCCTTCCAAGTATACAGAGAGCGTCGTGCCTCTGGAACGTGGAAGATTACACGACTAAAAACCAACTCCACGAATTCAAGTTTGATTGAAACATCAATTACTTCAACCGGAAAAATTTGCAAACATATACGACGTGTCTGCGTGTCACTAATGACATCGGTTGCCCGCACTTGCAGAATAATGTTTTTTTTTTTCTCGTACGACTCGCTAATGCGCACATTAACGTGTACCAATGCTGCACGGATTTAACGGGCGCGCTTTCGAGCTTCACTTTTTCACGTTTTTCTTCACTTGTTTTCCCAATCTTGGGCTAACTTTCGTGTATTCTCATATTACACTGCCGCGCGCGCCCACTCTCGCTTCCTTTCGATGTCGACGGCGGCTTCAAAGCTCCGTAAGGAAGCACCCGGTCACTCTAATCCGTTTACGGAAATTGCTCCGACATCTTTCGAACCTTTATTCCTCGAGCCTTTTCTCTCCACTGTCTGCTCTCATGTTACGGCTCTATATAGCACGCTCGCCGAGCTCCGAATCTTCTTATCGTCTCTTATGTACTTCGGGGAGTCTTTTACGGCTGCAACTCCGAACACCCCCCCCCCCCCCCTCCCTTCCGCCGCCTCGCTTTATTTGCTTCATTCAGCCTCACGTTGTTTCTTCGTTACCCGCCTTTCCCTTTCAGCTTCGCCGATCCGCCGCTGATCGCCTTTGAAGAACGAGACAGGTTCACTTCTGTCGAGCAATCGCAGGCAAATCTCGGAAAAGACGGCTTCATCGAGAAACGCTGCACGCCCTCGGTGTGGGGGGAAGTCGAGAGCGGAACACGACACGAGTGTCTCAAAAGCTGCCGCCAGGTGCGCTCGTTCTTTCTTTTTTTTTTTTTCCTGCTCTGATTCTGATTAGGCTCGTCTCTTCCCGTCGCTGCACATTTATTTGCGCGTCTCTGCGATGGCAACTGAAAGCTTGTTAGCCGTTCAACCGGAAACCGTGAACAAGAAGAATGCTTGCTTTTTCTTTTGTTAATGATCTTACAGCCCGTAAGCGCGTTTTCGGCTGGGCCGACGAAAGTGGGCTCATTTCAGGTACAACTACGCCAGGATATCCACGCATGCAGTGTGCAATTAGAGTGAACCTGATCTCCTTGCTGAGAATCCGCCGACTGCAGGCTCTTTTCCTAAGCCACACAATGCGAACTGTGAATGAACATTCGAACAGTTCGAACAGAAGAAACAGTTTGTGAATAAACATTTGAAGGGACCGTTTGTCTCGCAGTTCGACAGTCATATTTGTTCCGGATGGTAGCGCATCGGCGTAAATTGCACGAGCCCCGGATCCCGAGATCCAGGCGTCAGCATTCGGGTGTGTGTGTTACGCTCTTGAATTCATTCATCAAATGGGCCTTCTAAGAACGCGTCTAAATCTCGTCTCATTAATGCTGTGTATGTGTTCATACGCGAATACGCCCACTGTAAGGAGAAATTTTATGCCGAAATTTGACGCAGCGCTACACGATTTGACGCACTAGAACAACTGACTATCGTTTGCCTGCCCATGGTTCATGTTTTCCGTTACGTTAATAAAGGGGATAGGGGGGTGGGGGTTCCTTTGAATCACCAATATCCGAGTTACAGCCCATTAATTTCCACAGATTATACTAGCGGAGTCGCATGTTTTGTGCTGCCGGCGGCTTATGAGCTACAACTCATCTGCAAGGTGCCTGTGATCAGAGAATTTCTTGCACATAAGGCACACTTGATGAGACTGACATGCTAGCTTTTAGCATAGACAGGAGTGCATAGCGTATCCAGCCATTCACTATTTTTGGTGATGATCTCGATTCTTATTCTTTTTTTATCACTTCAGGCTAACCTGACACCTAATACCTAAAGGAATCAGCGGGCCAAAGGCAGGCACCTTTCCCCCTTTCACTTATCGCATATCCCACCATCCTACCTCCCCCCTCCCCTCCTCCAAATATAGCGCTTGTACGCATTAGTTGCATTAAATAGCTGTATTTCATGATATCCTGCAGTTACGCGCTCTGCGTGCGCTCCTTACAGCACAAAATAAACATTCCGTTTAAGTAAGGAAGTCAATATGCGGCCAAAAAAATTCATGATAAGCAGCATACTGCTCAAATGAATAAAAACCTGCGCGATGATATCTGAACTGGGGAGTGAGACGTTATTTACTCGGGCTGATTAGGTCATTGCAGTCGGCCCGGTTATCATCCAGCGGCAAGCTCGATGGCCGAAGGAAAATGATTATCATGTCGCTCAGCCACTGAAAGAAAAAAAAAAGAAAAAGAAACTGGTCCAGGGAATGGTGGTTCAGTATTATAGGCTAGCCACGTACCGCGTATATAGGATTCCCGCTCCCGGCATATAGCCAAGGTCTGATAAACGCAGGCTCGGGCTCGGTTCTTAAGCCGCTGCCAAAACAAACGATTGAAATCCCCCGCTCCGCCGAAACCGAAGAAAAAACAAACAACGCCAAGGACACCCGAGGTGTGCGCACAGTGATAGAGTGAAATGGGGATTATGACGAAGGAGGCTCTCAACTGACGCAAGCATCGCCTCAATACCTTCGCCCTTCTTTTAAGCACGTGGATAGACTGGCGGAGCACCTACGCGTTGAACCCGCAATTCGGTGGCTCCGTTATTATATGCTGTATAGCGTTCGGCTGCAGACCACGGGGTCATGGGTTGGAATCCCGACCGGGTCGGCTACATTTCGTTGGGGTCGAAATGCACAAACGCATCAGCACTTAGATTTAGGTGCACGTTAAAGAGCCGCGCAGGCAGTAAATAAAGATAAGAAAAATCCGGAGTCCTGGGCAATGATGAGTATCATAGCCCCAGCGTTGCTCTGGGAGGTTTAAACACATTGATCAGTGCATCAACCTACAGGTGGCAATTGTACGATGTGACGCAGCTGGCAGCCTGGTCAAACTCTGTATACATTAAAGAAGCCTGCCACGCATAAAACCAGCATTACGCACACGCGATGGTAGGGAACTCGCTTTCCCACCAATGACGTATAGGTGCTGTAGCTGACGTAGCTATAGTGGGTAAACTGATAGTGGGTAAACTGATGAGTGGGTAAACTGATGATGAGTCTAAAGACGTTTCTGAGATCACGTCCAACTGCTGCTTTTCGGAAACGTGTGTTTGCCGCTCTAGTTTTTGGAGCTCCCTCATATTGTGGATAAGCACTAGGATGAGAAGGTCGCGAGCATATTCGCTATAGAGGAAAATGACATCGTATGTATAATCAACATACATATGAATGGCACTGTATGCACTTTTGTCTCTTGTGACAGTTTGTATACCTGAACTGCGCATCCACTGTTTGTGGCACATTAGGCTCTTATTTCTCCATATGGTGACATTTTTCGCTTTGAGAGGTCACCAAAGCGTCACTTTATAGTATTTCACTTTTCACCTTTGTGATTCTGTGTGATACATTTCTATGTTTCTCATGTAAGAACGAGCAGTTGGCCCTATCTGTGGAAATGAATGTTTCGCTCTTTATTGAGGCCAATAAAAATATATGTTTTCAAAAAATCATAAGGAACCGACATAGAGGACTGTACAAAATATGAGGGTCAATGAGAAAACCTATACTATACATAACTAACGTATACAAGTTTTTTGAAGCTATGAGTCTACAAGCTTCGCGTGATTTTAAATTAACGAAGAAAACTGCATTCAGGCCAGACAAGTGATAGTTCCTTTTTTTCCGAGCACAGAGTTTGAGGTCAACTTTCCTTGCGTTATAGTTCCTAGGAACGCGTCTAGCTGGACAAAAACAAAGACTAAAAACTTAGTTTTTCTATAGTGCTTCGGTTGCTCGTTACAGTCCGACCTGGAACATTATGCAGGGATTCCTTTTGTACAATAATATTCACAGCTTATTATCCGTCCCACTGACTGACCGATCTCGGCGATAACGGGGGCATGCGTGACGAAGGATAAAACGTCTGAAAAATACTCAAGGCCCTTCCGTCCTGGCGGAAGTGAATGACCAGTGGAGCTATAAACATCGCGGTTAGGAATCTTGTGGTAAAGACTTTATTGCATCACTCGTTGTGACTTAGTAACAATGGTCACAATGGCTCTGTGGTCGCTATGATATGCACTGATCGTTATACTCGCAACTGCAAACACATTCTTTGATAATGTCAAATCAATGCACGTACGCCGCTGCATGGGTTGGCGGTTGGGCCGCATCGATGTGTCATCCCAAGTGACATGTCTGCAACACGAAACGCATAAACCACTACATTTTCGGTTCCGACACATCCACATTGAAACCACCGACAACGACCACAGGAGTAGTGACATCGCAGCTAACCCACGCGAAGTGAGTAGCCGTGAACCTTGCTGGGCTATGAACCATTGCATTTTTTGCTTGCTTACGGGGCTATAAGCCATTGATGATGGCAGTTTTCGGCGTGCTGTTGTGTATGTTGTATGTGCGGTTAGAAAGAGTGTAAGAACTGTCTGCTTCACTTTGCTGAGTGCTTGAAGCCTCTGCCTTACGAGCATAGCCTCATAGCCTCTGGCTATGGCTCATAGCCTCTGCTATGAGCCATCGCATTTTTTGCTTGCTTGCGGGGATATGAGTGATTACATGGGTATGCGCCATTGGTGATGATAGCTTTTGTGTGCGGATATAAAAATTCTATTCATTTCTAATTCATTTCCCTGCATCTTTTATCTTCAGTTCGTCCACCCCACACAATATCCCCGATGCCGTCCCTATTGGGGAGCAAAGCCCACAGTATATCATTGCACCTGGGAGTGCCCACACCCTCCGGGTTACTACCCTATTCCTTCGCCTTCAAATTCCTCCTGGGAGACTGCGCTGACCAGCTCAGATCCGCAAGAGCAGCGACGGCTGATCCGGCGGGCACGCGGAGTGGCGTGAGCCAATGGGGCCCCGAACTAAGAGCTCCACCCTGCGAGGAAGTCGCCCAATCACATGACAAATAAATGTTTCTCTCTCTCTCTCTCTCTTTCACTCTGTTGCCCTAGGCTTATACAGCTTCGCTGTCAAATGAAAGTAATTGTTTTCTGTCGGAGCTTTTGGCCAGTTTAATGTAGCGACTCCTTTCGCTCCATTCTATTCCTCTCTTATCACCTACCGCTTGTCAACAGCCGATTAGGGTGATCACGTACGCGGAGCGCTCATACAGATTCGCTGTTGAAGCACGAAGAGAAAATTAATGGCATAGAAATAGTTACATCACCCCGGCCCTGTAGTGCAGACATAAAGTGAACGAAGTGGCTGGTCACCTTTCTTTATTTTTATTTCATCTGCAGAGTAGCAACGAGTGCTGGTCGTTCACGAAGTCCGAGCGGCTGAGCGCACGAAACAAGCCTGCTCAGAACCTGCCCTGTAGATATTTATTTCGCTGCGCTGTTCTCTTCGTTACCGTCTTGTAACGTCCGACTTCGAACGCAGATAGCGAGAAACTTGCGCACTAACGACTGGAGCTAGCCCTGCATGCGACGCCCTTATTAACGCTCACTAATTAGCGCCCGTCATAGTTGGCCTATACTGCGGCGGGTCGGTATTATTAGCGTGCTGCCGCCGCTTATACGTCGAACCGCCGAGCGTCGTTCGACCGTGACTGCTCGCGTTCGCACGGCTTGCCGATTTAGCATAGGTGGCGCCGCATAACATCAAGAATCGCGCCTTTCGCGCGTCGCCAACGCTAAGCACGTCACGTTCACTTATTTGCCGCCGTCGCGGTCGCTTCTTGCCTGAGCGCGAATTCGTTGGTAGCAGGGCACGACGTCGAATGCGCCCTCCATCAAGGTGCGCGCTCTCTCCACAGTTACAAAAGTGAATCTAGCTGTACAGCCCAGAGAATTTCCACTTACACTCGACCGATTCATCAAGGGCACCGCGCGAGCGTTGGCTAGTCAGCTCCTTCAGACGGCGCGAAGCGACGAGATTAGCAGGATCTCGCTGATCTCTCGCTGATCTGTCTTGCATTTGCCGATATCGTCGCTTCGCGTCGTTGGACTGACCAACCGGCCTTCCGATGGTGATGGGGAAAACTTACTTATTTGCAGTAAGATTGCTGCGGAGAGACTCCGGATGCCCGGAGGTTAGGTTTTTTTATTTTGTTTATTGAAGTGAATGTTAGGAGAGGTTGGCGCCTATATGTGGTGGCACCGGCTACTCCTCGTCACTTGGCAGACGAAAGAAATTTGCGCAATAAGGGAAAATAGCGACACTAAATATAACACTCAGTAGAACACCGGATCAATGAAAGATATACAGTCCAACAGTACATGAGTCGCAAAGTGCTGTGCATTAGTTCAGTCCACGTACGTTCTTGGCTTGCGGTGGGGGCCCCTGTCGACGCTCGCGCGGTGCGGTCAAGGAATATCGCTCGACTGTGCATCTTAGCAGCAGACCTTCTTTCCCAAATATTTCTATGCTGTGCGCATATCCAATCAGTATAACTTGCCACGTGCAATATGAAGAGTATTATTGCAGAAATTGCAATACAGACTATAAGGAATATGTTGGTTAACTTTCTATTAATCTCTATGCAAAGAACATGGTGTTTTCTTCCGACCTACAATATCTAAAAAAAAAAGGGAGTTGGTAAGAACAATATACATAAAGAAAGAACGTTCAATAGAAATACGTATTTGTAACAGTTGTTTGCACAGCTATTTGACCCAACCCTTGTAAAAATTCACGCACGATATATATATATATATATATATATATATATATATATATATATATATATATATATATATATATATTGCATTTAAACAAGACGTCTGTTCAGGTCAACTAAAATTCAGGCTGCAGTTTCAATGCAGCAGGGCTCTCTTCTCAATTGAATTTTGTGAGGTAGCGGAGTTCTAAAATATGTCGTAGCGACCACGCGTCTCTTATCTAGTCTACGCGGAAAGTCGAACCTTGCGGCATCCACTCCGTTGCAGTTATAGTACAGAGAGATTTCAATAAAAGAATTACGCTTTGTAGTTATTTTTTTTCATTAATAAAAGCGTTAAAAAGGAACAATTACGAGCGTGCTACAAGGCTAGGCGTTCGTTAACACGGCGTGCGCATTCGTTTCTATCTATACTTTAACGATATATCACCTTTTCGAAGCTCCCTATTCCTTTACGCGTGTAGGCATGAAATTCTGAGAAAAAAAAGAAAAGGAAACGCGCGCACAGAATCATAACAAGCGAAGCTATAACAGAAAGAAGCGCCTCACCATCTCCGCAGTGTGCAGATAGAGAAAGACAAAGATTGAGAACAGCCGAATAAAAAGCGGAAGCAGATAGCTGGCGCACGGAGAAACCCGGCATAATTAATAAACCTGGCTCGGAAATCAGTGCGCGAGAGATCGGCCCCAAGGCGCGTGCCAAATTTGTGTCTGTAGCCTTCAGGTGGGAGCACGTATAGGGAGGTCGAAGACCCGAAGACAATGCATTTTTTTTTCTTTTGAAAGGCTAGGAATTTCTGCGCCAGGGGGGCAAGGCAGGTCACGAAGCCAAGTGAGCAGGAGGGAGGCGAGGAGGAGGACGACGTGCTGCAGCAGGACGACGTATTTTCCGTCTAATTGGCAGAATTGATTTGGGGCAGCCGTATTTGTCGCCGCCAACGTTGCTCCCGTGGCTTTCCGCCGTTGGTCGAAGAAACCAAAATCTACGCGACATGTACGCAAGGCGCCACGGTCTTAACGACAACGGGGGTTCATGAGACGTTACTCCGAGTTCCGCACGTGTTCTAATGCCTTCGGCTAATTACACGGATAAGAAGAGAATATAAAGCTGGACTTGTTTCGGCATTCGTCAGTGCGGGCTATCTCTCACGTTCACGCTCAGCCTGGCTACAAAACGAAAGAGCCAACGAAAGAGAGCCCTTTGCAGTAGTTATTCATGATATTCAATTACTTCTAAACAAAAGCTAATACAAGGCAACGAACTGTCGGTGGAAACACAACGGTATTCCTAGAGCGACATTTGCAAGGACACCAGTACCCACAGAGACAGTTCTGTATTGCGTGTATGTGTCTGTTGGGCGGGGGGGGGGGGGGGGTCGTTTTCTTTTAGATTTTTTTTTTCTTTTTCTGTCTCTCACCTATAGCATGCCTTTGCCCCTCCGTCGGTACAGAGTAGCCAACCGGAGATTATCTCTGGTTAACCTCCATGTCTTTCCTTTGCTTTTCGCTCTCCCTCTCTCCATTTGTAAGGACACACAGCTAGCAGTCGCGAAAGATGGCTGTTGAAGGTTCTCTTGCACAAGCTGTTTCATAGCGATGAAGTAAAATTTTTAGCATGAAAGGTAACAAGGACAGTGAGCAGTGCACATAAAGGACAGGGGCATAGTACGCAGGACAATGCCTGGTTATTGGACTGTGTCATTGTCCTTGTCCCATCACGCTATTGATTTTACGGTGGTTAGGCGAATTTGCCGCTCTTAATTCAGATGGAGAATTCAGGGAGAACGTGTTGCATTGTATTTCTTACCTAATACAAGTGCTGTTTTCAAATTGCCATAACATACAAATGTGCCATAACAGTAAGTACAAGCAACCATCGTAATCCTTCGCCACACTGAAGCATCACATCCAAACTGCCGGTACCTTTAATGTCAAATATGTTTGGATTACGCGTGTCCTGTTATAAATTTTATTCTCTTATCATACGATCACTTAGGTGGGCCTCCTTCGGCAACGATTCCATTCAGCAACGCTTCTGCACTGAACTTTAACACCGAACTGAGCTTCTGCTCCAACAGTTAAATATTGCACAGCTCATATCTGATTTGCGCGTTGGTGCGCACTGGTAATGACCAATTACTGTGGCGTGTTGTGCGTGTGCGTGTTTTTTTCATTCTATAGACTAGCGCGATAAAAGGGGCCTGCTGTCATGCTAGCTATCTCAGCCTTCGCAGAAAAAAAAAAACATTCAGACAGAACGAAAGACTAGCAAGGACCTTCCGAAAAGCTGCTGAGCCTTCTGGGGGGCTGAGCAGCTGAGTCTTTCCAAAGTACTAAGGCTTTTCCTTACGCTTCCCCATGGTCCCCAAGCCTCCAGAATGGCATTGATACTCGCCAGCCATTCTTGTCCTATCAGGGAATCGGGGGACAGCCAAGGTGTACAGAAATAATCCGATTCCCTTGTTACCAGCCGCACAGGGCTTCGCACGAGATTGGGTGGCCCGCCGTACAGCCTCCAACGTTCTCCCTATTCGTGCTGCTGTAAACTTTGGAAGCGTGGCCGACAGGCGCACAACAAGCAAACTCGAGCGACCGTCCCGCAGGGGCGCACCGAGCTTACCTAAGGAACTGTCACGCGAACGTTCCGCTCATTAATTTTAATTGGGAGGGTCTCTTCGTCGTACACCACTGCTGCAGTTCACAAACAAACGAAGGCGACAAGCTTGCTTCGCCATTTACCTTCTTTCGAGCACGCGTATATACTCACGGAAAGAGCAAAGACGAGAGGAAAATGAGGGCGCACGTACTATCAATTCGCTTTTTCCCCCTCTCCTTCTCGTATGGCTCATTATCATTGATGATGCGAACAACGCTTCAGCATTGTTTTCTTGTGTGTAACGTCTGGAATGGCACGCTGTCCTTACGCGACAAAATGATCGCGCAGCTCGGAAGCGTCGTTATTCCAAAAGCCGGTGCAAGGGAAGCTCCGTGGTGCGCTCGATCCAGAATGTAATCCATGCAAGCGCAACAAATGCGTCTTCACTTCGGAAATCTGCTCTTATAGACACAGCACCATAGTCAATTTAGTTAGGACGTTCAATTTACCGGTCGGTTAGGCCTCACTATCACAGCTCTTGATTGCTGAAAGTGAAGTGTTGGTTTGCATGGTAATGTTAACCATGGATGGAGAACATGAAGGCACTCAAAGCTCCTGTATTATTATAATATTTGTGTTTCCAGTCACAACACGGTCACTGAGGGAAGAAACGATGACTGACAACTGCCCCCCCCCCCCGGGGGGGGGGTGCATAACGCTTGCCCGCTCTAGAAGTGAAAAGGTACACACAAAAAAGCTATATATATATATATATATATATATATATATATATATATATATAGGAAGAGCAAGTGACATCTATAAAGCCAGAACCGGGTTTAGACGCCCTGTTCTATCGCTGTCGTACCGCCAAGTTATAATTATTTCACAAGTTCTACACCAGTTGACTTCGCCATGCACCTTACATTCTACCACCTTCACGCCATGTCGCTGTGCGCTAGCCATTCACTAAATGTTGCTCGCCCACATCCAGGCACTGTCGCCTTCTCATCATGATCTTTCCTTCTCGCATAGCAGCAGACTGTAAAGGCCTTCTCTGCCACATCGCTGCCATCACCACTTCGCCTGCCCTCAAGAACGAGTAATAAGTGTTTTGTAGATAATAACCCGGACAGCCTTTAACTCAATTTTTTGTAGTCCTACCGCTTATGTAATACCTCGCGAGGGGCTTTTAAGAAAATAAAATGAAAATGCAATTCAAATAGCTGAAGCAAAGGACAAACAACTGGAAGTAGATTTTAAAATATTTAAAGAACACAGAAATGAAGTAGGAGTAGGTATGTAACACACTGAAGAAGAGCC
This sequence comes from Dermacentor variabilis, assembly GCF_050947875.1. Taxonomy (NCBI): domain Eukaryota; kingdom Metazoa; phylum Arthropoda; class Arachnida; order Ixodida; family Ixodidae; genus Dermacentor; species Dermacentor variabilis. The sequence continues at coordinate 134,671,742 of NC_134573.1, forward strand.
AAACGACGAGACACGCCTTCTTCGTTAACAGCAGTGCAGTACGCAACGCCTGTCGCGTAATCGGGTGATTCGCACTAGACTAGACTACACCAATGTTAAGAACGCTTATAGACCATAATCCAGAGACTGAATAGACAAAATTAAAACGAGAATTCTAGCTGTATCGTCACCTTATGAACGCATCTCCCACTCAGGCACAATGTTCTTCGCAGCCCCAGTTTGTGTTCCAACGAAATTTCTGCAAAAATATTGCAAATGAATGTGCATAAGGAAAAGGTTATATGTGCTCTCTAAGCACCCTTGATTGAATATGTAGAACGCGTACAGTGTCGTTCACTGATAAACGCGACGCGTTAATGTGCGGCTCTCACCTTGGGGGCGCTCTGGCTACAAGCTCCGGATGAAGCTATCGCAATCTAAATGCACTGCACAGGTGTGCATAGAGAAAAAAATGCCAGTGCCACCAACTGTAACTCGTCTGCCACAAAGCAGGGCGATTGCACAGCTGTCAGATGAAAAAAGAAATTGCGAGTGTTATGCGCTCATGCGTTGCCTTCAACAGCGGATCGCACTGTATAGAACATTTGACGGGAAAGACAGAAAATCTTATCGAACTTCGAGCGCCGAGCAACGAAGGAGGAATGGAAGGACAAACAAGCCGGGTTGTGCTAACTCAGTGTAGTGCATTCACAGTGGACAGCGTGCCCTGTATAGAAGCACGTCAAAGGCCGACGGTGCCAAAGATGGATGTCGCCAAACGGAGGCAAAACGGGCTCGCGGAGCTCTCCCTGTGTATACACCCGTTTCGCGAAGCGGAGGGCAGTGGCGTGGCATTTCTTTTCTTTCAGTACCTTTCGCGCATTCTAGATATCTGCGGGAAAGCGGCGCTACGGGAAGATGGAGGACCCAGGAGTGGCTGAAGACGGAGAATCGCTCAGAAAGCTACAGGATCTCCTGCTTCATATCGAAGACGTATGGCACTGGGGATGAGAACAACTTAGAAAGAAAGAAAAAAAGAAAGAAAGAAAGAAAGAAAGAAAGAAAGAAAGAAAGAAAGAAAGAAAGAAAGAAAGGATCGCCGTAACTATAGAGCATGCTCTGACAAGTGAACTTAGCCCGTCTTGAGTTTTATGTGTGTGCTATACAGTTTGTCTTTTGCGGCAGAAGGTAAAGAGTCCCACTACGTTGAGGCTTAAATGAAGAATTACAGATCGCCAGTCGAAAGCATTACCTCTCGGCCACTCCGCCGACAATATAGAGAATTATGCGCAACAGTTGTAAGCGATCGCTGCCCGATGTTCAGTTTCGCTTAAGAATGGACATGAAAACCTAACGCCTTGTCTAATGCAGCACATATCACAAATTACTTAGCCATGAGAGCGATGAGGTGCTTTCTGTGAATAGCATTACTACAAACACAATGTCACACACACACACACACACACACACACACACACACACACACACACACACACACACACACACACACACACACACACACACACACACACACACACACACACACACACACACACACACACAATAGAATAAAAACACGACCAAACGAAGAAACACTCACATAACTGAAGGAGAGCTGAAATTCCAAAAAAAAAAAACTAGATAGTTCACCGAGAACCGCGCTCACTGCCCATGACAAAAGAAACACACAGACGCACGCAAAACAACTTCACACTGCCTTGTGCTAGAGATGAACCTCAACTGCGCCTAAATATAAAGAGGAGGAATGGCCAACTTTACGCAGAAGGTCTTCAAACTTTCGCAGATGTCGTATCTCCGGGATACAGTGGAAAACTGCAGTTGGATATACATAGTAGAAAAAAAGAGAACGTCCACCTCCCAGAACGCCTCAGAGTGTTCAGGAGCCTCCACTAATAGCAAAAGTGCTAAGATCCAGTTTTCCCGTATATCCAAAGCGTCTTTCTCCAAAGAAAATTGCAAACAAAAGGGAAGGCTCGAACAGTATCTGCTAATCAAATGAAAGAGAAAGAAAGACGACACGCTGAACGTGGCCGAAATTGCCACTAAGGGAAACCGAAATATATATATATATATATATATATATATATATATATATATATATATTGAAAGAGAGAGAGAGAAAAGTCAGGCTGGTACATTGTGGACAGTGACATCGCGTACAAATAGTAAAACCGCAACCACTACGCGCATCACCACGAAAATCGAGTGTTCGCCCGCGCTAAATATCGCAAAGTTACATGACACAAAAGAAAAGAAGCTCCGGTATCAACTTCGAAGCGCAATTAGCTCTCGGGAGGAACAGGACGACGGCGAAGCGTCGACGCGTCGGACGACGTAGATTTATGTCCCTGGGCAAATGAATGGCTTTCCCACCGGCATTCGTCGCAGCGAGGCTGGTGACTCGTTTCGTGCTCGCGCGTATATACGGCACGTATACGAGTTCCCGGCTTGCGACGGAATGGAAGATTAGAGCTGCCTCCTATGTGTAATCTCTCGTCTTTTTTGTCGCACCCCGCAATGATACCGCCTGGCAATATCCCGATAGCTCAGCCATACTGCTGGGATGACGGTCACGCCAGCGGTGCGGCTATAAAGCCCAAACGTGAAGACGCGAGTGTGCTCCTGTGTGCGGGAAAGGCGAGCCGGGTCACTGTCACGATCACCGACGTAAAGGAAAAATAAAACAATGAATCCATTACGAAGTTGTTGTCAAGCTATTTTATATGCTTTGGCTTATTGACCTACGCTCGTACTTGATTGATACAGTGTGCCTGCGTCTCGGATAAGGCCGCATTAGGGTTGGCGCGTGATACAATCGGCAAGTCTACATCCGACGTCACGGCTTGTCCACACAAATTCGGGAAGCCATCTCTCATGTCTGTGCGCGTAGTACGTGATCAACGCTGAAGAAAGAAAAAAGCAAGCTTCCTTTTTTTTTTTTACTTTTCTTTCCTTTGTTTCTTTTTCTTTTTTGATCACCGGGGCATTAAGTTCTGTGATGGCCAACGTGCAGCTCTATCAACGTTTTGGCACATCAGGGTACTTTGGATTTAGACATGGCAGTCCACATGAAGCTATGTAGAGTGATTTTGATGGTAGTTTAGGTTCATTCATTCTATTAGTTCTACAGAAGTAAACTGTTAAAGAAACTATCTCAACGGTTTCGACCTTTCACAAGATTACTAATGATAAAGCGGTCAGTGGCACCTCCTGGCACCTACCGGGTTGCTCTAACAAGACGGAGCTTACAACTTAAAGGCCTACTAAATAAGCATATTGTCAGCTTGTCTGAGTAGGCTGAGCACTTAAGGATCCAAACCTAGCTTCTTTTTTTTTCCAGTCATGACAAGATCTACTAAATCAGACAATTCATAACCAAAAGGAAACGTTTATTATAATACACTTTCGTACAGTTGTTCACCCACTGATCCCCATAAGTGACTGCAAAACTGAGATAAAGCGCCTATTCCATCGTGCGCCAAGGGGGTTTCCTGTAAAACAATGTTGTCGGCCGGCCAATGTTTCTCTGCCCACACTCAAAGCTCACGTATACAGTCGTGTCAAATATGAGACGCAAGGCGGATGTCAGTGGTCACCGCATTGCAGTTCACACTGAACGCGACTGTTGAATTAAACGCGGCTGCCCCGTGACCGTCACAACATCCCGGCCGTCTGCACCACAGGCGCATCACTGCGGAAACGCTCTGTATGTAAAGGACAGCGCATGTTTGAAAGGCAGGATAGAAAGCAAAAAAAAAAAAAGAATTCTCGCGCCTCGGCACTACCCTATGCAACAGCGGTCACGCCCCACTAACCGCGCTCGCACGAGGCCGCGCGCTCGCTCACACGACAACAGACGCAGCCACAGCTCACGGGGTCTGGCCGGCAACGGTACAGAACAGAGGGTCCCAACTGACGAGGAGAGGTCGTGTCGACAGGCAGGCAGCCCTTGACGGGCCTTTCGAGAGCAACGGGCGTGCGAGCTTGTCTGCGTAATGCGCCGCATCCTGCTCCGCTGGTCCCGTGTACGTAGCTCCGCGGCCCAAACAATGGCCAAAGAGAAAGCGAGCAGTGAGTCGATGGAAAGCGGCCAAAACGCCACGCACGGCACCCGCGGCCGCTCGGATAGCCAGCGCTGACAGCGCGGCGAAGCCCCGCGGTAACGCGACGAAGGCTACACGAGCGAGCTCGACATGTAGCAGGTGCGGAAAGCATGCAGACCCCGAAACATGCATCGCTGGAAGTGTTGATGAGAACGCGACCGGAATTAATGGCACGAAAGAAAAGCAAAAAAAAATATTAGACCGAAAGAGAACAGGCAGCTTCTGAAACACTAAAGCGTGTGTTGATGCTCAGCAGCGCGCAATGGGCAACCGTGTTACGTTTCCACGACAAAACTAGCTTTGAAAGTTGGCGAGACGGAAAAATTTCCCGGTCCCCCTGAATATCTCAAGAAGGACGGTGAACAACATCATGTCCGAGACTCAGCAAGCCGTTCAGTGACACTACCGTGTCTCGAGCAAGAGGCTGCGCTGACGCTGAGCCACAGTTCGTAACCAAAAAAAGAAGAAAAAATGTAAGGGCGTTACGGTTTCAAACGCTTGTCTCGCTGGATCTCGGCTTTAGTCTTGAAAAACGACGCTTGATGAAACCTAAATGGAAGTATACTTAAGCACAAATTCCCGACATTTCTACGTATATTTCTCTGGGTTTGATTGGAGCTTGCAAAAAAAAAAAAACCGTATGACAGTGTATTTTGTTGAACTGGTGTAACTGCCTGTTCATCCGCCTCAGTCGACATTTCTCGTCTGGAGAACCCACAATAATTTGCTAGAAAACAAATAAAGCTGAATTGATAAACATATGCAAACAACTGTATCAAGTGTTTCGTCACATGCTATAAACGTTTCCCGCGGTCGCAGTATGGCATATCGCAAGGAGTATCTAGAGCTAGCTGTTAGAGCGGAGAGCTGACAATAAATATTGACTGCATATTTGCTCGACACCGTTCCAGACTGTAGTTATTTTGTTCTTTCCCTCATCTAAACTTTGGCGTGAATTGCGTCGTACAGGGCTTCAAAGCTGTGCGAAGTGCTCAATATTAAGTACGAAAGCAAACGGTTCAGTGTAGCTGTGTGGCCGAGAAATAACACGCGTCAAAGCTTAGCTAACTTTTTGTAGCTTTACCGAGAAAACTATTTTTTTAAGCTTGTGATTAATAATGTTCGAACAGGACTCGCAAATTAGGCAACTACGTCGTTTGTTGCAGTGCTCACTGATGGCTTTATGTGGTGTCTGCTGTAAAGGAGGAACAGCGTTTGTCAGTTTATAGAAAGAGGTTTTAGTTTTACCATAATCTGGATCACTGCTGTACCGCGCATCTGAATTGTCCCTGCTATATCCCAGCTCCGTCCAAGTGTCCTCGAAACTTTAAACTCGCCCTCAACTTCTCCGTTCACATCTTAGACCTAAAATCAAATACGCACCCTCTTCCGCGCACGACGTCTCTTGTGTACCTGCTATATGGACGAAGAAACTGCCGTTATCATAAAACACTCGTTCACTGTTTTCTGCAATGTCAAGCTGCCGATCGAGTGCCAATCAAGGCAATTTCGCCTGGCAGGCCAGTTTCTGCAGTTTCTTCAAATTTATTGCATATAACTATGTACGTTCGCGGCAGACACCGTGCGCTGTATATTTACTGCAGCGCGCGCTTGTGTATTCTCTAACGACAACCAATGCCAGGTGCTCTTCTTCCCAGAACAAAATAGCGAACTGTGAATGCGCCCGCGCATAGATCAGGAGGTATCAACTGTGCTGACGAACAGGATGCACCGAAGGGAATGTCGAGAAGAATTTATTCTGCGTCGTCACCCACACCCACACACCCACACACACACACACACACACACACACAAAAACACACACACACACACACACACACACACACACACACACACACACACACACACACACACACACACACACACACACACACACACCGAGAGAGCGAGAGAGAGAGAGAGAGAGAGAGAGAGAGAGAGAGAGAGAGAGAGAGAGAGATCGTTCGCAATATGGCAACCATATATAGCGCGGAAGGTTCCTGTAAGGTCTCAAATAACGACGTAGTGTGTGTGAGTACAGGATACACTTGAAAAAGAAAAGGACACCTTAGTTGGACGTTGTCCCGGCTCGTGTGTAGTGTGTACACAGGTTATAAAACCAGTTGGAAAGCTAAAACCGGATACGAGACGTCGTCTATACAAGCCGTCCTAGTGGGTGGCAGCTCTTACTGCAGCCTCTGAAGCTTTCTTGAGTCGCGCACATAGAAACGAAGCTGGGTGCGGCGGGGAATCTGGTTTAATTAACAAGCGACTCGCTAATTGCGTGTGATGTGCGGGGGCGGCTGCGGGGAACTGCGTGCGACCCGTCAAGAACACACGCACACACTCGCACACACACGCGTGACGTATAACGAGCAGATCGGTCGTGTCACGTGGTGTCTAGTATAAGCATAGAACCCGGCGAGAGTACGGGCACCAGCCACTGCGCCCTGAGAAACGCTGATCGGGTCACGTCGGCACAAAAGCCTTGTTAGCTGTTTTGAAAAGAAAAAAGAAAGTCTACACTGCAAAATAATTCCCAATAGGAAATAAGGACACGGGGCCCCAGGGCAGAAAATACAAGACACGCCTGGGAAGATATACTTCGACCATGACTACTTTCACTGTAGTCAAATACCTTTAATTTATCGTACCTATATATAAGCTCAAAACCTCGTGGATTGTTTTACACACCGTTTCTCGCATTCATCGTTGCTGTAGACGATTTGATTATAACGGCCGTATGCACGTCACAATCGAATGGACACAGCGAACCTAGTTTGGAGATATTGTAACTACTTTCGCAGTAGAAATCCACGGCATAAAGCCAGAAAAAGATGCCTGCGTTTCGAGCGTTTCGAATCTACATTCCTGAGAGAGAGAGAGATGCTGTCTTCCATGAAAGCTGCATATGTTTGCCTGACGGACGACCTGCAAACTACTCTAGGTGTTAGGTGAAAAACATGATGTATACACAGTGATCACACAAACACAAGCAATATCTTCCTGATAAGAGAACGCATACCAGGGCTATAGTGGCTCTTATTATTACTGACTCGCATGTTAGGAACGCGAAAAAAATATGCATTTCCGTTTACATACTACAGCTACATGGCAAACTCTGCGTGTATTTGAACAAACCAAACGCCCTCTTCCGGTTGTTATAATAAAAATCACTTTTCCTTGCCTAAACGCATACAGTTGGAGATTGAGCATCGTGTGGAGAGAATGGAATGCTGCATCCTGAGTTTTACGACCCCTCATAGTATTCGAAACACACTTCGCAATTACTTCTTTTCGTCTACTGCGACGATACGACGGTCTAGATTACATTAGCGTCAATTTTATGAAAAAGATGAAGATTACTGGAACACGATTACACCACTTCCATACAGTTCCACGTGCATGTGAGTTCGCTTCTGCGATAAATATCTTGAGTTATTGCTAACAACTTAGTATTGAGAAATATCAAAATCAATGTGCGCTATAATGTACAAGAGGTCCCGAGAGGACATTCCAGACACAAAAATAAGTAAGCAACGCGCAGCTGTAAACCCGATATAAAAGATTCACTATCAGGCAACACACGTTCAAAATATGCTTTTCGTTAGCTCCATTCAGAGACACTGCATTCGAAAATATTGTTGAAAGAGAAAGAGTGAGAGAGAGAAAACAAGAGAGAAAAGGTAGAGAGGTTAACCAGAGCAAGTGTCCGGTTGGCTACTCTGAACAACGTTGAAGTCGAGCGGCAAACTATTGAAATAAGAGGTGCGCGCACATGTTGCATCACCAATACGAGTAACAGGCAAGACGCAGGACATTAACGCGTCGTCCGTCTTCTTATTGCGTCATGCGTCTTCCTCTGTTAATTTATTTACCGCAAGTACAGAGCCATAAGAGGCTAAGACAAAGCACATAGTACATGCATCTACACTCACCCACTTGACCGAGCAACTAGAACGAGCCGTAACGTGGACCGAAGCAATTTGCGCGAACATTCATTTGTTTGCATGTCACGCACAAAGCGTACCGTTTGCCTTTCTCACGCGTAATGTTCTGATGGGACAAATGAAGGTATCTGCACGAAGACAACGCGTCACTGAACGCGCATTGACCTCATGTTCTGCGTTGTTCGAACATGATATGCTATTTTGGCCGCCACACGTACGGTTGCAACCGTTATAGACATCACGTTCTTCACAGTTGCCGTTCTAAAAACCAAATCATGCAGAGTTGATCGAAACTCAACGGTGCCTTCACGTGGCGATTTAATGTCATCCTCACGTTCTTCGTTATACGCTGAGTCCTGGGTCCAGGAATTGCAGGGGTCTGCTGCCAAACTGAGACTCCTCGGCTGTTACACTTAGCTCGTTTTCATGCACTTAAACCTCTTGGGCAAATCCAAGCGACATCCTTCAGCACTTGCCAGTTTCCGTTTTGTAACAAAATTACGCCAGTTCCTACGGTTTAGTCACTTCCTATACATCGCATTCTTTCTTACTTGTCTTTTTGAACCAGAAACAGTAACGCCTCTCTCAACCGTTGGCACTCCTCGATCTATAATTACTCGCCGTGAAAGTGCCGAAGACGACGCGACGCTTGCAGGTTTCTCTCCGAGCACAGAGGGGAGGTAAAAAAAGCTTTTTAATAAACCTCGGCGGGTACTTCATTATGGACGTGTCTGCTATCGAAGGCAGCTACCGTATATATAAAGAAACGCGATCGAAACTTACGCCCGGAACCGCGCGTTCCTATTTTATTTTTGTGCCTGCATTTTTCTGTCTTCCTTACTCCATATACGTGCCACGGCTTTCAAAAAAGCTCCCTGGCGACATTTTGCCTGATGAGAGGGCAGTGGCTGCCGCCATTCGGCTAACCTCTGTTCACGGCTTTTGAAAAGTCGACGGCGTGATTACAGTGGGGTGCCTCTTTTCAGTTATTTCCTTCTCCCTCTCCTTCTTTTACTTTTTTCTTTCGTTATGTCTGCCTTATGTCCTTCGATACTATCTTTCCTATGCGCTTTCAGTTTTGTTCCTTGATCACCTTGCTTCTTTTCATTTCGTTCACCTTCTTTCTTCTTCGGCTCCCTTTATACGTTCTTTTCTCAAAACGACCGTTTCGGTGGTCGCTCTGTGTGCGTACATTTCCGCGCACATTCCTTCGCTTTGCGGGCGCCGTTACATTAGTGCGGCCTTACGCGATGTCCTGGCGAGTTTTCCCGAGCCCGTTCTAGCGCGAACGCATTTCTCGCTGAATCTTTAACGAGTGAGTTTCCTTGTTAGTTGCTGTCGGCCAAACCTAGCACGTGACACGGCGTCCGGGCTTTAATGTTCCCGCGCTACAGAAGATTTGACGCACGTGCCCGAGCACTTGCACCTATCGGCAAGCTCTGCTTTCTCGCGTCTTATTATTTGTTTGTATGTATGTATGTTGTGTTTTCATTCGCGCTCCTCTCAATTACGAATGAGGACGTGGCCTTAAGAGGGTAGAAGTTTAGCGAGAACTACGCTCTATCGCATCAATCTCGCCTTAGGCAATTAAAAAAAAGATTAAGTTATGGGGTTTTACGTGCCAAAACCAAGATCTCATTATGAGGCACTCCGTAGGGGGGGAGGGGGAATCCGGAATAATTTGGATCACGTGGGGTGCTTTAACGTGCACCTAATTCTAAGTACACGGGTGTTTCCGCATTTCGCCCCCCTCGAAATGCGGCCGCCGTGGGCGGGATTCGACCCGCGACCTCGTGCTTATAGCAGCCCAACCCCTAGATTTCGCCTTGTCACTCGAATAAATATTTTGATTAGTGCTTGTAAGCTACAGTGTGCGATACCATTTTGTGGTGTGTCTTGATTTACTGTAATTGTTCGATATCTGCTTGATTGTTTCTTACTCGGACGCTGCTTTTTCAATCAAACATTAGCGGCGGTCGCGTAGTAGCGAACAAGTAAGAAACCAACAATTCGTATAGAAGCGCGAATTGAAAGAAAATGGCCTGAAATACAATAAAAAAACATTAGTAATTTGTTGCGCACCGCTAAGCAGGCATAGTTAAGCAACGTTACAGTTGAGGAAAAAAAGAAACACTCTTGGCACTGGCACTACGGTCTCTACGTTTCTAATTATTTTTTTTCTGTTCAAGGCCTGAACGTGTCTACACTGCACGCGAACAGTAAACGTCGTTATAAAGTTGTACCAGCGGACGTAGATGACGACGACGACGACGACAACAACGACGACGACGACGGCGACAACAACAACAACAACAATAACAACAACAACAAACGCTTTAGCGACACCACCCTGTGAACACATACCATGGATGGGCATCACGTTGATGCAAACTGGCGACTGCCTGAACTATGATCAGTATGAAGTCATCATAATCTTCCCGAATCTTTAGAGTTCGCGCTTAGCTCACTCGAAGGAAGCTGGAGTCGCCACCGGCTCTCTGTTCTTCTGGCTGTCGATTTCGTTGCCTATTTCAGCCTACAAGTGCGTGGTTTGCTCGACAATTAAACTCTCGCGATCTGCCTAACAGGAAAGATGTCCGCGGGCGAAACGACCTCAGTGTAACAATACAAGAAAGGTCGAATGTTGATTTTCTTTGCCAAAACCGGTCCCGTTTTGTTTACACCTTCCAGCTGTACGACTCTCAAGTTTACATTCGTTAAAGCGGGTTCTTAGCTTAAGGATTGAAAGGCTCGGGGGAAAAACGCTTTAAATGACGTCGGAATAAGAATGCCCCAATCAGCGCCAAAAAAAAAAAAAAAATGGGAAAGCGGGGGGGGGGGGGGAGCGCGGGGAGCGGAGAGGGGCGAAGGTGCAAGGGTTCAAGTAACTCAGTCGTTAACGATTGACAATTGTGCGCAGCTTGTTAAGGGAGAGCAAGAGTCGCGTGTTCCGACTTGTCTTTTATTTCTTGGTGCCTCGGGCTATGAGCTTGTAACTCGGCTTCTTGTCTGTGGAATTCACCTCGCGTGCTTTCAGACTGAAGTGCCCTTTGGCGCTCAGGTTTGGCTTCTTGTGGAGGGAGCGTGCGTTCAGGCAGAAATCGGTAGAAACGCGACGGAAGCAACAGGACTGCTCTGCTTACACCCTGCGCTCGCAGTACAAGAAGATGCCGGAAATATCCGTCGGCCGGTAAGAAGAAGAATTAAGAAAGGGTCACAGTTCCAATGCTTCAGAGATGCTTACAAGAGAATGACAATTTACTAAGAACAGCACACACACACACACACACACACACACACACACACACACACACACACACACACACACACACACACACACACACACACACACACACACACACACACACACACACACACACACACACACACACACACACACACACACACACACATATGTTGTACATGCTCGGGCTGCCGCGTACAACATACAGGTATGGGCGATAATCCAAAATCAATAAAGGATCCTACAGTAGGAGTAGCACCCTGTAGTATAAAAGTATAAGTTGCCTCCCAAAGGCTGACCAATATTTCGATAGAAGGGCCTGTATTCGTCAAAGACGGCCTTGTCATCATCCGCAGGTTAGCTTTAACATGTTAGTAGAGTGACGTCACGTGTGGTTGCCGTCATTGGCGGCTGGCTGTATATTTTCAGTCTTTCCCTTTAGAATCAGCCACCACCGACAACGACCGCACGGGACGTCACTGTATTAACCTGTTAAAGTTAACCTGTGGAGGATGACAAGGCCGCCTTTGATGAAGGTAGGTCCTCCTATCGAAACGTTGGCCATTTTCCGAGGCACCTTATCCTTTGTTGTAGCTTTCATAGCACAGGTATATGAGTCAATTATACGAATTGTTTTACCCTAACACGTGATTGTATATATATATATATATATATATATATATATATATATATATATATATATATATATATATATATATATATATATATATATATATGCTGAATTGCCTTACTTACACGAAATGCTAATAGGTTCAGTAGGGTACACTGTATAACACTAGGAACGCTTTCGCAGACTGCGTGACAGTGCCCACAGTGTTAAGAACGGCCCACTTAGGTGCAAGTTTTGCCAGCCAGTTGCGACAGCGGTGTCAACTTTTCTTGGACAGTGCGCCACGTCCGCCTCTCTGCGTCGCGGGATTGCCGAGATGAGTTCAACGAACCAGGCTTTGTGACGGAACCCGGCACCGCCGATCTGGTCTGCTGTGAACAAGAGAGTCCCCGAGGGAACGTAGTTCAAGGCCCCTTCCCACGCACCGTTCCTGACGTCAGCCCCGAGTTCTGCGAAGAGCGTCTGACCTCGGTTGCGGACCGTGAACCTGTGCGGAAGTGTGTGTGTGTAATCCCTCGCGCAAAGAGGCGGCTCGTCTACTGTGCCTGGTCGGCCGTTTCCCTCACCCTGGGATCGAGGGGGTACCGAGTGTTTATAAACGGCTGTTGTGCGGCTGCTCAGTGGACTTTCTCTCGTAGTCATGCTAGACTGATGAACTGCAACGTCCTGATGTAGATACTGTAAATAAACCCATATTCCTCGTTCTCGATGAGAAGCAGTCCTTCCCTTCAACAACGTCCTCAGCGTGGACAAGCTGGACGATGGTATGGGCCAGCTACCATCTAATCCATGCCCGACTCCAATCTTGACAACTGATTACGAGCGATGGGACTGACCCCCCAATCCTCACAACAGAAACAGTTCTGTATTGTATGCATGTGTGTGGTTTGTTTGTTTTCATTCCTTTTCTATCCATCACCTATCGCATCCCTTTGCCTCTCCTTCGGTACAGAGAAGCCAACTTGAGATAATTAATCTCTGGTTAACCTCCCCTGTCTTTGTTTGCCTTTGTCTCTCTCTGGTAGGAACAGTTCAATGGCGAGGAGTCTCAGGAAGCACCATCCATAAGTTGTCACCAGATAACCTTAATGTCAATTTATGACGTCTCTCTCTCTCTCTCTCTCTCTCATTTTTATTGCCTTTGGAGTGTTGTGTGACTTTTGATACATACCGCGGTTGCTCATTCGAAAAGAAATAGCCGACACCTTCTATATTGGCGGAAAAAATCGCGTTATTCACGTAAGAAAACAAGAAAGACAAAAGTAAAATATTCTCACGCCGAAAATGAAAGGAGCCATCGAATTCCGGAGATAGTGGAACGTGCTCTCCGTGCTTGTCCCAGGGACAAAGCTTAGGCCTCGCGCTGCGTACGCCTCTCGGGATCTCATTACGGTGAAACATACGTGATGCACTTTGCTATATGGAGGTGCATCAATGACGCAATCGGAGGAGGAGAGGATTCAGAGAATTAGCGCCAGTCGGAAGAAAAGGAAAGGGAGACGAAGCTGAGTACAGGAAACAGGATCATGTCATCGCAGGCGCAATCGCCGCGATCGGTTTGTCGTTCAGGATGGAGTAAGCGAGCTGGAGAGAGAGCGAGAGGTAAACGGGGCCACGAAATCCAATCAGAGCGCTATCTCACGGAATGTGTCCCCGAGGCAAGAACAAAGGCGACGACCGGCAAACATGTCGACGAAAATCGTCGTAGAAAGCGCTCGCATCGCCCGGTGATCGCGCTGTGTGAACAATAGCGTGCAGAGCGGTGGACGCTCGACCACCGCTGTAACGTGCCTGATCAGTGAGCTGAGTGCACTAAGCTCTAATTGCTGTTGAATTGAAACACTGAAGAGAGACTAAACTTTGCGGTAACAGGTTCATTACAACAAGAAGCAATGAAGGTCAAACATTTTTTTTTTAATCTATGCGCCGGAACACTAGCGCTGGTACATCACTGTGACGTCCCTGGAATGAATATATCTACTTCTATTTGGGCCGGATGTGTCGCACCAATAGCTCTAGAGGCTTGTTGAGTTAAGTTATTGGTTCCTTTACACTACAACGCAGTCCAACATCGCCGATAAACAAAATTAACTACAGGCTCGAGTAGCTGCTCTCAAGGTATCCATGACGTCACGGTGGTTGGTGCAGGCGTATCAAGGTGGCGTCGCCACATCTATTCCGCTTACACGTCTTTTCCGCCTCACCAAGAACACCCCCCCCCCCGCCCCGCCCCCTTTTTCTTAAGTGATGAGTGACGATTCCTTTATTGTAGCACCGTAATTTATGGTAAGATTTACCCGGCCGGTAAGATGCCATGGGTGCTGCAATGTTATTCTTTATCGTGCATCGTCAGCAATCCAAGCTGCGCTCCGACCACGCTACTACCAGGAGCGCAGGGTCGTGCATGGTGCTTGACAAAAGCGGAATAAAATCGAGTGAAAGTAATCCCTGCAACGCGCTCTTTAAAGGAGCTAGCGCTAATGAGAACGCGAGAGTTCTCGCGCTCTGCACTGCCCACGGGCTGCAGTCACTCACCTGAAGTCGAACCCGCGACCTTAACCTCCGCAGAAGAACGTGATAGCGATTGAGCTGCCGGGGCGAGCGAGATAATCAGCCTTCGCTTAGTGTCTTTTTGCACCGATCAGCACGCGAAGGTGCTGTTCCAAGTATACTTCAAGCAGACGCGACGACGGTATGCAGCTGCTCAAAGAAGGGCGCGGAAAACCACGAGGCATTGAAACGCAGGAAAAGGGCGTATTAGTACTGTGCAACCCATATTATGCCCCAAGAAAAAGTGAAACACGCCCATAATGTTGTCTACTCGGGCGATAAAAACCATAGAAAGAGCAGCCATTTAGCGACTCCTGTGGAGTCAGATACGTTACTATCGGCCGTGCGGAATCAAACGATTCCAGCAAACACCGCGTCAAACCATAGATTGCTGAAGCTGCGGAGGCTGAATCGCTGGCCAATCGTAAAAGAAAAAAAAGAAAGACCATTCTACAACTACAGCGCACGCCTTTTCTCACTGGTCGCCGACTTAATCGGGTTCCGCGACAGCTAATTGTACAGCTTGCGCGCATGCTGCATAGATTTAGTGATCGCGGGGTTTGCGGGCTCACACACGCACACTGCAGAATGGAGGCACGTAAATGCAGAGAGCGACAAATGATTGGGGGGAGGGGGGGGGGCAATCACCCGGGGGTGACGGCAGGTTGTAACGACGAGGAAATGGGGTTGCCGCGCCCGTCAAGACAGCAGTGAGCAATGCAAGACGACGAGCACGATGGCAAAGTTGGGCTCCGGGTCCGGCACACGCTCCCTCTCTCGGAAAAAGAGAAAGCGATCGACGGCGAAGAAGGTGAGGGCGAACGGGGAAAAAAAATAGAAAGAGCCCTTGGAGAAGACGTTGGGACGCGGACGCCTGAGATGAGATGACGAGTAGCGAAAAGCATGTAAGAAAAAGGGGGGGGGGGGGTGCAAAGAACGTTAGCAGGAACGCGAAAGCGCGAGATTGCACCGGCAGACGAAAAGGAAGTCGACGTAAAGAAATGGAAGAACAAAACGGAAGGAACAGGGCTAGGAAACAGATCTGGCGGAGGCATTAAGCGGGGATAAGACTCCGAACCGAGATTCTAAGCGCTCGCAGCGGACCCTAACGGCATTGGGGAGAAGTTGTCGACAAATGAACGTAGTTCTCGGTTTATGGGGTCCGAAAAGGAAGCAAGACACTAAGTGGGTGTCTTCGAGCTGTTAAGCCGCGATTTCGGAGTGTTTTCAACGTCTCTCAACAGCCGGATAACGAACGGCGACGCGCCCTGCGCCTGCTTTTGGAAAGGTTGTTTGCCGAGAGAGTTCACTCACGTTTTTATGAGAGCGCATGGCTGGAAGTGGGCGTTGCAACTGCTTAGTTAAAGCCAGAATGCATCCGAAACTGCGATTATATTGCGTTCGTCGCAAAATGAACTTACTTCTATGATGATCGTGATGTGAGATTATTTGAAGAGGCATATCGTTTCATATCGCGGGCAACGCATGTAATGGGAAGGGAAGATAACCGATGGTCATTAAGGTTTACGGACTGCATTCCAAGAGAAGGGAAGCGTAGCAGGGGGCGGCAGAAAGTTAGGTGGGCGGAGGAGATTAAGAAGTTAGCAGGGACAACACGACCTCAATCAGCACATGACCGGGTTAGTTGGAGAAGTATTGGAGAGGCCTTTGGCCCTGCAGTGGGCGTAGCCAGGTTTATGTTGTTGTTGTTGTTGTTGTTGTTGTTGTTGATGATGATGATGATGGTGTGGTGATGATGATGATGATGATCGTTTCATAGGTTGGTGTGAACTGTGAGGACGAATGCACAGTGTTTATTGAGGATCATGTTAAAGTAAATATTTTATTCTGTGATCCTTCGCTAATGTATTTCTTTGGGATTCCCTCTCAGCTACGCTTATTTTTCATTCCTTATTCGACGTGAAACAATCGAAGTGGGTAGACTATCAGGCAGTGTCTTCAACTAGGCGTGGAAGACATTGAAGACAGCCACACGCGGAGTGCTCGAAAAGGGGTCTGTTTTGAAGATAAATATGGCACACTCACCAGTACCATGACAGCCGAGGGGCATATAGCTCGATGGTACAGAAGTGCGTTTACTGAAGCTTAAAAAGAAGCAACAATAGCAACAAAAAGAAAGAACGCACGCGCTTTTCTTCTCGGAACATTTCCTTTAAGTTCGTCGAACCATTCATAAAGACGCCTCTTACTTTAAACATTTGCATAAGGCAGCGCAATATCGTTTTCTCAAGTAGAGATTGGTCACGCGGGAAGGGGAGATAACGCTTCAGTGCACGGCACGTTTCAGCAGTGGCGCACGTGCGAGCAAAGAGCGCCCGCCTTTGTTTTTCAGTGCCGCAATGCAGAGCTGCTGCGCCGCGAGCTCGACCCCTTGAAGCTCGGCGTTATTCAAACACAGCTGTCCCGCGGGAGCGAGGCACACAGACATCACGTCTCGCACACTCTCTTCCTGAAGGGTGCAGACATGCACACATGAGGGTCTATCCTCTCTCTCTCTCTCTCTCTCTCTCTCTCTCTCTCGCTGTCAAACTGCGGGGGCTTCACACACTGCCCTGGTGACAGTGCGGCATCGGCTTCGGAGAACGAGCCCTTACCCGCGCACTCTTACTTATACCCATGCCCTGCTGCAGGCTCACGGACGCTCCAAGCCTGAGGGGCGCTCGCATCATAAAAAGTTCCCATGGCCTAGCAGCCGCGACGGGTATAGTACGGACGGTTGTGTACCGTTTGAAGAAACACGAGCCCTCAGCTTCGTTTATTTGCTTTTTTTTTCTTCCCTTTCACTAGGCTTGTTTCCCGCGCTCTGGTTCACGGCAGTTCGCAAGCGGCTACATCCATTCGTGGCTGTGCTGCTGTGCGTGAGCACACATTGTATTTGGCGCGTTAGTATACGGTGTGGATGCACAAGCGCGCGTTCACGGGTATACGAGCGGTAACTTTGTCTCTTGTTTGCTTCAGTCGTGCAAGCCATGTCAAAAACGGGAATTATTTTCGTCATCAATAGAGCAAGGAATAGGACAAATTATAGAGAACATAAGGCGGCGGCATGGCCCTGATTGACCTGTTGTTGCGCCAACGAATGAGGAGATAAGGTTCAGTGTTATTCGCCCTTCTGCACTATCGTGCTCCCTAAGTTCCGGGGTCGCGCAGAGTCGCACAGAGGCGAAATCCACAAGGGGTGAGGTCCTAATCGAATGTCTCGTGAACGTTTCAGGCGGTAATTTCTTGCCTTTTGCTGAGCAGGGCCCTGCTGGACAGTTTGGCGCCTCTAGCAAAAAGCCCATACGCACGCCTCTGCCATGGCGCGTTATTCTCCTAACAAAGTCGGGACTAAAACATACAAGCAAAATGTTCTCCAAGCTCGTGGCATAACTGCAGCTCCCAGGTGCCCAGATAATTATTCAGGTGGGTGCGGGAACAAGAAACTTGAGCTTGCGGAATACGTAGCACTGACGTAAAGATAAATTTGAAATCACTACCTTCGAAAGAGCTAGCTAACTTTCCTTGCGTCGCAACTCGGTTACAAACGCGTCCCCCCACCCCCTTCTTTTTACAACTATCTCTCTTTCAATTGCTCCCATGCTCACCTGTTTATATCTGCCCCTCGGCTCTGGCTTTCCGCATTTTTCGCTTTTACGGCCGCTGTCAGCGCGCGCGAGTCACAATAGTCCATGGTATCGTATTCGTTGATGGCCCTGTGCGTGCCTTCATTCATTGCTCGCGCGGATGAAGGCAACTCATGAAGTGACAAATTTCGACAGCGTATAACGAGGAAAGGCATCAGCAAGCGAATCGAGGCGCGAGGAAGTGAAGGACCCAGAGACAACAACGAAGTCGCGACTGAAAACAGATGCCAGAGAGCATGTATTATGAAGCTAACAATACCCGGTTGTTTGTCCTCTATGTACGCGGACGGGCACTTTTTTAATTGCCGCCGCTTCCGCTGCGGAAACAGGATCGCTTTGCGCCGCTCTTCAAATTGCCCACAGCACAAGCAAGCGGAAGATGAGCTTCGGTGTGCAGCGAAGCTGTGTTATGTAGAGAAGGAAAACAACGTGAACTGGGGCAGAATGGCACAGACGCAAAAAGATGCAAAGAAGGAACCAAACCGTTGCTTCTACACAAGGACATCGTTTGCATTAACGCTATGCACGAGTTCACGTGCTTATGTGGCAAACATCCTTCTCTCCAGGTGCTGCGAGGGAGGGAGAGACACGGCGGGCAATAGAGAAACGCGCTTAACTGATGACAATAGCAGTTGGGACGCGGTTCGCAATCAGCCAGCGCTGCTCGCCTCGCGTGTTGTACAGCTACAACACCGCGCGCCGAGCTAATTAATTCCGCTCGCGAGTGGGCGTACACGCGGGCGCCCCGTGTGTATATGCACAGACAGACACCGAGTACTCTCTTTGCGGCTACAGAGGTCGATGCCGAACTTGCACCGTCCGTTGTGCGTGAAGCAAATAATTCGCTTCCGTCGTAACACCCTCCCCCCCCCCCCCACACACACACACACGCACACACCTCTCACCGCTCTGAGCAAGCGAGCGAGCGAGTCGATCGACGGAACGACGCCTGTTCCCGGACTCAGCCCCCAATTTCGTTGGGTAAAGGGACGAGCTTAAAGCTTCGATGCAACACGATTCCTGCACTCGTTCTTCCGTATAGTTGTTATTTTCGTATTCCTATTCCCGCGTTACCGTCACCTTTCCTGTGTTTTTTTTTGTTTTTTTCCTGTCTTTTAGTTCCTTCAGCCACTGGGAGCGATCGTGGCCGGCTTGATGTCGGAGCTTTCATTTGTCCTTTGTGCCTCGGACAATTACCGCCGCGCAAAGGTTTCGTTCGATGCGTTTCCTTCGTGTCGGCGGGGTCCTCTGCATGTGTCTGTTATTCTTGTTTGCTCCGTCTTTTTTTTTTTTCTTTGCCTTTGCCCACTTCATTAGCTCCAGGAGGTTGCTTGAAAGCCAGCGGCTCGAAAGGAGCCGGTGCTTTCCGATCGAACGGCTGCTATTCAATATGTGTTAGAATATTTGTTTCACTGAGATATTACGTAGGTACAGTGTTCTTGACTTCACCTATTACTTTCTTTTTTTCCCCCTCCTTTTTGCTTTTATCGTCTGACCGCTTTACCGAGACACTAAACGGAATGAGATGACGTTATCCGCTCACTGGAACACCGGAATTAAACTGGTACATGCGAGTATTCAGTATCCATGCCACTAAGTTTTGTAAACAGGAATCAATGCATGCGAACTGGGCGCCGAAACATTGCGTGAGCTGTCATGGACAACATCGCTATGACATCCGCAATGCCCCCGAAGTTAAGGGCTTAAGGCAATGAAGTCAAATCAGTAGCGAGTTCTTTTAAAGAGAAGCTACATAAAAATGTTTTTCCTTACGTGAGAGCACCCTGGGAATAGAAACAAAGTGCCTCGAGCGGCCAGTTGGGCGGCCATTTTTCGTGCATTTGCGGGCTTCTTTCACGCTCGGAATAGCACTTTTATGTAGCACGTATTGAGAAGCAGAGAGCTGTATCGGGAGTTTTTCATGTCGCTCTACAATTTTCTCATTGACACTTTTCACCTTATTATAATATTTGAGAGGTTGATTAATTAATTAAGAAAAGTTATCTAATAAGCCGGAGTGAAAAAAAAAATTGAGTATCTCCAAGAGACGGCAAACAACATTACCTTTGTTCTGTGCAGCTACGTGACATTTGCATATTTTTAAAACTCTGGCTAAAGCTAGCTGGGGACACCCTACATACCCGAAAATGCGCCCCGGACCTCCAAAATACTTCGGCATAGGGTAGGCAGGCATGGCGCTTGGCTTCAACGCACTATTCGTCGTCCAATGCTTGGTCAGCTCCTACAAATTCGTACTTCACTTTACAAAAGAGAGTATGCATGCAGCCGCCCAGACGTGGTGTCGGCGTAGTTTGAATTCCGATATTTACAAGAGCGCAAAGTACGCGCAACATACTAGAGTGAAACAGCTAACCTAGCCTATAACCTACGCTAACAATCAGAAATATCAGAAATATGAACCGCGGCTTCGGCACTAAAAATAAGAATAAACGAATTGCGAAGTTCTTGAAATCAGAAGGAATTTGAACAGTCTGTGGCCAAGCCTTCCCTCGAGTAACGCTAGCGAATTCAAACAGGTAATGCAGAAGGAAATTCGGTCTCGTTCATATTCAGAAGGCTGTGTTATAGTGGCAAATGAAAGCAGGGTCTTTTATTTTTTAGCTCTCTTTTTTTTCTGTCAGCTTTCTTTATTATTATTATTATTCACAGAATGAGCAGCCGCGCATTGTGAACAACGATGTCTTATAATTCAAAGCCAGGAGCAACAATCGAAGCAATTTTCTCGAATCTAACTGGAACCTTAAGATGGAAGACGGGGCCTGAGAAAGACGGGAGGCGAGATTTGTATTCTGAGAAATCGGCAGGCGCGTTACAAAAGCCTTTTGAGCTCAATAAAAAAAAAGTATATATATATATACTTCTCACCTTGTATATTGATAAACAAGAGAGGAAGGGTAGCAGCGACTGCGATGATTGCTTTAGACGCCATTTTTTCGTTTCCAATACCAGACGTTTCGTTTCATTTTTCAAGTCTCCACGTCGCCACTTTTCAGCTCGTGTAAACGCGCGATAAATGGAGAGTTTGAGTGTAGCGCTGCTGTGTTGTTTTGAGCGCTATGAGCTAACGTGATTGCGCGCGCTTTACATTTTTCGCTGCCCTTTGTTCTACAAAACAATGTGCAAAAATGTGCAGAACTATGCATGAAACTGTACCACCTCTTGGAGAGACAAGAATTATCCAACAAAGCGTTGTTGCGCTGACATCTCGTTTTATTAAGTCGGTGAAAAATTATGGTCTTGTCATTTGTAAGGAGCAGTCTATTTATTATGCAAACACACACACACACACACACACACACACACACACACACACACACACACACACACACACACACACACACACACACACACACACACACACACACACACACACACACACACACACACGCACGCACGCACGCACGCACACAAGATGAGTACTGGTACTTCACATGGTCCCGCAGCAACCCTCTGGCATGGTGAGAATATGTTAAAATGGGCGCGGACAATTTATAGAGGTTTTCTGTAAACTTAGAATTATACAGTGAGGTTCAATGTCTCGAAACAGCAGTGTTGGTTGGGGGGGGGGACGCCGTAGTGGATGATGCCGATTAATTTTGACCACCTATAGGTTTATTAAACGTGCACCCAAGGCGGGGTACAATACAGCCATATCACTGAGCGATCGGTGTGTGTTACAGGTTAGCTCTGGTATGGTCATGCGCACTAATAATGAACAAGCGGAATAACACGAGTTGGCAGCCTTCTGTGCACTACGTGAAGCCCTACGTTCACTAGCACTCGTACAGCCATTATCAAATGTAATTGCCTACAGCTAAGCAAAACATGCAACATGCTGCACCACATAATAAAACTTGTTATACGAGCTTGCTGTGGTCTGCTGGATGTTTAGTGGCGCCGATTAAAGAGAGATTGCGTTAAAGGTGGACAGTATATACGGCCTTCTTTTACGCGATAGCGTTAAGGTCCCCATGTCGCAAAAAACCCGGCGTCGGCGTCGGGCGTGATTGTCAAAAAATGATCGTCGAACCACGCATACCCAACCACGCAGACTCTCCATGTGGCGCAAGGAAATTACATCGCGAATTGAATCTTTCAAGGTAAAATACATAAAAAAATAATAAAGTACGACTTACACACAACCTACACACATGATAACATCGGATTGTAATTTGAATATACGAGAAAACACAATTTTGTTACTCGTCAGCTCACACGGAAACCACCTTTAAACGCGACAACGTTTTCAGCTGCCGCTTGAAATATGTCTTAGCAGGAGCGGCACAGACCCCTCGTTTCCCTGCACACCATAAAAAAAAAAAATAGAGAACCACAAGGCTCGTTTTCGTACATAGCGTTCGCCGCCAGCGTTTCCCGGGAATCATTAAGGTTACATAACCTTCAGTTGCCGGGAAGCGTCAGAAGCGCCCAGGAATACTTGAATGCTATTGTGTTCCGCTCAGGCGAAGCTTAAGCGTCCTCCAAAGTTTTATGTGTACGTTCTTCAATTACAATTCGTATGCCTAGAATAGGCGACAATCTTCTATAGGCATACTCTACTAAAGCGGATCAACGGAGTGGCTCTGTGAAATGACAGTCGAAAATGAAGTTACATTTGGTTCTAAAGCGGCCAGTATCTCAAAACTTTTTACGAACGGAATTACAGGAATCGTCGCCAGTCTTGGCGAGGGCTGCACAAAGCTTCGAGCTAAGCTGGGTATACGTTATGCAATAGTTATGAACCACTCGCACGCATCTTGCGAACTAATGGTTTCAAACCGTGTCCCACTTTTAGTTCAAACCCACTAAAAGCGTAACGACATGTAACACATTTACGACGTGCGATACCTTCGGCGCGGCATCGTCATGCGTTGGCGCGTTCTCTTCGTTCTTCACGATTAGCACGCTGTGTTAATCCTGGCTAGAACGTTGTCCGTGCAGCTCTGCTGCGGAGGAAAGCGGGCAGATCTTTATGCACCCACATGCACATCCATTCGTACAGCACCGATAACGGCGTGCTCATTGCGCGGCGTGAACTGGACGCGTCGACACCGGCCGAGCGCCTCGGCGCTTAGAATACGTTGGAAAGGCGTACCATGTAGTTGCCACTAAAAGCTCGTTGCCCGTTAACAGCTTTATTTAGAGCACCGGGCTCTGCACCATAACTTTGTCTCTGTTTTTCTTTTTACTTTCTTTTTATCGCAAAGCACGTTTACAGTGCTGTGTTTGCATACGTCGGAGCGCCGACGTTAGAACTCCGTATACCAATGACCGGGCCACGCCCAGTTTGGCGTTTCAGCAGAAAAAAAAAAAAAAAGATAAACGTTGACGCGAAACTGGAGCCGTGCTCCGGGGTCAGCGGGACAGGAGGTTCAGGCCAAAAGGCGAGCGCTGTGCATGTAGGCCAGCCAGCCAGCCAACCGACAAACGAACGAACCCCACGCGTTTCCGAGAGACCACGTGCGTTTGCCCCGAGGGGCGTGTCGGCCAAGCCAGTCAGCCAGCCGACGCCGCCGCCATCGTAGCCTTCGCCACAGTGATGGTCGTGCTCTGCAGGCACTGCGTGCAGGTCTACGAGCTGCGCCTGTTTACGACCGCGGCGGAGGGCTGCGTGTACGTGAGAATGATGAGTTTCGAGAATCAAAAAAAAAAGGAAGGAAGGAAGAGAAAAAAAGAGAACAACGACGGAAAAGCTATGATAAGAAAACAAGAAACGGGGTCTATGAACAAACAGTAGTGTGCGGAGAAGCACGGCGAACGTGAACGCCTGCAAGGAGGTTGTGGGAGCCTGGGAGGGAGCCACAGCGTACGTGCGGGGCTCACGGGGATTTCGGGCCGCAGCGTTGAGGCTACGGGACGAAGAATTCGAAAGGCCCAGGCGGTGCGCGTCACACGTGGTCGCCACATGCCGGGCGTCGAAGCAAAGCCCAGAAGCGAGAGACAAGGTTGGATGCGAGTCGGAAAAGAAATTTCGGGAGAGTGAGCAAAGGGAGGGAAGGAGTCAGCAACGGAACGCGAGCGGAGGGCCAGAGAGAGGAGGAAGACGAAATTGGCGGGAATGCGGGCCAACACAAACCGCTGAGGCTCTCCTTCGGGGTGCAAGACCGGGAAACCGAGGACGGGTTTGTCCGAAGAGCGCGCAGATTGTGAAGGGGAGGCGTTGGTGCGGCCGTTGTCGTTAGTCTCGCAGCGTTTGCTTGCCGTACATGATGGCGTCGTTCGCGAGCGCTCTGTCGTCGTCTCTTCTCCGTATGAAATCGGAGACCCGCGGCTCTGCAGTCTTAAAATCTTGATTTTCTTTTTCTTTGTCCTTTCCTTGAAGCGTAAGTGAGTGTTGCTCTTACACACGTTTCCCCTCCGGTTAACGTGTTCTGAGTAGCGAGCCTCCTACTGTAGCTTGCGTTCTTTTCATTTTGCAGGACTCGGTATCAACGAACATCTGCGCTCAATAAGATGGAAATGCGTAATTTAAATTAAGTCATAAAACACGGGCTGAAAGAATACTTGGACGTACTATTCAAATATCGTGGCAGTGGGATCCGGCCGTAGAGGATAAGCGAGGGTATGCATGTACCTGGGAGAAAACACGTGTGACCACTTCCTCTGCAAATAATAATGAATGCCTTTAGGTTATCAAAGGTGAAAATATATATAGAACTAACACTCTGACGTTCACTCTGGGTTCGCAACATTGTCGATGGTAATGAATCGTGCGTGCCTGTTTCGTGCACCTGTAGTAATTTATACTCGATATCATGCCCATTTACTTCTACACTTCAATGTATGTATCATAATTACGCACTTTTTTCTTCATATTTATGTGTACTGAAGAAACTACGACTGCAGAGCATCTAGATTCTTGTCTAGATTAATTATCTGCAAACTGGAAGATGAATAAGCACATCCACAAACACACGCTATAGTACGCTTAGTTACATGTGAACTACTTTGGCCGATTGTAGGCTATTGTTAGTGAATAATTTGCCGCATCATATGCGTTCTTTTGAGGGAAAGCACTTCGTGTACAGCAACGAGAAAGCAAGCAGGAAAAACACTATGCGAGTAGACTGGACAGCTTTATTATAATTTCGTTTTGTGAATTAGTTCCCGCTGACATAGTTCGGGCGAATTTGGGCACTCCGCTTCAACATCTTGGCATGCTACGGGTATCAGTACGCGGGGTTTGACAGAGTGACATGCCACCAACAAGAAAAATGAAGCCTTGCACTGACGTATTGCTCCTATCGCTATTTAATAGCGCTGAAAACGACAAAACTGTATGAGATAACGGTGACTGGAGATTGTTCGCACGTCTAAAATTGATCTCTCTCTCTTTCTGTCTGTGTATGTGCGCACTCGCCCTTTGTTTTGTTTAATTTTTGTTGTCTATTGATTACGTGACGATCGGCCAGATGCCACAATCTTTTCAGACCCATTGTGTACGGATCCGGAAACATATAGGGCCCATGCATGGGGAGTTCCACAACTGATGTGATTAAACAGCGCCGTTTTCCGCGGACATGCGCCACCTCGCCCACCAGTTCTTCACACGCTCTCTCGGACGTGTTAATCGCGGCACTTCTAATGAAACAGTTTCGTATTACTTCTCTCCCTCTGCGGCATGGTTCTTCCCCACAAGCGCGTTCACTCCTCGGCAGTGGCGGCTTCTCTCACCCGGCACGCCCAGTCGAAACGACTAGGCCCAATTCGTCGTAAAGTACGACACATCGGCCGCAACCACCGACTGCTAGCCGCGCCTGGAACCCCGCGGCTCTCAGCGCACATGGAGGCGCCAATTAGGTCTCCCGAGGGAAGCAGAGTCACTCACATCCGCTGGGAGCCACGGATCCGTTTGTTGCCACCGCTTGGCATCGCCCATGTGGCGAGCGCGTGTTGTGGGCGAGCTCATTCGTACGTTCGAAGGCAGCTGACGTTGGCTAACGCGGTTTGCACGTTGTGGTGCGCGTCGGCCGGGCATGCCAAGGGGTAAGGCAGGTCAACGAGGTGTCCGGCGTACGAAATTCGGGTTCGAAACTGGACAGACGTGAGACTCGACTTCGACTGTGCGGGACATTTCCGCTGGAAAACTAAAAACCACCGAAGGAGCGTTTATTGAAGGTCATCTGTCCTGAGACTCAAAACCCGCCGCAGTTGCACATGGGGGTGGCTTCTGTTGCGAGCTTGTTTCGCGGTCGTGGCGGCAGCGTTACGGTGGGAGCGGAATTCAGGAATGCTCGAGTACAAACTTAGCCCTAGGTAGCAAAAAAGAAAAAGAAACAAAGAAAGAATGGAAATATAATAATTGGAAGAGCTCAAGTTCGACGTTCTTCACAGTTTACTGCGCGACGCTGGAGCATATATAATAGTATGTTATAACATACTATTATTCAACATTTCTGAATAGTTGAACTGACTTGCCCTCATCGCCATCCTAACCGTGGTCACGACCAAACAAAGTAGAGCACACGACCACTATATAGCCCACTGAAGCTTCCTTTCTTTCTCGCAGTAGTGAGTGGTCTACTTGTTGTATCGGCTATGTTTTATGTGTAGTGACTCACAGAAACATAGCTCACCGGGGACACTCCTGGTGAGAACAAAATGTCATGTGGTCCTGCCAATGTTGTCTGAAGTGGCCTCATTTGACATTGCAAACATCCTGCAACTGCGGCTGTTACCAGGTCTTCCGCGAAATGAGGAAACAGTGCTGGCCACTTACGTCTGGGCGTCGCATTCACCAATGCATATACATTTTTTATTGGAATGGCTGATAGCGCCGAGTGCAATGCCTGAGGTGTCGACGAAACCATAGAACACCTACTGTGCTACTGCCCATCCTTTGAAAATGGAAGGCAAGACCTCTGCACAGCTCTCAATCAGCTAGATGGAAAGCCGTTCACCTTGAACAAGATCTTGGGACCATGGCCTCGCATATCGCAGCTACAAAAGGCCACAGAAGCGCTGCTGCGATATTTCAAAGCTACCGGATTGAGTCAGCGTCTGTGATCCGGACTGAATGAGCGAATGATATCCCCAGTGGACTTTCTCTTCTTTTAATCTTTCCGTCCCCATTTCCCTTTCCCCAGTGTAGGGTAGCCAACCGGGCTCAGTCCTGGTTAACCTCCCTACCTTTCATTTATCATTTTCTCTCTCTCTCTCTCTGACCGTTTTCATTTCCCCTTCCTCTTCCCCAGGAGTAATCTCTTTCGGTTAAACTCCTTGCCTTTCGCAGCCCGTCTCTCTCTCTATCTCTATCTATCTCTCTCTCTCTCTCTCTCTCTCTCTCTCTCTCTCTCTCTCTCTCTCTCTCTCTCTCTCTCTCTCTCTCTCTGACAGTTTTCATGATGATGATGATGATTTGTGGAGTTTGGTAATACAAAGGCTACTATGGCCATAAAGCGCAAAATCAGTGATGATTGCTCCGCTAGCGCTAATGGCACAACGCAAACGATCCACGCATTTAAGGCGGAATAAAAACGCTGGTGTACAGAACCATGTAAAAAATAAAATCGAGTATTGCCAATTTTCAAAATGTCATTGCTAAAGTTGACATGCGTATGGCTGATGGTTATAATAACTACAATGATGATGACAAAGGTGGAATAGTTGTACAGGCATTTGGTCTTCGAAATAAGTTTCGCTTTCACGTGAATTTATGTACCGAACGACACAAAGCCTAGCAAGCTTCCGTTGTTTCCCTCTTTCCCGCTGCAGCTGCTGCCGAGTAATCTGTGAGTGACCCCTACACTATAGTGGACATTAAAAGCAGGGTAACGCAAAGCCCCCAAAACAGAAAATCTCGGACGGTCAGTACAGCGTACTTGCTTCCGAGCACCCGAGTCAGAGAGAGAGAGAGAAAGAAACAAAAAGAAAGAGGAAAGGCAGGGAGGTTAACCAGAAGGGAATTCCGATTTGTTACCTTACATTGAGCAACGGGAGAGGGAGAGGAAAAACAATAAAATGAAGGTAGAGAGAGAGAGAGAGAGAGAGAGCAATGACACACGATCACATCTGGTCACTATCCCCGCAGACTATCAGAGCACATGATGACCACTTGTAGCCAAACGAACACCTGAATGGGCTACAGCCGCTTGTGAAGTCCTGTTGTCTCTGAAGAAACAGTAGAGGTACCTTTGTCACCCTCAGCTGTGATGGCTTATGAGGTTGGCCTTCCAGAATGGTTTGCTCTGATAATCATCTTTGATCAAAGCGAGCTAGCGTAAGTTGCGAGCGATCGTCTCTGTACGCTGATGGGGGACATACACACAAAAAGTGTTGAAGAGTTTCCACGACTCGGAAGCATGGCCTACTCTTTCAACCACACGTCCACAACCGCTACCGTGGCTGCAGCAACGTCGTTTAGCGTGCCTCACAAAATGCTCGAACAGGCCTTTATTTTGTACTCCAAAAGTGGCACGCAAAGGCCGTCAACCGATGTTACACTCTTCCGAGTTGGGGATAATCAAGAACGAACTTATGCCTCTCCATAACAGTTCCCCATTACTGCATGAACACTGCTAGCCCATGAGACATTTGTACTTCAACGCCAACGACAGTACTATAGCATTTTATAACATTTACAAGTCTTAAATGTACCCTCTGAACATTAGAGGTGTGATATAAAGGTCCAGGTTAAGAAGGATGTGCGGCGAAAGGTTAAATGATACAAAAGAAAAAGAAGACATAGAAAGAGCGCCCAATGAGTGCAAGAGGGCGCTCTTTCTATCTCTTCCTTTTTTCTTTTGTTCTTTTGATTTTAACCTTGCACCAAACAGCTTTCTTGCAATATACACCAACCATCCCAACACAGTTGCTCTAAAAAAAAAAAAGGTCCAGCTCAGCGCTAGAACAAAGACGCCTTAGTTGACCGCTCTGACGTGCGAAAAAGATGCTGTTACAGCCCCTAATGTTTGAATGACAGACAACGGCGTATAAAAGCCGTAGCATGTTACCATAAAAAAAAGAAATAGTAAGGTTCTTCATTATTCTAGTCTGCGAAGCATGTAACTTGACGGGCTTCGCGACAAGGGGTGGAGGGGGAGGGACTCGACCGAGTCGAAATGAAACATTTGCCCCCCCTCCCCACGAGGGGAGCGTCGCCGCGTTCTCAGCCGAGAAATCGTTCGGCGTCAGCTACAGACAGCGTCGGCGGCTCGGATGGCAGAGACAAAAGGACCGCACCCTTCTTTTCACGGATGGACGGAATCCAAAAGGCAGCGCCATGGCCCATCCTCAGCGTAACCATCCGCACGTTCAAACAAAGCCATTAGCCGAAGAGAACATAGACTGCGCGACGAAAGCAAAGAAAGAAACGAATCGACGAGTGTGCGAGAAGAAAAAAAGACAGAGCACCGCGCCTTTTGTTATATATTTCAGTATTTCGCACACTGCTAAACAAAGGCAAGCAAAAAAAGAACTAGTTCGAACACTGCCGTAACAAAAAAGCCCCCCTCAAAATCGAAGAATTAAGAAAAAAAATTATATATCTCTCTTTGTTCTTGAGGTTCGCGCTGAATTGAAAAGCTGGCTGAAAAAAAAAAGTGAAAATTGGCGCTCCGGCAAATCGGAGAGTTAGTGGAATAAGAGAAATGGCTGGCGACTATGACTTCGCCAGTGGCGAAAGAAAACAAAAACAAAACAAGAAACAAACATAAGCGATAGGAAATCTGTGTGAGCTCTTGCGCGCGCTCGCGCTCCTGTGTGTGTGGGTGTCTGCAATGGGCAAGCGCCTCATTTCTCCACAGCTATAGTGCGCAGCCACTGTGCTTCCTCCCTCCTACTCCATACTTCAATCAATGCCCAAGGCTCCCCGTCGTCTCTTGCGAAGCACAGCCACCTACTCTCTCGTTACCCCCGCCACATCCACCTTCGAAGGCCGTGTCATTCAATGTATCGACAATTACGCAAAGAGCACCGTAGGTGCTCTAGCTTTGCGATTTCTCCGCGCTCGCCTTCTTTTTCGGGCTAGTTCTTTCATTTCCTTTGTTTTATTTCTATCTCGAGGAACCCAACCACTCGCGAAATCACTTTCCCGGCTCTGCTCTTGAGTTTCCAAGCTTCTGGCCAGCCCTCTCGGGCTCCGTCGCCTATTAAATATGAATCGCACCGCCGTTTTCTATCCCGTTTGATCAGCCGATTGTATACACAGCGCGAGTTTGCCGCCAGCGCAATTCCTTTCACGGATTCTTTCTTCGCTCTCTCCATCTGCCTCCCCATTAACCCTTCCTTGCTTCTGCGAACGTCTAACGCTGTGTACTATGAAACACAACAGCGCGATGTAATGACCTGCACGTCGCTACGCCCGAAGGCTAAAAGAGAAGCTCGCGGCAGCAGACGCTTGCACTATAGGAAAGATAAGAGAACCACTCGAAAATGAAAAAAAGAAAGTTCCTTGTTTCTAGCTTTTCTTTTCACAATTTTCTTTCTTCCTTTTTATTTCCTTCTTTCTTTATACGACTGGTCAGGCTAAGTATTCGTGAATCCAAGTGCTTGTCAGATTGACCTCCCGGTATATCCTCCTACTTTATACTTCTGTGCCAGCTTATTTCTTTTCTTTTCTGTTTGTTTTTTCACTAAACCTCTCAGTAACAAGCTCACATAGAATGCAAACAGCCTTGTTCACTAGCAACTGCGGGTACAGGAGGTTAGTGGAAGCTTACGTAAACTAATTTGCCAGCCTCATTTCCTTTGGCTGCACCTTTGTCGAACTCCGAAGAAGAGCGTCCTTACTTTATTTAAAGCAAGCCTGAGTTTCACTTGTTAAAGAAATAGCTAAGCTCTCCGTGACCTAATCAATGGTTAGGAGGTGTCAACTGCAATATAAACAATCTCAAATACCATAAATGAACCAACATGCCCAACTATAGCCCAATATTTTTTATGATGATATGAAATCACATATAAACCCATATTTTTTTTGCCTCAAGCTTGACTGGATATTATCTGTAGTATGCGCACCAAAAGAACTTAAATAGGCGTTCATCGTAGTCTTAGTTCTACGGATACAACGTTATATAACAACGGCATTTTCACAGCGAACACTCCACAAGCCACGACGTCCTCGCAAATCAATGGCCAACTTCTCTAATCGTAAAGAATTCTTTCGGAGATAGTTCTTAATTTATCTATAGTTAATACATTATCGGCGGAAAAGACAAAGTTCAGACAGGAGACGACGAGTGTTTGACGTGCAGTCTTTTCCTTTTCCTTGTCGCACCAAGTCGAGCTCCTGGACGAGCGACGCACATCACAGAGCTTCACAAGTGTCTACTACACTCTTCAACCTTAGCTTTGTGACGCTTTGTTGCGTAATGACCCCTAAACGCCTCAAGAAAGAGTTCTTCCGTATTACCTCCGCCTAGTAGGCACGTGTTGTTACTTGCGGACGCTGGAAGTCGCGGTCGGTTTGCTGTACGCTTCTGTACCATGGCTCCTGCGGGCGAACTTCAAAAAACACTGTCCTCTAAAACGTTGAATTCTTCAACTGTAGAAAGTGTAGCAGAATAAACATCGCCTCATACTACAGATATAATATATATATATATATATATATATATATATATATATATATATGGGCTAACGACTACATGTACGACCAACGCTGATTAATATGATCTCTTTTTTTTTAATATCTCTTGTCACTCTCTCATCCCCCTACCGACGTATAGGGTAGCAAAGTGAACCAATTCTCCTTAACCTCCCGGCCTTTCCTTCCATGTATCTCACTTTACGATCCGTAGGCTGCCCAGAGACATCCTGTAGACTTATATAAGTTACTAGAATTATTATTTTATTTGATATGAAAACACACATACACACAAAGAGAGGAAAATAGGCAAGGAGCAGGCTGGCAACTGCCACCGAGAGGACCACAAGGACTACCTACTTTTTAGGAAGGAGTGGTTAAAAAAGGATATTGAAGACAATGAGAAGGGAAGTAAAGAAGAAACTAGCAGCAAGATTGGTGGGGGGGACAGGTCACAAAGACGAAAGTAAAGCAAAGCATAGAGTGAGCAAATAGAAACAAAACATACACGCAGCAACAACAACAACAAAAAAAAAAAGAGACACGCAGGTCGCTTTAATTACCGAAAGATGCAAAAATGCAAAAACAAGGTTAGCAGAAAAAACAACACATTTTGTCCCTCGCAAAGTCTCTCACAAACAGGGAGCCAAGTGAGCTTGTTGTAGAAAAGTAAGCAGGATGCGATGAGCCTGGTAGCGTCTAGAAGTACAGCCGCTCAGATAGGGACAACCACCAAGGGTCATACAGGAAGGGTAGTACAAAGGAAGCGAGTAGATCGTCCTCTTTGTTTTCGGCGATACCTACGTGCGAGGGTATCCACTGGCCAACGAAGGATGCTCCACGAGATGGAATTCTGATGGCAGACTCAATGATGCAACGCACAGCTGGACGATTAGGGCCACTTCTCTGTAGTCAGTCGAGGGCGGAAGGAGAGTCCCGCTAGGATGACAACTCTAAAAGTCCGTGTCTCCACTTGCATGTACTTCGGAGTAGCATCAACCGATGCCAGCTCCGCACTTGCTGAGGAGGCTGGATGCGGTATGCGAACCACCCGTCCGATGTTAGTTTATGGGCAGAAGAAAGCTGCAGAGGCGCCTTGGCCATCGCTATCATAAAGAGCCGTTTAATCCAGCCGAGCTTGAGGTACGACGAACAACAAGCTGTGCGGCTGATGATAATAATTACAGATGAGGAATTTGTACAAGTGATGATGATGTGTAGAGATGAAGAGTCAGTAATGGGTCGCGCTCACACTACATACAGAAGCGTCCGTGAATACTTGAACATCACCTAGAAATCTTTCAAATAAGTGTGAGTGCAACTGGAAAAGCGCTGGTAAGGTCTGTATATAATACAGGCATAAAAACCAATTGCCTTGCCCAATATACATATGCAGTGATCTATTGTGTGTACGACGCCGGCAGACCCACAACAGGGGTAAGAAATATGAGTGCATCCTGAGAAGTGTAGAAAAGTTTAATTTTAGCGTCCCGAAACTGCACAATGGGAGGATTCCGGATTAATTTTGACCCACCTGGGATTCGTTAACTAGAACCCAATGCCCGGTACGTGAGCGCTTGTGCATCCTGCTCCCGCCGGATGGCGGCCGTCGGAGCCGGATCACGTGCTCAGCGCGCTCAGCATGCTTCATGCTCAGCGGCGCTACGCCATAGCT
Source organism: Dermacentor variabilis (assembly GCF_050947875.1). Taxonomy (NCBI): domain Eukaryota; kingdom Metazoa; phylum Arthropoda; class Arachnida; order Ixodida; family Ixodidae; genus Dermacentor; species Dermacentor variabilis. Next base: position 134,705,088 of record NC_134573.1, read on the forward strand.
ACCGGGCTGCCGAGGCGTGTGCTAGCGTAATAGTGTCGACAGAGTGCCCAAATATGTTTTTTTCACGCTGTGCAGTGAAACTTGAACTCTTCAGAGAAGCTATAGCCGCCGGGCACCTCTAAGAAATAAAAGGGCATTGCCCTTATCGCTCGCGTCTGCTGCTCTGGGCCAAGATTGGCGCCACGCCATTGCGGCCGACCATAAGCGTTCGCGCAATGCCGAGCGTGCCGCGCACGCTATGAGCGAGAGATCAATGCGAAGATTTGGCCGGAGACCGTGATGACGGTGATGGTAATGGTTCCGCCACCAGAGCTCACCATCGGGCCCGTGCAGTTCTTGCGGCCGGAACAATGGCGGTGGTCTCCTACCAGCCGAGGTTGCCACGGCTGCTGCGGTGCAGCGGCGGGGCACTTTTATAATGGCGACGGAGTGGAAGGAAACTAGAGAAGCTCACTGATAGATATGTGGCAAGAAAGAAAGAAGCGGAGAGTTCGTCGTAGTTTTGGCAACTTTGCTTCCGACTACAGGCATCCGAGTGCACTGTGTGCGGAAAAGATAAGCAGTCTAAAAAAGAGTTTAAAAAAAAAAGACGTAAGAAGCGGGAATTCCAGTGAAAAGGAAGAATGGAGGGAGGGAACTGGTATGAAAGAAAGGAGAGTGCTCAGAGAGATTGGCGTGTGGGCCTCGGAGCGGCATCTGGTGGTCTTGCCAAATGCGGCAGTATGGCTGGTTCGCCTGTCTCGAGAATCAGCGAAAAGCCGTAGCGTGAGATGAGTTCTTCGGCAGGAGCAATATTGCGTGCCACGTTTCGCTGCTCAGCTGTGTTGCTTTCGAAAAGAAATAGCAATAATAATACACGTAGAAGGACGAGACGCCGTTCGCTCTTATATCCTTTGATTTGCCCATCTCGTCCCTCCTTCAGCAGACGTATGTTCTTTTTTTTTCTTAACTTCCTCTCTATACTTGAAACACTGAGTCCTCACTGAGTCTCCAATGAAAAGTAACTAAAGTGTTGAGTCAGTCACCCGTATAGGAACGATTCTGGAAAACGAAAGGAAAACGAGAAATGCGCTAAAAAAAATTTGGCGCCATGTACACCGAGGAAAGTCTTCCGTTCGAGACGCCAGCACGTGTGCGATATACACTACGGAATGATGTGGGCTGATGATGTACGCACGCAAATTAGCAAGTGTCAGAGCTTCTTGACAGTGTAGTCTTTATTTTATTATCAGGGAAGAAAAAAACCGAAGCACTTACACTACAGTAAGAAACACAGCATAAGTCAGTTGTTAGGGCACCCAGATCCCAACTTCACCTTCCCGTATATGGATACGGGTTCGAATCACGGTGGCGGCGGTGGGCATAGTTTCGGTTTCTTCGAACCACAACGAATGCGAAACTATCAGTAAGAATGGGGACAGGGATATGATATGAATAGGATAGGAATAGCATAGGAATAGGATAGGGAAAGACAAAAAAAGTTAGTTTCTTGCTGTTAACTGCTGTCGAAGTAGCATTCACGCACTGTCCACGATTTACACCACGAGTGAACGCACGACGCCCTCTGATCTACGTCGTATCGAGCTACATGGACAAAGAAAAAAAATCTAAGGCTTTTGAAACATCTCTCGATTTAGAAACATCCCTGCAGTGCGAAGACCAGTCGTTCTATATACAGGCAGGTCTCTGTGTGAATATTTGGCGGCATCGGTGGGGCAAGTGGAGAAAGTGGGGTTAGAAAATCGATGACAGTTTTGAACGTCATTCTCCCATTCAGTGCTGCTACGATTCATGGCGCGCATTGATTTTTTTTTTTTTTGCTCCGAAGAAGACAATGGCGACGGCGAAGGAAAAAAAAAATACGCGGTTAACGGGCCGCAAACGGGCGAGCATTTCTCATCCTCTCCGCTTTATTGTTCACAAGGAGTAAGCCGCCGATGTTTGCACGTGTGTGTGTATGTTTCGATCGAAGCGATAACTTTCAAGAGAAAAGCAACAAAAAAAAAAAAACATTCGTGCGAAGCGCGTCACTGTTTATCCGGAGACGACGGACAACAAGGCTTAACCGGGCGGACGACTCTGAATGGCCTCGAATTCTCGGCTATGGCGGGTACTTGCTGACCCGATAAAGTTCTTTGAAAGGAACGACGTTGTGCAAGCTAGAGAAGTCGTTGAGCTGTGAATGCCTGAGTGTAATGAACGGGCGAGTTTCTCTCTCGCGAAAGAGGGTGAGTATCGAAGCGTCGACGGTGGTAATGGCGTCCGCAAATGCCGACCTTCCAGAACACTTCGTTAACACTCAAACGCTAACAGCAGCCTAAATTAAAGGTGGATCAACGCAGATCAGGCTTTTTTTATGATTACATGCGTTCTGCCGAGTGACATACCGTCAATTCATTTTTCTTTAAATTTTAGTCATGAGCACTAATGTTTTAAGGCACCCAACACAACTGAAGTGTCCGACCTGAAGAGTGGATGAACCCCCTGCGAACGGCACCTACAATTTCGGAGTTCGGAAAGTGTGAAAAAGCTCAATAAAGCATAGACCTGGGACTTAAAAGTAAACTAACCATACCTAATTTCACTTTTTAAAAAAATGAACAAAGAAAGGCATCGGTATGCTTGGTATATAGCCGAGACAAGGACGAGAACAGACACGAACGAACGCAACCTCATGTCCTCATCCGCACCGCATTCGTAGAGCCGGCTATATTATGAATGTCATAGACAAACAACTCGTCCAAGAACAAGCTCTGCTGGACTTAACCGGCAGCCTTGTGCTACTTTGCAGTACGTCGCAAACCAACATCCAGAGAAGCTATTAGTGCGACTAGTTCGCGGGTAAGCCGCGCGATATGTCACGACGCTCCAGAGGTAGAGGATAACAAAAGCATTGCTTCACAGAGCGCAACACTTTGTTCATTCTGGTGCATCGTTAGGCGTAGCGATATGCTGGCTTAATGCGTTCACAAATGTTCGTGTGTTTCAACATGACGAAAGATTACAATGAACACGAACAAACAAGCCCGTTTCATCGCCTTGCAAGATGATAACTGCAGCTTGCCACGGTACAACGAATCAACGGAGCATTACGGTGGCGACGCTTTTAACGAGTATACGCGCTGTGCGCGTTTGCTACGTAATTGAGGCGAGTTTTGCTATGCGCTGGAAGCGTCTGATTTCCCAACTACAGCGGCATACGACAGGCTTCCGATCATACGGTGAGCGAGCTACTAATGACGCGAGTATCAAGGGAGAAACCTAGCTAGCCGTAAGCTTCTGTGCAAGCTACCCCATACTATAATTAGTCTTTTGAAGGAGGCGCATGGACTAAGTGTTCAGCCCAACGGAACGTGTAAAACTCGAGCGAGTGGTCGACGCATTAGTGGGCGGGTTAAGTTAGTGGTAGTTTCGCCAGTCCTGTGTGACTTTCACGAACTTCGCAATACGGCGGAATGAAGTGCTAATGAAGCGTTAGCAAAACCAAGCGAACAGGGAGCGGGTGAAGTGCACTAACGTGATAAAGTAATGAAGAAATGAATGAGTCGCTGATCTGAGAGACGTGCGCGTGTTTGCTCCACTGACTTCATAACGAAGTGAAGTCAGCGGACAAGGCAATGTAACTATCGCACATCATTACTGTCGTATACGCTATCATATTAGGAGCGAACAGCATAGAACGTCCATCGTTTCCTATAATGCGAGCGAGTTATGAGTCTTCGGTGGTTAGCGTCGTATACGTGAGGTTGTGAGTTTGCTGAATTGCAATCGAAGGGCTCCCAAGGGGGGAATTGTTCAATGACAACAAGAAAAAAATCTGGTCAAGCTAAATAGCATGGAACTGAGCAGCGAGCGAGTAATTGCTCCGTTAGATTTGTAGGCTCTAAATTCTTTTTTTTTTTTGCATTATTACAAGTGTATTTTTTTCTGTCTGTCTGTCTGTTTGTTCGTGTTTACTGCCGGCTCGCTGGCTGGCGGGCTGTTTTGCGTGAGTGTGCGTGTGTGTATGTGTTTGTGTTTTCCGCATCTTCTTTTTTTTTCTCGTTGAAAAGTGACCGCACCGTCCCTTTTTACGCTAACAGACCGTCGCATTCAGATCTCCATCGCAGACTATGCGGGCAAAGCTGCATATGTCTATCCTGTGGCGATGAAAACAGCAATAGAACATTCAGTGTGTGGTGTGAGTGAAGTGCCTCACAGCTGTAAAGATTCGCGCCACCTGGTGCCAATCGCCGTGGTTGTTTAGTGTGTTTGGCGTTGCGCTGCTAAGCACGAGGTCGCGGGACCCAATCCCGGCCGCATCGGCCGCATTTCGCCCCCCGGGCGGGGGGCGAAATGCAAGAACAGCCCTGTGCCGTGCGTTGGGTGCACGTTGAAGAACCCCAAATGGCCGAAATTAAAGCGGAGTCCCCCGCTACGGCGTGCCTCATAATCATACCGCGGTTTAGGCAGGTAGAACCACAGAATGTAATTTTTAAAACTGTGCACCTGTTACCTCAAACCATCATATCATTCATTCATTCAATGATTCATCATTGTGCAGAGGCTGGCGAAATGAATGCGCTGTCCACATTTACAATATGGAAGCAATAAATAAATAAATAAATTTATTAATTCATGACATGGGGGCGTTAACCAAGCTGAGTTCGTTTGGCTACAATTCACTGTGAAGGGTAGAAAGGAATTACAGAGAAAAGAAAAGAGGAGATGAGATGACTGAGAAATAAAATAAAACGTTAACGTACGCACGTACACGCCCTCAAGCTTTATTTGTTCAGACACGTGATCAGCAGGTGCAGCGTCCATACAGGCGAAGAAGAAGTGCAATATCATGAAAGGGAAAGTACTTTTGTAACTCCATAAGAATTTAATCCGTGATTTCTTATGTGCCCTTATTTTAGTCTAGCTAAGCGACCGGACATTGTGTTTACTTTGGCCACATATGTGACTGGACTTTGTGTTGCTGTGCTTCTGAGTTGACTTTCGCTTTTAGTGCGGCATTAGTCTACTTACGTGACTGGACTTTGTGTTCTTTATGATTTGCAGTTGTCTTTCAGTTATAGCGTGACATTAGTGTACTTATATGTTACTGGAAATTGTATTGTTATGAGTTGACCATTTCTGTTACGATTTATCTTTTTAATCCCTGCGTGAAAGGGAGTTGCCGGAGCCAAATAAAGGCATCTAAATACCATATAACAAATAAAGGGAAAATATGTTTGATATCAGTGCTCGCAACCGAGACGAGGGGATCAGCACGATAAAAAAGAAAAGAAAGAAGGAGACTGAGCAACCTCCCACATATTCCGCCCTCGAATAAAACCAAGAGAGGTCAGCCTTACTTTTAATTCCGACCGTCACGGAAGCCGTCGAGAAAGATACACTAAACTTCCCGTCGCAAAAACCGAAAGCATTCATTTATCGAAATAGCACATACGGGTACACTGTTCCTCGTTCATTCGCTCGCACTTTTCTTTTTTCCGCTCACTTCCCTCCGTTATGCGCGGAGGCCGAAAAATCTGTCACTGCGCGGGAGGGATGAGCCTATGCAAATCGCACCGCATTCTCGGCAGCACGCGGCCTCATTTCGCCATGTAAATGAGCCAATCAACTAGGCAATTAACAGCGGCGCCGCTCCGCAATATTGGTACCGCGGATAACGGCTGCGCCGCGTCAGGGAATTCAACGCGGCGTTTTGCGAAGGTTGCGACGGCACGAAAGTTACGTTACGCGTCGCGCATGCGCGCACTCGAAGCGCCGGTGAGTATGCGACTGGCGGTTATAAGACGGGCGAAGTGATTGCCGATAATAACTGCTGCGGTGCCCCGCGTACGAAACGAACTCACGTCACGGGCAACAATGAACCGCTCCGCGGCAGGTATGTGTATGCAGCGCGGGCCTGGGCTGTTGATTACTTTTCGAAGCTTGAGTAGAAGGGATAGAAGGTATAATGTGGAAGGCGGTAGCAGCGTGCTCGATTTTGTTTTGTTTTGTGGGCTCTCCTGGAAATCCTTTGTTGGCCACGAATACAGCTGGGCAGACAGGGGATATCTGCAATAATGGGGAGCTGTAGTAACTCGGGAGCCAAATTAGGGAACGCTATATACGCCAGGCGTACAGAAAGAACGCAGGGATTCTAAAAAAGAAAAGAACTCGAAAAGCCGTACAGGGGATAGCTATTAGAACAGGCGTGCAAATGAAACAGTTAAAGCATAGACGGGAAGATCGAGTTAAGTAAGGCGGCTTAAAAATTGCGCATCCAAGGCGGCCTTGTGTACACGAAAACCCGAACTCCATGGTAGGCTATTCGTGTTATTTCTTTTACTGTCCTTGCGTTCTTTTCCACACCCGGAGGATTACAGACTGTATGCGTTCGGGTTCCCTACTACTAAAACTCCCCATTAGGGAGTTTTAGAAATAGCGCACCCAAGCGCATTTGCGTGCCCAAAGGTTGGTTATTCAAGGTGCACGCTCCATGCCGGGATATAGCCGGACAGACTGGGTCGTCAGTTGCTCCGCCTGTGCGTTTCTTAGCAGATGTCTTAGCATGCCTGCGTGTTCATACCACGCCATATAAAGCAGCTTCGCGCATGCCTGACTAATAAGTAGTACGTTACCAATTTGACGCGTCTTGAGTTGGCAGATATGGTGACATAGGCCGAAACGTTTCTTTTCATGCATGTCCATTTAAAAGCATCACTATCGCCAGAAACATTCGTAGAGCCCTTGGACATAAATAGCGACGGATGAAGAGGAGGATGACTATTGTTCCGCCAATTACAGGAGAGCTTTTGCTTTACAAATGCTACCGGCAATTGCTCCATCCGAGCTCCACCTATCATGTGTGGTAGAGCCTATAGCCCTTGATAACACATACAGATAAGATTAAAGCTCAGGCCGAATTTGATCCGGGGCGAACTATCCAGCGCACGCTATCCACCCTACCTCGTCCTGAGGTGCAAAAATATCCACATACATCTACCAGATATACCGTATTTACGTAAACATTCCTCCATACACGTTGTGAAGGGTTATCTTTAAACCCTTTTAAACCCTTATGGAAATGCTGAATGGCCAAAGTCGCCTCGAGGAACGGTGGAAAATGCGCCGATTTCGGGATGCTGCGCGTGTTCGTCGCAACGGAAGGAACGGTCCGCCTCGCATTTTTATAACATTGCCGTGACATCAGCCTTCTGAAGGGTTTCATGCACTCAAACACGCCAATGAGCACGACAAGAAACCGATACGCATGGAATATAGCCAGCACTGCTGACAACGCTCAAGTTAATGTGCTCGGAACTCAACCTTTTCAGTCGCAAGAACACTGAAAGCGCCCCTCATGCAAGCCGCTTTGTGCCTGAACAGAATGCAAGAAGAAGGCCCTTCTTCCCCTTTTCCGAGGCCTCATCCAAGTGAGTTCCGGTCGCACCCGCCGGCACTTGGCGCGCCGCTGTTAGCACCAAATTATCTGCGCCCCCCGTGCCACGGAGTTCGTTAAGGTCCTTGTGTCCAAATATAAGTTACAGAGGAGAAACAGCGGTAGCGTCGAATCCCCGAGTGGAAGAGGGGCCGGAGACTACAAACATGGTTTTGTTCTTCGCTGGTGAAATCGAGACAAAGCATGCAGTTTCTGTGCTTTTCATTTAGTATCAATGGTAGAAACACAAATTGTAGAAGGGTGGCGAGGGTTCAATTGATGCAGCAGAGCTTGATCGATTGATCGATTTTAGTTTCTCAATAAACAGTTGCAATCTTTAAATCCCTGAAGGGATCAAGGTTAATTCGGACCATCTGTATTGAGTTAACGTTCGCCTTACTGTAACAATATACGACAATGGCCGAACAAGTGTCGCGATTTCTACCCCCATTTCAGCAAGAGACTGAATCGATCGACTGATGCATGGTGACAGATGCTCCTAAGATACAGAAACAGACGCTGACGCCGAGCAGTCGCCGACCAAGTCTGCCAGGCTAACCCAGCCTGTAGCAAAAAGTAAAAGGAACAGTAAAAAGGAACTGCAACACAAGACAGAGAAGTGCATAGTACAGGCGCTGATCCTGTGTACTTCTCTGACTGGTGTTGCCATTCCCCTTGCGCTCTTTTTACTACGAAGATAAACTAACTCGCTCCCGTTTTGCACATGTGCTGTAACAACATCATCGTGCCTCCCCCCCACCCCTCCCCCTTCACCCCCAACCACTTGAACGTATTTGCATTTTGCACTAACAGGGTTTTTTACTACCCTGACAGTAACACGCAAGTGCGACCTCGTGTGTAATAGTAACGTCTGTCCAGCAGCCATCGTCATCTTCCTCGGCCGCCTTTCATATGTGGCGCGCTTTGGCGCCTGTGTCTCGTGCCTAGGGCTACTAGCTGCGGTCAGAATAATAAAAAATAAAAAAAAAGCAAAAGAGCTCCTTCTGCTCCTGCCATCGGTCAGAACGGCTCTCAGGCCTTTCGCTCTCTGACTCACATACTGTTGTAGCGAACCTAACCTCGGTTCCTATATCAGCATTCCACAGTCGTTGAGCCACCGGGGCGATGGGTGTAGTAGGGACTACAATGAATGAAAGAATTAATTAATGAGCCAGTCATCAATTTAGCCGACCTTCCAGCGGGTGAGGTGGGAATCCCTGGAAGAGTAGTTTTGATCGCAAACGGAGATGTTATGGTTTTCGTATACAAGAATCATCCCAGAAACAATAGGTTGCTTGGATGGTATTAGGTGAAATGGCAGAGTTCACCATGTGCACAGGCGAATAACCGGGCTGCAGCAAGGAATAACAATAACAAAGATCGTACCAAAAGGATTTGTACGAACGAGAATTAATCATAAATTAATGACTAAACCAACATAACAAAGGAGCGGTGTTGCATTGAACTGTTGCGTTGTGAATTTTAGCTGAGTATACAAGGAAAGACGGTACTACACTACTAGTCGAAACGGACGAGAATTCATAACAGGTAGCGTCACAGCTCTATTTCCTGACACAGAAAAAAATATATAGGGCACATCACGTGCTTTCCCATACCAACAAATGATCAATTAATTACACACTTTGGCGGTTTTTCCTAAAATACTCGTCCTTCAAAAAGAAACAAAGACAGCTGAAGGCGGAAGGCAATTCTCTCCTGTCTGCTTCGCAATATGCTGGAAAAAGAATGACTTCGCGTGTGGCAAAAGTTCCTGTCTGTGTAAGCAGGCTTCTCTCCTAGCTTCGCTCCCTCATAAAAGAAAAGAAAGAAACATGTTATTAATTATCCGTCTAAAGCACTTGAGCGCGTATTGCGACCGCAAGCGATCCGTCCTCAGTAAGAACACGGTTAAGAGATACGCAGAGGCATGAAAAGAATAAACAGAAAAATAAGTAAATGTGGAGCCGCCTCTTACCATCCATGCAATACAGCGGAAGGGGCCCCTGTAACGAGCATGCTAATTGAGTTACAGGCAATGCGATGCGAAGTAGAAAATTAAAGAAAAATAATGCAAGGACTCCAAGTTGCGCGAGTCAACGAGCAATGCTACTGTGCTCGTTAGGAGGTTACGAACAGAAGGAGAGAGAGAGAGGGGGGGGGGGGGGGGCGGGGGAGGGAGGGAGGGAGGGAGAAAGTGAGAGACAGTGCGGAGTGCAGCGTTCGCCGCGATGACAACGGCGATGCTAAAATGGTCCGACGCATCGCTCGAAGTTCTCGCGCGCTTTTCAGCCCAGATATCCGCTGAGCAGTATGGAAGTAGCATGGCTATCATGACTTCCATTTCTGGCCCGTTACTTGCCGTGGCAGGTCGCGGGATAGAATCCCGGCCAAGGCGGCCGCATTTCGATGAGGGCGAAGTGCGCAAACACCAGTGTACTTAGATTTAGGTGCGCGTTAAAAAAAAAAGCCGGGTGGTCAAAATTTCCGGAGTCCCTCACTACGGCGTGCCTCGTAATCAGATCGTGGTTCTGGCACGTAAAACCCCCTTTTTTGTTGTTGTTGTGGCACCCCGTTTTCGTTGATTTCCTGAGCGGCGCATTTTCCCCCTTTACTACTGGTAGAGGTGACAGTTCTCATTAAGATGACTCATCGTGGGTCGATCAAGCCGACGCTGTGGTGTATTGACGGCTTCGGGATAGGGCTGAAGCCGTCTGGTGTGCAGAAAAGAAAACGAAGGCGTATGTTGAAGTTCGCAACTGCAACAACAACGACAAGTAGCAGTTCTGGTAGTAGTAGTAGTAGTAGTAGTAGTAGTAGTAGTAGTAGTAGTAGTAGTAGTAGTAGTAGTAGTAGTAGTAGTAGTAGTAGTACTACTACTACTACTACTACTACTACTAGTAGTAGTTGTTGTTGTTATAGAGAGTGATGCCAAAGCGCTAGTTAGTGGAGATGAAGTAGGAGTAGCAGGAAAAGCAAATTGAAAATTTTATGTTGACTGCAAGGTGGACAGGCATTATAAACATGGTCTTACGGCGCAATTTTAGACGGGACACAGCAAGATACACAGGACCCCAAGCGCTGAAATTCAAGTGATATTTACTGCACAACGACACAGAAGGAGTAGTTGCTGCGCGACGGTGAAAAAAGAAGAAAATAAAACATTGCCACTGCGCACATTATCTAACATGTTCACAACCTTCGCACATGCAAACGAGGCATCATTTGTACTGATAAAGCTCTTCTTTTTTCGACATGATAATGGACGCAGTGCTAACGCAAAATACGCATTTATTTATGCAGTAAGCTTCATACAATTTTGTTTTCAATCTGCGTCCTAAAGATGCCAAGGTACGTGTTTCAGTAATCGATGGAGTAGGCAGACATGTGCACCTCCTAGAGTGGTCAACTAAGTACCCCCTCCCCCCACCCCGCACCTACCCCCCACCCCTATACAAAAGCCTGTACCGATGCGGTACGCTTCTTCAAGTGTACAGGGTTTTGAAAACATATGTGGAACCATTCACTCGCGTTCATTGAATACATAGTTGTCTGTTTACGCTGGAAGAAAACGTGCAGTAATCAAGCGCGAAAGTGACGTAACGATAGTATGTTCGCACAAGTGTGTTATAGAGCGAGATAGAGAAAGAGTGAAGTCAGAAGGAAAAGGCAGGGAGGTTAACCATGCTGATACCTGTAGGCTGCCCTGCACTGGGAAAGGCCTCATAAGCGCATGCGATTCCTTGCTGCTGCAACTTTAGTTGATACTGTGTGTCAACTAAAAAAAAAAGTTGGATAAGTTACAACCGAGCTTCTTGTTCAACGACACCACGCTTAAATGCTAGAGTCAAACCCCCCTTATGCAGCTAGTCTGTAGAACCTGAAACGTTATGCTCGCACAAGTACATAATTTTTCGACGTGAGAATACATAGAATTGCGGGGGAATACAGCGCCAGCTATCCCTTGGTTCTTGAACACCTTAATTTAAACATGGCGTTTCTGTAGACAAAAGAGTCTGTTGCAGTGAATGCAGACACAAAGGCATTACAACATAACGTTCAAAATTACACGTACACACACACACACAGAAAGAAAACGGAATGAAGACGAAAAGTACATCACACACTGAAAAAAAAAACATCAACAGTGCCAACAGAAAGAGTGATAGGATGTGTACAGCACTACTCCTTAACACCGAAAGCGGCAGAACAAACTCAAAATAAAGGACACTGATCTGAATAAAGCACTTGCTAAACGAGACCTTTGTATACCAGGGGAGTACACAGTGCATGTGCAACCCCGAATACCGTGCCACAAAGAAAGTCTTCTTTAGAAGCGTTTCAAAAGTTATTAGGGCACACTTTTGCATGGCGTTCGTTAGCCACAGATGAACTGAAAGACCTGCAATTGGATGGCATTAGTGCCGATTTCAGTCGGTATGTATCGGTGCAACGTAATAAGCTGACTATTTGCGTGCCCAGCAGTCATTCTCAGGGCGCACCACAAAAAAACCAACAGAAAAGATTGACCATCTCTGTAGGGCGGCCTTCCCTCCTCCCTTGGTGGCTCTGTAATTACAGACTGTTCGCGAGTTGCCGGCCCTCATTAAATGCATAAATGGCCCCCGAGTCTAGAGTCCGGCGGCGATCACGGAATGATGAGGCGCTATCCATCACGTGTCCCAGCTCGACCAGCGAGAAGGGCGTGGAAGCGATGTTCCTCACAGCGAGCGCCGTGCTCCTTGCCCGTGATGCACCCTGTTTGGCGGGATCAGTGCAGCATTCGGAAAGCTCAACGAACACGAGTAAATAAAGCCTTGCCGCGAAGGTGCTGTGCAGTCTTGTGAGAGAACGACGGAACGTACTTCCAGCTCGTGGCAGTATTGTTGTAGGTGCCACTCCGAACCAGTGGCACCTGGTCCACGCGCAACCCCCTCCCGTTGGTTCAACTCCAGACCAGAGTCGACTCGCGATTTAAGTGGCGATTGACTTTTAGAGGTTTCAAAGGCCCTCAAGGTCAACTGTAACTTATATTGTCATACCGAAACCGCAAAGCAGCTCCAAAAGGCGCCGATACGCGTTCATAAAATAACGCAGCCTTACGCAACTATTAGTCTGCAGACACCTTGTTCTGAGCGATGCAACCAATCGCGCAACGCAAAATTGCTGCATAACGAGTAAAAAGAGTGAGGGCGACCAATATCAGCAAGCATCCTTGATCGACCACAGTGGCAGTGTTAAGGCTGCCCACACACAGTTCTACATTAAGAAAACAATAAACCTTGTTCACGTTTATTTCTACCGATGCATATTACTTAAAAAAGGATTCCATCGTATATGCGTAAAAAAATAATCAGCATAGTAGTTATTTATATGTTAATTACTTTTCTGCGCTTTCCCGAACCGCAACTGCGTTCCGGTGTACCAAAACGCCCATATAGGGCATCAGTTCAGTTTGCGGTCCCTAAATCATCAGTTCGAGCCGTCAAACTCAGCAAAGCATGAATGATACGTTGGGCATTTCGTTGGGACAAGAGTGCGAACACACGCGGTGCAGGTTGAGCGTTGGTAGCGCTGCACGGAATTACCGGGAAGCACTTCATGTTCGCGGGCGTCAGCGCGAGTGAGCGGCAGGCAGGCAGGCGCCTTCGCGTGACGTTTGCGAACGGTGCGCGTGTCATCACCGGGAGTGATGTCGGCCCCGAGAGCTCACCGACCAGGGCAGACCTGGAACACCCACGAAGAGGTCAGCGTGGCGGAGCGGCGACTTGAGCGTGGCTTTGGATGCCTCGGCGAGCAGTCTTTCCCTCCCTCTTTCCTCCTTTCCCACGTCTTTTTTGAAGAGAGCCGCCGGCAGGCCCTTCGTGCGGATAGGTTCGCGTTACGCCAACATTAATGGGTGTGAACGCGAATGGCGACCGTTTCTTTTCCGCGCGACCTGTAATGTACGAGCGCGTCGTCTTTTTCTCGCGGATCGCCACTGTCTGGAATGCATGGGCGCGACGCGATCCGGCTTGTAAGCTGGAGCCGCGGCAAAAAAAGGAGACGGCAATACTGACTGGACTGAAGGATACCTTCGAGGAGACGATGACGAGGAAATACAATTCGGCATCCAATCCTGAGAGATTAAATCGCTTTTAACGCGATAGCGTTAAGGAGCTCGTGTCGCAGAAAAGCCGGTGTCGTCGGCGTCGGTGTCGGTGTCGGCGTCCGCGGCGTTGGCCGTGAGCGATAAATCACGGCAGGCACTTCATAAATAAAAAGCAACTTCCAAGATGGGCTGGGTGGGAATCGAACCAGGGTCTCCGGAGTGTGAGACGGAGACGTTACCGAGTTCGATGCTTCAAAGCGGTACAAAAGCGCCTCTAGTGAACGCGGTGTTGCCTTAGAAACGAGCTGTTTCTAAGGCTCAGGCGTGCGTCGCTTGCTCAGGCGCACATTGCGTTGTCGCGCCGAACGCTGCGTTGCTCGACGCTCACCGCGTCCGATGCGGGGCGCGTAGTCGCTGCGCCGTAGCCCATTGTCACCCCTTGGCGGGTCGACGGGAACGCTGTCGCGTTCCACTCTTGAAGGCGAAGCTTAATCGTCCTCCAATTTTTTTTTCTAGACTGTATAGCTTCGGTTTGAAGAAGTGAGTCCATATATTAAGTTTCGATGCTCAGGTTGCGCGTGAATATTTATTCACTGTAGCGCGGCAGTTTGTACGAGCTTTTGCAAGCATACTGCATGCATTTTACGATGCACTTGTTACTTCTGCAGAGCTTACGTGCGCCGACATCCATACAACCGCGTAGCCGAAACGAGCTTGTTTCTCAACTCTCCAGCGAGTCCCATATATTTTCTTTTATCTAGGACCCTTGCCAAAAGTCGTCCAGAGTAACCAATACTAAGTGTCACGAGCAAAGACAGCAGACGGCATCGATACAGTGCTGAGCGCTTGGCGCGCACGTCATTGATAAAACATCTTGAAGAAAATATACCGATTTACTTTTACACTAAAGTTATATAATAGAAATGCGTTAAAACACTTAATGTTCGCTGTATTTGTATCATTTGTGGACCGGTTGTTAGTGATTTATTTGAGTGAAATCTGAAATGTACGCAGCTATTGTGTGTCGCCGGCTCCTCCGCATAAAACAATTTCTTTAATGATGACATCAATAACGTGATGTGATGTCTGTTACTTTACGGGAGAATCAAAACCAATTCGGCAGCCTAAGTAAGTTATTTGTGTGGGGTCTGCGACATGGGATGCCTAGCGTTGCATTATCTTGGCTCCTGAATCTGAGACTTTTGATTCCCGCAGTTCTCGACCGCAATAACTAAGTAAAGGGTAGTAAAGTGAGTAGTTAAGTTAAAGAAGAACGACGAGAGCAAGAACGTTTAAAACAACAATAAAACACACACAATAGCAAAAAGGATAATAGAGGTCTACACGATCTTCAGCGTATTTCATTCCAAGCACCCTGAAAAACCATTCGGGCAAAAAGAATGCGAGCCAAAATCATAGAAGGAAGACATCAACGCCTAGAGAAGGATAGCGAGACATTGATAATCAAATGTGCCACGCGAGCAAAGTTATCGACAAAACTTCTAGACCATTTCAGTTGTGATGCCATTTCAACTGCGCAACATACCGGTATGTGACGAGTCACGCGGAAGGAAATGTAACAGAATAAAAAGTCGAAAAAAAGAACTGCGAGAAACTCAACCTTGGCACTACTATACCGTACTTCAAAGCACGTCGCTCCCTACGCTGAACTCTTGACACCCTGGTTAGCGCGATGAAGGCAGCCGCGTGACTAACGGACATGAAGGAAAAAAAAAATAAAGAACAACCGAAAGAAAGTCGCGAGATTGATCCTAAGGACGGGGACGAGCTCTACCTCAGCATAACCATGCGAGCTTAGCGGAAAAAGAAACTGGACAACTGGAGCGGTGAGTTAGAAACAGTCAAAAAGTAAAAGACGCAACAAATTAGAGACGAATGTGAAAAGACACAACCCAAGTTGTTTTCGAGAGGCCGTAGCCACTCAGTGCGTATGCCTCTCACACGACAGTTCCACGCGGCACTAAATGTTCAAAGCAACGTGTCAAGCTCGAATCCACAGATAAAGGGGGTAATTGTTGCTTGCGTTCCCTCCCTGTTCCATTATAAATCGGTTATGCAGAGAGTGAGGTAGAAAATACTTCAGCTACTCAATTTCTCTATCTTTCAAAAAATAAATAAATAAATAAATAAATAAATAAATAAATAAATAAATAAATAAATTTACGAATCCACCAACAAGCATTCATTTGCTTAGTTACGGCAGAGAATGCATACGACAAATAAAGACAATAAATAACATTATGTTATATCCTTCTTATCAATATTTTTATTATGGTTATTAGTACTATTACTTTCCTTTTTATGCGATAACAAAACTGATAATGAATATAATAAAACTAAAGACAAATACGCCACCACGGCTAGCTCCATAGACATTTGATGTCTGGCTGCGCCCCTATCGAAGTGCTATGTATACGATGCAATCGGTTTCTCCAATCGTATATTGCTCGCGACTGTGTAAGTAAAAAAAGAAGAATAACAGAGACACACACATAAACGGCAGTGTTGGACTCTCTCCTCCACCTTTTCAGAACGGCACCGTCCAACATAGCCTTGCGGGCGAACCTGCCTCTCGGTGCCTGCAGGCATAGCAGGAAACACAGCCTCCCTGGACCTACTGCCGCACACTGGAAGAGTGCATCGCTTTTACCGTTGGGCTTGGTGGACACACACAGATAGGCTGTGCCGTCTGCCCGGTATACCAGAGGGCGTAGTAAACGCTCGCGAGGTTGGAAGCGGGCACAAAAAAGCAACTGACGGCATCATGACTTATGCATCGTTCTTCGCTACGGGCGGCTTCCATATAGTTCCTTCCAGGCAAGCAGAAGGGGAAAGGTCACTGGAGTTCATCCGGACAGATGAGTCAAGAAGGACTACCGGGCGGCTGTGCGCTGTTACTTAGTGCACGTTATGTACCCAGGACAACCCCTCCACTTGCTGTAGTTCTTGTAAGCGTAAGCGTTTTGCCATGTAAGCCAAGAAACTCAAAAGGGAATAGAAAGACTCCTCTGGTACAAATAGGTAGGAGCATGTGTTTATCTATGCGCACACGGAATTACGTAGGAAAAAGAAAAGCATAACATGTTAAGATGAAGACAGGGTGGTAGCGCGTGTACGCGTCTCCTGACGTAATCAGCGCTTGTCGGAGTTTAAGACCGGTTTACGACGTTTCTCGTCGAACGAGGTCGGGCCGCAGATGCGCTGTTGAACTGTGTGCATAAATTACACGTGATATGACACCGGGAGGCACCTCTATTCGCCCCCATATGCGAATCCTAAGTTCACGCATCAGCTAGTAGTTCTTAGTTACTCCTCATATTGTATGTATATCTACATGGTCCTTATGTGTCACCCAGCTTCGATATTAGCGTATCAACTGCGTGTACTGAGAGTCTATTGGACAATAAACAAGGAATGGTGGAGTAGATTATTAATGTTCTATGTTAGTGTTAAACAGAATCGCCTGTAAAAAACAGGCGACGGCTTTGAATAGCGCTGGCGAGATGCTGCCAGGGATAATCCTCTGCTCATACTCAGACGCGCAAGAAAGTGGATATGAGGCTGGCAGCCTCGGTAGCTTAACTTGTAAAGTACCAAGCGCGTAACGCGATGGATGCGGCAAGTTGTTCTTTCGTTCGCTTCCTTTTCTTTTCCTAATTATTTGTGCATTTAAATTAAATGCGAGATATTATCTTCAGCTGTACTATCCTTTACCTTCGCTGCCTGTTTTCTGCAGATGATTGTAAATTAAAAAAAAAAAGAAAGAAGAAGTCATCCGAGTCCCTTCGGATGCCCTTAATATTATCATTGAGTGTAAAATAAGAGTGCATAAAAAACCAGGTGACGAGGAAACAGCATATAGGCAGGCAACGTACACGCTTTTGCCAGGGTCAGAAATGAAACGATAATTAGCGTAGAATAATCAGTGCTATACAATGGCCGTTCCGCTCTACGAGAGCGGGAGAGAAGTCGTAAGCGAAAGGCAAGGAGCCTAACCAGGCTGAGCCGGGCAGGTTACTCAGCACTGGGGAAGAGAGAAAGGCGAACGAAATCCGTGGGTTATATTCTGTGATCCAATGGCGCCCTGCAATCTCTCCCATCAGCTTTGCGTCACGGGTCTCCAAGAGGGTAAGAAATATAGGTAGCTTAGTGGCCGCTTGAGAGCTGTGTCGCTAAATGATCGCTTTGTGCTGGCGCCGAACGAATAACTAGCTCCCTCTAAGATGATGAAGTACTTGATTAAGGAGCGGCGACAGTCATCGATTCAGTTTTCTTGAAAGCATGTTACAAAAATACTTAATGCGTTCCCTTTCAGCCATGTGGTATGGGACTTCCTTTCAAATATGTACCCCAATACGTGTATTTGATTAGGAATAAACAAAGATATCTCTTTCTAAAAAAATAATAATAATTAGTTCAAAGCGTCAGCGATCAAATACTCACGCCCTTATATAAACTAGCACTCCATTCAGCGTTGTGAGCAAAAACATTTTTTTTAAACATTTATGCACACGGCAAACATTCAGGCTCCCTGGAAAGCAGATAGCTAACAGAAAACACACAAAAATATACTATAATAGCCATCTTGAAATAACGATCTGTAAAAGATAGAACTGCAGAGGCAAAACGAAGTGACAAACGCAGTCATAAATACGGTGTTTATTGCAATTACATTTGTAGAAGCTCGGTTTACTCCTATATTATGGGAATAACGAAGCATAACGTTGCCTAAGCGTACACACAGGCGTACATCTACGCTCACATAAAAAAAAAAGAAATCATCATATATTACGGTCCTCTAACAAAATAACACCAGCCGTATATAGTATTATTTTACTAAATGTGCGGGCATACTTAATTGGTATGCAGGTCTATGTAACTGGTGGCCCGTAGTCGACTCAAGTAGTTAGTTGATGGCGGTGAAATGCTTAGTTCAGACATGTATATGATGAAACGAAAGATTCAAGATGGCCCCCTGGCAAAAGAATCGGGAAAATTCAGTCTCGCTCACAAAAGGCGTTTCCCAATACCTCAATTCCGCGGAAGTAGGGCACAAGCCCGGCCGGTGAATATACTGAGCATGCGTAGCGGCTCTTAACCAGGACCACGCTCAGGCAGCCCAGAACTGAAACTGTGATCTGCTTTAAGCCCCTATTTACTCAAGCCTCCCTCGGGCGGCAGTGCCGGTGGTTCGCGAGTCAGCCACACAGTCTACAGTGCTTGAGCTCCGGAAAGAGTTAAAATACATTGCGAAGCACACAGCGTATATAAGCGCAACACAATGTTTCACCGCTAGAAACTGCAGCAATACGCGGTATTTTGACTGAGTATAGATGGAAAGAAAAACACTTGTGAAGCGGCGCGTACGGCAAATCGATGAAGCGGCGAAGGCTACGTAAACACTCCGATCATAGGGGCAAAAAAAAAAGTTCAATCAAAACAGACAGACAAAGAAAGAAAGTACTCCCACGCACATGGTTGGCCTGCGAATAAGTGATAGGCGAAGCGCGTTGGCGCGGCCTTTCACGTGACACACGGTTGTACGATCAAATGCCTGCATAAACCCGCACGCGAACCGAGCCCAGGCGCGCTCGCTCACAACTCTATTTATCTGAGGAAAAAGGAAAATTGCTAGAATCGCGCTCTATACGGCTGCTTCACCCGCATGCATATTATGCAGGCTCGCGTATGTAGACCTAGTGCTGAGTGAAAAACAAGATAGGCGGCTATACTGCGAATGCGCAACAGTGCCTCCGAAAATATGCGTGCAGCAACAGCAAATATGCACTTTGAGCCAATCCACAGGCACGGTTGTTCCACACGCGGTATTTGATTGCAATCATAGCTTAGGCGGCTCAGGCGACCCCGTGGTCTTCTCTCGTTCTAATAAGCGCTCATGGGAAACAGCTATGTCATTTAAAACACCCCGTGATATCGGCTTGTCAAGGATGGCCGAAGCCACGCCTTCATACGCATACTCTGTTTGAATGACTCTGTACAGCAGTGCGTCGCGCACAGCTCTTCCCACGGCTCGCGTTCCGTGATTGTGCACAGAATTAGGTGGGCCGGGTCGTCAAAGTTGCAAGAGGGCGTGAATGCAGAATCGTCCCGTGGAAGCAACCAACGTACGCAAGCGCCCGCGGGGTTATGGATGCACGAACGCTTCTCTTCCGCTGTGACCTCGGGAGCGTTGAGTTTCGCCGAGTTGGCAAGGAGGGGGTAAACAGAACTGTTTACCTTTCATCTTCCAACTGTGGAAGCGCGTGTATAAGCGCCGAGTAAAAACTCCCACGTGCAGTACCAAAGAGTCCGTGCAGCACACAGCGTGTGTATCTTCTGTTTTTTTTTCCCCTTTGTTTCTGTGCCGCTTCGTTTCCTGCCATCTTTATTTGCCCGAGCGCTGCAGTATCGCGAAAGCTTACCGTTTATTTGAGGAGCGTGAGCAAAACAATCGCTTTGGCTTCTGTCACGGAGCGCTGGCTAAGTTAGCGTGGTGCGCGCCCGCTGTAGAATTTCTTTATGCATATATGCACAAAGCGTTTATAAATAAATGAGAAGTATTTTTTTTGCGCAGGCTGTGGGCGGCAGCCCGAGGGCAAATAATAGCAAGAGCAAGGCAGCAGTCACGAGTCAAACCGGAGAATGCGAATGGACTTTCTAAAAACAACGACAGAAAGGGCAATTTTTTTTAGAACGCACTGAACCATCGGCGTATTTATTCCATAGCGCATGGCGAGCTTCACCTTTCTGAAAAAAAAGAAAAACAAATGGGGGAGGGGGTGTCTCTTTGAATAATTGAATATTTAAATGAGGAAGTTTGTTTGTATTCGAGCAATGCGTGCTTGGCAACGTAGAGAAAGTGAGCACCGCCAAGTGGTGGCCTTCACCAAATTCTGAATTATCAATCAATCAACTTGATTGATTGATTGTTTGATTTATTTACTTATTTATTTATCTATTTATTGATAATAAATCCCTACTAGAACATTTCCACATGCAACAGGGAATGTTTTCCGTAAAATTATTATGAAACCGATACGGATTAAGCCTTCATTACACACCGCTTCCATCAGATTACGGAAACCGGACGCTGCGTCTCGTGCAACGAAGGCGCCATTACATTACCACAGGCACTGCTCCCCATGAAATAATTTATATGTTGTGTGCTGTGGTGTGTTCTGCGCATGCTGTGTACATGTGAAACGCACTGTGCACATGATTTCAGTTCGATATGTCCATATGAAGTAGCGTGTTGGGCGCGCTGCTAGGGAAATCCCTCTAGGGTTCATTAAACCTCTCTCTCTCTCTCTCTCTCTCTCTCTCTCTCTCTGTCTAACACTCCCTATCTCGCTGTCTCGAGGAATTGTCCAACTGAAAAACGGAACCCTTAGGTGCGGGCGGCGTATTTCATTAACATGCAGTCTACGATACCGTTACGTTCGACGAGGCAGGCAAGCGAACTGCTCGGAAAACACGTCGAAGGTTACATTAATTCGCAGGGCTGAAGTCGATAAGGTCGAATGCGCGTTAAAAATTGCGCGGACAGGACACTATAGCGCTGTGGCTTGGTAAAAAGTAGAGTTCCTGCAAAGGGGATCCTGCGCATTTCCTCTAGTGAAAAGGGAACAGAAAGAAAAATATCTTAAATTTTTAAAAATAATAATAATAATAATAAAAATCTCGACGACATCCGTCCGGGTGCCTCTGAAAAATCCATGACGGCTCCGACTCGAACAATGCGCGCCAACCCGTGCCGGACCCACGATTCATTACCCCGTCATTAGCGCCGGATGCGAAATCGCGTCGAAACTCGCGCTCATCGTTTGGGACGAAACGCTCTCCGCTGTTTTCTTCGCTCTCCTCGTGAAAAAACATATCGGTCACAGTTATTCCGCGCGCTCCGGTATTGGACGTTCGAACGCGAGAGAGAACTCGGTAGCGTTCCTGCGCTTGGTGGGAAGGCGCCTTCCGAGATGACCAAGAGCAGAAACACCGCGCTGCTTATGGGAAGACTTCGCTCCAGACGCTCGTTTCACGAAGCTTTGCTCCTGTCTCTTTTTTCGTCGCTTTCCAGAGTTTTAACTCGTGACGATAAGAGTCGTGTAACAAACTCCCGGTGGTGCACCTATCGGGGCAAATGGCACCGCTGTCGCGGCGATTTGCACAACGTATACGTATCGTTGCGGGCCGCGCGACGAAGATAAAAATGAGACAAAGGCATTATGTGTTTGTCCTACCCACTAATCCGGCTTGTTAACCAATTTGTCAGAAAACCGTATTCGCATCACCCGCCTGCAGACTTGTACAAGTTAAACACACGCACATTACATCGTAGACGGCTGCAGAACTCGCCGCCCTCCATGCTGCTCTAGAATTCTTAATTGAAGAACCGTCATAGAGATGGTCAATCTTCTCCGACTCCAAGTCCGCTGTCCAGTGCATTATGTCGCCATTTCGTCATGGAGCGAATGAACAATTAGTCGCTGGCATAAGACTTATTCATCACCACGCAATAGAGAAAAACCCCAACACAGTCTATCAGTGGATACCGAGCCATTGCGGTATCAGTTGGCGTGTAAGGCAACAATGTCGTCCCAGACAGCCGCGGAAGTCGGACACATGTCTCCTATTGTACAGTGCGATTTCCTTGGGCACACTGACAACGCGGAAATAGCTGTCTGGGACGCGCACATGTGGCAAATCGCACGCACACGTTTCAGTCATGCCTTCAAGGGGAAGCAGGCGTCTCCGACACGAGGCCCGCCAGCCGTTCCAAAGGCTGCCGCTACGCGGCTTCCAGTGGCGCCCCGTAGGCGCTGCGCATGGCGTATAGGAGTGAAGTTCAAAGGCCGGACTTCTAAGAAAGCGGTGCAAATCTCAAAGCCTGACATGTTCAGGTGATCGAGGCGTAACTGAAAGACGCTGACTGCGAGAAGCAGGTAACCCATATAGATGTTTTCATCCCTTCGAATATACTGCATAGTTCACGCCAAGTTTCGGTGCTCAAAGCTGGAAAATGTAACCGGTTATATGCAATTGATTACTGAAAAAAAAAAGCAACTGAATTACAGTGAGCGCGTTACCGAGTATTATTCGGCTCGACTAAAGAACGCGATTGCGAGCAAGTGTTTAATTACGTCTAATCCGTTACGTTCAAGTCTGCCCTCCTGCCACGGAAAAGTTTACACGATATCTTCCTTTCATCAAATGATGTTGATGGCTCTGTAATGACTGTTTGGGTAAGTGTTTTAGGCGTTGTAGGTCCTTTTTTTCTAGCTAGAATATTTTATTTTATTGCCCGTATTTCATTGTGCTCGAGTAATGGTATTTATGGAACTGTTTTTCTACTTGATGTATCCGGTGACCTTGTGTGGATATCTATATTGATTACGTGATGAGCTTTGTGTTGTTCCCAAAATAGGGACAGTCGACACGTCAAGCTACTTCACAAATTAACTTTTAGCGGCTGAGGCATCGGTTTTGTTCAAAGAACAAATTATTATTAATTTTCTCGATTGATTGGTTGATTGTGTAGGTTGGTGAGCCAAGACCATCACTTTCGAGTCTGCTCTCGCCCGTCTACACGACAAAAGCTTATACGCAGGTGTCCCAGACAATGGTTTCTCGGAAATAAAAATACGAGCCATATATTCAATCACCCGTTTCGTTCGTCTGTATGCAAAAAATGCTAAAGACTGCTTATTTTCTACTCATATGCGGTACGCTTATTCTCCTAGGAACTCGCATCTCTTCGCTATCTTATTCAGTGCGCTAGAATTGCATGACGGCGCAGGCACCCGGGGGACATCATCTCCACATGTCGACTCGCCGTAATCCTTGGCACACAGCGAGAATCGGTTGCCTTCAAGAATCACTGTTCACGTAATGCCGCGCTATTTTGTATCTTATTCACAGCGAATGAGCAAGTACACGCGTACGGGGCCACTATCAATCAAGCACGAAACAAGCACGATAACAGTTAATTAATGTACCAACAGGAACTGTCAAAGCCGAGATGCTCATACCGAGAAACGAAAGCACACCGTAGAAAACAGTGCTGTATGTGTAGCATAAAACTCCGGAGAGATTTTGACCGTTATTGAACGACCCATCATTGTCTAGACGGCAGAGCGAGGTCCTTGGTGGAAGTAGGTAGACAAACGTCCGTCAGCCTTTCTGAGCCACTTAACAGTGGCGTATGGTTCAGTGTTTCACCTAATGTAAGCATGGGCAGTTTCTCATTTCAAGTGTTCCGAAGTGGTCATAGACCACGTGTTCGCATTCGCATGTTCTGGAATGCCTGCGACAATGCTGTTACTCAGGTGAGGAGATGATGCGCGCTCGGGAGCTCTCTGTAAAACACACAAACGCACACACACACGAACACCCCCCCCCCCCCCCCCACACACACACATACACACAAGCACACGTTCCATTACGTATACTTTAATATTGCAGCGAATTTGGTAGTGAGAGAATATCAGAGGATATTTCACTTCCGGCACTCAAATAGTTATGCAAAGTGGGTATATATAATAACTTTCTTTTACGCCTTCTATTTTTATTTGCACTGATAACATGTATACATATACACTGCAGCATGCTGATGTGGTATAGTGTAACATTCCAAACACGGCCGCTCAACAAAATGCAGCGATAGCCTGCACAGACGCGCAAAAGAATAAGTACAAATAGTATATGCGAAGCATAGTGATTGTTACACTATAAATCAGCTAGGCGCCGTAATGCTGGCCACGTAGTCATTACCGCGGTAGTGTGGAGAAAGCCACCTCGCGTCTTTATCTCGAACAAAGGCTGGACTTGTTAGACTGCTTCCTACTGCGATACATTATGAACAGGTTCCCTTCGCTCTATCGTTTTCTGCTACGTTCATTACTTAGTTATTTTTTTTTCTCTCGGACTTTCGAAGCCACCGACTTCTCTAGTCAACAGACATAGCGCAACGCGAACATGCAAAAACGCGCGTGCAATATTACTGGGCGTTCCGGACCTCGGTCTCCAGTAACAGCTCGAAGAGGACACGTGATATGGAAAGAAACAAGACAACTTCATCGCTCTGGGTCGTTAACTTTATTTTTTATTTCATTCCTTTCTCAAGCGGGGATAGCGGGCTAAGATACCACGCAAGGTATTGTCGCGTGTAAAGCACAGCAAGAGCCGCTCCGGAAAACAGGCCTCGCGTCGCGCGGTGCTTGAAGCGGTAAGTACGCTCGCGTCAGCGCAAATTATTAAGCGCGGCGGGTATAAAATTACGCGAGCGTTAACCTCTCCGGCGACCCGGCGCCCCGCGCGCTCGCCCGGCCTCCTCAGCCTTGTTCCAGTTTGCCGCCCACATCCCGTCAGTCTTTTATAGAAAGAGACGCTATCTAAGCGCTGTGCAAGCGGCATGCGCGCAGTTCGTATAGGCAGGGGTACCGCATTTTCTCGGTCTTAAGCTGCGGTAAACAGCGATGAAGACAGAAGGCCGAGGTACGAGCAGCGGATACGCGGCGGCCCCCAATAGAATGCATGCATTGGCATACGTTGAGGGAGAGAAATCGGATTTATATTTTGCAGGCAGCGCCTCGTGCCTGTCTGGCATTCTTTTTTCTTTTTTCTTCAGGACACTTGATCGTTTACGGTTTTACAGTCTTTAAGAATATGGAGATGACTAATTGAGAAATACTGTAAGGAGACTAACGTGTCCCATGGTACTGCTTTAAACTAATGGAATTAGAAAAGTCAAATAAAGCAAACAAATACATGTTGCAGTTAAATTCGACCAGAAGTGAAAAATCATGAAGGTGATGCTTGCAATACGCATATATTAAACGATTACAAGAGACGCGGCAATTCTCCTAAAATCACGCTGCTGCGAATCACGGGCTCGTTCACTGTGTCTAAAATTAATTATAATCCAGTCGATAGGGCAAGCTCTCCGAAAAAAAAAAACACTACCATTTCCTTGAACGCAATTGGACAGGGTCCTCAGTGCGTGGATTTCGCTACAGGGAGGTTATGGCTCTGCAGCTTGCCCAGCGTTGCTGAGAGTGCCGTTCTTAGCGCACCAAACTGAGCACATTTACATTCTTACTTCACATTTACAGGACAGCTGTACTGAAACGTATATAGCGTACGTAGAATCAATAATTTCGCTGATCCTATAACTCGGCAGAGACGAGGAAGAGCTTTAGAGCAAAGACACCTTTGTGAACAAGACAGTCATAGAATCAGGAAACGCGGTATAGTCGCGCTCCTTGCGCAACATGCCCTCCCCCCCCCCTTCGTTTTGCACTCTCCACTGCAAAACGCGACGCGGCGTACGTTGCAGATTCCGCGCAGGACAAACAGGCATGCGATGTGGGGTGCGATAGAGAGAGAGAGAGAGAGAGAGAGAGAGAGAGAGAGAGAGAGAGAGAGAAGTACGTAATTAAAAAGGGAAGACACTGATAAAGAAAAAAATAGAATGCATGGAGAAAGCAGGGAACTATACAGAAGGCACCAGCGAGGGCTATAACGGCCTGCCAGAAAGAAACAAAAATATGGCTTCTTTGTTTTGTTTTTTAAAGTAACAAATGAGAAAATAAAAGACGGAAGAGAGGAGGAGGAGGCAACGAACGAAGCGGTTTTTGTCAGGAGATGCGAGACAATGGGGTTGACTGTGTGCGCGCCACCGGCTCCAATTTTGTCCGAGGCATTGTGCGAAAGAAGGGTGTGGAGAAAGGAGGCGAGGAAAGGAAAGTGAAGCTGGATGGGCACATAACGAAGAATGAATTAAACTGACGAAACGAGCTTCGCTGAAATCCGAAACGTTGCGACGGTAGATTTATGAAACCGTCCAAAGCTCGGACATGTGAACCTGAACGCAGCGTGACACCAAGTAACTGCATGCAATGATCGACACGGAAGCTGTTACCGCCCCCGAGATGTCGTCCTTAATATTGAGCTAATTTCGCAATAAGATAACTTTTTTCTTACTTTCTTGGTCCGCATTCAATAAGACACTACAAGATAATTATTCAACAAGACACTTGGTATGATTGCTTAATAACTTTGTACGGAATATTTAAAGAAAGTTGCAGTTTTCCCCCGAAAGGCAAAACATCGATTGCAATAGCAAATTAGCAGACAGCTGTGAGAAGTAAGGATAGTACCTTTATCGGCCGTATGAACTTGTAAACATTCGCTTGCCAACTAAATTAACAACCCTGGAATCAGCGCGCACAGCAAACATGAACACATCCCACTCGATAACCGCGGACACTCACCGCCGAAACGCTGGCGTGAGGAAGCGTAGCAGCAGCAGCGAGCGGAGTGAGATTAGTGCTGTCTATCGTTTCAACGTAACTGAGTGCCAAGAACACGCAGCACGCACAAAATACGAGCCGTCGACGCACATAAGACACTGCCCCCAACGCAGGTCGCTCTCAAGCTACGGCCACGTGGTCGCCGCCACATACGCAGTTGCAGCCGGAGTAGAATGCTGCCCCCCCCCTCCGCATCCCTGCCCGATGCCTCGCGCGCGACGGAAGACGACGAGCTTCCTACCCGCTTTCCTCCCTTTCGCGCGGGCCATATTGAGCCGCAATCGTCGGCTCCCCTCGCACGCTTTCCCTCGCAATACAGCGTAGGGCGCACGGCGATGGTGTTATCACCCTTGAACTTTACACCGAACATCACGGCGACGGCGACGGTAGAAATGCCGTCGCCGAAATATAGGGAATACCATATATTTGCTATCGCAATGAAACAAATTCTGTATAAACTTCATCATCACAAGCGAAAGTTACCGAAGAAAAGGGAACTGGCTTCATTGCCCGACGGTCATTAATAATTCCGACCAATCGGGAAAGAAACGATGCAGTATCCTTTAGAGAAAGGTGCGAACAGCAAGGAAAGTGCTATTTGTGGCAAAATTTAAGCGAAAACAAAGCTTCTGCAAGCTCAAAACTTGCTTTGAAAGTTGTTAAAATAAGAAATCGAGTCACTATATAGTATAGTATACTGACATTTCGTGGAGCAATTACAGGACAAGCTTTTCTCGTACGCCATCTCTGCATCTCCGCGCATGCTTCTACGTACAACCCACCCCGCCTGCGTTGACAGAAGCGCTGTGTTTGACGCATAACGTCGATCTGAAGCGCGTCAGTAAACAAAGTGCGCGCATATCCATGTGTGAATTTCAGCGTTCCTCTACATGTGTGCCACTGTCTTGCCTGCGTGTTCAAAAAAGTATATAGAAAGGAAAACGAGAAAAGAGCGTCTTGACGCAAGGCGCCGCTGAAAGCCATTACTCAACGAATTCGTGAACCGCAAACTCTTGGGCTTCTCTTGGGCCTGTGACACATCTTAACGAGGGATCGAGTGACCGCCATCCGCTGGAAGCTGGAGGGTTTTCTTGTTCATTCTTCACTTTAATTTGACGTTGGGTTTAGGAGACCGTGAAGTTTCAGCAAAACAGTCCTCGGGAAAAAAATTAACAGAAGAGGAAGGCGTGATCCAGAAACTGGTTGTCGAGGTGCTGTCATCAGCGCCACTTTCCTGTTTCTTCTTTCTGACTGATGTTCTTTTTATTTTCATTTTTTGCAGGCTATAAGGTGGTGCTTTAGTTGGCTAGAAACACGGTGAGAAGGCAGTTTGATGGTTTTTGGAGCGAAAAAAAAGTAATAAATGAAATAAAGAAGTGAGGTGTGCTCCAAGAAACATTATTTTTTTATTTTATTTACGCACTTCCCGTTTATTGTTTACCGGCAGTGCCTCAGGTGTAGATATCGAGTGTTGCGAATTTTATTTAACCCTTTGGTCAGCCAGCCATTCTTACGTTTCCAAGAATTCTTTTCTTATCCTTATTTTTTTCTAGCAATGCAATTCATCGGCGAATGAAAATATTGAACCCAGTATTCTGGAACGTGCCTCCCCTCGACACTCGACACTCGATGAGTGGATGGATGGATGGATGGATGGATGGATGGATGGATGGATGGATGGATGGATGGATGGATGGATGGATGGATGGACGGACGGACGGACGGACGGACGGACGGACGGACGGACGGACGGACGGACGGACGGACGGACGGACGGACGGACGGACGGACGGATGGATGGATGGATGGATGGATGGATGGATGGATGGATGGATGGTCGCCGTTGGTTGTCGTTTCCATACTTTTTTCCACCACTCTTGTAATCGCCTCTTACTAATCTCTATTGTGGACCTGTTTACTTGCCCCCCTGTTCTCGCTGAACCCAAGAGCTTCAAGGAGTCCAGTGGTGCCTAAATCGACCGCTGGGCAGGTATCTTCACATTCTAATAAAACGTGTTCCATTGTTTCCTTAGCTTTATCGTAGCAAGCACATGCTTCTTCTTCCTTCTTATATCTCACTTTATAGGTGCGTGTTCTGAGGCATCCTGATTTCGCTTCGAGAAGTAGTGAGCTTCCCTTTGAGTTATCATAAATTGTTTCTTTCCTCATTTCATTTTTTCCCCTTAAGTAGGCAGGTTTCTTTTCCATTGCCGCCGCCCATGAAATTATTTCGGCCTCTCTGAGTTTCCGCTCGACGTTCTTTGTTGCTGTGTTGCTCACCCTACAGGCCGTATACTTGCTGGTAAGCTTCCTAGTTCTTTTCCTCCACTGTGAATCAACCAAGAAAGCGGATGGCAGCGTCGTCCATCGGCATAAATGATCACTGCTCTTCGTCGACACTCCACGGCGATTCTTGAGTAGCGTAACGTCTTCGGCAGTCGATAGGCGGCGCCGTGGTAAATTCGGTGTAGTGTAGGAAGCGCTTCGAGTCCAGGATCGTTTGATAATACGGGGCTTATTGCTTTGACAATCATTCAAGTTCAGACGCCGCGTTTCTTTCTGTGGCAGATCACATGTGCAGCCTATTTCCAACGAAGCGTCATTTACTTCGCAAGTCTTTCGTGCAGACTGTGTATTACGCAGAAGTTTCTTTTATATTCTTTTCCTACCTTCTTTTGTTATTCCCTGTTTCTTTCTTGACGGCGCAAGAAAACATCACCCCTCAACATTTATGGTGTTGCTCTATCCTACTAAAATGCGACATTGTTGCTGAACAGAGACTGCCACTTGTAGCTTGTTTAACGGCAGTCTTCTTTTTCTTCTTGGGATTTGAAAAGTGTGGCGAAATTGTCACAAACGAAAATGAAGGGCGTCGGAAGCAACATCAGGGGCCGAATATGCAAAGATTTTCGTCCGTAAGTGTTTTTAGCTATTAATCGGGTACCCTCGTCAGTAACGTGTCTCGTAGCGTGATTGGCTGGAATTCGCTGTAAACTAAGAAGACTGAAGGGGGAAAAAAAGCATCTCAAGCATCAAGGATCTACGGAAGCATTTCAGAAAATTGACACTCCGACCGTTTATTCAACTATATGTTATTGACGAGGCGACAGACGCAAGAACAGCATCGATTCCTTCAGGCAGTATAATTGCGTCACGCGCAGCGGTGCAACATGCAGATGGTGAACGTTACAACGTAACACAAGAGATGCGGGCGGCAAAATGTGTGTGTTAAGGCAGAAAGGGTTGAGACAACAGCAGCAACAAAGGGAAGAAACAAAATTTGTGGTTCTCCAAAGCAGATCGTTCGCATGCCTTAGCGAATGTTTGAATGAGCAAGGAGCGCACCATATCGCTATACCTGTAAGCGTGACGACCAGCTATAGCTATTGCTGATACACTATATGTTGCAATTTGAGCCCCATATGCCCTATTCTATTAACACTTTTTTTCTTTCTCCTGTCGGAGTATCTATCGTGCAACTGAGTGTGATGAACGGCTGCTTCCTGCTTCTCAATTTGTTTTCTCACTGAGTGGAGAAAAGCCAGTATAGAGTGCGGAAGTGAAGAGAACGAGAATATATGTGTTTGTGTGTGTGTGTGAGGGGGGCGGGGGCTGTTAGCGCGAGCTAAATACATTAACCGCACGTACTGACGGTTAACGATAAACGCGCGTTCTTTTCTGCCAGCAGCTTTCGTCCGCCCGCTCGGTGAGGCGTGTCCAGTCACGAGAAACCATTGGAAACGCCGGGCCATTAGCCGAACGTGAGGACCGAGAGATTGCCGGGCTTTTCTTTCCAGCTGGACTTGCGTTTTCCTATTCGGCCAGCCAATTCATTCGCCCCGAAGAACTCGTGATCGCGGCACAGAGACACGGACAGCCACCAGCCAGCCCCCTCGATCCTCCCAAGTTTCCGTTCCCACGGCACCGAACTTCCTTTACTCGCTACATGCGGGTGCGCGCACGCGTGTGTTACGCGAGAGTCAAACCTTCACGATGAGTAATTTTTTTTAATTCCACGTTGAATGTTTTTAATTATTCAGCCCTTTCTTCGAGTCCACTCGAGTGTAGATAAACATCACAGTGCGCGATCTCCTTCGGCGAATAGCTATATATGAAAGGTTCATTACACGGTTTCCGGGATCTGCGCGCGCGTGCGTGCGTAACAGATATTAGCCCGTTCGTGATCGGGCCAGTGAACTGCAAGTCTTGTGGTAGTGCACACGGTCGAAGTATATTTAGATTGAACGGGCGCGGCTGCCAGCAATGTTGCTCGCCAGAACTTTCACGCTGGTTTACTGACATTGAAAACGATATACTTGACAAATGTATGCGGGAAAGCAAAGCGACAATGGTGGCTTCATATCGTATATACTATAGCATACTGGAGCACTGAGCCCCCAGCTGCATGCACACGAGTTGTCAGCACTGCGACACCCGTTAGGATTAATTTGAGTAATGTTGTGTTTGACTCAATTATTCGGTAATATCTGTGTATGGAGCATCAGTGAACTTTCCCGTCAAAGGAAATTTTACATGGTTTGAAGGAAATCATCTGTTCACAGCGTGTGACGCTCTCAGCACCGACAAGCAAAAGAAAAAAAAGAAGCCCAGGTGCTTTGTCACGGCATATGTGATATAACGTCTATGAAGCCGTTGAACCAGCACCGGCCATTATACAGGCAATGTGCCTATAGTATATCATTACTGATGACGCCTCCGGATAGCGTAATTGACCTGCCATAAGGACACCCATTATAGGGTGACTACATCTTTCTTTTACATTCATTTCAATAAAATAAATAAAGACATACGTCCAATAGATGCGTGAACATATATCTCGGGCTACCTTATCTTCCACTGAGGCTGTGACGCATGTCACCGCGCTACTGCAGCGGTGATCTGGTGGGAGGCCACGGAAGGTAGTTAAACCAAAGTTCATGAAAGCGACATGTGCGATGTATTTTGTCGAATGAGAAAAATTACCGTATAGTACAAGTAAAGTGAACTTTATCGTTTGACTTGTAAATACGTAAGCATTAGCATAGTTTTCGCTACTCCATTCTTTTCCTTCTTATCTCTTTACATTTATTTTCATTTTCACCCCGCTCTGGGCAGCAAACCGGATTTTAGAACGAAAGTTCAACTCCTCGAGGTAAAACTCACAGGGTCAATCTCGGCGCGCGTTTGACCTTCAGCCGCCGGGGTGCAAGTGTGAAGGTGTGACATCACATCACGTGATCCGCTGCAAAGTGGCGTCGCAGCTGCACTCGCTAGAGCCTCGCCACTGTGTACCACGTGACTAGGCGAGGATTTACCAGCTGCTTCGCCGGCGCAAGGTCGCTCAGTCTCGCCGGTGCGAGTGTCTGAACTCTTCGCCGCAGGAGCGGGGCTGAGTCTGAGCACCCTGCCGATATAGCTCGCGAGGAAGAAGCACAGAACCACTGTGCAATAAAATATTCAAATAAGCATAACCGTGCCTGACTATGCTTAACAGAGCTTTCACTCGTATAACTTTTCAAGCCACGTTGAACTCCAGCCACTTTTTTCCTTCCGAGGCGCATTCTGAATCTATATGCAGCACCTAGCTCAATTAACGATGTTAACATGGCGTCTCACCCATTAGCTTTCGCCACAAATGGACTCACTGGACTCAATGTACTCAAAATATGCTGTAACTGCATATCGGTGGAGATGGTTTATTCAAATTACGCTCTTCTCCAACAGTTTTTATGTCTAGCCAAGTAACGATGCTCTTGTTCCGTAAATTATGATTCGATTCTGGCCGCTTATAATATGCAGCTTACAACGAACAGCCAGTAAACAGAGACTTCACTTCTCGGCCTTTCGGATAATGTCAAAGTGGAGCCTGTTAACCACTCTGTCTTTCCTTTGTTTATCTCTCTCTCTCTCTTAACGCCCATTCTCAGTGCATTAAGTTATAGAGAACGTAGTGTGCAAGCAAAGCATATACCTTCTCAAGGGAATCCTAGCAGTAAGCTGGATAGTCATGGTTCGGGCGGGCTATCGTGTATAAAGTGGGCAACGCATTACTTAAGATCATCTCGCGACGGCAACGCCCAGTTCGAGGTATATACACGCCGATGTGCCCCGCTTCGGAAGCGTTTAATCGGCTCCTCCCAGGCACCTGCTTCGCCGTGGAGCGAGCTAGAGGATAGATTCGGGCTAGCTGCCGGACCCGAAGCGTTCGTTCGCAGATGAGGCGTGTAATGGGTCAGAGGGCACAGCGGCTCGTGCGAAGAGCGGCGCCCAGCCGTGTAAACGCGCCCGGCAATCGTGACGCGGTCGTGAGCAACGCCCGGCATTTAGCGGCCGCCCTGTCTTTATCCTGATTGGCGCAGCAGAGAAGCCGAAAGGGGGCGCCACACGGCACGCGTCTTCGATGACCCTCCGAATCCAATAGACCAGCATGGAAGACACCAGCGAATCTATACACATTCAGGCTAATACCGTGGAAGTCAGTGGAAGTAAAGAATGAAGGAGAGCAATGTTGATTGATTGATTGATTGATTGATTGATTGATTGATTGATTGATTGATTGATTGATTGATTGATTGATTGATTGATTGATTGATTGATTGATTGCAACTTCCCAGCGCAACGAAGAGGCTACAAGAGTCGCCACGTTAGTGCTCCGGATCGCTTTTGACCACCTGGCCTTCCAAGCTACCGCGCGATCAAAGAGCGGTACACGAGCATCTTCAAGTACCACCCTCTTGGAAAGTGTAGTGGAATCGAAACAGCAAATTTACGCTCAGCAGCTGAACGTCGAAGCCGGAAAGTCCTGACAGTCACCATCAAAAAAGTGATTCGAGTGTGTTAATGCATGCAGGAGTAAATCTCCGTACCGTAACTTAAGCACTACCGGAGCCCAGAAATTTGTGAAGCCACATGAGTACCGGCAAATATCCAAGCATTCGCGACACACACACACACACACACACACACACACACACACACACACACACACACACACACACACACACACACACACACACACACACACACACACACACACACACACACACACACACACACACACACACACACACACACACACACACACATGAATGTCCAGTCGAAGGCAGCGTACGAGTGTGTACGATAACTGTAACACCTTTGCAGCAAGTTCACTCATTCTGTCGACTTTCTTGCCGCAGTGCCGCTAAAACAAAATTCGAAATCCGGCAGAATATGGTGACTATAAAGCACGGTTTCACTGCCAAATGAAGCCTGTGGAATTCGTTGTGAAATTCGCCCTACTTACACCACACAGTAGGCTAGAAGAGCTTTAGCCGAGGCCGATCTATCTGCCCCACACACTACCTTTCACATTTTTCTGTTTCTAAACAACTAATAGTCAAAAAACAAACGCATTATGAAGGCACGCGACACAATATTATCAGGAAGATGCCGGAAGACCAGTGCGATGGAATGAAGGAAAGTCAGGACAAGATGCAGAGACGAGAAATCCCAAGGTACATTTCATATCTATAGGCAGCACCTAGCTCTGATACCCTATATGTGCAGATTGCTGAGTATAAAGTCTGAAGAGATGCTGGCACGTTTCCGCGTTGCGAATTAAGGATAAATGTGGCTCCTGCGCTTCTGCAATAGTGAGGTAAATCGGTGCAGCTGTCAGAATTAACATGGTGTGTCGATCGCCCATTGCTTTTGATGGCAAATGAATTTATTGCGCTGAAATGGACTCAACTGACTCAATACATGTCATAAATACATGCCGGTGGGGCTTGTTTATTCAAACCACGCTCTTATTCGGTATTCTTTAGTTGTCGTCTGACAATGGAACCCGTGTTCCGAGAAAATATTCAATCCACTTATACTGGCAAGTAAGTAGAAAGTTTTCAGGCGACTTTTTTGAACAGCATTAGTAACTTGCGGCCCTGGTCCCTGCCCCAAGGCTCTTCTCCTCTTCTGAACGTCATCCTTTCTCCCAAACTGGGAATTTTTAATGAAAGCTGCAAGTGGTAGTCACCCCCGCAAAAAAAAAAGAAAAGAAAATGCTAAAGACGTGCTCCCAACAGTAATGAGAGCGTCAAACATACAGACGTGACCAAATGCGCCAAGCCTGACTTGGTACGCCAGATAACGTTCCATTAGCGGCTAACTCTTGCTCGTTAATTCTACACTTCCGCAGGCACCGCGCTAAATGTAAGCGATAACGGCTGGCCGAAGTTTGAGGCCTTTCGAAGTGCGCAGCTATACACATTTTGAACACCCGAATTCGGCGGCTAACGCGGTCGTTCGCGATAGTAACGAATGCGTATGTTCGAGTGATTAATAAAACCATTAGAATTCTGCAAAAAGGTCGACAAATTCCTGCGGGAAATCTCGGTATGAAAAGTGAATTGAAAAAAAGAAAGCTCATCTTCACACTTTCTTAAGCCGCTATGTGTCGATGAGGCTAAACATTCTTTGATACTATGAGGTTGCGTGCTAGACACGCCACTCGTTCTTCCACTATGTTATCAATTTTAATTAACTGCCGCACTTGTCGTGTTACGTCACGTCAAAAGGACTTCTCCAAAATATCCACAGTTCGCCCTGCCATGCGTTAGCGAACTCTCTCTGCAAACTTTCAAAGCATACCGCCTATCTACTCACGGCTGCCCCAGCTACCACTGTATAAAATTAACGCTACGCCTTTAATCCTAATCTCAACGACAGAGCATCATCACGGCGCCAAAAACTGCCTTAAGCACCGAGTAAAGTTAAAAGCAATGTCTCTTTTTCTTTTACAAAATTTCAAGTTGTAATTTACAAAAGTTCTTTTCCTAAATGATCCCAAAAGAAGTTGCGTATACGAACGGTATTTCGATAGAATAGCAGCTTGGGCTTGTTGGTTTTCCATCCTGCTAGTAACAGCGCAAAATGTAGACAAGGGACGAGACAAGAAGACACCACAAGCCTCAGCCGCAGCGCTTGTGGTGTCTTCTTGTCTCGTCCCTTGTTTACATTTTGCGCTGTTACTAGCAGGACGGTATTTCGAGACTTGCCTCTCGCTATTACCTCTTGCGCAAGAGCCGTTCAGGAATCGCTTGCGTACGCTCGCCAGAGCTAATCATCCCTGCCGCAGACCGATAAGTCAATGGGCCGACCGAGAAGCGCTCTTAGGTATACGCGAAGTTTCGTCACCTTCGGCTCAGAATTCGCTTGCGCCAGCAGCGAGGCGCGCTGTGTGCGGCGCCGTACGAGCGAAGCCGACGTCCAGGGCACACGCGAAGTGCGGGGCCGAAAGGCCCCCGAACGACGAGAGCTTCATTTAATGACTCGCGCCAACCGGCTTGTCCTCCTTTGTGTCGTTATCGGCGTGCCACGGCGCATCGTACGCGGACGTATACGCAGCTACGCGGCAAGCTCGTTTGCGCTGACCCGAGGTCCGAGCCGGGGATACAGTCCGACTCGGACCCCTAGTCGCTTAGGTCGCCGATGGCGAGACAACCGCTAACAGCAACACCGGCCAGCAACAACAGTCGCGGCAGCGCGAAGCAGTTATATGTATAGCGAGGCCTGCTGTTATCGCGACAATCAAGCCACGGCTGCAGCGCTTGTGCTGCAATGGGGTTGGACCAGGGGTCCGGATCGTTTCCTAATGGAGTCATAAACACGCGGGCAAAGAAGAAGGCTGGATACCGCTAGAGATGTACCCGCCAAACGAACGGCAAAGACCCGGAAAGCGAAAACATACACATAGTAATCGCAGAGAAAGCGCGCTCATTGTTGGGTAGGAAATAGGTGTCGCTGTTTTCTCACCATTCGGCCCTAACCTATAGAGCCAGTGTCCGCCGCGGTCTCCGCTAGATTGCTTTTTCCCGAGGCTGGGTCTGTGGCGGGTAGCGCCATTCGAGGTTCGCTCGCCGAATGTTCTCGCGCATATTCGGCGCGCGCGGCCAACTAAATTAGACGCGACGCTGTATGCGGAGGACGGCTTTTGCTTCTCTCGTTGGAGGAGGCGGCCGCGACTCTGTATACAGTGACCCGCTCTTCAGGTGTGGAGGCCTTATTACGGGTCTCGTAGTAGAACAGTGACATTCCAGATCGTGATACCAATAATACCAACAAAAAAAAAAGATGTCATTATGTCCCAGGTACACTTACTCCTCTTTATCTGCTACGAAGTATCTTCATATACTATGGTTAAAACTTTCTCTTACAGGACTTACCTGAATTGCCAGAATTAGTGCGAACCACGGTACCATGGTATGTGAAGTTTGCACATCATTCCGGAAGCTCTAAGAACCCGCGCATGACCCTCGCGCTTTTCTTATTTCAGGGTTTCACGGACGTGATAGCAGTAACACAGCTGTGTGCTGTAACACGAATATTATATACGACACAAGATTGCGCGGCGCGTTTTCTTTGGAACCACTCGTGAAAGGGCTCTTCTCATTCGACCTAAGAAGCAAGCGGAAAGCTAAAAGAGATGCAAAGATGCAGGTTGGTGCGGTCGAAATATCACAGGAGCTGCGCAAACATGAAATATGATGTTGTCTGAGTTAGAAAACGAACGCACGGAAAAAAAAAATAATTTACAAAAGAAAAGGTCATTATATGCAAAACGAGTCCTATATATACGCTCGCAGATGCAGCCCGTCGAGCACCGTGAAAAATCATGGGGGTTCTCAAGGAAACAGGGCTTCCTTGCCACGTGTAGGAGGAAACTTCCGGGGAATCGTAAGGAAAGAAATTGCCCCGTGCGTACACACTATATGACGCATTGCAACTTCCGTTTGCTTCTCACTCAATCGTTGAACTAACAGAGAAGGAAAGAAACAGAAAAGAACACTATCGTAGTTTAAAACGCAAAAGGTCTGCGGAACCTTACGTAGGTCTTTCCTTACTTTGCCATCCGAACGTGATTGACGGCCTGCCGATATACGAAGAGCGTCTTTTGGGGTGAGAACGTATCATTAAAAAAATACAAACGCAATGCTTCCTCATCACGCTCCCTCTTTATGCTCAAAAGACGAAGAAAGAAAGAAAAAGGACAGGAATAAGCGAAAAATCGCATGGTATGACACATATCCACTGTCCTCTGAGAAAGCAGCATCCCTTTGCTGAGCAGCTACAAGGTATTGAGAGAGAGAGAGAGAGAGAGAGAGAGAGAGAGAGAGAGAAAGAGAGAGTCAAAAGGGAAAGGCAGGGATGGTTAACCAGGCTGGGCCTGGTATAGGCTGCCCTGCACTGAGGAATGGGAAAGGGGGATCGAAAGAGAAAGAATGTCACACTCAGCTATAGGGAGCCTTCATGCAAACCTACACTGCTCGGATGAAGTTTCCCTACACTTGGCCAGGCAGCAATGCCGCAACGTTGAATGCGAAAACGACCTCAGTAACGAGTATCTGTACAGCAGAAACATTCTTTCAATCCTATATTTTCGCCTGTCTATCTCTCGGAATCGCGTAAGCATTCGCTGGCCGTGCCGACTTGAAAGAGAAAGCATTCA
Source organism: Dermacentor variabilis (assembly GCF_050947875.1). NCBI lineage: Eukaryota > Metazoa > Arthropoda > Arachnida > Ixodida > Ixodidae > Dermacentor > Dermacentor variabilis. The sequence goes on from NC_134573.1 coordinate 134,743,406, forward strand.
TTGCAGGCAATGCCTGGTCGACACCTGAGTTAAGGAGATATGGACGAAAACGTGTTAAATTGAATTGATTATAGGCCGGTGGAAAACAAGCACAAAATATTATTTCTGACGGTTCGCTGTAACTTGTTTGTGCATCAGATAATGCCTCGAGTCCTATGTTATTAGAATGCCTTCCATGTACATCATTTCAAAGCATAGTCCACGTTCTACCACGTAGGTGAAATTACCAACCGCTAACCTTTATGCACAGGTGCTTAACTACTGTGCGTTCTTATTACCACAAAGAGAAAGCTCTGGAGGTTGACCTCGACGAACTACCACAGTTCGGGAGGCCACCGCTTTCCTATTCATGCAGGTAGCTTTTCTGTTTGTACCATTCTGTTTTTCTTCCGTCTTAAGGACAGCAGTACCGCGGTCGCAAAAGGTAATTGATCTACCGCTCCCTTAATTCTCAGATCCCGCAAAAGAGAGCAGGAAAGCACAGGCTAAATACTTTAACTGCAAGGATGCGTTTCCTAGTTTTCAGTGCTATCCTGCAACACGTTATTCTTGATGCTCTCGACAACGAGAATACTTACACTTTTACGTAACGTAATAATGTACAGCGAGATTCCTCCACCCCTGGAGGCGTGGGAATCCTTTGGATGCACTCGAAAAATCTGCGACCTGAAACTCACCTGGCGGGAGGATCGAGTGTCATTCCTCTGCTCATATCTGGTTCGATTAATTGACGCGTGTTGATTGTGCAATGTCGGGCGGCGGTTGACCGACAATACTCCCCTCTGTTTGACACGTCTCAAGACTACAGAATGTCGTTTTCTGTTTTATTGCCGTTCGAATCTTCTACACGGTGTTTCGTGTGGTCTACGGTTCCCCAAGGCGCGAGAACGAACGAAAGACACACAGACGAGTGCTGTGTGTCCAAAATCTCCTGTTGAGCTGTACAGTTCACCCCAATTCAATATGACTGACAACCCAGCCCCCACCACCATTCAAAGCAGGAGGCAAAAGGCCTTCGACAATGATGCTACTGGCTGTCCTTTAATTATGCGGAAGATCTATGTCAACATTACATATATATATATATATATATATATATATATATATATATATATATATATATATATATATATATATATATATATATACACATGCTCTTCCCTGCGATTTCTCGGTGCGAAAATTTGGAATTACGCCCCCTACCTCATTAAAAAAGCGTGCATACACTGTAGCGTCACTAAAACATAACTTGAAACACGCATATAAATTTACAATTACCTTAGATTGCATCTTGTGTTCACAGACACAGCATGGATGCAAATGTAGCAGTTGTAAGCTAATAATCCATATGACACAATAAAACCAATTATACTACACTATATGTCGGAATAAACTGCGCCTTTTCTTCCTCTCTCTCTCTGTCTCTGTCTCTTATCCGTAATTACCTCTCCGTCGGTGTAGGATAGCAAACGGGAAGTATGTAGTCAGGCCAGTATGCAAAAAACACAGACAAGGAAAGTACACGTAAACCATGCGGTGTTACCAGTCCCTTCTCGTCCTGTGTTTTTTTGCGCGTTGCCCTGACTATACTTACAAATGAACCAACCAGCCCAAAACAAGGTGGTATTGCAGTAAACCAAACCGGCGATCATTCCTGCAGTATGTCGCGTGGCATAATGTGGAAATGAAATTGCATTCTTTCTTGGAGACGCATTTCATGTAGCTATTGCAAGAGTGACACATGCATCATAATGTGAGTAGTTGTGGCCAACATAAAGGATTTCGCTAAAGCCAACACCTCGACAACGGGAACTGCCGAAATGCTGGAAACGCCGAGAGCACATTCCTTGTTTGACTACCGCCGATGCCATCGTGTCTCCACCTCGCTCTTACATATGGCTTTGATTCTGATGGATTCGAGAACCTACAGAGAGGTACGTTCATTACGTACAACGAAATTACAAAACATTACTACATGGGAAGGACGGAGTTTTCACGCCCTCACTATAGGCTAAACAGAGCACAAGCCGTTACACTTAGGCTATTACAAACACAGTCACATTATTCGCCTGCACAAATGAAGGAATGGTAAGACACTTCCGACATGAATATCATATGCAAAGCATGCAAAAAAGAAATATGCACGCTTGAACATATGCTCTGGGAGTATGGGTCGCTCGGCCCTTACCCACCAACACCGCCCGCACTAACACACGCATCATAACTATACGGCCGAGCAGTGGGAGACATCGCTGCTCAGCTTGGACCCAGAGGAGCAGCTCTGGGCCGTCCGGATGGCCGAAGACGCCGCCAGTAGGCAAGGACTGGCCGCTGTCTGAGGAAGGGGGGGATTGGGGGTTAGTCTCCCGACCCCCGCCATCCCTGAGCCCCATCAAGGACATAATAAAGTTTTATCTCTCTCTCCCGGAATCGGTTTTTAGGAATAAGTAGATCCCACGATCATATCCCTCAAGTCTTGGCTGTCCAATACGCCCGTGATAGGTCTAGGAGGCTTGACTTCCCGGTCCCAACATGGGACTAGCCAGGCAGGTGGTGACACCTTTTACAAGACCAGAATAAAGCTTTTTCCTCCTCCTCCTCCTCCACCTTGCTGTGGTCCTCTTTCGTGTTTGTAACGTAAACATCCCCTGAGCTGGCTATTCACGGACAACTCCTTGGCTATTCTTCTCTTTCCGCGCTCACCCTTTCCACCTCTCACGCGTTCTATACATGTCCCTTTCACTCTTTCGCGCTGCGCGGAGTAGCCGCCTATAGAGTTCTGCATTGGTTACCACACTCAGCCTTTCGCTTCTTCCACATTTTATCTCTGTCTCACGATCTGAACACCAACAAGAGACAACTGCAGGACAAAAGAGTCCCCCTGAAAACACCAATTACGCGCCTCGCGGATGAGAACGGCAATAAGGCGCTAGGCACGGGGACAAGTTATTCTCCGACCATCCTAAATCCTCCGATTTCCACACCGCGTGAGGTGATGCTCTCGAGTACTGTCCATGTTTTGTTCTCTCTCTCTCTATCTCTCCCTTTTTCTTCCGTGATCAAGTGCGCGATAAATGAGCGTGCGTCCATCTTCGAGCTTAGGAAATTACCTCCATATATTCTTCCGAGGCGGCTCTGCCGCAATTCTCACGAAACTTCTCCGGTCCAGGCACGAGCGCACCGTAGACAGAAATTGGAAGTGCGAAGCTCCCTCTCTCTCTCCCTCTCTTTCTCTCTCGCTGAGAAAGAGAGATAGATCTCAACTCCGTTTCCAGCAGCTCAGGCTCCCACTGCGCTGTAGATTTACGTAGATATGGGGGGGTGTCCCGTCTTGAATGCGTATAACGTGTGATGAATTTTCGCGTACTGCGTTGCTCTTTTGCTTCTTTTATTTAGTGTTGCAGTCGTCCTCGCGCGAGGTGAGTAATGATGAGCGCGAAGCATGCAGCCAAGAAAGGTAGAGTGCGCCACTTTTTAATCATGCGCGAATGTACTACGCGAAGTGCGAAATTTCGCGCTCATTGTTGAGCGCTATCAGCGTAATACTAAAAGAAGAAAATATAGTTCTTGTTGAAAATTTTCGAAGCAGATTCGCAAGTGCCAACGTTTCTTGACAAAGCGCTCGCTTGGCAGTTGCAAATTAGTTTTTTACGAAATTTAGCAGGCGTGTTCAAGACCAACCGTAAAGGAGTCTAAAAGCTACAGGTAGATATGCTCTATCACTGCTGCAGCTAACACTGCGTTCCGCTCAGGCTTGAGCACCATTTTCACGAGAGACAGTCCTAACTCAAACTGGTCTTTACGTGATCAGCAGACCGCGAAAATGCTATCTTGCGAATAGCTTTTTAACGACATTCCCGAACGCAAAGAAATACCGCACAAGCACCTCAGATTGATCTAACAGCTATCAAATATACATTACTCCTTCGAACGTCTGAGCAACAGAATTGACTCACGAGGGAGCGTGTTGACGTAAGGAATATTTACAGAGACCGCCTGTTCACCGAACAGTTATACGCCATCGGCACTTCAGCAGAGTATAGCCATTCAAGAAGGCTCGTATCGGAAAAAAAATGAGTTGGGAGCACGCCACGTTTCTCATTGCAGGGACACCGAAATAGATAGGCCCTTCCCGCTATCGTGTACCTTGGTGATATATAGCGAAGTAAAAGAATTTTTTTTTTCGATGCTCGGCATTGGGTACAACGTTCGACCAAGTTGCAGATAGACCAACTGAAGCGTGACAACAGAGCCAAGAAAAAGAAAAATCACAAAAAGTTCTAGCGGGTTGAAATGAAACGACCAGATATAAGCTCAAACGTATCCAAAGTGCCGGCAGCGCAGCTGGCCTCGGGCAACTGCGACGAGGCACTGGAAACTCCGCAACATCTCCTCCTCTCGCGTTCGTACACGCGAAACCGCCAGAAAAAGCGTGCGACCGTGTCTCGTGGCACAAACTCGACACGCACGCATCGCACGCAGCGATGCGAGCGGCTCTGCGGGAGAGGAGGGACTCGGGCGTCCTTTTTCTCGCGCCAGCGCTTCCGGCGCCGTCGCTTCGTAGCGAAACAGCGCCCAGCTTGCGTCAACGTTTCGAGCTAGAAAGGATGAGCGCCTTCTTCCTTCGGCGTCGACGGCGACAAACAGCGCGTACGAACGGTCGTCCTGGCGGCGCGGAAAATCGGCGCGACGACGCTACTTCGCGCCCGCCTGCCTGCGCATCGAGTTAGTCGCTCGACCAAGACGACGCGGTTTGCGCTTGCCGCCACTTTGTTTTATTTGCGAACGAGAAGACGAAGCGCGACGCGCGAAGCCGCAGAAGGAATCGTGAGAGGCGAGAAGGATTCCCAAAGAAATCGTGAGATGTGCGGAGGGTGTGTGTGTGTGTACATACGCGGCGTGTTGGCGGCGACTTGTTCCTGCTTCCGCTGTCACGAAAAGGTGCCCGCGCGCTTCCTTCTTCCCGGCTGTCGTCAACGTCGCCGTTGATAATAACGTTGCCCTTCCGCGCCCGTACGGCCCGTTTCTGCAATGTATACATTCAGCAGTTCGGGGGACGTCTATTCGCAACAAGAACGGGCACCGTTCGCGCCCGTCGCCGGCGCTATAGCTCAGAGCCAGATTTGGGGAACCGGACTGCCAATTCGTGTAATCAAACTGCTCTCACATCTGCACCACCTACAGAAGCGTTTGGAAGGTAACGCGAGACGATAGTTGGATAACTTCTGTCTCGTCATTTACACTTGTTGGAAAAGTGCGCAAAGGAGGAAGGCCCTTTAATGGAATGCGAGGAGGATTTCTTTCACGTGCTTATAAAAGGCTCATTCACGAATAATGACACGAATAGTGAATATTATGATTATTAATATGATGAATACATGCACGTGGCAAGCATACGCACTGAAGCTGCGGTGGTGCGCCTACATTCGCTAACGTGATTGCAAAATTATGTTTTAGACACATTCCTTTTGGCGATATAGTTTCGAGTATCCTGCATCCTGCGCTCTCTTCCTGAAGTCAGTGTAACCTCCAACGCGTTTACTGAAATCGAAATAACTCTCGTGGAAACCGACCTGCCAAATATATATAATTATGCCGGTCCAAGAGAGAGACGAAGAGGAAAGGCAGGGAGGTTAAACAGATGTTCGTCTCCGGCTTTCTGCCCTACGCTGAGGTTAATTTGGAGACAGGGGTTAGAAAGAGGACAGAGAGAAACGGGTTAAAAAAAAGAAAGAAATGCACACATAGACACACACACACACACACACGAAGGGCGTTCCAGCTGGACACGTTCTCGAAGGCCAGTAGATCGCATGAAGCGCAGTAGCGCTTGCACTGCCTTCTTCTGCGACGTTAGGCCCTGTCGATGGTGCAGAATTCCTTCTTCCTTCACTTCCTTCACTTCTTCCTTCACTAGGACGACTGACCTAGTGGTCGGTCGTCCAGCTGGCTGAGTTCGTGGTGAAGGGATTCCCTCTGTGGACTGTACTGCGGGCAGTATGCAGATCCAACGCGCACGTTGGAGTCTATCTGAAGCGATGGTTTGGCGAAGCAGTTAAATAAATGTTACACAACTTCATTCCATTCAACGTGTAGTGTCATGAAATTGCGATATTTATGCGGCGCAAAGATAATGACTTCTATAACTCTAGTGTGACATCGGCACGCGCATGTAAACGCATTTTGGGCTCCCATACGCCTTTTGCCACAGTGACTCAGGTCCATTCTGGAGGATTATCGAAGAACGGGCACACAACCAATGTCGCATGTCGAATGGCTAAATTATAGAAAATAGCATAAATGAATGAAGCCGCTCGATATAATGCGCTATTCCTTTATGGGCTCGATGTACTTTAGAGATGCCTATGAGCACACATCATATGTTCTGGTTTTACATCCGCGTTGAAAGCCTTACTCGCGTTACTAAGGTCCCTGCGGTCCACGGGGCTTCACGATAGACTTTAAGAATGCCGCCCCTTACCGCTCCATAGCGTACGCGCTTTGTTCGCGCTCATCTCTCTTTCTCTTATCCCCCTTAACCCTTCCCCCGTGCAGGGTAGCCAACCAGAACTACCTCTGGTTAACCTCCCTGCCTTTCTCTCTCTCTCTCTCTCTTTCTCTCTCTATGTTTTTACGTGGGAACTTATTCTTATTACACAGAACAGAGGTGCGCTTACTCTCACTAGTCTGCCGTGGTCAGAATACAGGGTTTATGTTAGCCCGTTTGCATTACATGCATTCCGAACGCTCTCTCTCTCTCTCTCTCTCTCTCTCTCTCTCTCTCTCTATATATATATATATATATATATATATATATATATATATATATATATATATATATATATATATATATATATATATATATATATATATATATATATATATACTCCGAACTGCAGGGAACAGAGAAAAAGATAGTTTCGCTTTAAAAACGTCATTAAGAAACAGCGCAGCTGTTTGGTTTCAATACAGCGTCAAGCCTGGGAGCGCTGGAGCGGAGCAGGAACTCGCTCTTGAAACTCAGACGCCCGGAGAAGAGGAACGACTACTTCGGGCGACAGAGCGTTCGATGGCTTCGTTGCTTCGTTGGACAGAACTTTCTCAAGCGGACAGGCGGAACGCAAGAAGGATTTTGCGGTTCGGATTCTACACACAACTCGTCTGTGCCGTTCCGCGCAAGGCATGACAACGTCAACAGCCGAGGCGATGCGCGCAGTGGGCGCGTTTCTTTCTTTTCTTTCTTTCTTTCTTTCTTTTTCTTCTACTTTTTTTTTTTGTGCTGTCGCAGTGTACAGACGGAGTTCGGAGACCGCGTCTCATGGTTGAAAGCAAATCTGTATAAGCGACCGTTTGCTGGACGACGCCAGTGTATAAACAATGTTTCTTTTTTTTTCTTTTTTTTCGCAGCCAAAGTTTATGCAGACGGCTTTTGTTTGTCAAGAGCTGTGGCGATGGAACGGAGAAGGGTGGCGCGGGGGATGTGGTTGGGGCGGAGCAGTCAGGGTTGGGGTTTATAGAGAGGAAGTCACAGGAAATGAAACAGGTCGTGTGGGAAGAATAAGCAGACCAGACGATACAAAAGTGTACGGTAATAAAAAGGGTTGCAGCCGTAGGCTGAGTGACGCATGACCGGACGGATACAGCTCATCGCGCATGCGCGCGCGTAATAGTCCTTGCGAAAGCGAAAGTTTGTGTTTAACTGCACTGCAGACGTGTGCTTCACATCCGCAAAGCGCCTTTCGAGCGATGACACACTTCCGCGCGTAGCCTGCAGCTGAAGAATAGTTTAGAGTGTTGGAGAGGCTTTCCAAACTTGGGAACAAGAACATCTGCGGCGAGCTTCCTTGCACACCATCACCGCCAGCGCAATCATTTACGTATGTTTGAATGTCAGTTCAGTTCAGAAATTCCCGTTTAGGAAGAACGCATTTACAAAGAACGTAGCAGGCCTACCAATGGAACCAAATTTTTGCCGTGCCACGAGTTGAGGCGTCGTGCGCCATTTTCCCAAAATGAACATCAAAATGAAAAAAATTTCGGAAAATTTCTTTCAGCGATGCCTAAGTTAGCATAGTTACCGTGTGGCAAGCACCATTTCGGTACGGAGGTATAGAATTATTATTTGGTTTGAAAACGCGTATACCTTTGACAAGAAAGGGAAAGCGAGGTGCAGGCTGGTAACTGCCACCAGAAGGGGCACAACGCCTGCCTACTCTTCAGAAAGGAGGAGACAGGAACATAGAAATGGAACATGTGAAGGAGGGGAGTATACGACCCCCAGCGGTCTAAGAGCAGTTGAACCGGACTGAATCGCATAAATCATATTTCGAAGCATCCGAACAACGGAATGCGTAAGTCGCCTCTGCAATTACAAATTGCAAAAAAAAAAAAAACGAGTTGTGAGTGCATTTTGGCATTTGCTTGCGGTTCATAAATTGTTATAAATGATCGGCGAAATCGGAGCATCGCTATGCGGCTAACTCTCGCAGCAGAGCGGCGCACTGTGGGCTTAAAACCATGGCCTCCGAGACCCGTTCGCGCAAGCATGCGCCACCCCGGTCCCGGAGGCTATGATCGAACGTCGCACCTCCCCCGAAATGTTTCCTTCTGTTGCATTATCGGCACGCCTGCGTGCGAGTTTTACAACGAATGCTCAATCACGCAATCTCGCGACTCCGCCGCGACGGGGCCGAAGCGTACGCAACATGGGTCGCCTCGCCGCAACCAGCACCCATGTGCTCTCCAAGACCAGCTTTGTCGGGGGCCGAACACGATACCGAAGCATACGGGAGACGACAGACGAAAACCAACGAAAATTGGCTGGAAGGAGTGGGAGGGGGGGGGGGGGGTCAAGACGCTTTCTGCGCCTCAGACCAGACTGGGCTCGCTGCGCCCAAAGCCGAGGCGAGCGCAAACTGTAAACGCATCTGTGGGCGCGTGCTGGCATAGATGCCAGTCACTTCCTTCACCAGACCCAGCCAAACACGCGCGCCGCACCCGTGCCGCTCCGATGCGACCCCTACCGAAGGGATAATAAACTGCTCGCTTCCCGAAGCCCAAAGTTTATCCAAACATGTTCCTTGCCGTCCAGATGAGTCGGCCTAGGAGAAAGGGTCTGCTTTGAGGAAAAGCGTGTGGCGCCGTCGAACTCGGCGGAACGACGCAGCGAAGACAACGGAAGCAAGCGAAAGAGTGGGGAAAAATAAAACAGAAGAAATATGGCAGAGCCGACGGCAGGCCACAGAAAATCACCTCTCCCACTGGCCTCCTCCCGCCCAGCCCTTGAGTCAGAGCTACATAACTGGCCTCTCCTTAAGGTCCGGGCTTGGAGGAACGCGGCCGAACGCCAACCAGATTTCGCGAGCGGACGAGAGATCGGTGACCAGGACGTCTATGTTTGCGTTCCCTAGAGGCCCCGGCGATCATAGCTGATGCTCGGAGGGTCAACCGGTCAGAGCCTCCGGTGCTGCGATATAGCACGAAACAAGTGCGCGCAATAATATCGCTCCTTTGCTCTCTCGCACGAGTTCTAAGGTCAAGTTAACCCTGTGCTTTGCTAAAGGCAGCAGGAACACATCAACTGGCATGGCCAGATTGCGCGGCTAGACCCGGAGTTCGAAGCGCGGAGACGAAAGAAGAAAGGGGCGCGCATTCAGCGTGCCGCATTTGAAAACATTTTGGACTCCCTGTGGAAACGAGGAGGGCCGTTATAGACCGACTGAAAGTGAAGATAAAAGTCCGACGGATCGTATTCTTTCTGTGCCACGAGCGGTTGATTCGCCGACTTTTGTGCCAATATACTCACAATTCGTCTTCCTATTCTCCAAAGCTTCGAACCACGTTCATCGTCACCATCAACCTATTTTATGTCCACTACAGGACGAAGGCCTCTTCCCTGCCACCTCCAAACACCCGTGTCCTGTGCCAACAAGACATGGCTTTCAAGAATCGGACCACGTTGTCAACCTCGTAAAAGTTTCAATTTATTCACGTGTGCAGTAGCAAATAAAACGAATGAAACAAAAAGGCGACAATAACGGGACCGTCCACGTGCACCTTGGGGCTAATCTCAACAGAGCAGAACCAAACTTGCCGCGGTAGACTGATTAGCAGTGAGAGAGCAAACACTAGCATGAGCGCTTCGAGCGCGCGCGCGTCGTGCTGCGTTGGTCTGCACTGCACAGACCACAGACGCTTAGTAAAGCAATGAAGGGGGCTAGTTGGTGAACGTTCATGATTATATTGCGCTGAGTTTTACAAACGCGATATTAAGGAAGGACAGGACGTGGACGGACGAAGCGCAAGTCCGTCCACGTCCTGTCCTTCCTTAATATCGTGTTTGTAAAACTCAGCGCAATATAATCATGGACCACAGGCGCTGTATAGGGTATCAAGAATAGAAGCTGCACGGTTCTCCTCAGCGCTCGGAGGGCTATAGATGTTGAGGGTGAAAGTACAGGTTTCAGGGCTATAGGCTGCCGTTAAACCAAACAACAACAGTATAAAAAAAAACACAAATCCACGGTGCTTAAGGGGAGAGAAAGTAAATGGGAGAGGTTGAAGGACGGAAGGGAACGGAGAACGCTGTTTCGTTTGTCAGCGTATATAGCGTGCCGAGCAGTAGGAGGTTACTCGAAGATTTGTAACTTTCTTTTTTTTTTTTCTCTCGCTCTTCGTTTCTGCCTGCGAACCAACCGTTAGTTCCGTTATGCCCGCGAGGCGAGCTGCACGTGCCGGCGCTTTACGTTAGGCGTGGTATGTAAACACGGAGCACACATGTGGCTCGAGCGTGCTCCTATATCCCCGCTGCTGCGCGAACACATTGGGCGGAACGCTCGGCGCCGCGGAGCAGCTCGTATTTTTTTTTTTTTACAATGTTGTTTTTCTTCTTTTTTTTTTCTTGGGTGTATATGTGCGCAGCTGCGAGGCGTGCCGACCAATTAACCTTATTGTTACGTTCTCGTTTTTCGCGATGCTCTCGAGAAATGTGGTCTCTATATACATGGTTACTTCGTGCTCGGCTCGCGATGTGAGAGGCGAAAAAAAAAATCACGGGAAACAGAAATAATTTGATTCATATGCCCGCGTTATGCGTCACGAAGCAACGTCAGGGACAGCTGTTTGCTAAGCGTTCTATCTCTGGTAAAGTGTTTCCCGCGCGTAAAGACCCTATAGCGTGACTGACAGTATAAGATGACTCACCTAACGTGATAAACGAGGAGAGAGGAGGTTAACCGAGGGTCCCGATTTTTATTAGTCATATCACAAGAAGCCAACAAACACTGACACCAAGGACAACATAGGGGAAATTACTTGTGCTTAATAAATGAAATAAAGAAACGTCAAATTAATGGAAATTAAAGTGGATGAAAAAACAACCTGCCGCAGGTGGGAACCGAACCCACAAACCCACAAGTTGTGGGTTCGGTTCCCACCTGCGGCAGGTTGTTTTTTCATCCACTTTAATTTCCATTAATTTGACGTTTCTTTATTTCATTTATTAAGCACAAGTAATTTCCCCTATGTTGTCCTTGGTGTCAGTGTTTGTTGGCTTCTTGTGATATCACCTAACGTGAGTTCTACATGTATAATGACGAAGTGACAGTTGCGAGTACTCGCCTTTGTCACTCGGCACTTTAATTACTGCGCGCCCGCCAGAAGTCACATGTTCGAAAATATTTCAACTGCGGATAAATTTGCTCGCGGATAGAGTTTATCGCGCGAGCCGCCACATACGTAGGGCCATACCCGAGAAGTTGGACAGACTGGGATTCTTTAACCTACACTGAGTTAGTTGTACAAAGCTCAGCGTAAACGAACGTTTATATATATATATATATATATATATATATATATATTTTGCATTCCACTGCCCTCGAAAGGTTCCCGCCATGGTAGGGAATCCAACCGGCTACCTAATACTCTGTAGGGAATCGTATACGTACACCTGCACCGAGACACCTGGGCGGGTGCATGATACGTGTTACGACAAGCGAAGTCGGAATAGTAGGACTAGATGCCGCCGAGGTGGCGTGTACACCAAGAGGCAGGACAGCTACGAATACCATGCATTAGTTTGTAGCCCGTGGCACAGCTTGGTTTTCTCATGCACTGCCGCCATCAGTAAGGAAACTCTGCTTTTCGTTAATATTTATTACATATCTTCAGAGGCTGCTTATGCGCGTCAATGTGCGGTATTTCCTTTTTGCTACTATGTTGCTTCATTAATCATTATCTGCAGTAGCTACTGCAGATAATGATTAACGAAGCAACATAGGAGCGAAAAGGAAAGACAGCACATAATGGATGCTAATAATAATAATAATAATCGCGCATAATGACTGTAAACAATGATGATAATAATGGCACGTACGTATTCTTTCCCTCTACTCACGAGACAGGTTACTTGTGCAGCTCGCGTATACCACTTACACGCTAAAGCGCAGAACTGCCTCCGCAGGCCTGCGCGGCGTTCATAGAGACTGGGCTAAGCCTCGGTGCAATGCAACTTCCTGGCACGCACCGTCCCTTCGCAGTGCTCCCCAACGCATCCCCATCACGGAAGACTCCTAGTCTGCCCATCCGCTTTGCTACATCGGACGCCGTCCCATTCAATTAGGGATGCGCCATTGAAAGCAACTCAGACGCAATCATCCGTGGAAACGGGACGGGGATCTGGGAAGAACGACAAGCCCTGACGTGCGTCACCGGACACGGAGCCCGTAACCTCGTCGAAGACACGCAGATCTCCGGCCAGCGCCTTCCGCTTATTTTTTTTTTTTTTTTTCTTAGAGCATGCGCGTTGGGCCTGGTATACGCTAAATCTGATGGCGTCCGGCGCTGCCGGTCCCGATAGTGGCGCGATGCGTTTTGACGAGCGTGCCGTACCAGACGCTAACCTTTCAGTTAATCACTAAAGCAAGGGCCTGCAGAAAGAAATACATGAAATGGTGAGAGCCTGGACGGCGTGCAAACCATGCCGAACGCAGTGCTTGGAGCTGATTTTCGGCCGAGTTAACGGCACGGTTAGTGCGGGATGTTCCACTACACTCATGCATGCATACGCTCGCTGCGACATAGCGCTGGCCACGAGTTTCGCCTAAATACTGAAACACGCACTCGTATATGAGGAGCCACGCCAAACTTACTTTTAACTGAGTATTGCTCATGCACGGTGCGCAAATTCTGATAAGCTAATTCAAGCATGTAACAAGTAGCTTTTCCGCTGAACATTTAGCCTAATTTAACAATCTAGACGGGACCAATACGGCATTTTAATAGTCAGTCAGTCAGTCAGTTTTTATTTGCAGGAAAATCACATCATCCTGCGGGTGGCAGAGACTAAAGGCATGATTGCCTGACGAGGTCTCTGCCCCCGTAACAAAAGGAGCAGTCTACAGCAGTACAGCAGAGAGCTGGTAACAAAAGAGAGGCGGCGTTACAAATAGTACACGCACACAACCTACACCATACATTCTATACAATATGGGTGTACTTAAACACTACGGACAGTTTATTTTTTAAAAATCACATTGAAGATTCGCTCATATCACAAAAATACTTAAAAGGAAGTAAACAATTGAAACGGAAATTTACATTTGTCATTGTAACTTAACAATTTCAACCAAAAACAGAGTCGACGGAAAACAAAATGAGCCGCAGTTCACGTTTGAACGTTTTTCTGGGTAGGCAGAAATCCAGAATAGAAGCACAGTAGTTATTTAACATGTCTATTACCTGATATTCCAGATCCTGTTTTCCATAATTTGTTCTGACTTTTTTATTTCTGCGGTTGGGGTTACGGATGTCATATTGCGCCAAGACAGGTGTGTAAATACTGTGGAGTTTCTGTTTATATATTCGCTGTGCCAGTGTCCATAAATATACTTTATTTGCAGGTAAAACATCAAATCTAGGAAAAAGTGGTTGTGTCGGCAACAAACTAATAGGGCCGGTGTGGTTCACAAAAATCCGGAGGACACGTTTTTGCAGCAGCTGTAGCCTATCGTAGTTCCCTTTTGTCGTTGTCCCCCAGACCAGAATGCCATACAAAAGTTTAGAATAGAACAGGGAGTAATATAGTGATTGCTTTAGCCAAAGGGGTAGAAGAGGAGCTATTTTTCTAATACATCCAACAGACTTCGCGAGTTCGGAGAGCAGATAATTGACATGGGGGGTCCAAGACAACTCTTCACTAAACCATACCCCAAGGAACTTTTGTACACTTACTTGTTCTAAGTTATGTCCTCTGTAGTGTAAGTTAATCATTTTTGTATGCTTATTGATTGGCTTAAATATCATGTACTTTGTTATTACTGCATTTAACTGAAGTTTGTTTTGTTGCAACCATGCGGATAAATCATTTAAATACAGATTGGCCGAATGCTCAATGTCATGCAGTGTTCTACCTGTAAAGAATAAACTAGTGTCATCTGCAAACATGGTTATTGTGGGTGTTCTTTGTAGTTCCGTAATGTCATTAACATATAAGAGGAAAAGTAACGGGCCTAATATCGAACCTTGCGGGACACCTAGTTTAATGTCAAGCTGTTTTGAAGAACTGCAGTCTATTTTAACAAACTGACGCCGAAACGACAAGTAGCTCTTGATAAGGTCCAATGTGATACCTCGAATTCCATAGCAATCTAATTTTATAGCTAAGATTTCGTGGTCAACGGAATCAAAAGCTTTGCGCATATCGAGAAATGTGGCTGTCACCAATAGCAATGTGGCTGTCACCTTTCATTTTGCTCGAGGAGCTATAGGCATAATACAGAGTTTAATACTTACACGTGTTGTGCATGGTAACTTTACGGGGCCGGCGAATGGAATTTTCACGCAATATTCCTCAGTTCCCTTAAAATTACGCGGAAGATTGCGAAACTTCCGCGATGCGGGAACGTTTCGATGTATTACAGAAATGCTCCTTGAGAACCTATAAAGTTTCGGTTAAGTTTTTATAGTGTTCCCTAAACATACTCTAAAGAAGCTGTAAAATTTCCCCATGAACTTTTGCGATGCAGTAGGGTTACGATAGGGAGCGAACATTACTTAAAAAAAAAAAGTCGGAGCCAATAATAAAACCGCGGCCATGAAGAAAGAAATAATGAAAGAAAAAAAAAGCGCAGTTTAGTCGAAAATTTTCGCACGCATTACTGTTTAATTATTTATTTATTTATTTATTTATTTATTTATTTATTTATTTAAAATACTTTCAAGGCCCCAAGGCATTACATAAAGGAGTGGGTGAACATAAAAAAAATTGTGCAATATACAAAGACATATTCAGCGTGGCGTTCCATGAATGGTGGTTTTGAAGGTGTCGGTATCCAGGATGTCTGCAACGGTGGCGGGAAGATGGCTGCAATGTTTGCTTGTGCTAGGGATGAATGCATTGCTACAAAGTTAAGTACCTGAAGATTGCACACCAACTTTGAGACTGTAGTCAGAGCGAGATGATATGTGTGACGGTTGGGTGATAGGCTGTTCTTTCCACAAAGGGTGGTGGTGGTAGATTTTCTGGAAGAGCGAAAGGCGGAGGCAGCTACGACAGCTGTCTGGCTCGTGCAAAACATTCGATAATTAGTGGTGGGTCGCGGCAAAGCAAACATTTCCAACGTCTGCTCTCGCTCCTCCACGAAGCCATTTGTCAGAACTTTTGGCAGGCTCAACGCAAATGGTCCAAGTTGATTTATTTGCTTCCGACTGCGTAGCCGAAGCGTTCGTATACCTCTACGGCCCCATATCGTAGCGCTGTGAAACTTTGACTCACCCACTTAATTTTGTTCATTCTGTTTTCGTATGACTATTATTATGCTTCCTTAAGTTCCGCTCCCTCACCAAAGATTTTTCAGTCTCTCTATATCTGTATACATTTTTCATAAACATACCATATCCCAATGTAAGCGTACCTTTCACCTCGACTGCATGGGCCCCTCTTTTTCTAATTAGCTATTGCAACCTGGGTGAGCTTATTTTGAATATTTTGTTCAGTTTTTAATCACCAATGATGCTTTCAATTTCCTTGCACTCATTGTATGTCCTTAGCGTTATAATATGCCACTTTCCATGCATGAGGCCTTCTTATCATGGAGCGTTTCCGTGTACTCGCCATTCTAGTACTCTAGTACACGAAAGTAATCGCATGACTCTATCCCACTTATCGCTTTGCCTTTCACACGAATGGACAACTGGCTTCGCATATAGGGCCCGAGGACAGTTTCAACCATTTTTTTTTTATTCTAGCATAGTTGTTTGCTTAGCGAAGAGACTCAGCAAAGAGTGACACTCCCGATAATACAAACAAAAACGAAAACGACGAATATTAGTCTCCGCACGACACATCTAAAGCAGTGCATCTGGTGACTGGTTTAAAGTTGTTCAGAGAGAAGGCCTCGATACTATTTCCTGGGTCACCAGATACTCCAGCAGTGGCCACATCCGTCGCTGGCGCAAGGAAACAGAAAGCAAAATAAAGTAAAAGCTATTTATGCACTAGTGCAGTTCTTGGAGCGCACCGGCCTGAGTGACCATTCATAGACATTCTGTGTATCCTTCTGCGCACAACGCAGTGGTTCTTCCCTACCTTTTCCCTTACCCCTAGTGCAGGGTAGCAAACCGGATGCTCATCTGATTGACCTCATTGAATCTTCTCTCCTTGCTTTCTCTTTCTCTGTTTCAGAATGCAGTGACAGAACTACAGGGATAACGCAATGTATTCGCACATATATAAACAAGTTCCTCGACAATTCAGTACTTGGCGTAACGTTGATGAAAGTTTCATGTCGGCAGCCATGAGATGCCTGCACGATGAGCACAGTTGGTCTAAAGATGAAGCGGTGGTTTACATGATAGAGAGAGAGAGAGAGAGAGAGATCGGATACGTAGCTGCTTCGATTGTATACAGTGTCGTACGTGTTGACCTCGGAAATGCAAGCAAGCAACGCAGGTGAAGTGTGTTACGTTTAAGGCTATTCGGAATTGTATTTAAAGTACGCGGCATACCTTATGCTATTGCAGTTTGTGTTCGTGCGAGCTATGCCAACCTGCGCTCAGCTGCGCACATCCCGATGGGCAAGAATGTCACTCTATTGCACTTTAGTTGAGAGTAAGCGAAACAGCGGACAGGCCGCCATTGGAATCTGAACCTGGCAACGTTTAACGTTAGAACGTGATCTAGTGAGGCGAGCCTAGCAGTGTTATTGGATGAATTAGAGGGTAATAAATGGGATATAATAGGGCTCAGTAACGTTAGGAGGACAAAAGAAGCATATACAGTGCTAAAAAGCGGGCACGTCCTGTGCTACCGGGTCTTAGCGGAGAAACGAGAACTAGGAGTCGGATCCCTGATTAATAAGGATATAGCTGGTAACATCCAGGAATTTTATAGCATTAACGAGAGAGTGGCAGGTCTTGCTGTGAAACTTAATAAGAGGTACAAAATGAAGATTGTACAGGTCTACGCCCCTACATCCAGTCATGATGACCAGGAAGTCGAAAGCTTCTATGAAGACGTGGAATCGGCGATGGGTAAAGTCAAAACAATATACACTATACTGATGGGCGACTTCAATGCCAATGTAGGCAAGAAGCAAGCCGGAGAAAAGTCAGTGGGGGAATATGGCATAAGCTCTAGGAATAGCAGCAGAGAATTATTAGTAGAGTTGGCAGAACAGAATAATATGCGGATAATGAATACCTTCTTCCGCAAGCGGGATAGCCGAAAGTTGACGTAGAGGAGCCCGAATGGCGAGACTAGAAATGAAATAGACTTCATACTCTGCGCTGACCCTGGCATAATACAATATGTGGACGTGCTTGGCAAGGTGCGCTGCAGTGACCATAGGATGGCAAGAACTCCAATTAGCCTAGACTTGAGGAGGGAACGGAAGAAACTGGTACACAAGAAGCCAATCAATGAGTTAGTGTTAAGAGGGCAACTAAAGGAATTCCGGATCAAGCTACAGAACAGGTATTCGGCTTTAACTCAGGAAAAGGACCTTAGCGTTGAAGCAATGAACGACACTCTTATGGGCATCCTTAAGGAGTGTGCAATAGAAGTCGGGGATAACTCCGTTAGACAGGATACCAGTAAGCTATCGCAGGAGACGAAAGACCTGATCAAGAAACGCCAATGTATGAAAGCCTCTAGCCCTACAGCTAGAATAGAACGGGCAGAACTTTCGAAGTTAATCAACAAGCGTAAGACAGCTGACATAAGGAACTATAATATGGATAGAATTGAACATGCTCTCGGGAACGGAGGAAGCCTAAAAGCAGTGAAGAATAAGCTAGGAATAGGCAAGAATCAGATGTATGCGCTAAGAGACGAAGCCGGCAATATCATTACTAATATGGATGAGATAGTTCAAGTGGCTGAGCAGTTCCATAGAGATTTATACAGTACTAGTGGCACTCACGACGATAATGTGAGAGAGAATAGTCTAGAGGAAATTGAAATGCCACAAGTAACGCCGGAAGAAGTAAACAACGCCTTGGGAGCTATGCATAGGGGGAAGGCAGCTGGGGAGGATCAGGTAACAGAAGATTTGTTGAAGGATGGTGAGCACCTTGTTCTAGAAAAACTGGCCACCCTGTATACACAATGCCTAATGGCCTCGAGCTTACCGGAATCTTGGAAGAACGCTAACATTATCCTAATCCTTAAGAAAGGAGACGCCAAAGACCTCAAAAATTATAGGCAGATCAGCTTACTGTCCGCTGCCTACAAAGTATTTACTAAGGTAATCGCAAATAGAATCAGGAACACCTAAGACTTCTGCCAACCAAAGGACCAGGCAGGATTCCGTAAAGGCTACTCAACAATAGACCACATTCACACTATCCATCAGGTGATAGAGAAATGTGCGGAATATAACCAACCCTTATATATAGCTTTCATTGATTACGAAAAAGCGTTTCATTCAGTCGAAACCTCAGCAGTCATGGAGGCATTACGGAATCAGGGGGTAGACGAGCCATATGTAAAGATACTGAAAGATATCTATAGCGGCTCCACAGCCACCGTAGTCCACCATAAAGAAAGCAACAAAATCCCAATAAAAAAACGCGTCAGGCAGGGAGATACGATCTCTCCAATTATATTCACAGCGTGTTTACAGGAGGTGTCCAGAGACCTGGAGTGGGAAGAATTGGGGATAAGAGTTAATGGAGAATACCTAACTAAGATTCGCTGATGATATTGCCTTGCTTAGTAACTCAGGGGACCAATTGCAATGCATGCTCACTGACCTGGAGAGGCAAAACTGAAGGGCGGGCCTAAAAATTAATCTGCAGAAAACTAATGTTTAACAATCTCGAAAGAGAACAGCAGTTTACGATAGGTAGCGAGGCACTGGAATTGGTAAGGGAATACATCTAATCAGGGCACGTAGTGACCGCGGATCCGGATCGTGAGACTGAAATAATCAGAAGAATAAGAATGGGCTGGGGTGCGCTTGGCAGGCATTCTCATATCATGAACAGCAGGTTGCCATTATCCCTGAAGAGAAAAGTGTATAACAGCTGTGTCTTACCAGTACTCACGTACGGGGCAGAAACCTGGAGGCTTACGAAAAGGGTTCTACTTAAATTGAGGACGACGCAACGGGCTATGGAAAGAAGAATGATGGGTGTAACGTTAAGGGATAAGAAAGAAGCAGATTGGGTGAGAGAACAAACGCGAGTAAATGACATCATAGTTGAAATCAAGAAAAAGAAATGGGCATGGGCAGGACATTTAATGAGGAGGGAAGATAAGCGATGGTCAATAAGGGTTGCGGACTGGATTCTAAGGGAAGGGAAGCGTAGCAGGGGGCGGCAGAAAGCTAGGTGGGCTGATGAGATTAAGAAGTTTGCAGGGACGACATGGCCACAATTAGTACATGACAGGGGTTGTTGGAGAAGTATGGGAGAGGCCTTTGCCCTGCAGTGGGCGTAACCAGGCTGATGATGGTGATGAAGCGAAACAGCACCGACGCACGGGCGTTGGGTTAAAGCAGGCCGATACTCACATCTGAGCAACAATGCACGGCGCACATAAGAGCTTCTCCCGACGTGCCCGACGATGTGCTCTGGCACGCCATACTGTATCCGTTCTTTCGCTCGCAAAGTCATCGCTTCCAATTGACAGATAACCCTAAACCCAACCTTATGCGCCGTAACGGGGTTAAGCTGGCGCCGATTGCATTCTGTTTCTGCGTTACCAGAGGAAGAAAAAAAAATGCGCGCGCTCCTCGAACGCAGCAGCGTGTTCGCCACACAAAAAGGGGGCAACGACGGAGCGAGTCGGAAAGCCAGCACGATCGAGAGCGGCGCGCCGGGAGAGGTGCCGCAGGCGCAACAAAAGCGCGCGAGAAAAAACAAATAATAAAGGAAAGGAGGAAGATGGAACGCGACAAAATGTTATAACCTGCAAAACAATGAATCAAAAAGGGGAGGGGTCTGAAACAAGAGGATGACGCTTGGCTGGCAAAGGAGGGAGGGAGGGATGGTGCGTGTGAATTTTCAAAGGCTCCCGAGGGAGCAAACACGGCAGCGGGCTTCCTATTCATAGCGCATCGCCACACACACACGCGCGCGCGCGGCGTCCCGGCGAGAGCAAAAAGGCGGCAGGCGCTGCAACCGTGAGGCGGCAGCGCCGAGATCGCGATGCAGGGCCCTCTCCTTTTTTTAAGCCCGTGCCCCGCTCCTCCTCCCACCCTGGCACCCTTCGGGTCTCTCGTGGCGGCAAGAGCCGGTGCCGTTTCACCGACGCGCCGTCGTGCCCCTGGTGTCACGCGTCCGTTCGCAGCAAAGCGTTTTTCTGCCGCGCCGCCCCGAGTCTGCAGCCGCAGGCCACGCGCAATCTGCTGCTCCCGCAGACTGGGCCCGAGTCGAGACGCGCGCGTCGTGGCAAAGCGCGTCGTACCGTGATGCGCGCATACGCGGTGTCGTAACCGCGATCTGGCGGGGAGCGGGACTCGCACACAGCCGGTTTGCTGCGCACTTTAACATTTGTGGGCCTTACGGGAATGTTAAGAGAAGAAGCTAACGGGTGTGCGTGAAAGGCACCCGAAGGGAATCCAATGGTTTGAAAACATTTTATATCCAAAGCGTGGCAGGTATTCTAACAACGCTCGCGACTTTTTTTCTTCTTTTTAATGAACCGCTGTTTTACGCATTGAAGCACAAGAGTAACTTTAACACCAATTCATTTCATCGGCCACTTTGAAATTTAACACCTTGAAGCTGGTGTTGTCCAGAGATTTTGTTCCAGCTGGATACGCCTTGCGAAGTCAGCGGCTATAATTGGTGCATCTAAATATGTGCTGTAAAGGAATCATTAAGAAAATTAATTAATTGTGTTAATTATTCAATTAGGCATTTAGATTTTTCCTACAAGTAATGGCCACCTCATCGAGTAATTTAGATCAAGCGTTATAATTGTATTATCTGCCACACGCAATAAAAAAAATTGATCCAGCCAAATAAATAAAAAAGACTATTTATATGACAGGTACTGTCGCTGTCAGCGAAATGGTCAAGCAAGTCTTAACAGGTCAAGCGCTATGCCTGCGCATAGATGCTTAGCTAAATTATTCTAAACAACTCACGGCAGAGAGGACGCACTTATCTATTGGAACCTACGTTAGCCAAATTTTTATTGAACTGTTTCGATTAGACGATACGCATAGGCAAACGATGCTTGCAACAGTTCTTCATTTCCAACTAAAGTAACTATTTACCCCTGTTTAAGTGTTAACTCAAGTTCATGCGGCCACGTGGTATGCGACGACACAGCTGCGGCGATGACTCGCAGGAAAATGCGACGTGTTGCAAGTGATTTAGGGGAGAATTTTGAGCAGATGGATATGCAAAGAGGAACGTGAAACATAGCGATGCATCTTTAACGCTGCAACACCTCCGACAAAAACACGTCGAATCCATCATCCCCACCACGGGATCCATGTGACTACAATAACGTCCCACTGAATCTGACAGGCGAGGTCCCATCTGTCCTTTGTAAGCTTCCTTTGTCCTGTAAACGTTTTTTGTTATTTCCATCTTCGTGACCCAGCTGTGTGGAAAAGGCCCCACTGCGTCTAATGGCGAGACACTGACGACAAACCCGGCGGAAGAAGCAGAGAAGCTATGTAGGTCTACGTGTCACACGTGAGCGACTAACGCAATGGCGTTATCAGGATTATCAAGAAATTACGCTGCCTAAACGAAATATAGCTCAGGCCATCATGCGAAAGCTCTTGCAAACAAGTACATATCCGAAACCACTTCTAATCGACAAGACCTATCCGGAGTTATCTGCACTTACAACATGCGATAAATGTAACGACACCATGGATCTTAGTCACTGCGCTGCTCCGCGTTACGCAGTGACGAGGACAACGCTGAAGAGCGGTGGGACGCAGCTCAACGCGTTCTCACATTCGAAAAACAGCTATGGGCAGTCCAACGGGCTCGCGCCGAAAGGCTTGGCCTTTCGGTCCCAACGTGCGAGCGGCCCACTTCGGGCTAGGAAAGTATAGCGCGACCTAATGAACCACAATAAAATTTTTCCATCCATCCCCGATCGGCTCTCCTTACAACCATATTAGGACCCTTGCAAGGGCTCATATCACTCATACACTGGTGTTCATAGATATTATACACAGTTTCAATTCCAATAAGAATAAATCTGCGAGAGGCCAAGGAGTTCCTCAAGAAGCTCACGACAATGTACAGGCTGCCTAGATGGACTCCTTTTTATAGACGTATGACCAACCGTAGTTCGCCGCGTAAACTCATGTGTTCCTTAACAATCACGCCTTTCCTGGGTCTGGCTGGCATGCCTATATTCTGGCGACCTCTCCGGCTGGTACTTGAGCGGCAAAAAATCGAAGCTCGATGATCTAGTTCACGAACACAAAGAGCGACAGCTGCGAGAAATCGTTTAAAATAAACACACGTGTAATAATAATAATAAGAAGAAGAAGAAGAAGAAGATGAAGAAGAGAGAGAGAGAAACCTTTATTTGAAGTAGTGATTTGTCAGTCGAGGTGGAAGGGTCCCTTATTCCAGGAGCCCTCTGGCTTGGATCGCCCTCCGGGCCTGGGCGACGAGTTCGCGCTGGTCGACCAGGTCCGGCTTGGAGATCGCAGCCTCCCACATTTCAGCGAGGAGGTTTGGGTCTGCGTCTGTTGCTATTAGTTGTGGCGCTGTGACGCTTGCTCGGCCGTTCTTGCATTGCATGAGGAGGTGCGCCAGGGTGTCTGGCACGTTGCAGCGTGGACAGATGTAGCTGTATAGCGTCGGGTGGAAATGATGCAGTAAGCTTCCGTGGGTAAAGGTATTGCTCTGGAGTCGCCTGTAGTCGGTGCCTTCGTTTCTTGTTAGTTTTGGATGTGGTGGAGGGTAGACCCTGCGTCCAAGCCCATAGTGTTGTAGCAGTGCTTGGTAAGTTAACGGTATTGTTTCCGTTTCCTCCTCTGATTTGGGTGGGTGGGACCTGTCTAGAATATCGTGTGGGGAAGCCCGGTTGATGCTTGCGCGGGCCGCGGTGTGTGCCGATTCATTCCCCTCGAGTCCCACGTGTCCCGGAGCCCACATGATGTAGGTGTAAGGGGGAGGAGTATCGCCACGTTTCAGTAGGTTTATCGCTTTGATGGAGATCCTGTCCTTCATGTAGTTGCGTGCCGCTGTTTGAGAGTCGGTGAAGACCACTATGGGATCCTCGCTTGTATGGGTGGCGAGTGCTATAGCGGCCTCCTCAGCTGTGTCCGCGCATTTGGCGAGAATTGTCGCCAACGCCAGTGTCGTCCCCCTGTAGTCTGCGACGCTGATGGCGAAGGCGTTTCGGCCCGGATACTTGGCTGCATCCACGTAGCGCGCCTGCGGGTCGTTACGGTGCTTGTGTCTGATGGCGTTTACCCTGGCGAGCCGTCTGCCTCGATGGTGTTCTGGATGAATGTTCAGAGGGATCTGAAGAACTTGTAGACATTCTCGCAGCTTCGATGTGATCTTTTCCTTGCGTTCTCCATCGTGTTCTAGATTGGTTGCGTATCCTGTGCGTCGGAGAATTGCTCGGCCTGTGGTTGTGAGCTTGAGTCTGTCGATCTGGTTGATGAGGTGTGCTTCCGCGAGTTCTTCCCAGGAGTTGTGAACTCCCATGCGAAGCGATCGGTCAGTTGAGGCCGTTGTCGGTAGTCCTAGGGCGAGCTTCGTGGCCTTTCTTATTAGAAGGTTTAGCGTTTGTTTCTCGGCTGTCTTCAGGTTGAGGTAAGGAGTTCCGTGTGTAATGCGGCTGAGAATAATAATAATAAGAAGAAGAAGAAGAAGAAACCGATCGAACACTGTGTCGGAGAAAAAGAAAACTGCCGCTGCTGACAAGGTGCTGTTACTCTCTCGGCAGCCTAAAGCGCAAGGCTTTAGGCTGCCGAGTGAGCAAAGCGCGGGCGGGGAAGACAGCCGATAAAGAAATGTGTCGTTTGTCACGACAGAAAGCACAGGCACGTGCAGAAAGCGCACAGAAATAATTCTCACAAACGGCAGGCCTCGGGGCTGCTTTCTTCGCACCAGGCGCAGCACCGTGGATCACTGGGCGCAGGGGGGAATAGCGGCCGTCGGTCGCTATAAGGGCGCACTAGGGTTGCCCCGGAAGAAATCGAAATCGGTGACAGAAAGGCGAGACCGGTTAGCGAAAATAAATAGGCAGGATACGAAACACGAGGTCAGTCAGTCTTCCTTTCGGAGCACGAGGGTAAAGGATTCGTGTATTGAATGAAGAGGACGCGACCAGGCGGGGCGAAAAGACTTGGATTGACAAAAAAATAGCAAGGGGAAAGGCAATCAATGCTTTCGACGTGGTCAGTGCATTATGCCCGCTGTCGAGATGGGTCGAGGCACCGAGGCGAAGTCGAGAGCAGAAATCAGGTTAGTCGGTATACAGCGCGAGAGAGCCAAGATGGAGAAAAGGCCAGATTCAATGAGCAGGCTCTGTCGGCCGGATTGGGGCTGCGTTGAGCGTACGAAAAAGGAAGGTACACGCGAAATAAAAGTAGCAAATGGAGTGACAAAGTGCGTAGCAAACGAACTGGTATAGAAAACAGAAAGGGACGGATGCGGACATATCTGAAAGCGAAATAGCGGCAGGTGTAGAGAACATGCCGGAGCAGTTCCTGGTTCATGGCCCAGAGAAAGAGAAGAGGAGAACCGAGAAAGGCGGCGAAAAAAAGAAAAGAATCAGAAACAGACATGAGTTCGAAGCGAAGATGCGAGGTTCCACCGAGGGAATGGAACTGAAAAGTACACAGCGGTCACCGAAACGAATTCACAGCTGGCAGTGGTTGTGGAGGGCTGCACAAGGACGGAAAGGGACGCGGAGATCGGTATCCAAACACGACGCGAAGTAGGGTGGTGAAGAAAAAAAAAACTTATCACAACAATAAAGGCACTAACAAAAGCGCTTCGAAAGAAACAACAAAAAGCAACAACAATTTCTGTCTATCGCTCTCACACGCCACTTTCTGTGCCGAAAGAAAAAAAAAAGTGGGAAGGAAATGGGATTGTCAGAGGGCGAGGCTGAAAAAAGAAAAAAGTGAAATTGTGAGAGACGAGAGAGAGAAGGTGCGATGGTAAAGGAGAAAGAGGTCCCCTACATTCCTGGCGGTTCCGAGGACCACTGCGAAGAGCCCAACTGCCGAGAGCTGGCGGCTGCCCCAGCTTAGGAAACGCCGCGCGTACACTAGTGAGGGAGGCGGGCACGCCATTAACTGTCACCGGAAAAGGAGACGCCTGGGGGAAGGATGGCGGAGGAGCGACGAAAAAGAAAGCCGAAGGGAAATTTAACAACAGGAAGAAAAAAAAAACAAGCAAAGCAAAAATAACACTTGACGCTCTCGGTGAGAAGAAGAAGGTGGTGACAACGGTGGTCGTCGCCTCCGCCGTTGCGGCGACCATGCCGAGCGCCCTGGTTTCTACGACAAGAGGCGGACCGTTTGACTTCGGGGACGGACAACCAACCCGTTAATGTCTTTCCCCAAGTTCCGAGTGAATGTCGAGATGCCGACAGGGCAAGGTCAATCCCAAGAGGAGCATATAGCGAGGAAAACGAAGATGCGCGGAAGATCAACTTCAGAACCTCGACCCAGGGGAAGTGCCACGCCATCGGCTACTTCCAAGTATAGTTGCTTTGTGCTGTGGCATATCACTGTCAGCTGGATGTTTATTATTTATTTAATCGCATTCATTAGGTTGTTACGCATATCCTACTCTGTAAGTGCTGGGAAGATGTTCTTGCGACTCCTCCTAAAAGTTCATTCGTGATACAGAGCTAGATTGTGAAGGGTGATCCGTGTGGATCGACTTAGAATGAAGACAGCGCCATGCCGTTCAAATCCATCCTCGCCTTTAGTATTCCCTTGCGTTTGCAGATGTCGTATGACGGGCTCTAAACGCTATCGCACATAATAGGTGAAGCTCGGGCGTAGAACTTGCAGAAAACTTTCACAAGGCTAGGCCCGCCTGTAGCAAGCAACGATCCACCACCAACACCTGCTTCTCCCTGGGAACGACTCAGAATGGAAAATCATTGAGCCTAACGCACGCAACATCAACCGAAAGCACTTGGCACATTGTGCCTTGCGCTGCTCTGTGCGGTGCAATAAGGGCCACCTGGACGACAAGGCCTTAATACTATGTAAGGTTCCTAGGCTGAAGCTGTCTTGTGACCTCTGCCCACGGGCGTCACGGTTTTGCTTCTTCGTAGCGGGTCTACGTATACAAAATGGCACGCTACGTTCGAAATACGGCCCCGGAGGACTCTCTCCAAAGCCACTCAGTAGCTGGTTGCACCCGTGGCGACGCGCACAATAGCACTGAAAGGGCCACAAAGCTGTATGGCTAAGCAAAACTAATTTTAGCTTCTAAAGTTTTCGAGCACTCGAAGGTCCGCAGGCTCTCCTGTAGAGAATCCAGCGACAGCAACTCTCCGGCACGCAAACTGTGGCTTTGAAACTTTTGGCGAAATCTGTATGCTTGCTGACATCTCCAAGTGCCCTGTTTACCCCTCTGTAATGCATTCCCAGGCATTCCGGTTGCGGTGATGTGCAATAACATAAGAACACTGAAGTAGAAATAGAGCGTTCGCTGACCAATGGTGAGTCATCGTCAAAAACGAGGCTTCAACGAGAGGTGACGCTAGCCAGCTAGACGCGTGGCTTGGTCTGCGCGCTTTCCATTCAACCAGTCATAAACATTGTGAAAAGGATAGAGAATTGCTTTCTCGAGCGGTTATGCAGCGCACCTTGCCGAGACCCCTAGCCTAAACAGACCTCTTTCAAACGAACGGCTGACGTTAACCAAAGCTCCGGAAGGTTCGTGTGCATCCTGTCACGACCTCACCAGTCAAAATCAGCGGGGTTGTTTCGGCTACGACGGTCTGCGATCCCTCTCCGGACGAGGGAGCGCTTTCCGGTGTTTATAAGAGGCGGGCCCACGATGGCACTACCTCCGAACTCGCCGTTCATGCTAGACAGTAATCGCAACGCACAAGATCGAGCATTTTTTAAACGTGTCTGTCTGTCTGTTTGTCTGTGCGTACGTACGTAGTGTACGTAACGAACGAACGCACGAACGAACATACGCATGTACGCTTGCAACGCTGTGAAGGTTTGTGCCAGCAAATCAGTAACGAGCACCGGATACGTATTACAAGAATGGAGGACTCGCCCATTGTGTCCTACTGACCCTTATCTGAAGCTTCCATTAAGTCGGCGTCGCGCAAAGGGCGGTCAAAAACAGACAGCGGAGAAACAATTCTTTTTTTCTAGCTTTCCTTTTTTTTTCAATTTCTTACTGGCTGATGCGTCCCATAGTTTTCACTGCATTGAACGCAGTTGGCGAGGCGAAGTGCAGCAATCGGAACGTCGCGCAAAGTCAAGTGATGGGTAGATTGTGCAGGGGGTGGGGGGAGGGGGAGTGGAGACACAACGCCCGGACCCCGAAGGGAACCCCCGGCGGACGTGCACAGTGTAAACACATGAGGAGCGAGCGAGAGAGAGAGAGAGAGAGAGAGAGAGAGAGAGAGAGAGAGTGCAGGCAAAGCAGCGTCCCAAACAAAGCTCAGGCGCGCAGGCCAACCAGCCTGCAACCAGAACGGGCCCACAAAGCAAACAAGGGCACGCAGCCTACTCCTCTGTCTTCTTTTTTCTTTTCTTTTTTTTTTTTTTCCTGCGTCGTCGAAGGAACGCGTGCTTGCAGGGCAGCGCGCCGACGGCGCCGGCGGAAGCAGGCCCGCGTACGCGGCGGTGAATGGGAGCAGTTCTTGGCATGTCGACGAATATCCGTGCTCCTGTTCGGAAGTTGCGTGCAGGTGAACGCAACCTTGAAGCGAAAGGACGTTGTGTTCTGTGCCGCCATACTGTGTTGCTGCGTGCAGAGCGAAGCCGGAAACGTCTTGGAGGCTCAATTTTCCCCCTGCTCTACAAGAAAAATAATATTAGATAGATAGATAGATAGATAGATAGATAGATAGATAGATAGATAGATAGATAGATAGATAGATAGATAGATAGATAGATAGATAGATAGATAGATAGATAGATAGATAGATAGATAGATAGATAGATAGATAGATAGATAGATAGATAGATAGCTGACTCCGCCCCCAAACGCTGAAGACTACAGAAAGTACGCTCCATATTATTTGTGGTAACGCGGAGACCAGCGATTGAGGTCACCATTGAAGCGACGAGCTCAAATAGAGGAAAGAAGGTAAAGGCGCTGCCGTCGCAAGTCTTAACAAAGAAAAAAAATTATTGTAACGCAATTAATAATTACGGAGCCTTGCTGCGTTGCAAGCGCTTGCTGATATAGCTTATCTTCAATCGCTAATTATGTCTATATTTAGTCGCCGTTTTCCCTAACGATGCTTGCTTGCTAAGGTTCTCTGTCAGCTAGCACACACACGACCAAGAAAGAAAGAAAAAGAAAGGAAAGATAGAGAAAAAAAAATGAAGGAAAGATAGACGCGCATATAACGCAAGCGCTTAGATGCGGCAGGATTTGGGGAAAACAGGCCACCCTATATATAGGAAAATCGACCATTGAGGACAAGAAGCAACCGTCGAACTAGTGATTCCAATGGCTGCACGAGTCGCTGAGCGAGGCTTAATCTCGCTCCTTCTGCTGGGCAATTTCGAGAACATTGAAGTCTCAAGTCGAGGGTTGTAAGGTTGGAGGGATTTCTCTTTTTCTTTTTATGTTTCTTTTAGGTGCAACGAGGAACACATTGTTGCATTTTAAGTATTAAATTCTCGAGAAGTGCTATCGGCTTCCTCATTGCGGCTATACAAATTATATATCACAATCTTATGTAGGTGGCACCGATGAGAGAAATTTGACCCCAGTTAATAAATGCGCACGCACGCACGCACGCACGCACGCACGCACGCACACACACACACACACACACACACACACACACACACACACACACACACACACACACACACACACACACACACACACACACACACACACACACACACACACACACACACACACACACACACACACACACACACAGGACCAGTTGGGAGAACGAGGCGTATTTGGCTCACAAGAACTACACAAGCAAGCTCTGCGTTATTAGTGATGATTTTGTGTCCATTTCCTCGGTCATTGCAGGCGAGAGTTATTGTACACAAGTGTCGTTAATGTGCTTTGGAATCATTAAGAGCGGAATGTTCATTTCATTTAATGCGTACGTTTACTTCAGTATTAACGACAGGTTGCATGACCGGGCGAAGCCCTCGAACATTGTCCCGCGCACCAAGCAGATGCCGACAAAACCCACGGGACGAACTTACGGTACGTGGAGCAATGGCGCACATTACTAAATTTCGACAGATGGAGCGAATTCAACGCAATAACCTTCCCCAATTACCGCTGCCTACGCACAGTCAACCACAACAGTTTACGAACAATGGGACCTCGGGAAACGTTGAGTTTCCGAGCAGCCTGTAGCAGTAGCCAGTAAAATTGTACGTCACAATGCTATTCGCAAATATTAGTAGTGGATGGAAATCCGACTACACCAGGCTACGCTGCGATGCTGCGTAGATATTCATCTTCTTTCTCAGATCCCGTGGTCCGTAAAATTTTGTGGCCGACTGTACGTTATGCGCGTGAATGAACCACTCGTGCGCTAAATGCACTCCCGACTCCTGCAATTGTCCACGCGTCCAGAAAACATTACAATTGCACCGTGCGCTCTACGTCAAGCACACTCGATTCGCATCAAACCTCGCCCAATACACCAGCAGAGAACTGCACGTAACTGCAATTCGCTGAAGGCTAAGATCAAAAGTAATGAAAATAAAATACAGCAGCACGCGCGCGCGTACGCTCCGGCTCGTCTGTGTGCCTCGTCACCGCTCCCCGTCCCCCGCAACCTCCCGCGCCGCTATCCAAAAGACTCGCCCCAGGAAGGTCTCTCGTCGCGCGCCTGGAAATGGGATTCGCCACTCTCTCCCGCTTCTTGCGCGGGGTCCGAGCACCGGGGCCGCCCGGTCCGAGCTCCGCAGGCCGTCGGACCCCCGGCCGCAAATAGCCCGGCGGCCGCCGATCGGGATGTTTACGGGACGCGCCAATTACACGTCGTCAGCTCGCCGAACCTCGCTCGCTCTGTCTTCCTTCCTGAGTGCACGCCCGCCTCGAGCTCTTCTCTCTCTTTGGACAGAGGGATCTCTCGCCGATGCCGTTCACTATACACTAAGTACGCGATGCTTGTCTCGGCAGTTCGACGCAGCACTGAGCTGTAGCTATACTCAGTGACGTCTTAATCACTCCGAATGCCAGGTCTGCCCACAAAACGGCGCAGCAGTATACCGAGCGTGCCTCGCGTTCTAAAACACAGTTCCCGAAAGGCTTTTAATTCTGAAAAAAAAAAGAGAGAGTTCGCCTTCAGCATGAGTTATCGTGAAATTGAGCGAACCTACTTCACTGGCGCATAAAATTTAGTACCATTTCTGTTTGAGTTGGACAGTGGTGCGTTTGGCATTGCAATTGTTTGTCGCCGACTGTAGAGCTTGCGCCAAAAATGAGCCGTGATATTTGACACGTCATCGAAGCCCGGCTGGTATTTGGCTGACGCTTTGTCCGTCCTCTCACTGGCCATCGTAAATGACCGAAAGTTGCCGCAGCATTAGCACGTGTGACATAAGACAGGACACAGGCTGTGTAGTCACTCCTTATGTGCTTGTTTTATAATGCGCTGTCGTGTACACCGCATCGTGGTGAATGTACCACGTCAGTGAAAGAGTGAGTTATAAGTGAAAAAAAAATAAACCTTCGCGATGTCCACCCCTGATTGGCTGGCTAAAGTTCCAGCTTTCCCCGGCGTTGCACGCTACTAGCGAAGCAGAGAGAGTATGTTCTCGCTTTTCCTGAGATAACAGATGGAGATCCGTTACTGATGGAGACGCAGCAAATGCACTCCTTTGCCCGCGTTGTTGCACCCGTTTTGGTACTGGAAAAAAGACCCTTCTCTCGTACGCCGTTGACGTACTCACCGCAAGATGCGATAATCTATACTTGCGGTCAGCAGGGCGCCGCCCATTTACTGCAATGTGCCTTACAGCACAACCCCGGAATGAGAACATCGAACGTTGACCGAATGCTAAAACATGAATCAAAACAAAATTTCGACTATCATTATTCGTTGTCGTTCAGTTCGTCAAACAGCGTTCAACTGCGTTCCCAACCACCAATGCACAGTCATGCTGATCGTGTCTGAAAGGGCAGCCATGAAAAAAAGTAAAATGGAGTGGTTAGCCACTGCATAGACTATCTGGCAGCACTGTGACGGGGAAAGGAAGTGAAAGAAACAAAGGTTTACAGAACGAAAGACAAGCCAAAAAGCGCGAGAGAGAGAGCAAATAAAAAGAAAGGAGCGTGGTACTCCCTACCCTTAACAACCATTCCTTCTATTCCGAACCATACATACGCACCTTTCCGTGCCCGATCAAGTTCCATCACCTCAAAGAATCGCCGTACCCACCCCCGTTGATACAAAGGTTCGAATGCGTTTCGCATGGCACCACACACGCACGAATATCATCCGCCCGTCACCGCATCCAGTGGGCCGCTCCGTTATACCGGCGTTTCTTCTTCCATCCGGGATCCTCTCTTTCGGACTGCGATTTCCGCTCGTTAAGGCTCGCATCGCCAGTGCTTCGCGGCACACCACACGGCCATTGAGCAACTCGACGTTAGTAATGCTTCTGTGGCGTGCTACGCAGCAGTTGTTCGTTATAGTACCCAGGTAACGATGATGGCGCTTCTCACGATCGACACCGAGCGCTATAGGCTACACGCAGGCTGTGCGGAACAGATACATCCATCTCTTCTCGTTGCGATGCGGTCATATTACTCGAGGCGAAGGCGACTAGGTGCGCACGCCAGGCAAATACCACGAGTACGCGTTTGGGACGCCCATCCACCCAACTGTGTAAGAAGTGCGATACGAGGACGCGTGGTGCATCGACTCTTTTCGCACAGACATTACTGAAGCATCGTTCTTGAACAGCTAAAGGTTGGATGATAAGGTATGAGATTCAATGTTTCCCAGCGCATTAGACGAGGTCAGTAGAAAAGGACAGAGGGTGTGCTGGATTTACGACTGAACTTTATTTTCAGAGCGCAAGAAAAGGAAGGAGTGCAATTTCCTATCGCGCATTATGAGGCTCGTGTGGCGCGTTGTCTTCTGCAGACTAGAATTTTTTTTGTGCTACACCTTTATTGTAGTTTTCTGCTTTTCTGGCGAAAAGTGCATTCATAGCTGCACTCAGGTAACTAAATTTCTTTTGTTAACTGTGTCCTTTTCTGTCACCTTTCTGTAATGCGCTGAGAAACAGCGATTACTAAGTGGGCCAACGCTCAACCTTGGTGAAGGTTTGCGAATACGTAAGCTCTCGCGAGTGGCCGAAGGGGACTTCGCTGAAGGCGCCAAAGATGCAGATGACGTGAAGAAAAAAAAAATAAATAAAAAAATACAGAAAAAAAAACTTGCTTGGACACTTTTAGTAACCGACTGTACTGAAATCAAGCTTTCTTGTGTCTTACTGCCTAAAGATATAATTATTCACATCTTACAACGATGCTGCTATATATATACGAAACCTTAGACGTCTTGGTGCTCTAGTACCTAAATTTTGCCAACATTCTTGATGGTACATGCCAAATACATTGCTATTGTTGTCAGTGTATTTCCCTGCGTCATAATAAACACATCTTACAGTGGACATCAGGGTTAATATGGTTATAAATATAGCATTTGTGTTTCATTCTAGCTTTGGAAGGTACAAGGAATAGTCAAACTCAAACATTAATTTATTTCTTATATAATTTATTGCGCGGTTGACAAAAACAGCACAATTTTTCTACACTACTTTTAGTAACCGTCTACACTCTCATCTACGAACAATAGAAGTTTACAATGCTTGCAATGCACCGAAATTTTCGCGAAATAAAAGAACCGTTTCCTTTGGCTGCGCAAGCAATCATGCAGCGTTCGGTGAACCTCTTCTGTCTCACCCAGCTACCTTGCCCCGAGGTCACCTTGAGCGGTTCTAGTATGTGATAAGAATTACTGGAGGCGAGATTTGGGCCTACATTCACAAAATTCTCTTACGCTCCAAGTTTTCGTAAGATGGAATTCTAGCTAACCTCTACGCTGGACATATTATTAGTGGAGACGCCCAGCCGATGGCCGCAATAACTTTTGAACGAAAAGCTTCGTGAATTCGGCTTCTGCTGTGTAAGAACAAAGGGGCGTACACTCAAAGTGTAGGCCTTGATGGTCGCAACGGTTGGTCGGCTAGTATGACAAGGATATTTACCTATGTCGTGGCATCACACCTCGATGTGCTTGCAACTGGAGCGATGAACATCTCTCAGAGTTGTCGCGCCAGTTGCAAATGTTCTACTCTAATAGTACTGCATGCTGTCTATGCCATGCATTAGCACACTTTACTTTCTTTCTTCGATGAATTGGAATATATTTTACTCTTTGACTTGTAAAAAAAAAAAAAAAACTCTGCCATAAGTTCCCGGTTAATATAGACGGCTGCGGTATTAGTTTCTTTATTTTACATTGTTCACCCCATTAAAGGGACACTAAAGGTTACCAGAAACTCAAGTTAAAGTGGTAGAGCAATGTTCTAAAACGTCTAAGGCGTCAATATAATCGCGAACAGAGCTTTAGTAACCGAGAAATTGAGGTAAATGCATGACACGATTTGAGACCCCCCAGCGACATTCCGGTACTAGCCCGATGACGAAAGGTCTCCTCATAATTTGTGTTACTAATACTCAACTACTCGTATTAAAAATATCATTTCATTCGATTATAAGCCGGAAAAAATGCTACTTGTCTACGTCTATTCGATTCTAGGAAAAAATAACATTTTGACGTTACCCTTCAGTAATATGGGTGTTCGAAAGGTTTCGTTTTCGCTCGACTCTGCGCCGCGCACGCTTTGGAGTTTCAGTAGTTTCGTTATCGCGTCGTGCTGTGAGGGTTCTGCTCGCGAAACTTTCATTTGGAACAAGCAGCGAGAATGCCACGTCCATGTGATGTCGTGGGAAGCCCTCGTTGCTTTCCCGCTCCGGAGAGCCGGTGTCGAGGCCGCCGTCGTAGTACGCAACGACGCCGGCAGTGCGAGCCCTCAGAAGCAGGTCGCGCTCGTCGGTGCTCAAATCGCTGAAGTTGAGCCCACCATCGCGAGCCAATCTGTCGGTGTCAGGGTCCATTGCGACGAGCGTCGAAGTTAGCGTCATAGAATGAAGTACCAGCTTATGGGCGTCTTGCGCTGGAGTGTGAGGTATAGTAGCGGCGCCTGGTGGCGGTGCGGGAAACGACATCTGGGTCGTGCCAGCTTGGGTCGTATTGAGCCCTGGCTGTGGCGAAGCACGTTTCTAGGCCGAGTTTTGCGTCGATTCGCACATTTTTATGCCCTGTTGCGAGTGCGAAAAGGCTCGTCGCTTCTCATAGACCACGCCGACCACGCTGCGAGCTCGCTGCAGCCTATAGTTTAACGAAAACGGACTCTCCGTGTGCCGTGGGACGTAACGTGGGACGTAATTCGTTTCTCCTTCCGCTAGCCACCACACTCCCGCTTTCGCTCTGCTGTCGGCTCTGTCTTGGCTCTGTTTCTGGCCGCGCGTTCGCGTTTTGCGCAGAAAAGCCGTAGCGCCGTCTGCGGACGCCGTTCTACTCACCGATGGCGCAACGTCACTATGAGACCATGATGTCAGTTCTCCTCGATCGGAGGGCGGGCGATTTGAACTGCGCTAGAGGTACGCGGACGCTTCAGAACGCATTTTCTCTTAAAATAAGTCTCTCCTTGGCACGAAACAAGCGTTTCGAGGTTTCTGGGATGGTATTTCAACAGTCCACGTTGACTTAATAGTAACCTTTAGTGTCCCTTTAAGTACGCAGTCAAAAGTGCAATCTTCCCTTACGTATGCTTTTACAGACGAACAGGCCTTGCTCCTTAATACGTATCGCATTATTCCTACAGACTGAATAAGACGTTACATGCTACAAAAAATCACGTGCAAACGATTGTTACTGTCCTCAACACATAATTTATAGCACCATATTTTGTATCACTTCTATTTCGTCGTTAAGTAATGTGTAATGATTTCTTTTGTAGTTCTGCAGTATTATTGGTTTCTCGGGTACCGAAACGCATTTTCCGTAGCCGCTTCAACGTTCCACATTAGAAGCCGTGATACATATGCATAAATAAAAATAATGTCTTAAATGGGTTGGCCACATTTACACGGGAGGTATCACCACCTTTGGTCAGCCGTAAGTTTCTGCGTCTTACCTAATATTTTCTGCACTACTAGCAACAATTTCGCCAACTGAAAGTTGACTGGCAAAAAATTTTGAAATTTTACAACAATTTTACGGTTTTTACTTCAACGGCCTTGTAGTAGATGTGCGAGAAAACTTTGGCGCATGCGCAGGAGGCATTTGAGTGACAAACTCTCTGCGCCCTGACGCTTTCGAAAAAATAACAGAAGCGCAACGTGCTTACAAGTTCCACTTCGACAATGTACAGCCTCATATGACCCAGTTTTCATTCATGCATTCTAAATTACGCGTCCACTTCACAGCACGCTTTTCGTGCCCTAATTCTGAGTTACGCGCTGAAAATTTACGCGCTCAAAAGCGAAAGCATATAAGGAAACATACTCGAAATCGTGGTTCCCGCTTAACTACGTACAGAACGAATACACGCACAAAAACCGCGCAGCACAGGGCATATTGCTCCAGGAGCTGCACACGGTGGCTTCATGCCGCAGGCTAAAGCTGGAGCAAACCAGTCTAATCTATATGCAACAGTTTCGCCTTGGCACACCACTAAATCTACGCACACAGTAGCGCCAAAGTTCAGGTCGGCCAGCGTAACCGAGATAACACCACTTTCTTTCCCTCACTTTCTTTTTTTTTCTGCACGAGAAAAGCCTTCTCCTCTAATATGCATATTCATGAGTCCGCTCTGACCCGCGCACAAGCCGGATATGAGCTATACAGGCCATAAAGGGGAGTATGAACGAGCTAGCAAGAGATCACATCGCAACACTGTAAGCCAGCGAAGTCGCTCGCAACTTCCCCTTTTTACTCCGTGACCTCGCTTTCCATTCTGTCTTGTCGGTGTGTAGTAAATTCGTGGTCAATTTTGCGGCTGCGTGCGCAAGTGAGAGATGACCCCGTCGAGAACGGCGCCGCTGTCTAGTTGTTCAGGTGACAGTGAGGATGTCTTACAACACGTAGTTTAATTCTTCCTTGTTTCTTTCACTTCCTCTATACTTTCCTCTTTAACGCGAAAAGGCATTATGCGTGGGTTCTCGCGTTTGCTCCCCTGGAAATCGCTACGTTATGCAAGACCTCATAAAATATGCACGGACAGTTTTCTTTGTGTCTGAAATATCTTTCTCGCTTGGCCACTGGTCAGCTCCTTCGCATTCCCTTTTCACCGACGTTCTGTTTCTCGACTTTATCATAGCAAAATAAAAAAGTGCTTCCTATCTCTCTCATTTCGGCCACGTGTTCCATGTGACAAATCTGCAACGTCTCCATTGGTAATTGCAAAACAAAAGAGAGAAACGCCATCATCCCGCTTCTGGGAAACTCTCCACCCTCAAGTTCCTGGTCGATTTGGTTAAGAAGGTCATGCTTTCCATCGACTTCATTACCGCAAAATATCTGCGTATGACATGAATAGATGTCTAGTTTCTTCATCATTGATGCAAATCACGCAGTCGATTATGCAAGTCAGTTCTTTTGTTGCGTAGCATCGTCGTTACTCGCTTAGCTTACAGACCACGAGTGCCCGATATTCGGTAGCGTGGTCTGTCCAACATGCAGCGCATCTGGCATTGTGTTCGCGCGAACTGTCCGCGTCGGCGGGCTTTCGGACCGCCACTGATCGTGCATTGTTCCCGGGAGACAGGACATCGTTTAAATGGATGTTACGTGACACGGCGGAGGTACGGGGCGAGTGTCCCTCGACGGACAAATAGGGCACGGGGGCTCAAGCGAGTCAAGCCGTGAAAGACAAGGCGAGGGGACGTTGAAAGGCGTCTGAAAAGCACCCGCCGACAACGGGTCATCGCACGAACAGGAAGCACAAAACGAAGGAAGCAAAGAAACTCGGGTACACA
This sequence comes from Dermacentor variabilis, assembly GCF_050947875.1. Classification (NCBI taxonomy): domain Eukaryota; kingdom Metazoa; phylum Arthropoda; class Arachnida; order Ixodida; family Ixodidae; genus Dermacentor; species Dermacentor variabilis. The sequence goes on from NC_134573.1 coordinate 134,781,119, forward strand.
CAAACACGCGCGACGACACGGGATGCAAAAAGGCCGTAACGGGAGCAAAGCGTGCGAGACGCGCTGCTCGCGTCCAAATCGACCCGCACGCGCAACAATGCCTCTCTACGCGCTCACGCGGTCGAGACGAAGTTCTTGTGCGCCCTGAGAGGGCGGGAACGACCGGCGATACGTTTAAATCAGCCCTTTCGTATGCAAAGTCGTCGCTGCTTGCTGCTTGCTGGAGGGCTTCTTGCTTGCCCCCCCCCTTTCTTTTTCAACACGCCCCCCCCCCACCTCCACCCCACTTTTCTTTCCAGCACTCTTCGCAGTCTTTTGTCCCGCATCCTCCTATATATGGCTTCGCTCGAGCGCCTATAACGGCGCGTTTGATGTCTCGAGCGTGACGTAGCCATCTTCCTCGTCGATGCCCCCCCAACCTGTCTTCGGTATACTTGTAGCGCTCAAATATGCACGAGGCGGTGGTGCTCGAGGCGCCGAAAACCCGGCGAGAGAGAAGGTTCGGAAGCAAGGGTGGGATGAAAGGGGTGTAAAATGAAAGGGGGGGGGGGGGGCGTGTTTCGCGTAAAAGCCAACTGGTGCGTGTACAGAGAAACGGCCGAAGTAGATGAGAATGAGGAGCTCCCTCGACTTGTCTCCGGCGTTTGTAGCGATCGCGTATACGCGTAAAACGGTAAAGTTCAGTGCCGCTAAAAACTTGGGCGACAACGAGTGAGGACAGGATGCAGCAACAACGAAAGAAAAAAAGATAGAAAGAAAAAAAACAAAGAGGTAGAGGGCACGTGTTGAGCCTAAAAGTTGAACCGCGCAGCACAGGAAAGGGAACAAAGAAAAAAAAAAGAATCTAAAATATGAAGGAAGAAAAAGAAATGCAAAAAGAAAGAAAGAATGCGGGGGGGGGGGGGAGGGGTAAAGAAGGCGGAAACGCGTAAGAGGTGCTGGGATGGCCTGCAACTGTTTAGTATCTCGTGCGAAAATGCCGCGAGCGTCTGCACGGGTGCGCCGCGCACGAAAGGAAATAAACGCGCGAGTGAGTTACGTGCTGTACGACACAGGAACAACAGGAATGCGAAACAAGGAAGAGTGGAAGTAGAGTTAGAGGAGGTGGGGGGGTTAAAGGCAAGCCATAGCAAGCCTGCAGAGCTCCCTGGCGCGCGCGTTTTCACCTGGGACTGATTCGAGGAAACGATACAACAGCGCTCGCCGGATCGCTGGCTCTGCCGTATCGTCGCTTCCCGCGGGCCCCATTCCTGGCGAAACAGACTACGCGTTCTGGCATCGAGTGCGCCTTACGATCACACGCGGGTAGCTCTGCACGTGCTTACACACGCGCGTGCGTGTATAGCGATGCTCTGCGCACGCAGAGTTCTCAGTGAAAGGGGTGGGAGAGGCATGCGCGCCTCAATATCTGCTTCTCCGGTTTTATTCGGGCGTCCCTGTTTCTTTGTCGGCAATTGTCACTGTTCGTTTTGTTCGAAGGGGCGCGAAAGCCTCGGTTGGGAGTAAGCTGCGGCGTTGCTTCTTTAGCGGCTGCCCGCCGAGTCGTTAAGGCTCGCGGCGGGACCGGCCCGCGCGGGCCCGGCGCGTTTACGACCGCACGCTCATTTGGACGTGCGGCGCCAATTGAAAGCGATAGGAAAGGGATAGCGAAGCCAGCGGTCGCGAACAATTGCGGCGATGTGCAATATTTGCTTTCTTGTTCTCGCCTTCCCGAAATGGTGGCATAATTTCTTTTTCTTCTTCTATGTGGTCTCGGGCAAACACCGGCTGTTTACGGCTGGTGCTATAGCTATTCAGTATAGAAAGCGTAGCGTGTCACTTATTCTCCCTTCAAATGGATGCAGCAAATTTACAACTTCCCTCTGCTACGACTGTTACACTGTATTTCTAGACAGCCAGAGCATCTGTTTTCCGCTTTTGTTTCATGTGATGGAGAAGTCCTAATTGCCCTACATGACGGATACGCATGCAACGCAATCTTTCACAAAAATTGCTTGCAGTTGTGTCTTCAAAACGGGAGAAGGCACTCTTAATGAATGAATGAATGAATGAATGAATGAATGAATGAATGAATGAATGAATGAATGAATGAATGAATTTTTTTGTATAACTATTGGAAGGATTACAGGGAAAAGAACAGAAAGAATTGGAGGACTCGGCGCGGGGGCGCTGTGCTATTTCAATGCTGTCTTAATGCTTGTGTCGGTTCACTTCCCCTCATCTCTGCTAAAGAACTAGTTCAATGTTGAGAAGGGAGTGACATTAATTAGCTAATACTTCAAACTGCAGCAGAATGAATAAATCACAGCGAATACGACGAATGTGCATATTGTGTAGACCGACAGGAAGGCAAACACGTTCAGGCGAAATTAAAGAAACACGCAGTAAATATAGCCATATAATGTGAACTTAAACTTCGACCCGTGGCTCGAGAGATAATTGTCGTCTTGAAAAACGTTACCTTTTAGTGTTTACATACCCACTCGCAAACACATGCGCACACACAAAGAAACAAATATGCAGTACACCTTTAAATGAGATCACCCTTCAAAGACAGTCTCCGTGATAAGTAGATAGCGGCACGATTCATACAGAAAACGCTCCAAGTTCTCAGGAGCGTTACATGCGGACTAGATTGGCGAGTCTGACTATTGAATTTCGCAATTAAGGTAGTTCATGTAGTTTATTGTTCGCTCAAGGTGTTTTGTGCATATTTGATTCATGGAGCGCTTTACTTCTACGGCGTCCTAAGTGCATTCCAAAAATTTATTATGAGTTGTCAAATAATTTTTTTTCGCAAATAGAGGTCAGTTCACGATTCTGGATTGAAATCACAAGTTCGCCTTCATTTTATCACCCCTCTTACGCTTTTGGCAAACCGAAGGCCTAATACAAGTGCAAAGTAAGGCACAATGGACAAGGGAAAAGAAACGACAACACGAAAGGAGGAACGAAAAAGCAGGACGAGTGCTAGAAACAAAACGTACAATCTACAATACTACGCCACAAGAAAGTCAGGTGGGCGTCCTGGAAGTTTCATTAATAAGGCTAATGAAGACACGTCCGGGAGGGGCTTAACAGTGCGTAATAATCCGGAGGCACGAGACGCTAAAAGAGAAAAAGGCAGAACGATGGATTGTTCATACTTTTACCCAATTCGCTCAGAGATCCCTTCGGTTGTATCTGTGCGCGCGGGGGATTATGTTATTTGCTCTCGTGTATCTTATTTTATTTTGATTTTTTTTTCTTGAGTAGTGAAATATGTTCATTATTCCTTTACTTCCGTGGCGGTTTCGCGTTGCACAGCAACCCACTCTTTCCTTATGAGCCTAGAGCTTCCCGGCAAAAGCAGCGAAATCAGTGTGCCGACGCGAAAGGAATCCCCCCTATAACATTGGCTTTTCCGTGTCCCAGCGCTCAAAATCCTAATTTTTCGTCGGTTTGTTTATTTGCCTGATTTTACGTCCGAAGTATATATTTCTTTTCTGCTTTAATTTCTCGGCGCCATAATGAACAATGGTAGGAAAGAGTAAGCAAATAAGAAAAGCAATGTTTGAATCTCCCATATCCAAGCGCGAATGTAACTACTTCGCTGATTTAGGTGCACGTTAAAGTACCCCAGGTGGTCAAAATTTCCGGAGTCCTACACTACGGCGTGCCTCATAATCAGAAAGTGGGTTTGGCACGTAAAACACCATAAATAATAAGATAAACAACTTCGCTATGTTTAAGGCATGATTCTGCGTGGAACTGTGGTAAAGAGGCAAGGTCCTAAGGCAACTGCGTTCGGGCAGGTGCGAAGCCCATAATCACATATCCTTCGTCTCATTCTTTGGTACTACGCAATAATCATTGGCAACATTGGCAAAAAATAAGCTGCCTGGTCTGTCTGTGTGCCTTCATAATCAATGTCACAGAATCCAGGCTTCATAATCCACTCGGAGAAAGGAAAATGATTTTCGCTGCTTGATGATCCCAGACATTGCACTCGCTTGTTAGTGCGACAGCGAAAGAGCGCAAAAAAAAAAAAAAAAATGGAGTAGCCTCACGGACGTCCTCGCTGCTGACTGTCGAGCGTTGGCCACACTCGACGCAGAGACAAGAAACCGGTACTCACCTGCAAAGAGAAGAAGAACAAATAAATACAAAATGACTGTACTTATTTGCATACAAGGTCTAATTTCAATCGAACGAAACTTCGATATAACGAGGCAAATTGTTGATTTTACCGACTGCGTTATATTGAGGTTTAACTGCAGTTATAAACTGTAAAACTAAATAATATAATGTACAAGAAGAGGTTCTGCAGTCAATCACAGCATTTGGACCTTCTGACACGTTGATTATTATTATTATTATTATTATTATTATTATTATTATTATTATTATTATTATTATTATTATATGCTTAGGAGATGCTGGTGCTTTCTGTTTTTGGCGCTAGTTCCTCCGTGTGGAAACAGTGGTGCGGAAAAAAACAGAAGTGCGCAAATAATAAGTGCCACAGATATGAAAAAGAAATCACCTTAATGCACACAAAAAACTGAAAGTCCACTCAAAAACACAGCAACACGAAGTTTAGTCCCCTAAGCGCACTAAAGCCATCCAAAAATCCAGTCATGTACATGCACCAAAGTCAGGGCACATCTAAAACAGACAATAGGTTCACACGAAGGTACATGAATACAGGCATTGAACGGGCTGTTACGGTTCACTTTGTGCCACCGTGAATTGAACGGATGTCAAGCGCCTGAGACACGACGTGTCCAATCGTCCTGCTCGCCAACATGAAAAGACTTGTCCGTCGGGTGTGTGCGACGGGATTATGCGCTAGTGCAAATCCTGCTCTCCTCTGTAATCCGTTCTCCGCCTCTATGCCAGGGAGAGGTACCTCCGAATTCCTCTGTGTGAGCTGACCGGACGTGACCCTACGCTCACCGCCTCTACGCCAGTGAGTGGTTTGTCTCCGTATTACACTGTGTGGGCTGACCAGTGTGCTGACAAGGCCCTCTACCAGGGAGCAAGAGTGAATGAGGTTGCCCGGATGTTGTAGAACATAAGAAGGACAGCGAGACACCACGTGGAGACGTGTCTTTTCTGCCCTTACGTGCAGGAGCGCGCACGACGAACGTGTCTGTAGTTTTTCTCTTAAAACGCACCGCTCAGCCGTAATAATGTATTAAAGTTCTGTTATTTGTTTTTACGTCATCTCGTCTTCCCTGCCGGACCATCTCTAATGGTCAATCTGGTTCGAGCTCCAAGCAGACGCTGTTGAAGGTCGCCGAAACCCTGTCCCCGTAACAATAGGTGGCACCCGTAACAAGTGGTGGCAGCCATAACATGGCCAAAGCCAGGACGAATCAAACTCATACAGCGGGCTTATCACAGATAAATACTCTACTTGAAAGTTTCCGAGAATATCGTTCGCTTTTAGAAATGTTTGGAGCGCCATTAACGCTCCTCTTTACAATGAATATGGTGGTTATGGACATAAGAACTTCCTAAGGCTCAAGGGCCTGTGGTCAAATGCCAGTAAATCACGTATTAACCGCTCTCTCTGTGTGTAGCGTCGCGGATATTCTAGCAAAAGAAGTTGTATATGCTCATCCAGTGCATTGCGGACTCTCAGCTCTTGAAATTTTATGCAGAAAATGTTCATGCAGAAGGTATGCCCTGGGAGTGCCCTGGGAATGCCCTGGGAGTGCCCTGGGAATGCCCTGGGAATGCCCTGGGAATGCCCTGGGAATGCCCTGGGAATGCCCTGGGAGTGGGAGTGCCCAAAGTATGCAGCCCTCCGACTAAAGGACCGGGGGCAAATGACCAGCATCGAGGAGTAGATACGACACTCACCGGAGGCCGACAGTACCCTGCGAGTGCTGTTCGCCATTTGCTGCAGAATCGGGCCTTCTCCGCATGGTGTAACCATACGGGGAAGCATTGCTCGGTGACTGGCCCTGTCCTCATCTCCCGATTCCCCAACTCTATTGCCCTTAATAGGCCGATGAACCATTTCTCTAGTAATAAAGCTGTATCATACCATTATTTCCTTTTATGGCTTCGGACAAACAATGGTGCCGGTGGGTGCTAGCAATATTTTCCTTCTTTCTTTGACATAACAAATGCAGTGCAGTAAAGCCTATAAGTACTGTGTTGTTTGCATCACTTCCTGTATTAGCCTACCCCTGTGTTAAAAATTTGCATGCTTAGCCTGGGCACAGTCCCGCCAACCTTTTCGTTCTGAGTGAACACAGAACAACAAAACAGCTCCAATGGACACACAGCAATGGGCACATTATATACATCGCCGAAGAAATATTTACATTCTAAAAATAAAAAAAAATAAAAGAAAGAACCCATTATTTAGCCACTTTGCTTCTCACATACAAATAAGCTTAACGGCTCCTGCTTGAAGCACTCGTAAAATTTTCTCGAAACTTATTCCTCCTAGTTCTCAATGGGTCCTTAATGTATAGCACAAAGAAAGCCAGAAAACAAGCTCGATTCTTCGCGCGGCGCAACCCGTGTCATTGTGTTTGGGAGCGCGTTGTTGCGTTTCGCCTGCGACACGTGGTTTTGCCGGCGCGACGGCGGCGGGGCGGCGGACATTTTGGCCCGATCGTCGTCACCGCAACACTCATCGCCAGGTGTTTCCAGGCGCGTCTGCGGCGATGCGACCGCCTAGGGATTTCGTTCCAGTCATTGTGCCCGAAACAGGCGAGGCCAAAGCAGGGATCTCCTTCCAGTTATTGGGCCCGAAACAGGCGATGCCAAAGCAGGGATCTCGTTCCAGTCATTGTGCCCGAAACAGGCGATGCCAAAGCAGGGACCATCTTCTCGTTACAGTCATTGTGTCCGACCGGCAGCGCCACGACAGTGTGCTGCGCAGCGCCACGACAGTATGCTGCGCAGCGCCACGACAGTGTGCTGCGCAGCGCCACGACCAGGTGCTACGAGATCGTGCGCAGCGCCACGACATGGTGCTACGGCATCGCTACGACAGTGTGCGTCACCATTAGCCCATTGTACATTCACGTGCTCGTCTTTTGAGGGGTTCCTTCTTGCCCTCAACTGCGAGAGTATAAAAACAGCTGCCCCCGGACGCCAGAGGAGGGCTCCGATTTCTTCTGCTGAGTGAAGTGCTCTCCCGTCTCTCTACTTCGGTCAAACCTGACCGCCAACTCTTTGCGATGTTAAAATAAACAAGTTGTTTCGTTGTTACCAGTCGACTCATGCTTTGCCGGGACCTTCGGATGCTTCGAGTTGTACCCCAGGCCGCCAGGCCAACGCTACCCTTGGGGCTTGCGACCCAGGTACAACCACGGGCGTCAGCGCCGAGTTCCCAACAGATCGTACCAGCAGTCCGATCCAAATATCTGGTTGCCAGCGGTGAGATCGCCTACGACTTCAAACAACTGTCTGCCAGCGGCGAGATCACGACAACGGAGGCCAGCAGCAAAGAGATGCAGTTGACAGTATGCTGAGCAGCTCAACGACGATCCGGGAGCAGTGCAACGAGCCCTGTGTGACGACTGGTTGCCTGCAGCGGAACGACTGCGCGGAATTCCTGCCTGCGAGGTTTGGTGAGTGCGGGACTTTCTTCTTCTGAGCTTTGCCAGGCTTTTGTTAGTGTCAGAAACAGAGCTGGTAATTGTGGTTGTCGTTGCTGCCGGGTTAGTTTGCGGCAAGACAATAGTAAGCAGTAGAGAAAGCAGCATTCAGAGCAGCCATGGATTTGAAGTCGTTGCGCAAACCGAAATTGTTGGAGCTTGCAAGAGAGTTGGGTCTGGATGTCTCAGACAAACTAAGAAAACCGGAACTGATAACGGCTATTCTTGAGTTAGAGGCTGAGGATGACGAGCTGTCGGAATGCCTTGAGACTATTGAGGAGAGGTCAAAAAGACAGGAGCGCGAACTTAAAGAGCAGAAAGAAAAAGAAGAGCGCGAACACGCTTTGGAAATGAAGCGTCTCGAGATAGAGATGGAACGCGCTCGTAATGGAAGTCAGGCACACGGTGCAGGAGAACGCGTATTGTTCAAAATGACTGACCTGATGCGGCCGTTTAAGCTTGGAGAGGACATTGGTTTGTTCCTGGTTAACTTTGAGCGAACGTGCGAGAAGCAGGGGTTCTCTCGGGAAACGTGGCCACAGCGCTTGCTCACTTTGTTACCCGGCGAGGCGGCCGACGTAGTCGCTCGCTTGGATAGAGAGGAAGCAGAGGATTTCGACAAAGTAAAATCGAGTCTGCTAAAAAAGTACCGGCTGTCTGCGGAAGCGTTCCGTCGGAAGTTTCGGGAAAATGAGAAAGGCAAAAGTGAGTCATATACAGAGTTTGCGTATAGGCTTATGTCGAACATGCAGGAGTGGCTCAAAGAAGAGAAAGCGTTTGGTGACCACGATAAAGTTCTGCAGTGTTTCGGGCTAGAACAGTTTTATAGTCGGTTACCGGAGAACGTGCGATACTGGGTCTTGGATAGGCCAGACGTGAGTACGGTGGCTAGAGCCGCTGAGCTAGCCGAGGAGTTTGTGACGCGTCGAGCTCGCGGAGCTAAGGACGGTCAAAAGGGTGAATTTGGCTCCAAGTCTGAGAGGCCAAGGTTCACGCCCATGAGATTTAAGGGGGACACGCGTAGTGAGGATGCGAGTGAAAGCAATCCGACCAAACGTAAAGAGACGGCAGCCGAAGCCGAACGCAGAAAGCGGTTCGAGATGAGGCGAGCGGGCGTTTGTTATACGTGCCAGAAGCCGGGTCACTTTTCGGCGCAGTGTCCGGAAACAACACCAAAAGTTGTGTTTTTTTCAATAGGCAGCACTGACGAGAACATGAAGCTTCTTGAGCCTTACATGCGAGACCTCCTCGTAAACGGGAAAGAGTGCCGAGTGCTTCGCGATTCCGCAGCAACGATGGATGTAGTTCACCCGTCTTACGTAGAACCCCATATGTTCACGGGCGAGTGCGCGTGGATCAAGCAAGCCGTGGAAGCTCATAGCGTGTGTCTGCCGGTAGCAAAAGTGCTTATTGAAGGACCTTTCGGAGCGCTTGAGACGGAGGCGGCAGTGTCATCTATGCTGCCACCCCAGTACCCGTACCTATTTTCAAACAGGTCCGATCACCTCCTGCGCGAGAAGGGGCTTTTGTTTGGTGAAGCTAGTGTTCAGGCCTTAACCAGATCGAAGGTTCGGGAGCTCGCTGCAAAGGCGGTAGTTGCGGGGCCGACGTTATCAAACAACGAAAAAGGGTCAGAGGCGCAGCAAGCTGATATTCAGAGCACGCCCGAACAGAATAGAATTGAGTCTGTAGCGTTGAAGGCGCCAGATACTGGAGAGGAAAATCCCGACGCGGGAAAGTTAGAAGAGCTATCTACTGATTTGCTCATCGCGCCTACGTCAGACGGACTTGATAGGTTGCTAAAAGTCAGCCGGACGGCTTTGATAGCCGAGCAAAAAAAGGATGGCAGCCTGGAAAACGTGCGCTGCAATGTCAAAGAAGGTATCGCCAGGAAAACTGCGCGTTTTGTGGAAAGAGGTGGAGTCCTGTACCGGAAGTATCTAGACCGCAGAGGAGTGGAGTTCGATCAGCTGGTCGTGCCTCAATGCTATCGTCAGGATCTGTTGCGCTTGTCACATGGGGGTTCGTGGTCCGGACACCTAGGAGTTAAGAAAACTAAGGACCGTCTCTTGCAAGAGTACTATTGGCCAGGGTGTTTTCGGGACGCAGACCATTTCGTGAGGACATGTGACACTTGTCAGCGGGTGGGCAAACCAGGGGACAAATCGAGGGCGCCGTTGAAATTGGTACCTATCATTACGGAGCCTTTTAGACGGCTCGTTATTGATACAGTGGGACCTCTGCCGGTAACAGCCACGGGGTACAGACACATTTTGACTGTGATCTGCCCAGCGACAAAGTTCCCTGAAGCAGTGCCGCTTAAAGAACTCAGCTCAGTTGAGATAGTTAATGCACTACTGTCCATATTTGCGCGAGTTGGTTTTCCTGCAGAAATTCAATCAGATCAGGGCACAGTGTTTACTAGCGCTTTGACGACAACTTTTCTCGAAAGGTGTGGGGTAAAGCTGCTACACAGCTCAGTGTACCACCCACAGTCGAATTCCGTTGAGAAGCTCCACTCCGTCATGAAGCGCGTGTTGAGAGCCTTGTGTTTTGAACATCAAACTGACTGGGAGCTGTGTCTGCCTGGGGTGATGTTTGCTTTAAGGACCGCGCCGCATGCGGCTACGGGGTTTTCGCCAGCTGAACTGGTGTACGGTCGCTCGCTTCGATCTCCGCTTCGCATGCTTCGAGAATCATGGGAAGGTAGGGGCGACGACCCAGTCGTGGTGGAGTACGTGCTTAAGCTCCTCGAACGCTTAAGAAGGGCACAGGAGTTGTCAGGTGAAGCAATGACAAAGGCCCAGCAGAGGGCCAAGGTTTATTATGATCGGACAGCCAGGGCCCGTCGTTTTGAGGTTGGCGATGAGGTCATGATATTGCGCACATCGCTAAACAACAAACTAGACGTGCAGTGGGAGGGCCCAGCGCGAATTGTTCAGAAACTGTCGGACGTTAACTACGTGGTAAGTCTGCCAGGAAAGCGGAAAGCACAGCAAGTTTACCACTGTAATCTGCTCAAACCTTATAGACAAAGGGAAGCAGTGGTGTGCATGATGGTAAACGTTCCTGAAGAGCTTCCGGTCGAGCTTCCGGGACTAGGCTCAGTGACGAACAGGGAAGACACCGGTCAAGTCATTAGTGACCTTATCAGTAAAGCACCGCTGTCGCCTGAGCAGAAAACCGAACTACACCAGCTATTACAAGAGTTTCAAGGTCTGTTCTCTGAGAGGCCTGGTAGGACTTCTGTACTTACTCATGATATAGAACTTACCTCCACAGAGCCAGTACGATCCAAGGCGTATCGGGTGTCACCCCGCCAGAGCGATATTATGGAGGCTGAGGTAAAGAAAATGCTACAGCTCGGTGTTATTGAGGCAGGTGAGAGTGATTATACCTCCCCTTTGATTTTAGTTGAGGTACCGGGCAAGGAACCTCGTCCTTGCGTCGACTACCGCAGGCTTAATTCCATCACTAAGGATCAAATTTATCCGATCCCTAACATCGAGGAGCGCCTTGAGAAAGTTAGTAGCGCTCAGTTTATTTCCACCCTAGATCTTGTCAGGGGTTATTGGCAGGTTCCACTTACAGAAGAGGCTAGTAGGTATATTGAGGCAGGTGAGAGTGATTATACCTCCCCTTTGATTTTAGTTGAGGTACCGGGCAAGGAACCTCGTCCTTGCGTCGACTACCGCAGGCTTAATTCCATCACTAAGGATCAAATTTATCCGATCCCTAACATCGAGGAGCGCCTTGAGAAAGTTAGTAGCGCTCAGTTTATTTCCACCCTAGATCTTGTCAGGGGTTATTGGCAGGTTCCACTTACAGAAGAGGCTAGTAGGTATGCGGCGTTCATTTCACCAATGGGAACATTCCGTCCTAAAGTGTTGAGTTTTGGTTTGAAGAACGCGCCATACTGTTTTTCAAGTCTCATGGATAAAGTGTTGCGGGGACAGCAAGAATTCGCTTTACCGTATCTAGACGACGTAGCGATATTCTCCGCATCCTGGTCTGAGCATATGACACACTTGCGGGCAGTGCTAACCCGCCTGCGCGAAGCAGGCTTGTCAGTAAAGGCTCCTAAGTGCCAGTTAGCACAGGCCGAGGTTGTCTACCTCGGTCACGTGATTGGTCAGGGTCGTCGCCGCCCCTCTGAAATAAAAGTGGCCGCTGTGCGAGACTTTCCGCAACCGCGCACAAAGACCGATATTCGGTCGTTCTTAGGTGTCGCCGGCTACTATCAGAGGTACATCCCTAGGTACTCTGATATCGCGGCTCCCCTGACGGATGCTCTAAGAAAGACAGAGCCTCAAACAGTCGTCTGGGACGAGACAAAGGAAAGAGCTTTTAGCGCCCTAAAGAGTGCCCTAACAAGCCAGCCTGTGCTACGATCGCCAGACTATACAAAAGGGTTCATTGTTCAGTGCGATGCTAGTGAGCGAGGCATGGGCGTTGTACTGTGCCAACGGGAAAATGGAGAAGTAGAACACCCCGTCCTGTATGCTAGTCGTAAGCTGACCAGTCGTGAGCAGGCGTATAGCGCCACCGAGAAAGAGTGTGCATGTCTCGTGTGGGCCGTTCAGAAATTGTCATGCTATCTAGCCGGCTCGAGGTTTATCATTGAGACAGATCACTGCCCTCTCCAATGGCTGCAGACCATCTCTCCCAAAAATGGCCGCCTCCTGCGCTGGAGCCTCGCTTTACAACAATATTCCTTTGAGGTGCGTTACAAAAAGGGGAGTCTCAACGGTAACGCCGATGGCTTAAGTCGAAGCCCCTAACGTAGGAATCAGCCTCAAAATTGTTTGTTACTGATGTTTTTCTTCCTGAGGCAGGATTTTTTTTAACATATTGCTTTTGTTTAGTGTTTCAAAGTGATGATATGCTTTCTAGTGCAATTTTTCAATTTGTGGACGCGTTCTGAGTGATGCTAGACTACTGTAAGGAACTAGGCAGTGGTATAAAAAGGGGAAAGAGCCTGGCAGGGCTTAGTGAGGGTTGTGCCGTGCTTGCTGACTGAGCGGTTGAGTTTTCAGCGTAGTTCTAACGCTTGCCGGGAACGAGAACAAAAATGTGAACTCTCCCGAAGTCACTTTGCAGTGTCCCGTGCGAACCTGAACGAGAGAACGAGGCCATCTCTGTGCGCTGCGCTCAAGAAACGTCAAGGGACGCCCGACTTCGGTTATGCGCATCATCGAGCGACATCCCTCCGGACAGCGGATGCAGTCCCCTGTCCTTCGGGATCTCCTTTCCCCGGCGGGGCGGTCTGTTGCGTTTCGCCTGCGACACGTGGTTTTGCCGGCGCGACGGCGGCGGGGCGGCGGACATTTTGGCCCGATCGTCGTCACCGCAACACTCATCGCCAGGTGTTTCCAGGCGCGTCTGCGGCGATGCGACCGCCTAGGGATTTCGTTCCAGTCATTGTGCCCGAAACAGGCGAGGCCAAAGCAGGGATCTCCTTCCAGTTATTGGGCCCGAAACAGGCGATGCCAAAGCAGGGATCTCGTTCCAGTCATTGTGCCCGAAACAGGCGATGCCAAAGCAGGGACCATCTTCTCGTTACAGTCATTGTGTCCGACCGGCAGCGCCACGACAGTGTGCTGCGCAGCGCCACGACAGTATGCTGCGCAGCGCCACGACAGTGTGCTGCGCAGCGCCACGACCAGGTGCTACGAGATCGTGCGCAGCGCCACGACATGGTGCTACGGCATCGCTACGACAGTGTGCGTCACCATTAGCCCATTGTACATTCACGTGCTCGTCTTTTGAGGGGTTCCTTCTTGCCCTCAACTGCGAGAGTATAAAAACAGCTGCCCCCGGACGCCAGAGGAGGGCTCCGATTTCTTCTGCTGAGTGAAGTGCTCTCCCGTCTCTCTACTTCGGTCAAACCTGACCGCCAACTCTTTGCGATGTTAAAATAAACAAGTTGTTTCGTTGTTACCAGTCGACTCATGCTTTGCCGGGACCTTCGGATGCTTCGAGTTGTACCCCAGGCCGCCAGGCCAACGCTACCCTTGGGGCTTGCGACCCAGGTACAACCACGGGCGTCAGCGCCGAGTTCCCAACAGATCGTACCAGCAGTCCGATCCAAACAGCGTCTCCGTCGCTCGGTTGATGAATGGCCTTCGAGTGAACCGTTGTTCCCTCAATCGCTGCGCTTCACTTCGGAGTGATGAATCACGCTGCCGGTTCGCGCTCAGTTGCTGTTTATACAGATCGCCAGGAACTTCTCGCTCCAGAACGTGGGAAGTAAACGCACAAACTTTCATTGGTCCTTGGCACATACAGCCCCAAACGCACACAGATCGCTTTACACACACATCTATCACCTTAAAGCAAGGTTCGCCGACGCCAGGAGCTTTCTCTTTGAGCCCGATGCTTTCTTGGTTTGGAGTTAAATCCTGCCTGGGTGACTCAATGTATATATTGTCGCGGCACATCACAGCACGGAAAGAAGAAAGTGAGACTTTCTTCAAGAACAGCAGGGCAACCTTTTCAAAAACAAACAGAAAAGATACATGTCTTCTTTCTCCTCGCCCACTCTCAGTGACTCACTTGACGGAGTACGTTAATGTCCCCATCATCGTTGTCGTCTACATAGAATACACTCGTCAGTTTTCCCTGCCTAAAAGCATCGCCCCGATGCTAGACCAGAAACGTCAATTGCGGAAGTAAGGGTCTCTTGCATAGTTATTCGCTCACATACGGCTTCATGCGGACAACGCGCACAAGTTCAGGACGGTGCGTGTGGCGCCGCGTACAACTGGGACTATCGGGAACGACTTCGTAGGTGACATCACTGAGTTGCCGCAATATTCGATATGGTCCGAAGTATCGCCTTAACAGCTTCTCGGAGAGTCTTCGTTTCCGTATGGGTGCCCAAACCTACACACTGTCGCCGAATTGATAGGTTACTATTCTACGGTGAAGATCATAGCGGCCTGCATCGTAGTCTTGCTGCTGGCGGATCCGCAAGCACGCGAGCTGCCGAGCCTCTTCTGCGCGTTGCGTAAACATATTGGCGCCCGTGCCAGTGTCGTCAAAGTCGTGTGGAAACGTCGCATCCAACATCGTTCGTACATCCCGTCTGTGAACAAGGGTGAACGGAGTCATGCGCGTCGTCTCTTGTTTCGCCGTGTTATACGCAAACGTGATATAAGGTAGGATGTCACCCCAATTTTTGTGTTCAACATCCATGTACATTGAGAGCATGTCTTCAATTGTTTTGTTTAGGCGCTCTGTTAATCCGCTGGCTTGTGGATGGTAGGCGGTCGACTTCTGATGAGCCGTTCGACTTAGCAGCAAGACGATGTAAAAGTGGAGTCGTGAATGCGGTTCGTCGGTCTGTTATCACGACGAGTGGTGCAGCGTATCGCAACACAACATGCTCAATGAAAAAGCACGCTACCTCGGCTGCTGTGCTTCTCTGGATTGCCTTTGCTTTAGCGTAACGCGTGAGATAGTCGGTGGCGAAGATAACAAAGCGATTCCCTGCAATAGAAATAGGATGTAGGCCCATCCATTCCGATTTGATCAAATGGTCTTGGACGAACCTAGACGGGTTGTAGGAGGCCGGCTGGTTTCGTAGGAGGCGACTTGCGCCTCTGGCAGTCGAGACAAGTGCGAGCGTGATGTTTCGCAACGGTGGTAAGTCTCGGCCAGTAGTACCTTCGCAGCACTCTGCCCAATGTTCGCGTGTAGCCCAAGTTACCAGAAGTCACCTCGTTGTGACAGGCTTGAGGTACTTGCGTACCAAGAGCTGCAGGAATGACGAGCAGATAGGGGGACCGGTCGAAGAAAAGTTTTTATTGTGAAGGACTTTGACTCGTAAACAAAACGATAACAGTCCTTTTGCGAAAACTCTAGGCGGTTTCGCAGATCTTCCCTCTGAGTAATTTATTAGTTCAAGCAACTCAGGATCGTCCCGTTGTTGTTGCGCGATGGCGGACGTGTTCAGAACGCAAAGAAATGCTGAGCCTTCTTCGGGTGGAGCACGCGACTCTATCGGCGATCGAGACAGGCAGTCAGCATCCGTATGTCGTTTCCAGGACTTGTACATGACAGTCATGTCAAACTCTTGCAGCCTTAGGCTCCAACGTGCCAATCGTCCAGAAGGAGCTTTACGGATTGTCAACCAACACGGTGAACGACGGTCACTGATAACTATGAAATGGCGGCCATACAAATATGGGCTAAATTTTATAACCACCCATACCACGGCGAAGCATTCTTTCTCGGTTGTGGAGTAATTAGCCTCTGTGCGTGAGAGTGTTCTACTTGCATAGGTAAGCACTCTATCTGTGTCCTCCTACCGCTGCACAAGAACAGCTCCCAAGCCAACACTGCTAGCATCAGTGTAGAGCAATGTAGGAGCGGTAGCATCAAAGTGAGCAAGCACTGGAGGCATCTGCAGAGGTACTGGCATCGATACCCAGCACCTCCACCAGTGTCCTTTTACAACGCGGGCAGAAGAAAGGGAGACGTTCTTCAAAAACAGCAGGACAACCTGTTCAAAAACAAACAGAAATACGTCTCCTCCGTCCTCGTCCAATCTCAGTGACCCACTAGACGGAGTCCGTTGATACCCCCATCGTCGTTGTCTGCATAGAATACACGCGTCAATATCATGTTGCTGGCGCGGCTAAATACGAAATTGTTTAGGTCAGGTTAACATACAAGGGAAGCGTGTGAAGAAAAGCCTGGTAAGAAAATACTAAAAAAAAGCTTTTGACTGCAGTTCTGGCTCTATCAGAAACTGATGTTGAATTACAACCTAAGTCTACAGGCCTCAGCAAGTATGCGGATGATCCGCTTGCTATACTTAATGTGAAACGCTTGCCGGCACACGCAGTCTCTTGTAATGAGCAACGAATGCGCTTAACACAATATACTTACTGTCACTGGAGGACAGAGAGTCGCAGTGTCACGTGGATTTGCGTTTACACAAAAGAAGAGGTCCAATGTTCGTAAACAAACAGACATTGTTTTTATCAAGCTCGTACGGCTTTACGTGACAGGGTCAATGCCCCCCAGAACGCTTCAAGCCTCCATTTCATGGGTCGCCGTCCATTCAAGGCAAGGAGAAACATACACACCTGCACTGTAACAAGCCACAGCGGCTATTGTCAAGCTAGGCATGTGGCTTAGAGAATGCGGGTCTCGCTGGGAGCCAGCCGCAGCATCCATGCACGTGCATGTGATGGAACTACACGGGCGGTCTTCCCTTTTCTTCTGCCCACATGGGCGCTTGCTTATCTTCAAGAATTTTGTTCGAAGACGAGAAACACCGCCAAGCAAGCAAACACAAGGAACATAGGAACCGAGGGGAGGGGGGGAAGCAGAGCAAGATGAGCCATCTGCACAGCTCACGTGGCGACGCCTCCCGAGCCTGGAAAGACCCTCCCGGAAAGCCCAGATGTCACTTTCGCCGCACAGCAGAGCTCGCTGCGAGCAGGGTGTTCAGGCCGGGCCGCCTGGGCGTGATAATGGGCAAGCAAGCTTCTGCGCGCGTCCAGTCTTCGATGCTTTCCCTCCACAGAGACTAACGCCACTCCTATGGCCAGCTAGCACTTCGAACGCCTCTCCCTCCCAAGGACGACAACCTGGCACCGCGAAAGAGAAACGGGGCAGACAGAGTCGTGTTTCGTGTCACGCTGGAGTCCGCCCGCCGCTGAACGAAACCACACGCGGCACCATCAACACCGAAGCCCGCCGCCGCCGCCGCCACTGAAGCGCTCGCCGTGAGGATCCGGAGCTGCCGCAGCCGCCGTCGCAGCTGAGCCGTCGTCAAGCCCGCGACCTCCCGCATCGCTAAGTAATACTGCGTATGCGTGTGAAGGCCGGTGCTTCGCGTGTTTGCTTTGGGCACACTTTTGCCGGGCTTTATATTATTACGAAACGTGCGGCTTTCTGACTCCGTTATCGGGGCCCATGCCCCATTGTGCCTACTCCTTACGTGGATATTGTGAAACTTGGCGCGCTGTGTATACACGCTGACTCTAGGGTATTGTCAGTTTATCCAGGCCTTGAAGTTTCTAGAGCGACTGTGAAGGCACATGTCTTATAGGACCAGCGCTAAGGAACACGCTGCAAAAAAGATCGGCGAAGCACTTATCTTTCATCGCTCGTTCCTTCGCGCTAGTCGTAAGATGCGTACTAAATTCGTGCGCCCATTAATACAATACTTTATGCTAATATCGTACGCGCGCGGCGCTCAGGAGAGAGATGTAACACAGTGGCAAGAGCCCTTTAACCACGTGCTCTTTGAAACTTCACCCAAAAGTAGGCTAAACACTGTATATCCAAAAGACTTAGTAAAGCTGCACCCCAAGCAGGCGCATAACAACAGCCCGTTCGCGTCCAGGAGGCGGTCTTAAAGCGGCAAACGAACCACCAACCCTTCTTTTTTTATATCTTAATTTCTACAAAGATTGAAGCTATTAGATCAACGTTTGATGGAATAAGTCCTGTCGACCCGTTATTATTATTACATCTAGGTGACAAATGTGAAATGAAGCTAACCTGAAGAGAACTCAGTCAGACTTTTAACAAACAAGATTCTCAGTATAGCGGTTTATTCATGAGCCATGACCGTGAATATCCCTGTAGACGCAAGTTATAAATAGAGATAGCACGTGTCGGTAAGTTTATTTATTTATCCCAAATACTCTTAAACGCAAATGCTTTGTAGAGGGGAGTGGTTACAAAGGAACGGTAAGTTATACAAGTTATACAAAACAAAAAGTAATGCAAAAGCTATTAAGGCAGAATACAAGAAATAACGACAAAGCAAAAAATAAACAGCGTGATGCAAACAAAATGACTCGCTATATGGCACAGTTAGTTACAATGAAAAAAGAAATGCAAATAACGATTGTCTAAACAAAGCATGATCCGTGATGAAAACAAGATTGACAGGAAGGTGGTTCCAGTCACGTGAGGTGCTCGATATGAAAGAGTGTAGAAATGTGTTTGTGCGAGAGGGTGCACACCCTACTTTACTAATTGTTTTACTATTGTACTAATATAAATACTAATGTGTATAATACCATAAAAAAGAGTTCATTGTTTTGTTTTTTTTTTTTGCGTGACGCAGCGGCACGTTGACGGAAGGGACAGTTGACATCAGCCCGCTTATTGCCGTAATAGTGCAGGTGCTGACGATCATAGAACGAATTATTGCACACAACATGAAAACCCTGCTCACGTTTGCGACGAATCAGCCAGTGTGCACGTAAAATAGCCCGCCTTAAAATCGTGTGTCGCAAAGCCGAATATCTGCTCCCTTTGTCCCTGCCGAGACAGTGTGTAGGAGCCCGGATGAGCCAGGTAAATTATAGAATAGCCGTAAAAAGGGGCATCAAAAGCGCCGGGTGAAATTATGTGTGCAAACGTTTCACGACATACGGCTAGTTTCGATGCTAGAAATACTTCGAGTATCGTATACTACTTGCACGGTCGAAGTTTTTCAAGAATGCAGGACGCTTATCAGCTCAAGGCACAGCTCAAGACACTCCTCAAACAACTTACTATAATTCATTAGCTCACTTAATTCACTTGCGCTAAACAGTGATGCCAACAGCTTTCAATGCTATTGGCTAAGAAGGGTACTGCTTTTAGCGAGTTGGTAGAAATTCATAACAAACAGCTCTTGCGCACAAACTGAAAGACGAAGGACTAGGGTACGTGTACGGTATGTGCGCGGTATGTGTACTAGGGGCTGTGTACGTCAAATCCCCAGTCCTTCGTCTTTGAGTTTGGGCACAAAAGCTATTTATTATCCGATGTTAGCGTTTACGCAGGGAGGTATACTGAATTTAAGGACCATTTCCTTCTTGTCTAGAGAGAAGGAATACAAAAAAAAAAAAAATGAAACTGCTAAAAGAAATAAAGAACCCATAAAACTGCATCTTTCTTTCTAAGCAATAGCACAATGACAAACTGACCGCCGCTCACAAACATGGCACTAAAGTACCAGCGAATCCTACGAGCGTCTTGACGAAAATTAATTATTTCGCAGTATACTGAGGGCTAAAAAGAGGGAACAGAATGATTAAGCGCTGTATTCATCTGTTCATTCTCGACCTTGTTTTACTCCTGCTTTTACCTGAAGTCTCCCGTTTCACTCCGGCTTTCACCTCTATTTTTTTTTTCTCGTAGTGAAATAAGCTAAATCCGGTTATAACAACCCAGCCGCATCGTCATTATTCTGCTTATGACGCTCTCTATACATGTGTGTGCGATTCTGCTTTACCGCCGTGCCTAAGCTTCTCGGTCAATAGAATGTTTCTTTCCAAATTGCGTTTTCTTGTTTTGACCGTCTTATATCTTACCTCGAAAAAATAAAGTGAAAGAAAAACGTAGCGGTAAAGGTGGCGATGAGCATAAACATCTACTCCACGTCGAAAAAAATAAACAAAACGTGAGAAAATCGAGGAGCACCTGCAGTACCATCTGGCTTCTCCCTTGTTTTGTTTTGTTTTTATCACGTTCTTTTTTTTTTTTTTTGCACGTAGCTTGAATAATACTCGACAGGAACAACCTTGCGTTGAATCGAAATAGCAATTTGAGCGAGTGTTTCGAAGTTCGTGTAGTAAACACAGCGCATGGCGTGAAGCTATTTCTTTTCGTATTTCAGTGTTTTGCGTTGATCGTACGTCAGGAGCAGTCTTGGCGTCCTAGGATGGACACGAATGCCCGAGGAAAATTTTTTTCACTCGGAGGCACCCGGAAAGGGAAACTTGTCAAAAAGGAAAAAGAAATAAAGAAATAAAGAAATGTTTAAAACACGAGCGCGAGAAATCACGATCGAAATCCTAGAAACGTGGTGTTTCCCAGTCCTTGGAGACCACGACACGTTTCAAAACGTCACCGAAAGCTTGAAGACCTATGGCGTGAACTTAGCGAAAATTTTCGCGCTGTGTATCCTGTACACAAGCTCTATATATAAATGAACGAGAAAACGAAAGCGCACAGCATGACATCGCGAATAGCGACGACCCGCAAGCATGCATGCACACTGTTCGGCTCTCTTGAGAGCAGGAACAGATGTTGTTCAGTATAGGTTAGGGTGCCTACAGGCAAGCACTGTTTGGTAAAATGCCGTGCTAGGATGTGCTCCACGAAAAAAAAAGAGAAATAAGCGAAGATTGATAAAAGTGAGTTCCATCTGTCTTCCCAAGTTTACAGACTGTTCAAACAAACTTGAGGAAACAAACAAACCACAGAACCTTTCATGACAACTTCCAATCATCAGAGTACAGCACGCGAATGCATAGAGAATGATTGAAAGGCCAGACCTATCTAGTTGGTGCACGAGCAAAAAGAGATTCTGTCTATAATGAAAATATGGAGATGGTTGCGTCCCTTGGGACCAGACATGCTAACCTAGCCTAACCTATATCAAAAACAGAAGAAGACCGAGACAGTACAAGCGCTCGTGAAGTGCATTCAGTCACAAAAGCTTGCAGGACACGGTTTCCCCGACAAATGTGAATTCCTATTCTGTTATACCACGGCGCTGACGGCTGGCTCCGTAGGTCTTGAAAAGTACTAAAGACTGAAACTATGCATTTGGGTTGTGTGCGCAGGCTTCGGGGTAGGCAACATTCGTGCCCCGCTATACAACTACCCTGATACATCGGCACTCTTCCTACCTCATGCTTCACGAAATCGACGCTTTGAGCTCTAGCATAGTACCAAGTAGCCATCCGTGACATGTGATACTCCGGGAATGCGTCTTTGAAACCGTATCCGCGCGCCACCATCATAAGTTTATTGGGCGAGACGCGTCCCTTAAAAGAATTTTTCTCCTGCGTAATGCCTATACACGACACACGCCGGACACGAACACTGGCGAACCACGTTGTCCGGCACTGCTCGTCACAAGTATAGTTTCGTCTTACGTACTGCCCAACGACGGGAGCAAAACATAAAATATTCCCGCAAGCCTTAGGACCACGTCGCATGACAGGGAAACCTCCCACAAGGAGAATCGTTGCTGTCACACGCGCGCGCACACACACACACATACACACGCACACAAAAAGAAAAGAATGAAATTGACACGGAAAGCGCGAAGAAGATAGTTGGAGCACTCCCTAACACGGTCTTTCATCTCAGCTACGGGACGTGGGGTGGCCGTGCCGCGTTTGGCTAGCAAATTGAGCCTGCCACACTCTATCGGATAAAGTGAGTCGTCCAGTCTATAAAGAAAAAAACAACAACACACACGCAAGAAAGAAGAAAAAAGAACGGAAGCAAACGCGTGTACGCAGCGGAGCTGGCAGTAGACGCACCCCCACGGCGCGTATTCCTGTGGAGCTCCGTTACACTCGCGTCGCGTCGCGATGAGCGACGCGCGCAAATGCGCCCGGATCCGTTTTCGGGACCCACACTTTCTCGGGCTCGTTGTTTGCCTTTCTTGCGTGTGCGTCGGCGCTCTTCGCTTCCGCGACACGTAAATACACACAAACACGCACAATATATAGAACATACAAGTATATATAAACCGCGCTGCGTATGCGACCAGCGCGTACATCCAGCTACATGCGAGCGACACCGGAGAGCGTGAGACCGTGCCGCAGATGCGTGTCGCGCGGCGACATTCACTTCCAGTAACGGGGAGAGCGGGCGATAACGCTGTAGCTCTATATACCACACAGGAAATGATATATATATATATAATGCATCAGCGGCGGCGTGGTTTCCTCTTGTGTTGAAGTTGTATTGGCAGTATCCCACGAGCTATTAACACTGATGCAAAGGGGGCATAGTATAGCCGCCACAGCATGTTTGCTATGACCAATTTTGTTTTGTTTCGTTCTTACACTGTTTTACACTGCGAAGCCGGGGCGTCAAGTTGCATGTGAAGCTTTGTAGTGAAGCCTATATAGTAACGATGACCATTACGGTGCAGGCTGTTTACGCGACCAGAGGCGTTTAAAGTTTTAGTGCTAAGACATTCTATGTGTCCGCAAGCCCGAATAAGATGAGCTCTGGATGCGACGCTGGACGTCGGTGAGAGGATTTGTTACTGCATGAGAAATTTACACTGACCATGGGATCCTGAAGATAAAAACACGGAGGCAGTTTCGAGTTCTAAAAAAATTATTTTAATCTTGACAAGCTATCAGCATCCACTTATGCGCAAACTGCTGTCCTGAAGGATCTGTCACAATTTAGCGGCGAGAGTCAGCGACGAGTTGCTGAATACAGGCGACTTAAAAAGAAAGGGGAGGATTCGTACGTCAGAAGGAAGGAAGGAAGGAAGGAAGGAAAAAGTGTAGAAGGAAGGCAGGGAGGTTAACCAGTTTAGCCTAACCGGTTTGCTACCCTACACATGGGAGTTGGATGTGGGGGATGAAAGATGGGGAGAAGAGATAGAGAGCACATAACACGGCACACACATCGTTGGTTACAGTCTGTCACTCTTGCGCGGTAGGTGACATCACTGTCACAACCGCTTGTCCAAGCCCGTCTCCTTCATAAACCGAAGTAGTCCCTTCGTCGCCTTCAGCTGCGATGTCTTCTGTCGGCGATATGTGAAAATGGTTGCAACTAACAATGGTCTATTGTCAAGTTGCGCTAGAACGGACGCCATGGACTGTCTCTGAACATTATATTCAGGACAGTCGCGCAGAATGTGTTCCAGCGTCACCTCGCAAAGACAGGCATTGCAGAGAGCGTTGTCGGCCATTCCAATGCGTCAGAAATGACTTAAAGGCTAAGTACCGGTGGCGACGACAATAAAAAATTGAGAAAAAGAACGATTCAAGCTATATAAGAGTGATGCAACGTCTTCCTGGGGATAAGTGATCATTTAATATTCGAAAATTTACTACTCTACACACAAAACAAGGCGTGAGAAATCAGAGCACGAGTAGTATGGCGCTCTTTCCTGCCCACACAGAAAAACAACACATACCACGAAATATATTAACGTATCACTGACGTAATCAGCACGATTTGAGCACGAAGCTTAAACAGAGAAATGCGAACATCTCTCGACTCAAATGTTTTTCTTCCCAACAACGAGGGGCCGACATATTTCCCTATATAAAGCGGTCGACTAGGCCAGACCTAAGAATTCTTAATGATATGAACTTAAAGCAGACGACGACGTCTTCATGTGGCGCCCGTAGCTCCCCCCTCCCCCTCCCCCCCAAAAATATATAACTACACAAACTAATATGAAAAACTACACAGACAATTAGACAGCGAGAACGAGTCATGGATGACCCGGAAAAGGTGACAAAAACATGCCTAGTGTCAAACCCCCCCCCCCAAAAAAAAAAGAAGAACTGAATCTAGTGAAAACAGTGGGACAACGCGCATAAAATTTCACAGTATTGCAAACGATAGACTTAGCATAACTTATAAAATGCCCCATGACAACGTGTAACAAACATGCCCACCTTATGTACACGTATTGCCTGTTGTATTTAGAAAGTCTGCAACAGTCCTCTTCAGTGCGCCCATGCCGATCACCCGAACGCTGTGTTTTCCTTTTCTCGGCCGGAAGACAGAGGCTCATTGCCAGCCGGAAGATGCATGTCCCTTCGTTTCGCCTACAGAAAGCCCAGCTGCGCGCTGCCTCTGACGCATGTCCAGGGCAGCGTTCTCTCTTCGCCGCCTCCCGATCCTCCTCAGCTGGGCGGGATAGGCGTCTGCCTGGCCCGGCGTTGAATAATTGCTCCCGGCGTGCGGTCGCCTTTGAGCATTTCGCGGCGCGGACCCCCGTTCCTTGGTGCGGGACACTGCTTCTTTCAAGCGGTCCTCTCAGAATCCCAGGCGCGCCGTGTGCATTGCCGCCGGCGCGCATAGACAATGGCCAGATGTCGCACCGTTGCCACCACTCGCCGCTTGGAGCCGCGGCAGCCTTTCCCTCTTACCCGGGGAGAAGCGGCTCCCCCTTTCCCCGCTGCTCCTGTTGTTCCCTAAAACTGAAAAGCACGCCCTCGCCACGCCTGCCCCGGTGTGCGGCCCGTCGTCCTCCCTGAATGCGTTGTTTTTCTCTCCCCGCTTCGGAGCCGCGTCGCTTCTTCTCCCTCGCGCGCTGAACGGCCCGTCGCAGCTGGTTTGCGCGGAGATCGGAGACGCCGTAATCCTCCTCCCCCCTCCCCCCCCCCCATCTCGTTCTGAGTTCTCTGAGAAAAGCCGCATTTTCCGGGTCTGTATTCTACACAAACAACGTGTGCCCGCTTGAAGGAATGCCAACGATAAACCGTAAATCGGTTAAAGCTGGTAACAAAAAAATATTTAAGATACTTGGAGTAATATCTTCGGAAGCAATGTCTTGGGACGACCACGTGAATTATGTTACACAAGATCATCCAGTATCGTAGTAGGCATAACTTGGCTTAACAAACTCTCCCCATGAACGTTAAACATCCTATATATGACTTCTTATTTCTAGCTTTAAGCTATAAACTTGTTATTTATAACTTCTTATGAGATTATATATAACGCACTATTTTTACTCCAGTAAAGTTTACTGTCACCTTGTAAGGGGATCTACTACCACAATCTTGGGCCTGTGGCCTCGTGCATCTGTGCAAGACCACAAATGCGCGGGTGCGTTTCTCGAAATGTCGAAATGCACCAGCCTGTATGACCGCCTATGACTGACTCAGCGAGGAATGCTTGTGCGTGTAACATTGCAAAATGTGATCTTATTTCTTCCTTCTCCTCTTTAAATCACCTTCCCTTCTCCCCTAGTGCAGGTTAGCCTACCAGGCTCAGCCTGGTTAACCTCCCTGCCTTTCCCCTATGACTTCTCTCTCTCTCAGCTTTAGGACTGACCATCAGCTTTAGGACTGACCACCCAACAACATCGACATCTGTTCAACTAACTGCTCTTCGCGCTGCACTTTGTTTCGTCAATCGGGAGCCACCTCGACAATGGTCAATCTTCAACGACTCAAAGGCAGCCCTACAATCTGTGCTATCAGCTCTGCGTCGCGGGCCACTCGAACAGCTCGTATTCGATATTAGATACCTACTCCATACATCACAGGAGAAAGGACACCACGTGGTGTTTCAGTGGCTGCCAAGCCACTGCGGCGTCACTGGAAACGAAGACGCCGATAATTCCGCTCGGGCAGCTTTTGAAGACGCACAAGAAGAGGCCATACCGCTTTCACGATCCGACGCAGCTAGCAGACTTCGAGTGCTTGCACAGGAGATCACGCTCTCTCTATGGTGCACACCAAACAGCCAGACCAATTAGAGCAACCGTCAATACCACCTGCCCTCTTTGATGCATCTCTATATGCCAACTGAACTCCGCCGAAGAGAGGCGACTCTGCTTTATCGCTTATGGTTAGGGATGGCTTTCACGAAATCTTACTCATTTCGCATTGGAATGGCCGACAACGCTCTCTGCAATGCCTGTCTTTGCGAGGAGACGCTGGAACACATTCTGTGCGACTGTCCTGAATATAATGTTCAGCGACAGTCCCTGGCATCCGTTCTAGCGCACCTTGACACTAGACCATTGTCCCTCGACACGATTTTCATATGCCGCCGACAGAAGACATCACAGGTGAAGGCGACGAAGGGACTACTTCGGTTTTTGAAAGAGACGGGATTGGAAAAGCGGCTGTGCAGATTGATGGACTCTAACGGACGATGTGTGTGTGCTGTGCTATGTGCTCTCTCTCCCTTCCCCATCTTTCATCGCCCCCCTCCCCCTCCCATGTGTAGGGTAGCAAACCGGTTAAACTAAACTGGTTAACCTCCCTGCCTTTCCTTCTCCACTTTTTCCTTCCTTTCTCTCTCTCTCTCTCTTTCCCTCCACGACCTACACGAATGCTACACTGACTTCATAAAAAGAAATATGCTATGACGCATACATAATATAGCTTTCGATCATCCCTCAGCACCAATTTTTCGTAAGCATGATATTTTACAAGTACCTTATCTACACCCTTATCGCCTCACATTAGCATACAAAGAACTATGGGCACTTTCTCGCTTAATTAGCCCGCTTGGACAGGAGCATTCACAAATATTCTGTTCGTCATGCAGATACTTTGAAAGTACAATTCTCTAGAACCAATAGTAGAATGTACAACCATCAAGCTTTCGGAGCTTGTGTAACAGTCAAATCATCGCTCCGGAACGGTCATCCAGAAAATAATTGCGTGTTTTCTTTTCAAATTTCTAATCGTTGCTTTGTTTCATTAGTTTAATAAATTAGTCTCCAATCATGCGCTTTCTTATTAAAATCATATGTGCATTTCTAAAATACATTTGATGCAACTTAAGCATAACGGCTCTATTTCTTCCTAAATGTGATACATGTTGCTATCTTTTAACTATGGAAGTTAAACACTGCATTTAGTAGTTATGAGTAGTTTTCTTTTGTTCTTCTTTTCCTATAATATAAGTTGTATCAGTCTGTCCTGTTTAATGATTCTTTCTAGTGAAATGCTTTGCATTGCTCTTGATTATTGTCTTTTTTTGCTGTTTAATGCTATTGATAATCATGTTTGTCTTATTTGCTGTACATGCCACCTTTTGATATCGATTATGTGCACTTCGGTAGGCTGTACAATCACGAAAGTGTACTTCCGGGAGGCCGGAACTAGTCAAGCTGCTTCTCAGCTTTTTCTGAAATGAGGTGAGGGCTTTCAAAGAAAAGCTTTTATTAGTTTTCACCCGAGGTCACCCATTACGCAACCTGCCTATATGTATTACATATATGCTCACGCATAATCTAAGGAAGAAAAATGTCAGAAAGACATAGTAGAGAAACATTTTCGCTCATACTGCTATTTCAGTACGGCGCTGAGAAATTATGGGCAAATGGGACATATAGTGTGGAGGATATGGGACTGCTCTGCAAAGACTTGTAGTTCGAACGACAGAATACTTTTTGCTGTAACGCCGAAAAGTAAAAGGAGATATTAGGCATGTGTTACGTAATAATGTGTACATGTGTGGCATGTGTGTATACATCTTCGAGGATTTCTTTGTCGCCTTTTTTGTTTACAAGCTAATGGATTCTTGAAGTCACAGTATACGTAAAGGGGACACGTTGCCATGCCTATACATGTATATTTTATGCAGTGACATCGACACTGGCTTGCAGCTAAATGGAAATGACTAGTATGTAGGCAAAATAGCGCTCGATGCAACAAGATCCATTTACTACTAAATAAAGAAAACATGCGTGTAAGCGGCATGTTTGAGAGAGTAAAACATCTTTATTAATAATATTTGAATGGCGAGAGCAGTGTGGGAGGAACCCTCAGTCTAGGGTCCCTAAGATGGTTCCGGCGATGTTTCGAGCCCGTTGTATCACAGCTCAGAGGACCTCGGGAGGTCCGTCGCGGAGGGCATAACGGAACTGGAAATCAGCAATCTGGCCATTAAAATGGCAGCGAGGCACAACGAAGAATAAGCGCAATCGAAATAGCCGTTACACTTTATACCCTTTGAACTTCGAATCTGCCCCCAGCACTACTTAGGCACCCACTTGGTTTCTTTTGCACTCACATTATCCTGCATTTAGGCAGCCTAGAGCAGGGGCTTCTCTCACTGCTCGTGTATTAAGCGCCCATGTCGCATGTACTGCTTTTCGAGCAAAAATAAAGGGGGACGGGAGGGGGGGGAGGTGCGGATGCTCTTATTCACGCACGGACACTTTACGACTGGGAAGTAAATCTACCGTAAGGCGGCGAATTTCAAAGGCATATATAATGGGACGTAGCGAAGGGTATCATCCTCCACACTCTGTTCGCTTCTGACTTTCAGCAATTCGCTGCCCATTCTTCCTCGCATCTCTATTCTTGTACACCTCTCGCCAGTTCGCGCATGTCTCCGGTGCCGTCCTCCTCAAAGTGCGTGCGCGCGGAGTTATATACGGAACTTTCCTCTCCGAGTCGTCGTCTTCGTCACTTGTGAGGCAGCGGCGGCGACGAAGGCGGTCTCGCGTCGCCAGCTGCTTGGAGCGCTCTGCTACGAGCATGCCGGGTGGGGCGACGGGGGAGGGATGCGGCAAACGACAGCTTCTGCCGACACGGCCCTTTGTTGTGAGGCCGCCGCCTGTTGTAGTGCATACGCATTCCGCTCTCCTTCCGCCACCGTCGCGTCGGTGTGAACAGCGCATACGCGCGGCAGCAGCGACAAGGGCAGGAGCTCGACCGTTATGAGGGGGCGCATCCTTGGAGGTATAGGAACCGCGAGGCCCAGACGTCCACGCCGGGCGTTCTCAGTTAACGGCGGATAACGTGGGAGATATTCCAGAGTTGGAATACCTAAGTTTAGCGCAAACACAATGAGGACACGGGAAGAACGCATGAACGCAGAAACATGGCGCCAGCTCCCGGCAACAACCTTTATTCGCCAGGTACGACGCACTGCGAAAGTTAGCACCACGTCTTCGGGTGTTCATGTGCTCTTATCGTCTCCTCTTCTAGCCATCGTGTCGCGTCCTCCTCTGTTGTCCTCGTCGGCTCCAGCGTTTTACATTGTTACTATGTCACACCAACGACGCCGCATACGGCAGCACTGTTCAAGTTCCCGTCTTGCTTGTGTTCCACTAGTGTTGCACGATGGCATATACTAACAAGTTCACATTGAAACCCTATAGTATTTCGACCGTATTTTTGGCATCGTCGGTTGGGTATCATGAGGAATAACGACGTGTAGTTCACTCAGAAAAGTTATAGGCAATCCAGAGGACTTCTATGGTATCTTTCTTGCAAAGGGTGCGAATACTGTGTTGAGACATTTTGTGTAGTTATGGTAGCGCAGTTTTTGACAATTCTGCACACAGATTTTCTGAAAACAATGTGTTCGTAAGCATATATGGGTGACAACCATTGGAAAAAAATATTTATATAGAGTTTGGTGACGGCTATTAAATATATGGAGGCAGCGAAACGGTCAAGGTTGTATGTAAGAAGGAAAATCCGAGTCAAAGAAGTAGACATTCTGCAAAACTGTATAATTCATTTTCAGAAGTTATCCTGAACGTACAAAATGTGAAGTGATCCATTCAAACACGGATGCAGAAAGTTGAAATAACTTCCTGGGCCCATTTCTCATGAATGTTCGTTCATTCTAACTCTATGCTGTAAAGAACTTGTGCGGGGTGTTGCGTTTCGCCTGCGTCACGTGGTTTTGCCGGCGCGACTGCGGCGGGGCGGCAGACATTTTGGCCCGATCGTCGTCGCCGCAACACTCATCGCCAGGTGTTTCCAGGCGCGACTGCGGCGATGCGACCGCCTAGGGATCACCCTCGCATTCCAGTCATTGTGCCCGAAACAGGCGATGCCAAAGCAGGGATCGTCCCCTCATTACAGCCATTGTGCCCGAAACAGGCGATGCCAAAGCAGGGACCATCCTCTCATTCCAGTCATTGTGCCCGAAACAGGCGATGCCAAAGCAGGGACCATCCTCTCATTACAGTCATTGTGCCCGACCGGCAGCGCTACAACAGGGTGCTACGAGATCGTGCTCGACAGGGTGCTACGAGATCGTGCTCGTCATGGTGCTACGGCATCGCTACGACAGTGTGCGTCACCATTAGCCCATTGTACATTCACGTGCTCGTCTTTTGAGGGGTTCCTTCTTGCCCTCAACTGCGAGAGTATAAAAACAGCTGCCCCCGGACGCAAAAGAGAGGGCTCCGATTTCTTCTGTTGAGTGAAGTGCTCTCCCGTCTCTCTACTTCGGTCAAACCTGACCACCAACTCTTTGCAATGTTAAAATAAACAAGTTGTTTTGTTGTTACCAGTCGACTCATGCTTTGCCGGGACCTTCGGATGCTTCCAGTTGTACCCCAGGCCGCCAGGCCAACGCTACCCTTGGGGCTTGCGACCCAGGTACAACCACGGGCGTCAGCGCCGAGTTCCCAACAGATCGTACCAGCAGTCCGATCCAAACATCTGGTTGGCAGCGGTGAGATCGCCTCCGACTTCAAATAACTGTCTGCCAGCGGTGAGATCGCGACAACGGAGGCCAGCAGCGAAGAGATGCAGTTGACTGTATGCTGAGCAGCTCAACGACGATCCGGGAGCAGTGCAACGAGCCCTGTGTGACGACTGGTTGCCTGCAGCGGAACGACTGCGCGGAATTCCTGCCTGCGAGGTTTGGTGAGTGCGGGACTTTCTTCTTCTGAGCTTTGCCAGGCTTTTGTTAGTGTTAGAAACAGAGCTGGTAATTGTGGTTGTCGTTGCTGCCGGGTTAGTTTGCGGCAAGACAATAGTAAGCAGTAGAGAAAGCAGCATTCAGAGCAGCCATGGATTTGAAGTCGTTGCGCAAACCGAAATTGTTGGAGCTTGCAAGAGAGTTGGGTCTGGATGTCTCAGACAAACTAAGAAAACCTGAACTGCTAAAGGCTATTCTTGAGTTAGAGGCTGAGGATGACGAGCTGTCGGAATGCCTTGAGACTATTGAAGAGAGGGAGACTGCAAAAGAAAAAGAAGAGCGTGAACGTAAAGAACAGAAAGAGCGAGAGCAACAAGAGCGTGACCGTCAACACGCTTTGGAAATGAAGCGTCTTGAGGTAGAGATGGAACGCGCTCGTAATGGAAGTCAGGCACTCGGTGCAGGAGAACGCGTATTGTTCAAAATGACTGACCTGATGCGGCCGTTTAAGCTTGGAGAGGACATTGGTTTGTTCCTGGTTAACTTTGAGCGAACGTGCGAGAAGCAGGGGTTCTCTCGGGAAACGTGGCCACAGCGCTTGCTCACTTTGTTACCCGGCGAGGCGGCCGACGTAGTCGCTCGCTTGGATAGAGAGGACGCAGAGGATTTCGACAAAGTAAAATCGAGTCTGCTAAAAAAGTACCGGCTGTCTGCGGAGGCGTTCCGTCGGAAGTTTCGGGAAAATGAGAAAGGCAAAAGTGAGTCATATACAGAGTTTGCGTATAGGCTTATGTCGAACATGCAGGAGTGGCTCAAAGAAGAGAAAGCGTTTGGTGACCACGATAAAGTTCTGCAGTGTTTCGGGCTAGAACAGTTTTATAGTCGGTTACCGGAGAACGTGCGATACTGGGTCTTGGATAGGCCAGACGTTTGTACGGTGGCTAAAGCCGCTGAGCTAGCCGAGGAGTTTGTGACGCGTCGGGCTCGCGGAGCTAAGGACGGTCAAAAGGGTGAATTTGGCTCGAAGTTTGAGAGGCCGAAGTTCACACCCATGAGAGCAAAGGGGAACACGCGTAGTGCGGATGCGAGTGGAAGCAGTGCGACCGAACCTAAGGAGACGGCGGCAGCCGAAGCCGAACGCAGAAAGCGGTTCGAGATGAGGCAAGCGCGCGTTTGTTATACGTGCCAGAAGCCGGGTCACTTTTCGGCGCAGTGTCCGGAAACAACACCAAAAGTTGTGTTTTTTTCAATAGGCAGCACTGACGAGAACATGAAGCTTCTCGAGCCTTACATGCGAGACCTCTTCGTGAACGGGAAAGAGTGCCGAGTGCTTCGCGATTCCGCAGCTACGATGGATGTAGTTCACCCGTCTTACGTAGAACCCCATATGTTCACGGGCGAGTGCGCATGGATCAAGCAAGCCGTGGAAGCTCATAGCGTGTGTCTGCCGGTAGCAAAAGTGCTTATTGAAGGACCTTTCGGAGCGCTTGAGACGGAGGCGGCAGTGTCATCTATGCTGCCC
This sequence comes from Dermacentor variabilis, assembly GCF_050947875.1. Lineage (NCBI taxonomy): Eukaryota > Metazoa > Arthropoda > Arachnida > Ixodida > Ixodidae > Dermacentor > Dermacentor variabilis. Next base: position 134,813,348 of record NC_134573.1, read on the forward strand.
CCCCAGTACCCGTACCTATTTTCAAACAGGTCCGATCACCTCCTGCGCGAGAAGGGGCTTTTGTTTGGTGAAGCTAGTGTTCAGGCCTTAACCAGATCGAAGGTTCGGGAGCTCGCTGCAAAGGCGGTAGTTGCGGGGCCGACGTTATCAAACAACGAAAAAGGGTCAGAGGCGCAGCAAGCTGATATTCAGAGCACGCCCGAACTGAATAAACTTGAGTCTGTAACGTTAAAGGCGCCAGATACTGGAGAGGAAACGCCCGACACGGGAAAGTTAGAAGAGCTATCTACTGATTTACTCATCGCGCCTACGTCAGACGGACTTGATAGGTTGCTAAAAGTCAGCCGGTCGGCTTTGATAGCCGAGCAAAAGAAGGATGGCAGCCTGGAAAACGTGCGCTGCAATGTCAAAGAAGGTATCGCCAGGAAAACTGCGCGTTTTGTGGAAAGAGGTGGAGTCCTGTACCGGAAGTATCTAGACCGAAGAGGAGTGGAGTTCGATCAGCTGATCGTGCCTCAATGCTATCGTCAGGATCTGTTGCGCTTGTCGCATGGGGGTTCGTGGTCCGGACACCTAGGAGTTAAGAAAACTAAGGACCGTCTCTTGCAAGAGTACTATTGGCCAGGGTGTTTTCGGGACGCAGACCATTTCGTGAGGACATGTGACACTTGTCAGCGGGTGGGCAAACCAGGGGACAAATCGAGGGCGCCGTTGAAATTGGTACCTATCATTACGGAGCCTTTTAGACGGCTCGTTATTGATACTGTGGGACCTCTGCCGGTAACAGCCACGGGGTACAGACACATTTTGACTGTGATCTGCCCAGCGACAAAGTTCCCTGAAGCAGTGCCGCTTAAAGAACTCAGCTCAGTTGAGATAGTTAATGCACTACTGTCCATATTTGCGCGAGTTGGTTTTCCTGCAGAAATTCAATCAGATCAGGGCACAGTGTTTACTAGCGCTTTGACGACAACTTTTCTCGAAAGGTGTGGGGTAAAGCTGTTACACAGCTCAGTGTACCACCCACAGTCGAATTCCGTTGAGAAGCTCCACTCCGTCATGAAGCGCGTGTTGAGAGCGTTGTGTTTTGAACATCGAACTGACTGGGAGCTGTGTCTGCCTGGGGTGATGTTTGCTTTAAGGACCGCGCCGCATGCGGCTACGGGGTTTTCGCCAGCTGAACTGGTGTACGGTCGCTCGCTTCGATCTCCGCTTCGCATGCTTCGAGAATCATGGGAAGGTAGGGGCGACGACCCAGTCGTGGTGGAGTACGTACTTAAGCTCCTCGAACGCTTAAGAAGGGCACAGGAGTTGTCAGGTGAAGCAATGACAAAGGCCCAGCAGAGGGCCAAGGTTTATTATGATCGGACAGCCAGGGCCCGTCGTTTTGAGGTTGGCGATGAGGTCATGATATTGCGCACATCGCTAAACAACAAACTAGACGTGCAGTGGGAGGGCCCAGCACGAATTGTTCAGAAACTGTCGGACGTTAACTACGTGGTAAGTCTGCCAGGAAAGCGGAAAGCACAGCAAGTTTACCACTGTAATCTGCTCAAACCTTATAGACAAAGGGAAGCAGTGGTGTGCATGATGGTAAACGTTCCTGAAGAGCTTCCGGTCGAGCTTCCGGGACTAGGCTCAGTGACGAACAGGGAAGACACCGGTCAAGTCATTAGTGACCTTATCAGTAAAGCGCCGCTGTCGCCTGAGCAGAAAACCGAACTACACCAGCTATTACAAGAGTTTCAAGGTCTGTTCTCTGAGAGGCCTGGTAGGACTTCTGTACTTACTCATGATATAGAACTTACCTCCCCAGAGCCAGTACGATCCAAGGCGTATCGGGTGTCACCCCGCCAGAGCGATATTATGAAGGCTGAGGTAAAGAAAATGCTACAGCTCGGTGTTATTGAGGCAGGTGAGAGTGATTATACCTCCCCTTTGATTTTAGTTGAGGTACCGGGCAAGGAACCTCGTCCTTGCGTCGACTACCGCAGGCTTAATTCCATCACTAAGGATCAAATTTATCCGATCCCTAACATCGAGGAGCGCCTTGAGAAAGTTAGTAGCGCTCAGTTTATTTCCACCCTAGATCTTGTCAGGGGTTATTGGCAGGTTCCACTTACAGAAGAGGCTAGTAGGTATGCGGCGTTCATTTCACCAATGGGAACATTCCGTCCTAAAGTGTTGAGTTTTGGTTTGAAGAACGCGCCATACTGTTTTTCAAGTCTCATGGATAAAGTGTTGCGGGGACAGCAAGAATTCGCTTTACCGTATCTAGACGACGTAGCGATATTCTCCGCATCCTGGTCTGAGCATATGGCACACTTGCGGGCAGTGCTAACCCGCCTGCGCGAAGCGGGCTTGACAGTCAAGGCTCCTAAGTGCCAGTTAGCACAGGCCGAGGTTGTCTACCTCGGTCACGTGATTGGTCAGGGTCGTCGCCGCCCCTCTGAAATAAAAGTGGCCGCTGTGCGAGACTTTCCGCAACCGCGCACCAAGACCGATATTCGGTCGTTCTTGGGTGTCGCCGGCTACTATCAGAGGTACATCCCTAGGTACTCTGATATCGCGGCTCCCCTGACGGATGCTCTAAGAAAGACAGAGCCTCAAACAGTCGTCTGGGACGAGACAAAGGAAAGAGCTTTTAGCGCCCTAAAGAGTGCCCTAACAAGCCAGCCTGTGCTACGATCGCCATACTATACAAAAGGGTTCATTGTTCAGTGCGATGTTAGTGAGCGAGGCATGGGCGTTGTACTGTGCCAACGGGAAAATGGAGAAGTAGAACACCCCGTCCTGTATGCTAGTCGTAAGCTGACCAGTCGTGAGCAGGCGTATAGCGCCACCGAGAAAGAGTGTGCGTGTCTCGTGTGGGCCGTTCAGAAATTGTCATGCTATCTAGCCGGCTCGAGGTTTATCATTGAGACGGATCACTGCCCTCTCCAATGGCTGCAGACCATCTCTCCCAAAAATGGCCGCCTCCTGCGCTGGAGCCTCGCTTTACAACAATATTCCTTTGAGGTGCGTTACAAAAAGGGGAGTCTCAACGGTAACGCCGATGGCTTAAGTCGAAGCCCCTAACGTAGGAATCAGCCTCAAAATTGTTGGTTACTGATGTTTTTCTTCCTGAGGCAGGATTTTTTTTAACATATTGCTTTTGTTTAGTGTTTCAAAGTGATGATATGCTTTCTAGTGCAATTTTTCAATTTGTGGACGCGTTCTGAGTGATGCTAGACTACTGTAAGGAACTAGGCAGTGGTATAAAAAGGGGAAAGAGCCTGGCAGGGCTTAGTGAGGGTTGTGCCGTGCTTGCTGACTGAGCGGTTGAGTTTCAGCGTAGTTCTAACGCTTGCCGGGAACGAGAACAAAAATGTGAACTCTCCCGAAGTCACTTTGCAGTGTCCCGTGCGAACCTGAACGAGAGAACGAGGCCTTCTCTGTGCGCTGCGCTCAAGAAACGTCGAGGGACGCCCGACTTCGGTTATGAGCATCATCGAGCGACATCCCTCCGGACAGCGGATGCAGTCCCCTGTCCATCGGGATCTCCTTCCCCCGGCGGGGCGGTCTGTTGCGTTTCGCCTGCGTCACGTGGTTTTGCCGGCGCGACTGCGGCGGGGCGGCAGACATTTTGGCCCGATCGTCGTCGCCGCAACACTCATCGCCAGGTGTTTCCAGGCGCGACTGCGGCGATGCGACCGCCTAGGGATCACCCTCGCATTCCAGTCATTGTGCCCGAAACAGGCGATGCCAAAGCAGGGATCGTCCCCTCATTACAGCCATTGTGCCCGAAACAGGCGATGCCAAAGCAGGGACCATCCTCTCATTCCAGTCATTGTGCCCGAAACAGGCGATGCCAAAGCAGGGACCATCCTCTCATTACAGTCATTGTGCCCGACCGGCAGCGCTACAACAGGGTGCTACGAGATCGTGCTCGACAGGGTGCTACGAGATCGTGCTCGTCATGGTGCTACGGCATCGCTACGACAGTGTGCGTCACCATTAGCCCATTGTACATTCACGTGCTCGTCTTTTGAGGGGTTCCTTCTTGCCCTCAACTGCGAGAGTATAAAAACAGCTGCCCCCGGACGCAAAAGAGAGGGCTCCGATTTCTTCTGTTGAGTGAAGTGCTCTCCCGTCTCTCTACTTCGGTCAAACCTGACCACCAACTCTTTGCAATGTTAAAATAAACAAGTTGTTTTGTTGTTACCAGTCGACTCATGCTTTGCCGGGACCTTCGGATGCTTCCAGTTGTACCCCAGGCCGCCAGGCCAACGCTACCCTTGGGGCTTGCGACCCAGGTACAACCACGGGCGTCAGCGCCGAGTTCCCAACAGATCGTACCAGCAGTCCGATCCAAACAGGGGGCTTCAAAGGCGGTTTTACCACTCGCACGTGTTTCATTTCCGCGGGTAGCGGTTGGAACATGTAATGTCCCAGCCGCTACACGTGAGTTAGCATTCGTGGTGGAAACGTAATGTCACTTTTGCTGTGTCTTTAGCACGTGGGAAACCCGAATTCATTATTATACAAGCAAGCTACGTTTCCACGTTTCCCTATTACTCGTTTCTTACCGTCCCGTTCTATTGACTCCCTATACAAGACTGCAGATCCTCGGGCACACGACCGGCAATCACTCCTTCACGCAGCCTACGCATCTTATGCGCTCTTTCGAGCTCTGCTCTCGCAATGAAAGAGCTTGTGCAACTGAATCCCTCAATCAGCCATCGAGACTGCCACGCCCGGACGAGATTTACAGCGTCTCGGGCTGGTTACACAAGCGCTCACGATAGCAGCATTTTCACAGCACGCCCAGTATCTCGGTTGCACAGGCATATAATGCAGAAAGCAGTATAGTTCCATAGCGTACATACAGTAGTGCATAGCGAGCAGGCGGGGTGGTTACGAAAACCGGCACCGTTCCATCCCCGTATGTGCGGGACACAAATCACCCAGCTCATATCTATAGCTAGAGGTAATGGGCGCATGTAAATAAATTACGCGCAGTTTTGGTACGGATGGGTGTCCTCGAAAGCGGCCGCCTATATGGGAGTTATCGGAGCCCACAGTCGCGGGTGGTCTCCTGTTGCATAAATGCGGGGAGGCGGTGGTCGGACCGTGGAATGAGTCGAACAGCGTTATGGCTGCCAAGTGAATGTTGAAACGAGCGACCCCCTCCTCCGTGGCAGTCTTTAGAAACGTTGGGCAAGCACAGCGGATCCGCGGATCGTCATGGAGACCAGGGATAAGGCGTCGGGATTTTGGCACCGTGCATGCGTGCGCTGGCCGCAAGTCAGCAAAAGAAGAAAATAGAGAGAGAGAGAGCACTTTTTCACTCGAAACACTGGAAATCTCGAAACCTGTGCAATCCTGCGAAGTCGTTCCAAGTGGATATGCCTCGCAATTTCGTCGGCTAGAATTCGTAAATTGCAGTATGTGAAGTCAAGTAAATAATTAAGAAAGGCAATTTGCGAGTTTTGTTTTCGTCACTTAGTCGATTATGCATCTCGATTTCTCGTGCCGAGCACTTCACGACGTTCGAGAGAGTTTAACACACGAGAGGGCCTCACGCGCAAGCGGGGTGCTATTTCCAGCGTGTCATTCAGGCCAGCGTCTCAGAGCGGGGGGGTCAGAGGACACCCGGCAGCGCGGCACGATTTGGCAGGGTGATGCAATTCCAGTCTTTGGAGCTCCAAATGAGAGCAGTGCTGCGCACTGAGCTTGCCAAACAATTGCACACATGTCAATGAAAACCCTGTAACGTAGGGAGCATTTTCATCGTAGAAAATGAGAAACTAAAAATTTAGAAAAACCTATATGCCATCTGATTGCTCTTTCTTGTTAGTTTTGTTTCTTGTTAGCTTGGATATAGTGTTTAAGAACATCTGTAGTGGATAGCCCAATTCTGCCTCAACATTGTGAGAGATTGGGCTAATTGGCATCGCATGACAAAACTTGCATTACATCCTGTTGGGGATTAATAAAAGCAAAATAGATCTTCGGCGTTCTTGTATCACTCGCGTTGTGCGCTTCAACTATAACGCGTGAGGTCTAGCCATTTTAAGTAACGGAAGAATGTGGTCGAGCACTAGCCCTTGATGTAAGATTCTAACTTCAGTGGAATTAATTTACGGGCCTGGAATTACTGGAATGACAAGTGCAGTGCATTCACGCTGCTTTTTCATCACTACGTTTTCGATACTGCTTTATTGCTCTGCTGAGTCACTTCACCTGACGTCATCAACCTTTACTCGTTTAACAATCTGTAGTTGGGTTGAACTCGGAGACAAAACATTTAAGAGCGTTCCCAATTCAAACAATTCCCTTATTCAATTATTTTCAATAGTTACCTAAAACATTAGCATTAGTTACCCTAAAGGGACGCATATATTTGAAATGATCAACTGAAGTCGGATAACAGTGAATACGTTCTCATTAAACAGACTTCATAAGACAAAGACTGAATCTGCAAAGCAGAAAGATAATAAAGCACCATAGAAACACGCCCGTCCACCCGCCAAATGACAAGACAAATATTTCAGGCCGAGTGAGAAGCTTCTGAACTAAAGCCGCCTGAACCTCGCATCAATCCGACGTCTTCGAGACTGCACGTTCAACACTACGTGTACCCATTTCACGGCCACATGCATTCCTAATGATCCTCTTAAGAAAGCAATAAGCATGACGCTCTTTCCTTTCGGATCCCAATGCTTTCTCTTTATTTTCGAAACTTAAAGGCACAAAGCGTTCTTCTCATTAAAATTTTCACATCTTCCGCTACTCAGAATCCGAAATTGAAAATGCGGATCTCTCTCTAAGCCCGTCATCAAGGTCAAGGTGTACTGGCCAAAAGGGAAACAAAAGCAGATGTCTAGAAGACGAAGCGAAAACCTGCTCTCGGCAGCCCCCCTAAATGGGACGAACTCGAAAAAGCAGGATCGTATAGACGATTTATTTCCACGAGAATGCGCGCCCACACACACACACACACACACACACACACACACACACACACACACACACACACACACACACACACACAAACGCGCGCGCGCGCGCGCGCACACACTTTTTGCGTTCTAAACGTACCGGGAACCTGTATTCTGAGTTTTCAATAAATTTTCTTCCCCGCGAAGTGAGGACCATTCCTGATTCTGGAAAGAAATAAGGTCATCCTCCCTGTACCCCTCACGCTTACATTTAGTAAGCCAAAGCCGAATTGCAAGCACGTAAACTAAGAGCTATAAAGGCTCAGACAATACACACACGCCGAGAAAGACATAGAGGGTGCCCTATAAACGGCACGTCTACTACGTTTGTATGTCCTATTATTTACTTTCTTCCGACCACAAGTGGCACCAGGGTATAAAGAGGCGGAACCGAGCGCTGCAGGCAGAAGCTGTCTTCTTCGTCTGCGGCGACCCTCCAGATGGACTATAGGGTGCTCGGGCCAGCTATTAACAGACGAAAAGATAGGCCGGAACGAGAACGAAGCGATCATTAGTTGACCGTGCGGCGAAAACAAAGCGAAGGCAGCCGGAGGCGAAGAAGCTCCAGGGAGAATGGGGACACGAGGGACACGCGAAAGGGTTGCGGGGGGAAAGTGGCGCAGCAGAGAGGCCAGCCGATGCGGGTCGCAAGGTCCGTCCGGCTAAACAGTCGTGCCAGACGGCAGCGAACGACACCGCTCGGGGGAAGCGAAGGAGAGAGCGACGCGGTGGTTGAGGGGAAGTAAGCAAGAAAGAAGAAAAAAAGAACGACAGATAAGAAGGCGCGGCGTGTAGGGACAGGAAGACGGGAAGATGGGAAGCGGGAAACGAGGATGGTGATGTGTGCGTACGTGTTTCCGGTGCCCCCGAAAGCAGGCGCTTAAGGAAAAACGGAGCACGACGCTACAAAACACAAAGCGAACAAACAGGAAAACGGAAGCAGAGCTGTGGGATGGGGACAAAAGGGCTGTAGAGACAAACGGGTGGCCCTTACGGGAGTACGCGTCTTGAAGACGATGGCAGCGGTGGCCCACACGAGTGGAAGTTAAAGAAACAACTCGCCCACAAAGGGAAGCCAGAACAGATGATTATAAAAACGAAAGCAACCCGAGAACTAACGGGAGAACTCAGCTGGACATGCCCGCGCTTTGAAAGGCAGCCACTCGGGATGCAGGGGGCCGCCTGTGAGACATAGCGCGGAGGCCGGTAGGGGAGGCATTGAGCAACGGTAAATAATAAAATAGCCCCATTCCGGAGGGGATAAACGTGGTTGGTTGGGGGTAAAAAATAACAGAGAAGGTCGGAGCGTAACCAGCCTGGGTATCGTCTATAAGGATGCAGTCGCGGAGATTGGGGAAAGACTCACAGTCACTGCCATCGTTTCTCTTCTCTTTCCCTCACCTTGACTGATTTAATTTCAGATTTTCTCGTCCGGTGATGCACAGACTGTGGGTACGGTTCCTCCGCGGTACCTGCCTCTTTCCCCTTTTCCCCATGGGCTGAGACGCTTCGAATCCTCGAATCCTCCCGTCGCGGCAGAAAGCCGGGAAGGCGCGCGCAGGAGAGGATAAAAGGAGTGAGTGAGTTGAAGAAGCGAGTGGGGGTTTGCGAATGGCGATCGGCGCCGGTGGTACGGCTCCTCCCTGTCGATGTCGCGCGGCTTCTTACTTCGACTGCAGAATAAGCGATGGGGAAGATAGACAGCGCAAGGGGGAGCGACGAAGGGTGGAGGGTAAAAGGAAAAGAGTCCCTGAAACAAAGACTGTTCCCCCCCGTTTTTTTCTTAGCTCTCTTTTCACAAATAGTTGTTTCTCTACTGCTTCCTTTTTTATGCATCTACTGCATTTTTATTTTTTCGTTTCCAAAAACAGTGTTTTACGAAAACTAACGGAGCTCCTTCTTGTCTTCCACGTAACTACGCCAAAAGATAGCGCCGTTCACATTCACTTTCGCCTGTCTAAGAACTATAATACGAAGATCGGATTTACTTAGATGGCAAACACTATATATATATATATATATATATATATATATATATATATATATATATAGTTTTTAACAATTCTCGCTACATTTTCCATGTACCGTAGCAACAGCCTCCCCTCCTCCTTCGTTTTACTTTTTATTTTCTTGCTGGTCACACATTTTGGTTTCGTTTTTTAAGATGTGCCAGTATATATCAGTTTAACTTACTGTTCTCCATACCTTCATTTCGGTGCGCAAGTTGGTCAGCGGCAGAATCGTAATTTTCGCTCGGCGCTCTATCTCACGTCAAGTCCCAGAGCTGTCACCAGTCGAGCGTTATTTCGAAACACATTTTACATCTCCGTCAATTACTCTTTTCGTGCCGGTCTAGTACTCTGCAGTTCTCTCTTCACTCTTCCCTCATTTTGTTGAAACAGGAGGGACTACATTGTGCTTGAGATAGCCGCGGGATCTGTTAGCTTGCTTCTCACATTTAGAGGTAGGACCACCCCGCTTATTCACTGTCAGCGCCTCGGGATTTCTGTTTTATCTTACTTTATTTTGTCGCTAATCTCTCTTTGCTTGTTCCTCGATGCACCAATCGTTTTTCCCGAAGCTTCGACATACCCACCGGCTTCCGTATTACACCGAAAAATAAAATAAGGATGAAAAGAAAATCGAATCTTATGAGGAGCAAGGGACATTCCTTTTCTCAGAGTCCTCCGAAGGTCACCTCGAAACGTTACTCGCAGTCTCGCCCTAAACTACGCAGCGGAGAATGCGCCGGCTTGCGCAACTCCGCAGAACCGGCGTATTAGAATGTTTCTCTTTACCTTAACTCTGTTTCCACTGAGGTCATCATATTCAGCATCACTTCTCGCCTCCGGAGCTTCTCGTTCAGCAGATATTTTTCATTGTATTTCGGGCAGTAGAGCGCTTGTGTATGCCGGAATGCTGCGGTCTGCGCCTACGCGGAACGTTCGATATTCCGAGGCCATCGAAGAAACCAGCCTCATAAGAGTACGCAGCAGAAAGGAGGGATAGCTGAGTGGTAAGCAGTGACGCCTGTGGCACCTGCTAATAGCATCCTATAGCGAGTCAGTAAAGGCAGACGGGCTGCAAAAGCCAGTTCACATTTCGCACTTGGTGAATTCTACTGACTTCCTTTCCTCCCACGACACTATCACCTCGACAGCTGGTATAGATTATTTCCAGAATATTGTCAGCACTGAGCGCAACTGGCAGAGGGAGGGGAAAGCACGAAGCAACTTGGCTATAGAGAAGTCAAGAGAAACGGATAAAGAAACGCCAGATCAATGGTGGCATTATACGATGTACGCTGGTATTGGGCGCAGGCATGCTACGGCTTTGTCGAGACTGCTAATAGAGCATAACTGCGAGTCGGCCTAGTTGGAACATATTCATATTTATACTTTTTGTGCGCAAACAAACAGGGACGAAGAATAGGGGCAACACCAGGCGCTCGTCCTGGTGTTGCCCCTATTCTTCGTCCCTGTTTGTTTGCGCACAAAAAGTATAAATATGCTAATAGAGCTTGAAGTTTCATTCAGGTACCGTTTAGCTCCTATAATAGGCGAAAGTTTTTGCTTTCGTCCCATTTAACATTAACAGGCAGCACTAGCACACTCCTCCGCACTTACCCCCCTCCTCCCCCCCCCCACCCCCGCTCACCACACACGCTCATAGACACACACACACACACGCCCAGCACAGGTGTTCTTTGCAGTGGTAAACCTCCTCACTGATTTCACCACGAAGACAATTCCGACTGCCGGCGGCATTACCAACAGCAGCATTCTCCTATACAGCGAGAACTGAGCGCACAACAGCAAAAATAGTTTGCGCGGAGCTGCAAGCGCCGTCTCCGTATTCGTAATTGGCGCTGCGATTTGCATACGAAAGCCGGTGCCGTGGAGAATGTCCGATCGCCTTCAAGCTCGATACTCGTGCAGTAACGCGCAGCTGCTGCGCAGTTAGTTGCAAGAGCACGAATTTCTACACGTCGTTCGAGTAGTAATCGTGGGGATGGCGTTGCAACGCTTGCGCCATTAATGTGACGCAACAAAGAAATGTTCTGGCGTTCGGCGCTCAACGCGTTAAACGCAACAGAAGCGGAGAAGGCGCTGCCTGTATAACGATTGAGAAACGGTTACGTATCAGAAGATATACACACCGTCACCGAATAAAGCAACAACAGAAAAAAAAAAGATATCTGTGCTTTGGAATTTCGTTCTTGTAATCTAGACGCTGCCGTAATGACGCAGTTGTGTTTCTGTGCCCAACTTATGGGAGCTGTCTGAAAGGAAATTATGAATTCACAAAGGTCTCCTTCACTCTTGCTCAGTGTATACTTTCAAGAATACAGAGTACTCCACGAGACGTGGCATTCATAAGTTCGAGTGCTCATACTTTTCGGGTCCACAAAGGTTCCTTTTTCTGTCTTTATTGTGTTAATGGCAGGATCAAAAGTGCGGATCTTGGCCTAATAACCACTGAAGGCGTCATCACAAATCTAAACAATGTGCTCAAAGTCATTTTTTCTTGTTCAGTCAGCCTACTAGGCCTAATTTACAAAAAAAATGAAAGTTACAGTTAGCGGTTTTTCGTACCTGAACCACGATGTGATTACGACGCACGCCGCATACAGTCGGGGACTTCGGACTAATTTTGACCACCTAGGGTTCTTTAACGTGCACCTACATCTAAGTATACAAGCGTTGATGGTTCCTTTTTTTTTCTTTTCAGCCTCATCGAAATGAGACCAGCCGCCGCGGTCGGGATTGACCCCGCGACCTCGATCTGAGCAGCGCAGCTACCACGACGAGGGATGTGATTAGTGGCGAAGCGCACAATAACGCAACTATACTATAGACATGAAGCACTGCACAAGGGGACTTCATGTTTATTATAATTTAATTGTTGTTTTTTATGGAAGGGGGAGGGGGCTATGCTTTAGGCTCACCGTATGAAATATCCGAACCACCTTGAACTTGCACATTTCATTAGTCTTTTCAACGGTAAGTAAATGATATCACAAGCAAGTTTTATGAAAATATTCTTTTGTGCTGAAAGGTTCTTTCTGCTTAAATAATTACCAGTGGTTGTTCCTCTAGAAGCAAAAAACAAAACACAGGAGACATAAACAAAAGAAGCGAGGAAGATGTGGCGACTAAGGTGCCACAGTTGCGGCAAACATTGGAACCACTAATCTTTATTCAGTTACGCTTCGATCGAGCAGATGTTTCAAAAAAGTGCTGATATCGCTTGCTTACTGCGCTTCATTCACTACGTTTATCTAGTTTCCTGTACTTCACGCCAGGTCGTTTCCAGCTTGAGCGTATACAGTTCGAGTGAACCACTCCTCGACGTCGGTGTGGGACTCCCTTCGCTATGGGATGTGTTCCCCGCACGCCAGAGGTTTACCGAAACATCGAAGGATGAGAAGAAGAAAAAGAACGATTAAGAAAACAACATTCCCGGCACAAGAGAGAAAAGCACGGGATCTCCGGCACTCCACTTCGCGTAACGAGGAGGCTTAGACCCAGATGAGTGCACGGACGAGCACACACACCTACGCAACTCTTCCAGACGAACTGCCTCCGTCGATCTCCCCAACACGTGGCGCCAGGGGAACGCGTTCACACGCCCCCGTACGTTGTTGCCGTTGCTAAGCGACCGCGCAGTAATCCCGCAACAGGTCGACTAAGTACGTTGAGCAGGTCTAGACGGGAGAGAGGAAAAAAGAAAACAAGGATGATCGTTCGCTTCGTCACAGAGCTTGTGGGGTAAAAAAAAAATAATAGGCGCACACTAGTGAGAGTGCAGGTGCTACTCAAGGAAGAACGCTTCTCCGATGCCGCTTTGCTCTAGCAGCCGTGCGTGAGGGTTTCATACACAACGACGATATATAGTAGTATGGTGACAGAAAAGCAGCTATTCGGAGCTCCTGTATACTAATAATATTGATCACGGACTTGCACAACTTGGACCTGTCGCGTAAGAGAAGATCTTAGACAGAAAATATAAACGAAGAGCTCTCGCGAGATATGCAATGCATACTTAGCTAGCTAGCCACGCTAGGGGTTCGAAGTATCGGACTCCCGGGATGGCTCATGTTACTGGCACCCAAAATGCCTTAAAAATTGTCTGACGCCAACTGTCAAACTTGGCCGCCATAAACAAACGCCTGAATGGATATAGAACTTGTAAACGTGAAAACTTTTCTTACAAGCTACCATTAGTTTCGCAAACTATTGTTATTTTTTTTTCCGACCAAACAAAGTTTTTCTTTTTACCTCTCCTTGGTAAAAGGAACCCACATATGAGCGATATGAATGGGCTTTACGCAGGTACCACTTTTTTCTTGCCGTCAGTTGAATCAAAGTCAATGCGCTCAAACCCCTACTCTTCGTCGTTATCGGTACCTCGGACTGACTTTCACTCCCTCGTTCCTATCATTTAAATTAATTATCTACAGTACTTCATTTCCTTATGCTACCGGCCACAGGTCTTCAGTCTCAACAAAAGGCAGCGTTGCGGTAGCGCCTTTTTTCCGTTGCCGCGTCCACAAACAAACATCCTTTATCACCACCGATGCTGCCGGTGCCGACATGCAGTGTATACCTGCGGCTTGCCGGATTCAATGCGACCGTATCAATTTTTGTTTCGTTTCTCTTAGCGTCGGAGTGCCACTACAGTTCCCCAATTCACTCATGTTCTGAATCCCCGCCGATAAACGTGCTGTCCTTCCCAAACGTCACTCGTTAACTACACGCTCGCGCAAAAGTCGGCTCGAACACCAGGACGCAACGCACCCGAGTTCGCCAGGGAAGCAGGGCCCCGTTTCTCCTTGCACGACAGCGGCAGACATGCGCACGCGTCCCGTGATGCATTCTGACGAATCGGTTCGGCACGCGGAAACAATCCGGGATGACGCGCCAGCGCACGGTGGTGTAGGAAAGAGGAGGGGGGGGGGGGGAGTGCGGGAAGTTTCGCCGCAGTTGGGGAGACGCGGGAGTTGTCGGGAGACTCCCTTTCCTTCGCTCATGCATACTTTGCATGAGGAGCTTGTAACCGGAAAGAGTCCTATACGGCTGACGACTGCTCGCTGCGTATTCCCGCTAATAGCAGCCATGAATCTGCGACGAAAGCGACTCGAGCGGCTCTGCAGACTGCGCACACGCTCTGGCGTCGTTCTCGCGTGGCTGTCTGCTTTCGGCAGCCCCGCCGAGAATCAGGGACCCTCCGTACAGCCCTGGTCGGGTTGAGAACAGCTGGCGCCTATATTAATGCGGCTGCGCCGAATAAATTGGACCGTGTACACGCGGAGAGCGCGAAGGCGAGACCGAAAACGTCCAAGGTGCCACTTAGTACACGCAGTGCGTACACGAGCCGGCTGAATCTTACCCTCGGGACTCGTCAAGCAACGACTTTCGGTTAGCTAGTACGAACGACAGAACAAGACGAGCACTATCTCGTTCGCAAGCTAACAGCAGAACAAAACTAGTTCGCTCTGGATCAGATGAGCATCTGTCAGGAGTTCACGGCTGTAAAGTGTGCTAAAGAAGAAAAGAAAAAGTGCTAAAGAGGGAGATACCGCGCAGGAAGCGAAGAAATTTGACTGCTGTTCTCTGATACGCGTAATGACCAGTGTACGCTACAGTTCAAGTTATCCAACGCGTACGGGGTACGAACACATTTGCTGGTCATGTTAGCCAACGCTGTTAATGGAGCAATATCTGTTCTTGTGTAGCTGTGCCTATGCAGTACATAGCGCACGTAAAATAAATAAATAAATAAATAAATAAATAAATAATTAAATAAATAAATAAATAAATAAATAAATAAATAAATAACCTATTTGTATTATTGCCTTGTATATTATATTGTTTTTGTTGCTTTGAGATTCTTTGTAATGTCACTGCGGGTGCATTAACTGTTTTCTTGTCGCTGCTCTGCAGAAACCATATGCATAAGGGTACAAAGATTGGTAAGTGTGCTACCTCTTTATGAAACAAGGAGCTGCCAGCGCCGTATTAGTTCGCTAGCATATCTTTTTCTCACCGCCATGGCTAAGTGCATATGGCGTTCTCTTGCTGAACAGGAGGTCGTGGTCTTGATTCCCAATCGCGGCGGACGCACTCCGACTGGAGCAGAATGCAAAACCGCTCCTGTAACGTTCTTTTGGTCCCCGTTAAGAAACCCCAGGTGGCTAAAATAATCCGGAAGGCCCTATTGCAACGTCCCTCATAGCCCACTGTGCAGAAATTAGACGGTGATGGTGGTGATAAACTTTACTGAAAGGGGGGAGGGGGAATGGGGGAGTTGGCTGAGGGATCGGACTCAAGTAAGGCCCTGGGACTGTTTGGCGTTCTCCGCCCAGTTTACCAGCACAAGCTGTCGGTCGAAGTCCCGGTAAACCTCAAAATATAATTTTCTTTTGTGTTACCCTTATTTTTTACACCACGCCAATCAAAAGAAAACGTTCCCGCTTTCCCTTCTGGACAACAAAGAGCAATTTTCTATTTCAAGGAGTTTATTATGTTACCAAACCCCAACTTCTCACACCAGTGCATCTCCCGCCCGATGTCGATCCAACGTTAAAGAAAAAAACAATCTGCGTCTATTTCACTTCAGCCGCGTTTAAACGTACCTTGTTTCTTTACCGGCAAATTAAATCACCTTCTATACCGAGCTTCCGCCCACCTTGAATTACATTAACCGCTCTCGGCTCTACGACTTCTCGACGCGTAAACACGAACAAAGCCCGCCGTTCTGCGCAGTCGCTTTTTCGGTAGTAATCCGAAAAGTGGAAACTTGATTCAATAAAGGGGATCTACCCGGTTGTCTCTGCGAATAGTGCTCTGCGAGCACTCACGCCTAAGTCACGCGGACAGCTTTCATTTTTTCCAACTGATAACAGCTTAAAGAACACGACAAGGCAAATAACCAACAAAATTATGGAAGTCATGTGTATTGTTCCCTTTCTTTTTTTTATTTTTCACAAAACATTTAAATATACCGTGCCTAGGAAAGCACCAGTAAGGAAGAAGAAGCAGGTGTGAGCTTTGTACAAGTTTAGAGCAACTATCAAGAACATTAGACACCGTGTGTAATATGCCGTCTTGACGCCTTGACAGCGGCAGGCGTTAATGGGGTCGAGTAAGACCTACGTCTTGCGTTATAATATGAGAAACAACAACAAATACAAAGACATTGTAAACAGACTTAATATAGTATTGAGACGGTTTGCAGAGCGTCTTAAAAGGGTGCATTTCTAAAAAAAAAGCTCAAGGATATTCAACAAAAGTACTTATCACTCGTTTAATCATGTACACGTATGGTACGGTACGCTTTATAATGAACCTAATGCGTGCGGCATACTCCGAACGTACATTTACACCGAAAAGAAAGTGAAGTGAAACTGGGCCACGTAAATGCGTCGAACAATATATATATATATATATATATTTTGAGAATCTATGCAAGCTACTGGACCGTTCAAAGCCCACTGAAGCCAAAAGGCAGCGAAGTTATAGGAATTGTAATTTACAGACAAAATCGGTCCCTTGAAAGCACGTGAGAGCCCTCGCACTCGCTTTTATTATAATCATCAGCAACAAAAGCCCGTTTTATGCACAGTTGCAGGACGAAAGCCACTGCTCGTCGTCTCCCAATGTGCACTTTCGTCTCGCGTCTGCTCACTGAATACTATGCGTGCTAAATTTCCGAGTCCAGTTTCCCTTCGTCTCCGTAATCTTACGGCCACCTCAACTGACGACATACCATTGTCAGAACAAATCATCTCGGAATACCGACCTCCTAGGCTATCGTGGGGAGAGTACTACCGAATGCATTATTGTTGCAGTTATCTTGTGCTGTGAATAGCAATAATTTTGTGCATGTGCTCTGTCTCTCTCTTTACATCTATATTTTTCTTATCCTTATGCGACCCCGTCTCTCACTCCTGAGAGTAGGGTCGTAAATAGGATATCTCATTAACCTCACTACCTTTTGTAACATTCATCTGTCTGAATTGCGTTTCCCTTTCCGTCTCACTCGTTCTGTCACTGTAACCAATCATTTCGTTGGAAAACATACGTACACCTGACTTGAAAGAGGAAAGATGGAAAATTCAAGCAAGTAGTATGGGCTGTCAATGAACTCGGGAAGGGGCGCACCGCACCTGCCTACTGTTCAGGAAGGAGGAGACAGACGCATAAATGGAAGATAGGAGGAAGGAAAGTGAAAAGAACGAGCAGGATAAGTAGCGATTATCTCCTTTCCGCATTACACGACCGGCCCCAACTTCAGTTCCTTTTCTTAATCTACACTAGAACGTCAGTTACTAACGCCACCTCTGAAATTCGAACTGTTGTCAAGGAGGAGACAAAGGAAAGGAAAGACAGGGAGGTTAGCCAGTGTAAGCAACGGCTGGCTACTCTGTGCTGGGGAAAGGGGTAAAGGGAATAAAAGGAGGAAGAAGAAGAAGAGGAAAGAAATGGAAAGAAGAAAATTCACACAGTAACGCGAAACTACGCGCTACAACGTTCAAAGGCGGTCGCACAATTCACGTGTGCTTAAAAACTTATGTGTACGTGAATATGGCAGCAGTGCACTTACTTCGTGAAACTTCATCGCAAAAGTTTTCGAAATGCGCAAGCTTCGAAAAAAGCAACGATGCCTCAAGGGGTGAACATCTGGCCTGTAATTAAAAGTTTTTCTGTAGCTACAGTCCTGCCAAGCGTACAGAATTCACTCGCACATTGTACGCTACATGCTTGCAGGCCGAGAAACACTCGAGGTTACTCAGGACTGTCCTGACCGCTAAGCCTTCACAAACTGCTGCACGGGTGCTCAATTTCGATCAGAATTACAGGCTCTACGGTCTATACGACGTTTTTGCGCACACTTTCGCGCTCGCCAAACACACACACACACACACACACACACACACACACACACACACACACACACACACACACACACACACACACACACACACACACACACACACACACACACACACACACACACACACACACCTATTCCGCGTTGCGCGTGGCGCCACGACCGCGTCTTTGCAACAGGTTGCTTCGTTGTGCACCATGCGAAGGCTTCCGGGGACGCCCCTCAATGCTGCGGACTGCTCTTATCACCGACTCGGCCGCAAGCCGGCAGTGCCTCCCGATTGGATTAGGATAAAGTTAACGCCACCTCGCTCGCTTCACGCGTTACGAAAGAGGTCATGCGCACTTTGGCATGGGATACCGAGTCTTTGACACGCGTGTCACGCACCTCACGACGGCGATTTCTGAATGGTCACGCACAGATTCTCGTAGCCGAAGACCACTCGCAACCCGGCTTGAAAGTCGAGAGAGAGAGAGGGGGAGGAAGGGAGAGAGAGAGAGAGGAGTTAGGACATATAGTCCCGAGAGGAGCGTGAAATATGGAGACCCAGCCTATCCTCGGATCAGTTCGATCCGCAGCAAAGCCGCTTAGGGGCCGCCGCCGGCCGTGCTCCTCGGGTGCAGTGCCACCCTCTCGAGGATTCGGCCCCTAATCGATGGTCTTCTATCTTCCCGGGCTCAGCGTAGATGTATAAATGCACAGAGATAAAAGTGCGCGCCTCGAGGGAAGCCTCGCCGAGCCGCCCGTGTAGATTCCATAAATCACTCCACGAGAAGCAGTGAGTCGCTGGAAAGTGTTCGCCGTAAGCGGCGGCAGCGCCGCGAGCAGTCAGGGACAGTTTAGAACGGATAATACGTGCCAGACAGGGAGCATTAACCGACACCGAAGATCCACGCCCCGGATAGGTTAGCCCGCTGTAGCGTGACACTACAATTGCAGCGAGTGAATCGGGTGGACTAACGCGCCGAGACAGCCAAACATGCGACGCAGGAAGTGGATAGTTACGAAGATCATTTGGGGTTGCGCCGCGACGGTGAAGGGCGAGCCTTGGCATCCCTTCACCGCTGGCACGCTGACTGATATCCAGTCGAAAAACACACGGTAATGTACTCTATAAAACTTAGATGTGGCATAATTGCAGCCTGTTCCCAAGCATGCAACTTAATACACACTGCAGTCGTAATGTACATGCGCATGCGCGAGTAACGCACCTTCATCCCACACCCCCCTCCAATGCAATTGAACCACTCCTACGGCACCACTTGACGGAACAGTTACCATCCATTTTCGTTTAACGCTATCTAAAGGCAAACGCTACAAGAACAGGCTTAATTAGAAACAACGACGTCATCACTGCTGTAGTTGCAAAAATTGAGGTTGAAACTGGAACAGGTGTCCGGTACGTTTTGCACGCGAAGATGTCCAGTGCACAATAAAAAATAAAAAAAACCCTGGATACATTAAATAGCGAGAACAAGATACCGTGCGAGGGCTTCCACATACATCTCTCTCTTCTGCCCCCTCTCAGATTAAGATGCTTCACTTCAACTTCTGACTCCAGCAGCCTTAAATATAGTAGGTATCTGCCTCACCTGAAAAAAAAAAATACCCCTTACAATAAATATTTTTTCTTTATCTCTCACTTTTGCAAAGTCACAGATTCCACAGCAAAAGCAGCTGCTGCCGGAGACATAACGTGAGATCTAAGTTTGGGAGCGCAAAGTTGTAAAACTTGGCAAAGAATAAAAGAAAAGGTTGGTGCATGAAAACCTAATACGCACATACGCAAAAAAAAAAAAAGGAGTGAGGAAGAGAGCAAGGAGCAGACAGACAACATGAACGTCGAATGTGATAAGAAACCCAAAATTTTTTTTTTTCATTTCTCTCCTCTCAGCTCGTCCAACGAACGAGAGGGCATCCAGGGCGGCGACCGGGACTCCCCGATCCAGACACTCTCTCCTCACTTCAACCCGCGCGGCCGATCGACGGAATGCCTTAAATTCCCGAATAGGGCCCGCTTCCTTTCATCGAGAAGGTCCCACTATTTCTCTCCTCTCCCCACCCTTCCGCCAGTCCCTCTAAAAAAAAAAAATCTCTTTGTGGCTCAGTGGAAGCCGCCGCAGCGGGATGCCAGCCAACTGCCCTCCCCCAGTCATTCCTGCTCACAGACCCAGACACCGGTGCGCAAACACACAAAATGCATTCGCGCGTATATGCAGAAAAGAACGGGGTTCGCGCCACCGGCTTGCGATAGCGAGCCTGGAGAGAAGGAAAAGAAAAAGGGAGGACACCGGGCGAGATATATGTGGCCGGATGGATGCGCGCGAACAATTCAATTCGGCCAGCCGGCGACGACAGCCGACGCGAGACGGCGCCTCCTCCTTTCTCACGTTGACAATACGGAAGAGCCCTCCCCCCCCCAACCCATGTGGCCCGGGCGCGTTCGTGCGCGTGCGGAATGCTGCCTCGCTGCGTGCGTGTGTGCATGTGCGTGCACGCGCGCACATCAAGACGAAGCCGTAGACGAAGCCATTTCAAACTATACACTGCTGCGGCGATACCCTGCCTGGCCCCGTGGCTGTCGGAGTACCGGGAGCAGAGAGACTTCTTTCTTCGTCGCCGCGGTATTCGTTCGCTATGCGGTTCGATCCGTGACTTGAGCCCCATCCCGCGGTCGTGTGTGTGTGTATAATATATATATATATATATATATATATATATATATATATATATATATATATATATATATATATATATATATATAGTATTCATGGAAAAGTCGGCCCCGTCTCGGCGAGCGTGATGCCATCCGTTTCCTAGAGCCACCCGCTTCTATTTCGTAAACGCTCCCGCCCAGTTCCACGCATAAATACTCTTCAGTCGGAAGGTATAAATAGGATGAAGTCCGAACCTATAAAGCCCGTCGCCTGACAGCGAGTAAAAAAAATAAACGTAATCTCAACAACGGCTGAATACAAGAACGAGAAAATGCGGTATAAACTACTTACCAGTGTTGAAAACCACAAAGCTTTCATTTCCTTTCCGGCTGGCCTTTGGCACTTTCTTTTTGTGACGGTAGCGTGTGCTGAAATCGAATGCGTTTTCTTATTTGTCTGTTTTTTTTTTATAGATTTTCAGCGGCTTGTTTGAGAGCCTGCACTGCTGAGCAAAAGATTGCATCCGAAGAGTTGAAGGATGGATATCGATACAGAGCGCTATTATATATGTCGCGTGCCGTGGTCGGCGGTTTAAGAAGTTTCGCGAAAAGGAAGAAGAAAAAGAGAGGCGGCGGATAAGAAGTCGGGGTCGCTTTTGATCAAGAGCGAATTCTCCGCGAGCGCACATTTCGCAAGTACTCTGAGGTGGCGTTTGTGTAAAAGTTCTCAAGCATTTTACTAGCTCTCTCCGAGTAGTATTGCGATGTGCTAAGCTCGCTGACGTCGTATAACTGGCTTGCTCGTATTCGCTCTCGCACCAATGTATTACGGCCGCATCCAGCATTTATTGTCTGTAAGGAGATTTTAGCGCACTGGCGGGACCACCCTATACTACTTATGTCCAAAAGGCTGATGAAAAAGAAAAAAAAAGAAAACTCGCACTTTCTCACAATGCCAGAATAAATAGCCGCGGTACGAATTCATTACGTAATGCAGTAAGACAAGCATTGTTTCAGGCAATACTGGTTTTTGCTAGCGCGATTGAATAATTAATTAATTCTTTCAATAACTTTATTTGGCGCCATGCCACATGTTGTCGGGGGCACATACAACATAGTAGCAAAAATGCGCTTGACGGAGATATCTGCTTCCTACATTTTACACGGCATATTAACATCCTTCTCTTACTTATACGTGACAAAGTGAAGCGGAAATCGCAGCCCTATGCAATTGGAAAATTCGACGCACCTGCAGTTACGAAGAAAGAGAACAAGAAGGTTGAGTCCTGAAAACACGTTGCCGCGAAGGAGATTGCCCCACTTTCTTTTGTTGATGTGATAAGATGACGTCAGTGGAATAATGTAGCGCTGTCTACTCCGCGTCTCACGAATTTAGACCGTTGTGCACATACATATACTATGAGACATTTGCACAACTAGCTTGCGTAGAGAACCAGGAACATATTGAACCCTTAATGCCCGCGAGGAGTTTTTTAGATTCGTATTCTACAGCTGACACCGATTTCTTTACAGTGATATCACCTTGTGTCTGCATATATCTTTACCGTTATAAACTATGAGGACGGATATATGAAGGCTGCCCCATGCGTGAGCCTACTGTGGAATGCCTCAGTGGGCTTTATAACACACGCGATCCTTCGGTCTCTCATCGGTATCAGACTTCTTTATCAAGCTATGAAAATTCCCTGCCAGTTTATGCAAAACCACTACACACGATGCTGGAGACGTTTTGCCGCGATACGCCTTCTCTTGCACCCATGGAGATGACTTGAGCATCGAGCGCAGACTCCTGCTTCGCGAGAGCGGAGGTCCTTGACAGATGACGCCTGCGGCACGCGTTCCTCGTGACGCAAGAATATGCCGGAAATAGCAGACCCAAAAGTATAAACACGGCAAACCGTGACTGAGCTCTTGAAAGTTGATGGTGCAAAAAGCAAGGTGCCACTCTCTGGCTCAGCGTGAAGAATACGCTAAGGAGAAGCGAAAGCAAGGAGAGGAAAGGCGAGGAGGACTACGAGACGAGCGTCCGGTTTGCTACCCTACACTGGCGGTAAGGGAAAGGGGAATGGAAAGAGGGAAAGAGTGAGCACTCGGTGCACGTAGAAGGATGCACAGGGACAGTATAAGAGGTCTCTTAGACCGGTGCTCTTCAAGTAGTGTACTATATTGCACGATATTGCAAGTATCGCTTTTTGTGCCAGTGACTTGTGTGGCCACGGTCCAAGTGCTGAAAGGTTGGAAGAACTGTTTATTGAAGAAAGCTTCTACGTTGAAGAGTACGCATTTGGGTTTGTGGTTCATGATTACGAGCAGTGCTGTGTCCCTCTCTTTGTCCGGTTGTTTAGCGCTGTTTACTGCTCGTAAGCGTCTCTATGTTGTCAAAGAAAGCCGCCTTACCAGAGAATCGGCGTGAGAAGGAATTAAGCTTATATTGTACAACGTGCATAGTAGCACGTAAACTGAGTTAAAAAAGTAAAAATACAGAAAAAGAAGTGGATGTCAGCCACTGCAAGGCGATGCTACCGCTCCCTCCGCAGCTGACGTCCCTTCAACCCTGCTTGCCGACCAACATTTGCAAGGCCTATTAGCAAAAGGATTATTGTGCTCTGAACGTTCGCTTAATTACATCACATGTAATTTTGCTAATAACACGTGTACGTCATGGCTTGTTATAGCCATGGTATGTAGTGGTACTTTCCTTTTGAACAAATGGGATGGGAAGTAAGCCCGCCACGATATGCATACCATATCCACCGAATGCATTCATCGCCATTTTTAAAACCACGCCTCTGCACGTGGTAACGTGTCGTTATAGGTCTATTAGCTAAAACAAATATCTCTTATGAATCACTTGAACAGCGGCGGCGAAACCACAGCTCTTCATGAGTCAACTTGCCACTCGTGGCCGACTGCTCGGTGAAGCAGCCACTGCTCGTTAAGGTCGCAAAATATGCAATTTTGCTCTAAAGCGTTTGCTGAACTGCGTAGTTCTCTCGTACTCATGCATCTGGAGTTATCTGAAGCTATAGTGTATGTGCATAGGGAGGATAACTACTCAAATGTGAGTACACAGCACTGTAAAACCTGAAACTATATAATCAGAGAGAGAGAGAGAACAAATGATATATGAAAGGTAGGGAGGTTAACCATCACTAAGCCCGTTTGGTTAGCCTACACTGGGGAAAGAAAAAAGGGGACGGAAAGATTCAAAGAAGAAGAGCAAGTCCACTGGGGATATCATTAGGTCACTCAGTCCGGATCACAGACGGTGACTCAATCCGGTAGCTTTCAAAATATGTTTCGCTGCGGTTCTCGAGCAATATGCTGGAAATATTTGCGCCTCTATGAAAAACCATGTATGGCCACCTATGCGCTAGAATAGAATCAGAAGAACTCACCCATGAATTTATTTAGTCATGTTACTAGTGCTAAGCCAAAGAAAAAGTACCTGAGACTTCTAAATATTAATGCCCGGAGCCTCATTAACAAGAAAGATAGCCTGGAATTAAAGTTAATTGAACATGACCCACACATTTCAGTCCTTACTGAAACTTAGTTGCACAGTGACATAGCTGACGACTTAGTCTTTCCTTCTTCTTATAAAGTTTTTCGCAGCGACAGAGAAACGAGGGGCGGGGGCGTAGCAATCCTTGTTAAATGTTCAATCAAGGCAGTGGTACTCTACTGCTTCCAGGATCTTGAGTGTTTATACTTAAAAATATCTTGCTGGGGTCACAGCTTCATCCTGATAGCATGCTACGGGCCACCTGATTGTACTCCTGATTACCTAATTAAATTGCGAGAGTGTATGTACCTCTGTCGCAATAAGAAAGTTTTTTTGCTGGGTGATTTTAATTTGCCCAGCGTCGACTGGGAGCGACTGCAAGGAACTAGCAAATTCAACAAAAATATGAATATTGTCTTTGATATTATGCTCACTCATGGCCTGGTACAAATTGTCAAACAGCCCACTCGCATCAAGGGTTCATCTTGCTCGATATTAGATTTGGCCTTTATAAACCGGGATTTCACTGAACACACTGCCATAGTTGAAGAAGGTTTATCAGACCACTGTCTTGTATATATGTCAATTCCCCTAGTGAAATGTGCTTCTCATAAAACCAGTAGCATACGCTATTTTAGAGATTACGACAGAGCTAATGATACGTCTGTGATTGCACATATGGAAAATTGCCTGATTGATTTTGCTGAAGAGCATCATAACGTATGTTTGCTATGGAAAAAAGTCTGCTGATGTGTGCAATTATTGTTTGAACACGTTCGTACCAAACAAGCGAAAGAAAGTGCATAAACGTACACCCTGGGTAACGCGAAAAATTATTCTATTGAAACGGAAACTAAAACGGGCTAAAAGGACTACTCCCAATCCTATTATCATTAATTGTATCAAAAACAATCTCACACGTGCAATTCACCAGTCTAAGGACGTCCTTTTCACAACAACTTTGCCCAACTTTATGAATAATGAACCAAGAAAATTTTGGGATTACTTGATCGATGCTCACAGGCACGTGACGCAGGTTTCGGTTGATGGCATCTCTATTACAGATCCACAAGTCATCGTTGAGTATTTTAATATTTATTTTACTTGAGTGTTTTCAAAGTACAACCGTGAATCTGCATCACGGAGCATTTTAGCATCCCAGGTTGATTTTATTTCATATCACGGTGTAGTCGCAATGCTGTTAAATCTGAAAACAAAATCGACTTGCGGTCCTGATGGTTTGCCCAATATCTTTCTTCGTCGTTATGCCGAAACTGTCGCTAAATTTCGTGTGATCTTGTTTCGATGATCACTATTAAGTGCGCGGCTACCTGATGAATGGAAGACAGCGCCAAGTTATACCCGTCTATAAAAAAAAAAAAAGGTGACCGTTTGTTATTAGAAAATTATCGCCCAATATCCTTAACATCTTCTTGTTGTAAATTATCGGAACACGTTGTAGTAAAACGCATCACTCAATTTCTTGAGGAAAACTCCATACTATCAAGCTTTCAACACGTATTTAGAAGAAATTTCTCTACTGCCACAGAATTGGTCACGGTAGTACATTCATTTGCAGCATGCATAGATAACTGTGGACAAACTGACGTGATATTCTTAGATTTTAGTAAAGCATTTGACAGAGTTATTCATGATAAATTGCTCAATAAGCTCGTAAATATTAACCTTCCCGGCATTTTGGTCTCTTGGGTTTCCGATTACTCACATAACCGAACGCAGTTTTTTTTTTAATTGACGGTTTTGATTCCTGCAGTCTTCCTGTAACATCAGGTGTGCCTCAAGGAAGTGTTCTGGGACCCTTGCTGTTTCTTTTATATATGAATGATATTATCTCCGTAATTACTCCTGGAACTCAAATGAGGTACGTTATTTGCTGATGATGTCTTATTTCGTGAAATCAGAGGTGTACATGATCAGGTTGAGTTGAATTCTACACTCATTAATGTATCTAAGTGGTGCAAAGATTTTGGCATGACTGTTGACACCGATAAAACTGTTTATTTTTGTGTAACGCTTAAGAAAACTCCTCTGAAATGTATTTATAACCTGACATCTCTTCCTTTGAAACAGGTTACCAGTTACGAGTACCAAGGAGGGACAATCACTAATAATCTCTCTTGGAACCTGAACATTGATAACATTTGCTCTTCAGCTTTCCGCAAACTTTGTTACTTAAGACATAAACTTCGTAATTCTTCTCCTAATGTCAAACTTCTTAGCTATTTCACATTCATTGGACCTAAGCTTCAATATTGTTCTATTGTTTGGGATCCTTAGACTAAGCTTAACATTAAGAAGTTAGAAAGGATTCAGCGAAAAGCTGTCAGGTTTATCTATTCCAAATTCAAGTATACTGATTCTCCTTCTGAGCTCATGAAAGCTAACAACATTGAGCTACTTGAATCGAGAAGAAAGATATGTCGTTTGAATTTTTAAAGTTACTTCTTAACGGTAAAATGGCTATTGATCAGACAGGGTTTCTGTCCCCTTTGGCCACAAGACCTACGCGACATTACCAAGCTCACTTTCTAACCCCTTACTTTGCAAGAACAGATATTTATAAGTTTTCCTTTTTTCCGCGTTCTGTGTTCGACTGGAATAGCCTAACAGAACCTTGTGACGCACTATATGACTAAATGATTATGTCTTTTTGTGTTCTTTCCTGTGGTACTATCATGTTTTTTCTTGTTGTTGTTCTGCTTTTGTGTAAAACAGATATCCTGTAAATTGTATCGCCCGTCCTGCTTGGACCAGATTGGTCTGCAGTATGTATTAAATAAATTAAATAAATAATAAATAATACCCATAGAGTGTTTGAGCTCGCGTTTGATTTTCATAGTTACAAAACGACCCAAAACTTGTTCTTACTTATATTTATTTTTTCGGCCTTCCGTTGGTGCTGCGAATTCCTCTTGCGAACGACGGTCTCCAATTAGGCCCAACAAAAGGAATACCTGCCCGCTTCCGGCACGCATCAACTCTATGCCACGGCGACGCACTCCAATGTTAGGTTTACTGAACCCCGCAAAAGGCGCCACAGAACGGATGGCAGACGCCAATAATAGACGAATAAAAAAAACCTCGGAGGAACGACAGGCTGGGAATGCCAATCTATCGTGCTTGAGCCTCCCCTAATTACCGCAAGGGGGCCGTCGAGGAGCCTCTGCGGCGCAGAGACGGGCAGCAACGTGGCTATAACAGCGATGCGACGCCTGATTAGGCAGCTTCACTGCTAGAACGCAGGAGACAAGACATAATCGGCTCGCAACAAAAGGCTTGTTCGCTTCCATTCGCTTCACGTGCCTGTCCTATAGCGAAAAATGTCCCAACGGCGTCCCGCACGACAACGCGACGGCTTAACCCGCCACTTCCAAATGCCGTACGCGTCTGTCGCGGCTGTGCAAAGATGTCGCTCGTCAGCGCTAATCTAAAATGCGCGTGCCGTGCCCGCCCCACCAAAGGGAAAAATCCGGCGTATTTGTGTTTCTGTATACGCATGCTCCGAGAAGTTGGGAATTTCTCTAGTGCTCATTTCATCAGCAATCTGCGAGCCGTTAGCGTAACAGAAATGCGCTTTGTGAATACGGTCACGATATATCTCGTAAGTGGAGGTACTAGAAGCATCGTTCACGGGTTCTTTCTGCGATCTATGTATTTAGCAATGGCATGAATTTTGTGTTTGCTGGGACGAAGGTCTTCGTACCCTAGGAGCGTTCTATAGACAATAGAGTAAGCCCGCAACTTACTTCCTGAATTGTTCAATCGAATGCGCGTAAGCCTCAGAGGTGGTCGTATTCACAAGGCGCAGCCCTAGATGCATTATTCACAATAAGCTTTGCAGAAAAGACTCATACTAACATTATACAAGAGTATAACGCAGCCGAAACAGAGCAAGAAGACGCAGATATCTTTCAGGATTTCTTTTCAGCCTTCTTCAACAATTTCCAAAACTGAGTGATGCAGCGAACGCCGTTTTCTTAGTTTAAGCTTAAAAAGTTCAATTATGCATCGACGACTGTGGTTATCATTGACTTCCCCGTGTGACACTTGGGAAATGAAAAAAAAAAGGAAAGAAAGGAAGTTTGTTAGCAGGCGTAAAGCCCACAGTTAAAGGCGCACATACATAGTTAACGTAATGCAATTGATGCATAACTAACGCATTAATCCAGCTGTACAGGAGCGAATAAGCAGAATCCGCTTCAACAAAACTTGAAGGCACAGAAGAATGTCTTTCATTTATCAGAAGTTTCGTTTATGCGAATGACATAAAAATTAAGAACGATCATATTGTGAAAAGCAACGAGTGCTTTTATTTTACTGCGGGGAACAAACCGACCTTATTGTGTTTTGCTTGGAGTATCATCGCTCACTCGTTAGTGATTATTGTCTTTTATACATGCCTCTGTTGCCTTCTCTTTCAATATGGAGCAGCTCTTAGAAAAACTGGCGTTGTGGGGAGGCTTGATCCACAAGAACGGTACCTTTTACATTTGTTACTGTTGAGATGTACGCCTCCCCATCCGATTCAACTGAAAAACGCTGGAGCTGCCGGCAGCGTGTATCTTCTTTCTGTACTTCGTTATCGCTCACAACAAGGGCTTCAGATAAGGAAAATTCGCTGCGCTTCGTGTCTTTCATGACGTCCATTCATGTAGCCAATGTGAGCGCCTTGCGTACTCGCTCTTCGTCTGGCGCTACCAAGAGGCATGGAAACATGAAAACTAAGCGAGGCGAATGCCGCATAGCAACCGTTGACGCCACACCACCACACCTGCCTGATGGATTGGAATTTTTTTATTGTTTTACCATCACCATTTAGCATGGTTGTTGGACTGTTCATGTTCGGTACGTGGTTATAACGTCGTTTAACCACCTGTGAAGTACGCGGTGACCGGTTACAGTTCCGTTTAAGCGGAGTTCTCAAGAAAAGCGCTTCGTTGGAGCGAAGTTTTTAACATTGGTGCATATTAGTGGCCAGCCAAAGTTGGCGACCTCGTTCCGTTTATCCGGCGTTTCCTTTTAAGCGAGCTTCATTTATCCAGAGCCAACTGTAGTTCACATTTGGAGAATGAAATCACTCGAAAACTCAAAAGCGATTAATTAAATGATAACAATAATGATAATAGTGCAATAAGCATTAGTTTTGAGCGCTTTGCCAGTGCCTTCCATTCGTGTCATCCTGATGCTGTTATACACTATATAACTAAACATGTACCAGTGAGACCAAGAAAGCAATTTTCGGAATTCTTCGCCCATCCACTCCAACTGCCCTCACTTAAATGTGAGAGCGAGTGTTTCCACTTTTCCCAAGGAACGTGCACACAGGGGTAACTTGCATTCGTTCCAAACTGCATTACGCGTTTTTTTTTTTTTTCAAGGCAACAAGGGAGCACAAATAATACATCCGATCGTCCTTTTCGCGAACGCTCCCCATGAAAGCGAACATATGCAAGTGCGACGCAGCGTGCCGACATTGCCACTCACGAGCTGTTAGCCTCAATTAAAGCCCCCCTCAGACACGCCGTCCGTTTCCTCTTCGTGTCGAACTCCCTCCACGTTTCTCCTTCCTCCCGCACCTCAATACGGTTTTCTCGCTGGTTCATCGTTTAGACGAAGAAGGCGGTTAGCGGAGAAGCACCGAAGGGTTGAACGAGACTAAGAAGGAGTTCTAATGGGGTGAAGGCCGGGGGGGGGGGGATGAAAACACGACAGACCATCAGCAGGAACCAATTACGAAAGCGCACTTCCCGGGGCTGGTCTCCAAGGTGCGCGTCTGCATCGCAAGGCGACCTCCGTGCAGAAGACATGGAATACTCAACGACTGCCTATACTTCACCTCACTAACTCCGTGCACTGCAGCGAAGCAAAAGCTGCTGGTGGTGTCAGCCAACCAGAGAGGAGAACCGTAGGCAGCGCTACTCCGTTGTTCACCGCTGATCGCCCTCTTTGCGATGCCGACCGAATGGAAGCTTAACGGAAGGAACAGTACCGCGCAATTGGCGAGCCCGCGTGCTGAAACACGCAACCGACCCTCGCTACTAATTGGCTGAAACTGGCTCTAACCTTCGTCGCACTGCACGATATTTCTGAGAAGGAGTGTAGAAGTCTGCGTGTTTGGATAAGGCGCTAGGTTGTGTGGAGCATCGCTGCATACGCAGCGCGAAGGCCCTCGCTGCCCTGGTATCTCAGGTGCTTCGTAAAACTACATTAAAACACAAAGTTCCTCATTATCCATGCACGCTTTACCCCTGAACAAGACCCTGCGCGCGTAATTCGTCCTGCTGCGGGCGTGTTGGCAATATTTTAATGACCAAACCGAAAAAGAAAATTCAGGAATGCCACCTAAGGGTCCCGACTGTGGGGATAAAATTCTACACGTGTCGCATCCTCTCCGCAGTAACATTTGCTGCGACTTGTTCCCCTGATCACCTGTTGTATAAAAGGATAATGCGGACGAAGCTTTACGACATAGTTGAAGAAAAGAAATTAGCGCTACAAAGACGCGGACTCAGAGAAGAACATGTACGACGGACGGGCGCTAACTTCCAACTAAACGTTTAATTGAAGAAACAGGATTTATATAGACAGAAACAAGAAAAGCACAACCGTGACTTCACGACCTCTCTATCGCATCAGAAAAGCAATCCCTTGTTCGGTCAGTGCCACTGACGGGCAGCTAGTGCACGTGCCTTCACCGTTGCAGTGTAGAAAGGCTCTAATATCTCTCTTTCTATAGTCTATCTCTAGAACGTGCCAGAAACCTGGTGTCACGACAATACGGAAGGTATTTGTGACGTTTACAATGTTCAGCCGACATAAGAATGTTTTTCACGACATAGGAATGTTTTTTTTCTCTTCTTCTTCTCGTGACTCTTCCATGACGTGGTCAGCACTGTAGAGGCTGACTGGGGCGCCTATTATAGCGCGGTCAGCTACACCTTAGCCTACCGGCAAGCTTACGCGAAGCTAGGAGACGATTCAACGGGAACTCGATCACAAGTGCTCTCCTCAAGCTTGTTTCAGCTCATCCTGGAGCTGAAAATATGGTCGACAACCGCATAATAAGGTTAACAGTACAATTAATCTCAACCAGCGACACCCTTTCTCCAACAAACAGAGAGGGGTGCTCTTTATGTGCGACTTGAATTACAGGAAAGAAGCGGTCGCACAGAATAGGTTCACCCGGGCGGATGGCCGAGCCATAAGCTGTTTGCGCAATTCGCCTGACAAATTTCATGGAAACATCCACCCATTATATAGCATACAGGGAGCCAGCCTGCTCCCCGGTGTCTCATTACGGAGGGATAATTTCCCCAAATTGTCTCAACACGAAACACATGGACCATTAGGTGCGTTCTATTAAGCGTCCACTCCTTCCGCTCTACCGAATAACACGAAAGTGTATAAGATACTTCAAAATACAACAAGAATTAAATAAAAAAGAAACGAAAAACACACAACTAGGCCTGACTTTACGATGGACATCCGCCTTCTTTTTTTTTTGTTTCAGTAGTGTAATTACAGCAATCTAAGTTATACGAATACGCAGAATCAAAAAAGGGGCCGACAGATGAAGTAGCGCACTGTGTTATTGAAGTTACTTAAAGACGCTAAAGTGCCTAGATAAAAGACAAGGCCGCCCTTGAGAAAGAGAAGTCCACCTATCTGTAAGACCACCATCTAGAAAAAGCGGTATCAGGGCTGTTCTAAATACGACGCCAACGTGTTTTTTTTTTCCTCCTGATAGCGTAGCTGCAAAACCCAGAGAAAGAAAGAAAGAAAGAAAGAAAGAAAGAAAGAAAGAAAGAAAGAAAGAAAGAACGAAAGAAACAAGCAAGCAAGCAAGCAAACAAACAAACAAACAAACAAACAAACTTCGAGGCAAACTAATCTCGGCATCCGTCGATTACGACCACTTCCCGCAATTGCAAAACAAAATGTGCACCGCGGCTGATGTTCCCTCCATGCAGGACGCCGCAGCGTCGCCTGCTGCGGGCCCGCCGACGGCCTGTGATTTTCAAACCTTGGGAAAACGGCGCACAATCAGATCACCTGCCCGCCGAACGACACCGCCGTCGCCGGCGTCGTCGCTCGTGTATACACACGAGAGAGGCCGGCGTATAAAGTACTTCACGGGAAACGCCCTCATATTGGCCGCCTGTACAGCCGCGCGCCAACTAACCGACACTATACGCCGCCTGGCAGCAGCCCATCAGCCCGAGCGCCAGACCGGCCGGCCAGCAGCTCATTTACGAGTTTCGGGCTGGCAGGCCGGTCGCGGTCATTGAATTTCCCGGGCGTCCATTTGCGAGCGGGCCGCGAACACGCTGCGGTGCCGGCTTCCTGTATAGCCGCCGCTCGTTTGGCAAAGGCGAAGTGATTTCGGCGCGCCCGTGGCGGGGGCAAGTCTCACGTCGTCTGCCTAACGAAGATTCTCGTTGGCGTGCCTGACTGGGCGGCCCTCCCCCTCTTTCCCTCTGCTATCTGTACGCAGTGTAACGGCTTTGCAGAACGGTACGCCGGTGTCTTGACCTCTTCTATCCCGGGGTCCCCCGAAGAAACGGAGCATTACACCGACTGTATAGTAGCAGTTGGAAACTTTCGTTCTACGGCTGTTCCTGAAGGAATACGCGCACTCGCATGCACCAAAGTTGTACGACCTACTTTCGGCAGCTAACTTTTTGGTTTCTCCATGCGGGCTCACTATACGTTGGCTGAAATGACGGAGAAAATTAGCATAAAAGTAGGGGAGTGGAGTTTATGTTCGAAAGATAAGATTTATTTATTTATTTATTTATTTATTTATTTATTTATTTATTTATTACTGCATGCCACCCAGACAACCCGGCTTTAGGCAGGAGTCGGTATTACATAGGGAAACTGAGTTGCACGCCATCAAGAAGCAGCTGCAAGTATAATTCCATACGTACACTGTAGTAGTATTGCAACTTACTCAAAACGAAGACATAGAAACCAAGAAACACTCCATGCGAACTCCAGGCAACTCACACAGCTTCGTCAAGGCCTGCATTCCGAACGAATACTACTACTGCCCTATTGGCGCACAGAACAGAAGCAGCACACCGGAACGGTCCCAAATTTCCACGGAGCAGAGAGACATTTCGCGATGTACGTGCTACGTTAAGGAGAGTCCTTGTGGCTGCAAAGCAGGTCACAAGATACAAGTCTCCTCAGCAATGCGAGTGATATGCGCGCGTGCGCTGGACAACTAAGTGGACGCGCAGTGTGTATAATAAACCTGGAGCGTTGTATGGGATTGACTGCGTAAGTAACGGACATGCTCCATCAGAGGGATCAGATCATTCAGTTTTTCGTCATACTTCGACAACCTATTTGCGTCAGAGTGCAGATAGGCGACTCACCAAGGACGAAAGCTGGTTTTGGGTGTCCGACAGACATTTATTTTTGTACACGTATTGTTCACAAAGCAGTCTACAATAACCTGTAATTATGTCAACAACCTGACGTAGTGAGTATGACGGCGAATAACTTTCTCAATAAGAAAACAAAAACGCTCATTAACGTGGGCGACGACGCCGGAGAGAAATGACGCGTCATCTGATAAAAAAACACAGGAGAGAGATAAACGATCACGTTCCCACTTAACACGCATCTGGATGGCAAATGAATAGGGCAGTTAAAACGCTAAACCTTCCTCGTTGGCTAAACTATCGTCTTTTAAGGGACTCTTCAAGAACACGCGTCATTAATTATACTGGCCTTGGCGCAGCACGAGTGAACGTTCAAAAAGGTCGACACAAGCTGACACTCATGTTCCGCGCCGTCCGCAGCACAATATGTCGACGATAAGCGAGAACACGCTTTGCGCGATAACCAAGCCCGGTCAGCCTAAGTGCCTCCCTTCTTCCACACGTGTGTGTGTGTGTGTGTGTGTGTGTGTGTGTGTGTGTGTGTGTGTGTGTGCGTGAGTGCAGCACATTTAACATGTTCCGCAGATGACGGCGGCGGGTCCTCTGCCAGGAATAATCCCAACTTCCGGTTCCGGCTACATCTTCCTCCTTTATACCCCCTCCCCCCCCCCCTTCTTCTCGCGACCGCTCATTTCCGAGGGCTGGCCCGGCGAATTTCCATTTCCGCAACGCGGTCTCTCTCGACTGCTCCATATGTGTCAAGCCGAGTGTCCCGGGGGGGCCATTGTGCAATGTGACTGATCCCAGGGTGCTATTAGCCAACGCAGCTATAGCTATCTTCGGGAAAACGAGGAGTTGGTTTTGGAGACGTTAAAACGAACATCGCAAGCACATGTACCGCGTTCCTCTTATGACGAGAGACAGCCTATGTGAGCTCTTTGAAGCCGGGTGGAGAAACAGAGCATGCCATTCACGGAAGAAAAAAATATACCCGTAGAATGAACTCAACCGTGATCCGCGAAAAAGCAGAGTCCTGCATGTTGCGCTTTTCAATGACGGCTCTACCAGCGCCTTCGATTACACGGTGAAAAATGCAGTGTGTGCGAGCTATATCACACATTAACCCTCTACGACTCCATGCTACGTTTTCTTTACCACTCCCTCTTCGCTCGGCAACATAAAAAATAAAGCTGGGATTTTACGTGTCAAAAAAGATCACTTCGATATGAGACGCGCCGTAGTGGAGGACACCGGATTATTCTTGTCCGCACGGGGGAGCTTTAACGTGCACCCGAATTTGAGTATGCGATCGTTTCCGCATTTCGCCCCAATGTAAACGAGGCCGCCGCGACCGCGATCGCATCCGCGGCTTCGGCCATAGCAGCACAACGCGATTGCGCACTGGTCCACTGCGATGTGTTCAGCGTATGCGGTAGCAAATCAGGTGCGACCTGTTTGACCTCCCGCCCTTCTTTCTCTCTCTTACTCTGCTTTGTACTGAATTTCGTAAGACACGAACACGCGTAAACTGCAATACAAACAATTTTTCCCTTTTCTCTTCGAAAGGCAAACTCATCAACGCGAAGCGAAAAGGAAAAAAATAAGAAATAAGAACGATCGCGAACATCATTGCGAAAGCGAGAAACGAGTGCGCCTTTTGCCTCCTTTCAGCGCTTTCCTGGGACGAGTATCGACATTAATTCAGCAGCCCACTGCTTTGCAAATGCAGCTATAGCGTAGCCGCATTACACGTCCAACGTTTCGAAAACACGAGCCTAACCCATCCAGTCTGTACATTTAGCCAGCGCGCATCGGAATCCTCTTATAAACTGTGGCGTCTGAAAAAACAAATACGAAATAAAGTATCAAACCGAATAAAACGTTGTCTTAACGCGCGGATATAGATGGGTTCGTTATTCTTCGGAGCCTATACATGGCGGTTAATCCGTTCCAGCAGCTGCATTACCGATGCAGCAGGCAGTTTGGAAGTTATTGCCCCTTCATCGTCACCGTACACCACGGGTTGGAGAGCGCGGCGTAAAGAAAAATATAGAGCGTTTGCTTACATTACAGTTTGTCTCCCGCTTGCTAACAGTAGCTATATGCACGCCTACGGGAGTTGCATTTCAAATCGCCTCGCCGAATGTAATCCGACCCCGCACCCGATTTGTCTGGTGGCTCGCCTTATAGGCGCGCGCATCGCAAACACAGCTGATGCCGGCGCCGAACGCCGGAAACGAAGCCTCTAATAATCGCGGGAATCCGGGCAACAAGGCAAGAACAAATGCCTGCTCATAGAGAAGTGCACACATAACGCACAGAGGCCGAAGCCTGCTTTACTGAGAGGCGTGGGCTGCGAAAGTGGGGGTCGCATTTATTTGAGTGGCCCGTACATGCGTTTCACAGCTGGTTCGTCGGAGCACAAAGGGGCACGGATGCTTTCAGAGCTTTTATGATAAAAAGAAACACTGTCCCTTTATTTCTTTTTCTTTTCTGTCATAAACAACATTTCGTGTATTTTATTGTGCCGCCAAAGGGCATTACTTCGCCTGCTTCCCAAGGAACGTCAAGGAAGGTAAGTGCTCTCCTTTCCAGACTGCAAAAGTGATTTGTCTGGATTTCCGGAACAAAATGCTTTCTGCGAGGCTTCTGCGTTATAGCTCATGCGGTACCGCTGTCTTATAGCCAAATTGAGATGATACGAGCGAGTCCTAAAGAAAAAAGGTTCTTCGAGAAGAAAGCCGTGCCACTCGTATACATAGAGAGAACGCACGACTTTCCCGCTTATTTTTCAATCAGGCTGTCTTTTCTTTAGTCCGCTCTTGCTTCTCTTATTCTTTTTTTTTTTACAATAACCGAGTTTAAAGTGAGCTTTCTATCTTTAAGACAAGCCGAGCGTGTCGTAGTTTATAACAACGCTATAAACAAAGCGAGGCATTTCAGAAAAGCCGCATATGTTGCCTGTGTGCATACGGGCTTTACTGTACGATTCCCTTGCCTTTTCCCGTAATCGCTTATAAAGCGCGAATTTCAGCTCTCGCTTAGGTAGCGGCTCGACATAGCAGTTAGGATGCTGCCCTTTAATTTATACTATGGCTCGCCGCGAGATGTGGTGCAAACACACATACAATCACCCAATATGCTACGGACAATAGGTGCAGCATGAATGAATGAATGAATGAATGAATGAATGTGTGAGGTTTAGTGGCGCAAGGGCCAGGTATGACCAAAGAGCGCCAAGACAGATACAAACGTTACAAGCATACAAACGCATTGCGTGGTCATTAACCCTTTCCGGTCCGAAATCTGCCTCTGAAGTCGGAAATTTATATTTGGTGCACCTGAAGGAAAAACAAACGTGCAAAAATAAAGAATACCATTCTCAGCGTCGTTTATGGCAAAAAGTAAAAAAAAATGGCTTTTCTCAAGAAACGCGAATAAACGAAGCGGCTGGAGCTAGCCTCCAGATGGTTCTTCGAACATCTTAATTGATGATCCCAACGATGTGAGGCCACAAAATATCGCGAGGTCATTCTTGTGCCACCCATGCCAAGTGGTATAAGCCCTTAGGCAGCGAGCTCCAAAGATAGAGCGCAGCTGCGCTCTATCAGCTGCGCTCTATCTAGCTGACGTTAGGCCTCTAGAGGCCTAACGTCAGCTTGATGCGACGCGTGGACATTGGCGAAATATCAGGAAGAACCATGTTTATCTGCGGAACCAAATTGACAAGTTGTGTAGTTAGAGTTGTTGACAATCCGATTTCAACGATTAATTATGGCGTTTGATTTTCTCAATTTCAGATATTCCTCGTAAGGCGTTACGATTCCTGCAGGAATAATGAGACCAGGAAGGGTTTAGCACCGAAAGCTCTTACGTACGCTGTGTTTCACAGCGGATTGACCTTGTGCCCTAAAGCTTCGAATATGCAGTAGCTATGTTGTAATTAGCGGAATCAACAAACGATAACACAACAATTCACTTGCAGATGGGGACAAAATCCGATAGCCGCTTCGTCCCGGGTGCGGGCGTCTCTATGTAACGTCACAGTGACGTGACGATTAGTGTCGTCCCGTTCCCGTTCGAGGACCCTCGAAATACACGGGGTGTAATATGATCGAAAAGAGCCACGATTACGAACTCAAAAGACGCGCACTGCAGGAAGAGGGCTGACCAAGAGCGAACGCAAAGTTATAATTCCTTAACTACGTCTACTGCACGGTACTAGCACGTAAAATGATGGCACTCAGCAAGTGCGAAGGTTGGGAAATACTTGTATTTCAACTTGACACCAAAGTTCGCATTCGAATGCCGTCCACGGGCGTCACCAACGTGATCGCGGCGTCATGACACAGACCAACACATGGTGACGCCTTGTAGCGGTACGGCTACACAGGCATGATGACGCTGCAGGAAGAAAAAAAAAAGAGATGTTTCGTCTTTGTCTCCCGCGTGAACGCAGCCACAGCAATCGAAGGCACGGAGCGAGAGAATGTAACGTGACGTCATCTCACATCCGCCTCCCAGGTACCAAAACTGAAGCCGTTTCGTTGAAACAAGCCGTGACGTCCCTGACAGCAACGATGCAACAATGTTATCACGGAGGCCACGAAGCAAGCATTGGGGGTAAACCATTTGGGATGCTGAGAAGATTGCCGGTATTTTGATTACATGGTTTAGAGAGCTTCGAGCTTCATTCGACGCAAAAAATGAAATTTAAAAAACCAGGTGCCCTGTCATCACACTTATTTAAGGCTAACACTAATTGATTTGGGCAAGTTACCGCAATCTTCATCTTTTCACTTATGTTTTCATCGCGCTTACAATTAGCTGACGTGCTGATGCTCCTCGCACATGTATAGAAATACATTAAATGCCGGCGACCGCGCGTGTGCAGCGCTCAAGCCACGCATCTTAAATCGCGCGACTGTCACCATCCGTACCCTTATTCGCGAAGCGCTTCGTTTGCACGCACGAGCGCTTCACAATAACAAGCGCCGGGGTCAGTCGATATAAGGATTGTAGCGAAGGCGCAGTGAGCCAATGATGAATGTCTGAATCTCTCTCTCTCTCTCTCTCTCTCTCCCGATTATATATATATGGAAGAATGCGTGGTGAATAGCGCGCACGACGGGACAAGAGTAATAAGAACGCAAAAGCATTTATAACGAACTGCGTGATAGTTGTACGTTTGTCTTGGTTGTTGTTGTTGGACATTGCGAACAGTTCAAGGTAACGTAAGAGATACATGAAGATTTCATACATCCCTTGTACAGTCATTAGCGCCTGTTAGTCTAGATACGATCTCTCCAATGCTATTCACAGCGTGTTTACATGAGGTATTCAGAGACCTGGAGTGGGAAGAATTGGGGATAAGAATTAATGGAGAATACCTCAGTAACTTGCGATTAGCTGATGATATTGAATTGCTTAGTAACTCAGGGGACCAATTGCAATGCATGCTCTGGAGAGGCAAAGCAGAAGGGTGGGTCTAAAAATTAATCTGCAGAAAACTAAGGTAAAGTTTAATAGTCTCGGAAGAGAACAGCAGTTTACGATAGGTAGCGAGGCACTGGAAGTGGTAAGGGAATACATCTACTTAGGGCAGGTAGTGACCACGGATCCGGATCATGAGACGGAAATAATCAGAAGAATAAGAATGGGCTGGGGTGCGTTTCGCAGGCATTCTCAGATGGCATTCGCAGCAGCTTGCCATTATCCCTCAAGAGAAAAGTGTATAACAGATGTGTCTTACCAGTACTCACGTACGCGGCAGAAACCTGGAGGCTTACGAAAATGGTTCTACTTAAATTGAGGACGACGCAACGGGCTATGGAAAGAAGAATGATGGGTGTAACATTAAGGGATAAGGAAAGAGCAGATTGGGTGAGAGAACAAACGCGAGTAAATGACATCATAGTTGAAATCAAGAAAAAGAAATGGGCATGGACAGAACATGTAATGAGGAGGGAAGATAACGGATGGTCACTAAGGGTTACGGACTGGATTCCAAGGGAAGGGAAGCGTAGCAGGGGGCGGCAGAAAGTTAGGTGGGCGGATGAAATTAAGAAGTTTGCAGGGACAACATGGCCACAATTAGTACATGACAGGGGTAGTTGGAGAAGTATGGGAGAGGCCGTTGCCCTGCAGTGGGCGTAACCAGGCCAATGATGATGATGTCCTGGTAAACGAAAACCAACTTGCCCAGCAAAGAACAGACAAAAGAAAAACTTGGCGAAGTTCGCCCAAAGGCCGATATCCACGGTTGTTAACAAAAAGTTTGCATATACGCGTGGTTCATAGACCGTATGACGAATTCACAAAACATTTTAGAGCACAGCTGTTAGTACCCTGATATTTTGGCGGGACCATTCGTTTCTTGTAGAATTATTACATCTACAAGAAACGGATGGTCTCACCAGATTATTAGGGTACTAGGAGCTGTGCTCTAAAATTCCTTTGGAATTCATCACCCGTTCTATGAACCTACTGCATAGGCAATGCAATAGGAGAAACCATGGCGCCTACCACCCAAGTGAGGAGCATGGTCGACACGGTTGTACAACATGGTACACGAATCACAGACATAGACAACACTCTAATTGAGATTATTCCATCAAGAAAGAAAAATAATAGTATATTTAGTCTAAATGTATATGGCAGTTGAAAGTTCAAGAGACACAGATTCTTAACACTACTCAAACGCACGGTCTGCATAGCGGGTGATTGGGAGGTGATAATAGGTGGGGACTCTATTGCCACCCACACCACGTGGGGATACAAGTACGTCCACAACAAAGGAAACAATCTTTGGCTCGACTCCCAACAGGAAGGTATGACCCTCGTCACGGACCCAGCAACGCCCACAAGGCAAGGCAACAGCGTCTCTGACGACTCGGCACCAGACCTCACCTTCGCTAAGAATATACAATCAATAATATGGCTAAATACGCAGGCAGACCAGAAAAGCGACCTCTCCATAATCGAAATCCAGCTCAATGGAGGGCCCTGACAAACGCAGGACTGAACAGCTCAAATTAGTTGATTGGGTGAAATTCAGGAAAATAAGGGAAGAGAGGAACACAGAAACCATTACAGACATTGATCAGTGGACAGTCAGCCTAAAGATATCTCCAAATCAACGCAGGCGATCCCGCAAGAGGCCCAGCTAGAAGCGATAGACTAGAAGTATCACCAACACAGTCTTGGCCTTTCTTACATAATATTCCTCCGTCAGTTAGCGTTCTGTTCTGTCTGGTCCTGTCTTTCCCCAGAATCTTTATCTCCTTGAAACATGGTTTACAAGGGTAGGCATTGCACTGCGCAGGCAATTTCACCAATTCGTCTGTAGTTAACTTTCGTCGCAATGCCTGCCCCTGTCAACTACGTTTCAAGGAGATAAAGATTCCCCGGAGAAGCCAGGACCAGGCTGCACGCTAACTGATGGACGCATATCATATAAGATAAGCCAAGACTGTGTTAGGCACACTTCTATTAGGCTGTTTCAATCGGATATAGATGTCTTTTATAAGGTGTTGCCCCGCTAGGCTGACGAGTGGCCTTGTTGCTGCGTTCTGCGCATGTTACATTTGTCTATATATTGCTATAATTGTTGCCGCGAATAAACCAGTTGAAAGTTACCACCCGTGTCGATTTTTGTGTTCTCTTCCCCTGTCGTCGTCTTTTTTAGCTGTCAATAGGATATGGGTAGTAAACACCGACTAAGCCAAACTAGTTGGTGCTACGAAATTGTGGTACGTCTTGTGGTGCTACGAATTCGACAGTTTAATTACTGATTGACACTAACATTATAGAATGCCCAGCTACATATATTTCAGGCAAGCCACTGCGCCCCCGGACCGCTGTGCGGTATGCACGGGTGCTTGCGCTCACGGGCGTGTGAGTGTGCTGTGCGCAAGCACCGTGATGCTTGACGCCGTATCATGATGCCTGAGCGGCTTCCGCAGCCTCCCGCACCGCATGGTTCGATCGAGGCAACCGCTTACGGCTGGCACGCGTCGAGCGGTGCATCGCTGCTTTTGACTCTTCTTGGCGCGACTCTTGTCGCTATTGTTGCGCCCAGGGGTTGAATAAATTGTCGTGGTGCGCGGCGACCGCGAACGATGCCATTGATCATCCCGGCGTGGCGATGCCAGTGTGTGCGCTGCTGCCTTCGAGCACGAAGAGAACGCTATATTGTGCGGAATAATGGGTCGCAAGCGGATGCTTGGAGCGGAAGGGAGGGAGAGGGAGGAGGAGGGGGCTCGGAATCCCAGCGCAGGAGTCTAGGAGAGCGGGCAAGGGCATTTCTGGAAGTGTAACAGCGAAAATCCGCAGGGAGGAAGACAGCGTGTACACACCGTCAAACATCATTATAAAAGAAAGGGAAGGCGGAGGGGGAGACAAGATGATGGCTGCAGTAGAAGCAAAGCGAGAAGGTGCGGCAGAATGAATTACGCGCAGGAAGCCTACATGTGGAGAGAGAGAGAGAGAGAGAGAGAGAGAGAGAGAGAGAGAGGGGGGGAGGGAGAGAGAATGAGAAAAGAAGAACAGGCTGGACACAGGAGTTAACCAGGTTGATCCTGCTTTGCGATCCTACACTGGGGAAGGAGGGAATAGGGAAAGACAGAAAGGAAGAAAGAACGCTAAAGCAAATTTAAGCGAAATATACGACGTAGGGTGTGAAGAAACAAACATATTAGGAATTCTGTCCTCTGTCTTAGCTCACCTTATTCTGAGTTAGCTTTAGCTTAAATTGTCTTAGCCTTAGAAAATGGACCAACTAGCCCATTCATCTTCAATAACTAGGAAGAAACAAGGTGTGAGGACTCGGGAAAGTCTTGGTAACGCGTATTCAAAGGGGGTCACGCACTCTAATCGCACATGAGAAATATATCGTCGCTTATGCGGTTTTCTGTGATAACGTTCTCCTGACAGGGGACCTTCTGCTTCGCGAGAACTTTTTCGTCCAATCAACTTGAGGTATTAGGCGTACAATACTCATTGGCGACTGCCATTCGTCCACTCCCAATTCTTAGTTGCGATTTCGAGCGTCACCTGGTAGCTATCTCGTCGCCACAGCAACTTTAGGCAACGCCGCTTGGGGGCGGGCGTCGCGTTCACTGTCGATTATTCTTTTAATATTGGCAGGGCACAACGCGAGCAATTGTTTTTTCCGGTTGGGACGACAGTGTGGGACATATCTACTAAGGCGCGTCTCTTGAGGGATGAAGCCTCAATCCCTCAGTTTCATGGAAACCGAAATCAAGGCTTCTCTTGATTCCACAAACACGCCACTTCTTTTCTTTTTTTTCGTAAGCTGCTGGCCTATGTACGCGTCGAACGATATATACATT
This sequence comes from Dermacentor variabilis, assembly GCF_050947875.1. Taxonomy (NCBI): domain Eukaryota; kingdom Metazoa; phylum Arthropoda; class Arachnida; order Ixodida; family Ixodidae; genus Dermacentor; species Dermacentor variabilis. The sequence goes on from NC_134573.1 coordinate 134,856,175, forward strand.
GACTTATGTTTGTTGTTTTACGTTTTAAATACTCATTCGCAATTATACATTTATGATTATTTTTTTTGTACCCGTCCTTATATGCTTGTGTTTCGGCGTGCTAAAGCTTCCTAGAGTGTCCATTGCCAGCATACATTTCTTTTTTCCGTACAAGGCTTTTAACAAAGATTCCTCTTGTCCTCACACGTGAAGTGCAGTGGTCGGAAGCATGAATATTCTTATGTCTCCATTTGAACGAGAACATTATCCCGCATTTAACGTTTTAGCTGCGATCACACTTGTCATTTTTTCGTCAACATTGTTAATTAGCTCCGGTTCATCATTTTATTCATTTGTGCCTGCACGCATTGTTCATGAATTACTTCGAATAATCTATGTATATTTCCCATGGTAGAAGAAGAAAGCACCAGCACTTAATATTGAGCTGTCTCGACTCTGTTTCTTCAAACCATTAATTACAGCCCCACGTTTGTTTTAGGACCTCCTTTCTTCCTCTAAAAAGCTTTACAGAAAGTCGTTCTTCGCCAATAAACAAGAACCAAGAAATAGCTCGCAGCAAACGAACAAACAAAAAGACTACCGAGCTGTTCTCACTGCGTGGCTTGAATGGGAGGCAACAAAGGCGTTTGTGAAATTCTCCCCAAGCCTTGTTGAAAAAGAAAGAAAAGAACGGGACGTTTCCCCGTAGGCGCGGCTCTTGTATAAGCTGCGCTTCTCATTAAAGAAAGACAACTATATCAAGCAGCACTCTTGTGCTTAAAGAAAATAAATGAGGGAGGTCTTTTGAGCTGTTCAGCACCACCATGACAGGCCGCCGTCTTAAGGAGGACACCGAGATGAAACAAAGTGTTAGTTCGTAAAACCTTATGTGGGAGAAGACTAAAATAGTAGGCAGACGGCGAAACACTTTCACTTTCATTCATGTAAAAAGAAAAAGAAAAGATAAATACCAACACGCGAGAAAGAAAGGGAAAATAAAGACAGCCTCGTGCGAAGAAAGCAACGGAATTTAATTTAGCCGCCATTGTCATGCGAATCCGAAAACAAAGAAACCACTTTATTTTTATGTTTGCTTTATTTGCGTGTTCTTTGTTTTGTTGGACTCGTAAACACCAGAACATTATCGAACAAGTTGTCTTAGCGCAAGCTATTGTTTTTCGATCCCGTGGTTCCCTCAGGCCACACGTTTCCACCAATTTCTCTTTTTTTCCCCCTCTCTTTCTCTCAAGATTTACATTTATGTCCTATTTAGTGGGATAACAAACCGATGCTATTGTGGTCAACGCTACTAGAACAAAACAAAAGGTTTGGTTATAGTAATGCTGATTCTGGTTAATGCCTGTTGAGCAACGGAAGAAAGGGGCTGCATCAGAGTCGACTGTCCCAATGCACAGTTGAAAAATGGAAGCTACCCCTTTCCTCACGTAACGCGCACACACAATACGCAAACGCAGCTGTATTTTAAGTCTACATAAAATGGAAACGCAAATACCAGCACAAGAAAGAAACAAACAAACGAGAAGAAGCATCATATACGGAGTCGCGTTCATAGGGCTTCCTGCTGCGCAGTATGCAATGAAGACACTCTCATACGCACACAGATGAATTTTGCGTTGCAATAAGAGTCAGAGCAAGCACCAAACGAAAGGAAATTAACCCGGTATAAATAATGCGCCAGAACCCACCTCACGATGAGGGTCGAGGTTAATGCGATTAGTAATGAAGCGAAGTAGCGACACAATCGTACAGCCACCACAAAGACGCGTCATGTATGCGGGGTGGCTACACGACGAGAAAAAAACGAAACAGAGGGGCCCAATTTTTGTTAGCCCTATTATAGGAAGCCAGTAATGACGCCAAGGACGGCATAGGGTAAATTATCTGCAGTCTCTAATTGAATTAAAGGAATGAAAAACTATTAGAAATGAAAGTGGACGAGAAAAAAAAAAACAGCTGGCCGCAGGCGGAATACGAACCCACGCCTTTTACAGCGAAGCTGTATTTCGTGTCTACGCGTATTTTTCGTGTCCGTGCGTAAACAATAAAAAAATCAAACAAAAGATAAACAGAAAGGTGGGCGTGGGCTCCTCCCGGAGATAGTGCAATACCGCGCCGACCCGCTGCGGAGATGAAGCAGGCTTCAAGCACTCCGCCAATAATAATAATAATAATAATAATAATAATAATAATAATAATAATAATAATAATAATAATAATAATAATAATAATAATAATAATAATAATAATAATAATAATAATAATAATAATAATAATAATAAATGAAGTAAATCAATCAAGATGCATTGTTTCGAGTCGATGGGTGCACTGGAACATTTTGTGAAAAGCGCATGGACTCACGAGCTGGAGGCATTGCCATATACGCAAAGGACAAAATGTATGTACCGCCAAGAGGACAATGCCATCGACTGTGGGGGTGTGTGTCCTTCAAACGATAGACCGAATCGTGATATCCACCGTGTACATATCTTCAGGCGCACCCAAGTGTGATATCGAGAAGTTCACGACCACGCACTTTGCACGGGTTAGCCGCGGCGATATTACCCTTGCGATCATCGTTGAAGAGTTCAATGTGGACGTTTCAAAACCAGACAACAAATGGTTCGCTGAGTTCGTGTTAGAAGAGTTTGGTTTGGAGTGACACACCAATACAAGTCATTCAATTACTCAACAGCGATCGTGTGCACATTTAGCTCTGGCTAAGATTCTGTCTAGGGTTATAACCGAACCAATCAGTGTGTACCACAGTAATCACAAAGCTATTGTCAGTACCATTAACAATTGACGAAAATAAATGCATGTACCCTTGTCTAACCTTGAGTGATGTGCTACAGTTTCGCTGGCCATCCACATTCAAAAAGTAGAATGGCTCCTCTATTATTTTGAGAGAGGGCCTCATCCAAAAAGTTCACGTAGACGTGACGCCTGCGGCGGAAAGATCACACATCCCCCGCCAAGTCCGTGAGTGGTGGCGCTGGCTAGCACTGACAGGGGTCAGTTCTAGTAGATAAACATACATACTCCAGAAAGTGGACGGGAAAACGGCGCCACGCTAGCTCAACTGGTAAGAGCATCGCAGGCGTAATGCGAAGACATCGCTTCGTATCCCAACTGTACACATCGCCAGTTCTTTTCCATCCAATTTCACTTCTAATTTCTTATCATTCCGTTAATCCAATGAAGAACTTGACACGATTTCCCTATGCTGTGCTTGATGTTATTGTTTGTTGGCGTGCTATATATATATATATATATATATATATATATATATATATATATATATATATATATATATATATATATATATATATATATATATATATATATATGTGTGTGTGTGTGTGTGTGTGTGTGTGCCCGCGCCCGTAAGGAAAGGCAAGGAGAATTAGTGCCTGGTTGGCTACCCTAGACTTGGGGAGGGGGAAAAGAAAGGCAAGCAATAATAAGGAGAGACAGATAGTGCGGGAACACCCGCAGACGAGGTATACAAGCAGCCTGCAGATAAGAAAGAAGTCTATAACAAGTCTATTTCCTCTATAGCCTATCTGCGGTCCTTAGGTGGCACGGTATTTATACAGCTCATTATACGAACGACTTCCCTCGTTTTGATGGCGCAAGCTTTCGGAGAAGTCAATGCTGAGCAAGACATGGCTCGCTACCTGACATATGAAATTAGGCTTCCCCGTTCAATACCTTCGCTTTCGTCTGAAAGCTCGCAATTACGGTTCCACGTGGGACGAGCATTTATGGTTTGATATTGTACCGTTTCCTTTCACAGCTAATCCGGAAAAAAAAAATAGGGGGCGGGGGGCAGTACAGGTAATGAACGACATTCGTGCAGGTGCTGTATCGAAAGCATGGCAGTCGTGTCGCAACATTTTTTTTTCTCTTTTCTTTCAGGCGCTGTGCGGACCACCAGAACCCCGAGATTACTTTTACAGGTGCGGCACATAGACTTCAGTTTAACAAGCACGATAATGAGAAGGCGGTGGTGTAATGCAACGACCGATTTTCCAGCCTTCCGGATAACTTAGTGCTTTTGAAACGTTATATGGCGCAACGTTGCCTCTATATCTGCTGACCTTTCGTTGCGTTTTCAGCTTAGAAATGCTTTCCTTCTTTCTGCTGCTATTGGAAATCTTCGAGATAACGAACCAGGGCGTTCCTTCTCTGCACAAGTGGTCAGAAGCGCGGTCCCCCAGAAAGGTTTTGTTGAGCAAGGCAGGCCACGCAGTAAGTGCAAGTGGCGAAGAAATGAGCTTTCGGAGGAGTAGAATTTTGCAATCCAGCGAATCTAGTAATGAGGACGGCGACTGACTCATGCCGCCGGTAAAGCACGCAGTAACATTCCTTTTTTTTTTTCTTTTTGCCTGCGTAACATACCTCCTGCAAAACTCTGCGCAGGGGATCTTTTTTTTAAATAAATGTATTTAAGGAGAGGTTGGTGCCTAGGTGTGGCGACGGCTACTCCCCTTCTCTTACGACGTAGTTATCGTCGGAAAGTTGTCAACAATCACCAAACTGGACAAATAAACACATAAAATACCATTCACGTACTAAGTATCACTAGTGCAATTTAATTAAATGTTCGTGCAACGGAAGAGTTCGCATGCCATAAATACTCACAAAACCGAAGTGTTCACACGCGACACACGAGTTCACACAGCATGCATAACTGTTCACAAAATCAATATGTTCACACAGAAGATGTTGGGCATTTGAATGCCGCACTCTAAATGCAACAAATACAAATGCTATACGAACACGAAGACACAATGAACATGTAATTAAGGGTGCCGGTTAATAATAGCAATGTGAGCAATAACTAATGCACGACAGTATTTTTGTGATATTTTTTATTCCTCCAAAGATTGTACTAAGGCGCACGCAGCGATGGCTTGAAGTGTTTCTGTTGGCCATGGACCTAAAATTTTTCCTATGGATAGTGGCCGTCGATCTAAGTCACGTAGTTTTTTCGAGAGGTTCTTGCGGGGAGAAGGCGATCATAGTTGCCAAAATTTCTTGCGGATACGCTGTTTTACCTGCGTTTGCTTGAGGACAGTCACTCAGTCTCCCGGCGGTTATTAATGGGTCACACGTCCCAAGGAAAGCGACGGCTGCATCGTTGATGTTATCTTGTGAAACTTTCGATTCTACATTTATGCTTTATGTACAGGGCGTGACGTCGTTACACATGAGTCTATGCCGCGCTTGTCAGACATTGCTATGACCCCATCACTATTCAAACACACATCAAGCTCGAGAATACTCTCGTAGGTCAGGAGGCGAGTACCTTCAAATGGAATTTGTTACCTTTAGGAGAACACGTCAAAGAGCGTCTGTAAGGCCCCTGAATTGATTTTTTACAGGAACCTTACAAATATCGCACATTCCCTTACGTGCAAATATTGATGCACTACCGATACATTTACACATATTTGGCCCAATGTACTCAGCACTCCCCTGCGTGAAAGATAAGGCGGTAGGACGTTGCTGTGCATTTTTTTTACTAAGTCATTATAGCTAGACAGCAATTAAATATCTGTTGCAAAAGCAGTTATGACGCGTTTCTTTTTAATAAAGAGAATGGAATCTCAGGCTCGAAGTTCATGCACGCCTAAATCATTGGGTGCATGCATTCGGGAGAAAAAAATTATTCGATCTACAGTGCTATACCGGAACGCGGCGCGTCAAATATCCCACCAAGTTTGTTAGTACCGTCAGACGTCGTCTGTGGCAATACACAGTGAAAAAAAAAATTAATCAAACAGGGCGTTAACTTAATGTCCTTAGCCGTTTCTTTGCCACCGCTGGACAAAACTGGCAAAAACAAGTCACGTCCACAAATATTGATACGGCGCCTCAGAAGAAATATATATATATATATATATATATATATATATATATATATATATATATATATATATATATATATATATATATATATATATATATATACATACACTAGGTGACACAACTGTTTTACAATCAAGCAACTCTGCAATAGAGAAAGATGCCGTCAAACTGGGAAACGGATTATGTCAAACTGAAGTGCATAGAATCGCTATGCCAACTTCTGGTTCCTACGATTCTGTAGCATCTGCAATACGAATCTGACGCAATCTCGATTCTCAAGGTGTAGCACTTTGGCGTAGAACGGTGTGCCAATTGCGTCACTGTGTTCGCCTTAGATGCTCTAAAAACTGCGGCGCGTACGTTTGGGGATATCAGCTTTTCGTGCAGATTTGCATGCAAAAATTTACATGCTTATCTTTCTTTGAATATTGCTGGGTTCGTAACATTTAGCAAAACAACCACCAGTTTAAATTGAAATAAATCACCCTTGGCAGTGGCTGCAGCGTTTGACTTTCTCGTTCTTTCTTTTAAGTAAATAAAAACAAATTCCGTGGTGGGCTCAGTCATTTGCTTCCTTTTTCTCAACCCGGTAAGTTCAATGAACTGCTACTTTTTTTTGTTGCTTATATCACAACTTCGTACTAGTTATAATGTGTCTACACTATGCGCCCTTCCTTGATATTTATAAATGTCTCTATAATGAGTTTGCTGCCGCTCTCAACTAAGACTATCTTAGCACCATCAGCACTTTTTTAACATAAGATTGCACACAATATTTTGGCGTTTCCTGTCTGTTTAAATGAAAGGACCCGGAACCAGCTTTCTCTCAAGCATTGAAACTGCGCTAAATTTATGGCTGCACTTTTCCTTACATGTTAACCAGAGGACATATCACAGCCAAAGACAGGGCCACGCCAGTATTCAAATAACAATTTACTTCAACTAATCCTGCCGGAGTTGCGATAGCTTTATAACTTTGTTTTATCTTATCTTATATGCCCGTTGCTACCAGAGAAGCATTGTAGCAAAAATTTAAATAGCGATATGTGCATACACTGAATGCGCTCCGAACCCGCGAATGGGCAGCATTGTAACCCCAGGTCCTGAATCTGAAGATATGGGATAAAAAGCCTATTTGTGTTCAAATGGAATTTTTAAGGAAAAAAAAAGAAAGTACATGCCCACGCTGGAAAATATACGAGCCATGTTTTGAGCCAACAACATCAATAACAAAGTGTGAGTATATCCACTGTTTGCAGCAGGAAACGAATAACGAATCTCCGTGACGTTTCTGGGTGTCCTTTATGCTCAAGCATTGAAGCAGGGATAATTACTAAGAGGAAAGGACGAGTCTAGCGTACCCTGCTTCGAAAGGAAACAAGCCAGAGTTTTAATTACTTTACTGCATATCTCGCTCCTAACAGGACACAGCTTCCAACATCGCCAACACGCCGCCTGATAACCCGACGCCTGTGACTTCTCGTGTCGGCAAAGCAACCGCCCAAAACGAATCGCTATAGTTTTACTATTTCCCTATCATTATTCTGCTCTCACGTACACGCATGCAGTTAAATCTCAGTAACATTACGAGTTCCGCCGAACGCATAAAGCGAGGGCTCGTAAGAGCCGCTACACTGCGTACTTACTATACCTCACTAAAGTGTCGGTCTTCCTAGAGCCTTCTTCAGTCAGGGCTCACAAACTCTACCCACCTTCAAGAAAGAAACCATCAGTCGTATCACACATTAGCGAAGCAAAACGAAGACACCAATACAAGGAAGAAAGATAGCAAATAATCAAATGAATCCCTTTGCCGCCCCATCATATCTACTCCACCCGAAGTATTCTCCTCGCCTATCTTCTTCCCTTCCTGCTCACTATATTCACAACGCCTGAAGGGCTGTAGTGTGGAAGTCAGAAGAAGAGAAACAGGAAAAAAAAAAAAACACCGTTATCACAAGAGGACAAAGTGAAACGCGGAGAAAGATAGACACGCACACAGACACAAAAAGAAACAAAATAACGAAAAATAAACGCATGCGTGGATATTGCATCAAACACACTCGGCAGCGCAGGACGGGAGGAGGAAGCGGCGCGCAATCATTCCGGCAATTCGTCGCGCTGCGCCCCTACGATATCGGCCGGGCCGCTCCGTCGTGTGCGCACGTCGAGGCGTTAAAGCGCCGCACTGACTCCGATGCAGTTGTGGACTAGGTAGCAGCCGGAGAGTGGGAGTGCGGGAGGGGGGGAGGAGGCAGGAGAGGACGATCTCTCCGGAGGCCGCCACGGCACCTCCGTGTGCGGCAAAGTGAGTGTGCGCGCGAGAAGTGCCTGTACGTGTGAGCGTCGGAACCGCGAGAGTTTAGTGGAATGCCCGGGCACGCCTTCATTATTCAAAGCACGCGGTATATACTCGCGCGCGCCGCTCACGCTTCTCCGAGGAAACAGCCCGATCCCCCCCCCCCCTCCCACCGACCCCCCTCTCCTCCCTTCTTAGCTCCTCCAGCGCCTGAGCCAAATAGTCTTGGGACCGGGACGCGCGAGATCGGACCCCCACCGCTTCATAATCGAAATCGAGCCGGTCCCGCGCTTCCTTGCTCATTCCGTGAATCGCTCCTTCGTTTTGCTTGATCTTCGCTAAGAGCCTCCCTGGCTTATACCGCCGTGCGTCAACGGCGGCGTTCCTCGGCAAAAATAGTCGCCCAGTTCTCTAAATTGCACCTAAGTGTGCTTTTGCTATGCGACTTTAAGGTATCAAGCAAAATTATAAGAGCGCAAAGAAAAAAAATAAAGCCGGATCATGGGAAGAGAGTTTTGCAAGAAAAAGGGCGAGACGGAGAGACCGAATTAAAACGTTCGTACTGGAAAGCATGTGTTTTTTGTCGATGTTCTTTGTTAATAATATTGATGTGATCCTGGAAAAAATAATATTACATGCAGAATCTCCCGTGGGAGTTTTCTACATGATGCGTGAGTATATACTACTAATCGCCTGCGGTTTCGTCGTCGTATATGCTGCTGCGTTTGATATAATTGTCAGAAACATCGCGGAAGAATCGTGAAATGGAAAGCGCGGTTGTAACACCGAAATGTTAGCTGATTTCCAGCATGAGACGACGCAGAAGAGGCGAGTAGTAGCAATGTTCACGCAATGAGCATGCCCCCGTAAATGAGGCACAACTTGAACGGAATCTAACCTCCCCTGAAGAAAGAATGTTCCCACTACACCCTAAGCAGTCGACTAATAACACAGTGCTTTTTCGATGAAGAGCTCAAGTGACTGTGCCACTACATAGTTTGAACCGAAGTTCCATACATTTTGTGATGTGATAGGTGAAGACAACGGTCTTCACTGACCGACTATAGGCAAGCTGCAAATTTGTAAACGAAACCAGAATAAAAAAGGAGACCACTATGTTAGCAATCTTCTCCTTTGCTGTTCACCGCTTTGAACAACAATCTTTCGTAAGGGACATTTAACAAAGCTCTACCGTATTTGTGGCTGCTGCCTCCCGAGAACATTAACGCCCTAGTTGAGTTCGTTGAAGTTTTTCTTGCCTCCACAGTATGCGACGGCTGCACCGCTGCATCTTCTTGACGTCATGCTTTGTAGCTCGTCTATTGGAGCGATGGGCATTTGAATATCTGCCGATCAAAGAAGCGAGTAGCTTTCCCAGCTCCGGTGCCATCAAAAATAGGCCCATTCTCCCAATTTCCCTCTATCGTGCACGAGTAGCTCACTCCCGAACTACTATTCAACTAGTGTGCGAGGCAATCCACCAGAAGTTTGTCTCGTTCGCCTTCTTACCAGTCCTTCCTCCACACTCTGTCTAGTTGCGCACTTGCGCATGTGGCAAGCATATCGCGAGCTCGAGTTTGCTTGAGCATGCGTTTGAGAACTCGTGCAAGGAATGCAACCAAACAGAGAGAGAGAGAGAAAATCGGACATTCAAAGCAAGAAAATTAACCGGAGTAACAGTCCGGCTGGCTAGCCTGCACTGGGACAAGGCTAGAAAAGATTAGTAGAAAAGAAGAAAAGATATGGCAAGAATCTGCCCGTGCGAATTCCCCTTGATTGCGCGAAGAAGCTCAAAATACCAAGAAGACAAGCAGTATCTAAGCAACGCACAGCGCGCCGCAGCGAATGATGTGCCCTTTTGAGAAGCTTTTCAAGTTCGTGTTATATATTAAATACGAGAAGCCTTCCGATATCTACCACGCCTGTACAAGAAAGGAAGGTGGTGTTCGAGGAACTACCGTAAAGCAAGCCCTTGCGGAAGTCGAGATAACAAATACGCCGCTCTTAAGACCGTGAAACACTGGATTCCTTGTTGACATCTGTGTATCACCGACCCCGGAGGTTCTCTTTCTATCAGGAGAATCAGACCTTTTCTTTACAGAACACCGTTAGCCCGCGGGATATTTACGGATCCGCGCTGGGCCTCCATACCTCCGCTGCGCTGTTAACGCATCGACTATATTGAAAAAAGAAATGAGAAAGGGAGAGAGAGAACTACACACAAGGGGACAACTCGACCCGGCTGTTGACGCCGAAGCCCCGAGAAGAAGAGGGGGAAGCCCGCGCGAAGTAACAGGTACACGCCGCGGGGCGTCGTTACGCGAAGAGCCAAGAAAAAAGAAAGGAAAGAAAAGATTCCCGGGCAAACACCCACCAAGCAGCGAGGCAAGCGAACAGGTTCAACGTGTGCGTGTGTGCGTGCTTGTGCGTGCGGCGTGAGCGTCGCTGGCAGCGGCGTATCTGAGTCGGTGCAGTTCATCTGCGGTCCAGAAATGGGGAGGCGGAAGGCAAGGAGAAAGGGGGAGGGAGGAGGTGAGGAAGTGCTCATTCAGAAAGAAGGAGGCATCTCGAAGATTGCTGAGGCACGCGCTTCGGCGACAACGGGCCGAGCATGTTGCGAGGGCAGCGTCGACATAGCAGCAGCAGCAGCAGCAGCAACTGAGCATTTTCGCGGCAGCCTGTCGCGACGAGTTGTCAGCCGAGTCAGCGACCCTACACCACCTTGACCGGGTTGCATGTCAGCATCGCGTCGGTCCGTCGGTCAAGGACGTCACGCACGCTTATTTCGCATCGCGCTGAACCCTTCGAACCATTGAGCAACTAAACGAATATATTGGGTGATGCAGAATAGAAACCACGAGTTGCCTTCAACAAGGGAAGACGCGAAGCAAGTTGGCGTAGCTGAAAACAAAAGACGTCAGACAAGGGACGCGCGCTTTGCTGGTGCCGAGAGATACAGCTAACGAGGCTCCGGCGAGCGCCAACTGTATGCTTAAACAAATCAGTTGAAGTCAGCGTTCCTTCTTTCGTCAATCTAACACCAATGTGAACGCACTATCTGGCCTGCATGCTCGTGCACGCCGGTCAATTTTAATACCCACCTGCAGGCTTAATCGTTCGTTTAAGAAAAAAATTAAGAAAGAAGCCGCCTTTATTTGCATCACCAGTCAGACGCCATTTGTAAACACAAACGTGCGTACCACACGAAAGGTATTCGATCGTTGCTCTGTAAGTTACAACGGCGCTTCAGGTCTGGAAGGCGAATTCAATATTAGGCAGTTTTATTTGGGCGTCCGCAGCAACTCTGCGTACGCAGAAAACCGGCGGAGGCGACAGTGCGCGTGCGCAGTACGCAGGAGCACGCACGATCTCTTGCGTGCGTTCGCAGCTTTTCGAAAGCTGCGTAGCGTCCGCTACGAGCGCTACGGGCTCTGCGGGTTTTGCGGGATGTTCTCGCGTGGCCACAAGAGTGCAAGAGTACGTCTTGGTGCTCTCATGGTCGTTTCGTTACCTTGAGATGAAATTGGCGTAGTATGACAAGAGTGTATGAACAACATGAAGAATGAAGAATATCATGACGGATATCAGGTATGAAGAATATCATGTATGAAGAATATCAGGTATGAAGAATATCATGACATGTCATAACATGACATGACGTGACATGTCAGGTCAAGAAACAGCCGCCCACGTGTCTTGGTGCTCTCATGTTCGTCTCGTTAACTTGGTATGTACCAAAAATTTTCACACTATGAAAAGAGTGTATGCCAGCATAAATGATGGGTCATGACATGCATGTCATGCATGACATGCGTGCCATGTAGGTCTTGAAACAGCCGCTTACGTCTTCGTGCTCTCATGGTCGTTTCGTTAACTTGGTAGGGTCCCGGCACACTGCTTCGCATAACATCGATTCCCACAGGGCGTGGAATTTCCCGGCTTTTTTTCGATGTGGCTCTTACCGAAGATATCCCTCCGGCTTGAGGTTTGACTTCGTGGCGGCTGATATTGGCTGCACAGTTTCAGAAGCTGGCATGTGGTGGCGCTGAGCAGCACACTACCGGCTCCTGCGCGTGCAAGTCACCAATCCTCTTCTCAACTTTTGTGTCCGGCCAACTATTGCAGTTTCGTGCGCGCGCGCTTCGCTACGTACGCACGACCCCGCGCGCCGTGAACCTGGGGGGTTGCGGACGCCCAAGTAAAACTGTCTGTTAAGACCAGCGTTTCGAAGCCGTACGTACATCTTCTCACGATTCAGCAGCGTCTAACAAAAAAAAAATGAAGTGCAACAGTTAAATTGATGCTACCACGAAGGAAGCGAACGCACTTCGTCGGCCTCGCAGTTAGAGAAAGAAGAGAAAGGCCACCACTTTGTGTCGTCGTTTCGGTGGTATAGGGAAGGTCACGACCCAGCAACTCGCCCCACACGGCACACTGCTGGCGAAGGGACCGTCTGGCGCACATCGATTACATGTGCCGCATAGCATTAAGGATCCCGCAGGGAAGGGGAGCCCGGGCTCTGCTCTTTTGTCGTTCAAAACAATGGAGCCAATTTTCGACGACGACGCTGCTGGTCGTCGACCTATCTTAGACAGAGGGGGCTCCTTTTCTTCGGGGAGAAAACGGCAGGAGGCTGACCATCCTCCGCACTGCTGCGTTCCTTCGTGCCCAAAGAACAAGATGGATCCAAAGACGCGAGATATCTTTGAGGCCGCCGAAAACAAAATAAGAGGGGCGCCCTCGCGCCTGCACCACCGGGCAGAGTGTAGGGTCGAAGCCAGAAGACGAGCCAAAGACAGGAAGAGTCCGAGAGGCGCCACCAGACGTTGCATTTATGCATGGCCGAAAGTCCCTGCCGCAGCTCGCCCTCCCTCCGAAAGCGCCCATCAGTTGCCGCCTTCCTTCTAGATGCGTCGTATCCTCGGATCGCATCAGGGGGATATGGGATTCGTTTGAATCTCGCGGCGCTGATCGAGAAACAGCGGGAGTGAGGCGAACGACGAGAGACGCGTGGGCCTCGCCACACTTATATACGTATGTATATGCCTCGCGGACGTGGGCCTGCGCGTAGCATTTGCTGCCTCGCGAAACTGTGCGGCTTATCGGTGCGCGTTAAGGCTGCAGGCAAAAGGCAAACCGAATTGCAGGGAGCCGCTGTCAATTATACTAGCAACGATGTGATGTTGGGAATAACGGCGCCCAATAATCTTGAAGGTCGAAAAAGTCGTTGGGGAGGACGTCATGCAGCAAAGTAGGAGGAGAAGGTTGAGTAGAGCTGTATATAGTGTGCACGGACGCCTGAACAGCGTTTCAGAGAGTAGCTGGAATGCTGATCTACACGTAGACGTTGTGAACTTCACAATGATGTGGGAGAACTCGCCAATTTTTTATTGCACCATGTGAATGCACACGAAAAGATGCTATACTCAGGTACAGCACGGTTGCTCAATTCTGCTCAATGCTGAATTAAGTTAGCACCAAGCGACACCTTCTCACTTCCTCACAACCGACCAAAACGCTAACCTGTACTCACACACACGACCCAGTAGAATTTGGCAGCAGTTACACGTATAGTGTAGAATACGTTAAGAAACGTTGCACTTCTCTTGCCCCAGCGCCTTGTTTACCCTAGCGACTGGAAATGTAACATCTTTGAAGTGAACACGCACGAAAAAGAAGCAGTAGAAAGAGAACAGCAAGCGAATAACGATGCAATATATGCTGTAATCTATAACACACCTTGGCAAAGAGCAGGCGTGCTTGTTCAATCTTGCTGAATTCGCGATTCGTAAGGGGAACGCCCGTTCGTATTCTCACATTAATGCGTGTCGCACCCATGCGTACGCGGACACGGAGACGCCCTCAAGAAACGAGTGTACACAAATGTCTCGCACGCTTGAAAAGGCATCGCGACGATCCGCGGGATATGAAGGTGCGAAGAGAAGGAAATCCCGAGGATGGAATTCCAGCCATTTCCGCAATTTCGTTTCACTAGGGCGCGCGCAGGTTGGCTTTCGAGACTGCGCCAGCAGTTTTGTTGCCTAGCACTATACTGCAATTAAAAAAAATAAAAAGAAAGAAAGAACCACCTGTTTCTTGCAACTCACGAAATAAAATGCTCCCCGTCAAATATACGCTAACCTTGGTAATAAGAGGGACCATGTTAACTATACAAGTTTTGGCACGCACCGCGACGCGATGGTAATGAAAAAAACAATGTTCGCAGTTAGCACAACAATTAGGTTAGGTTAAGTACAACGATTAGGTTTAGCGACCGACGACGTGCGTAAATTAGCACACTTTTCAGACTAATCGTTAGACGCGCATTCCGCCTTCCTTTGTCCACATATTCTTCGGCGAACGATTTTACGCAAATGAAGGGGCCAGGGTAAGACTGCCGCTTCAGTGCATAACCGACAGCTGCTCCCGACGTTTACACAAGAAACGTCCTTTGTTTGACACTTAGAACATTTGTTTTCGTATCGCCGCATCGAGCGCTTAGCTTTTCTCTCTCTCTCTCTCTCTCTCTCTCTCTATTTTTATTTCTTTTTTTTCTTTTTTTGTCTTCAGATTCCATATTCGCAACAGGTGGTGTTGCAAGGCAGACTCGTTGGGGGCTGCCGTCACAAAATTAATTTCGCCGCGCAGAAAGCCGCCGAGCGCACTTTCGGGCACCAAATGCCGATGTGAAATGGCGACGCGTGGGCGTTCGAAACAGAGACGCAAGTTTCCTAACAAGAGAGTTGTCAAGCCCTAGCCTGGAGTGTGATAAAAAAAAAAAAGTAGTTCACAGCCGTCACCCTTCCCCCGCCTAGCTCTTCCCAACACGCCCGCCTTGCTCGCGCTTTTCTTTTTTTTTTTTTAAATCTACTTTTTTCTTCACCCTGACGCCGCTTGTCTTCGCTTGGCGCCCCATTTCATTACTTCGCGGCTGTGCCAAGAAAGACAGCCAAGTGAACCGGGAGGCACAGAACAACGGCGCAACAACTACCCGACCGTACAGCAAGAAGGGCCACGACCCTATGCTCCCCCGAACCCGCCCGCCGTGGAATCGTTATAACAACTCCGGCGCGCTCCTGACGTGACATTGATATATTTTTCCGCGTTCCCGAAGGCGCATCACTCTGTGGAGAGGCGGTCGTCCGTGATCCGAAGCCGTCGTGACGAAACCATGCCACTCCCGTCTTGGGGAGATTGTTATTCGGTCGCACCAGCGGATACACCATCGTGGCAAAACTTTTACTTCGGTATACGCGAGCGTTGTTGCCAACGTGTTCTTTTTTTTTCATTTCCGATTTGGAATCAAGCGCAAGAAATATGAGAGCTCTAGCAAAGACGAAAAACGGCCACAGCGTGCGCTGAGTCCCAAACGACGTTTCGTATTACTCTGGGTCCTAGTCACGTGCGGCGGTGTATTACACGTCTTGGAATACTGTTACGGGCGTCCTCTTCCAGAGCCACAAATTGAATTTTGCAGCCTAAGCCCAAATTAGCTTTCCGTCTATAAAAAGAAAAGAGTTGACCCTTTACTGAAATGGATGGTAAACTCGGCAAATGGTGCGGAAGGTTCCCCACTGCTTTACTGCCAATGTCAAGCCAAGGGATAATTGCAGAGGCCCCTCGCGATTAACGTACGAGAACCATCTCTGCAGCGGTATTTCGCAGTTGCCTAAGCTCGTTAAGTTTGATCGGCCTTTAAAGCCCTTTTCTTAATTTCCAAGTATGCTTCTCCATATCGCGCATCTGTGAAGACGAATTGCAAACGGTGCGTGCTATGATACTTCGTCGCCCGTTTTTTTCATCAAGGAAGACACGTCGACGCCTTCCATCTCTCAAGCTTGCCAACTACACCACGAGAAGGCCGGCTAAAGCTCGGGAAACTGCGATGCGGGAAAGCCGGCTTGAGGTTGGAAAACTACGCCGCGTCAAAGCCGACTTGGCGATTAGGAGAAGGGTGGCGCAGGAGAGGGCGTGACAGCGGCTGCCCTGTGGCGTGCAACAGGAAAGAATTTAACGAAAAGGTTAAAAAAAAAAAGAATGAGCTCAACTTCTCGCACTGCTTCGGAGTCCCACGTGTTGCCATGAAAGGAAAAAAAAAAAAGCCAGATCAATCAACGACACCAGTGCCTAACCGAGGTCGCGAGCGCGCGAGAAGCGTCAGAAAGCGGTCCCATCAAACGAGCGTCGCGCGTCCTCTGTCAACTCGAAGAGGTCACACCGCATCGAGAGTTCGTTGGTACGCTTCCCGACAGACGCGATGAAGCGAGTCGGCCCTGGCAAAAGGCGTCGTCGTCGTCGTCGCGTGAAACTCGAAGCGTCGCGCCTGCATAACGCCTCCTTCTTCCTTCCTTCCATCACGATGGTTGCGCAACTTCTTCCCCCCATGCCGCGCATCTCACCCTACCCGCGCCGCCCAGTCATCTGCGCACCAACTCGCAATACATATAAATATATATACATAGTCGTGCCGTTGCGCTGTTTTGCTGGGGCCGCGTAGTGGAGCTGGCCTCTCACTCCCTGCGATATTAAGACGCGGATGTTGCGTGCAGCGCCGCCACGCATCCCCGGAAAGTTTCTATGCACGTATCCGGGCTCTTGAAACGTTCCGGCTCAATACGTTGCGCCGTTTACTTACAACAAACTGTATCCAACTCTCAACTGCTGGTTGCTAGAGTGCGATTTAGGCTCCATAAGCGTTCACAGTGGGTCAATTATTGTTTTTCTTCTTTTTTTTTAAGACACCGTAGAAATTAGCAGAGAGAAGGTGCATGATGGAACGTGGGATAATTCATTTAAATGCTTTACGATGCGAGGGTGTACCACGTGACAGATATAGTGTATCCGCCCTTGAAAAAAAGAAATGGTTTGAGTGCTTTACTTCTGAAGAATTCTCAGGCATCGATCGAGCCGATGGAGGCAGCTGGAATCGAAGCACCCCGATTGCTCAAGGAGACAGGACCTACTTATGGCGTCACGCGAATCCGAAAGGTCAATGTCATACCCGTGAACTGAGTTTTGAAATTAAATAATTCGTAAGCGTACAGAAGGGGACAACTTTTCTCGATGAAAACACCACCGCGCAAAGCGCGTGAGTTAACTGTACGAAGCTTCTCCGCTCAAGGAAAAACAGGTGGCGAGCCTATATGCGCCGTAGACATGCTTGAAATACGACAACGGATAAGATGCTACGAAGCCGATAGTAGCTCAAAGTTGGTGTAAAAAGGATGAAGCATCTAACTCGCCAAATTTTTGAGCAGCACGTCATAAAGTCGCAGTCGTGCCAAGTGTATACTAACCACAGGAACTAAAAAAAAAGAAAGAAAAGAAAGAAAAAAGTGCAGCCACTCAATTCCTAGCAGGTGGATGCAGCGGCCGTCTGCTGGTACGCACCAAAAATCACGCATCGGCAAGACGCGCTCATATCGGCGCAACATAAAACAGCGGGTGCTAATTGTTGCCTCTACTGGTGAGGCAGTGCCGAGATTCTTACTTTTTTTCCAGGAAACACTGACTACACCGGCACGGGTCACTTTTGTTTGAACGCCCTCGCGCTTACGAAAGCCGGACACTGAAAAGTCCACCGCCAACGCTGCAGCGAACTGCGACTCGTTCAGCTGGCCAGAGAGGCCGCCGCCGCCGCCACCGTTCCCTTGCCTCCAGCCGTTGCCCTATGCGAAAGCCGTCTGCGAGCAGCGGGTTGTTCAAGGCCACTGCGCCGGCAACCGCGATGGTCGCCTCCGACGGAACTCCATATGTGGACTATAAAGCGCCGTTCGCTCCCTTCCCTTTATAGGTCTTTCCTTTTTTACGCCATTGTTTGTGGCCCCGCGCATTTCCCCGCCGGCAGAAAGAGAGCTCGGAGGCGACCGTGGGAGTAGACGCATGCCCGAGCTGCTGACCGACCTCGGCGAAGCAGCGGCATGTCCGGCATCGGGCGGGCCGGACTCGTCAGCCTTGGGCATCTGTTCGCGCGAAGGGCTCGCGAGTCAGAGTGGGCTCGCGGTTGTGTCGAAATCTTTTCGGGCTAGTCGTTCGCTTCGGCTAACGTTACGACCGATAAAGAATGTAAGGTCGACAAGAGGTCGTAGGTCGTTTTGGGAACGCCAAATGCAAACTGAGGGGAAATGACATTGTGGTAGGACATGAAGGCTGTTGCAAACCTGCCTTAGCGTGCGGGACGCTAACACAAAGGGGACATATGCTACGTTCGATGTTTCGCGCCAGGAGTGCGGCGAACGATGCAAGATGCGGAACACTTCCACCACTTATGGCACTCGCGAGCTGGACCATTCACGTATGAAAAACAAAACACCACACTAAAAAAAAAATAATAATTCCAAGCCATCACTCTCTGTGAAGGTGGATGACCAGCAAAGCTGTTTAGCACACGACACTGACGTGACATGGAATTTGAACAAAGCTTCGAAAATATTTGTTGTCCTGATCAGTGGTCATCGTGACGATAGGTATGCACACAAATTCTCGTATCACCTCTGTTATTAAGTGGGTCCGCCACATAAGACAATTAATGGTTGGAACCCCCTTAAGCAATGGTTCATACCATCGTTAAAAAAGAAACTCGGTTTTCTCATTACGATGACAGAAAAGAAATGACATTCTACGCTGCAATGATGAGCGGCAACGGAGCCAGCTGTGGAAGACGATGCTCGAGCCAGTGCTGCTGCTGCTGCTGCTGCTGCTGCTGATGATGATGATGATGATGAAGGCGATATTTTCCTATTGCCAATGATTGGCCCATACCCCCTTAAGCAATGAGCGGCAACGGAGTCAGCTGTGGGAGAAGACGACGATGCTCGAGCCAGTGCTGCTGACGATGATGCTGATGACGATGATAATCATGAATACGATGATTTCTTCTTGCCAATTAATGGCCCATAACCCCTTAAGCAATAAGCCGCAACGGAGCCAGCTGTGGAAGGAAGGAGACGACGACGACAAACGCGTGAGCAGTGGCACGAGCTAGTTCGCGGGTTGTTCGCGAACGACGGAAATGGACTAACCATATGCGGCTTCGCTGTGGAAAAATCCGCAGGCAACCGCAATCACGCGGCTAAAATACCAGCTAAGAATCGAATAATATTTGACCGGAAAGTTTAAGAGAGCACCGGCGTATTTCCGACTTGTAATTGTTATGCGCTAAATGGAACTACAAGCCCTCTAGACTCTAAATTAAATGCTGTGAAGCGTGAAAGCGCGCTGAATGACTCGACGCAATACTTGTTTCTACGAATTTCGGCACTCAGGAGGTGGACGCGTCGTGGCGCCCTGACGCACTCGCTTGCTCCGTTCCTTCCATCGCTCTGCGCATGCCACACACGAGCGCAACCAGAAGAAAGGCGCCCAACAGCTATGTTGCTTCTTTGTGAGCAACGTCATCGTACGAACCTTTGTTGCCACGTGGCGTCAGTAAGTTTTGCGCTGTCGGGACGTCGCGATAAAAGTCGACGACGCCAAGTCCGGCGTTTCGGGACAACCTTCAGTTCCAAATTAAAAAATATCGGAAGCATTTTTCCAACTCTCCAACTCTCCGTGCGTCACCCTTTTGCGTAGGGAGAATCGTAAGTTTCCACAGCGTAGACAAACAAGTGCCAATACTCCTTTAAGAACAGCCGTACAACGTGGACAACAACGCGCCACACGCCACCAAAAGACGCGAGAACGTTGTTGCGTGGCGGGCGGCAGCGGAAGGCATCGGAGTGATAGAAGTCCCGGTGTCCGACGTACGCCGCCCCTGAGGGAGCGTAATTGTGATCGCTGGTTATGGTCGCCCCGCAGCCAAACAAAGCATCCGTCTTGCCGGACTGCGCCATCACTCAGGAAGCACGCACACACGCACGCGCGCTATACACAGACTTAGCTTGGAGACGCCCTCTCATCCGCGCAACGTTCCCGTCGCTTCACCTTTCTCTTCCTCCGCCGCCATCGCTATACCACCCTGCTGGGATCGCTCTCTCTCCCTCGTGTTTGCTGGCGCGGGTTGCAGTTTCGGTCCCCGAATTGGTCCCATTATTCTGTTGGCGTCCTCTCCCCTCTGCGTAACACTTACATCCCTTTTCCTCTGCTTCAACCCTCCACTTTCTTAGTTCCCCTCCCTTAAGGCTCCATTACGGACTCGTAGAGAAACAAAACAGTGCGAACTCTCTCGACCGAATTCGCTGCTTCTTAACACACTTGTCTCTGACCCGTTTCCGTTCGCGTTTCGTTCCCTCGTCGAAATCCGCTTCCTCGGTTCGAGCATCGCCCGATATCCTGGCCGCAGCGACGGCAGCGACGTTCTTTTAGAGCTGTTTTCTCAGGCGAGCTCTCAACTTTCACGTCTCGTCGCCCTGTTTCGCGAGAAGGCCCGGTTAAGCTTTAAATCTCGCCAGACGGCTTTTTCGAAGTGCCAAGCAACCGGATGGCTTCCAATCCCGTTTTCTTTAAACTGAGAGGCGCGGGAGGCCGCTGAGAAACGGAAGCGGCTTCATTTGTGCGTTTCTGTTGCAACTTTCGAAAGCGATTTTGACATTTCTACACTTTTGGGGTCGAGTTCAAACACCAATCTTGGTACGAGCTAGTCGACACTGCCGCGCTACTTGTTCTTTTGTATCCCGTTCATTATTTCTTTCGCTAATACAATCATTCATTAATTTGTATTCAAAACCGGACTTACGTTATTCTGTTCGAAAATCGCTAATCTTGACGGCCTGCGTCATATATTATGGCATCACGCTGCATGCGTTCCTCAGCATCCGCTAACATTCCTGCCCGAAAGAATAGCCTCGTAAAAAGTGAAATATCCTGTCCTACGCAGTCGTTTTGTTGAATAGTCGAGTCTACAAAGGTCGCAATCAAATTTTCGATTTGATTCGTCACTAAACAATCGTCACTAAAGTGGCCATCAAAAAGAGGAGCATCCAGAAAATCTCACGACTGTACGAAAACCGCGGGAAAAGGATCGCAGCAACAAAATAACTAAAGCGCTGAAGGCAGGAATTGCCTGCGACAATGAAGGAAAAGCTACAGGGGCGGACATTGAGCACATGTGTCACTAAGTACACCGGAAGTGCTTGACAAGGCTTTCGATTTTTTGAAAGGGATAACGGACCAGCGGAGCCTCCACGTACGACAGTTTCGCATTCACCCAAACGCCGAGCAGGAAAACTGAAAAATACGTTAGATTTCACACACTCAGTGGTGAATTTTCTCTCATGTTGCCGTTAAAGATAAGGTGTTTTTCTCTTCACCAGCTTAAACTGACGTAAGTGAGACAATGGGACTCTCTTCAGCAGCGCTCTTACTCGTGCGCCCTTTGCCTCCATAGCTATCTCGTCGTTGTCACAGGAAATTGTCCACGAGTGCAGCTCATTAATGTTACAAATCACCTACACAACGTTACTTGCTCAGATTACGTGATCACGTGCACTGTCACGTGTTCGCCTAAGAGTTCGTCTCCTTTCTTTCTTTCGTGTTTCTAAGTAACACTAACGATAAGCACTAAACGAGTCTAGAATTCCAAGCTGCTGTTTCAAAACTACGTTTTCAATCGTTTGACACAAAATAAAGATTCTTACTACTAGAAAAAATGATGGTGTAGTTTTCCACTTTTGGATATCGCGCTGCAACCTGAACGCTGGTACGTAAATATGACGTAAATAATTTCGAGAAAATTACTTGCGCTAAGGGCCACTTTGAGGCTGCAAAAGATTTGGGAAACTTGCTGGGGCTTGAGTCAGTGGCTCTATTACGCTGCATTGTCGGGGTTTCCTTGTTTTGGCTCTTTACCGAATAGCAATACAATATTCTAAACACGCGTAGAGGCTGTCGAAATCCCTGACACCACAAAGAGCTGATGCCATAATTTCCGTCGCCACCCGTCTATCGCTGTCGCGTCATTTTATTCCGATAGCAATAATATGGACACTCCACGCGAATATTCGCCGTTGCCGTCGCTGTGATGTACCGCATATATTTGCGGAGATGCACGCTACTAATTCATCTATGCCACAAATGCAAAGTATATGGGACACTATTCAAACACCAGAGTTGCCATAACTAGTAGTAAGCAAGTTCTCCACTGAATTATTCCTCGGAATTCTCGACAACTTCCGTGCGGAAACAGAAGTCATGAAAAATATTATCCACAGCGCATGCCTTTTATCTGAAATCTTCCCAGACTATTAAAAGGTGCAAGGTAATATTGTGTTCAAAACATGAAAGGGGTGCAATTTCGCTAGCGCTGTTCTTTACGGGCAGCGCAGTGGCATCCGTGGGATGCCACTACGGGCCTTACGCGGCGTGCTAATGCTTTTAAAGGTGCCAGAAGTTGTTGCGCACCCACGTATGTCGCATCCGCGTTTATAGTTGCACCCGCGTATAGCAAGAACACGAGGCGAGTAGTTCAAACGCAATGCCAAACTTCGCTTGCTATCGCTATCAGCACTTTGCCTCTTCGGAAGAAACTCCCAATTTTCTTGACTTACCAAGCCACGGCTTACGGTAAAGGTGTCTGCTCGGCTATACAAAAGCGTAACTTACTAAAACAGTTAACGTTCGCCTTCAGTGCTGTTTTCCCAAAATAGGAAACCATGCATGAGGGTACATCGGAAACAGAGCTTTGAATACTTCGCGCAACGCTGAAATACTTTGCGCTGAAATAGTAAGCTCAATACTTCGCGCGACGCTCGAATGCAGCCAGCTGTATTCAGCCAGCTGTAAAAAAAAAAAAAAGAGAGAGAGAGAGAGAGAGAGAGAAAAAAAAGTCGGATACAATACCATCGCTCCTAACTTATCCTCTAAAGAAATAAAAAAAGTAATATTAGAAAAAAAAAACCTTTCCGTTCAGTTTACACCGCTACGCTTGAAAACCCTGTGCTAGCTGTTGGTAGGCAGAAACGGCCCAAGTTTACTGGCTCGGCCAAGATACAGACCCCCTTGCTTTATTTTTTCTTGTCTTTCTTTCTTGGTCTTTTATTTTCTTACCAGGCGTTCCGAGTTTTGTCGAACAAGCTCTAAGCTGCGCGCGCTGTGCACCTCGATAAGCGCTCCACGCGAGCCAGTCGCGAAAACAGAAATTGCATGCTTGTTTGAATCCAATCGTGTCACAGCTGCTGAGAAAGGCAGAAGCCGCCACTTTCATGCACAGCACCTGCACTGCATGGAAAAACTTGAAGACATAGCTGCTGCATCTTATACGTAAACAAGACACGTTCTTTCTCTTTTTAAATCCGCAATAGAGAATTCCACCTTGCTGTTTATTCGCGGTTACAACACAGAAAGTTAGGGCTACTAAACACCGGCCATTAGACTGTGGCTATAACATGAAAAAAAAAACAAAGAAACATTGCGCAGGAAAAAAAAAAGAACAACGGACGAAATTCATTCTGCCGGCTACCGTCTATACCTATAGACGCATGCAAGTTCGCGCTGGGACCCGACACGAATATTTAGGCCTATATGGCAAAACTGGAACTGAACCCACTATACAATAAATGACAGCTAATAACTGTACCTACAGAGGTGAGTCGGGACATCGTGATTTTCTGGCTCTTGATTTTTCTACCTTCTTGAAGTTCACGCTGAGCGAATGCTGCCTTCTTCAGTGCTGCCGGCTGCCGTTCTTCTGCTTTACGAGGATAGCAATTACGAGCTCTAGTTACCATGAATAAGAAAAACTGAAATGTAATAAAATAAAATATTTCGGGGAAATATTAAGTGCGTAAAATTTACTCCCAACGTTCAGTTCGAATGCGCTTACGCCAGCACAAAATGCAAATGCACACATCACGTATACGTGCTACAATTTCGAATATATACAGACAGGGTCACTGGGAGACGCGCATGTTGAACCGATGAGCAGCCGTCGAACGGGGGACGACTCTAGAGCCAAGGTTCAGACAAGGGCCGGGCGCGTCTTCGTCAAGGTCCTTTTTTACGCAGAAATGTTCCATTGTCGCAACGTTGCATATACATGGCTCAGGAGATGTACAGTTAGGACCTACAGTATAGAATTAAAAATTTAATTATGGGGTTTTACGTCCCAAAACCACTTTCTGATTATGAGGCACGCCGTAGCGGAGGACTCCGGAAATTCCGACCACCTGGGGTTCTTTAACGGGAGTACAGAATCCACTTGCGCTCATCCCACAGCATAGCAAGCACACGGGTTCGCAGGTGTTCACGCACAACTCGTACCTCATATGAAGTTTAGATTATACGCCACACAGAACGTATGCTACCTGGCGTCATAAATTCCGACACGCCTGGACAATTCCATCTCGACTCCATCAACGTGCAATTTAGTTCTCACATGTCGCGCGTTTGTTTGTTTGAGCGAAGCGCTAAGTGTGCCTCCCAGTCTCGCATCCCGGGCTGCAAGAACTCGGAAGCGGACGAACTATCCTGCCGTCGCGAGACGTTGAGGAATGTGCCCACACCACGGAGACTTGTTCAGGTTGTATGTATATACCTCAGGGGCCTGCACAAGGTGGCCTATACGCGAGAGAAGGGGTGACGCGCCCGGGCCGTCCCCTAATTGCCCTGGCAGGATGCCCTGAGACTCTCGGCTTGGCTGGCTTCGTACTGGGTGCCCTCTACGCTGGTGCACCGCACGACATCCCCCCCTCCTCTTTTCCAAGACCTCCCATCGCTTCCTGACCTACTCTTGTAACATACCTCCTCCCGCTATCTTTTTTTTTTTCTCTTTTCAATCGTCCACTTCCTCTCCTGTTATCTCTCTAGTACGTACCGCGCTACAGACCGCGGCCTTCCTTCGCCTCACTCACTCTGACTTCGTGGTACACGTGCTAAGTTGCCTAATCACCCCCTGTGTCGACATCCATACCCACAATATATATTCTATACCAACCACTGATCCCTTTTCATTTCGTTTCGCAGGTCAGCCATATTATAAATTTCTGCCTACGGATGATCCGTTTGCCAGATCACAATTAAGCGATTAAAGTAGGCTGTAGAGAGAGAGAAAGAGAGAGGGCGAAACATATGATGACGACAGCAACAACTATAGCAAAGAAAATTATACGGGCAAACAATTCTAGGATAGAGCACACACTAAAATCCTGTCATTATCAGCAGCAAAGAATAAAAGAAAAGCTCACTCTACATGCTCCTACTGTAAACGTTCAGCGCCTCTTCTCTAAACGAAAGAAAAGAATAGAAAATATATCAGTATTGGAGACATATTTAGGTGTACAAAAGAACAAAGTACCAACGGAAGGCAACAACGGACAAAGCGGAGGAAATTCCTGAATGAACGGCCAGGTTACGTGCGCATCCTTGTCGACGACGAGGGTTGCATACAGGCAGCCGACAAATTAATTGCGCCCGTCAAGCGTAGAGCAAGCGACGGCAGAACCCTCTCGCTTAATTACGCCCGCTCTCGAGCGGTGTGCGCGGGAAGCCTGACAGAGATTTAAAGCCGAAGAGGCCAAATCAAAAAGATATAAAGAGTTAACGTAAAGCTAGAGATGATGGCAGAGAGGGACAGAGAGAACACTTCGCGTGCACGGAAGCGCAGAGAGCGATTAACAGCCCGTGCCTGCGCATGTCAGTCGCCGCAACTTATTTTGGCTTGTGCGCGTCGCGAGAGGCTGGGGGAAAGATAATTGCGTGCAATTATTATTGACATCACTTCAGAACACTGCAGAGCAAAATGTTCCACACGAGTATCTTGCTGTTCTACAGGGAAAGCACAGCGGTAATCAAAGTATAGTGGTTTGTTGTTGCAATCGTCTTTGTCGTAGTAGTCGTTGTTGTTGTTGTTGTCGCCGTCGTCGTCCTTTTATAACAGCAGATGAATGGGAAAATAAGCTACGTTAGAGCTGGTTATTCCTAGATACACACATCGTTTGTTTCTGCTGCTACTAATTGTCAATATCAGGCTCTCCAGCCAAGACAACTTTGACAAAATCGGCGCCACACATATATGACCCTCCGTCAAACCAAAAGCAAAAAAAAAAAAAAGAAGAGAAGTCGTTGCTGGAAGCAATATCACCAGGCTAAAATGCAGTACAAGTGTGAAGGCACCTAAACACCGTCTCACTAACTGCACGCAGTGCAGCGAAGACTTAAAAGTGTCAGGCAATCATTAATTCGAGCAGAGGCGCTACGCGTAAAAGAGAAAACAATGAACAAATAAAGTGCGGGGATCGTCCATTGGGTGCCACTAATTTTACCGCCACACATCCATCCAATTGGCGTCACGTATAGGGGCACGATTGTTCCGGTTCTCGCGTCCGATTGGCTGACGCAACAAATAGCTTTTGCATGCATACACTGCGAGAAGTTTGTGACATCGAGTATGTAAGCTGCACCAGACACACCGCAGCAGTGCAGTGAAGGCGTACGTACGCTCGACTCGAAGACGGAATGTCGAAATTACCTTCGGTGAACGCGCAGCCCTGAACATTGACGCCCTGCCTACAGGAATCTGACAATCCGGAGGAGTCAGATGCTGCAGACATCAAAGGGACTCGCGGTAATGAGACCTCAGCGCAATGCGAACAAGGTTTTTTTCTAGTTCCTTCGGCATGCGTTGGCATTAACACATACGAGGCGCAGCGAATATGACAAAGAGCGGAGATATTGAAGCGGTGTCAAAGGGCAGCCGCAAATTGCAGGAAATATTTTTTCTTTTTGCATGGGCGCATATAGCAGATAACCTCTGACCCGTTCGTCCCGCAATAAGGCATTCTTAAAATATTTCTTTTTTCTTCCTAGAGCTAGTGCTCGCACCTGAGGTAATTCAATCCGCGTGGTACAATTGACGTTCCTATTCGTTCTGCAATATTTCTCCTTCTTCGGCAAGTATATATCCAGATGATAGCTGCACACGGCTACTACGCGCATATATATATATATATATATATATATATATATATATATATATATATATATATATATATATATATATATATATATATATATATATATATATATATATATATATATATATATATATATATATATATATATATATATACCAGGTATCTTGTTTCCTTTTTATTTAGCTTCATCAAATTTTTTTCTTACGTTGTCTGTGGCGGATAGTACAATTATAGCACTTGGACTAAATTACTCGTTGAGGCGGCCGTCACTTCTACGAGTTATTCATATGCGTAAATTATTCATTAGCATAATTACACTGGTTAACCGATGCCATCCTTGACATTCGTTCTAAGTAGATGTGCCTTGCAAACTCACTAGCTGCAATTCGAATACTGAAATATGGGTCGTAAAGTAACTCATTGAAAAGTCAATTAGTGTAATTATGTTAATTATTCAATTAGTCATTTTGATTCCCCGTAGAAGTAATGACCACCTCATCGCGCAATTTAATTCAATGATTAGGTTCGTACTGTCTGCCATTGGGATTTCTTTTTAATTTGGTGCAGCTAAAAGATCACATTATTTACCTGCAACGTTGACGTATAGAAGGAAATATTTTAGCGGTGCCCACCCAGGTTACCTTCCGTAGTAATTACACTGCGCAAGGATTAATCGGCTTTAACCTATACGTTACGCATCGAACTGTTGTGAATGCTGCGGGCCAACAAACATGCAGAGTTGTGCATATTACGGCGCGAACACGTAGTGTAGCGACTTGCAACGTCTCAATTTCGCAGCGCAGTACGTAGATTCTGATGCGGTCTTCGCGCGCTGACAAAGTTATTCGACACGGGATTTTACGATATAGTATATATTCGGGCATTCGTCGTATATGGGTGCTACGAATTGCCTTTCGAGAACCTTAATGTGTTTTTTGAGTAGACTGCTCTTCGTTATGTCCCGGCGACGGTGCCTTTTGTCGCCAGCTAGACAAAATGTATATAGCTAGGTGACTGCATAAATAAATTAGACGACAATCAAAACCAGGAATAGAAAAGCTACAACTCGTAAGCAAAACATCTCGCGTTTAATAAACAACGCCACACGTTTCTTTTTAAGTATAGGGAGATACGGTGAAAGATCGTATACATTGCGCCCGTCTCTTGTAAGCGGTGTCGCTTCTCGGACGCCCCTAAATTTATTTTCACAACAAGGTTTCTCGCAAGGTTCACAAGCCGCAAAGATAACTCGAGGAAACAAGCACAGGAACAACCAAACCAACAAAAACTAGCATCTCCCTCAAGCCTCGCGGTTTTGCTGCCGCGGAGTTAGCTCGGTTCAAATTTTTCAAAGTCCTTCAGCTCCAAAATGGAAGCGCTTCGTCCTTATTCTTCCTTTTATTTTTCCTTCCTTCCTTCTTTCTTTCTTTTGTTGTATTTATTTTTGTTCAGACAACAAAATATTTTCCAGACGCCGGTGCTTCGATGTCTCCGTTAAGAGAGACGACGCAAAATGGGCAGGCACGGCCGGACAGCAAGGCGCTGTCGCGCGAGTTATGGCATTCTTCTCCTGTTTCTACCTCACTTCCACCTCTTCTCCCATACTCCGATTTAGAGCTTTTTTGTCAGCTTGGCTTGACTCTTGCCTCGCGTTCGCGATCCCGGGCGCACCGCCGGACAAAACGCCGGTTCTCGCTCCAGGCGTGATCGCGGAGAAAGCGTCCCAGAAGGAGGCGGCGAAAAGGCGTGCCACGAAAAGCGAACAGCGCCACGCGAGGAAAAGAAGCGGACGAAGAATGAAGAAAGAAAGCCCCGTCGACCTCATCGAAAGCTCCGTTCATCCCTTTTTTTCTCTCGGGGCCTCGGAATCATGTCGAAGCGTCGGTGACAGCTCCTTTCCAGGGCAACAGCGCGACTCTTCAGAACAGATCCGTTCTGTCCCTGATCTCACCTCCTCTAATCGCTTCGCTCTCTCCTCGCGGCCTCGATACACCCGGCCCAGCAAATACGTGCAGTATATGCTGCGCACCTCGTGACCAACTTCATGCAGTGGAGCGAACGCTATGCGGCTCGCATGATCCCCTAATTTGAAGGAGTACAGACACGTATCACTTAGAAATTTTGTTTAGATTTTGTTGAAATGCAACAGTATACCACACGTAACTCATGGGAGGGTTACATTATATATATATATATATATATATATATA
The DNA here is from genome assembly GCF_050947875.1 of Dermacentor variabilis. NCBI lineage: Eukaryota > Metazoa > Arthropoda > Arachnida > Ixodida > Ixodidae > Dermacentor > Dermacentor variabilis. The sequence continues at coordinate 134,885,402 of NC_134573.1, forward strand.
TATATATATATATATATATATATATATATATATATATATATATATATATATATATATATATATATATATACACAAAATTTTGTGACGTCATGTATAAATAAAGCTAGGCGGTTTGATGGTGGTAAAAAAGAAAAAAAAGATACTGCTGCGCGTTTTTTTCAATCTGCGTATGCGTGCGGCAGCTAAAGCTACGGGATCGGAGCGAGAGACTGGATGATGACGTCATAACGCGTCCCCACCTCCTGAGTACCAAAACCTAAACTATATTTAGTACATAGTAGAATAAATGATTTATGTCGCTCTGACGTTTTGCGGTATCTATTTATTTCTTTTACTTCAGGGTGTAGAGCGTTCGGACCTTCATTCAACGCAAAAACGGAAAATCGGGAAGCGCAGCGTCAGTAGTCCTTCAACGAGAAACGGCGACGTGCTCTAGATAAGGGAGGAGGGGTCACCCAATGTACGTTTGCACGTTACTGATCCTTCCGTGAATCTTCCATTCAGTAACCGTCACGCTGAGGGTCATCACAGGCGGGCAATGGAAAGGCCCGACAGGTCTGGTTATCTGCCCTGCTCTGCTGACGCCGACCCGATAGATTTTGCTCCTATCCACGGATTTGGTGAGACGGAATGTGGAGAGCTACTGGTACCGTCAGCTGATAATTGAAACGCGAGCCGGAGTTCAGCAACATGCAAATAAGTATTTCAGTCAAGACTATTCTGTTAAAGGAATCCACCACAGCGTACCGGCCGGTACCGGTGATAAGTTATTGCGTCGAACAGCGGCTCCTCTATAATTCGGTTTCTCTATAAAGACGAGACAGCCGAACGATATAAATCGGTAACACAAATAATTACGCTATCCCGGCCCCCAAATAAAGTTTTCGTCATCCCGCACTAATCTTGCCGTGTTTGACGCTTGCGGAATGACAGTCTTGCAGCTGGATTAGCACGGTGCAAAAGTGGCGACTACCGTTCTGAAACGGGTAGGCAGTTTGCGCTGGCTGAGTTTGCCTGGTGGTATCCACACAGCTTTAACCACGCTGCGCGGATTTGTCGACTTGGAAGTGCGAAAGGAGTAAGAAGAGGCTGTTAGCTGCAGGCGGACCCATATAGCCAGGAAATGGAACGTCGGAAGCTTCTCCGGCGAGAGTGCAAGCTTTCGAACCTGTCGTTGCTGGCCATAACCGTAATGTTACAAGTGGGGAGATGTCGGTTGCGTGTCGTTAGACGGCGACACTAAGCCGCCCTGCGCAGTGTCCTCCGGGGCGTCCCTCTCCATTCGTTTCTTCAAATAGTTCTCCGGGCTAAACTTAGCATTATCTTTCTTCTTTTCTTTTTACTCAGTATACCTTCTGTTTATACCGCTCGTAAAATTCTTCCCTTGCAGCGTGCCCCCAGTAACGTGTCGTTTGTGACGAATATTAACTTCAGGAAGAGAAAGTTTGTGATCCACCCGACAGTAGCTGAAGCTACGAAGTAGCTTCGTAGGTATACGGCTACTGCAGGGTGGATGATAAATGTTCTCTCCCGTGAACCTTATTGCATCTTGCTGGCTTCAGAAGGAACGATTGCCACCGAATTTCGCGAGGCCATTAAACCTTAAAATTTGTTTGGTGGCTTTGAAGTTTCGAAGCAATGTCCGGGGATAAACTTCATTCCCCATCTTCGTTCGTTTTACACGCACGGATTCACCATACCAACGCTTGTTCGGCTGTGCGGCGAATACATTGGTGAGACAGCTACGACTCGTTACGACGTTCGTTCGTTATAAAAGCGCGCACTGACCATTCACGTACACGCGTTCGCACTTCGACGCGACATCTTAGCGCTTATCCTGCAACACAAGTTTCTTGCAGCGCATGCGAGCAGCGATTCTACCGACTGAGCGCGGATTTCACGTTCAACGGGCGTCGCAGGCCCCAAGTCAGGATCATATTCTCTATTCAAGCGTAACATAGTTACGCCTCTGTTGCGCCTCTCACAAGGATGCCGTACGCGAACCGCGAGCGCCGACACGTACGTTGCAACTCAACTCAGTCACGACCGTCCGCGACCTGAAACATGTGATCCTATCCTTCGTCTGAGCTCAGCTCAAGAAGCAGCACCTCCGCACAAAATGAGAAGATTAATTGAAGCGACTGGCCACACACAAGCATCAGTTTCTCATATGGTACACGAGGCACAGCCGGTAAGTCACACGATGCGGCCAATATCACAAAGTATAGGCTATTTCTACCCGTCTTCTTAAATGTTCCCGACGGAACGTCGTCTCTCGAAACCGGAGCCAGGAAGAACTTTACGTCCATATCAGGCGCGCTTCAGCTCCTGTCAGCGTCTTTCACAATCGTCCAGCACTCTCTTTCCGTTAAGCCGTCGCAACAGCGAACCAGGAGCTGGCTGTTCGGGTACTTCTCCTCGTATCAGCTCTGCCGCGATGTCCTGAACGCGAGGAAGAGTCGAAGCAGGCATCGTTACCTATAGCGGGCCCCATTCCCACCGTCACTGCGCGCGGCTACCAACTCGACTCGGCCATTCTGTCCTCCCGCGCGCACACTGCCAAGCCCCTCGAGCGCCCCCGCGGCGCGCGATACAAGGTGCGACAAGGCACGCGAAGCCCGATGTGCTGCGCCGCTTCGTCGTTCGTTCTGCTCTCGCTCGCTGCCAAGGCCCGGTGCTGCCTTTTGTGTACACCACGCACGCACGCTCGGAGTGAAGCGCTTCGGCCTTCCTTTAATGGACTTTGCTGGTAAAACGGAAGCCGTGTGGCCGAGAGAAAGGGGCCGAGATACATAATAGCGTCTTGAGGTATGGAGAGAGAGAGAGATTGAAAGAAAGCAGCTCTCTCCCTTCGCCTTGTCGTGCTTAGGCAAACTGTCCCTAAGTAAACGGGTGTGGTGTGAGGCAGCCTTTCGCTCATGAGATGCCGGGAAAGAAAAGGAACGCAGCGTAGGAGACCACCCGCCGGGGTCTTTCTCTTCTAAACAAACGTCGCCCCCCTCCTCCCCCCCCTCGGAAGCCTCTGCAAGCGAGATGTAGCGCATTTATCGCCTTCGCGTGTGTACGTGTTTCACTTATCACCCTATTTTTCTTTTCTCTCTCTCCCAATTCCTGTCTTTAGAGTTGGTATATAGTTACTTCGCGGTTTGCGCGGCGTTGCGCTCAAGAAACGACAATGCGTTTTGTGGAGCTCGGAATCATTAACGGCAGGGTTCACTGCCCCCGTAAAAAACTTGCGAAGGCCTCGCTCGTTCGCCTCTTTTGTACACAATAACCCCTCGTGCCCGCCGGGCTTGTTGTACGGAGGCGTATACGGTCATCGCGAAAGAAAAAACGTGACTCGAAAGCCCCTGCCTTTCTTTCTTTATATTTCTTTTTTAAGCACGGCGGTTAAGTAAAATGCACCACACCCAGGTTTTCTGTCGCGATAAATCTTCACCTAGACCACGAAGCTACAGCTCTGCAGACACCCAGTTGCAGTTCGTTTGAGATGTTCGCGTTCGTTGCGAAGACATTTCTTTCGGCGTGGATTGTGACGTGATGAATACCGGGCGACGCTGTTGGAAAAATTACAGCGCTTTAGTTGCCCTGACCATTAGCGGAAATAAGGGAATATTAAGAATGCAGACTAAGAACCTATCAGTTAATTCAATGTACAAGTGAGCTGGACGCATTACACAAGTCTTAGAGAGTCTCAATTAGAAGTTATATCGTTAGGCACCAGGCGTCTTTCGTACCAAATGACATTAAAATGAGAATTGAGTCTGAACATCAATAGTCGCGTGGCGTACAGAGTAGGCTTTCTATGCTTGCGTGCGCAGAACTTCAGATGCAATATTCGACGCGTGAGCTCGATGAATCAACTGTGACCCGAAACGCCCCAAAGCACCACAAACCATCAAGAAACACGCAGACAGAACTCTGCTGAAGTGATTCACACATTTCGTACTGAAGCGCAGGTCAGTAAGAGCGAGCGCAGTGTGCAAGCAGGCATGTACCGTTGACGTTCAATGTCGTGAGGGTCTCGGTAATTTCAAAAATGCCGAAGTGCCCCCAGAGTGTATCCTTAAAGATACGCATTAGGTAGTCGTAGTCGTGCCCCACGCGTCTCTCCGGTTCTTAGCACTGATTCTGAATACCAAGCATTCAGTTCAATTTGCAAGGGTCCCATCCATACACAGCAGAAAGCTCATCTGTGAGGAAATTCTACGCATTCCAGTGAAGCAGCAATTAATGCCCTAATTATATCCACTGGTTGGCCCGGGAGGTAAGCTCGTGTAGTATCGCGATCATTATGCTATACCCGAAGTATGCGTGAAGCTCTCTGCCAGCCAGTACATTAGACACCATTCCCTGAGTACTGGTATCTATGATAAGCGCAAATAAAAGGAAATGTTAGTGTGTCCTTGAGACGCATGTTTCTTTTTGTATTCACGAAAAGAAAAAGCAGAATGAATTGTATAGGCGCCGTTGGCTTCTCTTTCTGTCTATACACAAAAAAAGTTACGCCTACAGCAGCGGGGCCAAAAAAGAAAAAGCGCTCAAAATACTGTCTACAGGAGTGGCACGGTTATTAAAGACTCCTTCAAATTTCACCGCTTGGGATCACGAGAAATTTTTTGCCGTAATTCAACCGCACGTACATCCTTTATCGTTAACAGTAATTAGTGCACCTGTACAAGAAGAGCTGCTGTAAGTTACGTTTGTGGGAGGCAATGTGCTAAATATCGCTATTTTTATTTCTAACCGTTTCGAGGTCGCGGGATCGAATCTCGGCCACGGCGGCAACATTTCGATGGGGGCGAAATGCTAGAACACCCGTGTACTTAGATTTAGGTGCACGTTAACGAAACCCAGGTAATCAAAATTTCCGGAGTCCTCCAGTACGGTGTGCCTCATAATTAGAAAGTGGTTTTGGCACGTAAATCCCCATAATTTATCATTTATAATCGTTTAATTGCTCCTAAACTACCCTTAGCAGTCAATTATTTTTGTACACCAAATGTTTACAATTCCTTCCCCAATAAATACAAAGCACAGAGGGGGAAAAAAAAACATCACTCAAAGCGACATCCAACCCTTTCTGTGGTTTTTATGTGAAATAGCGTATTCCCCTGAATTCGTAGCTGAATAGAAACCCGAGAAACCACCTCTGCGGCGCATCTCGTTGTACTAAGGCGAGCGATCGCTAACCCGTCGTTCATACTGGACTCAGCCAGCTTATTTCATCCGAGTTTTTAGCACCAGTAACGGTTCTTACTATCTGGCAGCATATACAATGCGATACACCGCAGTAATGGAAATGCAGGTTTCAGAACATCCACTCACGTTTGTCTTCTTTCACTCCTTTATAACAATTCAGACGTCACAGGCTAATTGGCGCTTCGTCACTTTCTTTTTCATTTCATTCCCACATTCACGCCATCTCTAGTCGAGTCCGTCCCACGTCCATATGTCTGTCTCTTGCACCAGGGCGTTTCTTTCATTGCCCGTAATTAACAAATCCATACCAACTAGCCCGCTTCGTCACGGTCCTCCTTCGTCATACCCTGTAGATGTCGTGACGCAGCGGCGTCGCCGAAAGTAGCTCAAAGATAAAAAAAACCACAGCGTGTCCTTTTGAGAATGCACTCCAACTCCCCATCGGCACGCGCTGAAAGTCATGCCCGAGCGCAAACCGACATTCCATCGTCCACCAATGGGACTCCACGGCATCTGTGTGCCTAACGGAATCCGGCATCGTTCTGGGAAGCCGTTCTCAGGAGTGGGCGTGGACGATGTCGACGTCACTGGCATCGTGCTGACTCACTCTGGGGGACGCGGGGCAAATGAGATCGAATGACTGCGACGAGATGCTTTTCGCCGCAGTGCGTGCACACCCATTCCTTTCGAGAGACTAAATAAATAAAAACAAAACAAGAATGTCTCGTCACGCGTAAGTGCGCTCCACCGCTCGTCCATTGTGCGTGCGGGCGCGGCGCCCTGAGGTATGCGTCTAGCAGTGGTGGGAAGCCTTGCTTTCCCTTTCACGCATCGCTGTGCCGGACCAAGGCCGTACTGCGTTCGTTCTGTGCCTGACTTTCCTTTTTTTCTTCTTTTTTTTTTGTCCTTACCGTCTCTCTCCCTTCACTTTCGTCGTCGTCTAGATCCGGCATTGTTCGCTTGACAAAACACACGCGCCTTGCACCAGCAGTGGATTCTTGTTGCATCGCGGTAGGCACGCGACAGAAGAAGACCGCCACTCATGTGACGTGTGACGTCGACAATTTAATAACGATAGGTAATTTTGTAACTTATGTCGGGTTCTGTGTCCAGAAGATAACAGCTGACCTACGCGATGATAGCCATTGTGAGGGTTCCAGGTCAATTTTTTAGCAAACGAGCCTCGTTGCCATACCCGGGAGTTCTTGGTTTCCGTACCCATCGGAATGACGTCTCATCATCTTGGAATCAGACCTGCGGCTATTTGCTCAGGCGTAGAACACCAAGTACCGGAATTATTTCTACGTGTTCTGTATTAACGTGAGAACTACATATGAATGTTTGAAAATACGAAGAACAGACGCCTTTCTTCCAGCGTCTCCCCGTAACATAATAAACCCATTATATAACAGATAATACACTGCTGCGCAGCCTGTATTCCCTACGCATTCAACATGTACATAGAGATGACAGAATATTCCTGGAACAAAAAGGCTTTGATGGAGATTGCGTAACCAACTCCAATTTCAATATTTCAATGTTAGAGAGCATGCACCTACTTTTCGCGTTATTGCATGCCAGCCCCAATTTAACTCGCGGCGCCACAATTCACAATTCCCACTTAACCACGTCGCGAATTCTTGAGAGTTGTTTGTGAAAGCTTAAAAGTGTGTAGATGTAACGGTGGGACATACTTAAAGCGCTACTGAGACGAACAGGCCACCCCACATTTCTTGTCCGAATATTTGAATCTGATATCGAAGCGATATGCCACCAACCGCCGAAAACATGCATTACGCGCGATCTTCACTCCCAAGGATGCATCACGTGACCTAGCTGCTCATGTGGTTCACACTGATTGCTATATTAACCTAATGTTACTAGACTAGATTCTTGTATTAGTAACATTTTTCTGACTACTGCCTGCGCCATTCGCCTCCAAATTCCACGCCTCCTTCTACTCATTAAGAACCTTACTTGCTTCAAAGCACTCAGAGCTATACATGTTTTAAGTTTTTTTCAACCTCAAACTTCAGTTTAATATCACGTCTTCCATCATTTGGTTTTTTTTTCATTTTCTAAATATTATTCAGCATTTATTTTTCGAGTAATTTTCCTAACTCGTAGGGCTTTAACCCATGTCAGAGGTATGGAGTATGAGGAAGCACGTGCTCCCAATTTCTTCGCCTGATCCCCTAGCTACATCTAAACTAACCTTACTACCTGAGACTGAACCAGGCGTAACGGTGCCTCCGTGCAGAGCCCGTGTACTGCACCGAATTACACTGAGAGTGAGGCGCAACTGTGGGTTGCCGAGCTGTCGACGGCTACCGCAGTATACATCGAACCGATTCTCCTTTTTTTTTTTTTCTGCGGGCACACCTTGCGCGAGAAGGGCCACCTGTTCACCCCGCCCGCGTTATGAATGACGACAGCCGACCGCCGTGCGGTGGAAGCCCAAAATAAATAAATACAAAAGCAAGAACAGCGACATGAAGCGGTAAGAGAATAAAGGAAACAGCAAGGCGCATTAGCGCGCTCTCCTGTCGAAGCCAATTTGTCAAGCAAGCAGGGGATCGTTAGGAAGGGTTGCAGTATAGCCCAGAGGAAGAAGCAGCCGCTCGACTGGGAGAACCTGCCCTCTTATGCTGCTGCCATCGCTGCCTCGGGTCGCAGGTCACCACGAAATGGTCCGGACAGGCTAGCAGCTGCTGCTGCTGCTTCCGTCGCGGCCGCATTGCGGATCCTCGGTGCTGCTTTCGTATAGATGTGCGTCTGCCGCCCACAGCTTCGTGCGAGCGCGTATTTAGTCGCGGCGCAAGCTGTTGCAACGCCTCCGGCATGGTCTAGATTTGGGAGCTCGGTAATTCCTTCACAGCGACGACCCGTACGCCTACGTGTGTCCCGGCAACTGCGGCGTGCAGTGCGGCAAAACAGGCCTCACCGCACCTTCTGTCTTAGATGTCTGAGAGACTGACTTTACGAAGGCATTACGACACGTGTCTGAGTGACCTGGAGGGAAACAATTAGGCGGAGCGACTGCTCAAAATCTTTGACTGCTTTGAGCGACTGCTGGATATCTTTGGTATCATGTAAAAAAAAAAAAAAAGAAACGCTCGAAAGGACGGCAGCCCGTTGCGCTCTCCGGAGCTTATGCACGCGGCAACGGGTCGCATATTTCAGTCCATGAAAGAACGCCTTCTAAGTACAGTAATTCGAATTACACATACATGTGAAGAGAAGCGGTTAAAATTGGTCGTAACACATGAACTGGCAAAGTGGTCGCAACGTGGTCTTTTCAAAAGGTACCTCGAGCACAAACGAAGAAACAACGAAAAAAAAAGAAAGAACTGAAGCACAGTAATGCGCACAGTATCGATCACGTGCTCTGTAAAAAAGTTCGATAAGTACGCGTTTTGAGACACGGACGGAGGCTCAAATGCGTCGACGCCGGATACGCCACAAAACAAGCGCATACTCGCACAACGTTGCGAGCGCGCACTAACACAGGATTTCAAACTCTCGAGTGCACTTTGGCCCACTTCACCGCCGGGTGAAAAGCGAACCAACACAAAGGCGGGGTCGCATCTGAGCAGCCCGTTCAAACCGATGCCTGCCCGCGAGAGGCTCATCCTTTATAGCATCACGTAAGTGCTCGCGTTTGCCTCAAGAGGGCGCGCGCGCATCGACGCGAGGGCGCATCATATTGAGACGGAGTACATGTTGCGCGCGCGCTGCTTGACACAAGAGGCTGAGGGCGCATAAACGGTGCGCCTCCGCGCGTTTCCAGACTGCCAGACGACGTGACAAGCACGCAGATGATCGCATACCGCCGTCCTCGTCTGCATCGTGCCGCGCTTTAAGAGTTCACACGGATCAGCATACGTGCTGCCATCCTTCTCCCGTGTTTTCCCTTCTCTCTCTCTATTTTCCCTTCTCTTCGCGTCGTCGGCGCGCTGTCTGCCGCGCGGAGTCACGAACCGCAAGCTCATCCGTCGCATATGCGCGCGTGGCCAAATGCAGCCGCCTCTTCCAAGAAGACCTGCACGCCATGCGCAGACCCGCTTCTCCGCAAGCCGCGCGTAGCAGCCTCGGGAGCAATTACGTTCGTCGGTGAGGGCACCTGGTCGCGCGGCCGCGCGTACGCGGTCAGCGTCCTTGATCACCGATTGTTCCCCGTAAGCGTTCAAGGTAGACCACGGCCCCCTCTGCGTAGACTGGCCCAGCTCGCCCTACGAGCTGCGCCTGCAGAGCCCGTTGCTTTTGATTGAGTGCTGCATCTGCGGCGCTCTGGACTAATTGTAAAGCATTGCCGCACGGCGGTGGTCGAGCAGAAGCTGCTGGCCTGTGTGCGGGTTCATGGCGGCGGTGGCCAGCAATTTGAGCTACCGACGTCTGGTGCTATATGCCTGCATGCGCGAGTACTTGTGCGTGCCTGCTTATGGGGACTGTGCGTCTGGAGGACAATGCCACCAGCGCTGCACAGTCTTTCTCACATACCATCACCGCGGACTAACGTCAACAGGGCTGATTCGAGGACGTCAGTCGAGAGAATTCCGTTCTCAGTAATTGAGATCCATGAAAAGCAATTGACGGTCAGCCACCTGTTTATCGCTACATTTAACAGGTAGAGACATAATTCTGTCGCTGATCGTTCCTGTACTCATAGTTACGACCGCACTTTCTGTGTTCACTAAATCAATACAACTAAGCGAAAACTGAGGAGCCACTGATTATTAATGATATTCTGACTTTCATGAAAGATAGCTACAACCACAACCGTGCACGTTACGCATTCTCAGATCATCACTGGATGGCGCTTCTGTTGAGATGCAAATACGGTTCTTAGTGAAAATCTACGGTACCTATGACAGAAAAAGACATTACTATACTTTCCTAGAATCGCAATAGCTGTTGCCTACGAATTTTCGCGACAGATCACATTGGTACAACCAGAGAAGCCAACAAAGGGCTCACTGTTAAACTTCTTTGCCACACGAACAGATACAGTCAGGCGAAGCAATCGTTTACCTAGACTGCTACAGGCTTGTAGACGATTATCACGCTGCTTTTGTACCACGAAAGTAGTACAGACCGCAGATTCAGTCTGTCGCCAGCTTAATCTGGCCTGTGGCAACACCACCCCCACCACAACCTACAAGATACGCAACAAGATACAATCACGACCGTACAGAGGTGTGCGTATCACCGAACTGCCGATATATCAAACACGCAGAGAGGAATTGACAGCAAGTGCACCGATTGTACTGACACACACACACACACACACACACACATAAGAAGGCGAGGTATAGAGGAGGATAGCAAATGCCGGCCGCTGTCCTCGGTTTGAATAACACGACAGCCGCAAGTGTTACCTACACACGGCCGAGCAAAAAAACACAGCACGGTGTCGACTCGGGGACCACCGCCCCCCTGCTGATCACCGAAACACGGAAGCCCCGGCCGAGGCTGCCCTGTCGATCGCGCGCACCTGGCTGTATGTACCTGCTGCGTGCCAGGCGGTCCTCTTGCGACCGCCTCTAGTCCAGCACGCGAGGTGTGTGTGTATGTGTGCCCACGCGTCGGTGCCGACCCTCTAACACTCCCTCCCTCCCCTCCGCATCCTCCCGTGCGCCTCCTCTCGTCTCTATTTCCTGCTTGCTCCGTTGCGCAACCGCCTCGAGCGCTTCTTCCGCGAAGCGCATCCCGGACCGCGCCAAAATGCTGCGCACGCGAAAGCGGACTTTCGCAAGTTCCTCGCGCTCCGAATGACGCGTATGCGGCGTTCCTTTGTGGCGACGTGCCGCACGTTTGATGCGCTTAATCTCCGTCGGGGTTGACAGCATTTCCTGCTGAACAAATTGAAGGACTTTTTAAAGGAATTCCTACGCCGTGGCAAAAAAAAAAAAAAAAAGAAGAAGAAGAAACATCAAGGACTAATGCAAGAGTATATGACTTGCAACAGTATATGGTTGAATGTTTGAAAACGAGCAAACCGAAAACAACACAAAATGCAATAACGTCCAGAAGTCCTTCGCAGGGGGTTATAATTGTGTGGCAGGACTGTGCGGCGTATGATTGCATTGAGGCGCGCACGCACAGAAGAACACTGACAAAACAAACACGCGATGTGCACGTGTCCGATTCGTGTGAGTGTCGCTGAGTGTGCCACGTTAGCTGTGAAACCATACGCCACATGGACAATAAGGAAAGCGATTATCTCATAAAAAAGAGCTAACTTTTCGTTGCACTGAAACGTCATACGATTCCACCAGATTGCCAACTTCGCCATCTTTTCAGCTCTGAATGACTCGCAGAGTGGCTACGGCCTCTCGGATTGGCTCAACCTGCCGACGTGGCGAAATTGAACAGCAGGGCAGAATTGGACCGCGTCTACAATAAGCACCTCGGATTGGATTTGCTTTACATTTTCATATCACCACCATTGTGCAACGAGACGTAAAGAAAAGCGTAAAAGGTCTTAAGCTTAGAACAAGATAATGAAATTCAATAATATGAAGCAACTAAAAAAAGGGCTTCTCATGGCCATGAAATTGCGCTTTTATATTCGAAGTTGTCCAAGGGTTTGAAAGACAGCTGTGAAACCCTGTTAGTATTACGTTGCTGCATTACTGAGATACATAAATGTTTTGCACTAAAATTACCAAATGTAAGTACGGTGCTGCAATCCTTTAGCCAGCGTGGGAAATACGAGTGGTATTTAAAGGTGTAGTTGTGCGGCATGAGATGGATTCGTTGAGAAATTACTTTGAAAATACATACTTTCATTATTCTTTCGGCTCAGTTGCATTCAGAACACTAGATGATCGTCTTCTGAGTGAATAGACAATACTAGAACGCCGTCCCCGGTGATCATCGGCTCAATATTGAAAATTAAATTTCGGGGCTTTACGTGCCAAAACCACGACCTGTTTATGAGGCACGCCGTAGTGGGGGACTCTGGAATATTTTGGACCACGTGGGGTTCTTTAACGTGCACCTAAATCTGAGTACACGGGTGTTTTCGCACTTCGCCCCCATCGAAAAGCGGCCGCCGTGGCCGAGATTTGATCCCGCGATCTCGTGCTTACCAGTCCAACACCATAGCCACTAGGCACCCACGGCGGGTCTGATCATCGGCTCAGAAGGCAATGAAGGCACTTTAGCGCTTTCTGAGAACTCCTGGCTTGTGCGAGCGCCTTTGGCTCCATAGTGACGTCCGTGTACGCCTGCCCCCTCCCCTCCTCTTCTCAGTTTCCCTAACGTACGGCAGCCAACCAGACTCTCGACTGGTTAGCATCCCTGCCTTCTCTTTTATATGTCTCTATCTGTTGTGAGCTCATGAGACTGCGCGTAACTCCTGGACTTAAACATGCACAGTACAAGGGTTTATTGTGAGTAACAGCGACAAAAGGAAAGTCAGTCTGAACTGAAACTGGCTGCCTTATATATGGGCAGTAATCACGATAAAGGTGACGTCAAGACCCGCCACACACACACACACACACACACACACACACACACACACACACACACACACACACACACACACACACACACACACACACACACACACACACACACACACGCGCGCGCGCGCGCGTACTGAGTGCACAAACTGCACTGCTGGCACGCACACTGACGCGCGCGCACTAACACAGCTCTCTCTCTCTCACTTGGTTCAGTTACGTTGCGTCCTATGGTCTATCTACTCGTCTTTGGAGAAGTCACGTGGCTTACGTTCCTGACAATTTCATTTTATTGCGACACTCCAGGATGTGCCTGTCGCTAAATCGATTCTCTAAATGTATTTTCACTCCGTAATCTGATCTAAAGATATTTCCTCGCGGCAGAACATCCACTTAGGCTGCGATGTCTTGATGGGACCGCGTCTTGCGTCATACTTCATTTATTTTGTCTTTTTCTTTAAAAGCTGGTACGGAGTGGTTCGCGGCTAAACAAAACGAGGAAATGTTGTTCCCGACGAGGCTGAAAAATTCAGAAACTCTAGCAGTGCACCTCCATAGACGGCAAAGCACCATAAGCGAAAAGAAGGGACGCAAGCAGTTAATGACTTGCGCTACGCGATACAGGAGAGACCCGCCCCTAATCCACGTCAACGCTTCGCGAACTCGAGGGAGAAGGTGGCGGCAGTACGGAACAGCACATTATCAGCCCTTATCAGCACCCGGAAGAAATACCGCCACCACCGGCTCTGCTGCACGTCCAGGCCAGTGTAACGTTATCTCTGATTTATGCCGGTCTGTCGAGAAGATATCCTCGCTGACTCTGCAATGTGAGGGCGAAGAGTAAATACGAGAGGATTCCCTAAGAACGCGTAGCACCAGCGCGGGTAGCGAAGTGGATTAGCAAAGCCTGTCCCACGCAACCACCTCGCCCGTAAGAACAGAGAAAGCAATACCCAGGAAGACGCGGGTTCCACTTGGCTTTTCAGAGAAAACTAAGCCACATAGTTCCGAGAACAAAACGCAAGCGATACGTCTATAGTTTGTTCGCTTTATTTGGTAAATTGGCAGAAGTGGTTTTGATTTTGAACATTAGGTTTACAGTGCCACTGGCAATATAGACAACGTTGGCTGACGGAAATTGTGTGTGTGTGTGTGTGTGTGTGTGTGTGTGTGTGTGTGTGTGTGTGTGTGTGTGTGCGCGTGTGTGTGTGTGTGCGTGTGTGTGTGTGTGTGTGTGTGTGCGTGTGTGTTTGTGTGTGTGTGTGTGTGTGTGTGTGTGTGTGTGTGTGTGTGTGTGTGCGTGTGCGTGTGCGTGTGTGTGTGTGTGTGTGTGTGTGTGTGTGTGTGTGTGTGTGTGTGTGTGTTCTTTCTTTCCTGGTCACTGCTTATGAAAACGTTACGTTCTGACAGCGTGAGAATACCAGACAAAACGAGATAAATAATAACGTTGAAGTTTCTTCGTGTTTCTTGGGAACATGACTCAAGAAGGTCGTTCACCGTAAATATTCATTCCGTTCGGCGCCAGTGTTACCCATTGCGAACACTTCTCCCACTCAAAATGCGAGGAAATTGGGCTTTGAACATATCGGTTACTCCTTATAAGCACGTGAACAGTGCTGCCTGTTATATGGTATCTGTAGCAACGAGTGAAGTGACACAAGGTTCTAACCCCCATGTTTCTGAGAGTCAACGACACCTGTACCTGCTTAGACAACCGGCGGCCTGCTTATATACGTTTTCGTTGAATGCAGGAAAATGCCATAGAGTTTCTGACAAAAATATATAGGAGGAAATTGCCGCTGCAATCCTTTAGCCGTCAAGGGAACGATGGTTAGTAGATGGGCTTGTCTAACCTTCGCGCTTGTGGATTCGAACGTTCTTGTGATGCTATTTATTATATACTTTATATTCCTAAATTTTCAGGCACTCATAGTCATCAACAAAACGCAATAAGGCAGTTAGTCTCTGCGGGCACGCGTGAAGATTTCAAATGGTCGCATCTATAACGCAATAGTTCGTTTACAAAAAAAAAAAAAAATTAAGCGCCACAGGGCCGTTAGAAGCCAGAAGAGCGAAGGTTAAGCGAATTCATGCACTTCCCCTCGTTACCGTGCTAGCTGAACCACCGTTTATTCGTGCAGCTCCTGTAGACACTATCACCTTAGTTCCCTGTAGTAATTCTGTATAGGAACAACTCGTGCCGGAGATACGAGAAATGTACCATCATATAATCGCGAAAGGACACGACGTCGTGTTTCAGTGGCTGCCGGCCCATTGCGGTATCTCAGGCAGCGACCTCGCTCGCAAAGCTGCACGCATAGTCCAGGCAGGGTGAATGTACAGTCGTCAATGTGCAGTATGAATCAGATGTTTACGGGCGCAGGTTTCCAGAAAAAGCGGAACTCTCACTCGCTCCGAGACAGCTGTCGGTGAAATAGCTCGACATGCTATGGTGGTCGAACATAGTACGATGAACGGCTGCAATTATGACCGTTCTTTTTTATTTTTTAACCGTGCGGTTCAACGTTCCGAAGCTACACGGCGCGCTATAAGGACAGCTGCAGTGAGGAATGCACGGCTCCGCAACGTGCGTCAAAAAAATACGCTACACAAGCGGTGTTACATGGCGCCTCCCCTCGTTCCCCCCCGTCCCCCTTCCCGAAATCGGGCGGCACCCGTGGGAATCCAACTCGCGACCTCGTATACTCAGCGGCGCGACGCCCTTCGCACAGAGACGCTGCAATGAACGCAACTCCGAATTCCAGGTTACAGATAAATTCAACGAACGCGCTCGCCCGTGCACCGTTAGCCTTCTGACGCAAATATATACTACACTTCCACGCGCCAGACTAACTCCACCCGGGCGCCGTTGCGGAGAGATGTGTAGCGGCCGTTTCCAATCGCGTATACAACGCGATCCAAATCCGTTGCCGAAGCCAGCCGCAAGAAAAATTCAAAAAAAGAAAAGGTGCTCCAGCAGCAAATCGGCGCAATAACACGTGCCGTGAAGCGAGCGAGCAAAAGCGAAGACCTCCGACAAAGAAAACTGCCGATGCCGAGTCAAACGGTACGCAAACGAAGCTCGCTAAGTACCGCTCGTGTCTTGGTGCTCTCCAGCGCAGACGCCGGGTCGCATTAACGGCCCCCTTTGCGCGACCATTAGGGACGTCGTTAGTACCTGCAGAAACACGCGTTCGTGACAGCGGCACAATCGACGGCGGAACACAGCAGCCGTTTGGAGAAATTAAGAAAGAAACAACAAATAAAAGTGAAGAACGATGTAATTCATAAGGAAGACAAGGAGGATTTTAAAAAAATAACAAGAATCAAAATTAAGGCAGGTGAGTACAGCTGTCTGCATACGTACGCGAGTTTGGGTACCTGGCACAAAGGGGGAGCAAATTAATGGTCGCTGTCTTACAGGAAAAGCGCAAAGCTACATTGCTCGGCGTGATTCCGCATTCGGCGGCACGGCACTATGCGGCACAGGCATATTACAGAGGCGGTTTCAACTCTTTCTCCCTCTCTGCACAACAGGATAGGGAAACGATTGCGGTTGTGCGTGCGTCCATCTGCACGACGGTGGGTGAGTGCGTGATGGCGTGAGTTAGATTAACGAGAGATTCCCGCCTCTTTCCTTAATACGATTTCCCCCGTGCTCGTTCTTATTTCTGCGTTTCATTAACTTTACCTTTCTTTCTTCTTCTCCTCTTTTTTTTTTTTTTCTGCAGGGAAGTGATGGGAGACTCTATTCCACGAGTACGCACTTTAATGTGCCCGCTTTCTTCATACGGCTGTGTTAGCATTCGCGGGCGTCTTGACGGTGTACCGTCGCTAGGAACAATTTAGTCGCTGAGGAGACACGCAAGACATGACGGTTTCTATTTTCCGTAATTCTGCGAGAAAAACTGCTCCATCGAAAAGTTCGAGGGAAATACTTTGCGCGTAACGTGTTTCGCATCGTTCATTCCGTCCCATCTGTGAAGCGAGCGGTTGGTAATGCTTTACCATGAGTTTCAACGCAGAAAATGAACGTACGCGGTTTATTTTCTGGCACTGCTGGCCACCTATCCTGTGTTCGCATAGCGCCTGTTGCTCGGCTGCCGGTAGCGTAGATGATGATTATTGAAACTACGTATATCGTGCATAAATTTTCCATTACTGCTTTCGCCCAGTGCCTTTACACACACACACACACACACACACACACACACAAACACACAAACACACACTACATTATTGCCACGAAATGATCAGAACTCTTATTATTCGCGCTTGCACATGCACGCGCATTAATTTGGTTTCGTTATTCGTGTCCAGTTCGGCTTAGAAATGAAGACCGTATGGAATACGTAAATCAGCCTGTCTTTGATGCTTATTGTTATCGATAAACGATAACCGTCAACAAACAGTTCACCTATGTTATCAGGTCGAACACGGCCGGAGCTTACTTATTGTTACTTTTTCATGATTTTCCTTTCTCGCGATCTTCATTTCTTGAAACCACCTGAGCCGTAATTCCAGAATTTTTTACATTCCTGGGAATTTCTTTTAATGAGCTGACTGGGCACGCTTTTGCAGTTTAATTGCAATTGACGGCCATGGGACGAATTGTTTTCTTTTAGTTTTTTTTTTTTTTTGTTCAGCACACTCGCAATCAACTTCCATCGTTAAGCCTGACGTGCGGACCATGTCGCCGATCACAGGCTTTGCCTCAATCTGTCATCTTTCCATTCGCGCGAACGAGCAGCCGCAAGAACAAGAGGAATAAAATGGGAAGACAGAGGAGGAAGCGACGCCCAATCAGAAACGACAGTGACGAACTCCGTTGCCGTTACGCACACATACAAAAGCAGTGACGTCTGTAAGATGAGCGAAAACAGTGACAGCGCCCTCGGAGGAGCCATCGGCCGTGGTTGACGCTGACCAGTGGCCGAACGTGCTCGTCGACAACGATGAGATGACAGAATGGAACGACGTTATTGTAGCTCTTTTCGTGTATCGTGAAATCCTGCACAGTTATGGTTAAGCGCCCGTCGGCTCAGCACTCACGACACAAAAGTAATAGAATAGGTTGACGCAGCCAAGGCTTACAATCTCGATATAGCAAACACCCTGGACGCAAGCAGCGCTGTTTCATAACAGAAACACAAGTGAGATGACCGAAAAAGGCCATGTGCCGCAGTTGACAATGTCCAGTGCCAGAACGTGCTCGTCTACGACGGTGAGGCGACAGATTGCACTGTGGAATGCTGGCATTGTAGTTGTCTGAAAAATTCTGCTTTCATGACGAAATAATTCCCTACATTGTAAAATAATTTACGCCATAGAAGCGAAAAAAAAAAACGGTTTGTGAATTGGTCCATAACTCACACTCTTGCACACAAAAAGAGTGTAAGGGTGTGAGTTGTAGACCGGTTTGCACCCTTATTCAATTGTAAGGGTGCGAATAATTTACCAGTGTAACTAGCCACACAACCAAGAGGCAATGGAATAGGTTTCCGCATACATATATAGCAAAGACTGAGAGAGAGAGAGAGAGAGCAAATGATAAAGGAAAGGTACGGAGGTTAACCAGGACTGAGCCCGGTTGGCTACCCTACACAGGGGAAAGGGAAAAGGGGACGGAAAGATTAAAAGAAGAAGAGAAAGTCTACTGGGTATATCGTGCGGTCACTCAGTCCGGATCACAGAAGCTGACTCAATCCAGTGGCTTTCAAATATCGCAGCAGAGCTTTTGTGGCCTTTTGTAGCTGCGATATACGAGGCCATGGTTCCAAGATCTTCTTCAAGGTGAACGGTGTTCTATCTAGCTGATTAAGAGTTGTGCAGATGGGCAGTAGCACAGTAGATGTTCTATAGTTTCCTCGACACCGCAGACACTACAGTCGGCGCTATCAGTCATTCCAATCAAAAACGTATATGCATTGGTGAATGCGACGCCCAAGCGTAAGCGGCACAGCATTGTTTCCTCATTTCGCAGAAGCCCTGGTAACATCCGCAGTTGCATAGAGGGGTCGAGGGAATGCAATGGTCCTTGGGTGAATTCAGGTGTGTGCCACTTCTCTAATGTCATACGGTGTGCTACCTTGCTTAGGTGTTGGGCTGCGTCGGTCCGCGATAAAGGTACAGAAACAAGGGTTGCTCCTTCGTGTGCTTTCTTAGCAGCTTCGTCAGCGAGGCCAGGGATAAGAAAGAAGAGCGACCTGCCTACCTTGGCCCTGAAGCAAGCAGCTTTAAATTGTTTGAACACTTTCTACTTTAACCGAGTCCACATATATACGGATGGCTTTTCCACTCAGAGCAGCTCCACCGGCGCAGTGGTTATAGCATCACGATCAATTAGCATCCGATACAAGATTTCTCACTTAACAACATCGACCGGATCGAAGCTTGTTGCCCTCCGATGTGCTTTGATTAGATTAACAACCAACCCGGTAATCGGTGGGCAATATTCTGCGATTCGAAGGCGGCCTTACAATGTCTTCTGTCATCTCTTCGTCGCGGGTCGTGTGAACAAATAGTGTCGGAGATACGAGAAATGCACCATCGTATGATAGCGAAAGGACACGACGTCGTGTTTCAGTGGCTGCCTGGCCATTGCGGTGTGTCCGGCAGATAGCCCGTAATAGTAAACACCTAAGCGTAGGGCACCACTGTGGAATGACAAACGTACCCTTCAGAGTGAACACGGGGTTGATACTTGATACCTCCGACAGCTAAGGCCCTGGTGAGCACCCCTTTTGTGCCGTTAGTAGAGAAACTGTGTGTTTGTGAATAAAACTTGAAAAAGTACGAACAAGACGGAGAAAATAATCGAAAACGCACACACAACAAGACGAGCGCTGTATACTGCCAACTGGAAAATTTATTGAAAGATCACCCAGCTTTTATAACACGTCAAAAAAAAAAAAAGCGAACAATAACCAAAAGGTTAAAAAGCATGCGTACTGCCTACAAATAGATGTGCTTATCTAAAGAAATATCTGATGTCTTGTTAGGCTGAGCGACACTGTGCTAATGCATTTATATCCTGCTTTGGTAATGTAGTAAGCTTCTGCAATTTCTCTTTCCTTCTTGCTCTTTGCATGTTTCAGAAACCTGGTGTCATGGAACATTGGGGTGCATGAGCATTTGTTGCAATGCGCAGCTAAATGGCTACCGTACATGTTTTTTCCATTGTTTTTATGCTGCCTAGCTCCGTCAATAAAACACTGCCCAGTTTGCCCGAAGTACACTTTCGCGCAATCTAAAGCTATCTCGTAAAAGGCGTCAGAGCTAGACTTCGTGAATTCATTCTCGTGATTCGTGGTGCATTCCTGGCGTTTCCAGTTTTTCACAGCATTGCATAATTTCGAAAGTTTACAGGGAGCGGAAAATACTAAGTTGATTTGGTACCTACTGGCCACTCTCTTTAGATTATGGCATACCTTGCGAACATATGGTATTACATGAAAAGGTCTCTTTTCATTTTCCTGCTTTTCAATTTTTCTTCCTGAGCCCCCCCCCCTTTTTTTTTTTTTTTTGCAGGAGCGTTTTACACACGGCTGCACGGCTGTGATGACGGAATATTGATGCCCGGTTATTTTTAGGCGTTCTGTCTGCTGTAGAAGGCACAATTCAAGTTTTACTTAAGATGAACAAACTTGCCCAAAACCCAAATCAAGTTGTCGCTACTACAGCGTGTTAGTACACGCAAGCGCAGTGGTTAAGTTGTTAATGTTTCCATTTGTATATTTATTTTTCTTTACCAGGTCTTTCGTTTACCAGGCGGAATCTTAGTCAAGGCGTACTTTATTATTGCGACCGCGCAAGTAAAAAACCTCACGACATAGGGAAAATTTCACTTTGAAGAAGATTTGTAGTTTATTGCAGCCTATGATCCTGCCGTATATTGTATTTCCTTTGTTTTTTTCTCGACAAAAGAAGGGCATCTACAAACTGCCAGAGTCTAGCTGTCCTGGACGACCGAGTGGGGCGACGTGCCTTCAAGTTCACAGTGTGGAACGGTTTGTCGCAGCTTCGTCATCAGCATACCATTTCCGTATTCATGGTTTCTAACGAACTGAGATATGCCGTCGCATCGCCTGCCTTGCGTTTTATTTGCGTATACTAAAGGAGCGACCCATACCTGATTACCCTGACGGGGGCACCGCTTTCCAGGCCATTCGCGGAAGAACCACCAATGGTGTGGCAGTGAACAGTTGTGAGGTCTGTTCGATTCTCCTGCACGTTTTTCTTTTCTTCTTTTTTTTTTTTTTGCACCGAGCTCAATGCGCAGTTACAAGCGCGTGTTGGCGCCAGGTCGGAAGTGCAACCGCAGCGTGACACTAGGGCTCTCCGGAAGCGAATGTGCCGATCCAGTGCAGGCAATGTGCACCTTTTGTTGCTGGTGTCCAGCGTTTGCCGAGGCTGTGCCAGTAATCCACGCTTTTTTGTCCCGTTCGCGGCTGCCACGCCGTGAAGAGAAATGACATTCGCTCTATGCCAGCACTCCGACAGCAAAAAGGAGGAGTGTAACGGTGTGTAGTTGCAAGGCTGGTGAGACTTAAAGTAAAAGTAGAAAATCGTATATCTATACTTTAAATTTCACTTCAAGCGCCTTTCTCGCCTTTTTCGGAACACGCTCGAGGGGCAGGTGGACATGGGTGCCCGTCGCTACCGATTAACGGCGCAATTTAAACGACATATTTTTCTTGTAGCGTCGTATGTTGACATGGCGCCGGAGAAATCGTCTGCCGCTATATTGCCTTAAGACATCCGCACTGACAATCACAACGGCACAGAAAGTTCAGGAAATGGGCCTGCACTTTTCCTGCAATTTTTGAAACGAACAGAGCCATGCAGAGGCGCCACGCTTACAGAGCTGAAGCGAACGGTAAAGTGCAGCGCTGCCTGAACTAGTTCACGAAGTGCAGGTGAATCGAACGCACCTGTGGCGCAAGAAAGCTTAGTGGTACGTAGCAGGACCTATAGCGATCAAAATATACATATTCCACGCGGCATTATTTCAATGCGTCGTTGCCCGCGACAATGTGAATGAAAGCGCATTCTTGACGGTTGTTTTCTTCCAAATGCATGAATGCAGGTAACGTTCGAGTTATTCTTTCACAGCATGAAAATGTTCCGTCGATTATGTTGACGCTGAAATTACCGGCGCAGCGAGAGAGGCTGGTGATGGGTAACAACACATTCTGCTATTGGGGACGAAAGTGCCCAGGCCGCGGGAGCGTGGATCAAACTGCATCGCTGCACTATCTGGCGGGATCAGCCGCGCCATCATCTGCGTTAGAGACCGCCGGAAAGCGCATGCGCAGTATGCAAACTTACCGGCGGTCGTCTCGCACGCAGATTGTAGCTCGACTGATCCCTGCAGATAGTGCAACGATGCAATTTGATCGACGCTCGCGAGGTCGGGACACTTTTGTCCCCCATAGTACATGGTCACCCACTCTGTTAGCGAAAATACCGCACCGAATTTCGGAATTCAACCAAATACAATTTTGCAATTCTAGTTCAAGGCGCGGGCATGGGGATGTCTTATGTGACGCTTAAACAGTACACATTTTTTCTTGAGACCCGTTAAATACGTCAATTCCTGTCTTATGGAGTGAGCGGCCCTGACAGGTGACAGCAACACTTGTTGGTAAAAGAAAATAAATATAAAAATGCTTTATTTTATTTGAGTTTTCAAATAGGTTCTTTGCATTGAAATAATTCTGATTGTCGCGGGATATCTCCGAAGAATCCGCCGTGCTATAATTTTGGGCGCTTGTCTTTTTTCTCTTTCGCTCGTTGGTGTTTCACCAGAGGTAGCTATCTATACCCCAGATATTACTTATTTCGGCCCTATTGTCGAATTCCGGCACGTTCGCGTCTCGAGCCATGCGAGTATAAGACGCAATCGTCCCGCGAGGCCAACCGGAGCCGATGAGATGGCGTGATTTGACGTCGTCCACAACAGAGCCGCCCCTGGTACATAAGTCGTGCAGAGGAATTCCGCCTGTCCATGTAGCGCACCTGAAGTTTGTCGCAGTAACATTCCGCCGCAGGCTTCCCCGTTGCGCAGTGTCATTCGCGCGTCACAGAGAGAGAGAGCGAGAGAGAGAGAGGTGGGAGACAGCGTCGACGCGAACCAAATACGGCGGAACGGCAGTTGCCCGAACGAGGAATGAGGAGGGGGGGGGAGAGGGGGGAGAACGCGTACTACGAGGGACTGGCGCTGATCGGCGCGATGATAGCCGCACGCGAGAATGATGAATCGGACGGCGACGTCCGCGCGGCGAGCGAGCAAGGCGCGTGGGAGAGCGCGGGGGGACGCTCGTCGACGCGCATCGGTGTCGGACAAGTTGCGAGGAATATAAAGGGGGAGGGGGGGGGGGTGCGATTCCGGAGGAACGCGGAGCAAAGCCGGGGCGGCGAGCGTGCGCGCCGATTCGAGAGAAACGGTCGCGAAGTGAAGGAAACGGAAGAAAACACGGCTCGTATCGAAGCGCGTATAACATATACGATGAGGGATGCGCGCTATTAGACAAGCGATGGCTTTAATTTGTCGAGGCGCGGTGTCTCCATTTGGAAGAGCGACTTTCGTTTTGTCCGTGTTGGCGTGGAGAGACGTCCGAAATGGACGGCGGGGACTTGATCTCGGGGCGGACCGAACAGTTGGCAGCGAGGAAGGAGCGGAGAATTTCGGAAGTTCGACGTCCGTCGGAGGTTGTTTCTTCGCTGCTCTCGAGTTAATGCTGCGTTTGAAAATTGATGTTTGTTGAGGCGTTTTTTTTAGAACAATTTCACGATTACTTCTTGAAGCTCCAGTTGAGAGAAGTCTTTGTTACTGAAGTTCTCCTATATGCACAGACGAATGTTCCAGACGTGCAATTCCGCATGCTTTGTCTTGATTCCGAATTTTACCGTTATTTCATTTTTAGAAAAGCGCTTACATGTCCCTGTGTTGTATAAGCGTGTGATCCGGTGTTTTATATTGAACAGCAGGAGTAGGTTAACTTTGACTTGTCTTCAAAATGTACATGTTTTCTGATATGACCCACGCTCAGCGTTTAGTAGCTGATTCTTGCTTCCACGGTGTCACAAGTACCACCTGCTGCTGGCGACACCACACACATTGTCGGCTTTACACGGTACTCATACATTGGGCACCATATATGGGTTATACTTTTCCGTCAAGAGCCTTTCTTTAGCTGTATATATTGGACCGTAATTAACTTTTTCAACACTCTACTTTCAAAGACGCTTAAGGAACGCCCTGCATTCTCGTATGCCGTCGGCGAGTACTCTCAATCTATGGTTAAATGGCTGAGTAGCACGCAGGTACAGATAATCGGGGGCAAAAGTAATAGAAACCTTACTGAACTGTGACGGTAGTTGTGGGGTTAGAGATGATTTCAGCACTCATGTTTGACCGAGGATCAGGTAAAAAGTTTCAGCACGTTGTTCATGTTCTGCTTCTATAACGACCGATTACATAGTGGTGCAGATATTTGCTGTCGAAACGTTTCCCGCCTCATCAGGCCTTTGGAAATGAGTTTTCGACAACACTATTAAATAATAAAAAGAGGAGACAGGGCAACACTTACTTTATTTGCATAACCGAACGTTGACTACTGGAAGAATAAAAAGCTCGTCAAAGACGGCTCGTCACGGGTGGATTCATTGTCTATGCACAAGACGCTTTATTTGCTGAATACAGAGTTTCGGCCGCGGCTTGAAGTTGGGACATCCGGATAAGAAGTTATGTTGCTTTATTCAAAGGGGATTATATTGCATATACGTTTGCTGGTTCACAGCTGTATACAACAGAAGCAACGGGTGATCGATATGGTGACAGGTAACGAGCAGTCGTGATGCAAACTGGCCTTCATACTTCTCAATCAAGCTTGCAGGAGAACTTGTCACCATGCTAAGCACGACAAAAAGGCGAGCAAAATATATTTTCTTTCGTACACACCCAGCGAAACAAGAGCGAACGTCCAATAATAATAATAATAATAATAATAATAATAATAATAATAATAATAATAATAATAATAATAATAATAATTTAAGAAAAATTGGAGGACGCTTAAACTTCGCCTTTAACAATGGAGCGCAATAGCGTTCATAGACCCCTTGCTGCTTTTCGTGCTTCCCGGCAACTGCAGCTTATGTAACCGTAACGTTCACCGGGATACGCTGGCTGCGAACCATATGCACGAAGGCGAGCCACGAGATTTCTGGCAGAAACGCGGCCATTTGCGTGGGTCTATCTGCTATTATTGTTTCTCCTTTTTAATATTTCAGTGTGAGAAGAACTAACATGAAGAACATGCGCTGTCGGTGTTTTTTTTTTCATTACATTTGCTTTTGGTCTGCCGTTCTAAACATTTCGAGGAATAGCTTTTCAAAGAATCAAAGACAAGGTATGAGCAACCTTGGTGGTAGATAAGTGGTTGGGTATGCATGGTTCGGAATTTGGCAAGATGTTTTTGCCGAGGCGACGTCGACGTGCTGGACGCCGACGTGGGACGCCAAATATTCTGCAAAAACGGGCCCCTTATCGCGTTAAAACGTTGTTAGCCGAGGACGCCGTCAGAAGCTTGCAAGAACGACAGCAGAGTCACGTATAAAACTAGTTTAGTGCAAGCTTATAGGCTCTATATATACATATATACTTTTGGATTTTGTACGTCGAGCTAGTTATTGCGACATAATTTATTGGAAACCGTCATACCTGCGCCCAAATGGAAATTTTCTCTCTTGACTGTTCAGCGTTGCAAACTAAACTTTGTAAAATCCGGTTCGACGGCTCTTTGTTTTCCTGCCATAAATATCCTTTCTGAATGCACGTGCCTACGATCTCAGTATACGAAACAGCTTCAAAACACACGGTTTCGAAAGTTCTCTTTGCAATGTGAAAAGGACAGTGCACCGCCGTGGCGGCGACATCGAAAAAAAAAAAAAAAGACGTTTGCGCTCTCTTGTCGCTGTCGATAAGGAACCAAGAGAAGAACGTAGTTTAAAGCTGTTTGCATCTCTGTAGCACAAACAAATTGTGAAAGGATACTAAGAACAACGACTGTGGACAGCACAACAAACTTTTTCCGCAAAACGTAGTTTCAGAAAAAAAAAAGCGCGTTGGCCAATACTTTGTTCATGGTCGGCGCAGCCGCAAAACACCATCCCAGCGATGTCGCGGGCTCTGCAAGCCACGGCCAAGCGAGCGCTTCTTCCAACACGCACCTGACGCGAATAGCATCGGGGCCGTGCTTGTGTGAAAGCCGCTGCAGACCACGCGGCGCCGGTGGCACGCCTACGACAGCTGTCTCGAGCCGCGGCGTGCGTCGATAAAAATAAGAATAATGCACGCTCACCGGGCCAAAGGCAAGCCGTACATGTACGTAGTAGACCCGTCAGCTGCGGCACGCGGAAGAGGCGGCCTTCTACGCAGAAGCAGACGACGCAGGCCGCACGCGTCGCTCCACCGTAGCAGACGACGCAGCGCGTTTTGCGACGCGCGTCGGTGTTCGCGAAACTCTAAATACACTCAAAAGAGAGCGCCCAAGAAGCGTGCTCGACTCGAGCACGGGATCCGCCCGCCACGTGTGACACAACCTGCGAGTTCCAAGGATGCAGAAGAGGGTCGGAAATAAAAGAATGACAAACTCACGCAGGTGCGACGACGACGAGACGCTCGGCACGAGCAGGCACACAACGACGACTAAGCACCGAATCCAAGAATGCTCGGCACCGGCAACGGTCTCCAGAGGAAGCGGCGACGACGACGATGACACAGTGCATCCCACGCGAGCACGACGACGTTGCCGCACTTGGGCAGCCAAAGAGGTTGCCATCGCGGCGCGCACTTTTCACAACGCGCACGTCGCCGACGAAGCGCACCACATCAACTCGCGTATCTATCCGGCAAAGCGCGCACGGGCGCGCGCGCGAGCATCCGCTGGCTTTGCGGAGGAGCCGGTGCCTCTCTCGCGAGAGAAAAAAAAAAATCACGCACCTCGCTGCCACAACAGAAGAAACTCTCTCTCTCTCTCGGAAAGAAGGGAGAGAGACGACAGGACTTTTCAAAAGCTGCGCACGACGCACTTATTCGCACAGGGGCCGACCCGACCCGTACACGGGCCACGCTGCCACTACTGACAGCGCAGTTTCGGCGCGAGAGGAAGCGAGCGCGGCCGCGCGAGGCGCTGCAGCTTGTCCCATCTCATCGTTCGTGGTGCGCGCCTCACCGTCGCCCGCGCATGCGCGTTAAAGCCGTGCCGGTAGCGGACGGGCGCCTCGTAGCGGCCCCCTCTCATCCCGTTCCCTTGGCGGGCCGCTTGCTGGCAATGCATCGGGCACGCAAGCCCAGCCCGGAGGAAGCTGCTTTTCTGCGAACTTTCTTTACAAACCCCGGGGCGCGCACAAGCCGTAGTAGGGACAACGAAAGCGGCTCCCTGAGTCACGCGAAGCACAACTCGGAGGAGCCGGAGAGGCGGGCGCTGAGCTATAAATACGGCAGCGAACGCTTAGGAGGAGGAATTGAGAGACGAGATGGGGGAAGGGGAAAAAAAAAAAGGAGAGTCCTGGGGTGACTGTCGTACGAACGACGAACCATTGAGGGTTCATTGATGATCCGGAAAATCATTCCTCCTGCGAGCCAGAAATCGGAGACCAGGAGATAATGGAAGAACGGGAAATAGAGAAGAAACGCCCCCAAGAAAACAGTAAAATAATAATAATCGGAAGCTATGTATGAAGAAAACGTAGCTTTTTTTGTTCGTGGTTGGCTTCTGCTGCACTTGTGCTACCTACTCGCTTTAGGTTTCTATTTTGAGGATCTTCATCGAAGGAAAGTAAATCTGCAATAGCTATGTTGCTCTTTCGTCTTTTTCATCACCTTCACGTTTGTTTGTTTGCGTTTGTGCTCGGTGCATTCTTGCAATACGGGAGCAGGTAACCGTATCAGTAGCTTATGACGACGTGACTCAAGGAGACAGCGAGAATCACTATAACAACTTCTTTACTGTAAATGTATGCAAACTTTTTTTATGGAGGGGGTGGGGGGTAGTAGGCTGGAAGTGGTGAGCAGGGTGCATATGCACCTCTGTTAAGGCATTCCGGTCATAGAGGATGGGAAATTCATCCTTTCACTTCGAGTCGTTTCTAGAATCTTGTGATACAGAAAAACACGCTGCGTTTAACTTGACCCTCTCAGATTGGCTGTTTCTCACTCTTTTTTTTACCACACCACGTTATTGATTCGTTCTCACATAGGCTTCTTCCGATAGCCTAAATAAATGGTTACCAAAAAAAAAAAGAACTCAAGTTGCGAACCCCCGCCCCCCCCCCCCAAAAAAAAGAGAAAGAAAAAGAAAAAAAATTGCCTGTTTTGTCACTGCGCTGCCTCGAAAACATGTATAATTGTTTCAATTGTGATAATTTCCGATACATTGTTTAGTAGACATAGAATATGTGTTTACTTTAGATCTCCGAAAATACCGAGTATTTCATTTTAGAATACGAAAACGAATAGTTATTGCGCAATATATTCGATTCCTATTCGAAACTTCGAATATTCTCTCAACCTTACAAGGATAATGTGAATGTAGGAGAATTAACAAGGCTGAACCAACGTGGAACCCGGTTGGCTAACGTGCCTCAGAAAAGGGTAGAAAGATGGCAGCAGAGATAAAAAGAAATAACAAGAAGAAAAGTTAATGACACGAACAAACAGCGTTAAGAGCTTGTAACTCAGTATCAAGCATTCGCATAGACTGCTTGACATTAAGGAACACAGCCAGAGCGCTTTCCCGCACCGCATGCACAAACTCAAGGTGGGATTGTATTCAAAAGGATAGAAAGTTGGGCGAGTTGGTACGGTAACATGATCTTGGATTGTAGCGCGAAGTGAACACGGACACAGCATCTTTCTGTGTCCGTGTTCACTTCGCGCTACAATCCAAGATTACATTCCCCTCGGTAAAACGCCCGTCGTCTAATTTCCCTAAAACAATGCGACTGGCAAGCCTAACAGGGCGTCCATGCAACAGGTGCTTCGAAATTTCTGATTGCTGACGTATGCAGAGCTCGGAAATGAGTATGCGCTCTCTATTCGCGCGAGCTCGAACACAACGGAAACTGCGCGCCACAAGGTGAACGATCGCTCATTGTCAAGACCAGCACTATAGTGCAGCCGCTCGTAAACTCACCCACCATACACCTACAAAGTTAAAGAAAAAAAGCACGTCATTTTCGCAAAGTTATGCGCCGATTCACCACCACGGGATGCCTGCCCTGACAACAGCTGCTGCAAATGCGCGCCCATACACGCTTCGCTGCGTATGTACGCAGGTGGGAATAGCTCTGACTGCTTTTTAGCCGCTCAATTTCCACCGCGGCAACGTCAGCCGTTGTCGCGTTCGACGGTGCGCGAGATGCGATTGACGGAAGACCGTCGGCGTTTGTCAGCGTACGATGAAAGGATTAGCGTTAGATGTGTTTAGCTGGACATGTACTGTCCATTCGGTGCACACCAGGGTAGGGGTGGCACTCTGTAAGTGCCCACCTAGTCGACATCATCAGTTCATCTACTGCTGAATTTCTGATTGGCTGGGCTGGGGTAGGCGTCAGAAGGAGACAGGCACCCCCAACCAATCAGTACTCCAGGAGCAGACAAAATGGACATGTCCACTAGGTTGACACTTACAGAATATCCCCCCCCCCACCCCCGCCCCGGGTGCTTAGAAGTTGAAAAAGGTGAACCTCAACAACTATAATAAGCAGAATCACAAGAACAAGAGCATCTGGAAGACAAAAGAGCACGAAAATGAAAGGAGGCCATGTGCTAACCATCATTCCCACGGTAGCTTAACAATCGCAGTGCCCTCTAGTAATGATAAAAAAACTATTATTTTTTTTTTGTCATCCACCATTCCCAAATGAAACTGCGAATTAAGCGCAAAAACAATGTTATTTGGATTGAATTGTTACATTGACCCAGAGCTAAAAATTTTCAGAGCAGATTACGCGTATAGCAGCCTTGACCATATTGAAGTAATGATCCGTTAGGTATGTGGTCAAGTATCTCAGTCATTGTGGTGCAGCTTAAGCAAATCCGAAAGGTTCGCTTCATTTATTTATATTGGTTTCAGCTGCTTTTTTGTTTAGAGAAAACTCCGAATCGGCTCTCCTTGTTCCTTTATGAATAAAAAAATCAATATACACTCAATGCGAGCCAAAAATTTGGGGGTGGCGACAAGCGAAATCAGTTTTCACTATCAGACATTTGGCTGGAAGCTTAAACGTGGCACGTCCAAATGCTTGGTGCACGTTTATTTACACATATGTAAACACCTCAGTGTGGTGTCCACCCTATTCTTTGTCCCAATCCTTGGGTATTTGCTGTGGAGCAAAATCATGCAGGTTGTATAAATAAACCAGAAAAAAAAGAATGTTCACTGCAGTGAGAGTCAGCAAAGCTGATTGGCTGGCAAAATTTCCTTGTCTGCATTATTATTGCTCCTAAAGTGTGAATATACTTTGGCCGCAAATGGCACATGCGATTACTGTGCAATTATATTGCAGCCTCTTTCTAGGACTTAGTTTTGAGCTTACCTTCCGGTACACCTGTGCCCGAACACTGTTGTAACGATAGCAAATGGTCTGAATATATTCTTATATAGTCCTTGCACCACAGTTTATTCGCGCATAAATGAAAAAAAGTCACCGCCAGGAGAGCACCTCTACTTCTGAAGAAGAAACAGTGCTCGGCGCATTACCGATTTCTCGAGCCAAGTGTGCGAGCAAACGAGTGTAAGTCTGCGAGCTGTAGGCTGAAAATGAAGCCAACTTCCAGACAGAAATTTGTGCGCGAAATGTAATGAGCACGTTGCTAGAAAGAGGATCAGTGTCACAGCACCCCGAAGGCTTCTGGAAGATTAAATTAAAAATAAATAACAGAATTTTAATGAAGACCTAGAAGCAGGAAAATAGCAGGACTTAAGGCATCTTGGCAGGTAAGTGTATAGGTAGAGGAACTGGTAGACTCAAAAGTAAGTTGCTCACAGCCTTAATAGAAAAGCAGACGTATCGCTTTTTCTTCTTTTTTTTTTCTTTCATACGGAAGAAGACCATAAGAAAAAAGGGTGTCTGTGTACGCAAATAAATGAGTGCTGCAGTTATCGCGCTAGCTACGGTTTAATTGGGCCGAGAGTTGTACAAGGATTGTCTATTCGAGTTCCAGGTTACAACGGCAAGCGTACAATTTGGATAATGACAACTTAACATCCTATGCATGCTTAGAAACAGCATTTATTTCTTCCTTGTTTATATTTTCAGACACGGAGTTTTAGCACTGGAAACTACACGGCTGCTGGCCTGAGCTGTATTTGCACATTTAACTCCAGTTTGGAAGTTTTCTCATGCTCCATGGCGGAACGCGAAAACGGTAAGCCAATAGCAGAAAAGAGACAGTAATGATAAAGTAGGCCGTCAGAAGAAGACAAGCTTTACTTTAGTGAGGTTTTCTTACTTCGCTCAAATTATGGTCATCGTTTATTCTTTGTTAGTTAATTGTGTGTCCAGGAAGACGCATATCCTTGAGATGTTGACGTATGAGAAACCTGTAAAATGGCGCTAAATACGCGATGATAAATTTTGTTGCTATGGTGTTTAATTTTTATGAGTTAACTATAACTACACAGTTCAAAGCCTATACCGTGAGACTTACAATTACGTAAGGTGTTGGCGTTTCAGAACAGTCCGAAAGCGAGTTAAAAGTGCGACGAGCAAACGCTTCCGTAAAGAAGGCTTTGCCAGCACACGCTTACTTTCTGGAGTGTAGCTAGCTCTTGCGCTGCCGTATAGAATAAGTTAAAGCTTTCATTTAGTTTCATTCACCGTTGTGCCGAAACTTCTTAGCGCTAAGCGCAGTACAGAATACTGATGTGGAACTCTATATGACCATGAGTGTAGAAAAAAAATCAGGCTTCCTAATTACCCCATACAATGGGGCACCTTTGCATGCACTTGTTTTCTTTATTTTTGCACTTTGTCTGATTCACCGTGCAGATTCTGATCTAACATGTGAATCATTCGAAAAGTTGCAGTTTATCTAACATTTCCAGCTTCGTCCAGGTAAACAATTCAACTATGATAGCTCAAACAATACAAAAAGGCCTCAAGAAAAAGAGTTGCCACTTGTAATGCTTACACACTTCATTGCCTAATCATTACCCGTCTTTTTAATATTTAATGTGGTGCCGTATATACCGCTAATCTTGGGAGCAGATATGTGCATAAATGAACAATGAAAATGTATGCACAGTAATTAAAGCCCGCGGCTGAAGAATTTCGAAATGGGAACTGGTTCAAGACGTTGTTATGGTTGAGACGGCTTGGGAAACATTAGCCGTCTCCAATTGCAAATTGACAATGGAATTTAGCAAAACTGCTAGTTTCTCTTTTTGAAGATGCTCAGATAGTGTAGTGGTTTAACCGAGGGCCGACGATACGTTGAAAAAGCGCGCGCAGGTTAATCTATAGGAGGTATTCAAACAGGGCTTTAAATAATTCGCTGTCCTCGGGCCAGTAAATGAAGCGGTGCTTGTCAGGTTGGTCAGCTCGTATAGCAATACTGTTACAACAAAATTACTCGCAATGAATCCCGTTGCCCATTGAACACCGGAGAGTTTGTGAATTATCAATGTGAATCCCACTGGTAATTTCAAAATCAGCATTAGCTGTAAGGTTTCCGACCTAATCCATAAAGAAGCTCACTGGACTCCATATAGACAAAATACGCGCAAAGGTAAATGTCGAATAAACAGAACAACAGTATCAACTTTGGTTGGCCACCCGTACAATGGCCATAGTATACTCGGGTTAAATGAAACTTTGACCGAAACTGCCATCTTTACTTGACCGGCGTAGTTAACAGAAAAGTGTGAAAACATGTCGAATGGGGATGCTATATCGAAATCATCAGGCAATTGTGGAAAGTCAACGCAAATTGAAGATGTCGAAGTTCCAACCGTGTTCCGATCATGAGGACTTCGCTGGGCAAGTGAAAATCCCCGAGGAAGGAGAGAGAAATAGGGAGTGCATGTTTAACCTAGCACTCACACTGCGAGCACTGCTTTGTTGACACCCCCGTGATTCCTACCGCCAGGAATAAGAGGCCTATACCCTTGTTATACTTTCTCTGAGGCGGCAGTTGATACTGTTGCCGATGAAGTTCGTGCCGAAGAGCACGATTCTAGTGAGGAAGACATTGATATCGCTGTTGCAGTGCGCGTTACTTTTTTTGGGACCAGACGGTAAAAGATGCAGTTGAGAGTCTGCCGCGCTATTTCGAACGCGAGGACTTTGCCGAAACTTTGAGAATCCTTTCGGCCCATGAACACAACGTTACATAAAAGAAGCTACAATGTTAAAAAGAGAACACAGTAAACTCTTATTATTTAACAAATATAATAACTAATAAATCACGCGGACGCTTCTTCAATAAAGCAATTGTAAGTGAGTTTTGTGTTCTTCGCTTAAACTTCGTTAAAAACTTAGTTAAACTTAGTTAAACTTCGGATCAACGGAATTATAACAAATTTTTCTGTTCCTTCGAATTGCGTTTAAGCGGACTCGATGGTAGCTCTTAGGTACGATAGTGTCGTATGTTCGAGAGTAACTTTCGTGTGTATTTATGCCACATTTCATGTTCTAATGTTGCACACATCTTACTTTGCAGGTGGAATTATGAGGTAAGAGAGATGTATCCGCAAGTGAGCAGCACTTCACTGGCTACGCATGATTATACATCTGTTTCGGAAAGGTACGACCACCAAATAATTTCACGAGGGCAGGGAAAACACTTTGCGCGACACTGCTCCTTCGTATGCGACAGTGCGTGAACGAATTTATACGCGGGCATCAGTCTTCCAGTGACGAACCGCGTCTGGGACGCGTCTGTGGAGTGCTTTCACATACGAGAGCGTCACAAACGCGCATGACATGATCACGTGTCGCCGAGAGACGCAGAAAAAAATTGCAAGATGTCTGCGCACTCTCGAAGGAACGTGCATGTTATGCTTAACGAGCGCCTGGACATGCGCAAGATGGCCTGCGCACTTGGTTGCCTGCGTCGACATTCACCATGAGATGGGGCGCTATAACGTAAAGCTATTCCAAGTTTTTCTATTCGAATTCTGCAATCAGCTCTCCGCGATTGGTCAAAAAAAAATTTTTTTTTGCCCCCACTCCCCCCTCCGCCTGTCTGTCACGCGAGTTCACAAAAACCACGATAGTTCCCCATCTGATAAGACGCGTACGTGTACACTTGTTATGCATGATCAAACTGAACAAAAGAAAAATAGTTATTTCTGATTCGACGCCTTTTCTCCATTAGCCCTCTGCTATTGGTCAAAAGTTTTCGGGCTGCAGCCACTTCACCTGCCTGTCACGCGACGACACAAAACCGCGAGAACTCACCGCGTCAAAGTGGCGTGTACGCGTTAAAGATGCATTAATGTGCCGAAACAAACTGATTTCTTTTTTTCTGAATATCCGCAGGCTGTCCCGTTACGAAAGGAATAAAAGGTGACTGCCGCCGATCGTTCAGGCACTGGCTACTCGCACCTGCCGGAGAGCTTGGGTGTATTTGCGTAGAATAAAGCGTTTTGCGTGGCCGTGCAACCTTTTTGACCACTTTCGGCACGTTTCCGACCTCGCTCTGCCTGCAGACCTCCCTATTCGTTGCAGAGGATCCGTTTTAACGTCATTCTTAAGTTTCCGTTGCATGCCGGCGCGATTTTAGACCAGCCACCGCGAGTTAAATAAGGGAAGCGGTGCAATCGCAGACGCCGACACCAGCCTTTTCATCCGGTTATCTATTTTCATTGCGCTTGCTCGGCCCCATCAAACCCCACTCCACTTGAACGTGCTCCTCGCCTCCTGGCAGCCAATTACAAACGAAAAACCGCTCAATATAGGCAATATTATTAATTTTGAAAGCAAGAAAAAGTCACCTCCTATAAACTAGGAGAGTGTTTGATCGGGCTGATCAGGCAACGCTGCGCGTCATCACCTGATCCTTGCGTCGGTGGTAACGCAAATTCGACGTCAGGAGATTGAAATAAGAACATATCGGAATAGTTCAACGTTATATAGGGCCCGTGGTTTCTGTCGTATCTTTTCATTTGTTACGGCGCATTACACATTTTCGTCGTGGGCTTTCTTACAGACAATAAATGGTTAAATAAAGAAGGATAATAACGTAAAACATTATGAGAGCAGTCCACCATAAAGAATTTGTCACGAACGTTCGTAGACTCTCAATTGAATAAATAAAAAAGTCTCTCTAGCATAGGAAAGAGTGTGCGTGTGTGTGTATGTGTGTGTGGCAGAAAGATGCTGCTGATTCGGACGGGTGCTGACACGCGTACTCATGAACACACACATACACAAACATTAAACAATCCCTCCGGCTCTGAACTCATTTACTCGCAGCGTACGCCACCTTCTCAAGAATATTACAATGCGCACAAGGTCGCCTGCGTCGACAACAGCATGCAGTCGAGTACCGATAATTCGACCCTAACGTGACCGACCAAACTCATCGAATTATCCGGCGGGTCGAATTAAGCAAGATGCAGAAAAAACGTCAGAACACACGACTGATTCATTTGGCAGTAATTGACCTGTTCTACATGCCCCACAATCAAACACGCGCCAGATTATTGTGTGTCCAAAGTAAAAACTAACGTAAAGATAACATTTCAGCTGCTAAACAAAGTAGAAATCTAGCACGCCAGATTATTAGCAAGAAAAAGGGCAATGTTCTAATAGCTTTTGCACATCGGCGGCTGGTTTCGTAAAGGCCGCTCAGCCGCAACACAATTCCATTATGCGGAAAAGCATACAAAGCCGTGAAGGTGGTCTTGGTTCCGTAGCATGCCATTTCCGGCCCAATTTTAAAGCAAGGAAAAAAAAAGATTTGCGTTAGAATTGGACAAATGCCTTAATCAGGCGTTATGAGCTCTGGTTATTGCTTGAAAATCTTGCTAGGGCAGGCTGGAAATAGGCGTTTTGGACGGTAGATGGCGTGTGTTCTGCGCATTCACTGTCCCCTAATCTCTGCCCAGACAGACGCTATAGCAATAAAGGGTTCGCTATTGGGGTTATCACAGGTTTCAAACGCGTGCGTGCTGAAACACCAAAGGTCGAATTATCTAACAAATGTCAATTTTATGATCGGAGTAACGCGAGTTAAAGCTCATATAAATGCATGGGCGGCGGCCACGACCTTCGTTCTGGATCGAATTAACCAACGAATCGAATTAACCGGAATCAAATTAACCGACGTCTGCAGTATATTACCTACTGTAGCCTCCGAACTGCGAGCGCAAATGACACACCTCTCACAGTCTAAAAGAAGACGAAGAATGGCAGAAACAACAACAGCAGAAACAATAACAACAACAGCAATAATAATAGTAGTTGTAATACAAATTGTGCAGAGCATGGATGTATAACGAAAGCTGATTGTTCAGCTCATGCGGCTTCAAGCTGCATATCGTTGCCGTAGGGCTACGTTCGATCTGCAATGGAGCATGACCTTATTTTTCCCTCGTCAGATGGCTATGATGAACCTGCAAACGAGAAGGTTGCCTAGACGACCACGGCATAAGCGATAGAAGAACGTGCGGACGCGGGCGGCAAACACTCCTTGAATCTCAGCACTGCTGTCGCAGCAAAACCCGCCATAGGCACGAGTGAATACGAAACTGGATTGCCGTTAAACAAGCGCGGACAGTGTGAACTGGGCACGGGGAAAGAAATGAAAGTCAATAAGAGAAAATCTTTTTTTCTTTTGCATGACTGCCTGGTAATTCTGAACTCAACTTTTATATTAATTTTGTTACATTATTGCGATACCCGTTCCATGTTTCCTCCCCCAGAGAAGGTATGCGCCACTAACACAGTGGACTACTGCTACAGTTACTTAGGTAACTGTTTTGAAGGCGATATATTCTAAATGCTTAGACACGAAATGGCTGCTGAAAGGCAAGACAGGTACAAACACCATTTTTTTTGCTTATATCAGTTCATCATTTATGTTCCTTCATAATAACTCACAGCTGACGACATACCGATGCCAGTGATACTGCCGGATCGCCAGAAGGAAAAAGGAATTGTAATCGCCTTTAAGCCCCATTCCCAATACTTTGGATGAGGCAGGTCCCTCACTCTGTTATCTTTCGACATTAGCCTGCAAATATTATTGGTTTAACGCCACGAAGCTGAACAGTGCTTTATGCGGCACGGCGTAGTGGAGAGCTCCGGATTAGTTTTGACCACCTGGAGTTTGACCACCTATAAGTACGCGAGCGTTTTTGCAATTCGATCCCATCGGAATGCGTCTGCCGAGGCAGGGATCGAACCTGCGACCTCGATCTCAGCAGCTGAATGCCAAAGTCACTGAGAGATCGCTGCGGTTCCGCCAAGCTTCAGCTGTGTCGCTTCTAGCGGATTTATTTGCTGGACTATTAGTGAACAGATATGACAGAAGCAGCGCTCTGCCTTGTCACCCCCCTCTGCTTTCGTCAGAATTTTCGCACTGATTCGCTAACGTCGTGTTCCATATTTTCTCATTCTTGATGTGCGCTCGGCCCCTCTCCTAATTCGACGCAGTCCTTGGCCAGCTGCACAAAGTGGAAAAGACATGGTCGTTTTATTGTGACAGAAATGCGGGAAGGTTCGCCTGTATCGAAATGCTGACCAGCTACTCACTATTGTGGAAATGGAACGGAGTAAAATGCGTAGGAGTGCAAAATACCGATGAGGGCAAAATGGTAGTTTTAATGGACGTCAACAGCCAAATTTATTCAAGCTCTCAAGTCAAGACCACTCCGGTGAAAAAAGAAAGAAAATTGATAGCCTTTAGAATTTCTTGACGATAACGAAGGTCACACTAGGATCCCAAAATGAACTTTTCTAACAAGTGTTAATCGTTAAAATTTGTCAAATTCTCCCACAGTGATTTTCCTTCCGCTGAATATCGCAGGCTGATGCACAATGCGTGTTCTATATAGTCTCAGATGTACCACGCTCTTCGCAGTCATCATGATAAACTCCAACACAAGCTACTCTTGTTTGATCTCGTACATTCTTCTCTCACATTGTATTGCACATGCTGCGTACTGGCATGTTGACAACGCTGCTAGTGATAACTGTTGTTACGCGGATACAATAGAACACGTTTTGTGCGACTGTCCTGGATACAGAGCACAGAAACGATCACTGGCGACTTCGCTATAGCTGGTATTGATGACAGACTATCACCAACACAAATTATTTTGGAATGCCAACTCCCCAAACGTTGCTGCATAGGGCTACAAATGCATTGTTGCAATTCTTACGCACCACAGGCTTACATAAGTGATTTCAACCCCGACATGTGTTACCTACTACCCTGTGCTGTGAATGGTACTGATAGTGTGCATGTGGTATATTTTTCTCTCCCAACGACTATTTCTTTCTTATCTTTCTACGCTCCCCCCCCTCCCCCCCCCCCCGCTCCTTCCTTTCGGTGTAAGGTAGCAAACCGTTTTGCTTTGTATCTAGTTGATCTCCCTGCTTCTCTCTCTCTTGCCTCTCTTCCTTGAATTGGACATGGGTGTAGCCAGTGGAGGCCGACCAGTTTATCCATATACTGTGCGATCACTGAAATCGGTGAGAATGCAACAAACTCGACCTTCCGTCGATAGTTCCTGGCGTGGCACTATGTGTTCCTGCCACCTGGTTTGCCACCGCTGGGGAGGGAGCAAGACCGTCGGTGTCCAGTCGCGTGATATAGGCTCAGAAAGTGGGTGTACTCCGTGCGACAGAAAGCGTCTCGCAGAATCGGCTGCAGCAGATGGTCAAGCTCAAGCAGGCGTATCACTTAACGCCGAGCGTGTTGCCTGGCAACGCTCGGCGTTGAACAGTGCAACACGCTCGGCGTTGAACAGAACAGTGCAACGCTGGCCGACACCGCCGTCCCCATTCTTCTTGAGCTGACACCGAGTGAGATCGCTTAGAACTGTGGCATCCCTAGATCCGAAAGCGTCTGCACCGCATGCAGAAAGGTATCATCATCTGGAAGCACCTTAGAAGCAAAGAACACTCGGTACGTATGCACTGACGTAGAGTCACAGCGTGCGTTTCTGTGAGCAGCCGCACACTGAGGCGCTTCATAGGAGCCATTAGCAACCGGCCTAGCCTGCTGTGCTAACCCCACTTGTAGCAACAAGGCATCACAACCACCATCATTATCCTCTGCCCGAAAGACCTAAACCCAACCGAAACTTATTAAGCACAACTAAAATAGCTCTTCCGCGCATTACCATATTGAAACGAATATATATATAGAGTGTTCGTTGTGGTATGATCCGTAGAAACGCTTAAGCTTCCTGCGCCCCTTTTTTTACAGAAAGACAAAGTTGGCAGAACGACGAATCTGGCAAGCAACCTTATACGGCATCTGAATGCCAAGTCGAACGTTATTTTCGAATAGGGAACGCCACAAACGATCGGCTTGAGAAAGACGCTGCTTCGAGGCAGGAAGAGAATGCGAGCGATATGGCAAACATGCTATAAAAGTATTCAAAAAACTTAGTGCAACGACACCACGCAGAACTGAATGAGCCAAAAGAAAGCGACCGAGGCATCGTAAAATCGCTATACACGCTGCGTACGCAACGCCGTTTAAATGGGAGACAAAAGGGGGGGGGGGGGGCACTAGTAGCCGCAGAGACAAACGCTTCACAAATCGACCGCATTTTTCTTCGACATCCGGTTCGCTCCACGCTGAATATCTATATCGGACTGCGTGGCTCGCCCGCCTAGACATGCACCACCGACATCGGTCTGCCAGAGCCTACAATTCTGCCGCTTCGTTCTCGCGAAAAAAATAAAAACAATAAGGAGGAAAGAAAGAATCTCGACAAAGCGGCACTGCATGCGTTGCGAGGACTCGGGGATGTTCTCGGGTGGATGGATAGGGTATATGCGGGGAAACGGGCCCGTCGCCATTGTCATCGTATTGCGTTCAATTTGTTGCTTTCTATCCAGCTTGAACTGTCCGGCTTGCCACAGCATTGCTTTTATCTTGTTTTCTCACACTTCTTTTATTTTTTTGCAACTTTGCTGTCGCATTAGCCTGAAGGACTGCAAAGCACACAATGGGGCAGTTCGCGAGAGTTTGTTCAGAATTATGTTTTCTTCTTCATAGAGCCGTCGTGCCGCGCTGAGAACAACAGCACGAGGTTTTAACAAATAGAGACATGCGAAAGGATAACAATATTTATATTGTTATCCTTGAAGCGCTCAGAGAAAGAGGAGAAAGGAATGAAAACTAAAATGAAACAAAGTACTGCGAAGCTGGGGGCTTAGCGGAAGGCCGATGCCCAACCAAGAAGTGAAAAGAATGCGAAGAGAAACCGTGCCAAGTGGAAGAGAAAGGCTGGAGTTCGTCCAATTGTCTCTTCCGCAAGGGTGCGTTTGACCGAGAGAAGCAAGTCGTTCGCCTGCCGCTGCTGCCCTACGCGTGGCTTCGTTGGCCGGACTGCTTCAGCGTGCGCGAAAGGAGAGGGCGAGCGATGGAAAAAGACTTTGCGGTCGTTGTTTCACTGAAGGCGAAACCGTGGTGCGTCTCCGCGCGTTAGAAGTAACGCGCTGTTCGTCGTTTTGATTCGTCGGTTTGTCACCCTTCTTTTATTTCCTTTGTTTTGCTAAACTACAGCCATTTGTTATTTGCGACAGAGTACAAGAGGGAGACCGTTTAAAACACTTGGCACTGACGATAGAGAGAGTGTTAAGTTTCAAGAACCGTGCTGTCAAAGCAAACCTTGGACATCATTTTACGAGAAACGGTGCGCAAGCTGAGGGCGGACGCTGTGTTTCATTCAAAGTTTCCGAGCTTGCCCGAAATGTTTTCTACGGGAAGCCTATATACTATAGGCAACACGAGGTACACGTTGGGCGGAAAACTGGGATTTGCCTCATTTGGCGAGAATCGATGCCAACGCCGTTCGCACGACGTGAATCATCTTCCCGCGAGCAAAAGGCGTTGGCCTCTTTGAACAGGATTCTCGGTAACTTTTGCCATGACGTAGTGCGAGCAGGAATGCCGCAAGTTGAAACAACTGTCATATTTTCTTGCGCCACTCCCATACGCTTGTTCGCGATTTCGTTTTTTTATGCCTCCTTTGTTTACATCGTTCTATCTTCAACATACTACGCGTGCCCAAGCTGCACGTTATCTAACGATTGCTAATGTCTGCAAGCGGTTTTTCATACACTTAGGCAGAGAACTGTGCATGGTGTGAGGGGAAGTTCGATGCCAAAGCTTTCCCTAATTAAAAGTCCGGCCCTAAACGAGGTCCGAATGACGCTGCTTCTCTGCGAATGCCTGAGAGACGGATTGAATAATGTTGCCCGGCACTGACTCTTCGATCATGCTCTGTGATCTTTTGTTATGGGCTTTCCGAATTGTCCCTACAAGAAGACCTTTGTGGCGAGCGTTTCCAGCGACGGACTTCTCCAGGATGAAAAGCAAATGATGAAAACATGGCTAGGGGGCTCGTTCACGCATCGTCGGCGAAGCGTCGCATGCTTCTATTCAGGAGCATTCCGCCCCGATGGAATCTCGCATTCGAATCGTTCTCGTTCTGTCCGCATCCGGGTGAATGGAAGTGATGCACTGCGCTCCACTGTGACAAATGGGTTGTG
Source organism: Dermacentor variabilis (assembly GCF_050947875.1). Taxonomy (NCBI): domain Eukaryota; kingdom Metazoa; phylum Arthropoda; class Arachnida; order Ixodida; family Ixodidae; genus Dermacentor; species Dermacentor variabilis. The sequence goes on from NC_134573.1 coordinate 134,926,831, forward strand.
TGCTTCTTGCCCGATGAAAACGTCGACGCGAAGACGACGAAAGTGTTCAGAAATGAACAAAAAGTAAAAAAAAAGAAAGAAAGATGCGCGAAAGGAGTTGCCATTTCCTGAAAGGGAAACGTGGTTGCTCTACGTGTAGAGAACCTTACGTACTTTTAACAACAGCTGCACGTGAACGACGTTCGGCATACCTTCAACAGGCTCGTGTTTTCAGGATAATTTCGGCCCTTGGGGGTTTATGCCATTCCAAAGCAATCAGTTCAGCTTATCTTGCCCGCCTTTCCTCTCTTTAACGCTGCGCGCACCGTATTTCCCCGGTCACGAACGTCATGCACGTTATCAGCGTGACGTAGCGTTCTTCGCGGAAAAGGGACCAGCGCACAGTGTCAGAGAAAAGAAATGCACGCAAGCTAGTCGACGATTATTGTTCGGGGAAAAAATAAGCGTCAGAGGGTGTAAAGGTTTTCTTAAATATCTATAAAATTTTGGGACATTGCGCTCAAAAACCACTAGGTGATTATCACGCACACGGCAGTAAGGGACTCAGGATTGATTTTAAGCACCTGTGGATCTAAATGAGCGTTTTTGTATACAGCCCTCATTTAAGTGAGGCCGCGGCAGCCTCGTTTGAACTCGCGATCACGAGCTGAGCAGCGAAACGCCACAGCAAATTAGAGCTTCTTCTTCTTCTTCTTCTTCTTCTTCTTCCTCTTCTTCATATTATTATTATTATTATTATTATTATTATTATTATTATTATTATTATTATTATTATTATTCGGTATATTGACCACCTGACGCTTTCGTTAAGGTTACGCGTGCGTGCAGTCTGAGCGCTGTAGCAGTAGCTGAGAACGCGTTGGTTAGTCATTACAGTCAGAAAACTAATGGAATCTTTGGCTTGTCGTCTCGGAGTGGTCTAGACCAATCACGCAGAGCAGCGTTGCCTTCGACTCGCCGCGTCATCACGACAAAGCGTTGCCGCTGTTGAAGACGCCCTACTGTAACCTACGCGACTGTATCTGGCACCTCAACGAATGCTTGTCTCACCGCGCGTTCGCTGACTGGAGCTTTGGTTAACGAAATCGGATGTTTGCTGCAGTCACATGGTTTCGCCTCTGCCATGTCCTCCTCCGATAGCCAGTCGCGCGTTCGGCTTGCCTGCTTCTCCTCTGCATCTGAGTTCGAGGAACGCCGACCTGGCCGATTCTGATTCGCAGGATGGAGGAGACAAGTCGAAGATACCAAAAATATGGCCAGTTTCCAGTGGTACTCGGCGTTGTGAGAGAGAGAGTGAGTGAGTGAGAGAGCGAGAAGCGACGGATTGATGAGGGATAACAAAACTATACATTGCCAGTTATTTATTAGCGCTTTGTTGGTAATAATAGCGACACTTTGTCATGTTCTAATTGGTAGATGATAACAAAGGAATGGTATTCGACAAAAGGAACCATTACGTTACATCAGGACCTCTGTCTATTGCCTCTGTCTATTGCCTACCAAAACGTCCATCATTAGCAATGCCAGGGCCTCCGTTTATGACGTGAAACAGCATAGCTGAGAAGAGTTGAATATGTACAAAAACAGTACCGAAATTTCGAAGCTGATAAATCGATTGAGATTTACCCTCTGTGACACAATACTATTTTTAATGCGAGGGTACTAAGGCAATTTAGTAATTAAGTAATTACGGGCAATTAAGTACACATGGCTTAATTAAGTAATTAAGGGCAATTACGTACACAGTACTTAATTTCCGTGAACTATATCCCAATGTTCTAAGATGACTTGCCCCCTTCCTTTCCTTCTCGCCACCCTCCTCCTTCTGCTTCGTCTTCTCCTATACCTTACAATGCGTGGATTGAGAATATGTCAGCAGTGAGTAAGTGAGCACGCACTCGAACAATATGCGTGTCCCTGTCGCATTGTAGTCAGAGTTTCACATGTAGTATCCTAGTGCAACACAAATGTACTTCACTTCGGAAGAGCCAGTAGTCCGAAAGAGCAGACATTCAAAAGACTCCAGCTGACTCCTTGGTCGGGTACGGACTTCTGTGACGGTATTCTGCGGGAATCACTTGAGGGGACAACTTCGCTTTCGCGAGATGTCGTGTGACTAGAGCCAGACGCGTCGGCGTCCACGGGTAACAGCGTACATGACACTCTGCTATGACCGTAATACTTGGCATCGTGCCAGGACCGCTGTCGTTGTTAGCAGACGCCGATACGTACAAATCTTACAAAGCACGGCTCACCTGGACCACAGAGTTGCTGTTTATGTATGTGGACAGGAGGGCTCTGTCCACTATCTGAGCAAACAAGCACTCCGCCAACTTGCAAAAATAATTTGAATAACTTAGATTTAAAAACAACCCGTATCAGATATTAAGATGATAAGAATCTGCGTCGGCCATGTCTACGTTCGTATCGCCCTCTCTTTGTAAGCGTTCCAAGCACAGGCGTATCTCCTTTCCTTCCCTTGCGCTCTCCCGTGGTGGTGGTGCCGTGAGCATGTTGCACGCCAGAACCCTGAGGCTGAAAGAAATGCGAACAGTCCATGTGGCCCCGATCCCGAAAACTTGGAATGTTTTGCCTGAGCAACGGCCTGGGTTGAGAGGGAGTTTGTGGGGAAACAATTTTGTGTGGCCGGTGTTGTGCGTGACCGCTTGTGGTTTTCGAGTGACCCCTGCACCATTACTGCACTGCAGGACGTCGACCAACGCACGATCGCCTTGGCTACGGTTAAGCAAAGTGTGCCCTCGGAGTGCGGTGAAGTGCGTATCTGTTCTACATGCCGGGATTCGTTGGTAAAATGTGTCGTGCCACATTTCGCAACAATACACGGGTGTGCACACCCCCCGGTTCCTCATAATTTTCCGAGGCTCAACATCGTGGAGGAGCGACTAGTCGCGCCTCGCCTTCCATTTATGTACATACGGCGTTTGATGCACGGAAATAGGCAGTTCGCCATTAAAGAGTCCAGATACACAGCTTCGCCGGTCGCCCACCTTCACAATGTGGAATGGCCCTGAATGTTTGTTCAGAATTCAGGCAAAACACGGCGGCAGCATTTCGATGGGGGCGAAATGCGAAAACACCCGTGTGCTTAGATTTAGGTGCACGTTAAAGAACCCCAGGTGGTCAAAATTTCCGGAGTCCTCCACTATGGCGTGCCTCATAATCAGAAAGTGGTTTTGGCACGTAAAACCCCAAATATTATTATTATTAGAATTCAGGCAAATGCACGGAATCAGGAGCATTGACAAATAATTATGTCTTTCGTATTAACATTTTAGGGCAAGCTTTTTAATGCTTAGAGGCAAAAAAAAAAATTAAAAATAGGCTTTTCTTTTTACCCGCCGTGGTTGCTTAGTGGCTATCGTGTTGGGCTGCTGAGCACGGAGGTCGCGGGATCGAATCCCGGCCACGGCGGCCGCATTTCGATGGGGGCGAAATGCGAAAACACCCCTGTACTTAGATTTAGGTACACGTTAAAGAACCCCAGGTGGTCGAAATTTCCGGAGTCCCCCACTACGGCGTGCCTCATAATCAGAAAGTGGTTTTGGCACCGTAAAATCCCAATAATTTCAATTTCAGGCTTTCATTTTTGTGTATCATGAAAGAATTGATGAATTTTGTGGGTTGATACGGTAGTGGTATATGTATATTTTGTTGTGATCGAAACGAATGGAAACCTGCTTCCGAACTCTGAAGTTTGGATAATCAGCATTCGCCTGCCGCCGATGTTACATTACGCGTAGGCCTAGAGCGTCCATCGAGTTCGTAACTGGCGAGTGAAGGAGCCCAGCTCAGAAACTCTGTCGAAAGAGTTGAATATTCAGTTGCCTTTGGCGCTGCCGCGATCTGAAATATGGCACTCCTGACTTCGTGTGGTGTGTGATAGGTTGAACGAACCGTGTGTAACTATGCGCGGTGAACCGCGGCGTGTTTCGTGCTTGAAATATATGTGGTCTCAGGGGATTGAAGTTTACCAGCGAGCTCTATGCTGTTTCCAGCGCCAAATATAACGTTCGAAAATGAAAGACAGTAGACGTCGAAGAATGGGAAGTACATGATAAGCCGTGCCTTCCGCTTCAGCTGACAGTGCACCCTTTTATTCGGCATGTGAATTCAGTTTAGTACAATTTCACAGCGCTCCTTCACTTCTTTCAAATCTATGCGTCTTATGGTATAGTTGGGGATAAATCGCTAATGTAGCACTCAAGTACGCTGACGCACTGAAGGAAGCACGACATAGGGCTGTCATGTTTGAGGCGGCGTGTCCTTATACTTGAGCACTGCAAAAATGAATGATCTATTTGCAATATGTGATTCTTGTGCAATGCTCAGGAGGATCAGCATTCCACAACACCTATGCATGCAGCCGGGTATACCAGGACTCATCTGATGATACCTGCTTGAGCAGCAGCACATACGAGTCAATGAAACTGTAATCGTCTTTTCATCTCCTTTTTTGTTTATGGAAAAAGCAGATAGTGTGAGTGCATCGTGAGGAAGGGGAAAAAGTGTCATCAGTGCTTTGTGCAGTCGGTATGCTTAAACTGCCCAAATCTCTTCAGCTTTCACTAAAATGTTTCTCGTTGCGATACTATAAACTGTAGTCATGAAAACCATAATTCAAAATCATGTTCGTAGTGCATGTTCGCAGAATGTGTTTAACAAGTTAACACTTCCTCTGGGACGCTATGCCAATATGTAGCATACGCGCTTGAAATAAATATGTTCTCTAAAGGTGAACGGCTGGGACTGCAATAAAAACTTTATAATAGCACTGAAAAATGTCCTGCCATTGGTATAGGCACCTCTACAAAGAGTGTTCGGGCCCTTCCGATTCTGCGTGTAACATCCAGCCCTTCTCTCGTGTTTTCCTCGTATGACACCAGCCATGTCCCTAAGGTTCATCGCATTCTTAGGTTTGTGTCCCGTGTCTCCCTTCCCCGTGGAGCTGAGGTTATCATAGGACACTACAATTCTATCATTCTGCCACGGCTTCAGTACTGCGAACCATATTTTGATGCGAAGGCGTCAAATGGCCCATTGAGCGAAAAAGTCGGCATGTAGCAGCGAAATGGCGCCTAAATTCTCATTGGCTGCGACGCCATGTCACGAGGGCGCCTCGACGGAGCAGAGCGGGCGAATCAGAACATCTGCTGCCCCATTAGCGCACCACCTGTAACGTGAGGTGAGAAGGCATCACCGCGACGCCACGTCACCAGCGCGCCCTAACGGAGCAGATACGGCGACGCGACGCAGCGGGGCGAGACGGGTTATCGTCGACGAGGCAGTCACGTGACGCGCGCGCGCAGCTGCCGCCGTCTCGCTCTCGGAAGCCGGCTCGCGGTCCATCTGTCTCTCTCTCTCCCTCGCTCACTCCCACTGGGCTTAGCTGCTGCGCGTGCCTGCCTGCCTTGGTGGCCGCTGCTGCTTCCTCGGTCTGATCATCGCGTAGGACGTCTGTGGCATGCGGCGTCCTTGATTTCTCAGCAATATCGTTCAAGTTATTCCGGTCTACAGCCAACATACCGACGTAGAAACTGTAAAAAAAAGAACAACCCGCACCAATTTAGTCGGAAAACTCGATAACATACTGCGCAACAAAATTCCAGAACATTACTCGCAACGCAAGAATCGAAGGACCACTCAATTGCGTTGTTGCGTTCAATTGCTGATTACTGCCTTCGCATTCACAGCGAATAAGAATTGATTTTGTGTCCTCGGATTTTTTTCTTGTTAACGCCCCTGCCCTCCCTTTGCTTCTCTATCTCTCTGTCTCTACATTGGCAATAAGGAGAGTGATTGAAGCGCCTGTTGTTAGTGTGTCTGTCTTTTTCAAATAGTACTCACAGGCTTGCCCACAGCAACCATTAAAGAATCTATCTTTCAGATATCGTATTTAGCGCATAGCCTGTGGGTAATTAAGCATAACAAGCTTTGTAGCAGCGACGGTAAATTCTACACATAGTGGTCTGCATTAACAAAGGAAGAAGGTCTTCCCGCTGTTAAGAACGGCCAGCTGCAGTGCAAGTTTTGCCAACCAATTGCGACTGTGGCGGCAACTTTCCTGGAGTGTCGCCGCGCACCTCTAGCCACGGCGTGACCAAGTCGACTGTGTGTGAACAACAATACGTGCGTCCTCGACTCTCCGTCGCTGGAGCCGAGTTTGACGAAGTCGCCATTGTAACTAAACGCGGGAACGTCTACTGACACCCCTTCCCAGGCGCCGACCAAGATGCCAGACAATGGGCGGGCGGTGGGCGCGCTGCAGTTCGGGGAATAAATGCCCCTACGGTGCCGGGTCGTCTCCCCTACGGTGCTTCGTCTCCCCTACGGTGCCTGGTCAACTCGCCTACGGTGCTTGGACGGCCGTTTTCGTCACCTGTGTATCGGGGGAGGGCCGAGTGTTTGAAAACCGCTGTTGTGCGGCTGCTCAGGACACTGTCTCAAGCAGTCCATGTTAGACTGCTGTACTTTCTCAAACAGTCATGTTAGACTGATATAAATACTGCAAATAAACCCATATTCCTCGTTCTCGATGAGAAGCAGTCCTTCCCTTCATCAACGTCCTCAGCGTGGATAAGTTGGACGGCGGCATGGGCCAGCTACCTTCTAATTCATGCCCGACTCCAATCTTGACAACGGATCACGAGCGATGGGATTGAACCCCCAATCATAACACCGCATGCACAACATCTTTAATACTTGGTGGCTTACTGCACAGAACGTTACTGTCGCTCGCACTGAGTATTTAACTGCAGGTAAATGCACCCGCGTCTAAAATGCTTTATGTAATATGATACTAGAACCGTATATAAGAGAGAGTAAATTATATAGTGTACAATGAGAAAAAAAAAACATCAATAACTACGTATTTATGCGAAATAATAAAGAGAATAAGTTAAATAGTTATTAGAGTTGAATAGATCATTTTTCAGTTCAGACAAATTTCAGATAGCGTTCAAAATGAACAGATACGTATAAATTCCCTACCGCAGAGTTACCGTATCAAACGCTTATGTGCGTCCAAAACAAAGACAGTGACGACGGTTGTTTGTAGTTTGTTCTTGCGACTGTTCGAGCCACATCAGAAGTTACATTGCAGTACACCAAGAGAGCTCCGGCACACCAGCTCCCGTTTTGCAATTATGTGCGAAATGAAAACAAACAAGACAAAAACGCAAACAAAAAAAAATTGAGTGTTAAACTCAACATAACTACTGCAGATTCGTTTTCCTTTGGCGAAGCCTTCTACGAAGAAAAGTGCTGCAGCGGGAACCTTACTACGAACAAACAGGTTTGTTTGCTTGATAACTAATTTATTTCTGTTTGTCTTTTGTTTTTCTGGGAATACTGTTTTATATTTTTCCTTTTCTCGTTCCTTCATTATGTCCGCGTCTCAGATTTCTAGCTCGCCGGAGGGATTATTTTCTCGATCATCACTGAGCACTCAATGGTTCTCGTTCGTATACGTCAGTCACCCTCGGCAGCTCCTGTTTATTATTATTTTTTATCCGTTCTCTGTCGTCTCTCAGTACCTTCACATAAGTGTTCGCTGCGGTATAACGCATTAGAACAAGGCCTGCCTCCCCGGCTCCTCCAAGCTCTTGTTCGCATGACTCAGAGAACCGCTTTCGTTGCCCCTTGTTTGGATCGCACCGCTGGTACGATCGGTTGTTGGGAACTCGGCGCTGACGCCCATGGTTGTACCTGGGTCGCAAGCCCCAAGGGTAGCGTTGGCCTGGCGGCCTGGGGTACAACTGGAAGCATCCGAAGGTCCCGGCAAAGCATGAGTCGACTGGTAACAACGAAACAACTTGTTTATTTTAACATCGCAAAGAGTTGGCGGTCAGGTTTGACCGAAGTAGAGAGACGGGAGAGCACTTTACTCAACAGAAGAAATCGGAGCCCTCCTGCATGTTCGACATAAGCCTATACGCAAACTCTGTATATGACTCACTTCTGCCTTTCTCATTTTCCCGAAACTTCCGACGGAACGCCTCCGCAGACAGCCGGTACTTTTTTAGCAGACTCGATTTTACTTTGTCGAAATCCTCTGCTTCCTCTCTATCCAAGCGAGCGACTACGTCGGCCGCCTCGCCGGGTAACAAAGTGAGCAAGCGCTGTGGCCACGTTTCCCGAGAGAACCCCTGCTTCTCGCACGTTCGCTCAAAGTTAACCAGGAACAAACCAATGTCCTCTCCAAGCTTAAACGGCCGCATCAGGTCAGTCATTTTGAACAATACTCGTTCTCCTGCACCGTGTGCCTGACTTCCATTACGAGCGCGTTCCATCTCTACCTCGAGACGCTTCATTTCCAAAGCGTGTTCGCGCTCTTCTTTTTTCTCTTGTTGCTCTCGCTCTTTCTGTTCTTTACGTTCACGCTCTTCTTTTTCTTTCTGTTCTTTAAGTTCGCGCTCCTGTTTCTCTTTTTGCTCTTTAAGTTCGCGCTCCTGTCTTTTTGACCTCTCCTCAATAGTCTCAAGGCATTCCGACAGCTCGTCATCCTCAGCCTCTAACTCAAGAATAGCCTTTAGCAGTTCAGGTTTTCTTAGTTTGTCTGAGACATCCAGACCCAACTCTCTTGCAAGCTCCAACAATTTCGGTTTGCGCAACGACTTCAAATCCATGGCTGCTCTGAATGCTGCTTTCTCTACTGCTTACTATTGTCTTGCCGCAAACTAACCCGGCAGCAACGACAACCACAATTACCAGCTCTGTTTCTGACACTAACAAAAAGTCTGGCAAAGCTCAGAAGAAGAAAGTCCCGCACTCACCAAACCTCACAGCCAAGAGTCCAGCGCAGTCGTTCCGCTGCAGGCAACCAGTCATCACACAGGGCTCGTTGCACTGCTCCCGGATCGTCGATGAGCTGCTCAGCATACAGTCAACTGCATCTCTTCGCTGCTGGCCTCCGTTGTCGCGATCCCACCGCTGCCACCAGATGTTTGGATCGCACCGCTGGTACGATCTGTTGGGAACTCGGCGCTGACGCCCGTGGTTGTACCTGGGTCGCAAGCCCCAAGGGTAGCGTTGGCCTGGCGGCCTGGGGTACAACTGGAAGCATCCGAAGGTCCCGACAAAGCATGAGTCGACTGGTAACAACGAAACAACTTGTTTATTTTAACATCGCAAAGAGTTGGCGGTCAGGTTTGACCGAAGTAGAGAGACGGGAGAGCACTTCACTCAACAGAAGAAATCGGAGCCCTCCTTTTGGCGTCCGGGGGCAGCTGTTTTTATACTCTCGCAGTTGAGGGCAAGAAGGAACCCCTCAAAAGACGAGCACGTGAATGTACAATGGGCTAATGGTGACGCACACTGTCGTAGCGCTGCCGTAGCACCATGTCGAGCACGATCTCGTAGCACCCTGTCGTAGCGCTGCCGTAGCACCATGTCGAGCACGATCTCGTAGCACCCTGTCGTAGCGCTGCCGTAGCACCATGTCGAGCACGATCTCGTAGCATCCTGTCGTAGCGCTGCCGGTCGGGCACAATGACTGTAATGAGAGGATGATCCCTGCTTTCGCATCGCCTGGTTCGGGCACAATGACTGGAATGAGAGGGTGATCCTTTGCGGTCGCATCGCCGCAGTCGCGCCTGGAAACACCTGCCGATGAGCGTTGCGGCGACGACGATCGGGCCAAAATGTCTGCCGCCCCGCCGCAGTCGCGCCGGCAAAACCACGTGTCGCAGGCGAAACGCAACACCCTTGTGCATGCCCTGAGGATTAAAAGAAATATTATTTAAAAATTCGGGGGTTGCTTGCATGCCTGCTGCATTGTTCACAAGCGGCCAAGGTAGCGGAAGGAAAGGCGCAGCTCCGAGGCCTGCGCCCGACGATGCCGCGACTTTCCCTAATGTGCGTGCACGAGGACAGTGCGGCGCGAACTACGAATGCTGCAATGGGATGAGTAGCAGCGCCTCGCTCGGCTGCGATCGCATCCTCTTCGCGCCCAAACCGCGCTGTTAGTGGTGGCAGTGTGGCACGAGTGCGAGTCCGGTCGACCCTGTGGGGATAAGTGCGTCGTGCGCGGATTTTTGAGAAGTCTTGCCGTCTCTCTCTCTTCTCACGCAGAGAGAGAGAGAGAGAGAGAGAGAGAGAGAGAGAGAAATAATTTTTTGTTCGTTGCGGCAATGAGTGCGTGATATTTTCTTTGTTTTCGCTTGTGAGAGGCAGCAGCTCATCCCTCAAAGCTAGCGACAGCGTGCACTCCTATTTTGTCGCATCTCTAGTTGTAGGGTGTGCATCTTCAACGACATGCGCGTTCGTAGAAAGCGTGCGCAGCGATTTCGCAACTGCGCTGACGTCGATGTCGTCAAGAGAACCACCGCTTCCTCTGGAGACCGCTGCCGTTGCCGAACATTCGCAGATTCGGTGCTTAGTCGCCACTGTGCTTCACCATCACGAGTGTTGCGTCGTCGTTTCGCCGATATGCGCGCGTTTGTCACATTATGAAGACTTTCTCGAACTTTGGGAGGAGCGCTCCGGCTGGAATACGCCACGTTCCACTCGACTATACGATTCACATGTGCGCCGTTTCGTCTGTTTAGCGTTGGCCCGACGCCGGCGCGCGTCTTGAGGCTGCCACGAAGGAAACATGCTGCGATCGTCCGCCTTGGGAGTGGAAGCAGCTCGCGAGCCCGCTTCTTCGGTGTGCTGCGGCTGACGCGTTGCCTTTGGTCCAGTGCGCGTCTCGCGTTATTCGAGAGAAGCTGTTCCTGCCTCCCTTCTCCCTCACCCCTGCGCAACAAAACAACCAGGTGTGCAAACACAAGCAAGGTGTGCGAATGAAGGGGCTATTGTTATCATGAGTCGAAGTTTTTTTTGGGAACTCTCCCGCACTTTCTGACCGTGGCTAGTGCTGTTTTTTTTTTTCGAAATAGCACGTGCGTGTTGAGAACACGTGCGTGCACTCCTGTTTATGTAAGGCCAAAGAAGCAGGAACGAAACGCCAACTTTATGGTGCTCGTTACACCAGGTGTCGTGCTTCTCTCTGACATGCGGCTCCCCTCACCATTTCTTCTCTCGCGAAATGTCGAACGCCATTTTCGTCATTCTGACGTCACTGCGCCGATGGCTCACAGTGGGCAATCGCCTGTCTGTTGCGCGCGTTTCGCCATAGCTTGTGAATGACGCATTGCATAAAGCGTGAGCAATGCATGACATTAGAGTTGTGATCTGCGCCGTGCACGAACGTTGCATGGGATTTCCCGTTGCATTTGATGGCAACACAGATAAGTGCACGTTTCTTGTCTAGTTTTATAGCGTTTGATTAATCGCTCCCTGTAGCGTCCACATGTGCGGTGGATGGAAATATATTCTTGCATTATTTCCCCTAAGTGTGTCACAGTGTTCGGAGAACTTAAATTGCTATTTTTTCAGGTCTTCGCAGGCGAGAATTTTTTTTATTCAAAATACCTTACAGGTCCAAAGGGCATTGAGTAAGGTGGGTTTAGTTATTACAATGAAAGTACAAGCAAACTAGTAACGAACAGGGTTACTAATGAAGTGAACATCGAAACGTAACGCAACAAAGTAGATTTCAAAATGCAAAACACGTTTCCTACACAAGTGAATAAAAAAAACGCAACACAACAAAATACTTTTACGAAATAAGCACTGAAAGAGCGTTTGAGCGCAAGAAGAAAACGCAACACATCACAAAATAAACAAATTACGAACTTAACGACTAATTCATGATATAGCGCTATTGCAAAAAATTCACCTCAAACTTGTGACGAAATGTAGTCAGTCAGGTTCCCGATCATATCAGAAGCGATATGATCGGGAAGATCATTCCACAGGCAGATGGCTTGTGGAAGTGCGGATGTGTTCGTTGCTACTAAAGATGCGCGCAATGCTGAGCTGATTACGTAGCCTGCGCGACCTGAAAAGAGGGCGCTCAATATGTATATTCAAGTTGTGGGCGGACGAAAGTTAGATAGGGTGATTTGCGAACGTTAGAAGGACAATGAGGAAAAAAAATGGGGTTTTACGTGCCAAAAGCACTTTCTGATTATGAAGCACGCCACAGTGGAGGACTCCGGAAATTTTTGACCACCAGGGGTTCTTTAACGTGCGCCTAAATCTAAGTACACGGGTGTTTTCGCATTTCGCCCCCATCGAGATGTGGCCGCCGTGGCCGGGATTCGCTCCCGCCACCCCGCGCTCAGCAGCCTAACACCATAGCCACTGAGCAACCACGGCGGGTCAGAGGGACAATGACGGAGGTTGCGGCGTAAAAACCGTAATGGTATTGAGGCTTTCACGCAGGCAGCTATGATGAGATTAACACCAAGTCTCCTCGGTGTGTACGTTAAAGAGACACAGAGCCTGCGCAATGCCCAGACTTCTGTGCCGGTGCGGTGGCAGCAATGAGGATGCTACACGACATGTTGAGAACCCCCTTGCCAAAACTGCGGCAAGAAGTACGAGTTCACATTCATTTATTGCTCCGTGCTTCGCGAACAGAAAACCAGATATAAACTCATAGAAGAGGGGTACATGCTCAGTCCCGTATCTACAGTGACCCATGTCGGCAAAGATGTCCGTTAAAGAGCGACACATACATACGCACATACATACATACATACATACATACATACATACATACATACATACATACATACATACATACATACATACATACATACATACATACATACATACATACATACATACATACATACATACATACATACATACATACATACATACATACATGCATACATACATACATACATACATACATACATACATAGCCTCTGGAAAGTCTGTGTTGTACCCTAAGAATGTTAACACTTTAAATGGTTGACAAATGTCTACGGGCATCCATAAAGAATATTGCTGACGTGAAATACAAAATTTGGACTTGGTTATATGTCGACAAATTTATGGAGATGCTGACTTTCTACAACTTACAATTTCTTGGAGAAATGACTTAGGAGGGATGTACATTAAACCTACGGGAACCCTTGTGTTGCGTCACCTCACCGCGCGCGAGTTCTTGTCGCGAGGGCGCAGCACCAGGTCATCGGTCACACAAGAGTACATAGTGCGCGACACAATGTACACGGGGGACATGAAATGTGGCCCGCAGCAATCGCTGCCGCTTTCAGGTTTCGGAGCTGCCCCGAAGAGGCAGGTCTGTTGCAAACGACAACTCATAACAAGGTGGCACACGTCCGGTTCCACGGTGCATTACGCTGTAAGCCCAAGAAAAACGACTTCCCGTTTTCCTTCAAGCGCTTCAAGCGATGACGCAACATTTTTGCGCGTGTGTGTGAAAAGCGCACGAAGTGTCTCACAGTGCACACGGCGAGAGATTTCGGACTGTATCCACAGGCCACTATAGAAAAAAAAAAAATTAAAACATTGGCGCAACTTGCGAGATAGGTCGCCCGCGGCATTGCTGCAATTTTTTGTCTCCGTTTACTATAGAAAGAACCGTGTGATAGTTCATATCCCTGACGCGAACCACCTCGCCGAACAAACAATCCCGCAACGCAAATAGGAGGCGCCATTTATGGCTTCTCCGACGTCGCGGCGGAAGAGTTTACTTATGGCGAGAAGGGGGGGGGGGGGGGGCTCTTGCGTGAACGGCTATAGCGCCTTTCCTGAGCGAAAAAGACAGTTTAAGGACGACGTAACCGTTTCGCTTCGCTCACGTAAATGGCCATGCCTTTTCATAACCGCGCGTATTCTATTTAAGTGCCTGCATATGACGGCCCGTGCAGTTTTCTGTGGCTGTGCGAACCAAAATGCGTTATGCTTTCTGTACGGTTTCATTGTTGATCAACCCTTTCTAATGGAAACGAAAATATATGTATTATTGAAACAGCTCCCGCTGATTAAAAAAAAAGTATCAGGCATGTCAAAACAAAGCGTGCTTTTGCGCCACGAAAGAATACGCGCGGAAACTCTATCGAGTAGAGTTTTTTTTTCTTTTTTTTTTTCAAAATAGTTTTTTGAAATCGTGGACCACGATTTTAGCACCACGTTTTTGAACCACGATTCGTCCTGTTTATGTGGATCACATGAGGGGGCGGAAATTACTCGGAAGACAACTCGCAATACCCAGATGGCAAATTAAAAAAAAAAGATATTAACTGCAGAACTTTCTTAATTTGTTCACTTTAGCGTTTGTGTTGCATAGAAGCCGAGCTTAGAAGAAATTCACAGACAAGCTCGGCTTTCGCGATATATCCATCCCTACATTCACCTTAAGCGTGCATTGGTGTTACGCTTAAGAACGCTTTTTCAGAAACTGTTAACTGTAATGACAATGTGCTTCGTAGCACAGTTCAAGCATGGAAATCTAGAAAGCGGTACTTATCTTGGGATTCTTGCTAAGCAAACATGACTTCACTACTGGTCGATTTTACTTTCGCAACGGCAAAATGTTCCCTAAGGTAAATAATTAGAAAGTTAATTTGTAAGCCTTTTAAATCACGCACTTTGACACAACGATTTCTCTGGTACATCATTTCTGCCTCTTCTAGAAATACTCCCTATAAAAGGCGAGACAATGCAATCTGATACCGGCGAATAAAATGAACAAGAAAATATGCAAGGAATAAGACTAATAGAGAAGAGACAGAACGTGTGGTATAAGCACAGTCCAATAAAGCGAGATAACAACTGACTGTGCCCAGGCCGATCGTAATAATTGCATCCAGAGGAGTGTGAAGCTACCAACTCATCTATAGGTTTCGTGCTTTACTATATAGTTGTTTTTTGGTTTGCCGCCTCAATTCACGGGCAATGAAGTCATTGGACGAGACGTAATTTTGCTTGCGGCAGCAAAGCGCTCCACTGGCGTTATTGGGTGGGTTCGGAATTGTACACAATCGAGTCAGCAAACGGACCGCACTTAACGCAGTTTCCACCGCTGCGCTCACTAGGTTCGATAAGATTAAGCGAGATTGGATTTGGTCCTCTCGGGCCTTCCTGCATCTCTCTCTTTGTGTTAAGAGCGCTGAGCATAGAAGGATAAGGGAAAATCTGTTTTCAAGGTAAATCGATTACTGTGTGTAGTCCCGACGAAGAGGGTTGACTACATAGTGCGGCACGTAAGGCTCGGTCATCAAAGCAAGCAGCGACGTTTTTCATGATTACCTGGTTAATCGATGCGCGCACAATACACAATAGGAAACGAGAGCAGAGAACAACAAGAGAAAGATAATTTGTGTCCAGTACAGGGAGAAAGTTGGAAAAGTTGCAATTTGGAAATGTACAGTGTTTATTTATTTATTTATTTATTTATTTATTTATTTATTTATTTATTTATTTATTTATCAGTACTGTCATTGTCTTTCAGGTACTTACAAGCAATGTGTCACAAGGTGAGTGTGTGCTGGTACGCAATTATTGCAGCAACCAGAAAAAACAGCTAACCTTGTCATGAAGAGTGAGTAAGAAGCGGCAAATGAAGCAACTCGTGCTATGCATAATTCGACATTGTTAAATTGTATTTCTCAATAAACTCAGTGTCCACAATGTGAAATTGCAGGTTATTCTGTGTCTCAGCCAGAGGATCGAAAGACATGAAAAATTCAATGCGTCACAAAGCGATATTAATGGTCTAATGTACTGTGAGACGAATCGGGAGCGTTAAAAAAAGGTCACGCGGAAATTCCCCTTGGAGTAGTCTAAGTATGCGGAAGTATTGAGCCACTTGCTCATCGCCACGCAACCCGGTGTTACTATCAATATTATGAAACTTAATTCGACCAGTACGAACCCCTATCAACTCTTATCGGCCATTATCAACGTTATTGTACTAGGTCTGACCCTTTACACCCTTATCGGTTGTTATGAACCTTATTAGACTCTATCTGAGCCTTTGTAACACTTATCCGTTGGTATCGACCTTATCGCCATCCATCAGATCCTTATCAACTCTTATCATTCTTTAACAACTTAATCGGACATGATCCGAACTTTATCAAACCTTATCAAGGTTAACCTTATCAGAATTGCTCTGACCATTGTAAGCCCTTATCGCTCTTTACCACCTTATCCACCCGCTTCGAACCATTATCAACCATGATAAGACCCATCCAACACCTCATCACTCGTTATCATCCTTATGAACACACTGACTGCTCACTGACCACCGTCAACGTTTTTCCTTGCAAATTTATCCTGCTTGATACATTAATTTCTTTATTGCTATTCGTCTTACGTGACAGACTGACGGACGGACGGATGGGTTTTCTCGTTGGGTGGGCACTGAAATGCTTATGCATTTAAAATATCCCGCACACAGAGGAAGCCAGAGTGAGCCGTAGCGTGCGCGTGGTCGTCTAACACTCAATAAAAGCACTAATGACACGGTGGGGTTATGTTATTACTGTGTCCTTATCAATAGCAAGTCAGACTGATAGCTGTAGGTGGCATATTTAAAATGTCAAGTTTATTTAAACTAATTGTAAAATAAATTTCGAATGTTAGCCGGAAAGCGGCGGATGTACAAGGTGCAAAAGTTAGAAATGTGCGCGTAAGCTGATATAGCTTCTCTATGGCCGGACAAAAAGAAAGTTATAGAAAAGATTGAACTGTGTCTGAAAGAAACGAAATTATACCACAATCTTGTTTGTCGATTCGAATGTCTGGATTTATCGCGTTGACTAAAATCTCATACGTATTAAAAACAAAATTGAATTATGGTGTTTTACGTGACAAAACCCTGATCTGATTATAAGGCACGCCGTAGTGGGGGGCTCCGGAAATTTGGATCATCTGGGTTCTTTAACGTGCACCTAAGTACATGGGTGTTTCTGCATTTCGCCCCCGTCGAAATGCGGTCACCGGGGCCTGGATTCGATCCCACGACTGCTTAGCAGCCAAACACCATAGCCACTAAACAACGATGGCAGGTTCATACATATTTGCTTTCGTGTCTGTAGTTATTCAGAGAAAATTTTCGCCTTGAAAAAAAAAAAGAAGAAACGTTACATGGCTCACCTAGCTTGTTCGTATATATAAGTTACTCCGAATAGAAGGAAAAATGACGGTGAGTCGAGGTATATTGATTACAATTCCAGAAAGACATTATCTGTGCTCCAACTGTCGCCTTTTGGAATATTCGTGGACAGGGGCGCTTATGCTGTCGATTCTGTTGGTGGGTTGCGTAAATCGTTATAAAAATTTTGTACAAAGCCATAGAAAGTCTATAGACTGGGAATGGACAAAAAGAAACGGACAGCTCATCGACTTTTTTTCTATAGACTGGGAATAGACAAACTGAAACAGCCACCACACCGACTTTTGTCTCTAGACAGTTGAGAGATCTTGTTCAGACAAAATAATAAATCTAAGTTGTTTATAACAAGTCCATAGACAGTCTATAGCCCGTCTATACCTATTTTTGTAAGGGGCGTGCTCGTGCCAGGCTAACAAATGCCGCGTCATTTAGTAGGGGGCGTAGTGCAAGAAAGGTCGTGTACGTAATTTTGGAGCGCATTAAATATCTCAAAATATCTCAAATATCTCGAAGCCTCAGTGGCTGCGGTGTTCTCGATTCGTTAGCACCTCTACGTAGCTAATAAAACAGAAAAGTCAAACAAAAACGGCCGATTCCTTTCTTTTCTTTCACGTTCGTAACCAACGTATTATGAACGCATTTCGTAAAGAGGCGTTGCAGTTCCCTTTTGCAGCCGACAAATGAGCTGTTTGTATGATGAACGGAAAGGAAAAGAAAGACAAACGAGCAATTTAAACTAGAGTCACAGGTGGTGGACCAGCCCTAATTTGCTAACTTGCACAGCGGGTCGTCTCGCGCAGAACTGTCGTGGCTAGCGTGCCTAGCTTTCCAAGTCAGCATCTGGGACGAAAAATGCAAGGCGCGCACCCTTTACGCTGACGCACGAGCGAGGAAGTCCAATTACTAGCCCTCGCCAACTTGACGAAATGCTCGGATAAGCAGGTTTACTCTCATTGGACAGCTGATACAGGGGCGACCCAGTCACTACGCCGGGAAACATTCGCAGTGCCATTGACATGCATTTCTATGGCAAGTGTTTGAATGTCTCCAAGTAAGGGAAAATGTCTGAAAAGACGAAAAATACTTGAAACATTTGTGGGTCGCGAAGTAAAAATTAGTGAAAGGCAAAGAGAATGAAAACGGAGATCGGCAAATCCACGAGGATGTGTATTATTCGAATAAAAGTTTTGTTAGTACTATTACTTTGCGCTGATAAATTACAACTGACATGCAAACGTAAAATTTCTTTTCTGACAACTGTCCAAAAATTTCTTTTCTGACAACTGTCCACGGGAAACGGAAAGCACTTGTAGAATTTTATATTTCAGGCCTTCCACTCGCAGAATCTCTAACGTGCCTCGAAGGTGAGGGTTGTTGTCAACGATGGTTCCCTTTACCGCGTTGACCGAGTGGACTGCGTTCTCACGACCGCCCGTGACGACGGCAGAGCTCTTGGAATTCGCAGTTATACAGGTACCTCGCCATCGCAAGGATCCTTGCCATTTAATTTACTTTTATAGGCAATTTCTAGGAGCCATACCTGTCTTCAGTCACACCGCAATATAACGACGCCAACAGGGGGGCACATTTTTGTATTGTCGCGGGGAAGCCGTCATTGCTAGCGCGGACATTTTTGTCTTACGATGTCTTAGGCTCAGCAGGAGCAAACACAAGCACACGCGGTGCTACAATGTAGGCGCCGGTTTACTCATAGAATATATTCACACAGACGACTACATTCCGCTTCAAGGTCTCCGCAATGGCAATGCATTAAGTGCACATAACAAGAGAGAAAAAGCATCGAATGGCATGGCTGTGGCTTAAAGGAAGGCTATCCAAATTATAGCGTTGTTATAAGTGCTGTGTACGGCGAACTATGAGCAGCAACGTAGCAGCAACAATTATTCTACTGTGCCTGAATATGAGTATCATGTGAACAGTTAGACAGACATTTAGCTATACAAATACATGTTCGCAGGTATTAAGGTCATCGCTGGCATTTGACCATGTTGGATCCCTAAAACTGGGCCATGTTACCTCATCAGGAGATAATAGAAAGGGGATTAACCGAGGGGCCCGATTTTTATTTTTCCTATCATAAAAAGCCAGGAGACACTGACACCCAGGACAACATAGGGGAAATTCATCGTCGTCGTCGTCGTCAGCCTCGTTAGGCCCACTGCATGGCAAAGGCCTCTCCCACACTTCTCCAACTGCCCCGGTCATGTATAGGGGGGGAGGGAGAAGAATAGTTCCCCACCTGCGGCAAGTTGTTTTTTCATCCACTTTCATTGCCATTCATTTATCGTTTCTTTATTTCATTTATGAAGCACAAGTAATTTCCCCTATGTTGTCCTTGGTGTTTGTTCACTTCTTATGATATGACTCATCACGAGATGACATATACGACTACAATGTACCACAGTTCCGCAGTCAGAGCAGCTAGAGTGAAGAAATGAATATCAAATAAATTGACACAAGTTGTTTCTCGTCTGTGCCAAATACACACGTGTTAGCGCACATCAGTAGCGCGGACTTGACCAATTAAAGACGCGAATGTGTCCTTTAAGTTAATACCTATTAAAAATAAATTGTGCACACGTATTCCGGCGAGTCGGCACTATGGAAAGGAAATGCGCCGACATAAAAATTTTAAACCTTCAAGACAGTCCCTTATGCGCATAATGCGTTTGTATCTGTCAGTGACTCGTCGAAAGCAGCAACCAGAGAGATTCAAGAAGGTACCTTGCAGTGAGTTTGGCACAATGACAGCCTCGAGCTGCGTCAAAATTTAACCATGGCCTTTCGTGATATGACATTGGCATGCATGGTGCTGCGAATTCATTGGCGTTTATTGCGTCCTCACCCAGACATTATGTACACTTCGTATCCCTCTGACTACGGCTCCACCAGTTTCTACGGCTCCACCACATGGCAAGCTGCGCTACAAGCAAGGCTTGCCTTCTAAAGAAAATGCACCTTTTCCACTATCTGTAGTTTTTCCGAAACAGTTTTTTTTTCCCGTAGAGCAAAGTACAAAATAATATTGCACCGATGTGCGCGTCATGTATCGAGCTAGATTATTATGTCAGTTTGTTGATTAACGTAGAAACAAAATACATCGAGATGTTTTGCAAGAGCACATGACAGCGCTTGTCCTGTGCTCATCCTTGTCCGTGTATTTTTTTGGCGCTGTTTAAAATGAACGTGGGATGATTTCGGAATCATTCCAGCTCTGGAGTCGCCACTCAGCAACTCTGGTTTCTACTTTTTTTGTTATAAATTGGGATACCTCCCCTGCTTTAGCCGTTTTTCTTGTCTTTGTGTTTTGATTTGTTTTATTTCTTTTAATTTTTTTCTTTCTGATGTTGGAAACACTGAGTTACATGTCGATAACCCTTGACGCCTGTTCGTTCACTAAAAGGCCCCAATAGTTTAATGAATATGATGTTATGCTGGACAGAAGGGACGACGACGACGACGACATCTTATTTGATCCACTCGCGAATTTCTCCATGAAACGCTGTAATCGTTGTCAGACGCTATCATTGTGTTTGTACAGGCTGGTTATTTTCTTATATTCCTTTCATTTCTCCTCACTCCTACACACCTCCAGCTAATCGTAATCAGGCCCACACTACACGGACTCACGGACTCACGTAGAGTCACATTCACGCCGATGCATTGGAAGAAATTTGGGCTCAATCAGATGCAGACTCGCAGCCCCTATAGGCTGGGATCCAGTTTCGTATCCAGGACGATTCACTGTGGCCTTTACTCGCGGGTGAATGCGAGGCTAAGTGAGTCGACTCTTGGATCAACACTGGACACATGGGGGAAGAGCTAGAAAGAAATAATGCGTGTGTGAGGGAGTGGTTTACCTTCACCGAGGGACAGAAATGCGAAAGTACGCGAGCGATAGGGGACTACCATGTAGGATTGTGTGCGCGAGTGTTTCTGTGCATTAACTTGCACGGCCATCCCATAATAATGGCATGCTGGCCACTCACGAATGTCGGCTTTCCGTGCGCTGCTGAGTCCAACGCTCGTGGTAGCAGCCGCTCATACGGCATCTTGCTCGCAGCCTTGCCCAGAGGCTTCCCGCCTCAGCGTGCGCGTGTGTGTTCCTCATACATATGAATAAGGCGGTCAGTGTGACACGGCCTCTCCAGGTTATGTAATTTCGACGGTTCCAGAACATACCTTCAATCGCAACAGTAAGACGAGAAGGCTTATGGTCGCGCTCACACTGAGCTCCCACTGAGTAATACTCGGAGTAATACCTTCCTATACGGCATCTTATTGCATCTCTCCCAACCGACGCTCTGCAGCTACGCCTGTGTACATCGCACCATGCCAGACACCCTGGTACAGCTTCTACTGCAATGCAAGAACACCCGACCAAACATCACAGCGACACAACCAGTGGCAGCAGACGCAGGCCCAAACCTCCTCACTGAAATGCGGAAGGCTACGATTTCCAAGCTGGACCTGGTCGACCAGCGCGAACTCGTCGCCCGGGCATTGCGGGCAATCGATTGAGGCCATAGGTTTCCTGGAATAAGGGACCCTCCCGCCTCAAGTGGGAGGGTCCCTAAAGGTTCATTCATTCTTTCATTCATTCATTCATTCATTCACACTGCAATGCCCATTATATCGCGAATCATAGTTGTAATCCTACTTTTAAACAGGCATTTGCCTATTAAAATTAATTAAGACATTTTGCAGACTGTATAGGCAGTATAAGCACCCAGCAGATGTAACTCGGATGGATGGGATGGATGAGTGTTATGAGCGTCCCTTTTGGAACGGGGCGGTGGGTTGCGCCACCAAGCTCTTGCTTTTATACTGCCTATTGGCCTACCTAGGTTAAACAATAAAAGAAAAAAAAAAAGCACTATCAACTCCCACAACCAAATTTTCTGATACCCTATTGCGAACTGTGCTTTTGTACGTCTCCGTTTTTTGTCATTTCCCTACTTTTATTCCACCAATCCCCCAATCGCCTTTCACTAATCCCTATTGTGGACATGTTTGCTTTACCACTGCTCCCACTGAACTGAAGGGCTTCAAGGAGGCCAGTGGTGCCTAAATCGACCGCTGGGTAGACGTCTTCACATTCTAGTAAAATATGTTCCAGAGTTTCCCTAGCTTTACTTCTGCTTCTTCTTCTTCTAATGATTCTTCTTCCATCTTATATCTCGCTTTATAGGTGCGTGTTCTAAGGCATCCCGATCTCGCTTGGAAAAGTAATGAGCTTCCCTTTGAGTGATCGTAAATTGTTTCTTTTCTGATTTCGTTTTTTCCTCTTAAGTAGTTACCCAGAGCAGGTTTCTTTTCCATTGCCGCCACCCATGAGATTATTTCGGCCTCTTTGACTTTCCGCTTGACGTTCTTTGTTGCTGTGTTGCCCACCCTACAGGCCGCATACTTGCTGGTAAGCTTCCTAGTCCTCCACTGTGAATCAATGTTTTTCCTGTACAGATACCTCAACACTCTCCCGACTCTTTTACTTTCTTCCATATTCCTCAGTCGCTCTTCATACTCAAATTGACTGCAAACTTCCTTCACTTCAAAGCTAGTCCAGCCCATATCACTCTGCGCAGCTTCATTTGTAGTTTTCTCGTGAGCGCTCAATGCGAGGCGAACCTCTGACCTTTGGTTCCCATCGAGTTCTGATTGTACCCCTGATTTAAGGCAAACAACCGCATTTCCAAAGTAAGTCCTGGAACCATTACACCTTTCCACATACCTCGGACCACCTCGTACCTATTGTATCCCCATAGCGCTCTGTGCTTCATTATGGCTGCATTTCCCTTCCCCTTCACTGTTATTGTTTTTTCCTGTGTTTCCACATATCTATTGTATTCGTTTATCCATATACCAAGGTATTTATACTCTGTTACCCGAGGTATTTCCTGTCCCTGCATCGCCACTGTCTGTTCACTGTTTGCATTCAGTACCATAACACCTGATTTTCTAACACTAAATTTCAAACCTAAATTATTGCCTTCCTGTCCACAGATATTGGCCAGACGTTGCAAATCACTTTGCTTGTTAGCTAGCAACACAACATCGTCCGCATAAAATAAACCTAGAAGCTTCTGCTCTACTACTGTACCCGCCTGTTTGTATGAGAGATTAAAGCCGAGATTACTTCCTTCTAGCGCCCTCTCCATCCTCACCACTCTAACCTAAAGCCCATTAAACTTCGTAAAGTACTACCACGCTTTGAAGGGTGCCGCCTCCTTCTCGTGCACTCTGGCCGACGCCGCGTCGCTATTGGCCTAATAGCATCACGTGGGCCCTCGCGCTGCGCATCACTGATGCGCCATTTTTGCTCGAGAAGCATCTACGGAGTGGCGAGGAGCGCATGTTGGCGCCGTTGCTACGCTCGAGCAGTGTAGGCGGCGCTACGGTCGAGGAGGGAGCGTGAAAGAGAGGAGAAACGAGGAGGAGTGAAGGCGGAGGAGGAGAGTGTCACTACATCAAGAAGTTTAAATGGCTTTACTGCAACCCTGACGAGGTCGCCTCTAGCGGCGGCGTGAGCATATCTTGAGATTAGCAGCAGGCGCAGCAGCAGCAGCAGAGTCATTATGCAGAGTTCGGCCATGATCTTCACTCTGTTTTGTTCCGGATAATTTACACTTCAAATGAAAACTGAAGCTATCGACGTTAACTGCATTAAGTCAGCGTCCAAACTGCAACAGCTGCTATGCTATTGGGTGTAAGAGTGTTGACTGCAATGCTCCAGGTATGAAGCTTCTTGCCGGCACGAATATCGGAGAAGCAATGGGCCAAATTCAGTATCCAGCTCGTTCGTTGAAGAACGTCAGCTACATGAAAGTCAACTTTCTTGCTCGTTTCAAAGGCCTGACGCTTTCTCTGACGGTGTTACTTAAACTCGGTCCGTTGAGGTCGTTACAGTACATTCTCAAGATGGGTCCAAGGCCACGCTGTCATAGATACCTCCCTGCGGCGTAGTAATTAGAAATCGAAATTGAAACTGCTAGTTCTCTTCCTCTCCCACGTGGTACAAGCTTTCTTTCCAGGGTAGAAGCTTTCTGAAGCGTTCATATTGAAAGAGGGTTTAAGTCGCCTAGAGACGCGAGCTTCTGCGAGGAAACATGAGGCCGGTAAGGATGCTTTTTGCCTTACGTGTCCGCGTTCTTAAACGTTTTCCAATGTTGCTGAGGATTTGGTTAGTGTGCACTTATCAACTGCGCTTAGAACGAGAGACGTGTAATTATGGCCTCATTTACTTTGCGCGATTGCGTCTGTTAATATTTTTACGTGTTCGTGCTTTTGTGTACATCAAAACAAATTTAAATTTAAGGGACGCAAGTGGCTTGCATACCGTTTGCGGTGATAGAGTGGGAAAAGATAGATATGGAAGCGGTTACAAGAAATAAACTTTCTCGTTCGCTTTGAGTGGGTACAAGCGCTGTTCTCTGCATTAAAACTGTTTGTAACTATAACAAAGGTACGGCTCCCTCAACTATAGTCAGCGCATTCGCACGCAGCTTTACACACTATATATGTAGATAGGAGTGGATTGCAGCATTGCCAAAGCTTCATCTTCCTGAATTAGTAAGCGTGTCTGCCCGAATATGCATTGAGTGCCAGAACTCAGCCGAAATGCAGTGCAATCAAGATATGTATACGACTATCTCGCAACCTAACCGTGGTTCGCCACGAGGCTTGTCAGCGCAATATTAGGATGTGAGGGCGCAATTTCTAGCTGTGACGTTGCTAGAAAGTGGCTGTAAGGCAGAGGAAGCGCACTGGAAAGAACCTGTTGCACTACGATCTTCAGAAGCTGTCTCTTTGCGAGAATATTTTTTTTTTAGTGAAAGAAAGAGAACCGATGAGAATGTGTCAAAAAACAGTAGATCGATCGTGCGGCAGTAGCGGCAAGCACTCTACTCAGTCACACCGGTGCAGTGGTCATTGCAATCACGACGAAGCAACGGCACTTCGAGCCCGACGAACGCTGGCGCCGCACCAGCACGTCAGTGGGGTGCAAGCAATGACCTCGGTCGCTCAAGGGGAACAAAATGCTGTCGCTTCCCTTTTCGGGAATGAGGGTCGATGCTTCGGCCGTAAAACATACAGACGCCGCGTGGTTCCCGACAAGCAAAAAAAAAAGAAGAATGCGGACATGTGAAGACTTGGCGGAGGGCGAAATGCGCTCCGTATATTACGAAAACGTGTCCTTCCTTGATGGCCATTGCAAGCTCAGCCACCGCTCGAAAGGACGTAGGCCATCGAACCTGTGGAGCACGGCTGGAGGACAGAAACGCGGCTGCGATTCTGTAAAATACCGGCAGCTTCAGCCTGGCTTGCTCTCCTTCTTGATCGCACACGGGTGCTACAAAACCACTCCAATCACTCTTGTCTTCGTAAAGCGCTGCACAGTCCCGCAGTTATACCAATAGCCATTTATAAACAGCCACCAAAACTTAATATAATTTCTGGTTACGTTCCTAGTGCCCTTTTTTTACCTGCTTTCGTGTTTTGTGTGAAGCTCTTTGTTTATCTCGTGACTATGTTCGTTGTTTCGTTCAGTCGTCCGTAAGTTCGGCGAGCCGGCGCCGCTAATCGTCGGCGCTTGCAACGTTGCTTGTTGCGAGCAGGCAAAGACGTGATCCGAGTTTGAAAATCATTATATATATATATATATATATATGTAGTCATATCATGAGAAGCCAACGAACACTGACACCAAAGACAACATAGGGGAAATTACTTGTGGTGAATAAATGAAATAAAGAAACGATAAATTAGTGGAAATTAAAGTGGATGAAAAAACAACTTGCCGCAGGTGGGAGCCGAACCCACATCCTTCGGATTTCGCGTGCGATACTCTACCAAAATCTGCAAAACCAGAAAAAGACAACCCTCTAGTCTAAGGTTTACAAATGTGTAACTCTGTAATAAACATTGACATCATAATTCTATAAACTGCCACTAACAATAACTCTAGAGCAGATAAAATTGTTATATGATATAACGCTATTAAACATACCAAGAACGCTAATATTTTTCATATCTCTAAATTCTTGTATCAAGTTTGTCAACTTTAGATTACCCTAACATATGCAATTTACAGAACTGCGCGATATCTGTTTTTGGTGCAGAGTTATGGATTTCTGATCATCAAGATTAAATTTTTTTCTGACACTGACCAATTTGAGAAAAAATATTATTTACATATTACAGTCCCTAAATTAAACTTTTGCTTACTAGAGTCGCTAGCGTCACCTTTTCTTTCAAATGAAACAAATTTAATTCACATCAGTCCCGGCGGTTGCATATATTCAAACCATTTCTGCGTCTTACGTGTGTTTGACTAAAGAAATTGGAGCTAGCACCGAGTTAAAGCTTCCTTTTAACTGTAGAACACTTTATCGATTGAACCATCACGGTGGCTGAGCTTTGTGCGCCGGTGTATTGGTACATCCCACTCCCCTTTGCTTCTCTTGCCGCAGCTGCCATCGTACACGCTTAACGCATGCAAATGAGTCCGTAGGTGAGATGCTACCATGGCCATGACGTACAGGTTTATCTTGCCTCGGGAGTCCTCTTATGAGCGCGCGCAGATTTAGGCGTGTAGGAGCGCGATGGCTCGTGCCGGAAAAGAAAGCAGCAGCGCCGTAACATTTGCTGCTTCCAGAACGGACGCGACTGAACACGAGTCATTAATGGAGAGAAAGTGCCGCGGGTTGTACGCGTGCATATTTTGGCGGGCACGTGCTTCAGACCTCAATGTTCGCAGTCCCGCGGGCGGTAAACGTTAACGAATGCAAATCACCGCCGCACTGCGTTCCCCGTGGTCGCAGTGCGATGCACCGCGATCACTCTTTTCTCTGTCTCTTCTGCACGTATCCGGAAGTGTCGGTGTGAGGGACTTCCCTATAAATTCGTGGCAGGATGCAGATTTGTCGAGGAAACGCTGATCTCGGAGGAAAGAGGAGCGACGTAGTGAAACACGTAGGGACGGTCCTCGCTCTCAACACCATCACATTTCTAAAAAACGCGGATTATTATTACCTATAGAAGCCTGAAGCGCAGAGAGAAGGGAACAAGTTTATTACTGCCTTTGAAAATACCTGAACGCTTGCACACGTTCACTAGGCAGACAATATAAAACATTACTGAGAGGATAAAAAGAAAACATGAGACCGTATATGTTGAAGAATACCGCAGTGGATACAGCAGGAATGTGTCGCACTTACCCTAACCAGAGCAGGTCATTCCGGTCATTTTTCGCTAAGTGTACGAAGATGTCGTATATAGAAAAAAAAGTTGTTAGGAGCAATATAAAAGGCAATTGCAGCACTGGCTGTTTAGTTATGACGTGTATAACGATGATGAATGCGACGAAGCAAGTCGCGGTTGGAGAGAGAAGTCGTAACGGAAAGGGCAGGGAGGTTAACCAGGCTGAGCTCGGTAGGCTACCCTGCACTGGGGAAAGGGGAAAGGGCATTGAAAGAGGAGAAGAAAGAAAGAAGTTCACAATTTGCATTGTTAGAAGCGTTCAGCGCTGAGTCACTCACGGGTGGTCATACAGGCTGGTGCATTTCAAGAACGCACTAACGCCATTGTGGCCTTGCACATAGCAGACGCACGAGGCCTCGGGCTCAAAATCTCCTCTGTGAAGGGCTTGTCGTCTAAGTGCCCCAACATCATCAGAAGGGCCCTCCTCTCATCTTCGTATGTGGGGCACTGACAGAGGAGATGTTTGGTAGTTTCTGCGACACCACATGTGCTGCAATTGGGACTGTCCGCCATTCCAATTAGGAATGAGTAGGTGATTGTCAAAGAAACTTCTACTCGCAGCTGGCACGGCAACGTTTCTTCCTGTCGGTTATAACCAGGTAAAAGTTGTAATCTCATATGCAGACCTATGACATGCAGGGCACTGGTTGGTGAACACCAGTGTGTTCATTTCCTTAGAGTAATAATATGGTCAAGATCGCTCTGGTGCCACGCTGCATCCGTTCTCAACAATGGTATCGGGGTGCTTTCCCATTCCCCATGTGCCTCACGGGCAGCTTTGTCGGCACTTTCATTTCCAGTATTGTTGCGGTGGCCAGGCAGTCACTGAAATACAATTTCGTGGCCTCTGCCCACCGCTTGATGGTAACGTAATGTGGGCAGTGGTGCAGAGCTGATAAAAGTGGTTGCAGGGCTGCCTTTTAGTCACAGAATATAGCCGAGTGATTTGGTGACTGTTGCCACACATATAGCACTTGGCTACAGAGGGCGGAAAGTTCGCATCCTGTCATTGTTATGACGTGGCTGATGTTCAACTTCTTTCAGATTGACATCGACGGAATGACTACCGCACCAGCAGAGCTATTAAGAGTCGAAGAGCCATCTGTATAAATGCGAAATCGGCTGGAGTATGAATCATGATGGCGATGTAGAGAGGCTTGATTCAGGGAACAAGTAGGTAAGTCGGAGTTCTTTGCAACTCCTGGAATGGAAAGCCGCACTTGTGGCTGCCGGAGATACCGAAAAGGACAAAGTGACCTTGCTGCAGGGGTGAAATCGGGTGGAAGAGGGTATCGGTACGAGCCTACAATGCCCGAAAAAGTTGCCTCTGGTCTACGCTCCGAGAGAGAAGCAAGGCGTTGAGACTGGAGTCGGGAAAGGTGACAAAGATGATTTCTAAGGCTGTCTATGGCGATACACATACTATTGGCATACACGTACTGTTGTTGTTTCCTTAATGTCTTCCTTTAGGCCGCTGTGCTGGCTGCTTTTCCTATTAACTACGCGTTTACATTTAACGCTGGGAAACCACCGCTTGTTTAGATATGTCGTGCCACAATGTCCAGTCACGATTGTTACCTTGGACGAGTATATGAAGATTATTTCTTCTAATGACTTCGCTACACACCCATGGGGTCTGCGCACTCCATAGTTTCGCCGCCACTGAGTTCGCATTTACATATTGTCACGTAGTAGTGACGGTGAAGAAAGCAGCAAAACTGTGATTAACGAAACTAGCGTTTTAATTGGGCGAACTTGTGCCCTCAAAAGTAGGATGCACTCGAAGAACAACGATAGCGGCGAACGCAGTCGGCAATCGTCGAAAATCTGATCAGCGGGTCAAGCGCGTCGGCTTTTATACATCAGTCTTCGAAGGTTCCAGAGTAATCGCTGGGGCCTGCGTGTCTTCCAGACAGTCCTACCCCATTCGGGTCGTGGGATGAAATCAGATTACACAAGGTTCGGTCACAGCAGACTGCGGATAGAACTATCAATGACTTTCGAGAAAGTTCCGATACATGCAGGCACGTTCTGCCCTGTGCGATAACATTTCTTGGGCGGGAAAACGGTGTTACCCGATAAAGATAAACAAGTACACGTGTCAATATTGTACCCGACACATGCCCCTGGCTCCTGTGCCTTGCAGAGTACACCGATGCAAAGAAAAGAAGAAAAAAAAAAACAGAAAAAAACAAGACGATTGGTTTAACTGCATCGCTGCGATCGCTGGTTTCCTTTCAATGCGACAGCGTTAAGGAGCTCGTGTCACAGAAAATCCGGCATCAGCGTCTTTTCGGCAAAACGATTTTCGAACCACGCATACTGAGGCCTTCCACGTGACGCAAGCAATTGACTGAACTAATTGAATTTCTCAAGCTAAAATACCCGAAAAATCGTAAACTACAATTTACACGCAACCCTACAGACATGATAGCTCTGGTATTGTAATTTGAACATACGAGAAAACATAATTTTGTTACGCGAAATCTCAAACCCCTTTCCCAGCGTTTCTACATAGACCGGAGACGGCGTCCGCCATTTGCACACGCCGGCGCATAAATATCTCGGAGTCCATGGAGCGGAACGCCCGCTTCCTTGAAACACTTCCTGATGGCGCTCGCCTCCGCCGCACTGCGGCCCATGAAAGAGGCCGCGTTTCTACCAGAAAGCCCGCTTTCGTGCATAGCGTTCGCCACGATGGTTTCCCTGTAAACATTACGGTTACATGTGCTGCAGTTGCCGGGAAGCGTGAGAAGCGGCCTGGGATCTTTGAATGCTATCGCATTCCACTCTTAAAGGCGAAGCTTGAGCGCTCTCCAAAATTTATTCATTCTTCTTCATTCATACATTTCTACTTTCCTGGTGGTGGTGGCGGTGATAAAATTTGTTGAAAGAGGGAGGGGGAAGAGAAGTCTACTCTTTTACTTTTGCTGTAGGTGTGCAAGCTTGTAAAAGAAAGAATTTCCTTTCTTTATTCTTCTTTTAATTACATGAAAACGGCTTAACTTTAGAAGAGACACTCAGATGTATAATCAGGAGGTCAGAGCGAATGGATAGATGCTTTGCGCAGACGCCTTGCGAACGGAAGGATATGATAAAAGTCCCTGTCGTTTCTATTGAAGTAGTACTCCACGTGCAATTGGCATTGCAACGTAAAGTTTCTACAGCATGGCTGAAACAGCATTTAAAAAATATGCTTTATTGCTTATAACAGTTGTTACACTAAAAGGGAAAAATTGGTATTCACCTGAATTGCAGCACGAAGCTACAAAAGAAGCCCATACGATTTCTATTAAGCTCCTTTGTAGCTTCGTGCTATAATTCGGGTGGATGCCAATTTTTTCCCTTTTGTGTACTGTCGTCCATCTTGCGGGCTTCCGCAGAACTGATTTGTCATATTAAGTTGCTACTTTCACATTACTCCACTCTACATTTCGCATAGGACGACGCTGCAGTTGTTCAACTTTAAAAATGAAGGTATCGTAAATATTTGGGCATACTGACGAGGTTACTGTCGATGGAACCTTCCGAGACCTGCCCGCTGCGGAAAATATTCGGAAATACTTCCCCACATGGTAAGAGCAAGAACTTTAGGGAACCTCCACTTTCAGTATCGCCCACAGTAACGTCACATTTGAGTAAAGCTGAGGACAGTGTTAAATGTTCACGAAAATAAGGAAGAGATGATTTGGGTGTTGATTAAACAAAAAAACATGGGGGATATGTTGGACTTGATAATCACAGAAATAGGAAGTAAAGGTGACATTTTGGAGCTCCACTTGCAGAAACCACGACATGATTACGAGGCACGCCGTAGTGGTCGACTGCGGATTAATTTTGACCCCGGGGGGTTCCTTAATGCGTACCGAATGCACGGACGTTTTGCACGGTGCACGGGCGTTTTTGCATTCCACCCCCATAGGAATGCGGTCGCCGCGGCTAGGATTTGATTCCGCACCCTCGGGTATAACAGTGCAACGCCAAAGCCACTAGGCCACCACAGCGGGTAGGGTAATGCGTGCTAAGCTCACACAGGCTATGGGACTTCTTTTACAAATGGGCTGCCATTAGAAATAATCTATAACAGTCAGTCACACACGCTTTTGCAAGCGTCAATGTCGAATGACGTCTGCACGGCGCTCACGTAACTCACTAGCTGAAGACTTTTAAGTCTTCAGTAGCTTAGTGCTTCACTACAGTATGCTTATCGGCAAGAAAAAAAAAAGAACGATGACAGAAAACATATTGGCAACCGTTTGAAGCACTTCGCTTGCTTGGCTTTGTCTGCACTTGTTGAAAACGAATGAATGAGCTTTTGAAAGATGGTGTACGTAGCATTGTCACCCAATGAAGATAGTGAATTATTACCGATGCCCGCGTAGGATTATTGCAGGACATGTGCTTCCCATATGACAAGGAGAATCCCTCATTTATATTTTCGCTTCAGGGTGGCTTAAAAAAATCCTGTTTTAACTGGGGAGAATACAGCGCAAAAAGAGACAAAGAAGACACTACAATGGCCGAGCCCTGCTTGCCCTGTTCTTGCTCCTTTGTGAAATGGCGCAACCCACTCTGAGGGATCGGCTACGAATCGGGTGGTCTTGTTGTTGTTGTTGTTGTTGTTGTTGTTGTTTTTTAATGACCTAGCGCAGACCACTCGACGTTATCGGTCATTAATCGGGCGGTGCAAGAGTTAAAGAATAATAATACATAATAATAATTCTGAGGAATACAATTTCAATGAAACCTGGTAATTTCAACTTGCGTGAATTAAGATTTAAGCAATATAGATATGGGCTCTATTGTATATACATATTACGGAATACAAAATTTGAGTTACAAAAGAAAAATGAAAAGGAAAATTTTACCATTGAATTCTTTTCGTCCCACACAGGGAATTGCAGAAGGAATCACGAATGTTGTTGTGGCTAAAAGCAAGTTCTATAGCACCAAAGGAAGTATCACCGGGAGAATCACAGTGTGAAATGAAGTTTACGCAATGGTTCTTCCAACAATCTTAATCTCTCAACTTAAGAATGGCGACATGCTTAAAAGAAGTGTTCTAGAGGTTCACTCTCATTGCAGAAATGACCCAGTGGTGATATGGTCAGACCGGACCTGCGAAGGCAAAAATTCAGTGGGAAGACTCGACAAAAAAGTCTCGTGAGCGACCCCTCAGCATTTCTAGTGCAGCACCTTCTATTCTTCCAAGGAAAATTTAGATGCGAATATTCAGAGGCCGACAATGAGGGTTTGTAATAGCCATTCTCAGTGGCGAATTTTGTCAATGGCGCCACTGTTACAAGCTCAGATGATGGTAAAATTCTGTTTTCATGTACTCGGCGTCTTCTTTGTCCACGCCTTCTTGCGCTGCATTCTGTGCAGTTAGCTATGAACCAACTTGCCAAAATCAAAGTCTTGCTTGCTGTGTTAATTTACGAAAAAAATAACAATTAAATATTGTTCATGTGTTTCCGAATGGATGGCGCTCACGATCGATGTTGCTTTGCCACCAGGCGTGTACTTCGCTTTATTCCACCTCATCGTTCTCTTTCCTAGTTTGCTGTCGGCAAAATAACATAAGGCTTTCCTTTATTCTATATGGCTCCATGCGTTCTTCTGTTTGCTGCGCATTTTCTTTCATTTCTTCCTTTCATTTCTCTCTTTCACTTCTTTCAAACTGCGAACATTAAAAGGGAGACCGTATCTGCTAAGCTGCATGCGCTTGCAGCTGCATAAAAAACAGCTCGTTCTTATCGAGCTTATGCAGACGTCGTTGCTGGATTCATTTCGCGTCCGTGCTTTCTGTTCACTTCTTTTGCGTAACAAAGTACACAGTATTGTACTAATTCAAAAAAAGAAAAAAAGAAAGAGAAACTGTGCGAAGAGAAAAGATAGCAAGACAATTGTTCACCAGGCACGTTTTGTTCCTTCCTTGTGACCATCTGTTATCCTGCGATTCCATTCAGGCAACACGAGCACACCTGTCCCAAGGAAGTTGCATTCAGAATTTGCGCCAGCAGGAAGCCGTTCTCACCTAGATTATCAGTAAGAACAATCGCATGATTGTACTCACTTAAAGAAATGAAATGAAATTAAGTTGTGTTTTCACGTGCCAAAACCTCGTTACGAAAACACGTTATCTCTCATGCCGTAGTGGGGGCTCCGTAATAATTTTCACCACCTGGACTTGTTCAACCTGCGCTGCAATGCACGGTAGGCGGTAAATTTGTATTTCGCCGCCATCAAAATGCGGCCGCCGTGGCAGGGATTTGATTCCGCGGCCTCCGGCTCAGCGATACTTACAATCCTTATGAGTAAAATAGTTTGAGAGAAGCGCCCAAAGTGTACTGCATTACTGCTGTTCCGGAAGTTGACAGACCTCAACGAGCGACTGCAGTAACCAATGCTACCTCCGGACCAAGCGATGCCCTCATTGTTTTGCCTTCTTTTCTTTCTTTCTTTTTTTATCTCTTAGCCTCCTTGTTCTTGCGTAGGAGAGAAATGGTGACGTGCGTCTGGTTGACCTCCTTGCCTTTTGATCAAATTTTCTTTCTCTCTCCTCTCCACAATGGTAAAACAAAAATGTCGAAACATTTTATATTTCCTCAACTCCTCGTGAACTAGTGTGCGCTGCAGAAGCTAATTAATATTGCCCTCAAATTCTTCCAGGGACGCTTAAGAAGAACAATAAATCAAGTTGTATTAGTAAAATTAAGTTATGAAGTAGCGAAGTAGCTCCTCTCCTCTTGGCGCAGGCTAGAATAAGCATAAAAACGATAGCGAGTGGTGACGTGATCATGAAGCTGCCGTATCATCAAGCCGTGACGTCACGGAGGTTTAAAAGCGTCGACTCGTCTCTAGGTGCTCCATTATTTAGCGCGCGCGCGCACACACACGCACGCACACACACACACACACACACACACACACACACACACACACACACACACACACACACACACACACACACACACACACACACACACACACACACACACACACACACACACACAAACAAACACACACACACACACACACACGTAGTCATATCATAAGAAGCCAACAAACACTGACACCAAGGACAACACAGGGGAAATTACTTGTGCTTAATAAATGAAATAGAAAAAATATAAATTAATGGACATGAAAGTGGATGAAAAAACAACTTGCCGCTGGTGGGGAACGATCCCACAACCGTCGCGTTATTTGTCGTTTCTTTGCGAAAATTGTGGGATTATTCCCCATCTGCGACAAGTTGTTTTTCATCCACTTTCATTTTCATTAATTTATCTTTTTTCTATTTCATTGATTAAGCAGAAGTGATTTCCCCTGCGTTCTCCTTGGTGTCAGTGTTTGTTGGCTTCCTGTGATATTGTAGAACTGCGGTACGTTAACTAGGATACACGTACGCTCGTACATGCACCCACTTTACCGCTCCGTGTGTTGCTCTGTGTGTTGCTCCGACTTCAGTGTTCATTGGGCTGCACGTGATTTTGTTCTGTGACAGTGCGCGGTGTGATTGTTACCGGCTGCCATCGTGTGCCTGTGGCTCGCTTTGTCTTTACACTTTATTCTTACATTTCAATTTCTTCTCCCCTGTTTTCTAGTGTAGTGTGGCAATCCGGACTTTTTCTTCTGGTTAACCACCCTGTATTTGTGGCTTCATTCGTTTCTCTCTCTCTCTCTCTGTGACATTGAGAAATAACTATATATAAACAGTTAGTTCTAATTTGAAGCATCTGTATGTAAATTCTAGCGCACTACTGCACTGTTCTCTGGGTCCACGCAGCGTTGGGCATTATGCTTGCCCTTAGAGCGAGTAAAACTTATACATGAAGGCCTTTCGCATTAGAATGTAAATGCATGCAGCTGCAGAATAAGAAAAAAAAATGAAGCTAGGGGCCAACTCTTTCGTAATCTGAGCCACAGTTTCGCTTGTAATTTACTTATTTCATTCTTTTTCTGGTGCATTTGCTACTTCACATTTCAAACTTTTGACCCTTCCTGTACGGTCTCTCATAGAGGAGTTGAAGCGTGGAGCCCGAATCACCTGGTGGGCGGCTGTGCGCCTTTTAGGATAAGGAGGACGTCCCACCACTGGTCGCTTTTTTTTGCAACAGTCACGTTGTTCTTAGCACTGACGTTTTCGTATCGTCTTTGCCCCCGGATAGCTCTCCGGCAGAGGCCGCTCTCTTCACTGCTTCTCTGTCGTTCGAGACGCAAGAGCGGTTCAAAATAATGAGGAGACAGGGTGGTGACTGCGCAGCCCCCAATCTCTAGCGCTCTGCAGAGGAGACTCCGCCAGTCACGCTTTATCGCGAGCTGGCGTACTGCACGCATGTGGGTGGGCTGCGCGTTTGTACACGTCCTCACCGGCTAGCGGGAGCTGTCATATGTGGGTGAATATCTGCGTGCGATCCCCGCAAATACTTTTGCACCCTTAAGAGCGCTGGTTTGTCCCTTGGCTAACACGATTACATTTAATGCTGTAAAAAATGTTCACTCTACACGACAGTGAGCTCGAATCATGCCTGCGACGTGAGAAGACGTAGTTGAAAAGTGTATACAAATTCTAATCACGTGGAGCACCCTGAAATATCTGACACGAGAGTTTGACAGGAATCAGCTTCAGAGATTACTTCACGCACTTTTCGGATCATCTGTCACGCACGCACACACACACACACACACACACACACACACACACACACACACACACGCACGGACGCACGCACGCACGCACGGACGCACGCACACACACACACACACACACACACACACACACACACACACACACACACACACACACACACACACACACACACACACACACACACACACACACACACACACACACACACACACACACATACATACATACATACATACATACATACATACATACATACATACATACATACATACATACACACACACACACACACACACACACACACACACACGCACGCACGCACGCACGCTCACACATACGCACACACACACACACCTGCTGTAATGCTTGAGCGCGGCTGTGTGACGACGGCACAATGACGACGATAGCATAACAACGGTATGAGAAGAATGGGATGACGACGAGTATGTGACAATGACGTGCCTATGGCTGTATCACGAAGCCTGTACGACGACGATGGCGTCGAATGACAACGCTTGAGTGACGACGATGGAATGATCACGAAGGCACAAAACCACGAACACATACATTATGTTTCAAGCTATTAAACAACTCGGGCTGCGGGGTCGGCAAAGAAGGCGTGACAACCACGGCATGATTTACAATCCGATGACGAAGCTGAATGACGATGATGGAACGACGACGACGGCATCGCCACTACAAGCACGTACATAGTGCTGCAAGCTGATAGACAACTTAGGATAATGGGTCATCCTAAGAGGACGGACGGACGGACGGACGGATAGATGGGTGGATGGATGGATGGATTTAAAAAGCTGAAGAAGGCAAATAATGTTAATCGCATTAAAAACTGCATATGGTTAGGGATTGTCCTGCTATGAAGCTGTGGCTTTACCTTTGAAATCAAATTCCGTGCCGCTTGGACGTGTCCCGTTCCCGTGAGCAGCTCGACTGCTGCTTCTGGTACAGGTTTGAACCAGCGTTTACCTTCGTCTTGTTACGACGGGGCCTTTTTCGTTACTGCAGTGATTGTCTCTTCCCATTTACGCACATCGATCACGTGTTATAGAGGGTGCACTCACTGCAGTCCATTGCCTGAACACACATGTTAAGCAGAGACACGAGCGCTTGTTCAGCAGTGAAAGAACACTGGTGTTAACAATGTTACGGAAGCGCTAATGCGCTTCTTTAACGTCTCTCGGGTGCTAAACGGGTGCTGCTGGTGCTACCGTTTCTCTGCTGGTGGGTGCACAGTGACTAGCCATATTTCATCTTACTTTCCTTCCTTATATCTCCTTCGCCGTTTGTAGGGTAGACAACCGAGCGCGAGCGCTGTTGACCTCCCTGCCTTTGCTCGTCCCTTCCCTCTCTATATCTGTTACCACCGTCGACAAGCGGAGTCAGTGCCACCACAATCACTCCTGTGAAACTCGTACGGCATAAATTACCATTTTGTCTAGAATTCACTGTTCTTAATGTGCCATCGTAGCAACAGGAGACACAGGTCCACGAAATAAATAAATAAATAAATAAATAAATAAATAAAAAATAAATAAATAAATAAATAAATAAATCAGAAGAAACGTGACAGGTTGAGTGAACCATGGTTGCAATGGAAAGAGAATGAAAAAAGGCCCACTGGAACGACCAAGCTGACGCGCGACGATATAGGCAAGCAGAAACGCAAGCGCACACACTTACACACGTACACATAAAAAAAAAGAAGCGTGAGAGAGGTAAGCAAGCCACTCCCTACTCCCACCAGTAAGGAATGCGACCAACAATGCACAAAAAGGGATGCAGCGTTCGACGTGACGTTGAGGAGGAGGCGACGCTATTTTGAAATTCAGATTTATTGCAATGCCGGCTGGCCTCGTTTTGCCCCCGTGTGACACACCTTATCTGTGTCCCGACGACAGAACCTCTGCAGGTGATATGCACTCTATGCGAGCACATTCAGAACTGGAGGGGAATGCGGCAGGATAGACGCCTGATTGCTGGATCTTTTGGCATGCCGCGTTCCAACACATAAAACGTGCCATCTCTTCGTTTGTATGTCGAGACGAAGGAGGTGGTAGATGTCAATTCTTAGTCGCTCTATATATGCGTCATCGCGTGTCCTCATGTTCTATTTCTTAACATATGGCGAGCGGATAACGTTTACCAGTGTACTTTACTCAAGCAGAGGAACAGATACCCACACAGTAACAAGCGCTGGATGCTAAAGTTGCTACGCAATTCGGCTGTATGGTCGAGCGCTGTGGCGCTATCGCTGGGGAGAATTTTACCAGTGACAACAGGTCTAGTCAGCAAGCATTCTTATATAGCGACCGTAAGAAAGGGAGTATGTAATGAACGCCGTTGAATCGTTGTAGTTCACACGCATCGTTATGTTTGTAAATCCACCCGCATGCAGGTTAAGCCGCAGTGATGCGTTGAAGTGACTGCCTGCCTACTTGGCTGCCTACCACCACTGAGTGGAGCTCGAAGTGGTGCAGCGGAAGCGCTCGCCTGTGGAGTGACACAGAGCGGCAATACAGGCCGCATAATTGTTTGGGCCCTAATTGCACAGTTATTTGAAACACCACTTGGTTTCGCATGATCAAACGTTGCTTCATCAGTGCTCTTTCCTGTAACTTCTCCCACTTCCCATGTAGATCGTGGTGCTGCTAACCAAAGATTCATCGCGTTCGCCCGAACTTCGCGTGCACGAGACACAATTTGTTTAAAAGTCATTTTACAGCACGCTACTATGCCCTACCGGCAGTATTGACGAGGACCGTATACCTTAAAGGACGCTTTACAACATCAAGACCTGTTTTGAGGAAATCTCTAAACATCCTACATGACACGCGACTTGTGCTGCGGCGCGTTCTTGTACCGCGGCGGTGTCCTGGTTTTGAAGTGCGTACCACTAAGGCGCTAATAGCATCCTTGAGGGATACAGTCTATTCGGAGAGACTGTAAATAACTTTTGTTGTAGTGCAATGAGCGCGTGTATCTGTATAGATATGTCTGGGGTTCTGTTGGTTTTTACAGCCAACCTGTTAGTTTCTAGTTAGTCGGCATTTTTTGTGGCATGATCCCCCAAGAAACAGCGCCGCCACCTAGCGGCTGCGGCCACTAAGACAGATCTCGAACGGCAGCTGGAAAAGGGCGTTGTTCTTAAATTTCCGCTTAACAGAATTGTGTTTATTCGTATATTCAAGTTACAAACCGATGCTATCCTATCTGCGCAGCTTGTGTGTAATTGTACTTTACAAACTTTCTAGTAGTTTACATTGAGAAATGCAATTACTTCAATAACATGCCTGCGCTAGGAGGAGGGCCGACAAGGATTAGCATCTATGCTGAACTTCCAGACACGTGCGTGAGCGCGTGATGAATGTGTGCACACCATGTACCTTTCCTTGATACGTGGGCGCTCAGCCCGTTGCATCTGTCGCATAGCGTTTTCTGCGCCCATAGCCGACATTGTGGGAAACACTGTCCAAAAACAGTGCTGCCACCTAGCGGACGCGGCTACTCAGACAACAGACCTCGAAACGGCAGCTAGAACGGCAGCTGCCTTTCAGTTTCCGCGTAACTGGTTCATCTGTTTTCGTATATTCGTATTACAATCCGAAGCAATCATGTGCGCATGCAGCTAGTGTGTAAGTCGTACTTTACGCATTTTCTGACGCAATTTACTTTTAAACACTAACTTAGTTCACTGAAGTACTCGCGTGCGTGCGTGGCCTACGTTGCTTCTGGTGGTGGTGCTTGTGCAACGTCATCTGACGTCAGTTGGGGTAGTGGTACTTGTGTGACGTCGGTTGTGCTTGTCTAGCGCAGGCAACAGCTTCGATGTACGTCCAATTACATAGGGTGGAACGGAGGCGGATTTTTTTATCTGACTACATTTTCTTTTTTCATTTTGCGCAATTTCACACGCAGGAGCATGTAAAGCCTGTCGCAAGACTACCTTCTCCAGATACCATTAAACCTTCTCTCTATTACAAAATGATAACATACAGATAGTCCGTAAGCTTGTTGTGGCCAGCTATGCATCCTGATAGACATATATTTTTGTGCCCAAAAAGAAAAGAAGAACAGTGTATAATGTTCATAAGCGAAAGGTCTCAACAAATATATTAAACAACAAAACATTCTGAGTTTTTACCTGCCCGAACTGTATAGTTATGAGTCACGCCGTAGCGCAGGAGTTCGGATTAGTTTTAACAACTTGTTGCGTTTCACCCTGAAGCTAAATCACGAGAAACACGTAAATCTTGAGATCAAGTTCACGACCGCTCTTGCATTTCGCGCTCATCGAAATGCGGGAGCTGCGACCGGCATCAAACATGTGAGCCCGAAGCCAGTAGCGCAAGTGTGTGTTTATTTCTATGTTGGGATCCATTCAGACTTTTGAACGCATTGCGAGCACGGAATCAACGGGCAACAGTAGACAGAAAAAGCAATACTGACAACCTGTCTGTTCGCAACCTATCGATTCTTAAGAGGCAAACATTTTTGTAGAGTTTAAATAAAATAGTTAGTCTGTTATATTTCTTTTTGTCAGCAATGGACAAAGTGTGGCATCGTTAATCGCGAACGTGGTCTCCCTGCCCACTACCTTACTCCATTCGGGATTCCCCCCGTTTGTGAATATGAGCGCACAGCCATTCCTGGTGCCCGCCGAACCGGCGTGCGCCTTTCATATACGCTCGTTCGTCCGTGATGTGAAGCAGCGTCATATTGATTTTGGGAGGACGCCCGAGAGCTCGTAGCGCGCGGCTGCCGACACAGCAGCGACCCGCTCCCCGAGACGCTTGAAACAAGGCGTGAAACCGAGACCAGCTTGCTTCAATATATGCAGTCGTGCGCGCGCACGCACGCGTTTCAATGTCGCGCGGCCCGCGTTGCCGTCGTCGAGAACTTTCGGGTCGATAGTATAAAGCACTCACCCAGAGGGAGAACCGAGAGATTGCTGTTTGTGCACTTGACGCGTTTCTTGCGAGTAGTCTTTGAGCACTTTACGCTTTTATTTTTTCTTGCTTCAACGTAGTTTTGACGGTGGTCATAGCGTGAGCTCCCGAATCTTGAATTTCATTTTCCGTAGGCAAGTGCGATACGGCTCGGTGCAATGTTATGTTTTCTGATCGGTCGGAATCTCGAATGCGGTCAGAGAAAAAGCATCAGTTCAAAGATGGCGATATTGTCCGCCGCATTCTCAGTTTATAGTAAGTGTCCCTGGCGTCTTTGAGTTGCTTCGAATCGAGCTTGTATTTCTTGCGTGTGTTGTTTTTGGCGCAAAATTTTTTAAATATGCAAGATCACCAACTAGCCCAGCAGTTAACTCTTCTAATGTCGCACTTTTTAAAGAAGATTGACCTCGATTGAAACTCGTCGAAAATGGAACAGCATGTACGTGGTTTCAGCGGGATTGATGAGCAGCCGGTTATTGTTGCACCATAATTTAATATTGCATAGGTCGATGTTTGAGTAATTAAGCGTGGGGTTTTACGTGCCAAAATTACGGTATGATGATGACGCACGCCCTACGGGGGTTCTCCGGAAATTGGGCCTACCTGGGTATCTTTAATGTGCACCTAAATCTAAGTACACGCGTGCTTTCGCATGTCGCCTCCATCGAAATTAGGCCGCTGTAGCTGGGATTTGATACCGCGACTTTGTGCTTAGCAGTCCAGCACCATAGCCACTAAGCAACCATGGCGGGCATCGATGCTTCCTCTAGACTGCAGCGTGGGAACTGCGTTACTGGATGTGAAGATTGTTGCATAGTCAGCATGTACTATACATTTAGTATACTATAGAATGTAGTATACCATGATATAGTATATATAGTATACCATGGTATATACTATATACCAGCATATAGTATACCATGATAAGTTTGGATGACGAGAGGTGAGCATAGTTACGAATAAAGTTTATACAAGGACCAGACACGCCGAATGATTCAAATTTAACAAGTAGTACGCGATGGTTTACTGTATAAAAGGCTTTCGTCAGACCGATAATTACAGATGGCATAATGAGGCCTCTGTCAATAGCCGGCTACTTTTTTTCAATTAAGTCGATAAGTGCCATTTAGGCAGAATATTCTCGACGCAATCCTAATTGCTGAGGGTGCAAACGATTATAATATTGAACAAGCAATGCTTTAAACAGGTGTGAAATAGCTTTTCAACCCACTTACCGAAGAAAAGAAGCATACAAATTTTCCTGTAATTTTCTGTCGAAATGAGGTCACCTCTCCTAAGGACATGAATAATTCTACCAGCCTGAAGATAGCTCGGAAAAACCCTGAAAGAGAACAGTTTGTTAATGAATAAACGCAGGACCGACGATAGTTACTTCAAGATGAACTTTACTTTAAAAGCATCGATAGCGCCAAAACCATCACTTGTAGTGTGATGACTCGATGAACTTCGTCAGCAGTCGTCGGATGCAAATAAAGGGAATGGCTATACATCGAGATGCCAGTAGGTCAGATAAAGCTCATGCCAGCTGCGTATCTGTGGATGAAGAAAAATGATCACTGAGTGCAGATTCTGTTTCTACATCATCTGCATATATTACATTACCTTGCTTTATTTTTGTTATGGTCTCTTAATTGTCATTTTTCTTCAAATACTCTTTAGCGATTCGCCAGCAACACCTCGTATTGTTTGAAAATTTTATAATGGGATCCTGATAGTAATAGCGTTTAGCACGCCTTAAAAAAGAAGACAACGTTGTAGAATGTTTCTTAAACCGGGATTTTAGTGCGAGGTTCAAAAGCTGCGATGTTAATTTTTTTCAGGGAGTGTTCTTTTTTTTTTTAATCAATAGACTTTAACAGTGAGCAACAAATTCATGGATTTCTGGGTGAACAAAACCCCTTCGTCATTGCAGAGTAAGTGGTACATGTTTCGATTCTCGAAGCTATTTGCTACCTAGAAAGACGCAAAATCATTTTCTCTACAATCCTACCCAATCGCCGATGTCCAGACCACTGCCGCATTTGCGTGACTCTATGCTCTAATCACGTCTGGAACATAGTCGTAGATCACGGCAGCAATGTAAAGGTACCTCGCTTCGCTTGTACTGCTTTGCAGCATAGCGTCGTGTGTGTGTCCTTCCTGCGCCTTCTTATGTTCTGATCTAGATGCGCTGCAATAGTACT
The DNA here is from genome assembly GCF_050947875.1 of Dermacentor variabilis. Taxonomy (NCBI): domain Eukaryota; kingdom Metazoa; phylum Arthropoda; class Arachnida; order Ixodida; family Ixodidae; genus Dermacentor; species Dermacentor variabilis. Next base: position 134,969,941 of record NC_134573.1, read on the forward strand.
CCAATATGCCATACCATCGTTCTGCTCGCTGCGCTAGACTGTTTATACAAAGGACAAAAAAGAGACAGAAACGCATGTGTGCAGAACGATGCCATACCAACTAGGCCCAGTCGAAGCTTTATTGAATGCCATACCATCACGTCCACATTGCAGCCCTCGTTGGCTTTTCTATTGAACGACTGCCCAAGTTCAATTACCGTCGTTCCTCTATACTTATCGTGTCGTTCACCATTTCGCACAAATTAAAAAATAAGAAAAGAGAAACATCGTACGCGCGCGTCCATATGTACGCCACATGGCCCACTTCTCCTGAGGCCTCAGCCCTAGCTCCGTTCTTCCCATCTGGGCGCGCCATCAGCGGCGAAATCTTCAATGCACCCACGAGCACACAAAGCGTAGAGGGAATCCAGGGGTACATAAGGAAGACGCAGGCGACGCGAGCCCAGCGCATTTTGGAGACAAAATGCCGCGACACTGGCTTCGGTTACGCGTGAATGCAACGCACGATGGCCCCGGTTGTGGGCCTCTTTTGTCTTCGTGCCCCTTCCCGAGCGATCGTAATGCAAGCTGCTGCGACTACTTTGAGGAAGATAGCCGCCTCAGTTTCATCGATGGGTCGACGACCAGCCGCACTTTTGGAGAAGGCATTCGTCCCATTGTATTCGGAGACAAAGGAAAGGGGGGTTTCTCCCTTCTCCGCGTTTACGCGATACCCTCGACGTCATCGAAGCGCGTTCGGCGCGCGCCTGCCAGCTGTTCCTTCCTTTCGCGCGATCAGCGGCGTTGTTGGACTTGCAAGAGCCTTCCGTGCATACAATGGGGCAAATCTCGAACGGAGAATAAAGAAGGTCTTCTGAGCTGTTATTCCGTGGTTATCGCTCAAGAGATGAAGTCGCCACACAATGGCATGACAATTTCTGAAAAATGAAAACTTGGCCATAACTTAGCATTGCCAGCATTCTAAGTTTGCAACGGCGGACTTAAGTTGTGATGACTGGAACGTCTCGACAGCTGCGCGTGCGTTGCGGGCCGCCTTGCACGCACACAAAAAGAAGACGACCATTCCACTCTGTGAAGATGGAATGGCAGTGAAAGCACTTCACTTTTCGTTTGAGAGCTTTGAGTGTCGTCAGCTTTGGCTGGCATTTCATCTTCAGAGAGCGGAATGGTTGTCATTTCTTTGAAGTGTCTGATGAGGGGAGTTGATGTGTTTGAGTGGATGGTTTAGTAAAGACAGTGGTTGACAATCGATTGAGTCTTTTTATTTTGCCAGGCAGTCACGATTGCTTTATGATCACTGTAATATTACATTCAGTCTTCCGACTGCCACCCTAGAGAGGTTCTTGGCCAGAATCAAATCAATGCACGCCCGGTGATGCGTGGTAGGTATCATGAGGTTAGAGTAACATGGTAGGCGAAACTCTTCCAACATGTATTTCATGAACCATTTCTTCTCGGGCTAAGAAATGTCCACGTCGAAGTCTCCGTTGATGATCACAGGTGTGGTATCATCCTTTCTAACCCACTGGAAATACGTGGTCATAAACTTCTTGATTTCGGACTTGGAAGTTTCGCGCCGGCGCCGCTGACATTCTCGTTGCTGTCCCGTCCGGCGTTCCTAGTACGCATGTTGTTCTTTGGGTGTACAAACTATACGTGTCCGTCCCATAGATAGCGCCGCTTTTGAGTGGCTTACACCACCTTAACCGATGGCTCATACCCTCGTAGACGCGGCCTCCCAATTACGTCAAAAGAAGAGAAGTGAATTCTACGCTGTAATGATGAGCGGCAACTGAAGATAACGATGCTCGCGCCATTGCTGACAATGAAAGCAGTGGTGCTGACGACTCGTGCAGTGGCACTAGTGCGTGTGCGTGATTGGCACCGAGAATTTTAAAGTCCTTATTAAAGAGAAAATGAGACATCCACCCAATCGTAGCAATTGCTACAAAGGGAAACCATACTGGTTCCTAGAAAGAAAAGCCTCACAGTTGAAGAAAAATTCGTCCTGGTCTGGGACTCGAACCCGGGACTACCGCCTTTCCCGGGCAGCCACTCTACCACCAGAGCTGAACTGGCGGCTAGCAGATGGCAGGGCGAAGTCGAATTTGTCAACAACTCGAAGCAAAGGCAAGAGTTTGATGTAATAGGTTTCCGCCGAACTATTACGTCAAATTTTTAAGTCATTTTTGAAAGAATTGTACCAAACATTTTTTTCAAGAACATCTGTTCTTACCCATGCGCCTCAGACCTCTTTGGGTTCACGTGTGGCAAGAATAGTTCAAGCGCGCGTTACAGATTCCCGAGCCCACAGGGGTATGTGTCATTGAGTTTGGACTCTCTTGGTACTATGACCAGCACATGAAGATTTTATCTGTTGACAGACGCCGAGAAATCTACGGAAGGTTAGTAGCATACAGCTTTAGCTGTAAAAATAACGTTCTTACGCTTTCGTATCCGTTTACGAAATTTTGATTTCGTGTCCACTGTGATGTGCGCACGGACGCTCAAAACACCCAGAGTTTTCTGTTAGACTTCTCCAAAGTGGGCGAAGCCAGCCTATAATGAAATTCCGGATCGATTGTAGGGTCTGAGGCCAGCACTCCTGCACATTGTTTCAACAATCACGCCATGGTCGCACGCTTGCATCTCTCGCGCCAATGCTCCTCTTTAAATTGTCTGGCGCGTGCGTCACAAGCCAATTTCTCGCATTCTTCTCTTGTGACAGCTACCACTTTGAGACGCTGGTCAGACTACACTGCCTCCGAGATTGGCGCATGTTCTCCGTATTGAGAGTGGGGAAAGTTCGCCTATTGACGCATTCTTGGGAGAACCGAAGTGGAGGAAAGAGCAAAAACGAGCGGAGCAGTAGCGCAGTAAGAGTGCTCCCCCATCGAAACGTTTCATGTGCCCCGAGAGCAGGTGCGAGCGCGAAGGTGTATCACACGATGCCAGATACGCGGTGATTATGATGCCAAAATTGGCTTCTGAGACTCCCATGCTGCCGCACAGTGAACAAAAACAACAGAACCACAACCATTTAAAATAGTATCACGGGTTTGACTGACGTGAGTTTCTTCGCACTACACTTAACGCGCGCGAGCAGCTTGAACTGCGTTCGACTGCTGTAGGCGTCGCCAAACTGTTCCTGTTCTGTCATTTGACCACAGCACTCCTGCTCCTGTTCGCCCATTCCAACGCAGCTACACTTGAGAGATCACTTTGGGGACGCTTTCAAGGGCTCCTTTACGCCAGATAGAATGCATCATACAAACCTATCACATTTAGAACACAAAATGATTCAGAAACATTGAAGAAATTGCTTGTTCACTAGGTGCCACTGCTGCTTTTGAGTTCCACGGAATTTACCGCTGAAAGTGTGAACGACAGAACGACAGTCAACGGTACCACCTAATACAAAAATTCTAGCCTCTGCTACATATATCGGGTCAGCTGCGACGTATTCCGCGGTGGGTTCGATATATCTGTTACAGAATAAAAACTTTGAATCCGGTGGTGCTGCATTAAGAATCCGTCGCTGAGACCCATTAGTACCAGGGACCACCTTGATAGTGTACGCGGTTTGTTCGTGCTTGTATCTGCTCCTCTCTCTATCTTTCTCCCCTTTCCACTCTCTTTCTCTTTTTATCCCCCTACTCCTTCTCCCCGTGCAGGGTAGCCAACCGGAACTACCTCTGGTTAACCTCCCTGTCTTTCTACGCGCCCTTTGTCTCACCTGTTTACGTTACCGACTGCAGTTATACTAAGGTAGCAAATGGTCTGACACTAAATCGTAACTACGCCGACCTTTTCCTTTAAGAATTTATTACAGTAGAAACTACCACTAGAAACATAATGATTGACTAAGAAAATGCGTAGATATTTCTAAGATATCATTTGACAAAGCGAATCTCAGAATCCTCCACGTCTGTGCGTTGTTTAATCGTGAAGTAATTCGTTAAGGGTGGTCCATTAAACGAACATCTTCAGCTAAGGAAGAAGGTTTCTCCGTTCAGTTACTAGCTATATACCTTATCACACTCGGAAAGACGGACGCATTTCAAAGGAAACGAATATATATATATATATATATATATATATATATATATATATATATATATATATATATATATATATATATATATATTACAAAAGCACGCTCAGTTGTGTAGTAAAGCCACGAGAAAGAAACAGACATTAAGTACAACGTTGCACCAGTGCGATCTGTTCAGGATATTAGTTTCATTAGTGTAAATAACGTTCCAAACTCCTCTGAACAAGTCCGCGATAATTGGCTATTGCTACACCATTGCTTATTAACGAGCGGCATGGCGACATCACAGTTTCTGCATGTGAGTGCCAATTTCAACGTCGTGTTAGAACCGCCGAGAATCCAGCATTTCGCAAGAATAATACATACTCCGACATCCTGTAGTTAGAGACGCCGCTCAACATGACAGGACCTATACAGTATACACGGGCGCCCCAGCCTTCCCGTGCAGGCGTTCTTCGTTCACTTCATTACTGGCATTCTTCGTGCTTACGGTTCAACTATTTAGGACCGCCGCAGCACAAAGGTGATAGTTTAATTAACTCTAAACGATCAAGAGTACGCAAGCATGAAGGCATTCTCTCGTTCTTAATTAAAATGCATTTAAGTTGTAGTAACACAAATCGTTAACGCGTATGTTATGTCCCCTTGAATGCCTGTGAAAAGAAAGAAAAATAATACTAATAAAAAAAAAGCGCGTTACTAAAGCGTTCGCTCGACGTGCTTTATTTCACTACGGTGTGTCCACTCAGGTTGGCCATTAGGCGCATTTATGCGCGTAGCCATCCCATGCCCGAGACCTCGTTTTCTCGAGGCCATTTTCAAGTCCCGGTGTTTTGGGCACTGCAGCTAATACCTTCAATATTGGTCGCCAACATGCGCGGCTGCTTACAGATTAGTCACCCCGAAAACTGATACCATCGCCTGTCATAAAAAGAAACTATATTGACTCCGAGTTGTTTGCAACCTCTTCGCGTAGGTGATGGTCGGTTGCGTCCTAATTTATTTACACCATTTGCCATTGAGCTGTGGCAGTTTAGCATTATTAGGGGATCGTGTAGCTAGCTATACGAGCGTTATAGCTTTTTCTGTTCAACTTATTCGCGGAACAATATTTCTGATATATTTATCACCCCAAACTACTGGCCCTCTGATATCAGAAGGGAGCTTTACTATCTATGAGAAGAATTTTAAAAACTGAACATGATATCTGAAATGAGAAAAGCTAGATGCGATGATTACGCTTAAGGTATAGGGATAATACTAGCCTGATTGAGATAACATTGGCGCGGCATACAGAGCACCTTGTAGAAGAAAACATTTTGCACAGTTCTTTGAAATAGATCAATAAGGATCTTGCAGATTTCCTTTTTGCATATGGAATGACGTGAAGTGAAATGCAGTGAAATGAAGCTTAATTCGTTCTTGAAAGAAAGATGGGCACAAGGCAAAATGCGGAGGGGTACGACGGTGCGTCTCCTCCCAAACAATACAGTTGAAGATGATTCACAAACGACATCTTGTAGAATGGTATAGTGTTACCCATAGGCTCGGATTCCATAAATAAATAAATAAATAAATAAATAAATATTTTCTGCCTCTTCCTTATTTCACGCCCAGTGTAGGTTCCTCAGTGACGCAAGGTGTCATATGGAAAGGAAAGTGATAGGCGCTTAGTAAAACTCGTACAGGATAAGCATGAACATCAAAGCATCTTGCTGAGCGCAACAGCCAGTCGACGCAGACGGACGTGCCCTCTGTACGGATGTTTACGCTTTCGCGAGGCGAACTGAGCGATATCCGCTGGGCCTTGCGAATCTGTGCCGGGATATTGAATGAATGATTGCGGCTACCACCTGTGTGACTCGATCATAAACGTGTGGGCTGGCCGGGCGGAGGAAACGGTGGTGAGAGGCCTGTGTCTTTCATCTGGTCTTCTTTATTATCGCCGCCGCGTTGCTACAAAGGGCGCGCCTAGCGAATAGAGAAACCGACCCTGGTAATTTGGAAGCAGCTGAGCTGATTGGTCGCATTTGTTTGTTATTGTTCGATGTAGACCGGAACATTTGCTACTCCGAGTGTCGCCGGAAGGCACGTGCGTGCCCTCGGTTTGCGAGACTTTGCGAGACTTTGCGGAGCACAGATTGACGTTGCTGCTCTTGTGCATATTTGTTTTCCTACGAGAGTGCCGAAATTGGTAAAGGAAGAAAGAAAGCAGAATAATGAAGCTGAGCTTTAATCGTGCGGTACACATTAAGTCTATAATTAACGCCGACGTGCATAAAATTGGGTTTACTTCTATATTATGCCGCGTGCGACCTCTTGAAATGCTTTACGCACTACCGCTCCCAGTCTATGTGGAAATGAAAATATCAAATGAGGCGGATGCATAGCGTGAGACTTCTACGCAGCTATGTCGCAATGACGAAAAAGAATGTATATAGTCATTCATGAAGACCTACAGCAAACATTTATTTAACAATAATACATGATGTATCGCAAACCGTGCGATTAAAAAAAATGTTGGTCGAAAAAAATAAAGAATGGTGATGACAGTTGTACGCAGAAAGCAGTACGCCATATATCCAGCTACACTCTAGGATTCTGTGCCTCCTGTGTCATATAGTGGCACGCACTCATTCTGGAGTATTCGCCAACAATGGCAACCAGTGGCACATACCGTATGAGTTAATAAGGAAATCAATTAAATCAAAGAATCCGTTTAATATAATGCGCTATTAGGTTAAGAGGGCGGTGTGCATTAGTGTACACCGCCCTCTTAATAATGCCGTACAAGCCGGCATTATATGTCCAGGTTTTATCTTACAATATTAATGGTTTATTACGCAAAAGATGGGGCGCGCTTAGTGACACAACTTTGCCGGTCAGCACACAGATGTTATATAAGCCCGTTTCCTGGTACATTTACATGTACTCGGAATGCAAGTACGAGCAAAATTTTACTTCACGAACATGTGAACTGCATATTCCAGCACCTGTGGTTCGACGGCTCCGTTTTCTTTCTCGACGTGCGAAAAAACATGCATAACCACAATAAAAGAAAAGCCACGCGGTGGGGAGAGGGCTAAAAAAATAATAAAAAAACCCATTCTGCGCTCTTGAAGGTCCGAGCCACTTTTTTGCAATGCACACGGCAACCTTGTATGCCATACCGGTGAGCCTAACTTATGAACAACACAGTAACACACTTATGGGATTATATATTGCACCTCATTCACCAAAGAAGCTTAGTGGATGTAACGATATTTTCTTCAAATTAAATCTCGCGGGATTGATTCCAGCTGACTGCGGCGACGTTCCCTGGACGACGGAATGCAAAAAATGAATAAGCTGAACTCCATTTTCGTTAAAGCGTCAGAGGGCTGGCTTCTGTATGCCCCGCTATTATACCCGGTGAGCATGCGGGCTTAACCTCGAGCAATTTACACGTCGCCGCCAGTTTTTGTTTAATGTGTGCGTTTCAGTAAGTGTCACCTGCTAGTAGAGCAGCACTTCGCGCATCTTGTACTGTTTCCCGTGCCAGCCTCTAAGGAAAACCTGTAAACCGTAACCCAGTGGTGGGGTCATTTTGGAGCACTCAACTGGCGCAGTGTCATTAGGAACTCGCTGTTTAGAAAGGCGGAGCAGAAGAAGAGAGCAACTACGTTACCTCTGTTTCTGAAATGCCTTTCACTCGTGGTTATAAAGTAGTTACCCCTTGGCAGTTTGAGGCTGCGGCTAAGCAGTTCTGTGCATCATTGTATATATATATATATATATATATATATATATATATATATATATATATATATATATATATATATATATATATATATATATATATATACGAAGAGAGAGCAGCTCATTGTAAGACAGGTAGAGAGGTCTGCGGGAGGAGCTTTGTATCTGTCCTGCTACTCTGAACAGGAGAAGGGGAAAATGAGAAGGAAAAGGGGAGATAAAAAGTGAGCGTGACGATGACAGTATAGAGTGTACTATTTGCACGTACGACACGCATACGTGTTCCGCGCATACACTCCACCCACGTTTCAACGTGCAGATGCCTATTATGTGTGTCTTAGGCACTGAGTTGAGGCCACTCTCCGTTTAAAATGTCAAGAACGCTCTTGTTGCGCACAGTGCACTCTGGATGCTGTTCCGTGGCCCTAATGTCTCCTGCTCCGAAAGAGGACTGTCGTCCAAACCAGACAATGTGGCGCTAAGTGTCTGACGTTCTGTGCGGTAACCAGGGCAGTGGCAGTGATGTACGAGATCCTCTCTGGAGCATCGCGTTCCTGACAATTGGGGTCACTTTCGCGGCCTACCCTATGATGATGACGTCGTGTGAACGCCACCTCGAGCCTGGATATGCATAATAAATTAAGGGTCGCGGATCTCTTCGCTAATATGATAAGCGTTCGCACTATGTAGGTAGTCCCATAATCAGGTGGTATCAGATGGGCGATTAGACAACTCAATGCAATGCAGTGGCGTCGAAAAAGGACAGACCTCACCGAAAGTCAATTACTGGTAAGAACCTTGACTTGCATGGTGAATCAAAAATGCTTTTTAAGTTCGTATTCTGAAACCATCCTTCCTGTGCCGCGGCGCGTACACCACCATTGTCGAGACTGGTTCGTGGCTAGCTATATTTGAAAGATTCACGACCTTAGGCCTGAAAACCAGCGGAATGAGTTATGCCAACTAGGCCAAATGGTTTCCTTTTTGTTTTCATTTAATAATAACAGTAAAAGCCACCACCCGTGAGGCTCACAGAGGTTGTCTATATGTATATTGTGGAACAAGTTAAGGACCACGCGAAGTGCGATGGAACGAAAGATGTTAGGCGTAACGTTAAGAGAAAGAAATGGAGTTGTGTGGATCAGAGAACGAACGGGGAAAGTTGTTATTCTAAATGACATTCGGAGAAAAAAATGGACCTGGGCGGGCCATGTTATGCGCAGGGTAAGTAACCGGTGGACCATTAGAGTTACAGAATGCGTGCCAAGAGAAGGGAAGGGCAGTCGAGTACGGCAGAAAATTATGTCGGGTGACTTAATTAGGAAACTTGCCGGCGCAAGTGAGAATCAGCTAGCGCAAGACAGAGGTAATTGGAGATCGCAGGGAAAGGCCTTCGTCCTGCCAGTGGACATAAAGATGGGCTGATGATTATCTTGTGATGCCAGATGATAAAATGCTCAAGTTCAAGGGGAGAATCATGGAGAAAGAGAGAGAGAAGAAAAGAAAGAAAGAGGCTAACTAAGACACACGTACGGTTTGTTACTTTGCACTGGAAGGAGTGAATTGGTGAAAAGAGCGAAAGAAAGGAATAGAGAAAGCACTCTGCGAACTCTTGCAGAGACCTGTCGACCTAAGGTGTCACAACGCCTACGTTGTTTTCTTTATTAATGGCCCGCACGGCCATTGACAATGAATCTTGGCTTCTGAAAATGGTCCTAAATCCAGTTGATCCACAAGGACAAAAGCACAAGACGTGGTCAGTACAGTTTCTCCTGCCCACGGGAGCAGTATATAGGTGTGTCAGCCTTTTTTAATGTGGAATGAGCATGTTTTTTGTGAGTACAACCCCGATCCAGAGGCGGCTTAACAACATCACGTTGAGGCGGGAAACTTGTGACCGCAGTGGCAGTTTAAAGAAGAGTCAAGTTTATGCAGGCGACAGTTGGTGGAGATAGGAGACAACTAATAAGTGTGCGTGATAGTCTGAGCCAGGAAATAAAAATTTGGCAGAGAGACTTAGGAGAGAGGAAAGGATGCATAGAAAGGCAGGCAGGTTAATCAGAGGCAGTTCCGGCTGGCTACCCTGCACGGGGGGAAGGGTTAAGGGGGATAAAGAGAGAAAGAGATCGGAAGGGCGAGATAGAGAGAAAGAGAGACGAGCACGAGCAAAGCGCGTACACTACAGAGCGCTAGGGGGCGGCGTTCTTAAAGTATATCGTGAAGCCCCGCACACCGCAAGAACCTCAATAACGCGAGTATATGGCCTTCAGCGCGGATGTTCTTTGGGATGGTTCGGTAAAACTCAACAGCTCTGCGGCTGCAGTCATCATCCCGGCAATATCCGAAGAAATCTCATTAAAAACTTCATGTGTGACCACATCAACGGGTGCAGAACTTTCAGCACTCCGTGTTGCGCTTGAGTTCGACAATAAGGAACTACTACAACAATGAACGGTCTTTAGGTCAAAACTCCAAGGCAGCCCTTCAGTGCATACAAAGCCCAATGCACCACGGACCCAGTGAACAAGTGACCTCAGAAATTCTACACATATATCATCGCAGCCATGACAAGAGACACAACACAATCTTTCAATGGCTTCCAGGACATTGCAGCATCAGCGGGAATACCACGCCGACGAAGCCGCCCAATCGACACATGCAAATGGTCAACATGTCTTGATTCTGCTTTCGCGAACAAACGCTGTGGCTGGGCTGCGATTGATGTCCCGTGAATGTGCTTTCCCCCTGTAGGACTCGAACGTTTTCAACATGCGTCGTTTGCATTCGTTGTCTCCGGACATACGGATTCACCTACCGTCTTGGTTACCACGACGTAAACAGACCATGCTGTACCGTCTGTGGCTACGCGTTGCATTTACGAGCTCATGTGCTTTCCTTATTGGCATGGCCAACAGCCCCACATGCGACACATGCAACAGCGATGAGACGCTCGCGCATATTATCTGTCTATGCCCGCGATCTAGTGCCCAGAAACAAGTGATTTGCAGAGTACTGGGTCAGCTGGATAATCGCTCACTATCAGAGTTCAAAGCTTTAGGTCAGTACAATTAAGATTGCTTACGTGTGAGAATGCCTAAGCAATGTACTTGCTTTGGTGAAATGTTTTGTTCCGCACGTACCTTGTCCGCGCAAGCTCTCGCCTGCGTTTTAACTGCGCCTCGGTAAGGCCAAATGAAAACGCGCCAAGCGTCTCAACGCGCTCGCTTGCCCTCTAAGAGTTGATAACTCGAAGGACCGTTCAGCGACATTCAATTGGACATTAATGTTTTTTTATTTGATACACTCAAGACGTGGCCCCACATTTCTACGCAATGGCTGCGCCGTCACTCGCCGAACGACGCACGCTATAGGCAGCACGTGGCTGCGACGTGACGTGTGCAATGACGCACGTACTAACGTCACATTTAGCCAACCATAACAGTGGAGCCACCTCGGCATCTTTATTACAACGAATGAAATGATGTATTTACAGCAATTTGCAATATTATGAGCACCAGGTGTTCACATTCAGTGTAATAAATACCGTGTTTAAAGAAAGGCCGACGACTAGGCTTCTTTGTAATGCGATCTTTGATCGTAGCTGCTGTCTTATTTCAACAACAGGCAACCGCATACAGAACACGCAGTACCGAACGGAGGCGGTTCTGCGTTTCAGAGGGCAGCACACACCGTAGTCCATCGCTATTGAGCCGGCGCTCCGGCGACGCGCCATGTTATAGTGGATCACCGCGGCGAAGAGGGAGCAGGGAGACTAGCAATTATTACTTTATATTTCTTCTGAGATAGGATGAGGAAACGGGTGGAGAACAGCAGGGGTATTGAGCAGAGGTCGCACACTCATTTACTAACAGACAGGCCTCAATTTGACTGCACAAGGTTAGGTTGGGAAGTATAATAAGGGGACGAAACACTATAACTGTTTTTCGAGTCACCGAAACGACACTGCGCCAGGTAAGGGAAAGTATAGGGCAAGAATGGAGGGGTGAGTAGGACAGCCAGGCGCAAGCACTGCCAGAGGCGACAAAAGCCTCTGAGAAACGCGCCCCGCAAATGGGGAAGCGAGAGACAAGGCTGAGAGCTGTACAGCCACGTGACGCGGAGACGGAGCAGCGGAGAGCCGTGGATAACGCGCGAGGCGGCAAGGAGAGCCCGCCGACGGCACCGCGGCAGTGGAGATGGCGAGGGCGGAGTGGACGTTAGCGGCGAGAGTCACCGCAACGGCGCTGCGCGGAGGAAGGGGGCGAGACGATAGGCGAGTACACGGGATCCGGCTTTGGAGGACAATGGGAGAGCAAGGCTCGCGCCATGCGCAAGAAATGGCACCAGGAGCATTCGTATCTGAAGCAGCGCGTTGGCCCCAGCTATGGAGCTGGTTACGGCGAGGCACAACGGCGAGGCACAACGGCGAGGCCAGCGGCGAGGCGAAACGCGTTAACGAGCGCCAAAGGGCTGCGCTCTAAAAAGCCATCGTGTTGTCGGGGAAGCCTGCTCGTTTCCCACGCCGGAAGCCCGGGTTCTGTTCCCACCCAGCCGAAAATTTACATAATATTATTTTCAAAGGCATTAACTTACTTTGTTTACAGCAACTCCTTGAAAAATTTGCTGTCAATTCGAGTATTTTTTTATGTAGCTTTACTCTTCAGTCGGCCATTTTTGGTACCATAATTTGGTTACGCCGCCGACTACAACAGCGGATTTGCGCGTAATGGGGCATATAATGCTTTCGCATTAAAAGTTTCCTCGAAGCGTCAGTTATTGGTATTGAGATTGGAATCACTCGCGTTCCTTCACGGGTGGACCGGGCCGCTTCGCCGGCAAAGTCATTATCGCTATGACCTGGCAGCCACTGAATATTATGTGGCGTTCTTTCTCAAGAGATTGATGGTGCTAATTTCTGATATCTTGCAGCAATCGCTCGTGAGTCCTGTGACGTAGGACAAAGAGCAAACACTGAAGAGCCGACTTCGAGTTGCCAAGTATGACCCATCTGAGCGGTCGCTCTTGCAGGACGTATGACGCTCTTGCAGGATGTACATAGCAGAAAAAATATAACCACTATGGAAGCGGCCATAGATAAAAAACGAGACTGATTGGCACAGTAATCTGAGACGCTGCAGGAGTAGCTGCAACACCATATCCAGGGTAAAAAGGAGCATACAATGAAGAGGAACCATTAGGCGACCTTCTGTTTCGGCAATGCTGCACGCAAAAAGAAGGCGGCTCTGTGATTGCCTCAATAATCTAACATATTGGAAAAGTCCAACATTGCATGCAAATATTGGATATGCGAATAAATATAGAATAAATGAGTTAGACGCCCGCTTTTTTGTTACCCCCATATGCTACACCAGAAACACTAACAAACACAGGTAGTTAGCTAAATGAGGCTGGAAAACATCCTTGGTCTCTAGAGTCTTCTTGGAGTGGACACATATGAGGAAACACACCGCGGACGCCCCGGCACGTCTTGTTAGCGGTTGCACGAATGCTTCGATTTTTTTTCTTTCTTTTTGAAAACGCTGCACACTCAGAAAAACTGCAATCAAAACTGCCACGTTGTCTTGCTACATCGCGCATGTACCCTATAACACTGACCCCCGCAAAGGTCACTCTTTCTGTTACGCTTTCGCGTTCCTCTCCGGACCTGCTTTCTTTTTAGCGTCTAGACGGCCAAGGTACAATGACCGTTGTACGCGAATTTGAAATACAAGCATTGCGAAAGCGATACTCTCGGTGGAAGCAGGGCTTAATGGCGCCTGAGGGCTCTTAAATGGAACCTACAGCAATAGTTTTTCCTCATTAGTGCTCTGCTATTGCGTTAAAGCAGTAAGGCGGGCGAGAGTATCTTGTGCATGCCCATGTGACACCAGCTGATGCAGATTTGGGTGTGCGTTAAAGTTTAACATGGCACCCCTCCCACATTGCTTGTTTAAGATACATACATGTGAGTTCGTGACATAGAGTTACCGACGTAGAATTCTGCATAGCACGTGTTACTTGTACTGTTTCAATCTATTTCTGTATTCTTCTTAATTTCCCTTGAGTAAGAGCCCTCAGCTTCTTGCCAAGCAGCTTTTCTCTCTCTAAATGTGACGGCGCAGCAGCTTGCTACGTGGCTGGGTAACTTTACTTCTTTTTAATCGACGCATGACGCGGCTCCCGTTACAGCTGTCTTGTGAAGTTGAATTCCACTGAAAGCAATCATAACTGGGCATGCTTAGTGCATTCCAACCTTTATTGAAGTCTTCGACTGTAACGTCTAACATGACAAAAGCCATACTCGGTTAGAGGCGAGTTTGTCCTTGCATATAATCATAGCTGTCTTCAAGCATGGTACAGAGCCGTCTTGAAGGCCGGACAGACGTGGAAGACTTATTGGTGTACTTCCGTGGTTCCATGAGCCGTTAGTCCACTTTATGTCTTATTTACATTTTGACGGCGTAAGTTATTAACCCTTCTCATCTTACTAAGATACGGCTCCTTTTTCAGTCTTCGTGTTCTATGCTGATACTGTAAACCACACGTCTTCCTTTTTATCTTTTCGTTAAAGGACTTACCGAATGACTTCACCGAGTGTGTCCTCATTTCTACGTCCACTGCTGTGAGGTAAAAACACATACCGCAGTGGGTCAGCACTTGCAGTTTGCCTACCTAAAGAACCTCATTCAGGCCGCACTGGCACAAACGAGCGTTTCGAATTTTAGTAATATCCCACTTTCTTTTGTGTAAATCTCGTTCTAACCGCCGAGGGCATCCAGGAGGTCATGATCGTATTATTCGTGGGGTGGCGCAGATTTTACGATGTCATCGAAGGTTCATGATTGGCTTCGTGAAGTCATTTACCGTTAGGTGCAGGCTTCGTAAAGGAGCGACCCGGACAGAGAGTTCTGGAGAATGAAGTTTTTATATCGTTCTCTCTTCTTGTGCACGTTTTGTCGGTTAGGTTCCCTTACTTTATCGTCTGCTATAAATCTTGCGGGTCAAAATACATGAAGAATAAGAAAGGCTTGACGCGCCATTCGAGGAGGATATTTTTCAAGCAAAACATACAGAGACAGAGGGAGAAACGGAGGAGAGAAGGCAGGGTCGTTAAGTACAAAAGCGTCTAGTTCGTTACCCTATGCTGGGGGAGGGGAAGAGGCGAATATAAAAGAAAAGAGAGAAGGAGGGGGGGAATGTGTGCATGTGGGAGGACAGCACCACGCAGTCAATGTCCCTCGCCCAATCATAGATAAAGAGAGTAGACTAGATGAATCCACAGTCAAGTCAAGACAAGTCAAGGGTCTGGTTGGCGACACTATGCTGGGGGAAGGGAGAAGGGGAAGAGAGAAGGGAGAGAGATGGTACAGAGACGTGCACAGACAGTCCTTGAGTCAAAGCCGCCCGTGCAAATCAGAGGTTCTCATAAAGCACATAAGTGCCTTCAGCGCCTTCTGAGCCGATGATCGGTGGGGATGGTGCTCTAGTACGGCCTGTTTACTCAGACGACGATCATCTAGTTTCCTCAATGTGTTGGACGAAGATTGTCTTTGTGCTTGAAATTGAGGACAGTGGTACAAGAAGTGGTCGATGTTGTCCTCGCATCCGCCAGCATCACATGAAGGACTATCAGCCATTCCAATTAGTGCTGAGTAAGCTTTCGTGAAGGCAACACGCAACCACAACAGACACAGAAGAGACGCTTCGGGTCGGTGCAGTCCTGCCAGAGGTCTCAGCTGCAGTGAAGGGTTTAGTATCTGCAGTCTGGTGCGCCATGTCTGTGCGGCAATCCACTCGGCTGAGGAGACCATGTGTGCTAGTATGCGAAGTTGTCTCGCAGTGTCGGTCCTTAAGAGAGGAATGGGGACGCAGTTGTCTTTTTTGTTTGACGTCCGAGCTGCCTTATCTGCGTCATCATTTCCAACGATACCGCAACGACTTGGTATCCATTGAAAGGAGATATCATGGTCTTTTGCTCTCAAGTGATGAACAAGTTTCACGATTTCGCACGTGAGCTGAACATGAGTTCCATCTAGGAGAAACGATTGCACACATTGCAAGGCCGGCCTTGAATCGCGGAAGACTGCCCCTTTTGGAAGAGTTTAAGCATTTATCACATGAAACGCGTCGCGGAGAGACGCGAACTCTGCAGCTGTAGACGTACTGATATGGGAAGTCTTGACCCGTTGAGTTATTACCATTGTTGGTATAAGTACAGTGCCACTGGAACTGGTTGATGTAATTGATCCATCAGTAGAGACGTGTGTGCAGTCGCTGTATTTCTCGTACAAGAGAAGTGGAGGGGAATTAGTTGCTTGAGTGCAGATGATGGCAAGTCCGACTTTTTCTGAAGTTCTGGGATTGTAAGGTTTACTTGAGTATGGATCACATACCATGAAGGAATCGAAGGTCTTGCCGTAGGTGCGTAACCTGACCTGAGGGAGGCACGGTGTGCGAAGACAGTTGCACTAAATGTTGTGGGGCGCCTTTATACTGGGAAACTTGGGAGGTGGTGTGTACGGGTCCGGGCGAAGTGTTTTTGTGCACAAGCATTGTTTCAAGGGTAATGCGGGTTCTAATAGTGTAATCTTGAGTGATTGCAATAACTTCAGTTGTTGACGCACTCCGCGGTAGATCAAGGTATATCTTAAGGGCTTGGCCTTGGATGCTTCGGATTGCATTCAGGTTAGTTCTGCAGGTGTTGGAGATGACCGGTAGGCGGTACTGCAGGAATTCAACAAATAGAGCGCTGTACAGTTGCAGCATAGATTGTATTGACACTCCTCAGGTCTTTCCTGCTAGAAACCTAAACATATGGCAAATTCCTGTCAGGCGTTCTCTCACATAATTCGGATGAGGGATCCAGGAGAGATTTCTGTCAATTACCACTCCCAAAAATATCTGACTTGTGCTGTACGAGATCAGCTGTCCGTCGACAGATATCACGAATGGAGACATTGGTTTTCTGGTAAATGCCACCACTGCACACTTTTCACATGATAATTCAAGTCCTTGTTCTCGAAGGTAGGATTATGTTAAAGTGGCTGTCTTCTGAATTCGCGCGCGAAGCTGCAGTCGCGTCACGCTCAACGTCCAAATACAAATGTCGTCGGCATATATGGAGAGCCTAACGGTGCATGGAAGGGCGTCGATGAGCCCAATGAGTCTTAAATTGAAGAGTGTTGGGCTCAGCACTCCGCCCTCAGGCGCCCCTCCGTTACTGTAATGCTGGGAGGTTGGTCCATCCTCGGTAAGAAGGAAAATGGTCTCTTATGTAGACAGTGACTGATCCAGAAATAGATTTTGCCGCCAAGCCTGTGCCCCATTTCTCTCAAGCTTAATCGCCGAGATTGTTTCCAAAATTATTGATACTTCACATATTAGATACAAGTGACAGATCAAGAAGTGGTGTATTTTTCCCAAACATGCCGTGAGCTCGCATAGAGCAAGCTCTGATACACCTACAGTCGGAATAAAATGCACGATAGAAAACAGTACATATTCAGCGATAAACCGTAATTTGAAACGAAAGAACGCCCATAAAATTGACGACGCGTTTTCAACCGCAGTAGGATTGTAGACCATGCAAACGACGTGTCATTGCGAGCATTTCGCCTTCCAAGACACGGCCGCCGTCGAGATGCTCAAAGCTGCAACACGTTTAGGTGTTGGTATGGCGGATCTGTTGACCACCGGCTTAGAACTTTAGGCTGCTGCTAGCAATTGTGCATAGAATGACGTGAGACGGGCCTTCAAACGAAATGCTGGAGCTCCTCTCAAATCATAAGCGTGGTGCACGCACATTGGCGTTTTACAGTGAACGGCGTAAAGTAATGTTCGTCAACGCTTTCCTCTCTCCGAACAGACATCAACTGTGTGCACCATGAGGTCTGGCTGGACTGGCACATCTTGCACCTTCTAAAAGTGAAGAAGTATTTTTGTGCAGCTTTCTTTGGGCTAGAGTAGACGCCGATCATCTTTTTACGTCGGTTTTCATGGCCCTCTTAGATCACTATAGAGGCCACGTCAAACAAAACAAGGTAGTGCTTCTGCTTGAAAATTGCGGCCCAAGTCAGCCCAAGTTCTGCGTTCAGAGGCATAATGGCTAACGCGCTCGTAGCAGCACAATTTCAAATAACAATCGCTTCGCTGACGATGATGTTGTGAGATCTTCTCGCTTTGTTTTGGTGGGGGGGGGGGGGGTAAGTGTCTACGAGGGAAGAAGATTCCTGAATCGTCTGAATTTATGTCTAGTAAGTCGAACTCAGTGAAGTAAGGTTACTATCACTAAAGTACGTAAACTCATGTTTCTGAGAAAACAGTGGTCGCATGGCCGTCCTCGCCCCCTTATTCACGCTGCACTCCTGTTTAGTTCTTTCTTGGAACGAGAGGCGTAGTCAAGGGTATCCCTAAAGAAACAGGGTCCTATAAAGGACAGCAAAACGAACGCTGGCGAAGCATAACTCGAAAAAGTATTGTAAAACTGAGAGATATTGCAGCTGAAGCTACACGTGTAAGACGCCGACTAATAGAATTGACGTTATTGTTCCTCAGTGATTGTACTCGCAAATGTGGAATATACAGACATATCAGAAATCATAAATGGAAAGAGAACAAAGAAACCTGCACTAAAGATTGGACGAAACTAAAAAAAAATCATATAACCATGGAGTAAAGGAACGTATAACAGAAGAGTCAGACTTACAAAATATCAGCTTTATCGATTCGTGCAGACAATGACTAAAGAAGCACCGAACTTACCTTCAACCTTTATGAGCTGTGACAGGAAACTATGCCAGAACAGCACCGGTTGTTGGAGAACTTAGAGTGCAGCTCTTTATGGGGGCAGAGTGCAAGATGCGGAAGTGCAACTGGGAGAAGCGCTACGGCAACGCAAGTTCACGGCAGGATGCTTGCGAGGGGAAAACGTTAGTCTGAAAGACGGAGAAACCTACGAAAAGATCGCCACACGGCTCCCACACATCACAGTCAAAACCTTTAAAGCCACTCAGCTTCTATTTGCCTAGGCGCAGCAGCAATCGATATCAACCGCCACTTTGCATTAAGTCGATGTCTCGCAAAATATTTTGCATCATGGCACGCATAGCGAACTGTCGGAAAACGGGGAAATGTAAACCGGAAAATAATAAAACAAACAAACAAAAAGAAAACAAAACAAAAAACAATACAATAAATGGATGTTTATACGCGCTGTCCTGGCGGAGAAAACGCTACGGTAAACTGATGAGGAGCTATGAACTCTTGCCGCGGTGGCGAGCTGTTTTAAAGTTTACAGCAAAAAGCCCCTGCTGCCTCGCTCCCTATAGAGTTGAGCGACCTGCTGTGTTGATCCCCGGAAAGCTGCAGGTGACTTGGGGGAATACTTCCTTCACTACACGTGTGCGCGTTCTTTACGCAAGAAAATTGACGACGCGAAAGGCGCGGGATTTTCGGTTCATTCTTAGTCGAGGCGAGAGAGTAAGGTCGGTATCTTCAGCCCACGGCATGGTGCCACAGTCATATAAGTGGCGAATCTACCACCTTCGATACTCTCCTGCAAATGACGGGCTCTTACCGCTAAAAGCAAGGCGCTGAAGAGTGACCGAAGCCCCAGATGCGAATAGAACCCGTGTTCAGTACTTTTCTTTCTTTCTTTCTTTGTTTCTGTCTTTCTCTCATAAGCCCTGAAGCGAGACGTCTGGTGGCTTGGTGGCCCCTGTGTCTGGAGTTCGACTACGGAAAATTTAAACAAACCCTCGAAGTTTGCTTGCTTAAGAGACTGTTGTGTTCTTGCTTTCTTTTTTTACCGTGAAAGGTAAATTCTTTATCAAAAGAAAAGAAAGAAAGAAAGAAAGAAAGGAAGAAAGAAAGAAGGAAAGAAAGGAATGAGAGCTAACTTTGCAAGAAAAAAACTTGCTGCACTGTGGGAGGAATTCGACATGTCTTTTTATGATTTTCAATGGTGGCCAACGCCTAAACCAGATACCCCTGTGTCTACAGCTGACAGAGCGAAACACTGTCTGTTGCAGATTCCCAATTGTAAACCATTGAGAGAACTTATGCTATCCGTTGTTAAACGTGTATTCAGAAAATTCAGAAAGAGGCATGCGTTAATTGCCTTGTCAAACACATTTACGAAATCGTGCTGTTAATAAACTAATAACTATTTTTTTTTGTTACGATGCGTTTTGTTACGTTCATCAATTGTAGAGCTACACATAATTACGCTGCTTCCCCGATGATACTTGCTGATCCATAATTCCAAGGAATGAAATCTGTTAACAAATTTAAATCAGTGTTTTGTTTCCAGTGGTGCTCTGCGCTTCAAAATTAGCAAATTATGATCAAAGCCATTTTTATCCAAAATATGTTTGCATTGTTAAGGTCTCATAATTGATGCTGTTCCAACGAATATAACAAAGCTTAGCTGCTTCGCATTTTTTTACCATGCTCTTTTGAGCGTCCGTTACTTCACGAGAACGCCCAGACAGTTGGACGCACATGCTTATTTCATATACAACGCGAGTAGAATAGAGACTTGGCTTATTTCCTTTTGTTCCTCACGTCAGCGCACCTCACAGCCTCCATGACAAAATTAGAAATAAACCCAATGACTTCCTTAACTTTAGCCGGCAAATTTAACTTCTAACCAGATTTGTCCCCTGTGGCACTTTGTAGGCGTGAAGCGATGAACAATCGCACGGGTTCACATTGATAGCACCTTCCTCCATCCCTCTCCTGTTTTTATCTTCATCCCTTAAGTCCCTTCTCCCCATATAGGGGCGTAGGGTTACAAGCGGGAAGCGCGTCTATCTCACTTCCCCACCTTTTCCTTCCTTCCCTTTTCCTCTTCCTCCTACAGCATGAAGTACATTCGCAGGTATTTTATGGCAGAGACGACAGAATATATAATAGAGCGCCTATGCCATTTGCGTCATTCGAATGTCCTCGTAAATTTAGGTAAACGTTAATGTACGCTAAGTGGTCAGAATTAATTGGAAGCCCTTCACTGTCTCTCAATGCCAAGGTGTTAATTTAGGATAGAGAACTAAATAAATTATTGGGTTTTACCAGCGAGGCTCGTCGCCTTCCTCAACTAGGAAGTTTAATCGAACACAAAGGTGCATTCTGGGTCCAGCGCCCGTAATTGCTCAACTAATTCATTCACACGAAACGACCCTGAACGGAAGCTGCCCACCTAGCGTGAGGTTCTTCTTTCTAGTATGCGAGGCGTTTCCTGCCAATCATCTATGCGGTGTGGGTCACCAGGCCGACATTAGACTAACCCTATTAATATCTCTGCCGTCAATCGGCGCACCAGCTTCTCTGCCTATATATCCTCTCTTTATTGGTCCAATAGCTTTCTTTGCGTCTCTTCCACTTCGTAAACGTTCCTCTTAAGACGGTAGTGACGCCAACAGCTGTATAACACACGTCAGCCCAAATGCTATAAAAGTGTTTGAATCTGTAATGATGTGTGGTGCTGTGCACCAGGAGCATACAACGACGGTTGTTACAAAAGCTAGGGCATTTAGAGCACGCTGCTCAGATTGAGTTCATCTAAAACGTTGTTTTAAATTCAAATGGCAGTTAGCTACCTTACCGTCTAGCTCAGCTTCCCGTCTTTTCAAAAGCGTTTCTTGTCAATTAACGATTCCTTAAACCTTCAAAACTCACGTCGAACTAGTTCCTTCCATCAATGTCCCTGACCCTCATCCTCCATGTACGGGAGTAGCACGTTGCCAGATTGAGCCCTCAAAGGCAACAGTTTATCTGCAAATCCATGAACCAGCCACGTCGTATACTTAGAGACGCCCAGCTTTTGAGTACAATGCGTAGGGTTCAAACCCTTATCCGTACAGCGCGTAGCCAACAGTAAATACTTTGGTTTCAAACGGCTGAGACCTGTTAAGTGTTGCCTAGTTGCTTTGGCACAGCGCCATGGCCCGAAACCATCACAGCAAGTCGCGATCAAGAGCTCAGTGTCCTCATGACCTTTTGATACGCGCTATGAAGTGAATTAAGTGGACAGGCAAAGCGCGTCACTTTTGTTTTCTAAATAATGTTAGACACCCTCGGCCACCCGCCATAAGCAATTCTGCAGATCTGGCGAACGTAGGAAGCAGGCAGAAACGGCCGAGCTTTAGCGTCGCTCGCTCAGGACCACACATTGAGATAAATTGCTCTCCTGAGTTGCACTCCCGGCAGCGATTAAGGGTCCATTACAATGGCGCTCGCTGCAAGCGAGAGATGCAGTTGGTCATGTTGTAACAACCGCCTATCAAAAGGAATAGACAATCCATTTAGCTGCCACCACACTCGTTACGAGTAAGCTGTGAAGAGACCCTCTTACAAGCAGGGCTGGTCTTTAGAACAAATTTTGTTTGCACCTTCGTGCACAACATTCAAGTTGCGCGCGACGAAGGTTTACTCGTATTAAACGAAGTACAGTGTAGTAGAAAAATGGTGGATATCAGCTCTCCACTAAGCGCATATTTGTGCTCTATCGCCAAAATTCAAGCACAGTACGACAAGTTAAGTGTTTCGTTCGTTACTATAGTAAAATCTGCTCTTTTATTTGATTTTCTAAGTGACTTTGCTTGGGAATATTACTAAAGGAAGTTTCACAACCATCAGCGTAACTTCACGCATTCTTTCAAACTCTTGAAGCTTGTACCGTTAGTACGAGGTTGACTAAAGGTTGAGGTTGACTGGAGCGCCGCGTTGCGATGCTGCCGACAACAATGCAATGCGTCCTCAAGATAGCTTCACAATAAACCATTGTGCTCACTAGTGCAGCAAGCATGGATTCTTTGGCTCCCTGATATCTGGTTGCCTTTTGAGTTACTCGAACAACCTAGCAAATGAATATTCAATCATGTGCCTACCAAATTCAGCAGGCAGCTGCCAATATGGACAAATGTAGACTCAGCAGTTCCCACTAATAAAGACGGAGAGCCTAAGTAGATTAGACTGAATTTAGGCAGATAGCTAAATAGAAGTGAGCAGTTAGCATATCTAGTTATGGTTATTTCTACCAGGCTGATCGGTCGGCATAATTGTAGCGTGACGTTTGACTTAACACGTCTGCCAACGCTTATGTAATTACGATTTCCGCGTTCCACATGCTTAGGTTGTACGGTACGAATTACGCGTCCATAGTCAATAAACTTGTAGAGTTCTACCAGCCTTCCTAGATGTTTTGTTTTGGCTGACATTGTGTGCCTGTGGCCCTATATGTTTTGTTACAGTGCTGGGTGCTGCTGCTGCCTTCTCAAGTAGCTCAAACTAAATAAGAAAAAAAAAGGAAAATTGAATTACGTGCCCGGTGGTAGGATCAAACCTCGGTACCCAGCACTGCAGCTCGATGGCCTAGCCATTAGGCCCCAGTCACTTTTTTTTATTACCTGCACAACTTCAGTGCAATATATCCAGAATGACCGTGATACTTCTGTTCAAGTGACTTTCTTTGAACACACGCACCTACATTAACGAGGAAAGTAATCGCGGAAGTAAAACTTCCTCAAACGTACAAGAGTCATATAATAGGATGGGACCAGTTTGGAGACTCTGGTTGAGCTATGTAGACCTCCCGAACGTATAAACGCTTTCAGTAAGGCTTTGTCTTGCAGAAGCTTACGTTGACACTATCATAACATACTTGCATCATTCTTTTCCAGAGGCTTTGAAGGCCGAGCACTATATATGAACCTAACCTAGGGGACGGCGTCCTTGGTGTCTGCAGTTTAGAATCAAATTCCACACGGTGTTATGTTAATTTTTTTAAAGTGTGCGCTGAAGTACGCCTCCCTCAACAATATGTTGCATCCCAGAACTCTATGAAAGCGTGTTCTAATTATTCCGTTTTTTTATACACTTGAATGCTCACGCCAGAAGGAGGCCTTTATGCTGAAGGCGTATGTTTTAACTTTAAGTGCGCGGGTACGTAATTTGAGGGAAAAAAAGGATATTTTATGCTTGTTCTCATTGTAATTTACTTGACGCGTTTTAAAACATCGTGTCCTCGATCTCCACAGTGCAGACATCTATACAATGGCGTTGACAAAAGTAAATCACCCTTGGCCACAATCGCATGTGTACTTCTATTGGGGCCAACGCCAACTAGCTATTTTACACAATCGTCGTCTGCGTCACACTGCGTTGCGCGGGTGCGCGTTAGAGCGCATGCGCGCGTGTGTTGTTTGATTCACGTCAAAGACGCAGGAATGAAACGGGCGAATTTATAGAATTTATTGACCACTTCCTGAAAGCTTCGCTTCACACATGTTCCAAGATCGTGCGTTGGATCTGCGTAATTTGTTTTTACTTTTGTTATTGCGTTTGCTCAGGCGTGTCACTGGTAGCTTCATGTTATCGCACGTGGTGTAAACACCATAAGAAATGGCGGAGGGAGGATATCAAAGGCTAAAGTGCGCTTACGGTTATTTCTAATCCATTAATCATAAATCATAAAATCTTACTTTCTAAGCTGCTAGCTTATGGCATGCGTGGTATCACCTTGGAGCTCTTTGAATCTTATTTATCGCATCGAGTACAATATGTAGAGTTGGAAAGGGAAAAGTCCAGTCTTCAGGCTGTAAGAGTTGGAGTGCCTCAGGGAAGCATCCTTGGACCACTCCTCTTCATAATGTTTGTAAACAATATGCCACAAAGTTCAAAACGGGCAAAATTTAGTTCTTATGCTGATGATACAGCAATGTTTATTCCTGCTACGCCAGAAACTGAACTAGAGCTTCAGGGGAACAGAGTGTTAAGAGAATTTAAAGATGGGGTCGATGGAAACTGTTTGCGAATAAATGCCAGCAAGACAAAAAGTTGTTGTCTATGTGCAGAGGCAAAAAATTACGAAGTACAATAAATATGAAAATAGATATGGATCAATTAGAAATTGTTAACACGGTCTCTGTCTTAGGCGTAACATTCGCTAAAGATTTAAGTTGGAATGATCACATGGAAAATGTAAGTAAAAAGCTATCTTCTATTGTAGGTATAATAGGTCGATTGAAATCCTTTCTTCCTGTTAAAATTAAAATTTTACTTTATAATATTTTAGTATTGTCAGTTCTGCAATATTTTAACCTCGTTTGGGGCACTACTAGCAAGGTAAACCTTACGAAATTGCATTTGCTCCAGAAAAGAGTCGTGCGATACATTGCCAATGTCCCTCGTTTATTTTCTACGACAAATCTGTCCTCAAAGCTTGAAATCTTGCCTGTATTCTCTTTATACAACTATCGTTCAATTTTGAACTACAAGTCATACTTGAAGTCTAATAACTCTATTGTGTTTACCATGGCTGATTTAAAAGCTAACCGTAGCATCCGTGATACTAGGCATAAAAAGGAATGGCACGTACGCACAATTACGATAAACATTCATTAACAACCATTAACACTTACAGTACCCATTCTACTTAATCAACTCGCACAGGAAGACTTTGATCCTTTGCGCAACTCCAATAATGAAATAAGACTATTCTGTCAGTTATGCCAAATAGACTAGAATGTCATAATATTTTATTCACATATTACAGTCATAGAGTACCTGTTAGCACACCTGTCCATACGTGCATACAGATCTGTGTGCATTGCGTGTGCATATAGTATGTATCTGCATGTGTGTATATATCCATAAATGCGAAATTATATGTGTGTATAGGAATGTATGTATTTTGTGTAATTTTATACCAGATTTTTCTTTTGTTGAAAGTGCATTTGTTTGCAATATTACTTTGTTGCAAGTGTTGCATTTTTTTGTGAAGTTTCTGCAGTGCTCTGCTGTCAAACGTATAAGGGGGCGGGATCCTCATCAAGCTGTACCCCAGCTTTTAGTCCTGTCTCCTATTTTTCAATGTGAAAAGAAATAAAAACACCATTCATTCATTCATTGGCGTTAGGCACAACCTCATCTTCCATAATACCCTTTCTTTTGAAAATTTTAAATCACTGAGCACAAGACACTTTGCATAAGATAAGAGCATAAAAGCATGCGGCAGTTTGACACCTTAATAAACAAATGTAAATAAATG
Source organism: Dermacentor variabilis (assembly GCF_050947875.1). NCBI lineage: Eukaryota > Metazoa > Arthropoda > Arachnida > Ixodida > Ixodidae > Dermacentor > Dermacentor variabilis. The sequence continues at coordinate 134,995,782 of NC_134573.1, forward strand.
ATAAAAAATATTACGGGAAAATAAATGTCAAGGCCATATAAATATTTTTCTCAGGCGTTCAAAGGAAGCCCTGTTTAACGGGAATATATTTTGCAGCGAGGATGAGACACAGACGACAGGAAAAGTACGTATTGTAAGACATCGAGTTGGCTGGGTAGGAACCCTTTGAAAGCTCACTATAGACCCAAATGTTATTAAATTTAAACTAAAATATCCGTTTGTGTTTCGAACAAGCCTCGTTCATCGAAGGAAAGCAGAATGAAATGGATAAAATTATTTCATTTTTGTTCATTTACATTTGACAGCCATTGAAGAACGCATAGCTCCGACGGCACGACATAGGCTCGATGGCCTACACGTCACAGACCCAGGATTGAACTGAGTTTGGCTCTTTCTTTCTGTGGCACATTATGTCGTCATGACGATATTATGGCAGCTTGTCGACACATTACAAACGCACCGATTAGCAGCCGCAAATAAACTTATTACATTTGCCAGAGCAAAAAAAAATATCTAAGAAAATGGATTGGCTGCACGCACTGAGGTGCAAGGACGTAAAATAATATATGTCGCATGTCATAAGTACACCTTGCACACAGAACCTAGCTTAGTTATGTAGCGAAGCACAAACTAAACCAAGTCAGACGTCATATGAGGATTCGCTAAACTATCTCCGATGGTCGGCCACAGAAAATAAGTTCACAAGTCAAGATAAAGGTATTTTACAGCCCGATTGGGGCCGAGCTGGACGCTTACAGCCTCGACTTGGAATAAAACTCCTTTAGAAATTCTCTCTCTCTCTCTCTCTCTCTCTCTCTCTCTCTCTCTACGCATGCTGTGAAGTGAAGCGTATGGGAATCCGTTTGAGATTGTACTCTTCAGAACAGTACCTTCAAATGAAAACAGTCCCGCATGCCTTTGTTTGCTCGAGGACGTTTCCTAGGCTCCTAATTGAAGTCTTGTTGATGAGAGACGGACATCGCAGAGTAGTCGATTCGCGGCATCGCAGGCGCTCCATTGTGATGTAAAGCACGTACGTGCGCTCCGTATAGTCTAAAAAGCCTGCTAGCAGGATGATGCAGCGAGCGAGAGATCCGTCCTATACTATACAAGGTGAAGATACGGGGTGAGAGATGTGGGGACGGGGTCCGTCTGCTAGCCTCCAGCATGTCCGAGGCTGAGGCGCAGTAGCTGTGCGCTAAGAAACTTCTGGTCGAAATGGCAGCGTCCAAATGGAGCCAATGACAATCCACAAGCCGTTTTTCAATAAACGTGCAGGATTAACTTCTAAAGGACGAAAAAGGCGCATCTACAACGAAAGCTGAATGCAGCCATCTGCTTTCTGTATGAGGCCACCGCACCTTTCAAACACAGCGTTGTCTGAGGCCGATCCCATTGGCGAAGGTGCAAACAGTGCTCTCCATTTAAATGAGAGGATTGACGCCAGCTCGGGAGCCTAGACGTAGAGCGTCATCAATCCCCTCTTCGGAGGCTTTCAGCTTCTCCCTATCGGGAAGATGGGACTCTTGTCAATTAAGGAAGTTCAACCACGGGCCGAACAACGTCGCAGGTGTCTTTGTTACAGAAGAAATTACAGATTGAACTGTTGAACTTTTGTTGAACTTTTGTTGAACTTTTGTTTGTTGTTGAACGGATAGCGCAAAGGTGTGCGATTGTGCGGATAGGGTCTGATGCCACGTTCGGCGAACTCTCCGTGCATAGGCTGTAGCCGGCGAAAGCGTGCCAAGAGTAAACTGACGCAGTCATTTGCATAGCAGCCAGAGTTAGGTGCAAGTGACTATCGGGAGCCCGGTTCACTTATTCAGTCAATAATTTCCGGTTTTGTGATAAGTCGATTCATAGGGAAGAAAACCGAAATGCTCTCAATGTTTGTGGCCAACCTCTCCAAGAACGGTAACTGTCGATGTATGAATAAAGTCTTAGGCTATGCTGAAATATAGCAGGGGCGATAACGAGCCACAGACTGCTTTGACAGTAGGAATGACTAAAATATGGTGCTTTCTATTGAGTACTTCTGACTATAAACACAACAACAAATGCTAAATAACCACAAAATTGCTTGATTATGCGCTGATTATTGCTTAACGGCAACAGTTAAGTTGAACACTGCCACAAAATGCAATTAGTAATAAAAGAACGCTTCATTTTTAAATTCCCGCAAGCATGAGAAATGGAGACGAAAGAACAGAAAAGGACCGATCAGACTTTCTGGGCGGCGAAAAGTGGTTACTCGCCATGTAATGAAAACGTGCCTTTCTTCTACGACGCCAATTTCAGCGAGCACAGTTCGCCAAGCCGACGGACACACTGAACCTGTCGAGAACGCTGAGCAGAGAATTTGACGCCGCGTGCTTTCCCATTTACTATACGATTGCTCTGTCGCTCTTTGACCACGTAACTTGGATAAGTAACGTTGCTTTGTGGCGTAGCTTGGAGTGACACGCTTCGTATAGGACGTAGCGTGCTTCTCTCTCGACTGAATGGGTCACGCGTTTGTTTTCCAACTATATCGAGCACCAAGCGCTCCAACATTGAACAGAATGTCTTTTTTGTATGATAGCTATTGTCTTTACGCTGCAAGACCGGCCAGTGTTTTTATCAATACGACGGAAGTAATGCATTCACGATACGTAATTTATGGTGAAGCATTTTCATCTAATGAATTAAACGACGGTGAAATAAATTATAACACTCCCCCATAAAATAAACGCTAGTGGCGGCTTAAGAAAGCAATACAGCGAAAAACGAATAGGTTTATTTTAGCAAAAGAAATTTCAAGGGTGTCTGCAGATACTTTAATGACTGTCCTGAAATTAAAAAAATATATATATATCAAGGAGTTTACCTTGTGCAGAATAGGTTTAGGTTAGTCCCTTTATAGCAAGTGATACTGAATTGCAGCAGCATGTAAGGCTATGAACTGCTACAGTAGTAACCACTACAAAGGAAGTCAGGAATTTCTCAGCAGGACTATGGATACCAAATCAGTAGGAATATTTCCTTATTAGCAGTAATTTATTGGCATGCCATTACCACATTTATTATGCCAGATGCTAACGCACAAATTAGTTAATTAGTAATTAGTAATTAGCAATTAGTAAATTATTAGAAAAAAACTAGAAGAGGGGAAACCGGGGGCCAAATTTTTATTAGCCATATGATTGGAAGCCAACAAACAAAGACACGAAGGACACCATAGGGGAAATAACATGTACTCAGTAATTGAATTAAAGGGATGATAAATAATTGAAAATGAAACTGCATGAAAAAACCATGGCTGCAGGTGGGGCACGAACCCACGTCTCCGCATTACGGATGCGATGCTCTTCCCAAGTGAGCTATCGCTGTTGCCGTGTTCCCATTCACTTTCTGGGCTATGTGTGCTTATCTACTAGAACTAAACCTGGGAGTGGCGACAAAAGCGCCGCCGCGGACAACCGCACGTCGCATGCATCTTCCGCAACCGCTGCTGCAGCCGCGCCGTCACCTCCGATGCTCGTGACGTTATAACCACCGAAGCGCCGGCCACGTGCACAGGCGCCGTCGCCACACTCTTTCCCCATCTCAATTTATGTGGTTCCATTTGGATTCAATGTAATAAACGACTTTCCTGAACATGGCGGAGTACCCGCCGCGGTTGCTCGGTGGCTATTGTGTTAGGCTGCTGAGCACAAGGTCGCGGGATCGAATCCCGGCCACGGCGGCCGCATTTCGATGGGGGCGAAATGCGAAAACACCCGTGTACTTAGATTTAGGTGCACGTTAAAGAACCCCAGGTGGTCGAAATTTCTGGAGTCCTCCCCTACGGCGTGCCTCATAATCAGAAAGTGGTTTTGGCACGTAAAACCGCATAATTTAAAGATGGCGGAGTGCTTGAAGCCTGCTTCACCTCCGTCGCGGGTCGGCCCGTGTTGCAGAACCCCCGGGATCAGCCTGCGCATTCCTGTCCACAGGCCGTGATACGGGCGTAAGCCGGCCAGAGTATGTTCCTCCGTGGGAACGCATGCGGGGGGTGCATACTGGGGCAAGAGGTAAACTGCTTCGCTGTTAAACTGTATTTCAAACGGATTTGTGTTCGTTTCATCAGCCACGTCGGTGTTACACGAACACCTGGCTTCTGGCAAGGCAGGTTCGGTGGCGCACCACCCCCTTTTCCTCATCAGGCTCCCTAGTTGATCCGCCGTGCTCAAAACTTTAGGGAGCCACGACGTTCACATTTCAGCGAACAGCGCCGCGGTCATCTGCCCCATCAGGTGCGCGAAGGCTATACCAACACTTTCCGCACGTGCTGCGCCTGTGCCAATACGTAGTGTCTTCCACTTATTGCGATTGTAGTACATTGAATCCTCGGACGCTGCCGGTTTCCGTCCTTAGACTTACTGCATACCCCTTCAATTAAATCTCCCCCCCTCCCCCGTCCCGTGTTCTAACCCCCCGAAATACGGCCGCCAACAATTTTGAATCACAGGCACTCGACCAGGTTGAACGTCACGCTCGCGGTACTTTGCAACAAAAGCTACGCTTATTCGGTATAGCTTGCTCGACAATAGGTTTAACAGTGTTTCACTGGATGGTTATCCCTCCCTCGAACGGCCATGGCGAGGCAAGCACCGTGGTGGCATAGTCACGCTGGCGTGGCGCTGCTAAGCCTGAGGGCGCGGGGTGAAATCTCCGCCACGCAGCCTCATTTCAACGAAGGCGAAATGCAAGAGAAGAAAAAGGAGAAAAAAAAAGAAGAAAAAGAAAAGCCCACGCATGTCCCGTGCGTTGGGAGCTCACTAAAGAACCCCCGGTGGCAAAAATTGTTATGGAGCCCTCCACTACAGCGTACCTCAGAATCGTAGCGTGGTGTTGGAACGTAAAACCCGAGAATTTAATTTTAACTTCATCATTGCGACGTCACTTATCCGGTTGTTTATCGTGATTACTCGTAAATAAAGCGAACACCACATCCCCGAAACGCCGATAGCACAGGAATATTACAATAATGGCAACGTTTGCAGTAGAAAATCCCGCTAACCGTACACCGCGCAAGCAGAGGAGCATTTGAAGACTTTGAGCACAGTCCAACACATTCATTTTGGGGCAAAGCTTACTTATGAGGTGCCGTAAGGAGACACGGAACGAGGCATGCCCATTTAGAAGTTGCTGAAAAGAAAATGGTTACGCTGGACACAACTGTGATAGCTTGGCTAATAAATAACATCGGTAGCCGAGTGTCACCTTGTCTTAGTCATGCCATAAGAAAATATCTTCCGCGTATCATAAAACATTTCTTACGTTAAGCTCTCACTATTACTGAGTTATACTGCCGCCTAGTTGCATCAAGCTTTCGTAACTTAGAGTTGTTGACTGTTTCAACCTTAGAAAGTAAATGTAAGAAAGTGCCTTCCTAAGAAGAGCTTAATCTATCCGAATGTCTTTCATATAAAGAAAGAAATGCCTGCATTTCCAGCGTACATGTTGGAATCTGTGCAAATCAAAGCGTAAGTGAAGCTGTTATTAAATATTACACAACTAAATGCCATGCTTACAGCTATGTTGCTATTCATCCTGTGCAACGGGAAATCTCGCGCGACGTTCACGTTTATGTATCGCGCTGACCACAACAATAATTTTATTGTGTGTATTTATGCCTGACACCATTTACAACCTGTGCCCAAATGCATGCATAAAATGATACGGAAACGCAGCTCATTAAGAAAACAAAACTATGCTGCGAGGACAAACACAATATATGATGCTTGTAGATTAAAGAATCGTTACTAGAGGGACATGTATAGAGACGTGCATGAAATACATAACAACACTTGCGGGTTCTATACCCCTTGTGTCGCGAGGGCACACGCCGATTCTGTAGAATCGGCTAAGAATGGGCACCTCGGCAGTGGCACATATTCAATGGTCAGATAAGGGTATAGCTCAAATGTGGATAAGTTAAGATAAACAAAAAATGCAGTTCAACATCATGGCAATGCTTGATTAGGAGGTTTGTGTGCTTTGAAGATAATAATAAGGCATAATTACGTATGTGCACACGTTTTATGCAGAGACATTGTTTTACATCAACCAAGGTGCGCTCACCGGCCATACATTTTCGGTCCGAATTCCGTGCTATATAGGACGGAGCAGCGATGATGTAAAGGTAGAGCATCCGCCTCGCGTGCAAGAGGACCGTGGTTCAAATCCCGGTGACGCGCGATTTTCCACCAGATTAAAAAAAATCCACGTGTTGATAAAATTGCATAAACAGGCCTGGAGTGCGGCCTGATCCCGATTACCAGAACCGGTAACGCACTCCCTGGCCAGAGAAGGATTGGCCAACCTGGTGCAGTACTTAGCCACAACCTCTTATATGAATACAACAACCAAACTCCAGCCCTCAGTCCCCAGCAGCTGCGAAGCAACTGACCGCGGCGGCGGTCAGACCGGTGACGCAGCGGAGGATACAAAGAATCTCTGGATTCGGACAGGCCACCATTGGAATCTCAACCTGGCAACGTTTAACGCTAGAACGCTATCTAGTGGGGTGAGTCTAGAAGTGCTATTGCATGAATTAGCGGCCAGTAAATGCGATATAATAGGGCTCAGTGAGCGTGGGAGTACAAAAAATGCATGTACAGTGCTAAAAAGCGGGCACGTCCTGTGCTACCGGGGCTTAGCGGAGAGACGAGAACTAGGAGTCAGATTCCTGATTAATACGGATATGGCTGCTAACATACAGAAATTCGAGAGAAATAACGAGAGGGTGGCAGGTCTTGTTGTGAAAGGATGGTAGTATTGATAAGATCTCGAATTAGCCTAGACCTGAGGAGGGAACAGAAGAAACTGGTACATAAGAAGCCGATGAATGAGTTAGCGTAAGAGGGAAAATAGAGGAATTCCGGATCAAGCTACAGAGCAGCTATTCGGCTTTAAATCAGGAAGAAGACCTTAGTGTTGAAGCAATGAACGACAGTCTGATGGGCATCATTAAGGAGTGTGCAAGAGAAGTCGGTGGTAACTTAGTTAGACAAGATACCGGTAAGCTATCGCCGGAGACGAAAGATCTGATTAAGAAACGTCAATGTATGAAAGCCTCTAACCCTACAGCTACAATAGAACTGGCAGAACTTTCGAAGTTAATCAACAAGCGTAAGACAGCTGACATAAGGAAGTATAATATGGATAGAATTGAGCATTCTCTCAGGAACCGAGGAAGCCTAAAAACAGTGAAGAAGAAAGTAGGAACAAGCAAGAATCAGATGTATGCTTTAAGAGACAAAGCCGGCAATATAATTACTAATATCGACGAGATAGTTCAAGTGGCTGACGAGTTCTATAGAGATTTATACAGTACCAATGGCACCCACAACGATAATGGAAGAGAGAATAGTCTAGAGGAATTTGAAATCCCACAAGTAACGTCGGAAGAAGTAAAGAAAGTCTTGGGAGCTATGCAAAGGGGGAAGGCAGCTGGGGAGGATTAGGTAACAGCAGATTTGTTGAAGGATGGTGGGCAGATTGTTCTAGAAAAAGTGGCCACCCAGGATAAGCAATGCTTCATGACCTCGAGCGTACCAGAATCCAGGAAGATTGCCAACATAATCTTAATTCATAAGAAAGGGGACGCCAAATATTTGAAAAATTATAGACCGATCAGATTACTGTCCGTTACCTATTAATTGTTTACTAAAGTAATCGCAAATAGAATCAGGAACACCTTAGACTTCCGTCAACCAAAGGACCAAGCAGGATATCGTAAAAGCTACTCAACAATAGACCATATTCACACTGTTAATGAGGTGGTAGAGAAATGTGCGGAATATAACCAACCCTTATATGTAGCTTTACTTGATCACGAGAAAGCGTTTGATTCAGTCGGAACCTCAGCCGTCATGGAGGCATTACGGAATCAGGGTGTAGACGAGCCATATGTAAAAATACTTAAATATATATATAGCGGCTCCACAGCCACCGTAGTCCTCCATAAAGAATACAACAAAATCCCAACAAAGAAAGGCGCCAAGCAGGGAGATACGGTCTGTCCAATGCTATTCACAGCGTGTTTACAGGATATGTTCAGAAACCTGGATTGGGTAGAACTGGGGATAAGACGTAATGGAGAATACGTTAGTAACTTGCGATTCGCTGATGATATTGCCGTGCTTAGTAACTCAGGGGAACAATTGCAATGCTTGCTCACTGACCTAGAGGGGCAAAGCAGAAGGGTGGGTCTAAATATCAATCTGCAGAAAGCTAAAGTAATGTTTCACAGTCTTTGAAGAGAAGAGCAGTTTACATTACGATAGGTAGCGAGGCACTGGAAGTGGTAATCTAATACATCTACTTAGAGCAGGTAGCGACCGCGGATCCGGATCATGAGACTGAAATAATCAGAAGAACAAGAATGGTCTGGGGTGCGTTTGGCAGGCATTCTCAGATCATGAATTGGAGGTTGCCATTATCCCTCAAGAGAAAAGTGTAAAGCAGCTGCGTCTTACCAGTACTCACGTACGGAGAAGAAATCCGGAGGCTTACGAAAAGGGTTCTACTTAAATTGAGGGGATGCAACGAGCTATGGTAAGAAGAATGGTAAGTGTAACGTTAAGGGATAAAAATAGCAGATTGGGTGATGGAACAAACGCGTGTTAATGACATCTTAGATGAAATCGAGAAAAGGAAATGTACATGGGCAGGGCATGTAATGAGGAGAGAAGATAACCGATGGTCATTAAGGGCTACAGACTGGATTCCAAGAGAAGGGAAGCGTAGCTGGGGGAGGCGGAAAGTTAGGTAGGCGGATGAGATTAAGAAGCTAGCAGGGACAACATGACCACAATTAGCACATGACCGGGGTAGTTGGATAAGTATGGGGGAGGCCTTTGCCCTGAAGCGGGCGTAGCCAGGCTGAGGATGATGATGAGGATGGAGCATCCAGTGGCAAAAATCTAGTTGGCCGAGAATATGAAAACCAAAATAAAATAAATAATGAAAAACCGACGAACATTATGCGCTATTTAGCTAAGAGTTCAGTTTGAAATAAAGATATGAGTGATGAGACATCGTATCTACATGCTTTATGTCCCGAGTTACTATTGCGATAGGAATTATATTGACACTCCAAGTGAGATTTCGCCGTTGTTGTTGCCGTGACATTCGATAAAGTCCAAGTGCGATAAGATCGTGTCCCACGTGCCTTGTGCTACGGTTACGAGGAAATGTCTGCTAGGGTGTGCCAAGAAAGATGGCGGCCCGAGGCGCGCCTAATGTTCGAAGTCACGTGATCAACGGCGCGCTAGGGGAGGAGATTGCTTGTCTGCTCCTCTAACTAGGCCGTGCGCGATGCAGAGCGCATAGGGGGCCTGCGCACCGTATTTTGGGTGCAACGTGACGTGGGTGCAAAGGCAAGGGCGAACCGAGATGACTGCAGGCTTTATGTGCTCTGTCTTCCCGATCGCCTTGTGTTGGAGGTCACGTGATCTCAAGTTTAGGATGCACGCTGAAGCAAACGGCAGAACAAAGTTTTCACTCCCCGCTGGCGCTGTTCTTCATCACGCCAGCGCTGCGACAACGAGTGTGCGCAATAATCGAGTGAGATCTGATCATGTTGTCATGTGCGTGCGGGACACCATATCGGTTAATACAATCAGTAAGCGCATCGTTACTGCAATTTGTACGTCTAATAAAATGGCGTACTGTACTTCGTATAGTTATCTAATACCTGCGTATCGCTATCAACGCTGCGCATTTTGGGCGAAGCTGCGACATTATTGTTTTATTACGCTGAAAAGCGGTCCGCTCATTGGCACCCTTTTGTCTGTTCCTCTACTGTGCGTGGTCACCGACAGAATAGGAAAACCGGGTGAAGTAGGGAAAGAAAGCTTCGCATTACTACGCAGTCTTCCTTCCCCGGCGTTACAGCAAAATTATTTCCCTGTACGTACTAGGGATACTTGGTTTCAAGTCAATAAAGCAGTGCGGGTAAGCAACATTGCCGTTATGCTGAGGGGGATACATTCGTTCGCTATAATTAACAAGCAGTTGTGGAAGCGCGCATTCAGTAGTGAAAAAAAAAAACTTCTTCATATTTTCTTCACAATATCCGCCCACATAAAGCGTGCTTATTCTTTTGACCCTAGCATGCACTGCCGCGATGGCTCTGATTTGGTCCGTGCGGTTAGGATCCCTGAAATCCTTCGAAAAGGATTTCAATGCGAGCTCGTTTCTCTGGCTTCTTTCTCTGCTGTCCGAACTGGACTTGAAGCACACGCAGTACTCAAATCATAAAAATGAATTTGTGTACTTTATATCCGAGTACGCTATTGGAAAACTGGTTCCAATCAAATTCTGCGGAATTCTCTTTTGACCGTCGTTTTGCAAATAGTCACGTTCCTTTACCTGTATTTGTTCCTCATTCCTGAAAGCCAAGCTAAAATGATTGTAATTTACATATGTATACATATAAATGTAGTTAGACTAGCCAAAAACCACTCGCTTTTTTTTATTGAAATGAAAATAAGCGAAAGAGACAAAGTCACCCTGTAATGGTGACGGACACTCCTTCTCGCTTAGCAGAAAGAACAAAATAAAAATGTATAGATATCTAGTAAGAAAATGAAAATGAACCATGTCATAGGGCCAGAAATCTATAGCATAAATTCATATGCATCCACGGACATATAAATATAAAATGCAAAGGCAAGTCGCACCACATCGACTTTGTAAACAAAGTCACAAACACCCACGAGCGGTCGTGATGTGTACTGTGATGAGCATATAAACAGATGAGAATACACAGAAAACAAAAGTGTATAACACGTAATACACAAGCGCTAATAATTACAAATAATAGAAGCAAGTTGTATTTACATCGCGTGACTATTCGATGCGATATCTAGTACTTGTTAAGTATGCCTGCGTCTTCGTAAAAAAATATTCGAGTGCGTTCAATGCTTTTCACTGTGCTATTTTCGATGGTCACGGGGCCCAGACATCTTGTGAATGGGGAAGGTTGGTGAGGATCAATGAAGTCCCGCTCTTGTTCTAGCTGCCGTCTTTGCGTCGCGTATATAGGGCCTTCGAGGAGTAGATGACGAATATCCACATCGTCGTTGCCACAGGAACAAGCTGGGGAAGAAGCCCGTTTTATGCGATACAGAAAACGTTCGTTGTATGCTGTACCAAGGCGTGGTCGCTGAATTAGTGCCTCTGTATTTTTCAAAATTTCTACATTCAGCTGGTATTTGAGTTGAGGGTCCACTTCGTAAAGAATTGATTTCTTAGTATATTTATTGAACTAGGTTAACATACACAAGTCATTCTTTAGTACTCTTAATATGTGTTACGTGTCCATTGGCGATAAAGGGATGAGCTGATTCTCTGCATCTTTATGGGCCGATTTATACAGTGAAGGCTTTTTCAGAGTTCAGTGGTAGCGAGTTGTCATTACTTCGATTTTCTTTGTATAAAATTCCAAACACAAATAAAGACAAAAAAAATCAGTGCTTTCCATTTATTCCGATTCCACTACCCATTTCCACAAATAAATAAAGAACACCTATATGTTCAAACTCTTTCATTAGCAGAAGAAACTCCTGTTTTATCCGCTGTGCTTGATATTCGCTGGGGTATTTATGCATACCCAAAGTAATAAGCGTTAAACTATAGTATAGATTATATATTTGTTGTACGGTTCAGATTGCCCAATCTGAATCTCTGCCATTCTCCCAATGGAGACTGTCCAGTGGAGTATCCACTTTCCATAAAAAAACCACCTTGTCCGTGTTTATCGGTTTAAAATAATATTTGTTTATCGATCAGCAAACAAAAACACAGAAGGAAACGTTCTGACTTTCTTTTCATCTCTCCTTTCTCGGCGAGACTAAATGGCCAAAGCATTGAATCTCGCATGCACCATAAATAAACGTATATGTTCAAAGCTGAATTTTCAAAGAGAGTTAACCCAAGCGATGCGCATCAGAAGACGCCGCTTCTAGGAAGAGAACGTGAACCAACGAGCGTGGAGCTCTATATAATAAACCAGGAGATCAGCTATAAAAACCGCAGAATCGTAAAGATCCTTGAAAGGAGCAGATGGATCGTAAAATTGCTATGCAGTGAATGCGCAACGTCATTTGAAGCAGAGAAGAGGGGCGGAGTATGCAGAGACAAATGCTTTGCAAATCGACCGCAGCTTTTTTCCCGACATCGAGTTTTCTAACTGTGCAGTGAATATCTATCGGACTTCGCCTGTGCACGTTGCGCGCATCGGTCAGGCCGACGCCGCAGTCGCGCGCTTCTATTCCTCGAAAAGCCGAAGAGTGGGATTTTCGCGCGGATTGTGAAGTTCGCGCGTGGTTAGCGACAGGACTAAAGGGAGCGAAGGGCCCCCCTATACGTCTCCTGGCAACCAAACTTTGTATCGTTTATTCGGCCATCGTCATTTAGCTCTGCATTGCATTTTCAATCTTCGTAGCTCCGTAGACTGTCTAGCTGCAAGGCGCACGACGAATAGCAGTCCAGAGTTTCTGCGTTTTTTTTAAATTGTTAAAACAAAGAAGTGCTCGCAAAGTGGAACACGTCATGAAGAGAAAACAGAGTTGAAAAAGAAAACCGTATCTGCAGATAAAACATGCATGAGAACTGAAGGAAGTATGCTAGTCAGCGCTCTGTCCTGTGTCGCGCTGTTTCTGTTTTATTCTGGAGTACTCCACTATTCGGGAGCTAAGCGGGATAGGAAAGAAAAAGCAATAAGTGAAAGAGCGAAAAGCTTGGAGATTACTAGATTGATGACGCCAAAGCGAGAAGTTAAACAGACAGACACTAGAGGGACCGAAAGTCGTAGAGAAACCCGTGAGCTGATCCAATTGCGTCTTCCGCAAGAACGAATTTGACCGAAAGACATGGTGGTTCACCTCCTGGAACCGCGCGATTGCTTGGTCTGTGTACAGGACGGGTCAGAGGGAGGCAAAGAAAACAGCCTTCAGGCTGATGGTACGTCAAATTAAAAAAAAAAAAAAGAGAGGAAGAAGCGTCTTTGAATACAAGCGCATTGACATTACCAACGTCACGTAACAAAACAGAGCTGATTATGCGTCAACGCTTTACGTAAGCGCGACCGAAGTAAAACAACAGAACAGGGAACTCAAGCTATTGAAGAAGGTTAGAACTGGTTTGAGCAACAATGACTACAGAAAGTACAAACCCGGCGTCGCGTGCGCGTAGGTTCCTACGAGGAGCTTTTCAACGGCTCGCTAATCAGGCAAACTTAGATAAATCTATTTGAAAACTTGTCTACCTCTTCTGATAACAAAAATAGCAATTCAATTGCATGACCTAATAAGCAACAATAACACTAAACCGGGTCTTGCGGCGTGCTTCTTGTATGTAGCATTGCCTTTCCATTTCGTGCAAACGAAACAAAAATGCTACTGCCCTCTGTCATGTCGATTCTTCTCTTTGACTCTTTTCCTTAGGAGGGGTGTGGGGGGGGGACATAGTCTGTCAGGCGATTTTCTTTCCTTTTTTCTTGCATTTGTTTTCGCCAGTCAGGTATGTTTAAGTGAAGCGCTCATACTAGACTGGATGCGATTATTTTAGTTAAGAGGAGAACTTTGAAAGTGAAGGAAATACGCAGTTCAGAACTTTCTTCGAAAGACGCGTCTCTTGATTGAATAGGCGGCGTCAGATGCCTTGGAGAACGCAAGAGATGGATTGAATACCAGGACTTTAAAGGAGCCCTTGGTTCATAGCCTTTGCAGTTCCTTTTTTTTTCTGTTTGACCCCCATTGCTGCGATATTACGCATGCGCGTGTATGTGCGTGCGTAGGGTGAAGGAAGGGGAAGAGATGTTTCGGTGGAAAGCACACTGTGGAACTGAACCCTTGCGAAAGAGAGTAAATAACTGTTGCGAGCATGAAAGCTGCTTCTTGCGCCGTCGACGAAGTATACCTCACTCTCCCATTCATGCGCATTTTGCTCTACGCGATTGTTACTATCGTGGAATTTTTCCTTCGTTCTGCCCGTCGCAGATGCGTGCATGGAAAGAAAATAGGCAACGCGCTTCAATGCGACAAACGAGTTCCGCATTTCTTCCTGAATAATTTCGTGTGCGAGAAAAGAAGGCAGCTAAGGCATGGAAGGGAGTTTAACGAAAAAGCCTACTAGCTGAGTCAATTAAACAAAGGGATATCTTATTTGATACACTCAACGATAGGAAGGAGCAAGAACAAAAAGTTCGTCGTAGTAACTCGGGAGCATAGTGAGTGCTTCGTTTCAGTAAACAAATATACCGGCACTGGTTCAATTCTAACGGCTCTTAAGGCAAAAAATTACTCGAAATGATAAACCGCAAAATCGGAGATATTTCTCATTGTAGACATCTGCGGCTTGATCAACCATCTTTAGCGCAAAATGACGCCCTCTCGAACTGGTCACTGGGTAGAAATACGAGCCGTCTGTGTGATCGACTAATCAACCATAAAGTTTATGACTGAATTCTGAGCAATCTTATACTCCCCTACCATAGTACAGTATTGTTTAGAATTCACCCTGTTTCATTTTTTGTTGAAGAGTTGGCGTGGATAACAAAGCGAAATAAAAAAAAAAGGCACCCTTCGGTTTTATGATCCTGCTTGGAAATGTTTTTTTTTCTTTGTCTATGTGATTTAGGACAGTCACGTGAGTGCTTAAAGCTATATGTGGCTGCACGGGCCGTTTAACTCCCATAGTGGAAACTAACGTTACTTCAGACATTTCGCCCATTCTTGACTTCTGTACGAGAATAGGGTTTCACTACGCAAGCAACTACTCACTGCACTGTGACAGAGGAAATGAGGAGAAAGGCGCAATGTTGGTAAATTTGGAAAAGAACACTAGGGATGATGGAGCCCTCAATCAATCGTGCAGACCTCGAAGGGCCGCCAAAAAGAAAAAAATAATATTTTGAGCTGTATTAGTAAGTTACTCTTCTACAATACCAAAAATGCCAATGTTACCAGGAGAAGAGGCCTGGTAAGCACGAGTTAATGACGACGTCATAAATTTTGACAGCGAATGTTCGCATGTAGATAACTTTATATCTGTGTAGATGGACTGCATGATATCGTAAGAGCCAGAGGCTGAAATTAGCAAGTTTCAAGGACTTTTACGAAACCACACCGACAAAAATACGAGAAAATGCATTGAAATCCGTGACGTCCCACTTGCGTACCCGCTATGTAATTTTAGCGCAAAATTCAAAACAGAACTTCGACCTTCATTTCGTTTTCTAATGATGAACCTATTATTGCGAAAATTAGCCGCAAATAGATTTAAAAAGAATACCTTATCCATTTAAATTGGCGTAGCCTTTCTCTTCAGTGTGCAGTAAAGAAGGACAGCAGTGCCTTTAAGGAGGGCAGTGAAGGTGTTAGTCAAAGCCATGCTTGCTGCAGCATCTTTTTCGAGAGAGGACAGCTATTGAAGTCATGCAGATCCGCAGAGGCCATTCGCTGCTGCACGAATAAGAAGTTGCATATCAGATGTGCGGTTCTAACAATTGGGAGAAAAAACTGCGCTTTTTGGACGGACGGAATAAGAGAACACAATAAACGCGAGCGCTGAATAGCAACCATTACGTTTTTTTTTCTTAACAATAAGTTATACTTCGTCGTCACCTTGAAGATATCGAAAACGTTTTAAGCAAAAATACAGAGTCATTACAAACGCCGAATTCAGCGCCCTTGTAGATTGCCAATGATGTATCCTGCGTGAATGAGCCGGCCCTCCGCACCTTTAATCGAAAATAGTTGTCATGCCATGAAGGTGATTTGTAAACGTGTTCTGCAATTTTGCACTTGGTGATGACTGCCTAGATGTCACATTTCACTTCTAATATTCATTATGGTTGTTAGTTAGCGCTCGTTTCTGTCATACCCTCGTATTCCGTTCAAAAGCGTTGTTTATACGACAAAGTACGTACAAAGCTGCAAAAATGAGCCCATTTGTGCCGGGAAAACCGAAATACTATGCTAACTGGCCCCTCGAGAATGCCAATGCGAAAGCAGTACCAGCACGCATATTTCGTTTTAGTGATACTTCGTGCAACTCCTTTTCGTTTTCTTTATTATAGTTAATTTCTACGCTGCCCTTAGGAAAATTGCCAGCAACTTTGCATCTTTCCGATGAAAAAAAGGATAACGCAGTTGATTAAGATGACATTATCTGGCGGCTGGATGTCTCGAACTCGCTTTGAGGAGTAAAAAAGTTTTACAGGAAACAAAAATATACAATAAGTTCTCTAACGGCTGAAGGCGACGTTGTCACACAATCGAGCCTTAGCAAGCTTCTTTCTTTATCTAATTTAAAGGAGAACTCATAAACCTGACGTTCCGCAAACCCTAACGGCTCGTAACGGCGGAGTGTTGGGTCTGAACTTCCGTACTGATCCAGTTTAAGGGAATCGGAAACAATATCAGAGGAGAAAAAGTAGAGGCGCGACATGTTTTAATAGAGAAAACGCAGGAAATGAAGAAGCATAATCTACCATTATCTTAGAAATGAACAAGATGGAAATGTTCAGAACGCCTCTATAACCTCTATATATAGGTGACGGCAAGCTTAAGCACGACAATGACGTAAAATTTAGGCGGGTACAAAACAGCGACGGTGCAATAGAATTTCGCTGAGCTACAGGAATAACCATTTATCTTAAATATTTCCCATCGGCCACGCGTTGAACGAAGAGCAGGACTTTGCAAAAAAACGTCTTCAATGCTACAGATTGAACTTACAGTCACTAACCTTTGTTAGAGGCAGGCTTTATAGAAAGCAGGTCGTATCGTTCGCCCGTGTTGTTAGTAGCAGACTGTATGTGTCATACTTTCGCGCTTCTTGGTGTGCTTGGCCATGACTCTTGAAGAATACCCGTACATACGGAAAAAGAGCAGTTTCAGTAAACAAAAATAAAATAACGTAAAGATGTAGCCCCTCCAGAAAGCCGGAGTTATTGCTACAAGCACGGGTACGTCAATAAGGCGTTTTCCATATGCTACGAAGTGTTTACAGTGCCGCTGGTCTCAACATTTACTTTTCTGCTATAATCATAATTGTCTCCCGTTATTGCTCACCTCAACCTCGTCTTCGTGCTTGTTGCTCTTCCATTGTTTGCGCCTTTGGTCAGCAATCAAGGAGGCAACCCTGCGGGAGTGCAGGAGCCAGAAATTTACCCTCCACCTCCCTCCCCCGAAAAAAAACGAAAAACAAAAGGCTACGCACATGGCCAATAGTGTAAAAGTTCTGTAGGAGTCCTTCGTGGCCTTAAGCAAAAGAACCGAGTACAGACCTTGCATTTGGAAAGCTCTCGTGTAGATTCCGTATTTGGTATGTGTAAAATATGCTAGTCAGTGTACTTGGCCTAGTGCACATCGGCCTCCCTACACTCAGAGGCCACTGAGCGTGCACTATGTGGGTGTGTGCACTGCACCGCATAGCACTTATCTTACGCGTCGCGGAAGCTCATTGTAAATTTGCAATTTCGTTTCATTCGATTAGCCAAAGCCGTAAGCCACGCAATAACTGCTAAATTGGACGTACCAGACAAAGCCGAAGAAGTGTGTATGAACCTAATACAGTGTAGCAGGCCAGATATATTCTCTTCCAGCCGACGCCGTCAACGTTTGCCGCCATTACATTCTATCTCTCTCTTCTTGTACTGGAGTTGCATGTGAAGAGTTAAATGAAAATTCGCTTCATTTCAAGCTTCCTAGCTTTAGAAGCGGGCCGCCTTCCGTTCAATGTGCAAACAGAGGCCTCACTGTCGATTGTTGCTTTTACTCGAGTGTATAATAATGACATACCTTTACACTTCTCTTTCGAGCCATTCTTCCATTTTTTCTTATACTTTTGTATATTCGTAACAGAGTAGGTAATGGAACTGAAGCTCGACGCGGAAGCCCTCTTTCCGGCTAGCAACGGCTCAGCAACCCTCCAGCTAATCACAAGAAAGGCTGGGTAGCATCGAACTGCGCCTTCGGAGCCATCTATGTGGGCGGGTGCAGTGACTTCCCCGAGCTCATGAATATTTTGGAGCGTTATCGTTGACGGGCCCGGCGTATTCAAACGCGAACAGGACGTCGCGGCCGCGTACTGCGCTTCACTGGGCAAATGGCTGCTAGGCAAGGGGCGGAACTCTTGCTTGGGAGTACAACAGCTCCTCGGCGATTCCTCCCTCTCTCTTAGAATAGCTCAGCTATGGCCCTGCTGACGAGGCAGCTAAAGCGGGACTTGTGTGAATTCCTTGAACTGAAGGTTTCATTTTGTTCTAGCAAGCACGTCCC
Source organism: Dermacentor variabilis (assembly GCF_050947875.1). Taxonomy (NCBI): domain Eukaryota; kingdom Metazoa; phylum Arthropoda; class Arachnida; order Ixodida; family Ixodidae; genus Dermacentor; species Dermacentor variabilis. The sequence goes on from NC_134573.1 coordinate 135,014,102, forward strand.
TCCAAGGGGTAGGATAGCTAACGTTTCTTTCGCTTTCCTCGGCAAATAAGCACACTTCCCCGTCGAAGTGACTCCTTCCATTGATCTCCCCGCATCACTCTGCGCACTCCTTCTATTGATTCTACCACGGGGAATCTTCATTCGCGTTCCTTTCTTCAGCACCGTCTTCCCATGCATGCATCCTAGCCGAAAAATTTGTTTTCTCTTGACGACTACCCGAACGCTTTCTGTGCGCTTCGCATACAGAGAGCATTCACACACATGCCTTTTAAGGGCATCAGGATACGAATGTCCAGCGCATGGCCATGTTAAATTGTGGCCACATGGAATGAAGTCTTGATCATGTCGTTCAAGTAGCTTACGAAATAGTAAACGGGCGACTGCCTTTGAGTGTTACAGGTAAAAAACTCAATACTGCAAATGATACGAGTCTTTCAGGTGCATACTTTTTTACGTTTACGATATTTCATGCTATGGTTCGGTGAAAGTCACTGTTGTATTCGCCATATTTCGACTAGGAAAAGGAAGCAGTGTGAACGCTCGTTAGCTGTAAGGACACAGAATCAGTAACATGTGAAATATCGAGGCGGTCATTATCGCTTTCATTTTGTTGCACGCAATGAATATTTTTTTTATATATGCTGCTCGCTCTTCCGTGTAATCTCGCTTAGTACGCATATTGCTGCCTTTGCCATAACAGATAATTGGTCTTAGGCTCTTGAGAATTCGCTTTGTTGTTCACACCACTTCCTCCGAGAGCAATGCGAAGAAAAACGTTGCCGTGGACAGAGCACGGAACGCACCAACTCCACCCGCGTAATTTAGTGTGAGCTTGCCGGAACAGCGCCACCATGCTAGATCAATAAAAATTAGGACCGGACGTAACCCTCGTCTATCTTCCGTAGCTTGGCTCTTTGCTGCTTTCCCTGAAATTCATTACTGGTTCCGCATAGTTATTTTTGTTTTGTTTCCTGCACGGCTTTTCTTTCCTCTCTCTCTCTCTTTGAGTTCTCGCCTATGCTGGTGCGGTTTGTTGACGATGCGACACGTATGTGTTTGTTTTCATCCTTGTAGCCTCGTTCGCTTATAAGATGCGCAGATGCTCCGTTTCTCTGTTTTTAATTGCGGAAACGCATAATTGATAGCGTTTCTAATTAGGGATACCGAATAAAAACTGATTCCCCCAGATGACGCGCCTTGGTTGCTCGCGGGTTCACGCGGCGGGAAAAAGGAGTTGCGGAATAAGTCAGGCTGCAGAAAATCTAGGACGCATATTGATTAAAACGCAATAAGGGAGGCGACTTGCGCTTATTAATTTATCTTTCTTAAATGTTTACCAAGGAGAAACAAAAATTATCGAACAAAACCTTTATGGAGGGTAATTAGAATGGACCGGGGGAGTGGATCGAGTGCACCAAAATATTAGAAGCATAATTTTATAAAGAAATTTCTTTTTTCTTCTTCTTGTTGTTTTGCACATATATAGACAAATATCGAAGTGAATCTGAAGGCACTTCTGCCTGACGTGGCTTCGCACCGATGAATGTAGCAAATGAAGGACAAACAAATAATGTAGCAACGCAAGTTTAGGAAACAGTACAGTTACATGTAACATACACAAAGGTGAAATGCAGGAAAAATTATACTGACATAAAGACGAGAAAAGTGCACCGCTAGTGTATACATGGGGTAATCGGAAGAATTTTGGCAACCTTTTCCGCTACATATACATATAGATAAACAATATAGCCTTGGATGCCAAGCTATAGCCCAAGTCTTTGCACGCTTTGTACACAAGACTGGATATATCATTTGACAGGAATGATGGGCATTAAGCGATAGACATTAGGAGTGGTAGACTTAACAAGCGATGTATCACAGAAAATTGAATTTTATATATGTACCTAATCGCAGAAAGCAGCTTGAAGGGATCTCTGAGTTTCGTTAATGAATGGTAGAATTGTTTTTCTTCCAGCGTGATTTAAAAGCACAGGTACGCCTACTGTGTGTGATCTGTACTGTGTCCTAACGCTACTTCCTTCGAAGATGGGAAGTGGCGGGTTTAAACACCTTGTAGTGCATATTGTGAACCGACTACCACTGAAACGGTGATTGCGTGCAGCTATACTTGGCGTCTCATCGTGGAGCGCACAATTAGCCGCGTAGCAAACTAGCCATGGATGTGATTGATAATTGTGGAGGCTGTTCGATGCGGCGTCACTTTAATTCCGGCTGCAGAGTCGAAACTCGGCGGACCAACGAGCTAGTGTACTGTGTTCGACTTTAGTCTTTAGATTTGTCCTGTTGCTCTTCCTTTCCTCTTTCCTCCCTTCCTTCCTATCTTCCATTTCTGTGTTGCTGTCCCCTCCCTTCAGAAGAGTAGGCAGGCGTTGTGCCCCTTCCGGTGGCAGTTGCCAGCCTGCTCCTCGCCTTCCCTTTCCTGTTAACTGTATATATGTGTATATGTGTTCAAAACAAATAATAATAATAATAATAATTATGTCGTGAGCACTCAACCAACTCCTGCCACGTGGCAAGTACCTGAATCAATTATTTGCACGTAGCGAGTGCAAACATACTAGATCGTCTGAGTTTGTGATGCGCAGGTGTATATATTTGTTGTTGTTCACCTTCACATCGTCGCAAACACCATGAGGGCGTTTTCTTTCTTTCCTTTAAGCCGGCTTGTTTACGTGACCAGTATAAGCATGTGGAAAGCACCATCGAACAATGCGTGAATTGTAGCCATATCGCAGGACGCAAGGCTTGTCACGGCATGACACCACACGTAACACCTAACGGTAGGGGCCACAGCAGGACTGCGCAGATGCCAGAGAGGCCCGTTGCAATTTTCAACAGTAAGAAATTGTTCGGTGTGCGCTTGGAAAACTACGAAAAGCTCGCATCGTTGCGCAAACAAGTAAAGGAAGTTTGCTTGCAGCTTCGTTTTCGACAAAGCAACTGAAACTCTCTTGAGTGCGCGGGCAGACTGGGCCAGCTCATTAGCGAAGCTGTTACCGGCACTGCTGTATGCCAATCACCTTCAAACCCCTTAAATAAGACGCCGATCCCTGTTTACAGGCCAATCCAAAAGAACTCACTTATTTCCCATCTTTTCCAAGCGTGTTTGTGACGTGTAAAAGAGTGGCAGCTTGGAAGTCTGTTTTAAAATTACTGAACACGATCGTTTTCTCCAAGTGTTGGCAACATTTTTGGGTGTGTGTGTGTGGTGGTGGTGGTGTGGGTATCATCGCCCCGAACACTTCCCACCTTTCGCTAAAGGCTGCTAAGTAATAATACTGATTATTATTATTATTATTATTATTATTATTATTATTATTATTATTATTATTATTATTATTATTATTATTATTATTATTATTATTATTATTATTATTATTGCAATAATGACCTCCGCAAATTTTCTTTGTATTAAGGTGTTATTTCTTTCTATATGTCCTATTTACTACTTTCAGTACTTACACGGTGGCGTAGCGGCTATGAGGTTACGAGGTCGGGGGATGAAATCCTGGCCGTGGCGGCCCCATTTTGAAGGCGAAATGGAAAAAAACTCCCGTGTACTGCACATTGGGAGTCAAATTTGACTAAAGGAGTCAAAATTGTCCGAATTAATCCGGAGTCTCCCACAACGACGGGCCTCATAATCAGTCCTTGGTTTCTGGCAAGTAAAATCGGAGAATTATATAAAAAATACTATAGCTATAAATACACCTCTTGCGATCGCACGTCAGTGGTCGGCCTGTGACAAAAAAGAACTGTTTTTCTAAAACGGCAACACATGTTAGGCTGTGCCTTGTGTAGAAAAATAACTTTGATGACCCCTGATGGCCCACTAAATAAGCGGTTCGGTATATGCCTTTAGAAGTAGTGACAAATTAAAATGCATCTACCGCCTTCGGGATGAATTTGACTAAGGTTACTTTCTTTTCGAAGGTACATTACTGGCTGTTTAAATCACCAAAAGAAAATCACAAAAAGCCGCTATGACGGCCAAATGGCAAAGTCTTCATGGAGGTGAGTAAGAATTCGCTAATTTTAGCGCTTTGTCGCCAAGTTACGGACACTGTTTTCCGCAGTGGTCAATCGGTGGCAGCGACAAAGCCGCTTTTTCATTGGGAACATTATTACCTTTGTTACGAGCTTACAAGAGAGTGAGAGAGTAATATAGGAAGGCAGGGATGTTAACCAGTCAATAGTCTGGTTGGCTACCCTACGCTGAGGAAGAGAGAAGGGGAAGCGAGAAATGAGAGAGAGAAGGTGTAGATACGTGTAAGGACAGCACTTGAGTTAAAGTCAGAAGGGACTCTAGAACGTATCAATGGCCTCCTTATGGAAGTCCAAGCGTATGCATTAACATCACCGATGGTCCCATTCTAAGCTAACTGGAAGCCAACGAAATTTAGTGCTAGGACGTATCATTGGATCGAATGACTATTCAACCGAAATTGTTTTCTGCGCAATGGGAATAGAACGCACATAGTTTGAGGATTGGAGCGCAGCGTTGAAGTGAATTTTAGAAGGACATAGAAGAAGCCATGAAAGCGGGCGAAAAAAAATATATATGACATTAACAAATATCACGTAAGGAAAGGGGGTATACGGTTATTAAAAAAACTTAAAGATGGAGAACAACTGATGCAATTAGTATCGTTGGCCTGTCTGTCTAAACGGGAACCTAAGGAGCAAAAACACGAATTGCGGAGAGATATACGCCACGAGCAAAGAGCCGAAATAAAATTATGACAACATATTCGTTCGAATACTTTTCACTTGGACGTTTTAGATGTAGTTATTAAAGAAAGCGCAAATTTTAAGAAGCGCGACACATATTAATTTTATTATAATTATGTCGAAGCTAGCTAGGCATTGCGCTAACACAGGTGGTTCACTTAACAGTCTGTGATGTAATTAAACTGGTTGTAAACAAATTAAGTTTTCTTCTCTCTGTACGGAAGGCTACACTGTGCGGGTATCGGCAAGTATACTCGAACTCACACCTTCCGAAACTCTGCAAGATTTACTCCTCATAATATTGCGATTTTGCCACTCCTCAAACAGAAAAGAATAATGCACAGAAGAGAAAAGATTGGCCGATACCATGTCCGCAGCTTATCAGAACACCAGCACCAAGGTGAAATAACGAATGCAACGGTAAGAAGCGAAAGGGAGAAGGAAGAAGTCCTGTCTATCTACTTCTTTACTACCAGGGAGCGCCACGCTCCGCAAAGGAAGTGGGAAGAATACGAGGATTATAGTCGACGCTGAACAAAGTATTCTTGAAAGCAGGTCGCCCACGCGCGCCTTTTAATATTGAAAAATATATTGAAAGACGTCACTTCTCCGCACCATGGGCGAAACTGCGAATTTTCGGTACATTGCCCGAAGCAGAATATAGCTATTTCGTAAAAAAAAAAGAAAAGAAAAGAAAAGAAAAATGTTAATGCTAATGGATAACTGTGGTTGTACGACCGTATTTCTTCATCCTCAACCAAGGACATTGCACTTAGTACGAAAATAGCGGAATGTGCATATTAATTCACATTTGCTCATATACAAAGCGACAAAATAAGGAATGCAAGACGACCTACCACAGGCCGCTGGTCGCGTTGTATGCCCTGAGCATAAGCACGGAAACCAGCTAGACACGTGCTCTGGGCTGGAAAGATTTAAGGATTTGAGACACGACACGTAGAGGCGCACAAGCGTTTTGACGTAGGTTCCATATTTGAATGACTTCTCTTTGTTTGCTTGTTTGTTCGTTCGTTCGTTTGTTTGTTGCGTGCTTGCTTGCGTGTTCTTTTTTTTTGTTTAAACTTCATCGCATCATTTTAGTGCTTTTTTTATATTGCTTGTAAAGTATTCCCCATGTAAACACTTATCATGCGCCCATTTCTCAAGGGGAGCATACGCGAGTGCTCGGGAAGGCACAACGCAGCAATATGGGGAGATGCTGCACGCACGAATAATAAACTGCCTTTGTTGTGGGTAACGCATCGCTTCCTCGTTCTGGCGTGCATGCGAGACCTTTCGGAGTTCCTTCTACGCGAAACCTTCCGCATTTGTACTGTTGCATTTGGCATGCGTCATTGCCACAGTAAGAAAAAGAAAGTGAGTTGTTGTACCCACGGGATAAGAAAAACGGGCTTACAACAACCGCCATCATTCTCCGGCTTCTCTCTGCCCTGTAGCAATTGGTCCCGGGGAATTCTCATAAATTATATGCAGCATGTGGAATGAGACGACTGGTTTGCACATTTCCAAGCCGTGAACCACGTACAGTAAGCACTTATAGTTCACTTAGCACCAGGGCCAAATCACTTGGTGCCTCCGCTGCCGCACAGTTGTCCGTTGCGTTTTGCCCGCCTACAGCATCCGGTCAATCAGGAGCTGTTCTTCTATACAAAGATTGTTTAACTTTGCCCATTGGAAGCACAATGGAAATGTGCTACAATTATGACGCTCCAGTTTTTTCGAAACGTGCCCACTTTTACGGGCACCGTCGCCATTTTTGGTTGGCGTACGTGTGTGTGTGTGTGCACGTATCCTGGAGAGTTCTAATTTCACTGAAGCAAGGGAATGCGGATCACCATCTTAGCCAACAGAAAGCTGCTCTTCGCAGTGGGATGTATCTTGCCGCGCAATTTTTTTTGTTATTATTATCGACATGATATAAAGGAGATGTTGACGCACAATTTAAGGCGCCGGCTACTCCTTAGCTCTTGAACGGGTCTAGCCTACAACAGACCGGGTTCAAGAGGACATATCAAACAACCTTTTCATACAAGCACCAGAACTTGTCAAGCAACGTTTTCACAGTAACAGTAAATTAATGTGCTTGCAAATGAAGCCATACGATCTTCATGGAGCACGCCAAGCTTGAAGCACACATGCCTGCACCGACTGAACCTGTCCCTTCGATTTCGACCTGGGGTGCTATGCAGGATGCGCCGAGTTTGGCGAAACTCGGGATCTTCCCGAGCTCTGGCGACACCCCAAGATGAAAGCACGAATGGTACCGAGACACAGTTTATCTTTCGACAAGCCTCCAGTTTCATTGGTTTATCTAGATTCACTCTGGCTGGCTATCATTCCTTGGGCGTTGCCTTCTGGGCGGTCGACAAACTGGGGCTCACGTGATCATACCGTCGGTGCATGGTCGTGCCTTCTTTCACTTGTTTGTCGTTCCACTGAGTGCATTACATGCAAAAGCAAGTTGTAAAACAAATGCATTTAGTACAATATTATTAGTTACTTTAACGTGGTTTAGAAGCATTTTAAAGCTTACAATATGTACGCTGAATATGCATTAGACTAATTTGTAATTTAGTACGCTTCGCATTATACCACGAGGGAACGCTGTGGTGGCGTCATCACATCCATTCACCGGGTAAGCATGGCGGCTAAGCATCATAGAGGCCCAGTGTAAACAAACCCGTACAACGAGCTTGCAGTGCGCGACGTAGTGATCAGGCTCGACGGTGGCCACTATTTCTTGGATAGTTCTGTTCCTCCGTGGGCAATCTTCCCGTGCACCTGGTAAGACTGCCAATAGCTTCGGCGATTTTACAGATCGCAACGCGCACCTACTGTTCACGGCAAAGTGCTGAAGAAACAACTTGTCCCGTGCTGCTTCTGCGAGTGCGCAGTTCCCCCACTCTGCGTGACTGCGAGCGTCACGAACATTACATAGTGTGGGCAAAAGGCGGACATCCTATATAGCTACGATGTGACAAGGAGGTGGTGCCGACGATGGATCTCGCTACCAACACAGTGAAGGAGACATCGACAAACTGCAGATAAGTATATTTCTACTGTTTCATATTTAACATAATAAGAGTGCACGGATTAAGCCACTTTCGTAGTAACGAACTGAATGCCCAGCAGTTTAAAGAAGGCAGTGAGAACCAATGAGTGTTTGTGCTTTTACATGCAAGTGGGCCCGCGAAAATATGGAAAAGATGAAGGTAACCTTCACTAACTTGGTGAGATAACAGAAATTCATGAGCGACATTAACCCAGCAAAATTTATGGAAGAGTATCTTTATCCAAGTGAAATATCAATAGCAAGTACTGATATAAAGCAGGAAACTTATACAAAAATTTCATGGATTGAACAGCACATGGAAGGCATTACCGAATCGTGATCGCCACGTTACCGATATCCTTGAAAAAAAGTCTAGAATCATTGCATTCCACCGGTTATGCAATATGGGACATAAACCTGGAGGTGAACAAAGAAACTTGAGATATCAAGGACTGTGCAGAAAGCGAAGTAACAAAAATTGTTGGAGATAGCATTAAGGCAGGAAGACAGTGGCGTAGTAAACCGTGGCAACTGATATGCTAGTTGAGATTAAGAAAAAAGAAAGGAATCGGCAGGCAGGTCATGCACGTATTCGATCACTTGTTGCTAATTCATATCAGGTGATTACATAAGCATGACAGAATGGATGTCAACGAGAGAGAACTACAGCCGAGGATGGTAGAAAATTGCGTAATGGGACAAAATATGATGTTTTTAGGCATAGGATGCAATCAGCTCGTATAAGACGGGATTGTAGGGTGAGGAATTTGTTTTGCAGCGAACAAAAATGGGTTTGTGGTGCTGACAGTAGAGACTCGTGAAGGTGCGGGGCCACCTCAGCTGCTGGCGCACTAATCAACATGACAATTGGCTCTGAAAAAGAAAACCCCAGTTATGAAAAATAAAGCAACGCTGTCCCAACGCATTCTTTTATTATGCATACTACACTAGAGGCTTCCATAGTTAAGGGCACTTAGTACTAATAGTGCAACGAGCATTTTTCTTTGTAAATAATGGTTTGTATGCGGCTGATTCATTCCAATACACTTTTTTGCAGCAGAACATTCTGCTGCTGGAGGCACTCAACCGCCTGGTGGCAGTAGGCGAGCGCCAGGCACGTGCTCTTGAGAGTGTGGCAGAGGTCCAGAGGGCTGCTCTGCAACAGTAGTATCGGTGTCCTCACTGCTCTCCTGTCGAGCCCACAGAAGGCACCTTATAAAGGAGCTTTCAGTTTATTAATTTGTTCATTATTCAAGAACATGAATAAAATTATTGCAGTAAACATTGTGCTGTGCATATTAGGAGACTTGTAACATGCACTTGGTGTCCCTTCAAAATAGGCAAAAACGTAAGACAACCTGTGCCACTCTTGGACCATGTAAATAAAAAATACAGTAATGCAGCATACACGTCATCGTGCTGTTTGTTTTTTCTATGTGCGAGAATACAGTGCGTGTTGATTAGCCACAAGATGAACGGTGTGTGTAATTCACAATGAAGACAGGAAACAGCAGGAGCTTAATAATGCTATCACCTATAGACTGTGCATATGACTGCAACACTCCCCGATTCAAATGTGCCATTACATGCATGTTCGATACCACATATTCTTTAACATTGTCTTATAATTGCATGTACCATATTTCACACATCTTAAGCCCTTGCATAGCACACTTCTGATGTATCCATTTCATAGGCCAAATAATTGCACACTTTGTCCGTTTGTGTTGTATGAAAAGCAGCATCCTTTACAGTCGGATAAACCTTCAGAAGACAGGAGAGGCCCCACCCAGATGACCAAAGTGCAGCAGCCGATTGCCTACACGTCTAAAGAAATAGTCCCTCTCCAATGAGCAGGTATTAGTCTGTCCGGCGGCACGATGTCAGTCTAGAGTGCGTGCCCATTGGTGCAGGCTTGTGTTCACCTGCCTTAAAGTGCAGATTCCGCAGCCTCCTAAAGTTGTATCCGACTATAGAAACACGTAATGCCTTGCACCAGTTGCATAGACTTCTGCAACTTGATAGCACACAATGATCAGGAGCAGAAATCTATAAAGGCATCCAAGCAAAGCTGGCTGGCCACACTTCCATCATGAGGGGCTGAAAAAGGTCTCGCCAAATATTCCCATGACGTCCTTGAAAAAGAGGTGGTGTTTGGCACTTCTTTAGAATCAAAAACAGATTACACTGAATGCTGTGTAGCACGTCAAAACAAACTGAGCTTGGTTACTTGCACAGCATGTAATGGGAGGTTGTGCTTCACATAGAAAACAAACTGCCCTGTCCAGTACAATTTTGAGGCCGGTATGGTATGTCAACAGTGTCTATATACAAATTACACTTTTCACAGGCCATTGATTTCACCATTATTTTTGTGTGATGGTTCTTTCAATCAGCGCTTGTATTACATGAGCAGGTCGATTTGAAAGGAAAGCTTTGTTTGCAAACCTTCCGACTTCCATAATTGTGTGGCAAGGCACTGGCATGTTGTCGAATAGCTCACACTTCCTCGATCCTGCACCAAAGAAGCCCAATGCTCTATTTGAAGTTGGATCGCACAACAATTCAACGGCACACAAAGAAGTGTAACACACACAGCAAAGCATTCTGCTGTGTGTATTTCTCTTTGTGTCCCGTCGAATTGTTGAGCAATTAAACTTCAAGCTTCTATACCAATACACCGTCTTCAACCTCACCAATGCTCTAGTTACTAGGCCACAATGGTGCACATCTTTGAAATTTCCCAACACAAATTAGATCTCCAAAAAATCACAAATGTTAAATTTTGCAACACAGCTGTATGTATGCACGTGCCATATTCTTTACCACTAAACTCACAGGAATCAAAGAGGCAATCATTAACCAGCCTTGCTGCTGCCGTTACGATCATCATCATGACACCAATGGAAAGACAGTTCCACGTTTCAGTAAAGGGAGTGCTGGAGGGAAAGGTGCGACAGCGAGGGCTTACAATAAAAATAACGGTTACGAGACATGTTCAATGCCAATATATGCTGCATGTCGCTCAGCCTACTTTGGCAATGCGGCAAGCGTTTACTCGTTTGGGCATATCACGTTTTGTGTAATCATTGCTCTAAAGCTGTACAAATGGTCTATTTGCTCTGCAATTTTTATTTTTATCATGGTGGGTTAAGGACCCACTTTTCATTGGCATCTGCACCACATTTCTCCCGATATGTAATTTTGCCTTGGTGGTGGTTCATGACATCTTCATGTACAGAGAGTTCTGCAGAGTATCGGATGTGCATTGTTCTACTGCTTAAGAATTAGAATCCCATGATGAGACGAAAATATACAATTTATCCATCCAGAATAACGCCACCCCCCAAAAAAAAGAAGATGCACTGAACCTCTGGCACATGCATCGACAGTGAACAGAGCAAACAATCTCAAGTATTTTCTTCATGTAAGCCAAGACACTAAGATTCTCAATGCATTTTCATTTCGCCACAAATGCATAGGCACAACCGGCTTGGCGCAACATCCACATCTCGCGCTGCAACAAATTGTGCAATGCCTCGCTGTTTCATAGTGCGGCCGATAGATTACGCATGACCAAAATTCAGCATTGTGCATACTTAGTAACTTCACCAATGAAGAACCCCCAAGTTCTTTATGAGATTAGGATTCATAGGTTACTTCACACAATTTGTGATATCCATTTATCTATTTATGCTTAATTAACCTCTTTCCCAAGAAAGTGAGCCATTTGGAAGGCACCCTGACAGACAAGTAGAACAATCGGCAAAAAGTGATCAACCAGCGAAAAAGTCTGTTCATCACAGTAACGCTGACATTGAAGGCGCCTTAATTCCTACGTACGTTCCGTCGACACACCCGACTACGTTCGTAATGTTCCCACGAAGTAGGAAGCATTCGTTTATATATGCCTGCTCCGCCGCAGTATTCTGGAAAGCTAGCCACCGCTTACGCACTGCCGCATCGATAAGCGCGTCAGACACATCTCTGACACAGTTGCTAACAGTAGTTTGATGGCGTCCAATGTAACGCTCGGCGCCGACGATTCCCTGAAAACTCCCAGTCCCGTAGAAACGGAGGGCACAGATGACTTGCTCTACGACGGTGAGCGAATGAAGCCCGCCAAGCTGTCTCCGCAGACGAGAGTCTTCGCCTAGCTCGTCACACAGCCAGCACACTGATGTCTTCGACAGGCGAAAATGACGCTGAAACTCCCCGTCGGTCATGCAGGTGAACGGGTCCGGACGGTCATACTGACGCTTGCTGCCGCTGGATGCATTGACACAGGCTGCTGCTGCCGCCGCCATGTTCCCGAGTTGAACTCGGAGGGGGTTTCGCGATGTACGAGTTTAGCACGAGTTCGCCTGTCAATCAAAACCAGAGGTCACGCCCCGCGCGAGGCATGTAACTATTGCGCGCGCACCCACTACAGCTGGGCCACGCCCAATTTATCTTCCGGCAACAGCGACACGGTGTCGAGCTGAGAGGCATCAACAATCTTGACCGCCGACATAAAACACGCACAACGCACTGTCATCGGTGATGTACTGAGCACTACTATCAAAAACAAAGCGTTGACTGTCGCTGGCTTATGCATACATCTTCTCGGGCTGAGATGGCCGCACAACACGGTTTCGTTGCCTGCATTGTGTCGCGTAGCGCACAGTAAATAATTATCGGCACGTCACCGTAGCTGCTTGCAAGGCGTCGATGCGTCGAGGGGGACGACGATGCTGAGGAGTGCGTATTGCAACAGTCGTTTGAGATGGCTGCTCTGTCATCGGTGATGAAACGGAGCCACAGCGTCGTAAACACGATCAGCGTCCGAGAATCGCTCGCTCTTCTAGACCCAGTGCAATGGCATTTCTTCATCACAAGCACTGCGCACTCAACAGTTCCAACACCTCTCTCCGTTCGAAATCTGATTTCATAACTGCACACAAAAGCCCTCACCTGCCAAAATGCGAGTGCTGCGGTGTCGTTACGATATCCATCTGCGATCGCTGCTGGCTCCAGCAGAGGTAATCCGCAAGCACCTTCGACTGCACAACACACTCATATACTGCGTACATGCGCTCAGAGGCGCCTTCACTGGGCAAGCGATGACAAGCGATGAATTGTGTCGCTGGGGAAGCACGTACTTTTCGCAATGTATCGCAGAGGCTTCGCGCACAAAGATAAACTGGTACATTTTCACTGAACTGCGTCACTACGCGCTCTAAAATAACATACCGCCATTTTGCAGCGACAGCTGTTGTGTCGTTTTTAGTTGGTAATGCGGGGGCCTTAATAACCTAGTGAAGCGCCTGAGATGAACAGCCGTACCGCGGCGCTGCGTTTCTATTCCCCTAAAAGAGAAAGAGTGGCCATGACCCTCTATGAATCATGGCCGACTTTATTGAGAATAGCAGTGCAGCGCCCCTAGGCGACTTATCACCGTATGAACGCCCTCGTGCGTGCGACACGCTTCAATGTACCGCGTCTAAGCTTTCGCCTCCTTGTCGCCACTCGCGGCAAGAAGTGCAAAATTTAATAATTTGCTCGATCTCCGTTTGTCATCACAAATTTCTAGCGTTAAAAACGAAAAACAGATACCTAAAGAGATAAAAATGTTCGTTATTTTATTTGCTGTATTTCAACGTATTCGTTTGATTGAAAGTGTAGGTGCAAGAATGCGCCGCATGTACCCTGTTCGCATTCGATGGAGGATAGAAAGACAGTGCCGAAAGATGAGGCACGCCCTTGACGCGCCCGGGAAAGGCGTGGCAAGCGGCTCACGGCAAGTGTGCAGACAGACAGCGGGGCAGTCACGGTATCGCTAAGTTGCGATAATCCGTTGATAACAATACGCGGCGCTGTCGCGTTTCGTTGTGCAGCCTTCTGCGCTTGAAACGTGGAAGCAGCGTGCCGCGCAGGGTGCGCTCATGTTGTCATACGCGGCTTTCTGTCTACATATTTTTTTGCCTGCACCTTCGGCGCGTTCCGCGCTATCTCGGTTCACTGACTGCCGTCGAGCAAACTCGGGTAAAACTCGGGTGAACGAGAAACTCGGCGCATCCTGCATAGCACCCCTGGACTCTCTCGACTCGAGACAACAGTACTTTGCCGACTGTGGCTTGGTGTCGCTTTCACAAGATATTTCGCCTTCCGAGTCGGTATGCACGAAAGCGCGGCTTGCAGTCACTGCTGCGGCGAGGAGACGTTAGAGCACGTACTTTGACACTGTTCCCGATACATCACGCACCGCCTGTCACTAGCGGATGTGTTGGCATGCCTTGACGACAGGCCACTTTAAGAACAGACAGCCTTGGAATGCCTACATGAACTGTCGTTGCATCGAAAGTTGGTCAAGGCTTTGTTGATCTTTTTACGTGGCAGTGGCCTATTAGAAAGACTATAATGATCCCGTACTTTTTTTTCACGCTTTTCTTTTTACTCCGCTCTTCTTTCCGTCTTTACTTCCCCTTTCCCTCCCCCTAGTGCAGGGTAGGAAATCGGAGGCTTTAACTCTGGTTAAACACCCTGCCTTTCTCTAATTTGCGTCTCTCTCTCTTTCTTAGTAACACTATGACGTAAGAAATACATGGTACATACAATATACAAGTTAAATGACTTCACAGTTATGTAGAAGAAAGTCTCAAAAAGTACAAATGATACTCTCGCCAAATTATAATCTCCAGTCAGTGGGTGGTACATACATCACGTAAATGCATTATCACATAATTATAGTCACAACTGAACAGTCAACATAACAGAATCTACAAACACATTCATATATACAGCGACATTGAAACGAAAGGAACATTAAAAGCGTGAATAACGACCAACAATGCCGCTGTCTTCGAGAAAAGTTTTTAGTGCTTTTAAAGAGCTCTTCTGCAAGGCCGTTGTTCGCCAAGGATCCAAAAGTTTCTTTAAACTGAAAAGTCTGGGTCTAATGTATTGAGGATTCATTTAAGTCGGCGTCTTGGTGTGTCGTGATGTGGGCAATCTAGACGGAGGTGATGTATATCTTCATCTACAAATCCACAATCACATTTGGGGGTTTCCGCACGGCCATTTCTATGTAAGAACTGTTTTGTGTAGGCAGTGCCTAGCCTTAATCAATGAATAAGGGTTTCCATATTTCTGTCTACTGACAATACTGACAACAAATTTGAATCCGATAAACGGATCAATATGTCACAAATCCGAGCTTTTAGAATTCTGGTCAAACCACATATTTCTACACATTTCGAAAGACGTTGTCCTTCTAATGCAATGTAATTCATTCTTTGAAATTCATTCGTGAGTAACACCCATCCTCCGCCAAGAGCGTGTCCCTGTTTATCCTATGCGAATCCGTTCACACATGGTTAACGCGCAATCAGTGACAAACTTCAAGTCGTAGCGTTAACTGTAACTTCTGTGGATACGTCTGACGAAGTATACCGAAATATGTGTAGAAAAACATTAGTAGTGGGACATCGAACGGCTTTATACATTTTTTAACTACTGATCCCGTTTGTGTAGCTTTATTGGGTAGTCAATTTACGCGTAAGCTCTTCTTTCTTCTTCTTCTCAATTTAGTACACTGCGACCTGCATTGTTGCTTTGTGTGCTCTGGTTTTTCCTTTTGTTCCTTATGACGGTCAATATCCCTTGTCGCAGTTTTCCTCTAGTGTTCGGGATCTGTCAGTCCGTTATTTTTCTCTTCCTTGCTTCCCTTCTTCCTGCTTGCCATCTCTATAACTATATCCCCTCCTCTTTCCTGTGAAGTAGGCAGACGTTGTACCCCTTTCGGAGATATTTGTAGCGAATTGGACTCTCCTCTGGTTTTCCTTTCTTTTTGTATATTTCCATAGCAAACACCAATATTCTATAGTCGAAACGCCAGTCAAACTTGCAAAGTATTTGAGCATAGGATGAACTCTGCTCTTAATAGGCTGTCGCCCGCTGTGACGTTGAAGTCGCTGTCTTTAGTTCTACAGACCGTACTTGCGGGCCTCGTCTGTGACATGGCACGGCACAAGAAAAAGGCGCACCCGTTATCACAGAAAGGAACGCCAGGAAAAAGCTTTCCCATTACTCGCAAGCAGCAATGTACTATGTACGTAGTTGCGTATTTGGAAAATACATAAGTTCGCGCGTCAGGAGAGATTACTAAGTGTCCCCTCTGGCATCTTCGTGCATCCACACAGAAAGGAACGCCAGGATCTGTTGCGCAACGGAACGCGCGTAGTGCTCCTGTTACTCGTCTTTCTTGCTTTTATACATGTTACTACTGCGGCGAGACGCCTATTTTAAGCGTTCGTATCACGTATATTAACCTGTCTAGCCGCATAAACTATCTTACGCAAAGCACAGGTTGCGTTTATCGCTTCCGGCGCGGCAGTGAAATGGCTCCTTCCTGGCGTAATCTCTGTCGCGCACTCGCGGACCCTCCATAACGAATAATAAGAACAGCAGAGCTACTGCTGCTCTACATTTTTCCTCCCGCAAATGTGGAAGGTGCAGGAGACGCTTGTACGCAGGAGATGTTACGCCACATCCAGATTGAGGCGTTATATATGGATGAGAGCACTCTGGGGGCGAAACTGACTTAAATGCGAGGCACCTTCAACGTGGTTTCATTTATTCCACGTATTTTATTTATTTAGGTGAATCCAGCTAAACCTTTTTTTTACAGTGTCGAACCAGTGTCTTGAGCATGTTTTGAGAGGACGAACCTATATTGCAATTGAGATGCTGCATGCATACTGTCTTTGCAGTTCTGCAAATCTCAGACAGAAAGTTCAAAACGCACTTTTGCCCCTGCTTGATGCCTGTTTCGGACCTTCGTAATGGTGAATTTTAGTGGTTGCGAGAGTAACACTTTGACAACATTTTTAGGCATTTGAACAATTTGATCTAAATGTTCCACATCACCACACTGGCATCTAAGGTTATCCTACAATTCCCAGTAGATGCGCGCATGCAGGCACGGACAGCCTATGAGAATAAAAATGCGACGTACGAGACTACGATGGCACGACCGCTTGCACATGTTCATCTCCTCGTTACATGACGCGATTGCAAACACGGAAAGGTCTTTTAAAGCGGAGCTTTTCTTCTCTACTTTGCCGGGTTCTGCTTGGCTGCCTGGTTGCGGTTAGGCCGGTCGCTATCTCGGCGGATATATATATATATAATATATATAACTCCTGTGTGCTGACCAAGTGCGCTCACTTGTTCTGCGTAACCAAACTACCTTCCTGCCTAAAGCCTGAACTAATAATGTTGGCTAACAGGCTTGTCTAACGCACACCAATTTGTAAATGGAAGGGAGAAAAATATAGTTTCCGCAGTCTTTGATTTACTTTATTTTTTAATTTAGCCATTCACTATACGCCGCTGGGTGTGTGCCTGTTCTTGGCTAATCCTCCCGATTGGGCATGTCCCACTTCGACTACTATGTCATACCTTAACATGCAATGTAGGCCCAGAGATATCTCTAAAGTATGTACATCTGTTGATAGAATGATGAACTATATTTGATGGATTCTTTTCTATCTTTTTCGACATTCGGGGGTGTGTCCGTTCTTGGGCAATGCTCCAGAACGTTTGTGCCGTACTGTGACACAAGAGGTACAGAATCCCCGAATGTTGCTTGGTACGTGTCGTACTTTTCTGTGCATGCACCTGTCATCTCCATAATTCGCTCGACAAACGTAATTCATCGTTTTCGGCCTTGTGACACGGCTGCATGTACGTGTCACACTGTGCATCCGCGTTATTTGGTATTAGCGATTCGGCATAGTTTGTGAGCGGTGTAATGCGCAAACATGAACATTGCATGACAAATAAATGTGTGAGTTTTGTGGAGGAGAAACATAACTATTCCTTGACGCTACTCATTGCATGGGCTGAAAGCAAAAAAAAAGTACGCATTACCCTTAGCTCTAAACCATTTAATTAACACCATTACTTAAAGCTTCGCTTCACATACATTCGAAAATGTGGGTTGAATATGCGTATTTTTTTTTTTTTTGAAGCTATGCAATAGTTACAGTTCCTTATCGGAATACTGGCCACGGTGGCCGCAGTTATAAGGGAGCGAAATGCGGAAGCACCTGTGTAGTTAGATTTAGGCGCACTTTAAAGAACCCTAGGTGGTAAAAAATACTTTCCCCCACTACGGCGTGCCTCATAATCGGACCTTGGTTTTGGCCCGTAAAATCCCATTTTTTTATTGCGATAGAGATTATGTGGACACTTCAGGCGCACTTTCGCCGTCGCCGTAGCCGCTATGTTCCATATAAAGTCTTAGGGCGATAACACCGTCGCCGCTCGTCGTATGCCGTACGTGCGAGCGAAAGCACGCGACGAAAGCCGACGACCACGGCTCATCGTGGCGCGCGCGAAGGAAGAAAGCGGAGAGCAAACGCACCGTCTTCCGTCGCGCAAAAGGCGGTGCGGGGATGGCAGGGAACGAGGGGGGCGGCGGTGACGTAGTTCGCCGCCAGCAAACGCGCATTTCGCTCGCGGTCGCGAGGGGAACTGACGATCGCGGCTCAATCTCGCCCGCTATATATGGACGAAAGCGAGAAAGCAGCGTGCGAGGGAGGGGGGCAGCTTCGAGCCCGCCAAGTGCGTACTTTGCATAGCCGCGCGCGGTCGCGGGCGCGGTATATTGAAAGGGATCTGCAGACGGCTCATGCCTTTGTGCGGGCTGTCTTCTCGCCGCTCTTGCGTTGAAGCAATAGACGGCCCGAAGGTCACTTCGCTCGCTGCTGCTGCCTGGCTTGCTCACGCCAGCGGGCGTTCGCTCTCATCGAGTGGGATGTATCCATGCTTGCTAATGCGCGCTGAAACCATGCTTGTTAATTCACTTAGTAAGCGAATGTTTCCAAGTTTATAAGGCCGATAAAGCTACTACCTTTACTTCGTATAGCTGTCCACTAATTTGCTATCACAATCGATGCCTCGCCTTTCGGTCCAAACTGCACCTTTGTTCAATGCGATATCGGCCACGAAACAAGAACACTGAGATACGGGAGACAGCGAGCAAAGACAAGAAAGAATAGCCCGGGCGACGCCTATGACGACATTTTTAAAGAAAATAATCAGTTTGCAGAACCACACTTCCAGCAGTTAGCCAGGATGCAAGCACTCATGTTCTTTTTTTAACAAAGAAAACAGACTATGTCAAGATGGTAAGTCGGGTTTTCTGCCTTTCTTCTTTCCGCGTCTTGTGTTGCGCTGTTACGAAACTTACGATGCAAAACAGATTAGAAGGGTTATGGTAACTAATCGTCGTTATAACTATTCGGTTTGGACACACCGCGGGGCAAGACGCTCTCCGTGGTTTCCTCCCTCTCGCGCACACCCCCTCCCTTCTCTCCAAAAACATTGTACTTTGTAATCGGAAATTATCTCATGTAATAAACATTTCATAATTACTTCGGTTTACCCAATACACAGCCGCGCCTGACTACGTTCTTTGTCTTGCTTTTTTTCTCACGGAACTGGATTATTCTATTCCTCTCGAAGACCCGCATTTATCTGTTCTACCTCCCCCCCCCCCCATTGCATGACTCGCTCAACTCCAACAAACAAAATAATAATGCACGTACGAAGACCGCGACGTGAATGCAACTACAAATTACGATAATCACTAAATAAATAACATAAAAATACGGTAACTAAGTGTTTTGCATGGATGTGCTCAGCCATAACATAAATCTGAATGCGCGCAAAGTGTGTTGTGAGTAGTAGTGTAGCTGCGAAGTCCGCACGCAAAAAAAAAATTGAGAGAAAGAAAAATCTGTTTGAAAACAACACTTCCACATTGAAACAATGCAATCTCGATTGTTTCGCAGTAACCTTTTTTCTTTTTTTTTTTTGCGCGGCTGTCGCGTACACTCGGTATAGGCAACGAAGAAAAAAAGTGCAGTAAGGTAAGAAGGCAGAGAGAAGCTGCCGGCTCCATTTCAATAATTGAAACCCGGTTACTGCGCGTGAATTCCAAAACTCATCCAGACGCGGCTGTAGTTTACCACGAAGAAGAAGACATGAAGAAATGTGAGCATGTACGAGGCGTGCGCTGAATAATTTAAACCCTCGTTCAGAGGAGGAATTTCAACCTGTTTCGGGCACACGGATGCATGCATCGGTTCTCGAGCAACGTGGGCCGGGGAAATCAAGATCAGAGGCGACGCTCCGCGTTTATGAGTTCTGAGCGCGAAGCCGAGGTTGGTTTTACAGCTTTCGCGCTTTGAAGTATGGCTCACGAATTAATGCTCGACCCGGCGCGCGTCCGAGACATTGACGTCACTGCCGGTGGTTCTAGTTCATTTAAAGACCCTTAATTTACGAGCAAATTTGTTCGCATTTGGGGCAAGTCTCCTCTGCTCCCTGCACTAGCGAGGAAATGAACAATAACTGTTCTGCCTACTAAACGCAGTTAGTAACAAAAGCATTTGCATTTGGAAGTGGATTTGCATGGTTAGCACAACCCATTTCCCCCTCCTGTATTATTTCACGAATGGATAACGGGATCGAGGCTTGGTTGTCAGATCACTTCTTTAGAGAGCCGTCAGTGTAGTAACAGCTGGGATGAAGGAAAGGCGTTGAGGTAAGCTTCAGCCGAACTTATAACTATTCGAATGCACATTATGTGCTGCTTCCGTCTTAGATTGAGAAAATAGCAATAAGTTCACCAGTAATCAAAACACCATGGTGCATTGTATATGTGGCTCGCGTGGTGTAAGATTTGCCTGATGATCCCACCGCTGGCATACAGTTGATACGGACGATCTCGCCGCTGCCACCATCTGTAAGGGTTGAAGGTCGTAGAGAGGAACTTGGGAGGAACTAGGTGAACAGGGTTTATTTACAGTATTTACATTATATGTGATACATTTACACAGTCTAGCGTGACTCCCAAATGGTTCCAGCAAAACGAATCATACAGCATACGAGCACGGAGCTCCAAACACACTGAGGAGCACGCAGCTCACGAGCACGACGACGAGCACACTCTAGCAACCGACAACAGCTGCTTATAAACACTTCATTGGTCCCTAGTTTCCCAGGTGTGAGAACGCGGTTGTCCAATCGGACTGTCCATAGTCGTTGGGGCGTAGTCGACCCGACTTGGAGGAGGAGAGCTCACGACTTGGAGGAGGATGGCTCACGCACTTTGGATTTCCAGAACCCGAGTTGAGCACGTCCCCGTATCCAGGTGGTCACGCCTGACCCCAGCCGGCGCGTCTAAATTCCAGAGCTGCCTTTCTCCTGTAGTCGCCACTAGTGTCAGCAGGCTGTGACGAATCCTGGGGCCCACGCACCGCAAAGCACCCTTTTGGGGGGAAGCTCTTCTTGCTGCCGAGAGAGACCATGAAGAGCCGGCAAATCAACCAACAATACGTTGGGCGCCAAACGTGGCCCGCCCTGCTGCCGTCACCGATTCTCCGAACGAGGCGCCTGGTGGATTGACGCCGCCGTAGTCCGCAGTTCTCTGAAGTAAGTTCATGGTTGGTTAGCGCTGTCCTCGCTGGTTCTCTGAAGGGCGCCAGAACCGCGGGTCGATCGAAGCACATGCAGCGGGCTGAAATAGCTTTGCAGAGCAGTACCCCTGCAGGCCGATCCTAACAGTGGCCAGCGAGCACTGCTGGTACGTCGAAGATGGCGAACGTATCTAAAGAATATTATTGGGTATATTTTCATCATGTACAAGAGAAATGTTGCACAGTTCCCCGACATCTGTGTACTTATTTGTTGTGTTATACATTCCTAGGCCCCCAGCCCCATTTGAGATTTGGGCCCCACTTTATTTGCGATTTGAATTATCACGTGACTGCATGTCGCAGGTCCCTCATGTGCTCAGCAAGCGGCAAATACATATTAAGCTGCAAATTGAGGAGTTATTTGTAATTGTAAATTATGTAATCTTGCGTATGATCACCAAATATGTAATTTGCCAGTATGCGAGCAGAGAACGTATATTTTATCCTCACTGCTGCACAAGATCAATCGCAGGTATTTGTTCTTCCACCCTAACATTACCAGAAGCTTTAAAGATAGTGTGTCGAATACAGCACAAGTGTAATCATTAAGCGGCACTGCTCCAAAAAGTGGCCACAACTGCCACAAGTATTCAAAAGGCATAATTCACTTCCTAAAAGATATTTTACTAATAAACAGTTAACTAATTCTTCAGCACTCATTTTGCCATTCACAAAATTAAGCCAGCGATCTCAGGAGGCGCATCCAGTTGGAAGGAATTTTGAAACTGGTACCACTTTTGAGATAAACGCTGCGAAACTTGCCACAAGAATGATCTGATGTTCCAGTTACCTTTTTTTATGAAAACATCGTAGTGAGCATTGAAGCTCAAAAACAACTGAACACAAATGAATTTTTCCGGATACTTTGAAAATGATTATCTAGAAACTGATGCCATTCTCAGAATTCGTTCCAAGTGGATGCGACCTGCGAACTTATAGACTGCAAATTTTCAAAAATTGCTATAAACCGTAAAGTAATTAGTTTAAAAGGTAAATTGCAGAAATTTTCTATTTATTAGATTATCTATTACGAGTTCTCGTGCGAATTACGAGTTGTCGTTCTAGTTCATACGCAGCTTTTCAGATCCCACTCGAAAGATGGTCTTGCTTCATGCAACAGGCTATTTTTTAAATTTTGGTAATAATAAAAAAAAGTAATTGTAGACATTCACTTGCTTATTTACTTGAATTAACTTATAGGCACTATAACGTTCACCATTGTAATATTCTCGGTTGTTGGAAATTAAAATAGTTCCACTTTTAAAAAGGCTCTCCCCTCTGAGACAAAGGGTGTCTTCGAGAAGCTTGGTCGATCACTTTACCACAATGTTTAAAGCATAGTTGCTGTCTTCAGCTGTTTTGGTGCATTAACCCCTGCCTGATCTATTATTGGCCTTGGGAACTTCTCTATAGGTATTTTCCTGCCGAATACTAGCGATACAAAACGTTCGGACTTGGAGCTTACAAAGAGAACTCCCCGCAAACTGCACTTCTGCGGAAAATACAGAGTGAAGAACACGTTTATGTAATCACACATAGTTAAGTGTGGGCAGACAGGCCGTGCTTTTTAGCACAACATGAGGAATAACTAAAAAAAGAAAACATAGAAAGCCACAACCCGCTTCTCCGACATTCGTTCCTTCTTCCTATTTAGCCTCAGGCCGCCATTGGAATATGAACCTGGCAACGTTTAACGCTAGAACGTTATCTAGTGAGGCGAGTCTAGCAGTGCTATTGGAGGAATTAGAGGGCAGTAAATGGGATATAATAGGGCTCAGTGAAGTTAGGAGGCCGAAAGAAGCATATACAGTGCTAAATAGCGGGCACGTCCTGTGCTACCGGGGCTTAGCGGATAGAAGAGAACTAGGAGTCGGATTCCTGATTAATAAGAATATAGCTGGTAACATACAGGAATTCTATAGCATTAACGAGAGGGTGGCAGGTCTTGTTGTGAAACTTAATAAGAGGTACAAAATGAAGATTGTACAGGTCTACGCCCCTACATCCAGTCATGATGACCAGGAAGTCGAAAGCTTCTATGAAGACGTGGAATCGGTGGTGGGGAGAGTGAAAACTAAATACACTATACTAATGGGCGACTTTAATGCCAAGGTAGGCAAGAAGCAGGCTGGAGACAAGGCAGTGGGGCAATATGGCATAGGCACTAGGAATAGCAGGGGAGAGTTATTAGTAGAGTTTGCGGAACAGAATAATATGAGGATAATGAATACCTTCTTCCGCAAGCGGGATAGCCGAAAGTGGACGTAGAGGAGCCCGAACGGCGAGACTAGAAATGAAATAGACTTCATACTCTGCGCTAACCCTGGCATCATACAAGATGTGGACGTGCTCGGCAAGGTGCGCTGCAGTGACCACAGGATGGTAAGAACTCGAATTAGCCTAGACCTGAGGAGGGAACGGAAGAAACTGGTATATAAGAAGCCGATCAATGAGTTAGCGGTAAGAGGGAAAATAGAGGAATTCCAGATCAAGCTACAGAACAGGTATTCAGCTTTAACTCAGGAAGAGGACCTTAGTGTTGAAGCAATGAACGACAATCTTGTGGGCATCATTAAGGAGTGTGCAATGGAAGTCGGTGGTAACTCCGTTAGGCAGGATACCAGCAAACTATCGCAGGAGACGAAAGATCTGATCAAGAAACGCCAATGTATGAAAGCATCTAACCCTACAGCTAGAATAGAACTGGCAGAACTTTCGAAGTTAATCAACAAGCGTAAGACAGCCGACATAAGGAAGTATAATATGGATAGAATTGAACATGCTCTCATGAGCGGAGGAAGCCTAAAAACAGTGAAGAAGAAACTAGGAATTGGCAAGAATCAGATGTATGCGTTAAGAGACAAAGCCGGCAATATCATTACTAATATGGATGAGATAGTTCAAGTGGCTGAGGAGTTCTATAGAGATTTATACAGTACCAGTGGCACCCACGACGATAATGGAAGAGAAAATAGTCTAGAGGAATTCGAAATCCCGAAGGTAACGCCGGAAGAAGTAAAGAAAGCCTTAGGAGATATGCAAAGGGGGAAGGCAGCTGGGGAGGATCAGGTAACAGCAGATTTGTTGAAGGATGGTGGACAGATTGTTCTAGAGAAACTGGCCACGCTGTATACGCAATGCCTCATGACCTCGAGCGTACCGGAATCTTGGAAGAACGCTAACATAATCCTAATCCATAAGAAAGGGGACGCCAAAGACTTGAAAAATTATAGACCGATCAGCTTACTGTCCGTTGCCTACAAAGTATTTACTAAGGTAATTGCAAATAGAATCAGGAACACCTTAGACTTCTGTCAACCAAAGGACCAGGCAGGATTCCGTAAAGGCTACTCAACAATAGACCATATTCACACTATCAATCAAGTGATAGAGAAATGTGCAGAATATAACCAACCCTTATATATAGCTTTCATTGATTACGAGAAAGCGTTTGATTCAGTCGAAACCTCAGCAGTCATGGAGGCATTACGGAATCAGGGCGTAGATGGGCCATATGTAAAAATACTGGAAGATATCTATAGCGGCTCCACAGCCACCGTAGTCCTCCATAAAGCAAGCAACAAAATCTCAATAAAGAAAGGCGTCAGGCAGGGAGATACGATATCTCCAATGCTATTCACAGCGTGTTTACAGGAGGTATGCAGAGACTTGGATTGGGAAGAATTGGGGATAAAAGTTAATGGAGAATACCTTAGTAACTTGCGATTCGCTGATGATATTGCCTTGCTTAGTAACTCAGGGGACCAATTGCAATGCATGCTCACTGACCTGGAGAGGCAAAGCAGAAGAGTGGGTCTAAAAATTAATATGCAAAAAACTAAAGTAATGCTTAACAGTCTAGGGAGAGAACAGCAATTTACAATAGGCAGCGAGGCACTGGAAGTCGTAAGGGAATACATCTACTTAGGGCAGGTAGTGACGGCGGATCCGGATCATGAGACGGAAATAATCAGAAGAATAAGAATGGGCTGGAGTGCGTTTGGCAGGCATTCCCAAATCATGAACAGCAGGTTGCCGTTATCCCTCAAGAGAAAAGTATATAATAGCTGTGTCTTACCAGTACTCACCTACGGGGCAGAAACCTGGTGGCTTACGAAAAGGGTTCTACTCAAATTGAGGACGACACAACGAGCTATGGAAAGAAGAATGATAGGTGTAACGTTAAGGGATAAGAAAAGAGCAGATTGGGTGAGGGAACAAACGCGAGTTAATGACATCTTAGTTGAAATCAAGAAAAATAAATGGGCATGGGCAGGACATGTAATGAGGAGGGAAGATAACCGATGGTCATTAAGGGTTACGGACTGGATCCCAAGGGAAGGGAAGCGTAGCAGGGGGCGGCAGAAAGTTAGGTGGGCGGATGAGATTAAGAAGTTTGCAGGGACGGCATGGCCACAATTAGTACATGACCGGGGTTGTTGGAGAAGTATGGGAGAGGCCTTTGCCCTGCAGTGGGCGTAACCAGGCTGATGATGATGATGATAATGATGATGATCGAAATAGGCTTCTCCGCACAAAGACTCTTTATGCGGAAAAGCCGAACTAACGAGCTCCCCTGGTGTAGAAGTCGCACCTCGCGCTGTATCACGAATGTCTCCATGGACAGATTGCGAGGATAATCGCAAGCCAATAGTCCCTCGATAACAGAATCATGCGCCCTCTGCCTGTGCGTGAGTAAGGAAAGCCACCGCTTTAAATAACACACATATTTATAAGCTTACGTGCCCGCTCGACTTCCCCTGCGCACCACATTGAAACCGTCGATCGAGTTTCAATGAGTATTCAGAATGACTGAGTACTGATTTTAATGTGTTCAGATACCAATGTTTAAGAAAACAGGACGCAAATGAATCAAACCATACTACTACATACTACAAGGCATCATGAGATCATCTCAAGCACAGACAACATTATTACAGGAAGCTATCAGGGAAGATGGGATTTCAGACTTTTTTTTATAACCGGCTAATATTACCAATGTAATCTGAATGGCGAATGCCACGCTTGAAGTAATCTGTAGTTAACCTAAGCTGATGTATGTATATCGACACAAATGCTTTACAAGAGCGAAGGCATTACGCTGAATTTATAACAAGCTTGTTTAATGGGAACCATTGTATTATATGAAGCTCGACTGAATAACAAGACCATTTTTACATCTCCACAGTCTAGGCTGTTCAAGAAAGCATCGTAGCTCGAAAGTGATCAATCACTGTTCCATAATTTGCCTTCCGCGTCAGAATCAAATTTGGTGCGCATCATCCAGCAGCAAAATGTATTTTTGAGGCGTCACACATGTTGTACAGCAATCGAAACAGCACGCACAAAAATGATATCGATGGTAAAAATAATACCTGTATAGCACTGATGAATACGGGTCTCTCATCGAAAGGTGTACTCGCAGTCCGAAAGCAAAATGAAGATCGACTCGATTATTAGAGCGCTACTCTTAACGCAGAAAAAGATAATAAACAAACAAAAAGAACTTTTCAACAAACTCAAGGAAATAGCCCTTGAGTCATGCGTAGTAAAAGACGGTGTTTTAGTTTCAGTTTTTCAATTTCAATGTTATTTTTGTAAATTCCAGTTATACACTTCAAAGAGGACATAAATGCTGGAAGCTGTGTTTTTGTCAAAAGGCTGAATGAGAGACTTCCTGTTAATAAGTGCATCAAGTCATAAGTGCATCAAAGACCTATGTACATCTAGTCCAGCAAAGCAAAAAAATATCATCATCAGGAAAGGCTCATGCAAGAAAAGATGCAATGGCTAAATATGAACGATGAAATGAAGAAAAGAACGAAAGAAGGAAAGAAAAAAAAACCAAAGAAGGGAAGAAGGAACCACAGAAGGAACGAAAGCAAGAAAGAACAAAAGAAAGAAAGAAACTTGGAAAGATAGAGAGAGCAAAAGAAGGCACGAAAGAACATTCAGGTAGCATGGTGCTCGCATGTGTCGTTGAGGAGGTTAACCGACAGCGCCATATGTTTACTTCACACTGCGGCTCGTTATGTCTTGCAAGAAGTCTGACCCCTCCTATCGTATAACTTAACGCATTACCACGTGTGCAGCAGGCTTTCGCCTTCACGAGTTACAAGAATGTAACATGCTGCGAAAATACTATTTCAAAGGGCGATATGGGGCGCTTTGATTTCTGGCTATATTTAAGGACATATCCACCAGTTTACTTATAAGACACCTGGGTGCATCAAAGCTGATTTTCCATGAAGAACACAATTCTGGGATGTGATATCTTTCTAGAAAATCGGCGGTTGATTTCCTTTCTTATATTACAACATTCGTATCGCCACGATGTCGCTAATTTAAGGCTAGAAATTAAAGATAAAGCGCGAAAAGTATAGGAAAAATCAAAATACACAACAAGAAAAATTACGAGCAATTTATTATCGTATACATTCATGACCTGTAGCGCCTGTGTCTAAAAGAAGTTGCCAGCAGTGAAGCACTTGCGGCAACCACAAACACAGGCTTTACTCGTTGGAGTCGGCTGAAGCCAAATGTATTCGAACAGTTGTACGCGCACGTGACTACGGAACACTTGAGTCATGAACCGAACTTGTTCAAGAGATCGCAGTGATCTCATCGTCCTGCCTTATGGGCGCATGATCTACCGCTTAATGCGGTATTGATTGCATCAATGAAATGAGAGCACGACGTCCTGATTTCGAAAAGAATCTGCGTTATAAAATAATTTAGACAAGAAGAAAGCCATGATCATAAAGAATTACAGTTAGGAATGTAATGTGAACTTAGGCGTGAAGCTGAACCTGCTCAGCTGTACCATGAGAAACGAACGTGAAATATTGGGCATCTATAGCGTATACTTTATCTACACCCCTGACGTCAGAAATCTCGTGGACGCACAGAAAAAAATTAAGCGTTTCTCATTATTGTAAACGACAATGTTCCCCAACTGAACCGACTCGGCTATTCACCACCGGCTGAGGCTGCACGCCTAAACTTGTTCGCTTCTGAATTTTCTCTATCCACATATTGCCCTAGGTTTCGCAATGTCCCTGCTCGTCACGATTGTGAGAAGCAGTTGAGAATCCAAGCCCATTTGTTTTTTTTCAGCGTGAAGAACGGACGATACCAGTGAGTACTACGAAAAAAAAAAAGAACCAGGCGTTCCTCGCGCGTATATAGATAGGCGCGCTCACGCTATGGAGCGAGAACGATGGGGTGTATCTCGGAAAGGGAGCCCTCCCGGCCAGCTTGTCGTTATCGGATGCATTTCGATTTCACGCGCAATTTGCGCAGTTCGCGTGCCGACAGTCCTTCTTTCTTATACATGTCCCTCGTGCACGCCCTTCCGGTGCGTTTTTTTTTTTTTTGCTGTATTTTGTGCTGTAGGGACAGCAGAAATTTGTCTCCGCTCTCGCTCGTCCACTGACAAAGTCGGGAGCTTGGGCGCTATGTCGATAGCCTAACTCGTCCCACGCTTAGTTTAGCTCAAAAGCAAAGCGTTGCGGAAGCTGATATTGGTTATGCCGAGAGCTTGCAGGAGACACGTGCGCGAACAAATGCACTGTACGTTGTTTTCGGAAGAAAAAAAAATGAAGTCTGGGAGCTTTCTGAAGCGCCAGCCTCATTTATTCACAACTAATGAAAAAGCTTCTCAAAGAAGGCTAACTTTCTAATGCCCACTCTGCTCCACGGCACGCTTTTGTCTAACACGAGCGGCGTGATAGTTCTGGCGCGAACCTTATTCAACGCCTTCTCCGTACAACGCACACAAAGGCGCGAAAGAAGCCATAATGCTATAGCCAGCTTATTCAAAATCGTTTACCGTGTAGCATCTGGATGCTGACGCTTCCGACGGGTAATTTAATGGTGAACAAAAAATGCACCTCTTAGAATTATGAACACGAGAGAATATTTTCGCACCAAGCACGGCTTAACTGATAGCCAATGGGTTAAACCCTAACTTACGCATTCAAGCTCGCGCTAACTAATAACACTAAGAGGCGAAAGCGAAAAAAAAAAGAACACTTTCTAGGTAGGCCTAATTTGTTCGATTTGTTCGAGCTTCATATATTTCACGAGAGGGCGTGTGTTTAGTGTTAGTCTCAAGTTACTAACGTACGTTATAGATTATCATTCTTTTTAAATTGTGCTTCGAAGATTAGACTATTGTTCTGAAACTGAAGCACACTTCAAGCGATTTAAATTTCAGAGAGTGTCACAAAAACCTATACGAGTACGTGATAATTATGACTGAAGTTAGCTTGGATTCGCTCGAGAAAAAGAGAGAGAGAGAGAGAGAGAAATGGGAAAGGCAGGGAGATTAACCGGATAAGATTCCGGTTTGCTAATCTGCACTGGGGGAAGGGTAAGGTGAACTGAAAGACGGAAAGAACAGCGCAAAGAAAAAGCAAAGAAACGAAAAAGAAAAGGTAGGGTGGGTCGTGAACATCCATGAGAATTACAGTCTCTCTAATAGACCACTCGAATGTAAAAATTTCAAGAGTGCCTTCACTGTCTTGCGGTGTGACGACTGTATAGGTTGGCGTTCCAGGACTGTCTGCTCCGAAAGCGGCCAGTCGTCAAGACCCGCCAGCACGGTCGCGAGTGACTGCCTGTTTGCGCTTTATCGGGGCAATGACAAAGTGTTCGATAGTTTACTCGTCACCGCAGTGGTGACACGCTGCAGTATCCTCCCATCCGATGGGGAAAGCAAACGACCTAGTAAATGCGACGCCAAGTGACAATCGGTAAAGTATCGTTGTCTCAGTTTGGGATAGTCCAGGTGGAGGATGAAGTTGCAGATAGGGGTCCAGTCGATGTAGACATGTGTGCTAGAAACTAGGTGTGTTCCATGGCGATTGTAAGGAATCCTATGCAAGAACTCAAAGTTGCGCGGCTGCATCTGTTCTTGACAGCTGGATTTGCTCCTGCACGCCGTCTTCATGAGCAGGTCGAGCAGCTTCATCGGCCTTTTCATTACCCAGTGTGCCACAGTGGCTAGGGAGCCACTGAAATGTGACGTCGTGTCCTTGCTTGATGAGGCGATGAAGGAAATCTCGGATTTGTGGCACTAGTTGTTCGTTAGGTCCTCGGCGTAAGGCAGAAGGCAAGCAGTGTAGAGCTCCCTTAGAGTCACTGAAAATGCTCCGCTTTTGAGGTGGTTTCTCTCGATTTACGCGTCGTGCGCTACGAAGAGCAGCAAGCTCCACGGCTGTCGATATAGTCTGATGCGATGTGATCTGAGACCAATGAGCACAAGGTTGAAGAGTGTTGGGCTCAACACACCGCTCGGCGGTACTCCACGGTGCGTATAATGTTGAGAAGTTGGGCCGTCTTCGGTATTCATAAAGAGCCTTTGTAAATAATTGCGCGTCCAACAATAGAGTTGACCACCGAGGCCAACCATTTCCAGAGCCTATATTATAACCTCATGCAGAATGTTGTCATGTGCTCCTTTGATATCGACAAACACGACGACAGATAATGGCTTACACGCTTTTTCATGTTGAACATACGTAATGAAATCGAAGACGTTGTCAATGGAGCACCGGTGACGCCGAAAGCTAGCCATGGCGCATCGGTAAACTGCATAGCGTTCAAGGTACCATTCGAGTCTGGCGAGGATCATTCGTTCCATCACCTTCACGATGCAACTAGCGAGCACGATTGGCCGGTATGAAATAACTAAACGAAGATATCGACGCACGAACTCCAGTCACTCGAGAGGATTAATTTTTCAAGTCATGATCTAGAATTTGCGAGAATGTTGCAGTAAAATTTGTTGCACAGAAGAGGAGTCTCTGAAGAAGTGCGATGAGAGATTTTTTTTTTTTTTGCAAATGAGAACAACGTTCGTGGTTAGGAATACAGTTGAACATACACACCCTAACAAAATTATTTTCTCTATCCAAAAAGCAGCAAATTACGCTTCGCAGTCACGTTCTGAAAGATTAATAATTAGCTGTATTCGTCTAGGAACCTGTATATTCACTGGAACATTCCAATTGCACATTGTTTTCGCTATCTTTACATTGCACTTGCAAACTTGAATGAGTCAGACACCTGCACTATGCAACTGTTGGACAATGCAAACAATGGATACCACGGTCACTGCTCTTGGTCGCAGAAAAGAGAGAAAGGAAGAGAAAGAGAGGTCGGATCTTCGGGCAGCGTTAGGAGGGAACTCTCCTCTGCACTCCTGACGGCATTATTTAAAACCATTAACACTGTCTTCCCGCAAATTATAATGTAACCTGCGTTGACTGCGACTGAGTGCGTTCGATGCCATAACTTATTCAAGGAAATCTCCTGATATTCGAAAAAGACTGCCATAAATTTCCTTGATGGACTCTCGGCGAAACGTGGGGACCGGAGAGAATGGGTATGTCACATCAGGCTCACTTAACGAAATGTTCTTAGTCAATTCGCCTGTCGCCGTCTAACAGCTTTTAAATATAACAGCGAGGCTTAGTGGCCAAAATGCTTTAACGACATAGTGACGCTGACGCTAGCCAAAGTATGTTCCAGTCTGCAAGCTCTCCCTTTTCAAAGGCAGAGTATCTACAAAAATGAAATTTTCGCTCCATGCGGAAAGCTTTATGGGCACCTACCAAATGCACTCAGGATAGAGTAACTCTCATTAAAAGCATTTCATTAGATATAATTGGACAAGACTTTGGAACAGCAGGCTCCTTTCTTTATTTGGCGCAACACCAAGTGATACGACGCTGCCGCGCCGTACAACCCAACTATTTGAACGACTGATCATCTTTAACGTCTGAAAGCAACATAACTGTTATAAAAACAACTGTCTGACTTTAAGAATTAAACAGGCGATACAGCGGACTAGTTTTTTTACAAACAAAACGTTTGTGTCCACAACGTGCTAGACTAGAACAGCACGGTGTCGCATACACTAGCGCTGCTGCAGTGAATGCCGAGTCTAAGCAAAAGACGAAGCGTACCCTACCACAAATATCGAAATGAATCAATCAGACGACGACAAAAGCTTTGGCCTGTCGAACGTGCACAGACTGACAAGTATTTCAGTGGACTGATTGCGCTTCTATGTGCCGCTCGAAGTATGTTCGCGTCCGCAAGTTCATGCTTGAGCATAATGAAACGTTCTACTAGTGAATACTGATAGACTGCCCTGAGTGATGCCGTATTTCGACCGCTAGTCTCGTTTTGAAATTCAAATTTATTTTCTTGACACAACAATTTACTCACCTGTGTTGCCACGCTGCATTCAGCGCGTACTTACATGTAGGAATGGAGGCAAGTTTCATGCGGATACTGCAACAGCGACTTACGAAATGTATTTCCCACGAGGCGTCGTTCATAGTCTTTATGTCGGTCACTTCTTAACTTCACATGGCTAAGTAAATTTTCGTGAAATGTCTTTGTTTCATGGCACGCCTAAAGCATCTGACAATCATGTTAGTGTGTAGACAAGTTAGGACACGCGATATGTAGTGCAAATCGGGGCGTGGTGACTCAGGTGTGTGCCGTTCTGTCACTGAACACGACCGCATTCTTTTTCGAACGAAAAAATCTCAGAAGAAAAAAAAAAGATTGTGCACCTGCTTTGAGAGCCCCATATAAGTGCCCATACTGGTCGAAGGCAATGCGGAGTTTTGCAGCGTGTCTGCTGGGCCTTGTGTGGCTTTCGCTCGTAAAATACCATGATGCCAACATTATCGAGCTGAAGGCACAATTAAATTTTAGGGTTCAGGCGTTGCCATTTTGTCGATAATTTCACATCGCTGTCACGCAATTCAGAACATCTCCACGCCAAGGACCCCACCAGTAGAATATTTTCCAGGTTTCCCCAGATAAAGTTTTTTTGTTAATTATCCGTAATAATCAAAATATTGTCTATTGGTACTTTTCTACAGATAGGAACCTGCGGTCAATGCCAGCACAATGACTGCCTATTCGTGACTTGAATTAATTTTCCATAGTGCTTTAAACCCCAAGTTCAGGCTGTGAGAGCGTTTAAGTCGAAATCGCATGACAATGTGAAATAGATAAGCTTAAAAGATGGGCTGATTCATAGGTTCAACGTGCCAAAGAAGCAATGTCCAGCGTTTCTTTTGCGCGTAGAACCTACGAATGAACCAATCTGAAATTTAGACTAGTCTTACATTTAGAGAATCCCAGGTGGTCAAAATTAATATGGACACCTCCAACAAGACGTCTCTGACACCTCCGGAGCTACGAAAGTCGTCGTAGTGGAAATTTCCGTGTTAATTTTGACCATCTGGAATTCTTTGAGTCCAAATAACGCGAGCGTCCTTTTTTTTGCATTTTAATCCCATGGAAAGTCCGCCACAGCAACTGAGAGTCGAACCCGCGACCTCCTGCTCGACAGCAAAACTTCATAGTGACTGAGCGACAGCCAGTGAAGAAAGCTATGTCTTTGCCAAATATATACAACGTGCTCCCTGTCGGATATTGTAATGCACAGCGGGAATGCGCATGTTTCTACGCTGTGCGTATTTTATGCGCATATCTCCAGGTGTAGTGCTTACTGATTGCTGTAGGCTGCTACACGCCGTTTTCTGGTGAGAGCGAAGTGCGTGGCTTCCTGCGTGGCTGCCTGGTTTAATTTGCTCGTTCGGTGCTGTGCATTTTTTTGCTGCGCTTCCTTCCTTCACTGATGATTTGCAACACTTTTATAGGGCGCGATCTAATTAATCAAAGATATTGGTTGGGGATATATACACAACCCAAATTGCTCTTTGTAACCCCATTACATACTTCTAGGCGTCTTCCCCATATTCATCTCGGCCTCACACGAATATTTGGTATACCCAAAGTTTTTACTTCCTCAGTGTTTCCACAAGCCATTGCAATTTTCCTGACAGCTTTGTCTCCATCACTAACCGTGAAGAGAGAGAAAAAAACATTTATTCGGACCATCCAGGTGGTTGCTCTTGAGGTCGGGTGGGTGGTGTCCTCATTCTAGGAACATTCCGCGAGAATTTGGGCACTCACATATAATGAAGTTGTGTGTTAAGTATTGTATAAAATTTTTACAATCATTAACAACGTTCATTTGTTCCTGTTTATGCTGTAATTTTTTTGTACTTCCTCTCTCATCACTCAATGTTCCTGTTGGAACCTGTGGTGTCTAAATAAATAAATAAATAGACACGATGCGCTTCACAAAAATATCCAACGAGATGAACGGTGCGAGCTAACACCTTATTTTGCAATTATATATAGTAGCTTACGCTCGCAATCACGAGCACAACATTTAAAACCATCTGTGTGTCTTCCCCCCTCAAATTGAGTGCGTTTCAAACGCTTTGTGATACATACGAAAATTACAAAACTGTCGCGCTGCCCATTCCCGAAAAACGTCCACAGGCGTTCTTGGCGGCACATTTTTTTAACCGATAATTTCGTACGTATTTACAACAATCGCAGAAATCCCTTCAGTATAATACAACCTCCAGCTCAGAGCATTCGACGGTGTAGCTTTCACAATATATTTTGCTTTCTGAGTCGGTATGGACGAGGATGAGAAGTAGATTTTAATGAAGAGAAAGGAGGAGAGGTCGGCATGGAGAGCGTGTCTCTAGCCTGCTACGCCTCACTAGGGAAAGGGGAAGTGGCAAATACAGGGAAAGGTAGGTGGCGGGTGATTATGTTATGGCACAATGATATACTATATACACGTTGTCCAATATGCGGATGCGTACTATAGACGCAATACACATAAGAGTAATCTTGGCCGCGCAATAAGTAATCTTGCAGAAAAAGTTATTGCGCAAACACATTTCGCACTGACTGCACATCTCACAGGTTCTAGAGGCGATCGTCTAAACCAGACTCACTTAAAAAGTTCAAAAGTGATTTTATGGCACGTTGGGCACAGTCAACACTCCTCCACGTGCCCAAAAACTTTTCTTCTGAAAAGGGGCGGGAGTCCAAGCGGCCAACAGTAGATTTGAGTGTTCTTCGTTCGGCCGCATATTGAGGGCACACGCAAAGTAAGTAAGCTATTGTCTCGGGAGTGTGACAGACGCTACAACCAGGGTCCCGTGCTTGTCCAATCTTGTGAAGGTATCGGCGGTATGGACGAGAGCGCGGCTTGCAGTCACTGCGGCGGCGAGGAGACTACAGAACACGTACTTTCGCCACTGTCTTCGAGACAGCGCGCACCGGCTGTCGCTAGCGGACGTGTTGGCACGCCTTGAAGGCAGCCCACCTTCAGAACAGTCAGTCTTGGAATGTCGACATGAACTGTCGTCGCACCGAAAGTCGGTCAAGGCTTTGTTGGCCTTTTTACGTGGCAGTGGCCTGTTAGAAAGACTATAATTAGCCCGCCATTTTTTTACCCGCCTTTCTCTTCTTTCTTTTTTTCCCGTCTTTACTTCCGCTTTCCCTTCCCCTAGTGCAGGATAGCAAACCGGAGGCTTTAACTCTGGTTAACCTACCTGCCGCTCTCTCATTTGTATTTGTATCGCTCTCTCTCTCTCTCTCTCTTTGTCCAAACGGCGTGAGCAGCACATACAGTGCTTGTAATAGAAGCAGCGTTAGAAATGTATTGCAAGCTGCGCAAACTTTTCCGCTTATCAATTAAATCAGGATCGGTGCGTGCTGCACTTCGTTCATTGTTTCGCAAACCTTTTGAAGCAGTGGCTTATCATGTTCTGAGTCGGTTGATCGGTTCGGCCACTATATGATTGTTTATTTCTGCCTAATCCCTCGCGTGTGTGCTGAGTTGCGATATATATGTTCCTGCTGCGTACAAGGCTTAGAGCGTAGATATCCTGTAGTTGTAGCTTGTAGCGAAGACGTGTTATCGCTAATCAGTCGCTTACTCTGTAGAAGGTCACGAAAGGTTCAGCTTCGTACATTTGTGAGCTGCCGGTGTAGTCGCCCTCACCCATGCTTCGACACATTGATTCAAGAGCGCGCCCATTCTCTTATTGTTGATACGTTAGCAATAGAATGGGCGTAAGTTTGCGTATGAGTTGCGGTAGATACGTGTGGATAACGTGCGAGAAAATTACCATAACAGGAGGCGGCTCCACTTCTTTTCTAACTGTATAACGTGCGGTACTTGCCGACGTTCAGAAGTCGAAGTCTTTTTTTTTTGGAGCTTAGCGATACAACTGTGGCCGGATGAGTGAAGTTTTTATTCTATAGTAAAATAGTCTTGCAACACAGACTAGCAACACAGGCAGTCCTCATGTAGCGACGATTCATGAACTTGGTCGTAGAGATTCATCCCATGCCCTAATAATACGCCAGTCATCATTTTCGCAGCCAACTACCGCACACATCTTCCCTCTACTGTGCCACATTTTGCAGCATGCAGAGAGCTCAGTGCGTTAGCGAAAAACCATTTGCATTGCCGCCAGTTTTCTTGCGCAGACGCAGGGCAGAAGTGGTAATGCCTTTGCATTCGTGCGCTTTCTCTGAGGCAACGTGTGGCACGCCGCCGATAGCGCCATCTCGTTCTTCTAGAGCAAACTGATCCGCGAAAAGGATCTATAGAGCGAATACGTATACTCATGTCATGACAACGCCGTCGCCACGGCATCTTGTGTTGCGTAGAACTCAAATTCAATGAAGATGCCCTGACTTTTCGTATTCCACAGTTTTCCATATCATGATGCGACGCCTTAATTTTTTTAAAAGTAGCTGTTGGCCCGTAACCAACAGTTACTCTTATATAGGCTGTACTCTTTAATAATATCATGGTGACAACACAATAAAGAAACACGCAGAAGCCTCGCTGACAGCGATAAAGGGCGGAGCTCCGGCCATAGATGTAACAGGATACAACATAATGTGCGCCAAAAATGAGGTCGTTATCCGAGTATGCCTCGACTTCACGCGTGATTTGACGGGATCGCGTGTCAACGTTCTATCTGATTCATATTACACACACACGCACGCTCTGACACGCACGCTCGGACGCCACTCGTTGAAGTCATGCTCCTCCACTGACTGAATCGGTGACTCGGCCAGTGCTTTAAATCCGACCCTTTTAAGTAACCAGGCGATTGGCAGCGCACATGCTTTGGGCCACGGAATAGGTGTCACGTCAGCTTGCTTCTCCGGCTTGCTGGAAGCACGGCAGAGTGCGCGGTGTGTCGTATAAGGACCGGATCGAGTGATAATGCGCTTAACGAAGCGACGACGTTTAATGTCAGGCAAAAGGTTAGACCTACACGAAGCGTAGAGTGCAGTATGTGTACGTGAGTTTGTAGGAAACGGAAAAGATACCACCAGGCAACTCTCGGAAGGGCCGCAAAGAAGTCAACGCATAGAGCGATGCGAGCAGGAAATGTCCAAGGGCATAAAGAAGGAATCAGCTAAGTTAACTCACAAAGTGGCATAAAGCGTTCCGTTATGTTCGAGTATACGTGCAGTAAAAATGTCGCTCTTTTCGGTAGCATCGCTCTTGTACTTTCTCTCGCAGGCAATGCGAAATATGTTTTCGCAATTTTCGTAAGCTGGAGAAGTCAAACCTTACGCCATGATGTATACTTTGAGGTGCATAATTTTAACGGCAAATCACAAACGGGCACTCCGAATGAACAGCCAAGCGCGGAAGACAGGAGCCAGGGTAAGGCAAATAAAGCTTGCAGTTCTCTTAGAATTAAAGGGGAAATAGTCCCTTTAAAGCAATCCGCTGAAAGTTTCAGCAACTGCAAAAGGAACAGATAACATGGATGCCCAACAAACCCAAAGATGACCCCACAGAATGCCGCAAAGTAGAGCTATAGAATCCATAAAAGGCTCACTGTGTCTGGAACCAAAACCTAGTTCCCCATCGCGCTCCATTGGATGTCCGGACTATCCAGGTAACGACAAAACGGCAGGCACCATTTGGGGCATAAGGACGTTTGCGTAGATCGAAGGCTTGGAAGGGGCGCGAGCGACCGCGATCGCTCATGAGGAACGAAGTGCCATTTCTCCACTTTCGAAAGCGCAGGTGGTGCTGAGGTCGTAAGCAAACGCATGCCCACTGGGCCACAAGCAGAGAAACAAACAAAAGATGGCAGATACGCAAGGCGAACTTTAATATGTCCAAGCGACGGGCTTTTCTTGTGGAATCATCTCTATTCTTCGTTGCTACTGTTCAGTCGCGGCTGAACAGTAGACGTGCATCACGGCGAAAAGAGAATCGCGTAGAAAAGAAAGAAGCAGTTGTTTTGGCTGCAAACGGTGGGTATAAAGCGAAATCACATTGTCTTTGCTGAAGCCGATTACCGTCCGTTCACCTCACGCCTGAATTCTCTAGCGCCGAGAGTCACACACCTGCCTATTTTCTCTTCAACGTTGGGCTGGGTGTCAGTGGTGCAATCAGAAAGACTGATATGTATAATAAATGTTTAGTAATATAGAATAACGGGGTTTAGTGGTCCTACCTGATGTTTGCTAAGACTAAAGCAAAATAAAATTTTTTATGATTCCCTGTCCACATTAAGACCAATCGGTATGGCAAAGGCTTAGGGATCGAACCTCAGGTTCAGTTGTATACCACGATAGACATCAATATAATTACCGATGACCGTGATTTCTTGGGTTTCCCTCGCATTCGCCGCGCTACCTTCCCCTCCCCACTCCCCCTTCTTTAATACGATCGCGGGTAGGCCAAGTTTGTAGTTCATAAGTGCCTTTCAGTGACGTTGCAGTCGACTTCAGTTGTAATAAAGAGACTATATAACTGTATAAGGGCTAGTTGGTGTTCCGTTCGGAAGGGGAAACAGCGCGTAAGACGAGAACTAAGAAGATCGACACGCATGTGCTGTCGATCTTTCTTAGTCCTCGTCATACGTGCTGTTTTCCCTTCCATATGGGTGGGATAGTCGCACGCCTTCTTAACTTCTTAAAAAAAAGACTAATATTTACTGCTTTTCGTCAAATTGTATACGCGCACTGTAGACCATAAGAGAAAAATATATTCTAAAAAAATTGTTGGAAGTGTATAAGTACGTGAGAAGTACAGTTCACTTTCTGTGGTGTTTTCCTTCTTGCAAAAGCAGTCATTCATTCTGAACATGGCTTCCGTGTGGGGGCCTTAAAGTCAAGCTTGTACGAAGTTGTTTAGTTTGGTCGGCATCTACTCTGCTTTTTTTTGTTTTCTTTTTTCCCGATTATTCCCAGACCATGCGAGATCGTCACACTTTCGACTTCAAAGAGAAGACACTTTAGTTGCCTGTTACTGCGCGTGTGTGTGCGTGTGTGTACTGTGCATGAATTAAATATCTCATCTGACGCCCTTGTCATCCTTAGTAGTACGCTAAGCATATAGCATGGCCAACACCAGTCAGCGGCAAAAAAAAAATAAATAAAAATCCTCGTTCTATCTCCTTCTTCTCAGTACATTTCCTTCTGATGCAACAATTCGTGTGTTGCGTGTTGCCACGACAGCAGTTTCCTGTATTTTCTTTTTATTTACAAACACTGCACGCAACACTGCTGCCCAAGCAGAGGAGGAGGAGGAGGAGGAGGAGGAGGAGGAGGAGGAGGAGGAGGTAATGAAGAGAGAAGGCAGGGATTTTAAGCAGAAACGCGGATGGTTGGCTACCTTACTCTGGGGGACGAGAGAAAGGGAATAGAAAGATAAGATAGAGAGAGAGAGGGAGAAGAAGGCCGCGGTGAGCTCGCGCACGCACGCGGAGGGCCTGAGCAAGTCAAAGACGTTGACACAGGCCTGTCGTCCTCAAGAAAGACAAAAGCGCCTTCATAGCATAGTGGGCCGACGAGCGATGGGGACGGTCTTCAAGTAGCACCGCCCAAGCAAAAGAGTTTTACTAAAGATGAGTTCGCGAAGAACGCTCAAAAACATTCAACAGCACAAGCAGGCAGGTGGTTGCATTGTTCGATTGCGTTGGGGAAAAATGCATTTTTGAACTGTTTAATTATGGCATAATATGGCCTTATCAGATTTGTGTGGTGTAATCTTGATGATCGTTGTGGTGCAGAAAGTAAGTATCATTCAGGTGGCAACCCTGTTTTGTTGTGGTAAATCAAGTACAAGAATTTCAACCTGGCGATCTGCCTAACTGGGGCGGCTACAAGTTATGTTGCCTTAGGATATCAGTAACAGTTGAACGTTTTCAATAATCAGATGGGATGAACCTGGCAGCATGACGGTGTGTGCGCTTCACCAGTTCGATATTTTTGACATGGTACGTATCTCACATCACAGACGAATACTGTAGGACTGGTCGAACCAGGGCGCGATAGGCTTCAAGTTTTACGCTTGGCGGAGACCCTTTTAATTTCGTGCGTACGTCGCATAATTTTTTCAATGCTTTCTAGCATATGTAGTTAATATGCATATACCATTTAAGATTGGTAGTAAATGTTAGACCTAGGTATTTAATGGATGTAGCAGGATTTATGCAATCATTGCCAATTTCGTAAACGTATTGCAATGGATGTTTTTTAGTTGCAATTGTCATTGATGCGGGTTTTGAAAGATTAGTTGTCATCGCCCTATGTTCGCACCCATCCACGAGTTTACATAAATTAGTATTCAGTAGTTGCTGGCGTGAAGAATTCTTAATGACAAAGTAAATAACACAGGCACAGGCAAACAACTTCACAGTGATACCTTCATCAACATGTCCCGCAATATCTTTGATATGCATGAAAAACAATAGGGCTCCAAGGATTGACCCGTGCGGTACACCGGACAGAACCTGTAAGCACTGATTCCGTAGATATGCTTGCAACGAAATGACAAGATTGCCTGGCATCCCAATTTCGTTTAGTTTTCCAATAAGCAAGCTGTGGCGTACACAATCAAATGCCTTAGATAAATCCAGGAAAATCGTATCTATTTTTCGCAATTATCAATGTCCAGGGAAAAGTAAGGAATTACTGATAGCAGCTGTGTTGTAGTCGATACATTCTTACGGAAACCATGTTGAAATTTGACAAGGAAGTTGGCGGAGTCAAGGTGGTTGGATACATTGTGGGCTAATACGTGCTGAAGCAAGTTGCAACACGGGAATGTAAGCGACATAGGTCGGTAATTTCCAGCATTAAACTTTTCACTTGACTTAAAGACAGGCACTATTCTGGGAACTACCCAATTACTCGGCAGGCGACTTTGGTCAAGTGGCATTGAAAATGATATGAAGGTAGTAAGAAATTATCCCAGAGTATCAATGAAGGAAAGCGTTAGGAATACCGTCGACGCCACTCCGCTTTTTTTGTTGTTGGGATATTAAGTACGCCGTTGCGGCTCAAAACCAAACTCGGCATGTTAGGAGGACACGGAAATGCGTTAACATTGGGGTGATATGCCATGGTCTCTGTAAATGCCCTTTGAAAAGTAATATTGAGTTCATTGGCAATATCTTCGAGATTTGAATTAAGATTACCATTAATACGTAGTTGATCGACAGTCTGCTTACTACCAGATGAAAAACGCCCAAACTTGCCAGATGTGTCTCGTAAAAGAAACAAGGTTTTTTTTTGTTTATTGCGCATTTTATTGTGCAACTATTCGTCGAACACTCACTTCCGGGTCATCAGTAACAGACGGCATGGGCAGTGCTCCCACAACCTCGTACAGTTGGTGAGAATCAGAGTTAGTCCGCGCACCTGTCACACACAGTTCCCGGGGCATGCAGGGCAGCGTTGGTGTGCCGTTACGAAGGCGAGTTGGGAGAGGAAGAGATCTCGCGCGGCAGAGACGAAGGGAAGCGGCCGTTCGCGAACAGCAGCTCGAAATGATCACTAGTCGTTTATATATACACTCGCACGCTCTTCCGCGCGGTGCTGATTCGCTCAGAGAACGCGCAGCGAGCCGTTCGAGGTCGACTTCCCAAATTTAATCCTTCGATCCGATTCCACGCTTCGCGAGTCGACGTTCCCGTGTCGTTGCGAGAGGCGCGCAATGTTTACACAAGCCTCGAATCGTAGGATGCAGAGGAATGTTGCGGGGAGAACGCGTCCGAAACAGGCCACCTTCTCCTGCCGCTAGGTGCACAGTACCGCGAGGTGCATGACGTATACTACTGCGCTCAGCATGAACTATACAAAGCGAAAGTGCGAGGCAATGCGGTCTCGCGTTGTAGCTCATACTGCGCGCCACAGTACTTCACTTCGGTTGGTCCTTGGAG
The DNA here is from genome assembly GCF_050947875.1 of Dermacentor variabilis. NCBI lineage: Eukaryota > Metazoa > Arthropoda > Arachnida > Ixodida > Ixodidae > Dermacentor > Dermacentor variabilis. The sequence continues at coordinate 135,056,575 of NC_134573.1, forward strand.
TGATGCCGCGTGAGAGAAGGACTGCAGTGTGTGTGGCGAGACCGCAACTAAAAGAAATTGCAGGGGAAGTAAACTCAGCACATCGGACGAGACCTGTCGCTCTCGTATGGTAGAGCGTATTCTTAGTTCCTGTCATTTTTGCGCTGTGTTTCCACCTCTTAGCTATGAACCAACTCGTCCAAATCAAAGTCCTGCTCGAATGGCCATGGACATTCACGGGAGTTCCACGTGTATTTTGGTGATACATTTATGTCCTTGGAAGATTTAATAACTCGAAAGAAGATTTTCCTTATGATCTCATTTCTTTATGACCTTGCTTGTTGCTGGGTGCATGGTGGCACGATTTCTTGTCCTGGGAGAGAAGAAAGGAGAAACATTATTCAGTCCTTAAGCGAGGCCACACCTGTATCCCAACCGTCATTGCCGAATGAGGAATGTTTGTTCTAATCCGCCAGGGAGGCGGTGATTAAAGGATGTAAACGCGTCTCAATTACCATAACTGGTACATAATATGCTGCTTTTATTTAGATACGACGATAAAAGCTACCATATCGTCTGTTTGTCAGACTGTCAGAGAAAAGCCAACATTTGTAATGGCTATACTGTGCAAATAATGATGTCTGTCTTTCCGCAATGGAACGTTAGAGGGGGTGGACGTGAGCAAACATGGCCTAATTACAATTAGTCAGTTAATCAACCAGTATATGATAATTAACGTTATAGATAATTACTATTCTGGCCTTCATAGCAATTGCTGAATTCAAGCCGATCAGTTTCAGAAGCATGTTATCATCGCCCAATTCTAGAGGCATGTTCATCATCTAAATGGGCCTCTTCGTGAAACTAACAGTCATAACATCGCATGAAAAAGTTACATAAAGGGGACCCGCATAATTTTGTACAGGCAATAAACCACGAGACTACTTAACCTGCTGTCAAGAACGTTCTTTCAGAAACAATGACGACGTCCTAATCAGCTTCCAAGCATCCGACTGGTTAGGTCGAAAAAAGGGAGAAAGTCATAATGATTGAAGGATGGGAGATCAGCCGAAAGATATCTGTCCCGAACCTTCATCTCTGCTTAAGGCCAAGAGCAAGAGGATAAAAGATGACCCTGCATGCAAACTTTCCGCAGTGGCAGCCGACAATTTTTAAGCTCTTCCGAGTTGTCTAGAAGGAGCGTCTGTTACTATCAGCGGATTTAGGTGAGTGAGACATTCACATAGCAAGAATAACAGGCCTCCAAAGAAATAATAAAACAATGATAACCGAGCGCGTGTCACTGATTTTTTGAACTTTTTAATATATTCCTTACACCCTTTGTGATAGAAACACAAGAGGCTTGGAAGATTGCGTCGAATGGGCGTTACAGATTGCGATCATTACTTTTCCGCGGTCTTTCTGGTCTCGCACTGTTTTCCACGAAGGACTGCGTGGGTTGCTTTTGCAGTATGACGGTAGAAGGATTCGCGTATCACGTAATCGAATAAGGGGTCTGCCCACGACGCCTTTTATCTTCATACTCGCGGCCGCCGCACTTTCTCTGAGTCATTCACTTCAGCTATGTAGCCTGCACGAGAGATAAGAAGAAGAAGAATACTACAGTGTAGCATTTTTCTTGACTTCTTGCCGATTGCATAAAAATAAATATTTGCTTACAAAATTTCTTTAAGAGCGACGTACCGCAAATGAATACAAAACGCTGTAGACTTCCTTACGCGAGGCTTCTCGGAATGAGCCTATGTACAAGCTTATGGTCCTGCCGCCGCTGCAGTAGTTTGAGACGCAACAAATACAAGTTTGGAACGCGTCTAATGTGATTCGAATTCTTTGGGAACGACACAGACCTTTAGGTATGCATGACTATTGTTCGTATCTAGCCTCTTTGGCGACAACTTTGGATTTTAAATATGGGCAACTTGGCATGTGCTAATTGGAATGTGCCCGAAAAGACAACTTGGGGCCATTGGGTACGTGCAATTGGCCATGTGACACAAGGCATCTGCAAATTTTAGGACAATTCTCAAAAATCAGTAAACGCCACTGTGTAGGGAGCCGGATAGACTAGCACAACAAGAGGCAAGAAGTGGCTGGAAAAAAATTGGAAATCAGCTATAAAGAAGTGACAAAAATCTACGCAGAAAGCAGCCGAGCGGGAAGAAAGAAGCGAACGTTTTTGGACCAGAGCGTTCGCCGTCCGATTCAAGGCCTATCCCACAGAGTGGGTTGCGCCATTTCGCAAAGGAACAAGAACAAGACGAGAGCGCGCATTGTACTAGCCGCGTAGTGTCACAGAGAAGCAAAAAAAAAAAAAAAAAAATGTCGCCAATAGAAAATTGAAAAAGTCGGTTACACTGAAGTGAAGAATTTGGCAATACGACGTATCGCTACATTGCTTGAATGCTAATCGCATTAGCATCCACATTCATCGTGGGATGGCTTCTGCCGGAATTTTCTTTCGCAAGTTGAAACCGCCTTCTATTCCACTTCCAACTCTGGCGTAATGCCCTTAGGTGCAGGGTCTTGTGAAATCCTGCGAACTCTGACATTGTTCGTGAAGACATTCCACTCTTTGACAATGTGAGTCGTAGTCGCGCCCTGTGCGGCCTTCCAACCTTGCGAAACGTAGCTTCTACGGCCTACGGTATGAATATTGCAGCGTTTGTGTTGAGCTTTGAGGAATTTGAACTGCAATGAAATCAGCGCTTGCAGTTGCTGCATGAATATGAATAATTCTACGGAGAATTCATGCACAAACCGGTTTGCCATTTCTTTTGCTTGAATGCACCTCTATACACTCTAAAAACAGTTGCACCCTTTCGGGTGTATATTTGCCACACAAAAATAATCGTCATCTGTCTTGTCCGCATTTCGTTTCTTTAACACGGCAAGCCCGGTAGTTTCCAGTAATGAACGGCATGCGCGTTATCAGCATGACATAGCATTCCCGACAGGAAAGTAACGAGCGCAGCGTTTTTAAGAAAGGAAATGCGGGCAAGACAGGTGACGACTATTGTTGTGTGGCACATATACGCTCCAAAGGGTGTAAACTTTTCTTGGAGTGTATGATTATTTTCGCGGTTCATGAACAACACATGCTTAGGCTAACGACGGTAGGTGCAGAAATTGGGCCCTATGAAGTACAGAAAGGAAGCGAGTGAATGCAAAGAGAGAAGAGGCGGGGAGATAAAGCAGACGGACGTCCCGTTTACTACCCTACACTGATGTTGAGGGAAAGGGATAATTAAAAGGGAAAGGAGGGAATTAAAGAGTGAACAATGCGCACACACAGGACACAAAGGAAGGCCATAAAGGGTCGCTGACCCGCTTTGGTGGCGCAGTGACTGCGGCCTTAGCCCGAAGTCGCGAGATCAAATCCCGGCCACTGCGGCCGCATTTCGATGGGGGCGAAATGTAATGACGCCTGTTTACCATGCGATGAGTGCACGTTAAATAACCCCGGGAGGTCAAAATTAATCCGGATTCCCTATCGACGGCCTGCCTTATAATCATGATTTTGGCACGCGATACCTCAAAATTTAATTAATTTACGGGCCGCCGACGGCCGATCTACTTCGGGAACTGGGGTAGAGTTCGCGAATAGCTTCTTGCGCCTCGACGAATGTGGTCGCTGTTCAATATCTTTTAGTCTCAGATGCGTTCCCCAGTCCAGCCGGTTTACCATGCTCCGAAAAGCACAATAAAAGGCTGTAGCTCTACTATAGGTGCGTGCCTGATGCCTACCCGGAAGCCCTCGTGCACCGATAGCCACGTGTCAGATTCAGAGGCAACTGGCACGACCAGGTTGCCGTTTCAATTGACAAAGTGCGTAATTTGCGTTGGCGAACAGAGCCACTTATTGGATGTCTCTGCTCGCCCATTCCGCAGCATTTGATTGCACCTCTGTCACACGTTTATGACCCGCAAAACTCGTTATGAAGGTGTTGCGCCTGCGCGCAACGCAGGTAGTTGGGATAACTCCACTGGCTCGCACACGGCCTGGTTCATTTCACGTGCCTATTTGTGCACTTAGACAGACTAAGTATACGCAAAGTGTACATTACATCTCACAGTAACTTACCCTCCTCGTTCCTGTCTGGGTGTCCTTTAGAATACAAAGGAGATGTATTGCGATGGAAACAGAATCCAAAGAGATAGAGAGGGATAAACGTGATAAGGTGGCTAACCAGAAATAAGATGTGCAAGGTATAATATGTGCACCGGAACACTGATTGCAGCATTGCGAGCCCGACCATGCACGGCTGGCGCTAAGCAGGCCAAATTGCGCACTGATATAATGGGTGTGACGCTTGTTTGCGACCTGTACAGTGCACCGCACTTATAGTATGCATATGTGGCTGTGTATGTGCCTACTTGTGTGCGTGTGTATGCCGTATGTTCGGTAGCTACACATCTCTATCTATTGGTGTTGGAAAGAATGATTCAACGGGGTCATTCATAAGTCATTCAATAATTTATGCAGTCGCGTAAGATTGTCACCTTTGTAATTGTCTTTCTCCTTTCTTTCGGACACACAAGGAATGTTATATTTCACGTCCGTAATAATTCGTGCGTGGAAAATTTGTAGAGTTTTTTGGTGTTTGCTTGAATTAACACCACAGCAGCCATGCACTACTGGCTCATACATTATAGAAGCGGTCAAGGCGTTTTTAAAACCATATGTGCAGGTTTCGTCGCTGCCTCCTCTTTCAGCCAATTCAAATATTCGGCTGAAACTTAAAACCTGCCATTTCTAATCTGTGAGCCATATTTCCAGGAAAGAAATGTAGGCAGCTTCTCTGCCAGGTGTCGCGCTATACTTTGGCAACATGAAACCTGGGGTGCGGTCAGAGATGGTTGTTCGGCGCGTTCTTTCGGTTACCGGCGCGCGCGATTGGCCTACTCCGCGCCGACGTCGCCAGCCGCGGGGCGCGGCCACGTTTTTGGTGACGTCAAAATGACGACACGCTCCTGTCAATCATCCTCCCACCGAGCATTTCGTCTGCTAGCCGCCGAACCCGACGGGAGCTGGGAAGTTAGGAGCGATCATACGGCTTCGCATGGCGCGTCTGGTGGATTGGATTGGAGCCAACAGGCGGCTGTGGCATGGCACGTTTGAATCCAATCCATATAGTTTAATTCCAAAAAATGGCGCTTCCGTTGCGAACTTAGGTTGTCGCGCTGGCGTTTCTAGAGGAAGAAGGAGAGCGGGTGGCGGTGCTAAACGCGTTTGAAGCAATGGCAGAAGGTGAATTCCAGCGTCGTTTTTGTTTCTCGAAAGAAATAATTTGTTGGTTGTACAGAGAAATCGACCCCATCATCGGTGCCAGCGAGCCACTGGAATGTTGTCGCTGCCTCTTGAAAAGTGCGCCACTCTTCCCGTCGTTTCTTTTTCTTTTTTCTTCTCGCTGTGCGCGACACCACCTAGAGACGACGTAAAGAAACGAATAGTTATAAATTGCAGTAGTCACACGTACTACTATTTGAAAACGTGTTTGGGCTTGAGAAGAAAAAGTACATTTTTAAAAATAAAGATTTCATTCATTTGGAAGACGAGAAACCTTTCGTTTTGTAGTATACTGTCTGCAAGCAGACGACAAACGATGGAAGTAAACTTCCGGGGAGGTCACCGCTTCCTGATTGGCTGCTCTCTCCGCCCCGCTGTCACAGATTTTGCACACTGCAACTTTGTGACGTTGCAGCAACTGAACCGAACGCGTATTGAACAAAATATCTCCGATCGCGCCCCTGATACTGCAGTAGCATAGGAATTCCTGTGCCGAATTCATTTCATTCGATGCAAATTTTGGAATTACCTACCCACAATAAGTCATATCATAAGAAGCCAACAAACACTGACACCATGGACAACATAGGGGAAATTACTTCTGCTTAGTAAATGGAATAATGGAATGGAATGATTCCATTTACTAAGCACAAGTAATTTCCCCTATGTTGTCCTTGGCGTCAGTGTTTGTTGGCTTCTTATGATGTGACTAATAAAAATCGGGCCCCTCGGTTAACCCCCTTTCTTCTCGTCGACCCACAAGAAGGTAGCATTAAAGAAAACGACACGAAAGCCGTTCCGGCCACTCAGATCAGGCCTTAAAGGTATGACTATTGTGGCGAGGCCGAAAGAACTGAAGATAGCAAACGCACATAAATCTTGTTTGGCACGAAGCATCGTTGAATTGGTGTGCTTCGGCGAAGATCACGTAAGAAAGCATATTAGAGCCTATCCTGATATAGTGGGACAGCACAGTGCTATTTATTTTTCTTAATAATCCTTAATACTCTTGCATCTCTGTGTCCATCTTTGTCCGATGTCTTCAGCTTTAATTGACCAACTTCATTCGATGCCTTTTTCGCCCTGCATTCAGCCTTATCTCCATTCATCTCAAGACGCACATTGGTACAAGCGATGGCCCATGTGAGGGAATATCGAAAAACACCATTAAATCATCGCTAGCGATGCCGGAAAAAACAAAGGAAGCGCGCTGAGGAAAAGAGAAGCCTGCCGAGCAAATGACACGTGGGCAGGCGATCCGATAACAATCTCCCGGAAGCACAGCGGTGGTCTGGCGTTTCGAGGAGAGGCAACAGGGCGTAGCTCCTCGACTTATCGTTAATCATAGCTACGCCGCAAGTGGCACTCCCTGCTTTACCTTTTGCATCATTTTCTGGAGGTGCCTGCTACCTTTATTTCTTTTTTTTTATCTTTGTTTCTGTCGTTATCTTCGAGCGCTGCATTTAATGTTCGCCTTACTCCTCCTTCCCTCAGTGGTCACGCTTGCTATTTAGCTGTCCTAACGTCTGAACCATGCCTGCCTTAAGTCACTCTGGCAGAAATGAATGGACCCTGCGTCTGCTGAAGAGGCTGCCCCGCGAAGCACGTATTTGGATGTCTTACTTCGCGTATACCTTTAGCTACCGGCTACGCTTGCCCTGCTGCGGGCGACAGAAGATTAGCGTGATCGAAGCGATCGTGACCTTTGATAGTGATGACGATGGTAATTTCCTGCACTATGGCACGTACTCGAAATGTCGGATTAACTCCGGTTGTGAGTACGTGCTACAGTCCGGGTTTTACTAACAGCTTTCTGCCCACACTTATCGGTTGTTACTATCCGAGCGACCACTGATGCTCGTAAAGACGAACAGTTGTGCAAGTTAGTTTGTGGTATAAAAACAAGGGTGCCTGCCCATTCACAGCGAACAAAGATATGCAGACAGAGGTAAGAAAAGAGGCGCACAGCTAAGAGATGCATGCGTAAGACCTCGCGTTGAAAGACAACGCGAATGCACGAAAACGAAATATGGTATTGGAAGGAAACAGCCGTGGTAAGCTGATCGCAATATATGCGATAGACAGCTGATTTCCTTGACATGCGTCTGTCAGATCTTCTGTCTATGAGATTAACGAGGCCCCAAAGTATTTTTTTTTCAAACTTGGGATTGGTTCTGCGGTTAGGGGAGAAGGAAGTGCTGAGTATGCACTTACCTAATTATGCAAGCAGGAATCCAGAAGAATTATTCAGCGGATTTCTGAACGTATGACAAAGGTGTACCGTGGATGTAGTGGTCATCAATGAATAGTTCAAAAGGAATAAAAAAAGTCAACGCAGCTCTTACAGGCAGAAATAGGGAGAAGCTATCGCCTGCACATTGGGCAGTTAGGTCATCTGAAAGAGAAATGTGAACGTGGCCGTTCGTACCGTGCGGAAGTAATCAAAAATAAGACTTACGGCAATTAGCAGAAACTATATTGTAACTGAAATTGTATTATAGATGCGATGATGAATAATGACCAATGAAGTAACAATGAACTAGTAAAAAATGAAAGGAGACGATGTACGTACGTTTCTAAGCTCTGAATTAAAGCTTAACTCAAGACAGACTTCTCTAAGAGAGCGCCCCCCTTCGTCTATTTCTTGTGAGGTTAAGTGATCCATTTTATCTGCGCCCGCCATGATATCACGCAATACGGTTTCTTACCGACTGTTGTTACTTTGTAGCATGCACTAATATAAGTTTCATTCTTGGCTTTTCTTATTAACTTGCTCCTGCGCGATTAGCGCGATTCAGTTTTCCAAGATAACACGCCACTTTCTTCAAGTTCGAGATACTGCATTTGTTTCACTGCAGCGGGAATAGGGGTACACGTTAGTACTTAAGTATGAGCAGCAAAATAGGTAAAAAGAATTAACAAGACAATCGCTCAGCTGCGCTTACAGCGCGAACAGCGCACCGTTCTTATCGAACTTGGGCAGACGCCGTCGCAACAGAAAATTCGTAGCAGCTCGTCGAGACGGGTTCTTTTGTCTGACGATGCACTCGGTGTAGCGCCTCATTTGAACAAAGCGCGTGCAAGATGAAGAGGTCGAGAAAAAAATAACAGGCACGAGCCTTTTTTGTTCTGCGCACTCTCCCTATCAGGTTTGTGCAATTTAATTTCTCGAAAAGAAAGGTATCTGCCCCGTACAGGCGGCTTTCGAATTCTCGCAATCTTAATGTCTTGAGTTTGATTACAAATGAGAAAACTATTATCGTTGACGGTAATAACCCAAGCAAGCTCTTTGTAATACAGGCGCTGTCTTGCAGTTACTTCCGCTTTTTAATTACCGCCGAGTAGTAATTTCTGTGCACTAGAAAGCTGACAACGTTACGCAGTACGTAAGAGGAGCCGCACCTTTAGCCTCGGTTATTTTACAACGAATCTCGCCGTGTGGTGTCGAGCCCACGCTCATGCTGCTATGACCGGGACGCATTAGCTGTGAAGCGGAGGCTGCCGGAGTGACCAAATACATTAAGATATTGCGTCGCATGGGGCAGAAAACCATGTCGCGTGATCTGGACGACTACCAGCCCCGGTGGCTCTTTAACCATAGCGCTCTGCGGCTGAGAAGGAGGCCGCGGGTATGATTCCTGGCCGCAGCGGCCACATTTGGACAAAGGGGAGTGCAACGACACTCGTGTAATTATATTTATGTACGCGATAAATAACTCCAGCTCGTCGTAACTAATCCGGCGCTGTAAGGATACAGCGTCTCTCAAAGCCGTTGTGTTGGTGTTAGAAGTGAAACCTTTCGTTTCTTTACAGCTTACGTCATTTATCTCGTCTGGCGTTTACACTGTGCACGCACCCTTTTACTAACGGATTTCTGTGGCCTTGCCTTTTTCCGGACGTAATCTGATATGTCTTACTTTTTTCCTTTTTTTTGTTTTCACTCTTTCTCGTGTTTCGGTTTTGCCTGCGCACACACACGAGGGAAACGAGGACCCAGGAAAGCTTCGCAAGCTAAAGATTGCACATATTATAGGCGACGCCAATTAACGTCGCTCCTTGATTATTTACATCGCCTTGTTTGTGCCTGAGCACATCCCTGCCCCAGGGCAGAGTAGTTTCAGATTAGAGAAAGTTCATGAATATACAGTGGCAATAACAGGATATTCATTGCTGCTTGTGTGCGTGTGTGTGTGTGCTCGCTAGACCCCATCCATGTCTCGCTTCCGTGCACTTGTAACTTTCGGTACATCATTCGCTAGATTGTTCGCAACCTACGGGAGTGCGTCTTCTACCGGCTTCTGGTGTAAATATATGCTATTTGTGGATATTTAGGCATCACTCTCTCCGTTACTAAGGGTTTGTAAGTAGGTAGGTGTCGGGGCTTAATAGATGTGCCGTCTACGTCCTCTGCTCCGACGCGTGTTAAAAGTAGAAGAAAGCATTCAGCTGAGAATTCAGCAAGGGCGACATGCAAACATCAGGCAAGGAATAAATTATATTCGAACAGTTCGCAAACTGTCCCGCTCGCAAATCGAGTCCCGACACAGCTGCCGCAGCAGAACTCAAGTTCAGTGCAACCCACTGCCTTTAGTGCTTGCACAACTGTTGCGTTCCACAGATCGAGACTCAGCTCGACGCGGGAATATGGTTCGTAACACTTTGCCTCGCGGCGGGGGGAACGCGAATTTTCAGTTGGCGCGTGAACGGCAGAGTGAAAAGTCGGTGGGCTCGGCGGGGACCCTGAAATCAAATGAGAGGACTCGCGTCTTTGGCCTCGCAACGGGGCTTCTCCGTCAAGGCAGCCGCATTGAGTCAACGAAGCGAGCAAATGCTAGGTAGGGAAGTGGGGAGGTGGGGAAGACTCTGCTTTGAATTTCAGATGTTCTACAGAGCCAGCACCGCCTCCTTGATGCTCACATATGATGCACCTTTTACCTGTGCCAACGGAGCAAGTCTCACGTGCGCCGCTCCACACTGGAGGGGAAGGCAGTCAGATCGCATGAAAATAGCACGTGAGCAGTATTTCAGAGACGTTCAGTTTGATTACGTTGACAAAACTAAAAAAAAAAAGAAGAGACGGACAGCCCATAATCGAACAAGCCCACGTAAACTCAAGAGCACGAAACAATGGCCGGTTTGGCATGAACATTGTAGCGCAGCCAGAACACTCAAGACGACTGAAATAAGCAGACTCCTTATTACATGGTATCCTTTCAGTCCAGGAGCATTCCGCGGAAACTATGCTTTAACGTGTACTTTAGAGGTGTTCGAATGTATACTATACTTTTTAGCATACGAATCGAATACGAATAGTATAAGTACCCACTATCGAATGGAACACGAAATAGTCAAACGCAGGTGCATATGCTTAAAACAGGAATATTTATTTCGGTATAGATAGGTCACGCCTGTACTTACTAGTGCAAGAAATACAGATAACTATCATGGATAAATGATCAGTTTTCATCACAAGATCACTACTTGTACATTAAAGAACTGCGGGGATCTGGACAACTGCAGAGCGTGGTTGCAAATGAGCTTTCCAAGAAATAATGACTGATGTACGACTACCTTTCCAAAAAACACAAAGTAAATGGTCGATGGAAAAGATCAAAAATTGTGTACAAAAAAGAAAGCTGCTGAAGGAATTGTGTGCTATCAACACACGTAGGAATACCCGTTGCAATGAAATCATCCCAGGTTCTAGCGTAACTTATAAAACTGCTATATAACTTCACTATAAAAACGGTAAGTGACCGACCACAAGCAAAATATCACAGGTTGTTACATCAGCCTCCACTGCGAAACAGAAAACACAGGTTGCATTACCACTTCTGTTTCTGCATTGCATCGAGGACGTTTGCCATTTTGCCAACTTTAAAAAAATTATGATACTTGGTTTAGCAGACAGGCAGCAAGGCTTTAACGCTTGGTACTTGCGACATATGTTGTTAGCTTTGAAAATCGGAAAATACCGAATAGTTCAGTTTCGACCACGAATACGAAAACTTAGCGTGTAGTATTCTATTCACATTCGAAACTTCCAATATTCGCCCACCATTAGCTTTTTTTTTTGCTCCGCGCATATTGAGAGAGAGCTAAGTATTGCACGCATTTAATAAAACCCTTCTCAGTGACAGTCGTTATGACGTCCTGCTGATGAAGTAGACGTAACTGGCATAAGTCTACGTGTATGTTGCAGCGGTATCATTTCGATGGAGACAGGATGCAAAATTTATGGAGAACTAACCCCAGTCGCTATGCAAGAATGCGTTTAGCACGCTTTGGGGAGGGGGGTGGGGAGGTTCGTTATTTGCGGCACCAAGCTGCACCATGCGTGATGGGGCAGCGCTCCCCTTAGCAACATGCCTCACCAGTACGCGGGATCCATCCGGTACTTCGTGCACCCCTGCCTCAATCAACAGCTCGAAACCCGGCAGAGCGTCTGCGGCCAAACGCACAGCGTCTCAACAACAGTGCCTCTGAACGCTAGCTGTCCCGAGGGAAGAATGGGAGAACGGTCCCATCGCCACCATGCCACCGCGAGGTACCATTGGTAAATCTATTGACGCCTGCAGTAGCGCACGGTGGTATCACAGCACCGGGCAAGTTTTAGTGCTTTGTTAGACTACACTAGCATCACCATCGTCCGAAGAAAAGGCGATTTGAAGGTCACAAAAGTATCACTGCTAGTTTTACAAATAATGCCAACTGCACTAAAAAGATTGATGTTTCGAGCATTCAAAGCACGTTATGGAACTTCCAGTGATGTCAATTAATCGGGAGCGGCCGACTACGGCGTCTCTCGAAAGTTCTGCGTTGCTTTGCGAACTTAAACATCGTCAACCAATCAATCTTCAAATAAAACCTCTCGAAACCTGGTCGCCCATCATATATTACAAACATTGTTTAGCTTAGCAACCGTACCATAAGCTTTTGGGTTGTTCACGTTCGTGAAATGTGTTACACGTCTGAATAAATTGATCAGATTGATTCAGGTCTTTTGCAACTTGGACCCAGGGTGTGTGTGCGTGTGCGTGTGCGTGTGTGTGTGTGTGTGTGTGTGTGTGTGTGCGTGCGCGCGTGCGTGCGCGCGCGCGCGCGCGCGTGTGTGTGTGTGTGTGTGTGTGTGTGTGTGTGTGTGTGTGTGTGTGTGTGTGTGTGTGTGTGTGTGTGTGTGTGTGTGTGTGTGTGTGTGTGTGTGTGTGCGCGCGTGCGTGCGCGCGTGTGTGTGTGTAATAGCATAAACGACACGATACCTTGAACTTGGAAACAAGTGCCTTGTTGACAACAAGTGCAACTGGTCACAATGGGATATTTTTGGACGATAGAAGTTACGCTCGTATCCTTGTAACATTCTTATGTTCCGTGTTGTTGTAGTTACACTAAATAATACAAAGTTTGGGGCCACAAGCAAAAGCTGAAAAGAAATTATAGACCACTTTAATGCTTTTACTAGGTTGTGTTGATGTATCACTGTTTGGATTTAGTGATGTGGAATGGCAATAAATTAGTTCCCTCTACGCTAATCCCTGCTTTCTATCTCCTGCCTCCACCACAACCACCACCCGCACCTAAAGGAGGCTTACAGCGGCCCAAAAATCTTCATGAATGACTTCGCCAGGTCCTTGTGAAAACATACTTGCCTCCGCTCCATCTGCGAGGTTGTGGTGTGCACTTCCCGAAAGGGATCCTTCATATGTGAAGAGAACTCTCGCAATACTGACACATACGCGAAAAAGTTGTCGGGGTTCTCGATACATGTGAGGTTTTGCCCCGCGCCTTCAACAAGGCGTGATGCAAGTTTCGCTTGTTGCAATATATGCAGTCGCATGCGCTTGCGCGCGCAAGCATATAATGCCACGCACACCCCGCGTCCACGAAAGTGTCGAGTCATGCATAAAGCACGTACAGCGAAAGGCACCACTTGCTACGTATGTCTGCTCGCGTTTCTTTTTTGATGTATTGGGCAAGAAACCTGCTTTTGTTCTAACTTTCGGCTCTTCTCTTTTTAAAAATTTTCTTGGGCTGGCGTGAATGGAGTCTCCCACTGCGAACTTTGAGTCCCCCTTCCCTTACTTTTACATTTTCTCGATTGATTGTTTTTTTTAAATTTTATCACCGGCTTACATATTTTCACCATGAAAAAACATTAAATGTTTGTGGCACCCAGTTGCTTGCACTGACATCTAAATTGGGACCTATATTGTGTGCTATAGCTTCTTTTGTTGAACATTCAAGTGAAGGTTTGAGACTAATGTTGTTTGAGATGATTCCTAAATATTTTTGCTTGAGAGGTGATAGACGCATGTTCTGTGGAACTCTTCTCAAATGGTCGAGATGTGTAAAAATGCAGATAAACCAAGAATAACTGAAATTTGGCGAGTTTGCAAAAATTGATACTTGATCTAAATGTAACAATTATCATTTTATAACTTTCTTAAACTTCTTGGGACGTTTGGAGCACGCTTTCAGAATGATCTACTTTGCTTTTGATTACTGTGTCGACTGATAAATAGGCATGTTTTCCCGAGAATAAACTTTAGCTTGAAGTAGCAGTCGTCCTGTCTGGCTTTCCTTCTTGCGTCAACGTTTTTTACGCTTTAAGTCAACTATGAAAGTGGTGTTGTGCATAGTTTATGTTTTTGGCTGAGTTGTGCTGTATTATGTGGACGCTTTTAGCTCGGACAATCGACTAAAATGAGTTGGTAGTTTAACTCGAGGGAGGTCGCAATAGGCCCCTTTACGGTTTCTGCATGGAGAGGTGCGAGCTAGCTCGTCAATATCTTCGTATAATTACTCCGTAATCACAACAATTTAGCACTTACAAACGCCTGCGTGTCCTTGCAATGAGAAATTTATTATAACCCGCTGGCATTCCGTAAAATGCCCATGTCTGAGAGTATACACACACGTATACCCCAATGAGATTTTGGTTGTACGTGTTTCACCAGTTTCCCACCTACACTAGAGTCAACAAGTTAGCGGGTCGTATAGGGACACTCAAGGGATGTGATTCTGAGTCGGATCAAGGAGGAGCCCAGTCACCTCCTCCTGCGAACGTCGCAAAGTTTAGTTTGTTCCTCGCTGAAGTTCCAGTTTCACATTTCGCTTGAAGTTGTCAATCTGGACCGACCCGAGTGTACTCAGCATCCGTCACACAACCTGCGGACACCACATAACTTGGCAAAACGTGCCAGCAAACACGTGTCTGCGCGCCACGCCTTTGGTCATGTTCCATTCCGGATGCTTGATCCACCCGCCCTGGTTGCTCAGTGGCTATGGTGTTGGGCTGCCGAGCACTAGGTCGCGGGATCGAATCCCGGCCACGGCGGCCGCATTTCGATGGGGGCGAAATGCGAAAACATCCGTGTACTTAGATTTAGGTGCCCGTTAAAGAACTCCAGGTGGTCGAAATTTCCGGAGTCCTCCACTACGGCGTGCCTCGTAATCAGAAAGTGGTTTTGGCACGTAAAACCCCATAATTTAATTTTTAGTTTTTTAATGCTTGATCCAAGTTGATAGAAACAAGTTAGCGCACAAGTCAATCAACTAGTAAGTGCGGAGGGTCAGTACTAGCGTAGTATACAAATATGGTATCCGTGGCCCCCCAAGGAGACTTGGCGCACACGTATCAGCCACGAACGCTCAAGCAGTCAGAGAGAGAGAAAGAGGAAAGGCCGGAACAACAACAAGAAAAAGGAATACCCTTCAACTGTCGAACAAAGGAACAAACTAAGAAAGAAGGAAACAAAGGTTCCTCCGTATGGTATGGTATGAAGAACTTTATTGAGGTCCTGAGGGATCAGTAACGGTATGCGAAGTGATATCCCTACCCTGCAGCAGTCTGTTAGCCGGTTCCGCAACAAGAGTAGGAATTTTCTGGCGCTTCATGAAAAAAAAAAGGAAATGTTAGCGAAACTCCTGCAAACAGCAATGCCCCCTTTAGCTCGCTGACACCCCAACGCTATTTAAAAACGGCACCTCTCGACTTGACGTTCGTCTTCAAATGTGTAATGGGCCCATAAGGAGGAGGAGGAGGAGGAGAAATATACGGAAAGACACGTATGCTAGCCAGTTCTCAGACCGGCTCGCTACCTTGTGCTGAGGAAAGGGGGTAAGGGGAATAAAAGATTATAGAAGAGAGATATTACAAAAAAAGGGAAGAGCAAAGCTAAAAGAGAAAAAATAAAGGAGAATACGGCACTGCTTAAAGTCTGTCTCTTACCCACCATGGTTTCTGCAAGCGCCGAAAATAGAAACGTCAATGGAAGGGCTTAAAAATAAAAGTGACCTTTCCACATTAGCAGCAACATAATTAGCGTTACCTCACCTATTGGACACGTGCAAGGAATCTATTCACGTCAATATGGACTGTTCTGTAATCAAAGAAAGTGTGACTGCAGCTTATATCATCCTTAAAGGTAGGTACAATAGCGGAATTAGTGGCAATTCTCCCAGCCACTTATTTTATCGAAACATATGAGACACCAAAAAAGTGGGTAATTTGCAGAGGCTCCTTATCGGCTTTAGCATGTCTTGAAAATATTGATGACAGCCAACCACACATACGAATAACATACGCAGTACTGAACAGTCTAACTCAGTGTGTATTTGGACATCTGGGTCTAATGCTCAACTACTTCAGATGGCATTGCAAGAAGGCATAAATATCAATAACCAATTTTTTTAGAGAGAGAGAGAGGAATGGTTCTATCACACTATCACACGCAAAGACAGCTATGTTGCCCTTCACTCGGAGGTAGTTAAAAAAATTCACTCTTAATCTGGAAGGACACCCTCCAATGATTGTAACACAGCATCGATTTCTTGACATAATACTTGATAGGCAGCTATCCTGGGCGTCCCACAGAAAAAAAAAACAAACTTGAAAACGAGATCAATGCAATAGTGACTGTACTTGGCAAACTTGCAGATACATTATGGGGTGGATCAGTAAGGTCCGTGCTGACTGTTATTAATACAACGAAAAATTGCGTATTCAGCGCCCATCTTACACCGACTTTCACACACGTCAGAAGATCGACTTCAAAGACTGTTAGCCAAAGGACTACGCATTTGTCTAGGAGTTCCACGAGCGACTTCTAGCTCTCTTGTAATGTGGTGGTGGTGGTGGTGGTGAATTGTAGCAACAGGCGGGTTTAGCCTGGCGAACAAGGCCGGCAATTGCTCCGCCCGAGCGTCTCGCACAATACCGCTGAAGGGTTTCACCATAGGTCTATCAAGCCAGTCTCTCCTAAGAATTCGATGAGTAGACGTGAAGTTTCTTTGCGGGCTATAACTGATCCCTCTGGAAATATAAGGTGTTGCACGCACGCATGCGGAAGGTCCTTGTTTTGCAGATTCTTCAGGAGAGTGTCTCTTTCATTTTGGAATTGCTGGCAGGACCACAAAAAGTGCTCAATGTCTCCTGTCTCATTGCATGCCGTACAGTGCGGAGAATTGATTCGCCCCGTTTTAAATAACCAGGCCGGTGTATTAGCAGATCCTGTCCTTATTCGATATAGAAGTGTCGCTTCCTCTCGGTGCAATCTCTTGGTTACGCAGGGCATATGCGGTGGAACCCAAAGCGACGCAAAATGATTTCGAATGTCAGATTTTTGCACTTGATCACTCTTCGGGGCCTTGATTTTGGGAGGATGATAGAGCGCTGCGTATGCAAGCGCATCAGCTTTTTCGTTTCCTGAGATACCAATGTGGGAGGGAATCCAGTGAAACTTTACTGTGAAGCCTTTGTTGTTCAGTTCTTTCACGATGGCTAGCGATTTGCGTGGGAACTTGAGGGATGGCAAACCACGGTATACTTGTTGTAATGCAGCCTTTGAGTCCGTAAGGACAACAACATTCTGCGGAGGCAAAGTCTTTAATTTGCGCAGAGTAGAAGCTATTGCGACGCCTTCAACAACTGTCGACGAGGCTATACAGTCCAGACGGCCAGACCACGTATAGCTTAGAGAGGGAATACAGAATGCAGCTGCGCAGCGGTCTTCGTCTGCCTTGACAGAGCCATCTGTGTATACTTGTAGGTGATTCGGGTAAGTCGTGTTCAGGTGTTCTAGGACTAATGACTTGGCTTCTGCAGATGGGATGCAGCTCTTTGATTGCAATCGTGGTAGCTGAGGCTCGTCAATCACCATTTCCAGTTATGCGCACTACAGAAACATGCCGACATTATTTATGTCTTCAAACACAGCATAAACGTCACCCATTGGCTCTATACATAATGAAACGAGATAGAAGCTATGTTCATATAGAAATTAGAGAAAAACTTCACATATTGCAAAGAAATGAATTTTGGAACTCAGACGTCGGATATCCTGCATGGCTGCTTACACTTCCAAAAATCGAATTGTCCGTAGACGGTATATATATATATATATATATATATATATATATATATATATATATATATATATATATATATATATATATATATATATATATATAGCTTTCATTGATTACGATTACGAGAAAGCGTTTGATTCTGTCGAAACCTCAGCAGTCATGGAGGCATTACGAAACCAGGGTGTAGACTAGCCGTATGTAAAAATACTGAAAGATGTCCATAGCGGCTCCACAGCCACCGTTGTCCTCCACAAAGAAAGCAACAAAATCCCAATAAAGAAAGGCGTCAGGCAGGGAGATACGATCTCTCCAATGCTATTCACAGCGTGTTTACAGGAGGTATTCAGAGACCTGGATTAGGAAGAATTGGGGATAATTGTTAAGGGAGAATACCTCAGTAACTTGCGATTCGCTGATGATATTGCCTTGCTTAGTAACTCAGGGGACTAATTGCAATGCATGCTCACTGACCTGGAGAGGCAAAGCAGAAGAGTGGGTGTAAAAATTAATCTGCAGAAAACTAAAGTAATGTTTAACAGTCTCGGAAGAGAACAGCAATTTACAATAGGTAGCGAAGCACTGGAAGTGGTAAGAGAATACATCTACTTAGGGCAAGTAGTGACGGCGGATCCGGATCATGAGACGGAAATAATCAGAAGAATAAGAATGGGCTGGGCTGCGTTTGGCAGGCATTCTCGGATCATGAACAGCAGGTTGCCATTATCCCTCAGGAGAAAAGTGTATAATAGCTGTATCTTACCAGTACTCACGTACGGGGCAGAAACCTGGAGGCTTACGAAAAGGGTTCTACTCAAATTCAGGACGACGCAACGAGCTATGGAAAGAAGAATGATAGGTGTAACGTTAAGGGATAAGAAAAGAGTAGATTGGGTGAGGGAACAAACGCGAGTTAATGACATCTTAGTTGAAATCAAGAAAAAGAAATGGACATGGGCAGGACATGTAATGAGGAGGGAAGATAACCGATGGTCATTAAGGGTTACGGAGTGGATTCCAGGGGAAGGGAAGCGTAGCAGGGGGCGGCAGAAAGTTAGGTGGCCGGATGAGGTTAAGATGTTTGCAGGGACGACATGGCCACAATTAGGACATGACCGGGGTTGTTGGAGATATATATATATATATATATATATATATATATATATATATATATATATATATATATATATATATACGGTATTCAGGATACACACACGTCTATACAGATGGCTCCAGTACAGCAACCTCTTCAACTTCATCATTCATTATACCGCACCTCAACAAACAAGAATCATTTAATTTATCTCGTGCGGTTTCGTCCGCAAGGGCTCAATAATCCTATGTGCGATAAAATTTATATTGTCACTAAGAGGTGCGCAAAAATGGCTAATTTTCAGCGATTCACAGGCGGCTCTAACGTCACTCTGCAGCACAAAAGGGAAAACATTTAGTGACCTTATAATATACGAAACATTTAAACACCTCACAAAGGCAAGCGAAGCAAAACATCCAATAGCATTCCAGTGGATACCAAGTCATTGTAACATTTCTGGCAACACAGCAGCCGATGAAGCAGCACGACAACGACACCTCAAAGATGATGTTGTTCTGCTCCCAATATCAAAGAATGAATTACTCTGTATTATAAGGACGAAGTCTTTCAAAATGTGTAGAAACAATTGGTTTGACCAGAATTCTAAGAGTTCGGACTTATACCATATTGATCTGTTTATTGAGTTCAATTTTTCATTGTCATTAGACAGAACTATGCAAACCCTTATTCATCGATTAAGGCTAGGCACTGCCTACACAAAGCAATTCTTACATAAAATTGGCCGTGCGGAAACCCTCGAATGTGATTGTGGATTTGTAGACGAATATATATATATCACCTTCTTCTCGATTGCCCACATCACGACACAAGATGCCGACTTAAATCAGCCCTAATTAAAGTAGACCGCAGACATCGCAGTTTAAAGAAATTTTTGGGTCCTTGGCCAACAACGTTCTTGCAGAAGAGCGCTTTAAAAGCACTAAATACTTTTCTTGAAGACAGCGGCATTCTTGGAAGTTATTAACGATTTTATCGTTCTTTTCATTTCAATGTCGCTGTATATATGTATGTGTTTGTGAATTATGTTATGTTGACTGTTCTGTTGCGACTATATGCGATAATGCATTTACACGATGTATGTTCCACCCGCTAACTAGAGACTGTTATTAGGCGACAGTATCGTTGCTTTTTGAGACTTTTAAAATAACTGTGGAGACATTTACCTAGTATATTGTATGTACCATGTGTTTATTCCGTCGTAGTCTCCCTGTGATAAACTTGCGTGACAAGTCCTGGTGCTTCTGTGAAGAGGTTGGTTGTTATGTGATCTTGAACGCTGTACTTTGTATGATGGAACCATCCAAGAGATAAGGAGTAGCCGGCGCCTTAAATTGTGCGTGAACATCTTTTTATATCATATCAATAAAAAAAACTCAGGCTAATGAAGGGAAACATGAAGCGGTATTACAGTGGGCCCCGGGTCATGCTGGTATAGCAGGCAACGAACTAGCGGACTCATTGGCAAAATCGGCCCATAAAGATGCAGAAATTCAACTCATCCCTTTATCACCAATGAAAACAAAACGGATATTTAGAGAACTAAAGAACTACTTGTGTATGTCAGCATGGTTTAATGAAAATACTAAGGGATCAATTCTTTACGAAGCGGACCCTCAACCCAAATACCAGCTGGACGTACAACTTTCTAAAAGTACCGAGACACCAATTCATCGACTGCGCCTTGGGACAGCATACACCAAACATTTCCTACATCGCATCAAACGGGCTCCTTCCCCGGATTGCTCTTGTGGCCACGACGATGAGGATGTTCGCCATCTACTCCTCGAATGCTCCATATACAAGACGCAAAGACGGCAGCTAGAACAAGAGCTAAACGCCATTGATCCTCACCCGCCTTTCTCACTCGCAAAACTGCTGGGCCCATGGCCATCAAAAATAGCACAGCGAAAAGCATTGAACGCACTTGAACATTTTTATGAAAAAACAGGCATCCTTAACGAATTCTAGGTATTGCACTGAATAATCACACAATGTTACTACAACGTTCTTCCATTAGTTGTAATTATTAGTACTTGTGTATTACGTGTTATACAATTTTTGTATTCTGTGCATGAATTATTTTAACACTATGTAATTCCTCATCTGTTTATATGCTCATCGAAGTCTACATCACGGCCGTTTGTGTGTTTGTGTCATGACTTTGTTTACGAACTCATCGTGGTGCAAATTGCATTTGACTTTTATATTATGTTCATGGGCGTATAGGACTGCGCTGTAGATTTCTGACCGTGCGAAGTGATTTCTTTTCATTTTCCCACATATTTTTGTATTGTTTTTTCCGCTATGAGAAAAGGAGTAGCCGTCACCATTATAAGGTTACTACGTCTGTTTCTTTTATTTTCATTTCAATAAAAAAACAGTCCTCCGTAAGAAGCGCAACAAAGCTTCTGAATCAGCACAGAAGCTTTCAAAGTCTTCTGTGCTGATGCAGACGGTCTCGGCCAGTGTCCCAGGACCTTTAATGGGCCTATAAGGCTGCCGGCACATCGCGCGGTCTGCAATGGCTCTATTTCGCACGTTGGCAGCAGATTCTCGTTTGTTCGTGCTCTGCATGATGAAAGCAAGATTGCTGCTGGAGTCGGCATCTTGCTCGCTAATTTTTGCTATTAGAGAAGCCACCTGGTTGACCTATCGAGATGGTCAAAATCCTACTATTCGAAA
This sequence comes from Dermacentor variabilis, assembly GCF_050947875.1. Lineage (NCBI taxonomy): Eukaryota > Metazoa > Arthropoda > Arachnida > Ixodida > Ixodidae > Dermacentor > Dermacentor variabilis. The sequence continues at coordinate 135,078,021 of NC_134573.1, forward strand.
GTGATAAACGCGCGGAACGTGTGAGGGTTGCATGTGCTCAGCCCGGCGTCCCCCCATGAGCCTTTTTGACCGCCCTAGGGAAGGCGATTCAGCTTTTCATTTCACATTGAAACTTTTCATTTAATAATTTATGTCCATATAGTATTTGGAAGGTTCATTAGGCAAGGCACACGCCACTGGTGAATACGATACTTCGGAGGTCATCCACGTCGTGTCCGAGTTCCTTTGGCCAGTTTCCAGTTTCCATATATCTTCTTTTTAGTTTTCTGCATCTTATTCCGGCTTCATGTTCTGGAGGCTTTCTTTATATCTGCTCCCACAAGTACATAATGAAAAGTATGGGAATGTACACAGAAAAATCTGTCGTGAGACAATGGTATCTTTCTTTTTCTTTTGTAAGCACTAAGCTTTAGAGCTGTCGTCGTCGCCGTAAGCTGAAAACGCCTACACATTCCTACATAGGGGGTGAAGAAAACAAAATAAGAACAACAGATATGCCTTACTGCATGAAATAACAACATCGGAAACAGCAATGTAGCGATTCAGGTGCAGTAGCCTTTCGCGAAAAGTCGTTGTTGAAGTACGTTCCCCTTATGTTGGAGGTCGCGATTATTAGGTCATCTCAGCCGTGGTTCCCAACCCAGCAAATATTTAAAAATGAAGTTTTGCACTTGAGTCGGGTTTTACACGTCCCTCTTTTTTATGTTCACATTTCAAAACGTAACGCGTCATCCAGAACTCGTTTAATATCTGTTTGCAATATCTCTTCGACAACTGACACAATAAAATTGATAGGATCATAATGTGTTTTCTCTTCACGTGACCTCGTATGTGGAGCGGCCTCTCGGCCTGACGACCTGTTTTACCACCGAGGGCTTCCATTTCAAATACAAGCTTTTCTTCGCGTGGTTTCACGAGTGTTACGAACAAGTGTGTTGACTGACTTCATCAATTTCCCACAACGTGTACAACACTCAGTAAGATTTTTTTTTTGCAGTCGTCATAATACACCTGATACGCGCCATTTCTCTGCAGAAAGTGCTTCGACCCTGGTCGTGCTCCAACAACGGTATCTTAGCTCTCAAGGCTCCGCGAGGTTTCTTCGTGGACAGTGACATGCGAAGATTAGTTTATGTATATTTTTATTTTCCTTTATGTTCCCAAGGCTAGTTCATGCTTGTGTTGCTCTTGTAGTATTTCAGCATTTCCCCTTTATTTTCTTTATGATCTACATGCTCATTTCTTCTGTTAGTGCTTTCCTGCTTTGTTAACAATTACTGACAGTGTCTTTTATATTCATTGCTTTTTTTCTTACTTTTCATAGCTATGCATTTTGGATAGCCGGTCATTTCTGTTGCCAAACTTCATTTAGTTCAAGTTTAATAAAGAAAAGATGTAGTACAATACAGATTGAGGGATTGCATTGGCTGTATGCTTCAAAGCTGTGTCTTGCTTGTCTAGGAGAGTTAAGAGGTCATCACGAAACTCTCTTGATTATTCTGGATAACTGCGGTTCCTTGACACGTGTATCAGACTATCCTTACCCGGGCATTTTGACAAAACAATAAACCCACTACATCGCAAAACTAAGTGTAAGCCCCTGCGCGTGAGTAGTGGATGGACCGATTTTGCTTGTTGCTATTGCAGGGTTCGAGGTATCCCAGCGCTAAGAATGGCCAGAGAAAGTTGACAAGTACGCCATTTCCTTGTTTAGCATGTTTACTGCTGCACCATTTAGGGTGAGTATAGAACTCGTTGTAACGTTCCAAATACAATCCGCACGTTTTACGACTCCGATGTGTGGGCTTGGTCGAACGAAGTGCTGATTAATTTTTCCCCGAAAACATCGCCATTTGAATGTTCACATCCGACTGGGCACACACGCCTCGGCCTGCTAGGTTCATTTTGACAAAACGCTCATTAGACTAAGTGAGATAAGCATGCGCTGTGAGCGAAAGAACTGCTTTCTAAAGGAAGTGTGTTGGCTATAAACGAGCACGTCCCAGGCGGTGCGCTTGAGCAGTTTCAACAATCCTGGCTTCTAGCGCTTTTTCGTTTGTGATGCATACTTTTGTTACGATGAAAACGGCGACTCGGCTTCAGACGCCAAATCGCTGGCTGGATCGATCCGTTCACGCTCGATGCTGCTGAGCGTATTCTTCACGCCGGGGGGAAAAAGCGTGCTTTATTTCATCTCTGTGAAAAGTGGGCGAAAACAGAAACGCGATCAATACTCAACACGAGCTCCACCGCATTTCCTATTTGACGTCCGGGCCAGCCGTCCAATGAGTGAACAGGATGGTTCTTCTATTAAAGTTCCATCACAAACATTATGGCCAGAGCACGGGACTCGTTTGACTCTAACATATGGCGAGGGACTATTTGATGAACGCCCACGACTAGCTCGCCGGTATCTGACTCTCTTCGGTCTTTTGTCTGATCGCGCATTGAATAAGCAGTGTACAGTTTCTACGACTGGCGGCAAAGAACAGTCGCGAGTTGTTACTAATAAAAAAGAACGGCGGAATAGCAACGTAATATATGAGCGCGACTCATTTCAGGGACGACAGCTTGACCAATACACTATAGGCGAGAAAAGGGATCGGATATTCCAAATACCAGCTTAATTCCTTTCATTGTAGCTTCAGCTAAATGGTCTAACCTGTGTTCTAGCTGTATCCTGCCGCTTCATTGCGCCGTTGTCATTATCGCACCGTAGCTCTCACTCTCACTGTATAGAGGAGAAGAAGAAGAGGAAAATTCGACGCCCACCGCCACTGGGGATCACACTGACGCCACTGCGGCAATGTGCAGTTGAGAGGTGGACGCGCTTACGATTAAGATGGCCGTCTCTGGCTGGTTTCGCAATTCCCTCCACGTGCTATGCCACACAATTATATTTTCCTTTTCTTCCTGCTTTTTACTTACAGTTCATAAAACTGCTACATCGTTTATGCTTACCATGAGCGCGTATATTTTTAAAGTCTTATGCATACAACCTCGCGGCAGGTTTTTCTCGAAATAAACATGGCATTCTTGCTTATCTAGACTTTCGTAGGTTTCATTCTCATTCATCTTCAGACTGGTCATTTCTAACATCACTTTCTTTAAACCCCGTACCTATGCATTTCTGCCTCTCGCTCTCTCCAACTTCATGAAAGCTTACACATGTGTTGAACCCTGCTGTGCACAGCAGGGTTCAACTTCAAAAGTTCATCCTTCACAATAACTTGTTTGCTTTTGACTTGCCGCCTTCGTTATTAACGCGTTCAATGTTACCATTTGCTGTAAGCTTCTTTTACGAACAATCTTAGCGTGATAACATTTTTATGAATACGGGCCCGTTTCTCTCTCTTTTTGTTTATGCTTTTTTACTAGCTACTTCGGTTTCTAAACTGTTTCAGTGCGCGCTTCTTGTGTGTAGAGAGCTAAATTAATGCCATATGACGTGTCTAAAACATAATGGCATTTCCCAAGAAGTTCTACGGCATCGCAATTGGTATTGACGAGACCGTTCATCATCCCATTTGTATGTACTCATACAGCACAGAAATCTCGTAATTAAAGCCGTACTTAACGTAACTAACAAAAGGCAAAGGGAAAATTAGAACAAAATTTAAAAATTAAAGTTAAATTACGGGGTTTTACGTGCCAAAACTATTTTTGATTATGAGGCACGCCGTAGTGGAGGACTCCGGAAATTTCGTCCACCTGAGGTTCTTTAATGTGCACCTAAATCTAAGTACACGGGTGTTTTCGCATTTCACTCCCATCGAAATGCTGCCGCCGTGGCCGGACACACAAAAAATAAAGAAAACAGAGAGAGAGAGAGAGAGAGAGAGAGAGAGAGAGGCAAGGTGCACAGTTAAAATCTCCGCTGATTCTATTAGAATTATTTGATGATATTGAAACTGTTGGCAATCTTTGTCGCCGGCTTTCCCACTACACTTCATCACGTAATGAATATACAGAAATGACACGAAGAAATGGTTAACTAAGAACATGCGCGTACACATGTTCACAATTAAATGTTGTGGGGGTGACAAGACGTTTCGTTAGGTGAGTGCGCATAGGTGTTCAGGTTAAGAAACCAAGTAACTGAAGGGATATGGGATATGCAAAGTCAAAATTCTGCATTTGCTGCGATGTGAAAGGCGAATGATCTAGGAAATAGGCCGAGAACAGCCTCTTATGTGCCAAAGGACATGTCGTCAGCATTTGTCATGTGGGACACACATAAAATTCAAAGAACGCAAGCGAGCTGTTTATGGAATGGAAGGAACGTTATGGAGGGAATTCATGGCTATGAAGACAAGCATACATATGTTATCTGAGCAACCTCACTGAATATAATCTTCCCCTATTTTTGTTCCTTTCTTACTTTTTCTGTATTTTCTTCGAGTTGCTTCATTTGCTTGCCTGCCGTCTCAGCATTGCGGGATTACGAGGCCAACGAAAATGTGCTTGCGATGCGCGTGTTTTTATTATGATGGCAATTCCGCCGTCGCGCACATGCGTTATTGCTCAAAAGTTGTACAAAAAATGTTGTAGGTGCACACTGTACTTGTGTTTAGGGGGCGGCGGGGGGGGGGGCGGAGTGAAAGGGGGCAAATGTTTTAACAGAAAAAGAATCTTGACAAATAAAAAAAAACAGTAGGGATTTCAGCGAACACGAATAACTACGTCTATTAAATGTTTCGTTGTTCAGACCACTCTATATAGTGCACCAATCTGGCGACATTCTGGAAGCGCTCTGCGTGAGCATCAGCGTCTTGCCGAAGCGATTCCAGCACGCCTACTGTCACGGGTCATATTGTTCTCGTAAGCTTCGCGTTTCCTTCGAAGGCAAAGCGACGACTATAGGGCATGTAAGTTCCAACGGGTGTAAAAAGTGTTTACAGCTGTGACATTCGTTGTTTGCTCGAGCTTCTTGCCGCCTTGAAGGAATGGTGTGGTCTTCGTGTGAGCCATGCTTGCTCAAATCACGCCTCAGACCATCGGCCGGCCATCCACAACTCGTGTACTCTCGCGTAATGACCACCGCAAAAAGGTGTTGGCCAAAGCCCGCCGCCACCTTCTGGGCGGTAAACCATATGCGGGCGCAATTGCATTTGCAGAGGGTGCATGACACGCTGGTGCCGGAACACGCCACGGTACGTGCACGGCTGTCTATGTGTCGCCGGTGCCGTTAAACCGCACAGTCTGACGCGTCCGGAAACCGGAAACGCCACTGTTAGAGACATACACCGCGAAACAATCTGTCTTGCACCTTGAGTCTAAATTACCTCATCTCGTTATTGCTCCATTTTAGCTACACACTTTGCGGTTTTCTTCCACGTCACGTCGTGAGGTAATTCAATATTCCCAGCTTTACTATATCAATCGAAGTATATTTATCGAGTGTTATGGCGGCACGTGTCAAATATAATTAATGAAGTAAGGCATCCGAGAGAAATTAACAAATTTTGACGATCGAACTTTGTGGAAGTGGTGGAAATCAAAATTTGCGTAATTTTTTATCAATATTTCGCGAATTAGCATTTAACTGCTTGAATTTCAGGGCCGGCACTGTCGTAGAGAAATCTGCAAGAGCTTCAGCAAGTAAAATCGAAGTCAGGAAATTCGTTAAACATGCATACAATTTTTCAGTATGGACTAGGAATGGACCGTAAAATTAGGCATACTACTGTTACGGTTAGCAGTCATGCGCGCCGCAGTTTTTTCGGGTGCAAGGCTTATTATAGTAGCACCAAGTAGAAGAATAATGAAGTAACGAGCAAAAGAGGCAAACGTACGCGCTACGTACAGCAAGAGTGCTGACAAAAAGGCACTTCGTTAGTGCTCAGTATACAGGTTTCTTTTTTCTCTTTTTCATTTTTCTTTTACAGTGAAGCTCTAATGGCTAGTTTTCAGCGGATCGATGTCCGTAGACCGAAAACGGTGGGCCGATCCCGAAGATAGCGCAATACCTGGCGGACCCGCGGTGGAGGTGAAGCAGGCTTCAAGCACTCCGCCAACTTGCAAAAGTAAGCTTGATACATTGGGTCCACATACAACCCGTATCAGATATAGAGCTGATAAGAACAGGTAATACGCTTTGACCCGCATCAGCTACGGCTACGTTCCCACCGCCCTCTCTTTATCTGCTTTCCTTTCCTTCCGCTCTCCCGTGGTGGCGGACCTATCGTCCACGGAAATGTACATAAATGTCACGGTAAATGAGTCCATATCTACGTTCAAAGCTTTGTGTCACCTCTTTGTCGTATGCTAAACAGCTTCGCTGGTCATTCACCTTCACAGAGTCGAATGGCTCATGATTTTTTTTTAGGGACAATAAACATTTCCTTGTGAAAAAATTGTGACCGTGAGACACCTGTCGTCTTCGCATACGGGCTCTATGGCAAGGCGGAAATAACTTGCCGCTGCTTAAACTACACTGAAAAAAGAAATGAAAAAAATTTTAATTTGTTAATTAATTTGTTATGTATCAGCAGGTGCCGTGACTGGCCGAGACGCTCAGTTTCAACTTTCTTCGCGCTTGTCGACACGGGGCATTTCGCTCTAAGATAGCGGCTGCCTTTTCTGCGTTCCCGTGGTGTTCGCTGTGGATACTTGGATGTACCGTTGAAATTCAATGATAAATGTCTCCAATTAGGTGCGATTATCAAGATCTTTAAAAACGAGGGTGCATTAAAGTGTGACTGCCTTGGTAATTTTAACAACGACATCTAAAGCACTAACAAAAGGATTCTGTTTATAGCAAAACGATTAGACGAAAGATATCCCCTTCCGTCACAAATTTTGATCGGCTGTCGATAAATGTATGAAATTAACATTTCTTTGTCAAGGTGCAGGACACTCTATTGAAAGGAAATAAAGGGGGTAGAATTAATGTTTGTCAGTTTTATGAGGGGTCATCATAATTAGAGTGTTTAAATATATACATTTTGTGTAGTCAGTCACGCTGCATGTCTTATAAATTATATTTAAGCACCCTCTCGAAATACATGCACATAATGGTTATTGGCTGCAAGCATTAGCAAAAAGAAAACAAAAATCTGTTGCAATTGCTAACAAATGCCCCACGTCAAGCGGCTCGTCGAAAACGGTGTAGTGTCTTCCCCAAAGAACTCGCCTGTAGCGATGGATTTCATTCAGAAGTAAAATGACGGTACCTAGCGAAGCAGAATTTTCAGCTGAACCAGAGGCTTCAAGTTCCAGCTCACTTCTTTGCCAACACAACATAGAAAAAGCGAAATATATATATATATATATATATATATATATATATATATATATATATATATATATATATATATATATATATATATATATATATATATACGAGGAGAAACAGAGTTAACCAAGGTGCCCAATTTTTAGTAATCATATCATAAGAAGCCAACAAGCTATGGCACCACGGACAACACAGGGCAATTTACTTGTACTTACTGATTGAATTAAAGCACTTATAAAAATAAATGGAAATGAAAGTGGATGGCCAACTGGTCAATAAGCTCACATATGCTATCTTAGAGCATCAATGTAGCCGGATTCGAGACCCTCGCTATGTAATAAACGAGAAGAAAGGGGGTTAATCGAGGGGCCCGATTGTTATTAATCATATCATGAGAAGTGAAAAATATTTGACGCCAAGTAAAGTATAGAGGAAATTACTGAATTATAGAAATGATGAATAATGGTAATGAAAGTGGATGAATAAGCAACTTGTCACAAGTGGAGAACGATACCGCGTCTTCGAATTACGCGTGACATGCTCTACCAATTGAGATACCGCGGCGTCGTTTTTCCGCCCACTTTCAGGGGGTGTTTATGTGTTACGACTAGAACTAACCCTTGAAGTGTTAGCCAGTGCCACTACTCACAAACCTTAGCGGCGGATGTGGAACATCCTTTCTGCCGCAGGCGTCATGTGTGAGTACGTGACCCCTATCGACGCCTGCGGTAGAGAGAATATATATATATATATATATATATATATATATATATATATAAATATATATAACTTGAACGAGTGCCCATATATATATATATATATATATATATATATATATATATATATATATATATATATATATATATATATATATATATATATATATATATATATATATATACAGGCACTCGCTCAAGTTCTACACTCCCCAATACCCACTGTAGTATCCTCACACCGGCGCTCATTTGCGTTCATCTTGTCGCTTCCATTCACACTTGCCGACATCAGCTCACGCTCATATTCGCGCCCATTCGTCCGCTCCCCTGCATTGGTTCACCTACATACTAACGCCCACTCCAACTCACCGGCCATTCGTACGTTGAACGGCAGTCCCACTAGTTCATATTCACGTATACCCAAACTCATCGGCATTGGTTCAACTTCCACCTATGTTGCACCTCACACCTTTCGACACTCCTTACACTCGATCTCATGTCTGTGAAATGATTGCGCAGTGAGCAAGAATTAGTGCACTCGTGAGCGAGTACGCCCACCTATGACGCCGAGCTCTCTTTTCAGGCAAACTGACGCAGTACGTAGACGTGTATGCGTGGACGCAAAGCCGCTGATGGCTCAGTTTTAAGACCCTTGTATTGAGCATCCTTCCGGCAGGCCATCGCCGAATCAATGTTGTCAGCTGCGATCACCTTGGCCGTGTGTGCACTCCCGAAAAAGAAGCCACCTCAATCTCGTCCAATGGGTCATCGACCAGGCGCGCACGCGGAGGAGGTGATCCGTCCCATCGTCGCCATGGACGAAGGAAAAAACGGGATGCCCCTTTTCTCACGTAGTTCATGCCACCCTCTCGACGTAATCGAAACATGGCTGCTGTGTGCCCCACAGCTGCGCACTTTTTCGCGAGCGCTGTGGCTGGCAGAAGAGCCGAAAAGAGAATAAAAGGCGTCAACAACGAACGATACAAGGCGTCAACAACGAACGATACAAGAGGCTTCGCGCGTACTACCATTCCAGTACTGCTCTCGCACTTGAACTATAAGTGGCTGCGCTGGCAATTCTACAAGGATAAATCCAGTGTTGCACTTACGCTCCCTATAACTTCCTCCCACACCGGTCTTGCTACACGACGTGGAATGCGGCGTTTGCTATCTGTGTTATTTTCTCATTTAATTATTATTATTATTATTATTATTATTATTATTATTATTATTATGATTATTATTATTATTATTATTATTATTATTATTATTATTATTATTATTATTATTATTATTATTATTATTATTATTATTATTATTATAAATTTGTTGGTTTGCTGTGTAGTATAGAGAAAGGAAGTAGCCGTCGTACTCTCTAGGTTATAGTCTCTCCACAGTAGCCCGTGTAGTATAGAACAGTATTAAAGTATGGCAGCGTTTTCGAGTACTTAGTTCAGAAGACCCAGAATCAAATGTAGCTATTTGCAATCAGTGCAAATCACGCGCCTCTTAAGAGTTTCTATATACGCTTACATGAACACAGGCTGCTGAAATGAAACCAGAATACGTAACTTTTCTTGTGCTTTCCCATTTCCCCATCCCAATTAGCACTCACGACGTTTGCATAATGCAGTGGCCGGATTCCTCCCGACCCGTTTTCATTAGATTGAAGTTAGCGCTAAGCTTGACCTTAGTAATCAGCCATTTTCTTAATGAAGAGCACTTATTCTATTTTTCGACGCGTTTCTTCGATGACTCGTGCCGATGTCGTTGGCATTGGAAGCAAAAAGGACCGCTTTCAGAGATGCAAATAGGCTGTAATAGGAAGTCTAGTAAACACGTTCTCATTAAAGACGCAGTGTTGTTCTTGTTACCGACTGCCTTCTTAACCTTAAATTACTCCTTAATGAGGTCTTCTGAGCATTTCGCTCCTTTTTGTGTTCGCTCCGATAAAATAGCTTGTTGTGCAGATACACGTCTCAACCTGCTCTCCAGAATCTGATGCGCCAAAAATTAAAGTGTTAATCGGAACAAGAAACCAACTACGCTATATTCGCGAATGCGAACAAGGGTAATGTAAGGCGAGCCATCGCGTTAGAACACTTTGCCTAAGTCGACGAATGTGATAAGCAAAGTATTCATGTTTAAACTTTGCAATAACCGATCGTCATAATCTGCGATTCCTGTAAGTGCGTCTATCTATAGGCGGGAACTGGTTCGGCGACTTTCACATTTTCCAGAAGTGAGACTGCTCAAGCGAACCTTCATTCCGATGTCGGCGGGCAAACCCTGCGTAACTGTTACAGACAATTTTTAAACGATGTTCCAACATATCGCGCATAAGGTCGAACCAATGGGCGTGCAGATGCCCTAATTTCCAATACGAGGCATTTGTTTGCAGTGTCACTTGAGGCCGTTACTCGGAGGTTATTATTATTAATAATTATTATTATGTAAACGTATACAGACACCCCAAGCAGATAGAAAAGCGAGATAGCGATTGCCGCCCGACAGTCGAACCACGCCCACCTACTTGAACACATCACACAGACACATGCAGAGTATGCGAGCATTAGAGGAAGACAGAGCCAAGTCCCGTGGTTGACAAGAATTCGTGCACAGATTTGTGAGCCTTATATCGAGTTGAAGCACTACCTTTTGGAAATAAGATATTGATACAGAAAGCAGAAACCATCCTTAAAGAACTCGCGCAGGTTCGTGCGCCCTCCAAGAGGACAACGGCGTATTGGTGAAACAGACGAAGACATAAAGTCACGTGCGTTCGCCTCACGCACTCGCATCGTATGCGACCGTCGTCGGGCACCCCAGCTCGGTGGAATAATAAAGTTTTCAATCAATCAATCGGGGAATACAAGAAGAAGAAGAAGAAGAAGAAGAAGAAGAAGAGGTGAAGCGACGCTCGAGAGAGAAAGAGAAGAAGGCATTCCTATCCCCTGTTCGGAACGCGGCAGTCACCTCTTTATTTACTCCCCCAGGCACAGGTTAGCCCAAAATAAATTGTTGTGTCTGAACTCCTTGAACTCTTCGTTACAATATCATTAAGCGCGGTTCGATAAAGATTAAGTTGTTGCAATTGGGAGGTTCACCGCACGACTATCGAAAGCAAAGCTACCAAATTAGGCAGCCTTATTATCTGGGAATTATACAAGTTGTGCCCGTATTGAAAGTCATTTTTTTTTTTTTTGCAATGCATCTCCTAAGTGAACACACGAAGCTGCAGCATCCGTGTGTGCGTGTCTTCCTGGCCACGGATAAACACGTTACTTACATCAGCTTCGACGGACGTTATTGAATTACGGTCGGGCCACGCCGGTGGGTCATTAGTCGCCTTTTATCCACGAGGCCCATCGCCGTGTGCCGGAGACCCGCTCTCTCTGTTGGACGCCGCCGATGGAGGACGCGGTCTTGTGCGCGGTTCACCTCATTTCATCGATATCGGTTGCCACCCCACACGCGATCGCGGCTACAATGAGCCGGAAAACTGGTACCATCGCCATTATGCAAGGTATCTTCGTCGACCCGGAGTTAATTGCCCTTGGTTTTAATGAGTTTGTTGCGGTTCTCGTCTCTCTGTTTTTGTTCGCTGTACATACCTACGTTGAGGCGAAAGCTTAGGTATACTCGCCTTCACATGTACGAGGGACTCTCAAATAACTTGAGAAGCATCGCAACCGGCCTCCCAGCGGCAATGCCAGCATTGCGACATGTGGCGTAAGCTACGAGGCAGCAGTAAGTAAATCTTTTTTTTCTCTGTGGCTTCGAATATTGTGCGTCGTTTTATCAAGCGACCGGCTGATATTTGTTCTGAATACCATATTGAAGCAAAAATCAGCGTTATGACGCCTATTAACTCGCATAACTAGCAAATACAACATTTTAAGTACTTTCGCAACTACAGCTACCCTGCGAAGAGCTCGAGTGTATTCGCGCTTGAAAAACAAAACAATATAAACTAAACACTGACACCCGGCCAGCAAACAGGATCTCAAATTTACGCGGGGAAACGGAGCATTTAGAAGTAAAAGTAGCGCGCTCATGCAACGTGCCAAGTTACAGCATCTACTTGCATGTTTCGTACCACACACGAAACATTTCAAACACCTTTTCTACTAAATGGAGATGGGAGATACCGCTGATTAAGAATTTGACATATGCCATGTCTCAGGACTCCGCCCTTGTCTCAACATCCGAAAGAAAGGGTTGTGAACGAAAAATTGAGGGAGTTGTTTTCAAGATCGGTGCGTGCGAAGGCTGTTTGCGCTATCCGAGGTGCCACTGGCACTGCGTGTGCAATGGGCAACGTTTAACGAATATTGGTATTATTGTCTACTTCAACAACTGCGTTCGGGGCAAGGTCCCGATGAATAATTAAACCAGCGAGCTAGACGCATACGCAGAGACGAGGAATGCTCAGGACGATGCAGCTATTGTACTGCACTGCGTCGCATCGCCCTGTGCACTTCCTGTCCGTGTGTTTGCGTCTAGTTCGCTGGTTAAATTAATTATTCCAAGGTACGAAGTCGCCCAGCAGTTAGCTTTACTGCATGTTCCGGATGCGCCACACTGTTCTCTTGCGTGCACGAGTAGATGCAGCTGCATCAGTGAAATATGACATTAAATTATCCGCTCATTGAAGAAATGTACTGGCGAACAAGTCTTATATCTTGGCGTCTTGCAGATTACACTATGTATTACTTTGTCTAAGTAGCATATAAAGGCAGACAGCTATTGACACGCTATTATAGGACTAATTTTTACAATATTGCCGCGATAAAAGCGACCAGGACACGCAAGCTGTAGGCAACACGGAAAAAAAAATAATGATGTAAGTGTTCGGTCCCTACTCCGGTGTCATGTTTTACGGTGTCACCCTGAACCTTCTGCGTTGTTCGTGCTGCCTGCGTCCGTGAACAACAATTCTATCTGGTACAACTTTGCCGCAACACTTATTGTGTTGTCAAAGTGTGTCGTTATGAGTGAGTTCATTTATTGAGGGCATAGAGCTTCTTTATGAGCGACTCCAACAGGCGCTGCACTATTCTCATGCAGTTTTGCGGGTTTTCAGCGCGCCGTTGACGTACCAACTGCTTGCAGTAATATGCTGTCGAAAGAAGAGCCCTCCCACGCTCAGAATAACTCCCCCCTCTCTCTCACCCTCCCGTTCCATATCCTCCATTCGTGCATCCGTAATCCTGTTTCGTCTGCTGCGTTTGTCATCGTTGTATAGTTGCGTTACCAAAGTTAGCAAGAAGCGGCACTACGAGCAGAAATCCTGCGGCATAGCAAATCCCGCTGCAGCTCCGTTAATGTCCGCCTCCCGCGCGCTTGGTGAAAAATGGTGAACGTGTCAAACTCCTTTTTCAAATTTTTGCCATTTCTATTCCCGGAAGAGGCAGCAAGCAACTCCGCACTGCTCGCTCTGCACCATATTAGCCAGACTGTGTACTAGAGATGCAGATGCAGCAAGTAGGGTACGGTGTGCCGACATTATTGGTGTATGCACGGAAAACAAAAATTCCCAAAGCTTGAAAATTGTGCGAATGTTCCGACACAGGCTTCGGAGTATTCATTCGGTGTGTGTGCAGTAAATACATTAACACTTGAAGTGATACCGTTATATGATTCCTCACGGCTGTCCCTAGCTCTGTTCCTGTGATTGTTTTTTTAATTTGTTTGATAACTTAACCTTGCTCGAAGAACACCGATGTGCTGGGGCGTTCCCGGCTCCTTCTTCACCCTTTATTTATCTCAATTCTCATTTGTTGTTGTTTTTTAAGGACACTCGAGGTGCATTTCTACCGTCGCCGTAATTGTGTTGTTCCGGATAAAGTCCAAGGGCGATGACATGTTCGCCGCGCGCCATATGCTGTATGTGCCAGTGAAAGCGTGCAACGGTGAGCCGACGACGGCGGCTAAATCTCACACGCGCAAGGAAGGAAAGTGGAGAAGAAGTGCGCCGTCTTCCGCCGCGCGCAAGGCATCGAGGGGAGGGGAAGGGCGGGGGAGTTCTATTCCGGCGGCTGCAGCGTATGACACGGTCGCGCACGGACCCTGTCTTTAAAGCGATCTGCAATGGGGACAGAGTGCGCACAATGGTGATAGCTTCGTGTGCGCTGTGCTTTCGCCGCTTAGTTCGCGTCGAAGCGAGAGGCAGCACGAAGGTCAATTCACCCGTTGCGTCCGCGCTTCCTCCCTGCAGCGCTTTGACAGTGGTTTCCGTGATCATCGTGTGAGGTGTGTTCATGTTTGCTTGTGCGTGCGTGACACCATGCTTGTTAATTCAGTTCGTAACGAAATGTTTACAAGATTATACGGCCAATAAAACTACAATCGTTATTTCAAATAACGGTCTATTGATTTCATATATAACTGTTTTCAAATAACTGTCTATTGATTTCACGTTTTTGCTCTACTGTTCAAGCAGGTGGGCATGGTGTCCCTTTGTGAGGACACTCGGTATCAGGCTCGTTGTGGTGTTTCAGTATGCTTACGTCAACATTAATAACGATGCCTTACGTTTCTCTTTTGCTTATTCTATCTTGCAGCTAGTACGCGCAACAAAAAGTTGCTTTGGGGTTTTTTATACGTAAAATTCATTGGAAATTTGAACTGAGTAATAGACTTGTTACGCGCTACACCACGTATGTGTGCACAGCTCTATTTTCATTTTAGTCTGTGTCATATAGGCCCTCCTTCCGTCACCTATATTTTTCCCCTTTAGCCATACGTAGGATGTCCTACCGTTGATTACTCATTACGCTGGCTACTCTTTCCATCCTTCACTTGCTCTCCACCTCTCTCCTCTCTCACCAACAGCTCTTGCAAGTTTTCTGTTTGTCGATTGCGTTGTTGCACGCGCTACTCCCAGCTGCTTGGTGGCACTCCTTTCTGCACCATCCGCCATAGTAAATGTTTGTATTCTTGCCCTTTGATTCCGCCACTGCCCACTTTCTTCTCAGCCGAGAAAGCGTCAGCCATTAGGGACAGTGCACCGCGGAGCTTGTTTTCCCGCCATTCCCGAGGACAAACACTAAGACGGGAATAGCCAACGTGGCCATCCGAGAGCACTCTGCTCTTGTGGTTCCCCATTAGGGCGTCTCGCAGCTTAGGCAGCCGTAGCGGGATCAAAGAAGGGAACAGACACTTCGTGGGTTATTCAGCACATGCGCTCGCGCGCATAAGCGTATTAGCTGCAGGCTCCTGTATGCTTCAGCGAAGAAGTTCCGTGCAGCTTGGTGAAGAGCTCGTTGAAACGAGGTACCTTGGCGTGTCTGTGTAGGCTAGGGCAATTCCGCTAGACGTGCCGAACACAACGGATGACGTCACTATGTTGGGCATCAAAGTTCTTGTCGCGGGGTATTTCAGAACCAAAGTGCATCTAAAATAATCGAAAGCCACTTTTTAACATTGTGATGAACAAAAAATGGGCACAGCTAGTCTATTCACTGATGTGGCTTAATGCTCGAAAGTAACAGCATTACTAATCAAAGGCGTGGTAATAGAGGGTTCAAGAATAATTTGGACTACCTCGTATATTTATTAAAATGCACTCCAACCTCGCAAGTTCATATATTCTGTCCCTATCGCATTGCAGCCGTTGCGACCGGAAGTCGAACCCGTGACCTTGTGCCCATCCGAAAATCGCCAAAACAATTAGGCTAGCGGAGTGAGTACAGGTATATTGTGCCACATTTTTCGAGAAAGCAAGAGAGTCGTCGAAATGATACGTTACTGAGTTTGCTTTCAGTTTTCTATAATTTGAAAAAACTAGCTTATCACAAACAAAATAAATATTTGGCGCCCCTTCGTTATAAGAAAATATGCTTAGACTTAAGTCTCACGCTTTTCCGGTATCCTACTGACGGCATTCAACAAAACCATCTATTGCCATCTGTTGGGATTTCTTCAAAATGGTCACGCTCCTTAGGACGAGGTCACGGGGTCTAATCCCGGCAACGGCGGCCGCATTTCGATGCGGGCGAAATGCAAAAACAGCCATGTGCTTAGATTTAGGTGCACGTTAAAGAACCCCGCTGGTCAAAATTAAGCAGGAGTCCCCCCCCCCCCCCCCCTCCCTACGGCGTGTCTCATCATCAGATCGTGGTTTTGGCAAGACCCCCATTAACAATCAAAACGGTTAAACGCAAGTCTTATGGACTTTTTGTCTTTGTTTCCATTATACTATTTGTCACTCGTGTGGGATAGTATTGAAGGGAAGTCACGTAACGTGGCTGAGCCTTCGTAAAATGAAAAGAGGACCTACTTCGTGATAATGAGCAGCGCATTGCCTCCCCAGTCACGCATCAGTGTCGACTACTGGCTAGCGGAGGGGTTCAAAGGAGTTGCAAGCCAATAAAGCCACATTTGTTTCCTTGCATTGACATGTAGTTAAAGGCATCGCCTTCGTTCGTTGAGGATAGCCGGCCTTTCTATTTTTTGATAAATTTGGATGTCAAGAAAGGCGCCAGGAGCAATGTGATCGGAGGAAACGATGAATACAAAATAACAGTCGAGGAACAGTTGGCGGACCTTGAGACTCAACTCGTACAGGAAATCTCAGCGACACTGCACCTGACGCACTGGTCTAAAAAAAAATGCACCGATAATGACGAGGAAGTGCACACGAAGGCATTCCCTCGAGAGACTGAGAAGAACCTTTATAATGTTCGTCTGACTCGTCTGTGGTGCACGGAAAGAAAAGACTACCTTATCGCAGAGAGCGCCCGTGAAGAGACGACCTTCAGCGCCTCGCCCCGTCGCAACGCGCACATGGAACTTGGGCAAGTTCTCTGCTTCACTTGCTTTTGATCGCACGAGCCTTCTGTCGCAAAAACTGTCTCTTGTGGGACTAACGGCCGGACGTCTCTCTCGGTTTGCTTGCTTTTCTCGTGCATTACTTTCGCCTCCGGCGACGCCTACATTCTGTTTTAATTTTTTTTTTAGATCGCGAACATACTTTTTTGCTTCGTATCGGCGCTCCTTCGCTTCTGCCGTCTAGACAGTGTGCAGGAGGAGACAGTGTGCAGGAGGCGGGAAGCTGGCCGCTTAATTCTCGTCACATGGAGACATAAATATCTGGTTGCTTCATTATGCTGAGCCCATGGTTCCTCTATACAAACATTGAGCCCTCGTGTAGCCAGTCTGCTCGCGGAATTGCCGCTCTAAGGGCCCCAAAAACCGGGGGATCTCAATTAGAAATATCAAAAATATTTCTTTTCTAGGAGTGTTACAGTGTAACATCTTCGTCTCCTTTGAACGCTCTTCTCTCTCTACGTTTTTTTTTTTCGTTTCGTGAAATGGAGGTAAGAGTAGCGTCATAAAATTATCGATGTACCACGTGTAATGTACCACGCATGCTGACCACGTGTACGACGTGTGTTAGCATGCGGCATGAATAATTTGTCTGCTCCCAGTTGACTGAGTGCAACCTCTCTAATGCGTAGCACTCAGCGCTCGTACCGTACGCTAGGAAGTAGCGTTGATAACTAGGCGGGCCACCAAACAAATTTCGCTTCTTCTGACTACCGCGATATCAGCACAAGCAATATTCTCTTTCTCCTTACGTTTTCATTCTTGCGTTTCCTCTCTCATTCTCTTACACTATCACAAGGTAGCCAACCGAACTTGTGTCACGTCAAACTTCCTGTCTTTTGCTGTTTTATCTCTACGTACAAACAGGAAAAGCCGAGGTAGTGTAGCGGGCTTCACTTCCGCGCCTGTACCTCTCCCATACTTCCCGAAACTATCGCTCGCCATCATTTAAACACAATACGACAACGCTACGTTTTTACCTGTTCCTTTGACTTCCGCCTTACCATGGCGTCTTATATTTCTTGCTTTCTTTTTCCAACTCCGTAACCCTTTCAACTTTCGCCGGTCTCATCTCTATTTTATCATTCAACAAAGAGGTCGAGTGTCAACCACTGAGGATGAGGCCTTTCTACGCTTACTTTCTGTTTTGCCGAAGGCAGGAGAACCGAAGCTCTCCAGTTACAGTGTGGCCCAGGAAACGAATCTTCGTAACCCCGCTCTTAAACCACCGTTGTGCAGCTGAAGCGGAGGCGCCAGTGTCAGAAGCCAGAGGCTCGGGTAGGAGAGAACCATTTTTAAAAAGCCACTTGAGGTAGACATTTGAGAAAGATTTACGACGGTAATTCAAGTGTATCTGGCTCCAAAGACTCTCGGCTTCAGCAATGCGTTGCCGAACTTATAACCCCTTTGTCTTACTTAACGTTCCTCATTGTCGCCGTTATAGATATTTGTCGCCATGCCTCTTTGTGTTATTGACGCTTCAAGGTTTGTTTTTTCTTGTCACCACAGCTCTTTTTTGCTTACCTAAGGGAAGTATTTAACCAATGACCTCAAGAGATTGGTGTTCCTAAATTTGTGCAATAAATAAAGCAGTGCATGAAGAATAAAATAAAATGCAAGAAGTAAATTTTTCTCTCGGCTTTTCATCTAGTTTGCATAGAATAAATATCGCAAAAACGTTGCATTGCTTCTCGCTGCTTTCTCCTTATCTAAAAAGGCTCATTACAGGCCCTCTCGTCTACGAAAGTGCCATACGCGATCTTCACGGATGTCACGTTTTCTTTTGTCTTTATTTTTATACCGAACCCGTCAGACTTTCCGGTCGGTCATGATGATATTCTCAGTTGCCGGAGCGGCGTAACGACGTTGCGAAACGCTCCTGAATGTTCTCTTTCTTCTTTTATTCTTCGAGGGGAATGGCTTTCTTTTTTCTTATCGCGGGTGCGTTTTTCTGCCTGCTACCGTCTCCTTGTTTCTGTCAGTTACCACGTCCCAAAAATAAATTAATAAATTGTCACCCAACTGCCCATGCGCGTCTTCACACACGTACACAGATGCAACTGTTTCCTTATTTAACCCTAGTCGTCGATGTTATCACAAATAAATGCGACGTGAAATGTGCGTCCTATTTAAACGCGCCCTGTGATTTTTTTTCTCGTAGAACGAACAAAAACAGAAACAAGCGAAAAAAAAAAAAACGCCACATCCAGTGCATGCCGTTTTTTTATTTTGTCGCCTGGGGACCATCATCATCGTCTGCACTTTAAATAAAGCTTATTTATCTTTCTCACCCTCTGTCTCTCTGTAGCGCATTTGATACGTTGCAAAAAAAAAAGACTCGTTGAATACACCACACCAAAACGGACAAGAAATGCGAACGCTCTCTTAGCGTCAATACCAGTCGTGCGAGGGTGCGCGCGCAGACGGACAGTTTGTAGTTATTCCTTCCAGTATGCAACAAACCAGTCAGTTGTTAGTTCAGCGCCTGTCCTGTGCGTGTCCCATGTTGCCGCTGTTTGTGCTGCTTTTACCATGAAGATCAATCGACTCGCGCAGTTTTGCACTATCTTAGCCATCGCGCCCTTGTACGCGCCTCCCAGCGCGTCCCGTACGTTGAGCTGTGATTTATGGGGCCACTATGCACGCCACAAGCTTCTAAGAAGCCCGCGAAATCGTTTAAAACTGGCGTTTCCCCACCATAACTCCGTTAGTTTCATTTCACGGTCCGACGAACAGAAGATGCGTTCCGGTAGCGCGCACCCCACAGCACTCCTTTGAAAACCGCTCAATGCCTAAGCACATATTTTTACTCGGCAAGGAGTTGCCTGTAATGCATTTACTCGAGCACATACGCTGAGTGCGAGCTATGTGGACGCAGTGATATATAGCGCACCGACGAAGAATTGGCGGTCGTGGTTTGCACCAGGCCTCCCTCCCGCGTGTCTAGCCCGAAATGCTGCCTTGAGGGTAAAGTACGGTGTCTTGGTGTAACGACGTTCTACGTGTGGCGAGTTGTATTGATTGTCAAGAATACTTCGCAAATGTATTACTACATTGGGTATCGCCACCGAGCAGGCATTTCTGTCTCGGAGCATGCCGTTTTTTTTTCATACATTGAGGAAGAGAGCGAGAAATAAAAAAAATAACAAAAGAAGACTTGGAGAACGCTTAAGCTTCGCCTCTAAGAGTGGAACGCGATGGCGTTATCGGGTGCCGTTGACGTCGACACCGACGCCAGATATTTTGCGACACGGGGGGCCCGATAGAATACAATATTAGGCCGCCGATCACGGGGGCAATGCAGGGCAGAGCATTGACTCGTACCCCTGTAAGGCAGAGGGTAGAAGCAGTGACTCGTCAATGGCTCATACGCCCGTAAGCAAGGAGAAATGGGTGTGTGTTTGAGTTACCGGCTAACAACATTGTGTTTTCTCGTATGTTCAAATTATTTTCTCGTATATTAAAAGTACAACCCGACGCTGTCACGTATATACGTTACGTGAAAGTTGGACTTTACGAATTTTCTAATGCATTTTACTTTGAAAAGTTCAGTAACATCTATGCGCTACGCGGAGAGCCTGCGGGGTTGTGGTTCGGGATGACTTTTTTTTTTTTTACGGCAAACGCCGCCTACCCCGGATTTTGTGCCAGAAGATGCCCTTAACACTATCGCGTTAAAGAAGGCAAAAAGTGAACAAAAACAATGAAATATCCAGAAAACTACAGTTGCCGAGGGTATGCCTGGGTTTGTTTGCCGAGGGTAATCCTGGGTATGCCTAGGGTTTGTTTGTAGCGGAAAAATTAGGTTCCCTTCTAAAAAAAAGAACAGTAAAGAGATTGCGATAGCGCAGTTATCTGATACTGCTTTGCTGTATATACGTGTCTTTCCTTCAGTAAACCGTTACCTGTGAGTAAACGCTCGTGTTGTCATTTTTTCCGGCTTCGTATGTGTCGTTCGCGCTCCCCTACTTCAGCATTCAACAGTAAAGAAAATAGAAGTCGCAGTTTCTACCGAAAGGCGAAGCATCGACTGCGATTGCAAGTTAGTAGACAGTCATAATAATCAAGGAAAGTAGTTTTCTCGCCGTTATAAATTTGTAAACACTTGCGTACTAACTAAATTAACAAGCATGGTGTCAGCGCGCACTTCTAAGCATCTACATAGCGCACTCCATGACATGGACACTCGCCGTCAAAACGCTGGCATGAGGAAGCGTGGTAGCAGCTGCGAGCGAAGTGACCTTCGGGCTGTCTATCGCTTCAATGTAAACTGAGCGCCGAGAACAAATCACGCGCAAAGCTACGAGCCGCTGGCCCACGTAGACTCTGCCCACAAAGCAGATCGCTTTCAAGGTACAGTCTGCGTGGCCGCTCCATACGCAGTTGCTGCCGCAGTACAAGGCCACTTTGTCCCTTGCGAGTGACGGAAGACGGTGCGCTTCCTCCCAGCATTGCTCTTTTGCGCACGCAGAGATTGAACCACGATCATGGGCTCAGCTTCACACGCTTTCACTCGCACATACAGCGTACGGCGCGCGGAAGCGGTGTTATCGCCCTTTGACTTTATACGGAACATTACGGTGATGGCCGCGACGACGGCAAAAGTGCGCCTGGAGTGTTTAGATAATTGCTATCGCAATAACAAGTAGGGTGGCATGCACTGATCCGGTGTGCGTAAAGCGCTGCATGGATAATCGGGAAAAGGCTGCCTTAGGCACAGCTCAACACGCTTAATTGACAAAGAATTAAAGGATGGTAGCTATAAAAAACTTGGTGCGTAACTTTCAGTAATCCCCCTGGTATATTCAGATGCCTTGAAAACAGCTAGCGCGTAAAAGGCTAGAGTATAAAGTCCAACAAAGAAGGTATTGAAAGGACGCTTCAATAAAAAAAAAATCTGATGGAGACGTTGCTATTTCCTGTTTACCGTGTTTCCTACGTTTATCATGCGTATTTCCTACTTATTATGTTGTTAAGGCCTGCTTTTAACAGTTAACAAAGAAAAACTATGCAACCTAGGCCATCACTATTTCTATAGCTGTTTTATTTATGGCGATATTTTATAGCTTTATTGGCTTTTGGCAGACAGTCTGCGCGCTAGCACTTGTTCTCAGTCAATGTACAAATGTCCTTTTACAGCGAAGCTGGTTATGGTTAGGATTCCATGAAATTTGCATGTGTGCGAGCAAAAACTATCATCATCAGCAATGGTTCATTCCTCGCTAAGCAGGCAAAAGATGCAATGGCCGAAAGCCTCGTAAGGCAGAGGCTACGAGCACTCAGCAAAGTGAAGCGAACAGTGCTTACATTCTTTCTAATCACGCATACCACATACAGAACAGCATGTCGAAAACTGTGATAATCAACGGCTCATACCACCGTAAGCAAGCAAAACGTGCAATGGCTGATTGCCCCGTAAGGTTGAAGTCGTTTGTGAAAAGCACATGAACTCAGGAGCAGGAGGCGTTGTCATATACGCAATGGACCTATAGTGTATTTGTCCTCTTGACTCGCAAGATGACAATGCCAGTGACTGTGGGGATGAATGTCCGTGCCGTACAAACGAAAGACGAAATTGTGACATCCACTTTGCATATATCTCCAGGCACACCAAAGTGTGATATCGAGAAGTTCATGACCATGCATTTTCCATGGTTTAGCCGTGATGGCACCCTGTGGTACTCCTGTGTTAATCGTTGGAGACTTCAATATGGATATTTCAAAACCAAATAAGAAATTGTTCCCTCAGTTTGTGCTAGAAAAGTTTGCTCTGAAGTGCCACACCAATCCAAGTCACTCAACTGCTCAAGAACGGTCGTGTATAGATTTAACTTTGACCAAGATTCTGTCTAAGGTTGTATCCAAACCAATCAGTGTATATCACAGTAATTACAACGCTACCGTAACTGCCATTAACAAATGTTGAAAATAAATATATTTACCCTTGTCTAACTCTGTGCGATGTGCTACAGCTTCGCTGGTCACCCACCTTCACAGAGTGGAATGGATCCTCAATTTTTTTACTAGAGTTACTTCAGAGCGCATGTTATAAAGAAGCAGCCGTAAAGGCTCGGGGTTAATAGGCCCTATGCCTCGCGGTAGCGTTAAATATAAACAAGAAAGCCGAGATGAGAATTCCATTCCAGATGGTCCAACACTGAAAAAAAAAGGGTCAACCAAGTGTCAACGCCACAAAAGATAAGGTAGGCGTAATTGTGCTTGAAATATGGCACGAATGCGATGTGAAATTAGGGAATAACGAATATGAAAGACTAACACAAAAGGACAGAACAGAGAGATATAATCGATATTTAATCAATTAATCATTCGAACCACCATGTATAGGCTCATCTTACTGAAGATTATCTGTAAACATTATTTTTACAGCAGCTTTAAACACAGGAACATTAAAGTACGTTCTCGACGTCAAACAGAAATATTTATAATTTCACGTGTGTATAACGGGTATGAAAAAAAAAACGCACTCATTTTATACACCGTTTGGCTTCAACAGCATCGTAAGGAAGGAAAACCTAGACTCTACAAGACCACTAAAGTGGTTCATAAGGTAACGTGTTCGGAACAGCGAGGGAAACATCTGTCCTTGTATTCAAATAACTTTTGATGTCCACAATGCTGTGTTGATATATCTACTATTCACACTCTGTCAATCACGCCTTTTTCATTCATTTGTTGTCGAATAAGCTATAGTTTAGCATTTATCATGTAGGGTTCTTTATGATGTGTGTACTTTGCAGCTTAATCTTTTAGCCTTGCCTAAGTTCCGAATGCAATGTATTCGGACTGTCATGTGTAATGTTCTGGTTAGTGCGCCAGTTCCGTACTAATGTCAACTGCCCAGCCACGCTCACAAACACCTGTGCATAAGCAGGCCGGTTATTGAAATGTATGCGATAACGAAAAACGTCTAAACGTATTTGTATTCAAGCCTGCCACCTCTGCGTTACTTCTAAATTACTGTTACGTGCTCTTCAATTACACTTCAACTAATTACATCGTGGTTGGCCCACGTACCTTCGTTCCGACACCAGCCGAGAATTGCAGCTGGTAAACGGCGTTCAGCTCCCCGTCTTTTCGAGACAGGAATGTCCACGAAAGTAAAGCTAACTATACCAAACCGTAGTGTTTTAACGCTAACCAGACCATCGTATGGCCGATACGGGGACGCTAGGCATACGCACGCAATGTACACCGACACGTAAGCACAGAGAGGTTGCGGAGCGAACGCGTGTGACCGTAAAGCTGCTCCGAGAGGCGGAACGGCCGCGCTCTCTGCACGATGGGGCCCCTGGGGTTTGAAGAAAACGGAAGGATAGGGTTCTGACGCCGGCATCGTTTCCCAAATCAGTCCCAGGTGAGAACACGCGGCACAGGAGCAGCGGTCCCGGCGCTCTTGCTGCT
Source organism: Dermacentor variabilis (assembly GCF_050947875.1). Classification (NCBI taxonomy): domain Eukaryota; kingdom Metazoa; phylum Arthropoda; class Arachnida; order Ixodida; family Ixodidae; genus Dermacentor; species Dermacentor variabilis. The sequence continues at coordinate 135,102,228 of NC_134573.1, forward strand.
GTCATTTAGCTTCCTCGGTGCACCTAATGCCAACCCGCTCGTACGCATCCGTTTTCTATATTTATCCTTCTATAGTGCTTTTTTTCGTATTCATAAAAAAATGTTTTTCAACAGACTGATCCCATGAATGGAAGCCATCCATGAAGCGGCGTTCATCGTCGCGGCTGGTGCGTGCACACGGGTTTCGTCACGAAGCACTCGCGCCGTTTTACGTGAAGACTTCCCCGCCTCAATCCCCCCTTCGCAATCATCACTTTCTCTTTTTTTTAGATTTGCTTGCGCCTTGCTGGTATGCCAGTGTAGCTTTTGAAGTCGGAATCGTTACTCTTATGTCGAGTGATGAAGAAAGAGATGCGTAGGAAGCACACGAGCAAGAGGGGGATATTGAACTGTCTGCTTTGTGTGCGTATAACCTCCTTCTTTATTAGATGTGAAATAATAAAATTAAGGCCGCTGAAAGGGCTGCTTCTTGCCAAGTCTCAGTTAAGATATTCCAATGAAATGAGATTAGAAATTATAAAGCCCTATCGAAGCAATTGAGCACAGTTATCGCGAACAAAGACGTTAAAGCGTTCAAGAACAACACAAGTGTATTAACTGTTTATTTTTAGTTCAATAAAAGAAGGTTAATATGAATCTGACTCTCTATAGTACTCAAGTCTTTATGCCATTAGACTACAGAATCAGCAGCCATCGTCGGATGTTTTGGTGCGGCTCTTGCGACAAAGAGAGGTTGCACACTCTTGCGAAGGAGGTTGTTTTAGGAAAATTGAAGGTAGCAGAGTGGAGGGTGCAATGTACTCGCTGAAAAGAAAAGTTGAGACTGCACGATGAAAGATCGTTGGGAGCAAAAATAATTCCCCATAACATTATATTATAGTAACGTGCCAAAAACCTAAACCGGCCGATGAGTCTGCATTTTGCGAATGGATTTGCACCATCGCGGAATATGTTTAGCAAATCTCTTTTGTACATTGCTTAACCCAAACATATACAATTTTCATACACGTGGAAATCCGCTTTTGTGTTTTTCATTATTAAGCCGAAAACTATTACGTAAAAAAAGTTGCTGTCACAAAGCTAGGGGTGGTATGAGTCTATATATCAAGCGCTTAACCATATATATGGCTGTCTTTTGCGAAAATATATATTTTGTGGGCGATATACCGCCGGCATCATTGCCAACAACGAAAGATGAAAGTGGCGTAGGCTTCAAGTGCCTCCAGATAACGCGGCAGTCTAAGACGAAAAAAAAAGGAGGTAACGAACCGTCGGGTGAAGTTACATATGTATCGGAAAGGAAAAAGAAAAATTCGTCCGCCCGACTTGCAGCATAACGCTACAAAGGAAATTCAGACGGGTTTTCAGAAAAAAGCTCCGCAAGAATCCGCCCTGATCAGGGAAAAATTCTAGGCCAGGATAAATTTTTCTTGAAGCTTTCTTTCTGAGAGATCCGTGTGCTTCCTGGATCACACGCCGAGATTATTCGCTTCCTTGTACAGGGGTGGCGTTTAAAGATCTATTGCAAGGATTCACTTTCGCGCTGTCTTTTACAAGTGGGGTGGGTATCAATTTTTGCCTTTCATAGACTTTCCTGTACCTTGCGGGCTTTTGCAGAACTCATTTGCTACATATGTATTTGCCTGTTAGTGCTAACAAAATCGCTTTTCATTTGGACAAACCGGAGAAATGGGCTCATTGTCTACATACATAAAATTTCTGCTGTGCGCATATACTTATGATATGAAGCAATTATATTTCAACATTCGTAAGAGATCGATTGACCGTAAGAAATGACTATAGAAAGTACTGTGCCAGCAAGATTACGTTAAGTGTTAGGAAGGTAATTAAAGCGCGGACAGAACACACGAACAAAACTGATGCAGACGAGTCAATGCCTGTTCTTTTGAAGCGTGTTTAATACAGGAGAATAGAGGACAAGCAGAGGTTGTCCTGTATTCTCTTGCAGAATTGAGGCAGGATTTCTCTTCTTCCTTATATTTTTTTTTCTGTTTACCTCTTACTCTATGAGTATCTACAAGCTGCAACAGCTTCCTGCCCTTTTGCAGCACCTTTCTCACCTCACTTGGGGTATTCACTGTCACAGTTCCAGTGCTAAAGATCTTCAGTATGCCTTCGCCTGCTTTCTGTAGAAAAAAAGGCAGACAAATACTATATAGCTATGCAGCGTCATTTTGCATGGGAACAAGCAGGTTACTATCCAGTGTGCAGAAGTCCACACTTTCGCACACCCAGAATCATCAAGGCGATAATTAGTTGTTCCAGTCACAGGCCTCAATTAGTCATGTGAGTCCTTCATGAACTTTGTTTACGACTAAACACACCAGACAACCTAATAAGCCGTTTCATTTGCGGAAACTTACTGAACAAATTGCCAAAGTAAAAATGTGACTTCTAGGATAACCTTCGACTGGTTTGTTGTTTACGCTCACCAGTGTTAAAATAATAAAAATACATTTGCTTCTATCACGTTTATGAAGAGCTACGCTGAATAAAGAGCAAGCTGAACAAACCTACCAACGCAAGTGGTAGTTTCCTACGACAAAGGCATGCTTCCGTTCGCCGAATTTTTATGAAGGATTCTTCTATGGTGCATTATGTCATCAAAAGAGGACAGCATCAAAGCTCTTTATCATAAACATTCTTCAGTTGTGTACGGACTCTGGCTGTGTTGAGAAAAATAAATGCGTGCTTAATATACTTCGAAACACAAATCCCTTTGTTCCGTGTGTGTTCTGTTAAGAGCTAAATTTTTATCATATCTATAGCTCAGAAATCGCAATAAATATATGCTTACAAGGACCCCCTACTCCACGCAGAAATGTACGCTTCCTTGATTTCATTGCTCTCTACAGCGAAAACGGCCTAATCACAAACGTGTGCTCCTATCCTGACAAACTGACGAAGAACACTGCGATAGTCTTGACACGTAAGAGGACTTTTGTACAGGGCATGGATACTAAGCTTAAGTCATCACCTTTTTTATTACAATTCTCATTGGCACAGCAATACATCTTTCTGGAAAATACAGCGGGGCTCTGTTGACGTGGGGTTTCTCACTTCAGCCTGCCTCTAAGCGCTTAGCAGCAGAACACATTAGCTACTGAGCCAACGTGTTGAGTTCGTGAGGTGTTTCGAGTAGCTCGCTCGCCATAGTTCGTACCTCAGCTGTACAAGCTTAGCTCTCGCGCAAGTATATCATATATGGCGCTTGCGGATTCTCGCACGGCGAGAGTAAGCGACGTCGGACGCGGCTTGTTGACGGCGTCGCGGTTCCTGGATCGGACGCTGAGATTACACGCTCCATTTTGCCGCTCTCGCGATGGCGTTTAAAGATCCATTGCAGGGCGTTATTCACTAAGTCTGCACATATGTAGACTGTCCACTTCAAGGTGCATCATCATCATCAGCGTACTTCATGTCCACTGCAGGACGAAAGGCCACTCCCTGCTATCTCTAATTGCATCTGTCCTGCGCCAACCGATTCCAACTTGCGTCTGCAAATTTCCCAATTTCATTGCCCCAACTCGTTTTCCGTCATCCTCGAATGCACTTTCCTTCCCTTGGTACCAAATCTGTAACACTGATGGTCCAACGGTTACCTACCCTACTCATTACATAGCCTGCCCAGCTTCATTTCTTTCTCTTAATGCCAATTAGAATATCGGCTATCCCTCCTTGTTCTCTGATCCACACCACCCTTTTCTTGTCTTTTATCGTTAAGCTTATAATTCTTCGTTCCATCGCAGGCTGGATAAAGCTCAAAACCACCGGTATGGCAGAGAGAGAGAAGTGGTTCTGATGGGGAAGGAAGGAAAGTCTACCACTATCTTCTGCAAGCTTCTTCTCCTTTCCCCACAAGAACCACTTCTCATCCAACCATCACCTACGGCTTTCAAGCTCTATCTATTGAACGCGTGCTGGAATGGACAGTCCACTTAGTGGGCACTTGCAGAATAGCTCCCTTAGTGCAAAGAAAATCAGCTTTTACGATATCATGCGTGAGAAGGTGGCCACTTCGTCCAGGTACATAACGGTCTTTCTTCTGGCGTGTAAACGGCAGAGGTAAAAAAAAGGGACTAACTGCAAAACAGCTGTACCCTCGAGCTGTATTCTGGTCTTAGGATGTTATACGATTGGTCGCAAGCTGGGACAAGTCCCAGACCAAAGGATTAGACGGGGTACTTTCTACCTCAACATCTCCAGAGCAATTCATGCAGAACAGTAAGCGTGTATGAATGGCACTCACGTGGCTCGATATGCACGTCGAAGCGACTTGGCTTCCTTGCAGGGTGCGAGATAGCCCTCCCCACCACACCTTCGCTATGAAAACGCAGCCACTGGAACGTGAACGAAACAATATTTGTTGCAATAACCACAAAACGGATTGAACTGCGTGCATGAAGGAATCGGTAACAACACTCGGCAAACACCCGCTCTAGCTGAAATCACCACCGCGCGTTCGCCGATCATCCTGGGACCCGGCGGGGCGCGTTTCTCACGCACGCGCACTTGTCCCAATGGCCAGAAGGAGTCTCCCCGCTTATGTTTCTTGGCGATGGCTTATGAAGCCTAGGGCATGATTGCTTGGTGATTCACGGAACGTCGTGCTAGCCGTCTGCCACGTCGTCATCGCACTATCATCACGTGGCGGCGGCTATTACTTCCTCATTCAAATTAACAATTGGCTGGGTATCGGCGATCCCAACAGCGTGAAATACAATGACTCAGTATATAAGCCACAGCCAGCAGCTATCAAACGAGTCCTTGTTCATGTTCACTCATTTCTCTTTCCTAAGTATATCCTCTTATACGACTGGACCTCATCGCGGGCATTAGCTCCTGGTCTCGCTGACAACATCATGGATGATGGGCTCGCAAGCGTCAGCCAGTGAGGGAATTCTGTGCGTCACATGTTTGTGAATACCTCTGCTGGGTAAGATTGACAGCATTTCTATGACATACAAGTGCAAGACTCATATCTACTCAGAATAATCTTGAGGACCACTGTGCCCTCAAACTCAGCTACCGTCCTTTTTTTATTCTTCGTCATTAATTTCTTCAAGATGCCCTTTAGAGGGTATGTTCTACATGTGCTGCTTGAATTACCTTCAAATTGGCAAATAGAAATTTTCAGCTTGACTTCTTGCTTGCTCTTCACTACCGCGGCGTTGACCCACTGCGGGGCATTGCAGAAGAAGTGGGTGGGAAAAGGGAGGAGGAGACGCGCATTTTAAAACAGAGAGCAAAGCAGGGTAAGATGGGAATTATAAAGATAATACTGAAGTATACTAATGCTACAGAGACAGCTTTTAGAAGAGTGTATGATGTACTAAAGCACAGCAAATGTCATGCTACTAAATTGGTTTCGAATACGATCAACACTATTTTGAAAGATAGAATTATTAACGGCCGAAATTATAATGGTATTCTTATCGACATTATTCCATTCGTTATTATGAATTTTCGCATATTCTCGCACCCTTATTACTGCTCTCAATGTAGCACCCACACAGTTTAGGAATTACAATGAAGTCTATCTGCGGCACTGGCCGAGTTGCTATGGTGTCAGGCGGTTGAGTACTAGGTCACGGGTTCGAGCGCCGGCCACTGCTTGTACATCGCTATGCAAGTGGAATGCAAAAAAGTCTTGTTTACTTTTCATTGGAGCTTTGTTTAAGAACCTCAGGCGGCCAAATTAATGCGGAGCCTGATACAGTGCTACGTCCCTCATTATGTGCTGTTTCGGGACGTTGGACCTCATATATTCTATATATATATATATAATCTATATTCTATATATATTCTATATATATATTCTATATATATATATTCTATATATTCTATATATATATATATAATCTATATATATATATATATACCGAACGCACGAATCACTCGGCTATTACTGCTTTCTCGTATACCTACGCTCTGACACCGCGGCTATCATTTTTCGCTTTGCTGTTGAGGGATGAAATGAAACAAAAAGACAAACAGTAAACGAAGTCGCTTAGACATAGGTTTCTTCAGAGCAAGCTGATGGCGTGACTATTTCACCCAGCAGCGTGTAGGATTACTCAAAAGAGACAGGCGAGGAAAAGCGACAGATAGATCAGTTGCAACCGATGTCCGTAAAAAGAGTTCGGGGACAGATACGCAGAAGGGAAAGGTAGGAATACGAGCATGTTGCGAGTATTTTGTTTTAAGGGTGTTCGCCTTATCAGATTACCACTGCGCACCTATGAATATGCATTAAATAAAACTTTCATCCGTTATCCAAGTACAAGCTGTCTTGTTCCCTTTATATTTTTTCCCTAGAAAAAGGCTCTCTTAAGATATAGGGACATTGTGCCTGAAAACAAATGTTTTAAGACATTGTCCGAATGCAAGCTTCTAATCTAACACACTACGTGACGTTTGTGGTAAAAAGACGTAAGCGGAGAGGGAGAAAGTAAAAAAATTAAGGGAAGAGAGGTTAACCAGAATAACTGTTTAGTTGGCTGCTCAACACTCTAGCACGCGCTAAGGTCAGATAGGATGATGAGGAAGTAATATTACATAAGAAAGAAATTCCCCGGCTCAAGCACAATGAATATTGCGGGCAAACTATAGCCACTATAGTTTGCCTTTAAGTACCGACGCTTAAAAAATCCCAGAACACTTAAGCACTTCTTATGAGTTGTGAATACGAAAGCATTCATGTCCAATTGAACACCGCTGAACGGGGCTTCGATTTACGAACTCCTCTCGGACACGCGAGCGCGTTGACACGCTCGGCTCGTTTTGGTTTCGCCTAACCGAGGCGCAGATAGAACGCGGGTGAGAGCTTGCGCGGACGAGGAACGCGCGGATAGCACAGGCTTCCGAGAGCGGGAGCGAGGGTGATTTCGCGTCGGGGTGCTATCCTCTCCCATCACGTAACATCTGGCGCACTATGGAGCAGCAGGTGTTCCCTTTCACCCACTCTGTTCCGTCCAGGCGTGTTCGTGACGTGGCGTCGCAGTCAATGAACTCAGTCGAGGCACCTTCGTGACGTGGTATACGTCGCAGCCGATGGGAATTTACCTGCCGTTTCTCTACTAAAGACGACACACGTCGATTTTCTTGCTCGATTGGCCATTTGAAGCTTTGGTGTAAAATATAAGAATAAAAGGAAATGCACTGGCTCTCTTAGAGCACCTAGAACTGGCATCGGCTTGGACCAAGGCTCAATAGCTCTGTTTTTCTGCAAAGGTATCTTTGTCAACCTTGTCGAGCCTGTGATTAGTGCTGTCCTTTGGGCACTGAAACGAGGATAATCCCACACGATGTGCAAAATTCTGTCTTTGCAACCACGAGCTTCATGTTCTGCATTTCTGGTGATTCCGATGAGAAAAAGAAATATTTATTTATTTATTTATTTATTTATTTATTTATTTATTTATTTATTTGTAGATACTGCACCTCCGTAGAAGGGCTCTTGCAAGAGCCGGTTAATGCAGTAGTAAAGGAAATAAAACGAATAAAAGCCATGACTATTTCAATATCACGATCTTTAATATAATAATACTACAGTTTAAAAAGAGTGCATTTTGATCACCAAAATAAACGACACCATGAAGTGATAGATTATTGAAAGAATGACACAAAGAGAACTAAGGAGATTCACACTAATCTTCAAAAACTGCAAATTTAAACTCATTTATAAGGAATGACCGAATGACGCCAGTTATAGAATTCTACAGTTCGACAGCGCGAGAAAATAAAATGTGCTTAAAGATAACTGCACGGTCATTAAATGATATGAGATTAAGTTCACGAAAGCTATAGGCATTGAAGATGGCTTGATGAAAGAAAAGAAGGCTGTGTTCGACGAGCGATAAGGCATATTTATTACATCGTGCAAACATTTTAAGGATCCCGCGTCTAGACGTACGGAGAGCGATGTAACGTTCAGCTCAGGGAGCGCGCAGGAGCTGCGACAAATATGGGTAATACCGACGACAAATTGAGTGAACGGCTTTCTTCTGGACTTCCTTTTTTTTTCAGTCTGTCTATGAGGAGATCACACAGCAGTGGCATAATCGAGAATGATAGGGACAAGAGTTTTATACATCGAGGGTTTGTTGCCTTTGAAGCCTTCTGTAAAGTGCGACGCAAGTGTCAAAGTTGTCTTGAGGCCATAGAACCCATCGAAATACATGTCTGTGCACCATGAGAGCTCATGAGTAAGTGCCACGGCAAGGTGTTTATATTGAGAAACCCTATCTAAAGGTTATCTATTGAAAGAATACGTCCCAATTGCTAGCGTCGCCTTTTATAGATTTTTTTTTCGTATAGGACAAAAGCACATTTTCTTGAAGTTAATATTTGTTCGAAAATCTTGCACAAGGTAAAAAGAAGGCTAATGAATCGTTCAAATAACTGAGAGTTACCTCCCGTCGTGGTAAGCCACGCTGAAGAAAGAGGTTAAGATGGGGATCCAAGGAAATAAGGCGCTGGTTTGTAACGTCTGCCGAATTCTATTGGGTCAATGTAGGCTGGTCTACAAGAGCGCGGAGCTTTGCCTACGATTAGCAACGCAATCAACACTGTCACGGGCCGATTGAGCGGCTGCATCTGTTTAGTAATTTCCAACGACACCACAGATACTTCGCAACCATTCAGTTACGATGTCATGTTCTCTCTCAACTGCCCGATGTCTGTGCAAGTTTGTCACGGACATGCGGGAAATTTACACATGCACAATTACACAAGCAAGTGGACAAGAGAATGATCGTTGCGGTAGCTTAATTTGTAGCACAACGCTTGTGTAATGGGGAAGATGCGGGTGTGGCTCCTTCCCCCTTCAGCGAGGTTTCTTTTCATACACTTTCATTTCGCTTTACCGTATTAATTCTACATTTCAATCAAACATAACAATTAACTTCAACTGGCGTCATTGTCTGTTACTTAGTGTGGTTGTGACTAAGAAAAAAAAGAAACAGAAGGAAAAAAATTACGTATGAATAGGTGCAAATGTGCATCTCGACAGATAATCAGTAGCGCATTGAAGAGGCAGCGCTTCTGAACCCACGCGACGTCTCGCCCATAATAGCTAGGCTGCACGCATTCAGCCACAATTGCGTCAGCAGCCACAGAACAATGCAATGGGGAGCAGCAACAAAGCCATGCCACGTCTGATGATCGCTTCCACAAGGCTGCGTCTGCTCTCACCGCGAGGCCCTGCCACTTCCGGCCCGGTGAGTGCGCCTCGGAACGAATCGCGCTCCGAATGCAGTAGCAGTTGGAGAAGGCGCGCGCATGTTCCAAATTTATTAGTTTGTAACACGGGGCAGAAATACAAAAGGCCTATAGTGCGCCGCTTGTTTTGAATGTGGGGATTCAGTACAATGGAATTAATTGTCGCGTCCTTTAACTGTGCTGTTTGAGTCGCACGGTCTGCGCTAACAAAGGTCGTTGATGCTTCAAGGAAAGCAGCAGCATTTAAAAAAAAAAAGCTATAGGAGAGATAAATTTTATTTTGTTGCTTGTAATAGATAGGTAGTGGCTACACATGGAGGTGGGGGAGGTGGGGAGGGGCAAGGGGCAAGGAATAGAACTACATGTACTCACAATGTACTCGTGTACTGACATGTACTCTTGTACTCAGAACTCCCAAGGTTAGTTCTAGTAGTAACACATAAATATTCAAGAAAGTGAATCGGGAGACCGCGCCACGGTAGCTCAATTGGTTAGAGCATCGCACGCGTTATGCGAAGACGTGGGATCGTTCCCCACCTGCGGCAAGTTGTTTTTTTCATCCACCTTCATTGCCATCAATTTATCATTTATTGAATTCAATTATTAGGTACAAGTAATTTCCCCTATGTTTTTCTTAGTGTCCTTGTTGGCTTCTGATGATATGATTAATAAAAATCGGGCCCCTCGGTCAACCCCCTTTCTTCACGTAGTCACAATGACACGTCGATGAATGAATAATGAACAGTCTTTATAAAAACGCTCACTTTCCGGTAAGCGCTCCATGTTTCATCGGTCGGGATCGCTTTCATAAATTTCCTTATGAAAGCAGTCGTAAGCGAAGTCATTCAAAGCTGAACCTAATTAAACAAGTACAGGCCATGCTACTCTTCCAAGACCAGAGCATTTGAAAGCGGATAAAATTGGCAACTTTCCCTTTATCTTTATATTAATCGCATATCACTTTCGTCGAATATATTTTTTTCAGTTTGTTTAGGAAAGTCAGGCTATGATAGATATTAATTGCTGAAACATGGCCCGTAAGCTCCATGGGTAATTGTACACTCTTATCCCTGGGGTTTTACCGCGGATGGCATATGGTAACTCATAACGGGGTGATATTGAATGTAGAGAATATACGGAACTTGAGTTTATTCAGTAATAAATACCTGAAGTAGTAGACCCACTTGGGATAACTTCAAATGCTGCTGTCACTTTTCTTGTCTGCGTCTAAATCACTATGCTTTTTGTACTCAACATAAAAGCAAATATTGGTTTACCATAAGAATCCAGCTAAGATGGAGGCTTATGAAGCAGGCTACCGAAACTCATCTGAACGTACTCCTTGTGTTCAACTTATCTTATCCGATCTAAGGGAACAGAAATGTCCGCGGTGTGCGGTTAGGCCAAAACATCTGACATATTACACATAAGTGAGAAAAATTCTGGAGAATATATACGTTCACCTTATTATCAGCGATGTGTATTTCCCCAAGCTTCCTACTTGGCTTTGCAGACATGCGTATGGTCATTACAAGAACACGTGCAAGTTATGCTCAGCTATAAAAGCAAAGTAAGTAGCACAGCTCTTGTAATTGTACATAATTCTTTTTTCATACATATCCGTCCTCTGCAAGGTACGCGCATGAACAGGTTATCATTTTTATGTGCCCGCTAAATATTCTGTGTTTATAATACACACATTGGTGTAGCAGTTTCCACATACCATTCGTAGATTTCGTCCTGTTATACTGTATTACTTCAAGCGTGTCGGTCATGCAGAGTTATAGCAATAATGCAGACAGCTCCAGTCTTAGCTTCGTTTCACCTCCCTCCCGTCCTCAACATGGCACGCAAATAAGAAATATCGAACTAATTTGTAGTGTACCTTAAGAACTTCGTGACTCCACCTTGTAAGAAAAGCAGGCTAGAGTCCACGAAACTTTCTTGGTCATCATCGCATCTGTTGCATCTACCTGTAAGTCGTTCTTTTCTTTTTTTTTTTTTTTGCTTGAACTAACCATTTGCTCGCTTCTTTGCCAGAAGCTCCGCTCACGCATTTTACTTGCGCTATTTTATTTGGCGAAAATAACGTTGACAGCTCCTGAAAATTGTCTTTAATGTGCTCGCCGCCGTTGGTCAGCGGCGACCAAATTAATGCGGCCCGCAATGGTCAGCAAGCTTTCGCCACGGTCATGAAACACATGTGGTGAAGCCTCCTGTAAGCACAGGAGCCACGCTCAGTGCGGTGTTAAGAGGGCGCGCAGAAGTTGGCATACCTTCATTTTAGTCAAAGGTCTCCATAAACCATCCGGGAAGTGCGCAGTGAACTGCTGCCCTGACGAAGACCAGCCGCCTTGTAGAAACGTTAACTCCAGGGGAGTTCTTTGTTTCACCAATGTTAACCATGCCATGCTATGGGCGCCATGCCATAAAACTGTAACATAGAAAGTCGATGAGACGCCCAAGATAAAAATAAAAGGATCACGCAGCGTTGGGTCATAGCAGACCGTAATACGTAAATTGTAGAAGAAAGTACACCACACGAAAGCTGTTTGAATATAGGATATCAATGTTTTCTCAGGCGATTAAACAAAACCACGGTACATTCACGGCATGGTGCGGTAAAGCTTTATTGAAGCCCTGCATATCGTGAGCAATGGCCCGTCGTATTCCACCACGTACTTCCTGGAACGCCCAAATGAGAAGTGGACATGTGAAAGGAAGAAATCAGTGTCTAAATCAAAGGCAGCTTGGAAGTGCTGGGCGGATGACAACTCTTATTACTGACGCGCCACACGTGCACGTGAAAAGCATTGGAGCTCTACGGACAGCGCGTCTGAAACTCGAATCTGCATTATTATTATTATTATTATTATTATTATTATTTGTTTTTAAAACATATATACACATGGAAGGAAAGGAAGGGCGAGGAACAGGGTGGCAACTGCCACCGGAAGGGGCACAACGCCTGCGTACTCTTCAGAAAGGAGCAGACAGAAACATAGAAATAGCTTAGGTATCGGCAACCACACATAATTAGAAGTGCTTTCGCGTTGTTCTCGCTCAGACAGAACGATTTTGTCAAAGCAAACCCGCACGTATCTGTATATTGAAAGCCCCGCAGAAAGGGAACGCCCTGTCCATATCTACCTGAAAATTTTAATGGAATGCTCAAATGGGGCGTTGTATATCTCTGACATTGCGAATTCAAAGTGCTCTTTCAAAGCGGTCGACAGGCACACTTACTGAGAGAAATAGCTCTCACTGTTGACACACTGGCGCGCAAATAGCTCCCGTTTACCATAGGCCTAGAGCATGTCAAACATTTGTCTCGCACAAATAGTGACGGGCGGGGCAAGCGACATTACAAGTGTAAGAGTTGGGCGCCCAAGCAGCAGGTAAAAATCAGTCACGCCCGCAGATAGCAGGCCAACCATATGTACCTGGCAGTAGAGTTAAAAAAGAAAAGGTATGTGTAGCTCGAAAGCATTGTAAACTTGTCGCCCCAGTACCTTCGTGTTGTTTTAGCAGAGGCTGGCAAGGCTAATTATATTGCAGAGATCTGATCTTGCCTGCGCATTCAAATGAGAGAACCGAAATGAGATGGAGACCACCGTGCGTACTAACCGTGCTCAAAGCTTTCATTTCAGGATTTGAATTGGTTCCTGCATACAAACGGATCAAGGAGGCGGTCGGTCATTTTAGCAAATACTGTGAAAGCGGGGTGAAGTTTCTTTGAGAGTCCACATTAGGCACTGTAGCTTTCGCGACCGACTAAACATAGAACTCGCGAGTTCCTTCATATATTGTGTGAGCTGCTGAATACGATTAGCATTACTATTCCTTTATTTTCCTGTGACATAGTCTGTAATATGAAACCTAGGCTACGCTAGCTCAGAACACACGTAGGATTTGGGAATAATTCAATGCATGGTCGTTTCGAGGTTGTCCTCTTCTGCTACGTTCTATGCGACCTCTCTTCAATCACGCCCCTTGCACGACACTTGAACGTCCTTGGGTGCCCAGCCGGGAAATTCACTAATGAGTTGCTACCGTACACTTTTACCTTGACTACTTTTTGATGCAAAAGCATCACATGGCCTATTGAGCTAGAAATCCGGCCTTTCAAGCAGCAAAACGGCACCTGAATTCCCATTGGCTGCGACACCACGTCACGTGCCCACCTCGAGGTAGCAGAGCGGGTGAAAGGGAACGCCTGCTGCTGCGCTGGTGCGCCAGGTATTGGGTGAGGTGAGAGGGCATCGCCGCCACGCCATATGGAAACATACGTTAGTACGTTACCCTATGCTAGTGGTATGTATGACTTACGTTAGTATGTTTCTCTGCGGCAACACCACTTCACCCTGACTCTCGGCAGCCTGTGTTTCTGCGCGTCCCTTATCTGCACAACATCTCCCCTGCGTTTTAACTTCGCCTTGGTAATCGCTATAAACTAATGTAACAGAAAACAGAATAAATTCGAAAGCAAAAACGATGGTGGTAGACAGCTTCGAACCTACGGCCACACGCTCAGAAGCCGAGTGCCTTACCTGCTCGGCTAAACCTGCGTCTCCTACATAGCAGGCCTGTGCACTCCGCTTTGTGACGTCATGCTACTTAGACCGAAATCTTCATTTCAAAGACCAGCGCGACGAAAGCGGTTACGTCATAATTACCGCGGTTTACTTGGGAGCGTCCTCATTAGATTCTATGGCAGTCGGGCAAGGTAGCGTGACGTCGCGGGTCTAAGTGCACCGGCCTTGTGCTATCTAGGAGGCGTTGGGCAAGTGTCTCAACGCGCTCGCATGACTCCGAGAAGTCCATAGCTCGAAGGACAGCTCAGCGGCTTGCAATCGGACCCTAATGCTTGCGCATTCACATCTCATAAGGAGTGCTTAAGTGTCCCCGGATTTTATTTATATCAATGGAATCACTACAGCGTATATAGACTCGAGCAAAGGCATCAATTTTTGTCACAATTTTAGACCAGGTACGGCTCTTACACGGGACCAAACCTTTTGGTCAAACTGGTGCTGGCGCAGCCGGCCAGTTGGGCACATCCTGGCTCTCGCCATATCGTAGTGGCGCGTGGAAGTGCGTAGCGCGCGAAAATTAGCCGACGCATGCGAGCGGCGTTGGGGAGCCGAACGCGATTGCTTCTCCGTTGGATACCTTTTTGGCCCAAATTTTAGGCTGCAAAGTTGAGGGTGTGGCCCTTACAGGGGTGCAGCCCTTTCAGGAATCTATACGGTGTTTGCAAGCCATATCTATACGTTATACGCATCTTGTAACACCATAAAGAACAGCTGAAGGCGAAGCTTTTATTGCCTGGCTGACTTACGTAATAGTGTGTGTGTGTCTTGTTTGAATCCCACCGATGGCAACGGTTGTTGTGGTCGCACCGATGGTACGACCTGTTGGGAACTCGGCGCTGACGCCCGTGGTTGCACCTGGGTCGCAAGCCCCAAGGGTAGCGTTGGCCTGGCGGCCTGGGGTACAACTGGAAGCATCCGAAGGTCCCGGCAAAGCATGAGTCGACTGGTAACAACAAAACAACTTGTTTATTTTAACATCGCAAAGAGTTGGCGGTCAGGTTGACCAAAGTAGAGAGACGGGAGAGCACTTTACTCAACAGAAGAAATCGGAGCCCTCCTTTTGGCGTCCGGGGGCAGCTGTTTTTATACTCTCGCAGTTGAGGGCAAGAAGGAACCCCTCAATAGACGAGCACGTGATTGTACAATGGGATAAGGTGACGCACACTGTCGTAGCGCCGCTGGTCGGGCACAAAGACTGGGAGGAGAAGGTAACTCCTACTCTCGTAGCGCCTCCGGTCGGGCACAATGGCTGGGAGGAGAAGGAGACTTCTACTCTCGTAGCGCCTTCGGTCGGGCACAATGGCTGGGAGGAGAAGGTGACTTCTACTCTCGTAGCGCCTCCGTTCGGGCACAATGGCTGGGAGGAGAAGGTAACCTCTACTCTCGTAGCGCCTCCGGTCGGGCACAATGGCACATACACTCACACACGCACATGAAGACACGTGGCATCGGAACATGCCTGGACGCGCTTGGCGGGGAGCGTAGCGGCGACGCCGAACGGGCCAAAATGTCTGCCGCTTTGTTGCAGTCGCGCCGGCTAAACCGCGCGTCGTAGGCGAAACGTAACAGACCGCCCCGCCGGGGGAAGGAGATCCCGATGGACAGGGGACTGCATCCGCTGTCCGGAGGGATGTCGCTCGATGATGCTCATAACCGAAGTCGGGCGTCCCTCGACGTTTCTTGAGCGCAGCGCACAGAGAAGGCCTCGTTCTCTCGTTCAGGTTCGCACGGGACACTGCAAAGTGACTTCGGGAGAGTTCACATTTTTGTTCTCGTTCCCGGCAAGCGTTAGAACTATGCTGAAACTCAACCGCTCAGTCAGCAAGCACGGCACAACCCTCACTAAGCCCTGCCAGGCTCTTTCCCCTTGTTATACCACTGCCTAGTTCCTTACAGTAGTCTAGCATCACTCAGAACGCGTCCACAAATTGGAAAATTGCACTAGAAAGCATATCATCACTTTGAAACACTAAACGAAAGCAATATGTTAAAAAAAATCCTGCCTCAGGAAGAAAAACATCAGTAACAAACAATTTTTGAGGCTGATTCCTACGTTAGGGGCTTCGACTTAAGCCATCGGCGTTACCGTTGAGACTCCCCTTTTTGTAACGCACCTCAAAGGAATATTGTTGCAAAGCGAGGCTCCAGCGCAGGAGGCGGCCATTTTTGGGAGAGATGGTCTGCAGCCATTGGAGAGGGCAGTGATCCGTCTCAATGATAAACCTCGAGCCGGCTAGATAGCATGACAATTTCTGAACGGCCCACACGAGACATGCACACTCTTTCTCGGTGGCGCTATACGCCTGCTCACGACTGGTCAGCTTACGACTAGCATACAGGACGGGGTGTTCTACTTCTCCATTTTCCCGTTGGCACAGTACAACGCCCATGCCTCGCTCACTAGCATCGCACTGAACAACGAACCCTTTTGTATAGTCTGGCGATCGTAGCACAGGCTGGCTTGTTAGGGCACTCTTTAGGGCGCTAAATGCTCTTTCCTTTGTCTCGTCCCAGACGACTGTTTGAGGCTCTGTTTTTCTTAGAGCATCCGTCAGGGGAGCCGCGATATCAGAGTACCTGGGGATGTACCTCTGATAGTAGCCGGCGACACCTAAGAACGACCGAATATCGGTCTTCGTGCGCGGTTGCGGGAAGTCTCGCACAGCGGCCACCTTTATTTCAGAGGGGCGGCGACGACCCTGACCAATCACGTGACCGAGGTAGACAACCTCGGCCTGTGCTAACTGGCACTTAGGAGCCTTGACTGTCAAGCCCGCTTCGCGCAGGCGGGTTAGCACTGCCCGCAAGTGTGCCATATGCTCAGACCAGGATGCGGAGAATATCGCTACGTCGTCTAGATACGGTAAAGCGAATTCTTGCTGTCCCCGCAACACTTTATCCATGAGGCTTGAAAAACAGTATGGCGCGTTCTTCAAACCAAAACTCAACACTTTAGGACGGAATGTTCCCATTGGTGAAATGAACGCCGCATACCTACTAGCCTCTTCTGTAAGTGGAACCTGCCAATAACCCCTGACAAGATCTAGGGTGGAAATAAACTGAGCGCTACTAACTTTCTCAAGGCGCGCCTCGATGTTAGGGATCGGATAAATTTGATCCTTAGTGATGGAATTAAGCCTGCGGTAGTCGACGCAAGGACGAGGTTCCTTGCCCGGTACCTCAACTAAAATCAAAGGGGAGGTATAATCACTCTCACCTGCCTCAATAACACCGAGCTGTAGCATTTTCTTTACCTCAGCCTCCATAATATCGTTCTGGCGGGGTGACACCCGATACGCCTTGCATCGTACTGGCTCTGGGGAGGTAAGTTCTATGTCATGAGTAAGGACAGAAGTCCTACCAGGCCTCTCAGAGAACAGACCTTGAAACTCTTGTAATAGCTGGTGTAGTTCGGTTTTCTGCTCAGGCGACAGCGGTGCTTTACTGATAAGGTCACTAATGACTTGACCGGTGTCTTCCCTGTTCGTCACTGAGCCTAGTCCCGGAAGCTCGACCGGAAGGTCTTCAGGAACGTTTACCATCATGCACACCACTGCTTCCCTTTGTCTATAAGGTTTGAGCAGATTACAGTGGTAAAATTGCTGTGCTTTCCGCTTTCCTGGCAGACTTACCACGTAGTTAACTTCCGACAGTTTCTGAACAATTCGTGCTGGGCCCTCCCACTGCACGTCTAGTTTGTTGTTTAGCGATGTGCGCAATATCATGACCTCATCGCCCACCTCAAAACGACGGGCCCTGGCTGTTCGATCATAATAAACCTTGGCCCTCTGCTGGGCCTTTGCCATTGCTTCACCTGACAACTCCTGTGCCCTTCTTAAGCGTTCGAGGAGCTTAAGCACGTACTCCACCACGACTGGGTCGTCGCCCCTGCCTTCCCACGATTCTCGAAGCATGCGAAGCGGAGACCGAAGCGAGCGACCGTACACCAGCTCAGCTGGCGAAAACCCCGTAGCTGCATGCGGCGCGGTCCTTAATGCAAACATCACCCCAGGCAGACACAGCTCCCAGTCAGTTCGATGTTCAAAACACAATGCTCTCAACACGCGCTTCATGACGGAGTGGAGCTTCTCAACGGAATTCGACTGTGGGTGGTACACTGAGCTGTGTAGCAGCTTTACCCCACACCTTTCGAGAAAAGTTGTCGTCAAAGCGCTAGTAAACACTGTGCCCTGATCTGATTGGATTTCCGCAGGAAAACCAACTCGCGCAAATATGGACAGTAGTGCATTGACTATCTCAACTGAGCTGAGTTCTTTAAGCGGCACTGCTTCAGGGAACTTTGTCGCTGGGCAGATCACAGTCAAAATGTGTCTGTACCCCGTGGCTGTTACCGGCAGAGGTCCCACTGTATCAATAACGAGCCGTCTAAAAGGCTCCGTAATGATAGGTACCAATTTCAACGGCGCCCTCGATTTGTCCCCTGGTTTGCCTACCCGCTGACAGGTGTCACATGTCCTCACGAAATGGTCTGCGTCCCGAAAACACCCTGGCCAATAGTACTCTTGCAAGAGACGGTCCTTAGTTTTCTTAACTCCTAGGTGTCCGGACCACGAACCCCCGTGCGACAAGCGCAACAGATCCTGACGATAGCATTGAGGAACGATCAGCTGATCGAACTCCACTCCTCTGCGGTCTAGATACTTCCGGTACAGGACTCCACCTCTTTCCACAAAACGCGCATTTTTCCGGGCGATACCTTCCTTGACATTGCAGCGCACGTTTTCTAGGCTGCCATCCTTCTTTTGCTCGGCTATCAAAGCCGACCGGCTGACTTTTAGCAACCTATCAAGTCCGTCTGACGTAGGCGCGATGAGCAAATCAGTAGATAGCTCTTCTAACTTTCCCGTGTCGGGCGTTTCCTCTCCAGTATCTGGCGCCTTCAACGCTACAGGCTCAATTTTATTCAGTTCGTCAGCTTGCTGCACCTCTGACCCTTGTTCATTGTTCGATAACGTCGGCCCCGCAACTACCGCCTTTGCAGCGAGCTCCCGAACCTTCGATCTGGTTAAGGCCTGAACGCTAGCCTCATCAAACAAAAGCCCCTTCTCGCGCAGGAGGTGATCGGACCTGTTTGAATATAGGTACGGGTACTGGGGGGGGCAGCATAGATGACACTGCCGCCTCCGTCTCAAGCGCTCCGAAAGGTCCTTCAATAAGCACCTTTGCTACTGGCAGACACACGCTATGAGCTTCCACGGCTTGCTTGATCCATGCGCACTCGCCCGTGAACATATGGGGTTCTACGTAAGACGGGTGAACTACATCCATCGTAGCTGCGGAATCGCGAAGCACTCGGCACTCTTTCCCGTTCACGAGGAGGTCTCGCATGTAAGGCTCGAGAAGCTTCATGTTCTCGTCAGTGCTGCATAATGAAAAAAACACAACTTTTGGTGTTGTTTCCTGACACTGCGCCGAAAAGTGACCCGGCTTCTGGCACGTATAACACACGCGCGCTTGCCTCATCTCGAACCGCTTTCTGCGTTCGGCTTCGGCTGCCGCCGTCTCTTTACGTTTGGTCGGACTGCTTTCACTCGCATCCTCATTACGCGTGTTCCCCTTTGCTCTCATGGGTGTGAACTTCGGCCTCTCAAACTTTGAGCCAAATTCACCCTTTTGACCGTCCTTAGCTCCGCGAGCCCGACGCGTCACAAACTCCTCGGCTAGCTCAGCGGCTTTAGCCACCGTACAAACGTCTGGCCTATTCAAGACCCAGTACCGCACGTTCTCCGGTAACCGACTATAAAACTGTTCTAGCCCGAAACACTGCAGAACTTTATCGTGGTCACCAAACGCTTTCTCTTCTTTGAGCCACTCCTGCATGTTTGACATAAGCTTGTAGGCAAACTCTGTATATGACTCATTCTTGCCTTTCTCACTTTCCCGAAACTTCCGACGGAACGCCTCCGCTGACAGCCTGTACTTTTTTAGCAGACTCGATTTCACTTTGTCGAAATCCTCTGCCTCCTCTCTATCCAAGCGAGCGAATACGTCGGCCGCCTCGCCGGGTAACAAAGTGAGCAAGCGCTGTGGCCACGTTTCCCGAGAGAACCCCTGCTTCTCGCACGTTCGCTCAAAGTTAACCAGGAACAAACCAATGTCCTCTCCAAGCTTAAACGGCCGCATCAGGTCAGTCATTTTGAACAATACGCGTTCTCCTGCACCGTGTGCCTGACTTCCATTACGAGCGCGTTCCATCTCTACCTCGAGACGCTTCATTTCCAAAGCGTGTTCGCGCTCTTCTTTTTCTTTCTCTTCTTTACGTTCACGCTCTTCTTTCTCTTTCTGTTCTTTAAGTTCGCGCTCCCGTTTCTCTTTTTGCTCTTTAAGTTCGCGCTCCTGTCTTTTTGACCTCTCCTCAATAGTCTCAAGGCATTCCGACAGCTCGTCATCCTCAGCCTCTAACTCAAAAATAGCCTTTAGCAGTTCTGGTTTTCTGAGTTTGTCCGAGACATCCAGACCCAACTCTCTTGCAAGCTCCAACAATTTCGGTTTGCGCAACGACTTCAAATCCATGGCTGCTCTGAATGCTGCTTTCTCTACTGCCTAATATTGTCTTGCCGCAAACTAACCCGGCAGCAACGACAACCACAATTACCAGCTCTGTTTCTGACACTAACAAAAGCCTGGCAAAGCTCAGAAGAAGAAAGTCCCGCACTCACCAAACCTCGCAGGCAGGAATTCAGCGCAGTCGTTCCGCTGCGGGCAACCAGTCATCACACAGGGCTCGTTGCACTGCTCCCGGATCGTCGATGAGCTGCTCAGCATACAGTCAACTGCATCTCTTCGCTGCTGGCCTCCGTTGTCGCGATCTCACCGCTGGCAGACAGTTGTTTGAATCCCACCGATGGCAACGGTTGTTGTGGTCGCACCGATGGTACGACCTGTTGGGAACTCGGCGCTGACGCCCGTGGTTGCACCTGGGTCGCAAGCCCCAAGGGTAGCGTTGGCCTGGCGGCCTGGGGTACAACTGGAAGCATCCGAAGGTCCCGGCAAAGCATGAGTCGACTGGTAACAACAAAACAACTTGTTTATTTTAACATCGCAAAGAGTTGGCGGTCAGGTTGACCGAAGTAGAGAGACGGGAGAGCACTTTACTCAACAGAAGAAATCGGAGCCCTCCTTTTGGCGTCCGGGGGCAGCTGTTTTTATACTCTCGCAGTTGAGGGCAAGAAGGAACCCCTCAATAGACGAGCACGTGATTGTACAATGGGATAAGGTGACGCACACTGTCGTAGCGCCGCTGGTGGGGCACAAAGACTGGGAGGAGAAGGTAACTCCTACTCTCGTAGCGCCTCCGGTCGGGCACAATGGCTGGGAGGAGAAGGAGACTTCTACTCTCGTAGCGCCTTCGGTCGGGCACAATGGCTGGGAGGAGAAGGTGACTTCTACTCTCGTAGCGCCTCCGTTCGGGCACAATGGCTGGGAGGAGAAGGTAACCTCTACTCTCGTAGCGCCTCCGGTCGGGCACAATGGCACATACACTCACACACGCACATGAAGACACGTGGCATCGGAACATGCCTGGACGCGCTTGGCGGGGAGCGTAGCGGCGACGCCGAACGGGCCAAAATGTCTGCCGCTTTGTTGCAGTCGCGCCGGCTAAACCGCGCGTCGTAGGCGAAACGTAACAGTCTCGAATGTTTCTTTACCTTGAGAAAGAAAATGAGCAAGCAAATAAACTACAGCAAAATGGAGTGAATGAATAAATTCTCAATAAGGAAATAGGCATTCCCTTAAATATTGTTTAATGAACGCGATAGCCCTAAGGACACCAACTCCAAGGCAGATGACCGGCAGCACATCCTGGTCGCGGCAGGCTGTGATGAAAACAACGTGCAGAGATTTTCTAAGCGCGCCAAAGTCACGCCCTCACATTGAGCCTTAAATCTTCTGTGATCTCTTCGCTCCTCGTCAACTTTTACCACACCCCCTTTCCCCTTGTTACCAGGTGTTTCACGGACGACCTCTACGCCGTTAGTGGCATAACGCCACTGTATAACGCCACTGTCTTTTCCAGAGCCATGGGCAGCTACAACTTAATATGTAAACCTCCTCGTCGATGTCCCACTCAGTGCTCATAGCTTTCTTTTTTATGTGATGCCTTAAGTTATGCAAGCCCCGGTTGTTGCTGCTGAAAGCGCACTCCTTGTGATTATCATGACACGATGCGTCTACGTCTATTTGGGATATATTGCAGAAGAAGGAGTCCACTGCATAATACAAATTTACAAGCGTGACGAGGGTTTACATATCACAAACGATTTTCGTCGCGTTAGTTTTTTCTCGTCGTTAGAAAAGACGACACTTTTATGTCGACTTCATTGTCCTTAGCCTGCATTTGCTAGTGGCATATCATGGGCAAAATTGCGTTTTTCGATATACTCTCAAAGCGTCCTGGGCACTTTTCCCAACGCTGAAAATACCTCGGGAGCATAACACTATGGTAGCAAAGCGAACTTCACAGTCGTAGATCTGATAATAACACAATAAGTCTTTATCGCAGTTCACAGCCAAGGGATAAAGCACAGACAACCACAACAACTATGCCACCCACTTTTGCCGTCCCGCGTGTCGCAAAATGGAGGCATGCTTTCATGCAAGTATTATATAGACGGTTCGCTAAATGGAGTGCGCGGTGGACAGTGTTATCGCGCGTAGCTGTAAGGCTTCAATCGAGCAGCACGACCTGGTGCATTTCTTTAGACAAAAAAAAATGCATTTACATACGTGATTTCATGCGTTACGAACACGCCAAACAAATCGTGCCACTGCACCAACTGATGTGCAGACGGAAGGCGCTTGAAATTTGTTTACGAGCTTTCACAGGGCCCTGAACAATGTTCATTTGGTACAAAAACACTGCTGTTCCATACTTTAAAGACGTGAAAACATTTTTGCTAAAGTTTATTTCTTTTAAATATTGTGCAGAGTCTCTCTGAAAAATGTTAAGATTTTGACCAGTGGATATTGGTATCCGTGCTGAAATATATAAGGGTCTTTGGATGCTGCTGGCGAAAAACCAAACATTTTTGTGTTCAAGAGATCAAGCCAGAACAACCTAAGAAACAGAATATCCTCAAGGAAAAGGATCAAGAGAGAGATTGGAAGCACCTCCTAATTAAATGTTCAAAGGGGCGGATGGCTAAAGAGGAGTATGCAACTATAGCGATGAAACCGCCGCTGAATTGAACCCATAGCGTGAGAAACGTCCCGACTTCAGGATGGACGGCTAGCCACGATCATCCATTGCTACGGTTTAAGCCATTGAAATGACGACGCGCGCTTTACGTCGGCACTTCAAGATGGCACCAGCGTGTGGCGGATATTTCAACCGGCAGGCAGTGATTGCCCTTCAATTCAAAAGCAACAAAGCATATTTTTTCGCATCGACTACCCCACGTTTCCGCCTCCTTGCACTCGGGGAAGGGGCTGCTCAGGGCCGCTCTGAACTCCGAAGAGCGTGCCGTGATCCAGGTGGCGGGAAACGTTGCGGTCATAACGCGTCTAGGCCAGGCTACTGCGCCGTACGAAATAGGAAGCCGGATAGAGAAGGATCGAATGGGTGGAGCGGCGAGAAGTGGCGGCTAGATTACGAAAACGTGTCTCCCTTTTATGGCCGTCGTTTCAGCCAGCGCACTCCGACCGGTCGACGTGTGCCATCAAACCTGTGGAGCGCGTCGAGCAACGTACACGAAGGAGCATGTCTGGGCGGTGATAAGAATGTTATTTCTTTTTCGACTGTCCAATTGTTGTTTCTCTTCTCTGATGGCTTCCGTGGAGGTGTGTCATTCACGCGGAGAACACGATCACTCCTTCTTACCCCATGACTGAGCACCGGGCTGTTTCGTAAACAAACCAGTGCGTCGTATTCAACTTAGCACTTATTTTTTTTTTCTGAAAAAGCTTCACGTTTCTGTACATGACGGAGTATCACGCATTCGCGATGCGAAGTTTCGTGCCGTCCTCAGTGCAAGGTACTACTTTGGAGTTGCCCTGCTAGAATATCAGTAATATGAAAAGTAGGCAACGTGAGGAAAAATTGGAAGCAAGCATAAGCATTGGGCGAGCGAACAAACTTCTAGTGGCTTTTCCTGTAAACACTGAAGTGTGTCTTTTGATTGAGGATATCTTCAAAGCGAAGCCTTACACCGGAAATTTGATTATTTGAAGTGGTGCTTTATATAGGTTAAGGCGAACGAGCCAAATGAAATGTCATGTATTACTGCGATGATCGGACTTGGTATACATTTGCAGAACGTAGTCTGGAATGACTCAATTCACAAGAATGATGGTGCTGCAAACGTTCACTAAAGCTAAGCTCTCTTTGTGCATAATTTGGGATTAGGCGTGGCTACTGCTACTGTTGCTGTATGTGACCTGACCGGCGCAGGTCAATATCTATCTATCTATCTATCTATCTATCTATCTATCTATCTATCTATCTATCTATCTATCTATCTATCTATCTATCTCTCTCTCTCTGTATATATATATATATATATATATATATATATATATATATATACACGCAAAGTATACATGTGCACCCGATGCTAGTACCAGCAAACGGGTTCATATCACCACCGCCCCCTCCCCCCCGTAGTGACCGACAAAGATTAATGCCAGTATGCGCAGCTCTGATCGGCACAATAAAAAAATCATCCTAAATAAATCTCTAACATAAAACTTCAGTCAATAGGTATCTCTAAACCCCGCCGGTTTTTGAACAGAACTGCGCCTTAAATTGAGTGGTTTATTTTATTCACTGAATTAACACTGTTGAGAAGAGCACTTAAGCGAGAAAACAACACGCGGCACTTGAGCGCGTGTGTTGTTCTCTCGCTTAAGTCCAGTCCCTTCGTCGCTGTGCGCAACACGGTTAATTATGTGGAACCAACTAGCCTACTGCGAAATTTTCCTGAATTACCTTTATTTACTTGATTTTGTCCGTCCGGAGCCAGGTATTCTTAGCACCCTCTGCAGCGTTACAGATCTGACCGCCGCCGTGGTCAGTTGCTTCGCGGCTGCTGGGGACTGAGGGCCGGGGTTTGATTGTTGTATTCATATAGGAGGTTGTGGCCAAGTACTGCACCAGGGTGGCCAATCCTGCTCTGGTGAGAGAGTGCGTTACCGGTTCTGGTCACCGGGATCAGGCCGCACTCCAGGCCTGTTTGTGCAATTTTCTCAACACACGGTTTTTTTTTTGTATTTCCCGGTGGAGAATTGCGCGGCACCGGGATTTGAATCACGGTCCTCTTGCACTGGAGACGGATACTCTACCGTCCCCGCAGGAGTTAAATTAAAAATTGAATTATGGTGTTTTGCGTGACAAAACCACTTTCTGATTATGCACGCCGTAGTGGAGGACTCCGAAAATTTCGACCACCTGGGGTTCTTTAACGTGCACCTAATTCTAAGTACACGGGTGTTTTCGCATTTCGCCCCCATCGAAATGCGGCCGCCGTGGCCGGGGTCCGGTCCCGCGACCTCGTGCTCAGCAGTCTAACACCATGACCACTGAGCAACCACGGCGGGTCCCGCAGGAGTTGTACGCCTCATTTAACCTACAGTGGTGCCCTATTTGATCAGTCAAGGTGGACCAATCTGAGCTCGGTTATACCGCATGGATGGCACTCGGCTAGAGAACCTGGTATTTATGACCTGCACATGTGTGGCCACACATAATTGAGGATATATATATATATTTTTAGGAGGGTTTCCGTACAGTGATAAAAGGAAGGAAAATACATTAAAAGAAAAAAAAAGGAAAAAAAAGGAACATAACATGTGATTTGAACTCGTGATCCTTCAATGTTGCCCGGAAAGGTAGCTCAGTCGGTTGGTTCGTCAAGCCAACGGTTACTTTCAAGCGCCAAAGCTCCTGCTCCGAGCCTCATACTTATGTAGAAAGGGACTGATGTTGTCCGCGGCAGTCGATTGTATAGCTCTAGCGTCTAGGAAAAAGCTTAAACAGGTGCGGGGGCGGCACGCATAGCGTGGGAAGCTAGCCGCCGGAATAGCTATCTCAAGTACTGCTGCTGGCGAGGGCGAAATACCTTCGTGTAATTATAATAACCCTAATAGGACTTCTTTCAAAGAAAAAAAAAGAGAAGAAAAAGAAAAGGGAAACGGCTCAGAAGGCTATACTACGAGAGCTATGACTGATACTTTTCCATATATATGTATTCATCTCATCTATGGGATCGCATGCGCGCGCTGTTGGTTTTAAAGCGCAACCGTGGTAGGGAAACGGAAGGCGATATAAGCATGCGTGTCCATGATACGCACACGACAAACTGCCTTACAATATTTAGAATTGATATATATATACACACACAAAAGCCAATATAGGCTGCTCGACACTATCTCGCGCGTTTTTATAGCGAAGTACATCAGAACCGACTCGTCGTTCCACAACAACCATTTCCTGAGTGATCGCCAGATATATGCCGAATAACTTCCTGTCATTCAATAAGAATGTCTCTCTTTCATGCAGCCTACCAATTCGCGCTGTTTCGGTTTAGACAAAACAATTTATCATTCGAGGCGCACTTGCCAAGTTTGCCTCCAATTAAAACTGCCTGCGATGCCTATAGTGCAGCTCTTATCTCACTCAACATACACAGTTCTATATACGTGCATCTGGTGCAATGCTTTCCGTTGTATCAGCAATTTCAATGTCATGGCCGATCATGTAAGCAAAGGTAGCTGTTTACTATTTACAATATCCAGAAATGATCAAACGTGAAGTTGTCACCGGCATTCTGAGTGGTTGGAAGGCATAATTTCTTTGAAAAATGGCCGCCAGAGGAGCAGCGTGAACTCGAGCGGCTTTATAGACTAGGAAAACTGCCTTAAAATATTTAGACTTGAGGGGAAGCTTCGTTAACAAACTATAACACGGCAATCAGCACTCGTATACGACGAGAGAAATTATTGAGACGTGGGAAATTCCCTTGAAATAAATCTGGTTTGCGAGACAAATACTTGTATGTATTGAATCTCTTAAAAGATGAGGGGGGAAATATGCGCTCACCGAGAGGGCATCTTCAGCACGAGACCACCGCGAGGCACCTTACTGAGATGTAGAGAGCTTCGCGGCCGGAACGAAATCTCCCCTCTCCGTCGGCCCAGGGTGGAAAACGTGCTTTCCGATCGCTCAAGGTTGCGCGGATATTGTATAGCTCTAGCGTCTAGGAAAAAGCTTAAACAGGTGCGGGGGCGGCACGCATAGCGTGGGAAGCTAGCCGCCGGAATAGCTATCTCAAGTACTGCTGCTGGCGAGGGCGAAATACCTTCGTGTAATTATAATAAACCTAATAGGACTTCTTTCAAAGAAAAAAAAAGAGAAGAAAAAGAAAAGGGAAACGGCTCAGAAGGCTATACTACGAGAGCTATGACTGATACTTTTCCATATATATGTATTCATCTCATCTATGGGATCGCATGCGCGCGCTGTTGGTTTTAAAGCGCAACCGTGGTAGGGAAACGGAAGGCGATATAAGCATGCGTGTCCATGATACGCACACGACAAACTGCCTTACAATATTTAGAATTGATATATATATACACACACAAAAGCCAATATAGGCTGCTCGACACTATCTCGCGCGTTTTTATAGCGAAGTACATCAGAACCGACTCGTCGTTCCACAACAACCATTTCCTGAGTGATCGCCAGATATATGCCGAATAACTTCCTGTCATTCAATAAGAATGTCTCTCTTTCATGCAGCCTACCAATTCGCGCTGTTTCGGTTTAGACAAAACAATTTATCATTCGAGGCGCACTTGCCAAGTTTGCCTCCAATTAAAACTGCCTGCGATGCCTATAGTGCAGCTCTTATCTCACTCAACATACACAGTTCTATATACGTGCATCTGGTGCAATGCTTTCCGTTGTATCAGCAATTTCAATGTCATGGCCGATCATGTAAGCAAAGGTAGCTGTTTACTATTTACAATATCCAGAAATGATCAAACGTGAAGTTGTCACCGGCATTCTGAGTGGTTGGAAGGCATAATTTCTTTGAAAAATGGCCGCCAGAGGAGCAGCGTGAACTCGAGCGGCTTTATAGACTAGGAAAACTGCCTTAAAATATTTAGACTTGAGGGGAAGCTTCGTTAACAAACTATAACACGGCAATCAGCACTCGTATACGACGAGAGAAATTATTGAGACGTGGGAAATTCCCTTGAAATAAATCTGGTTTGCGAGACAAATGCTTGTATGTATTGAATCTCTTAAAAGATGAGGGGGGAAATATGCGCTCACCGAGAGGGCATCTTCAGCACGAGACCACCGCGAGGCACCTTACTGAGATGTAGAGAGCTTCGCGGCCGGAACGAAATCTCCCCTCTCCGTCGGCCCAGGGTGGAAAACGTGCTTTCCGATCGCTCAAGGTTGCGCGGATATTGTATAGCTCTAGCGGACAGGCCGCCTTTGGAATCTGAACCTGGCAACGTTTAACGTTAGAACGCTATCTAGTGAGGCGAGTCTAGCAGTGTTATTGGAGGAATTAGAGGGTAGTAAATGGGATATAATAGGGCTCAGTGACGTTAGCAGGACAAAAGAAGCATATACAGTGCTAAAAAGCGGGCATGTACTCTGTTACCGGGGCTTAGCGGAGAGACGAGAACTAGGAGTCGGATTCCTGATTAATAAGGAAATAGCTGGTAACATACAGGAATTCTATAGCATTAACGAGAGGGTGGCAGGTCTTGTTGTGAAACTTAATAAGAGGTACAAATTGAAGGTGGTACAAGTCTATGCCCCTACATGCAGTCATGATGACCAGGAAGTCGAAAGCTTTTATGAAGACGTGGAATCGGCGATGGGTAAAGTCAAAACAAAATACACTATACTGATGGGCGACTTCAATGCCAGGGTAGGCAAGAAGCAGGCTGGAGACAAGTCAGTGGGGGAATATGGCATAGGCTCTAGGAATAGCAGAGGAGAATTATTAGTAGAGTTTGCAGAACAGAATAATATGCGGATAATGAACACCTTTTTCCGCAAGCGGGTTAGCCGAAAGTGGACGTGGAGGAGCCCGAATGGTGAGACTAGAAATGAAATCGACTTCATACTCTGCGCGAACCCTGGCATCATACAAGATGTAGACGTACTCGGCAAGGTACGCTGCAGTGACCATAGGATGGTAAGAACTCGAATTAGCCTAGACTTGAGGAGGGAACGGAAGAAACTGGTACACAAGAAGCCAATCAATGAGTTAGCGGTAAGAGGGAAACTAGAGGAATTCCGGATCAAGCTACAGAACAGGTATTCGGCTTTAACTCAGGAAGAGGACCTTTGTGTTGAAGCAATGAACGACTATCTCATGGGAACCATTAAGGAGTGCGCAATAGAAGTCGGTGGTAACTCCGTTAGACAGGAAACCAGTAAGCTATCGCAGGAGACGAAAGATCTGATCAAGAAACGCCAATGTATGAAAGCCTCTAACCCTACAGCTAGAATAGAACTGGCAGAACTTTCTAAGTTAATCAACAAGCGTAAGACAGCGGACATCAGGAACTATAATATGGATAGAATTGAACAGGCTCTCAGGAACGGAGGAAGCCTAAAAACAGTGAAGAAGAAACTAGGAATAGGCAAGAATCAGATGTGTGCGTTAAGAGACAAAGCCGGCAATATCGTTACTAATATGGATGAGATAGTTCAAGTGGCTGAGGAGTTCTATAGAGATTTATGCAGTACCAGTGGCACCCACGACGATAGTGGAAGAGAGAATAGCCTAGAGGAATTCGAAATCCCACAGGTAACGCCAGAAGAAGTAAAGAAAGCCTTAGGAGCTATGCAAAGGGGGAAGGCAGCCGGGGAGGATCAGGTAACAGGAGATTTGTTGAAGGATGGTGGTCAGATTGTTCTAGAGAAACTGGCCACCCTGTATACGCAATGCCTCATAACCTCGAGCGTACCGGAATCTTGGAAGAACGCTAACATAATCCTAATCCATAAGAAACGGGACGCCAAAGACTTGAAAAATTATAGACCGATCAGCTTACTGTCCGTTGCCTACAAAGTATTTACTAAGGTAATCGCAAATAGAATCAGGAACACCTTAGACTTCTGTCAACCAAAGGACCAGGCAGGATTCCGTAAAGGCTACTCAACAATAGACCATATTCACACTATCAATCAAGTGATAGAGAAATGTGCAGAATATAACCAACCGTTATATATAGCTTTCATTGATTACGAGAAAGCGTTTGATTCAGTCGAAACCTCAGCAGTCATGGAGGCATTACGGAATCAGGGTGTAGATGAGCCATATGTAAAGATACTGGAAGATATCTATAGCGGCTCCACAGCCACCGTAGTCCTCCACAAAGAAAGCAACAAAATCCCTATAAAGAAAGGCGTCAGACAGGGAGATACGATATCTCCAATGCTATTCACAGCATGTTTACAGGAGGTATTCAGAGGCCTGGAGTGGGAAGAATTGGGGATAAAAGTTGATGGAGAATACCTTAGCAACTTGCGATTCGCTGATGATATTGCCTTGCTTAGTAACTCAGGAGACCAATTGCAATGCATGCTCACTGACCTGGAGAGGCAAAGCAGAAGTGTGGGTCTGAAAATTAATCTGCAGAAAACTAAAGTAATGTTTAACAGGCTCGGAAGAGAACAGCAGTTTACGATAGGTAGCGAAGCACTGGAAGGGGTAAGGGACTACATCTACTTAGGGCAGGTAGTGACCACGGATCCGGATCATGAGACTGAAATAACCAGAAGAATAAGAATGGGCTGGGGTGCGTTTGGCAGGCATTCTCAAATCATGAACAGCAGGATGCCACTATCCCTCAAAAGGAAAGTGTATAACAGCTGTGTGTTACCAGTACTCACATATGGGGCAGAAACCTGGAGACTTACGAAAAGGTTTCTGCTGAAATTGAGGACGACGCAACGAGCTATGGAAAGAAGAATGATGGGTGTGACATTAAGGGATAAGAAAAGAGCAGATTGGGTGAGGCAACAAACGCGGGTAAACGACATCTTAGTTGAAATCAAGAAAAAGAAATGGGCATGGGCCGGACATGTAATGAGGAGGGAAGATAACCGATAGTCACTAAGGGTTACGGACTGGATTCCAAGGGAAGGGATGCGTAGCAGGGGGCGGCAGAAAGTTAGGTGGGCGGATGACATTAAGACGTTTGCAGGGACAACATGGCCACAATTAGTACATGACCGGGGTAGTTGGAGAAGTATGGGAGAGGCCTTTGCCCTGCAGTGGGCGTAACTAGGCTGATGATGATGATGATGATTTGATTTTCATTAAATTAGCTATTCGCATGTCTCACTGGATGTGTGCCCATTTTTTGGCCAATCCTCAAGAATGGGCACGTGCCACGACGGCAAAAGAAAGAAAAAAAGCATGGAGTCCTTCAATGTTGCAAGATATTCCGTGCATGCACCTGTTATTACCATTCTTTTCTCGACGAGAATCATACATGGCCTTCGTTCTCGCGGCATCAACGCGGTGACGTATCTGGGCACTCACTTGATTTGGTGTTCTTATTGCGGCATTGATTGTGAGCACTGTAATGCATCAACACAAAAAAATTACAAGAGGTTAAAGTTCTCACCATTGCGATAGAAAAATAGATTTATAGCATGAGGTTCAATCATGCATAGGATAAAAGTAAGTACATAGTTGCGCATCATCGTTAGGTTTACGAGATTTAATGCACACCGCTTCACTAATGTTTTGCTTCGCATGGACTCCAACATTTGCGTGGGATCTGCAAAGCTATTTTTCTCGGAGGCATAGCATGCGTCGGTACACCGGCAGTCGCACGGCAGCAACACAAACAAGTAATAAAGTTTGCCTTGAACTGAGATTATTTGACACTTACGGAAAAAGAGCCCGTGCAAGTGGCTACTCCTTAACCATTTCCTTCAATAAGCTGTGAGCTACACAGCCTTCTTACTTTTCTTTTGTATTCCTGAGCTTTTCGAAGAAAACTGAAGATGAAATATTTGAGCAAAATTATTTATTTGCTTTAACATTCAGGTAGAAGCTCAAAACTTATAGACCTAGAGGTTAGGAAATTCCAGTCTAATAATTCAAATAATTTGACGAGTCCATTAGTTACAGTTCGCTTCCCAACGAGTGAAAAATTAGTCAACTCCTAGAACATATAATGCATTCGCATTCGGCATCTCATCTGGGTAAACATCCCTTCATTCTTTGCCATCAAAATGGTCTCCGGCCTAGCTTGTCATACGCTACTTTTTGAATTCATTACGCAACTTTACTTGCACTTGAACTCACCACTTAAACTGACGCATCTACCTAGACATTTCCGAAACATTCGACTGTGTTCCCTATGAGCGACATTTAGCTAAAATTTCATGTTTTGGTCTCGACCCTCTCGCCTTATCATGAATCTGCTGTTTTCTAACGAATTGCTCCAAGTACAAAGTCGTCAGAAATCATGGTTAAGTCCCCCGCCGTAGTTGCTTAGTGGCTGTGGTGTTGGGCTGCTAAGCACGAGGTC
Organism: Dermacentor variabilis; assembly: GCF_050947875.1. Classification (NCBI taxonomy): domain Eukaryota; kingdom Metazoa; phylum Arthropoda; class Arachnida; order Ixodida; family Ixodidae; genus Dermacentor; species Dermacentor variabilis. Next base: position 135,134,606 of record NC_134573.1, read on the forward strand.
ACGGGATCAAACCCCGGCCAGGGCGGCCGAATTTCGATGGGGGCACAAAGTGAAAACACCTGTGTACTCAGATTTAGGTGCACGTAGAACCCCAGGTGGTCCGAATTTCCGGAGTCGGCAACCACGACGTGCCTCATAATCAGAACGTGGTTTTGGCAAGTGGAATCCCATTCTTTAATTTTTGATCGTTAAGCAACTGCTAACGTGATCTCTGGAGTACCACAGCGATCCTTCCTCGGTCACCTTCTTTTTTTCATTTTTTTAAATGACCTCCCTAACAATATTTCGTGCTCTATTCGACATTTTGCAGACGATTGAATACTTTATCGTCACCTTGCAGACCAAAGCGATTGCTCGGTGCTTCGAAGGACATTACGTTTAATAGAAACATGATGTTTCAACCTTATAATGAAACTTAGCATCTCCAAGTGTAAACTTATGCCGATATCCTGTAAGCACTTTAACAAGGATTGCACGTACCTTTTAAACTCTACAAGCATTTACACTAATGAGTCATAACGTTAACTAGGTACCTAGTTGACCTGGTGTGACAACAACACGAAATCGGCGGCCAACACTTCTACGTAACTTGGTTACGTCAGTGCTCTCGTCCTATACCCTTCATATAGATAAAACCTAGCCTGCGAAACTTTCCTTCGAAGTAAACCCGAATATGAATAATTTATCTGGAACCCCCACGAAGGCTGTTTGCTTTTTTGGTGTTGTTGTCATTTTGTCAGACAAGTACGGTGGTGGCTACTCCTTGGTTCTTGAATTTGTAAATTGTATAATTTGAATATGTATGTGGTACATACCACATACAGCATCAACGTACAACTTATAACAATGTAAAACATAGTTACAACATGTACACTTGCATTATGATATACAAGTCAAAATAACAACTCCAGATTACAAAGACGCTTAAAAGCTATATTGCGAACAACGGCATCACACAACAATGCAGCACTCAAGCAACAATGCTAATCACAAAACTATAATATGTACACCTTGATAGTGAAAATAACATGCACCTATGAACAAAACATTCTTTTTTTCATGCGTTCATAACGGCCAATAATTTCGCTGTCTTTACTGATTCTGCTACAGATATAGAAGAGGCAGAAGTTAATTGTTTCCATCTTTTACTATTTAATTGTGTATTCAAGAACATGCTTTTCTGAATGAAAACCTATGGTTTACGTACTACCTAAGTTTAGCAGTGTCTAAAAACCGACAAAATACAACAATGCTAAGAAACTGCCGAGTTGCAAAAGCATACAAGGTTCTACAGCTTGAATGGACATAGCGGCTGGTAATGAAACCTAAAGTTATTAAAAGTCGTCTTCACTGATAACACGACAAACCGATTTTTGTATGAAATGACGTTACGCGCGGTGCCAAAACTTTTTCTTCATGTTACTGTAACTATTCTAGCATTATGTTCTTCAGCCGTTTCAAATGAAAGACGCTGCTCACAGTGCATATTTACAATAAGCTATGCTCTCCGCGTAATTAGGGCACTCACTGCAATAAAGTATTGCGGCAAAGTGACATTGCTGTAACACTGACTAACGGTTATGCAAAGAGTGAGAAGAGAGAAAGAGCAAACAATGAGAGGGAAACAGTTTGCGAGGCAGTGCAGGCCCAGTTGCAAGTAATGCACTAAGGAAACGTGGTAAATTAATTTTCTGAGGGAGGAGAGAGGTATAGAAAATAAACAAAAATGCGGGCATAATCGCAAGGACTACGCGACAAGACACCATTTTCAGGCAATTTGTAAATACTCGAAGTCAACTACATTTGCCGAAAACGTTCTTTCAGAGCTCTTAGGGCATTGTGGTAGGCAATACATTGTTTCTTCATACTGGTGGGGCCCATATTCATGCGACATATCTGAAAGTGTCTCTGCCAGGTGGAGCTTGAAAGCTAAAGAGAAAAGGGTGCATATAAATGCACGGAGGTTCGGGTTGGCTCCCCGGACGGGGGCAAGGGTTAAGGGGGATAAAAAGAAAAAGGGAGCAGAAGGCGGGAGGGAGAGAAAGAGAGAAGAGCACGAACAAACCACGTACACTATAGAGCGGTAGAGGGTGACGTTCTTAAAGTCTGTCGTGAAGCCCCGTAGATCGCAGGAACCTCCGTAACACGAGTAAAGACTTCAGCGTGGATATTCTTTGGGAGCACTGACCTAATGCATTTAGTACTGATAGCGGACGATTGCCCAACTGGTCCAGTACTCTGCACATAACTTGTCTCTGGGTACTATATCGCATGCAGACATAGGTAATGTGCGCGAGCGTCTCATCGTTGTTGCATGTGTCGCACGTGGGGCTGTTGGCCACTCCAATAAGGAAGGCATATGAGTTCGTAAAGGCAACACCTAGCCGCAGACCGTACAGCGTGGTCTGTTCAGGTCGGGGTAACCCAGGCGGTAGGTGCATCCTTGTGTCCGGAGACAGACCTGCCGTGGTTGCTTAGTGGCTATGGTGTTGGGCTGCTAAGCACGAGGTTGCGGAATCAAATCCCGGCCACGGCGGCCGCATTTCGTTGGGGGCGAAATGCCAAAAACACCCGGGTACTTAGATTTAGGTGCATGGTAAATAACCCCAGATGGTCCAAATTTTCAAAGTCCCCCACTACGGCGTGCCTCATAATCAGAAAGTGCTTTTCGCACGTAAAACCCCTTAATTTAATGTCCGGAGACAACGAACGCAATCGACGCATGGCGAAAAAGTATTTTGTGGCGCTTGAAATAGAATTGAATCATACCTTTACCATCATCCTTCCTTTCTACGGAGCTAATCTAGAGCGAAGGCACAATTACGAAGAAGAGACACATATACGCGTCACAGCTCTTTGTAATTGTACCTTCAGGCTACGTTTTATTGACAAGCAAACACGAACTGCCGCAACAAGTCCTTCTACAGAATATTAATTTCTACGTTCATGGCTTCGCTATCGTTGCTCACCTTACTGGAAATAATTTGTTCACTTCAGCATTTGATTGGAAAGACGTTTGGAAAGAGCCACTGGAGACTATTTCAAGTGTCATTTTAGAATATCAGACCGGGTATCTTCTATTTCTTTTCTTGTAATGTTCTCCAAGCAATGTCAAGTTACTTGACTTCAAAGACTGCGCAAGAAACGCTAAATTGCTTTGAAGTTGAAGATGATACATAAATGGAAGCGTATTTCGGAAAGATGGGGCTGCCGATTAGGACAGAAATCATACGTTTTATGAGAAAACAGTTGCTAAACGGAAGCAATCCCGAAAAGATTGACGCTATCCCTATATATTAAGGCCTACGTCTCGAATAACCCGTACACACAATCCAATATCATCATATGAAATCCCGTATAAGAAGCTGTATGTCCGCATATTGAACAATGCGGCCATGTAGGATTTAGGTATACGAGGTACATGAAGCATTTCAATTAACGATGACTGGTGTTTTACAGAGCTTATTCAATTATCGAATGACTATGACTTAATGGTTGTAGTACCTGGCTTCTGGCAACAGCATAGGTTGCTTTACGTAATTTTTTGCAAGTGTCACTATTACATACAATTCAGCTTTCCTCTGAGATCAAGCATAAAAGTTTTATTCCTTACTAATACGCGTCATAAAACTTTATTTAATGTCACACGTGACATGTGGCACATATACCACACTCGTGGCTTAGAAAAAAAACAAGGGTGGACGAAAGAAGGTCGTGTTGCAGACAAACACCGCCGTTCTTTCCGTTTTGCGGCTTTATAAGTACGTGACAACGTTATCTAGGTGGCCTTACCCGGCCACGACACAGCGGAGGATTTCTCTGGCATACGGGACCTTGTCGCACTAATAGCATCTCCGCCACGAGCGGGGTTTTCGTCGCGTGAAACGTGCGAACGTTGAATCACGGCAACAGGCAATATAGCGTCGTGACTTCAGCACCGAGCCAGCACTGCCGAAAGGAACCCCGCGAGAAAAATTAGATTACGTGGTGCTCCATCTCGGCTACGTAATGCAGGATGCCATAAGCACAGTAGGCAATACAAGCACATACAAAAAAGCTCTCTCGACCTGACATTTGTCGCGCGTTGCTCTATACACGCATGCATACACCGAAACGTTTCGGTTATTGTGCCAGTGGACTTGGCAGGCCGTCAAGCTACGCGAAGCATGCAAATTAGGTGATGATGAAGAGTGATTGCTCGGCACGTAGTTTCGCACTAGTGGGTTGTTGTCGTTTTATTCCGTTGAGTCTCGAGCTACGAGAACAGAAACAAAAATGCTAGGCTAAGCAGTTTGCATAAATTTCATTCGAAGAGGTTTGTGGAAGGCGGTATAGTTTGCACCTTTGGTAGAAAACTTGCAGTTTCAGTTCACAGGTTAAAATAACATGGCATTCCACGGAGTCGTATGGCAGTGCTTCAACTTAAGATTTTACTGAGCTGAACCACAAAGCAGTAGTGGATATTACACGTCAATAACTCACCGTATATAGTCTTGTAAAGGCAGCACTCACGTAAGTGCCGCACCTCCAACATGACAGGAAAAATTTCAAAAATATATATATTTACGTCGGAGAAGCAATAGCGTTCGTTGCCCCAATGGCGTGCGCACGCATTGGCAGATTTTCCCATGCTGCGCACTTCCGCGTGCCCCTGTTAGTTGGCGAGATGTGCACGTTGACCTATGGTGCAATGGTATATTCCGGGATCTGGGATGTGCAGTAGTCGGCGGCACCATTTAGATCAAAAGGTTCGGTCCCTTGTAAAGGCCGCACCTCATCAAAATTGTAAAGAAAGGTGCGGCCCTTACACGAGTCTATATGGTACATGCCGCACAAAACACAATGAGTTCATGACCTTGATTAAATAGTGTAGTGTCATACGAAAACCACGATATGCTGTCAGCGTACACGGTGCTGAAGTGCTCACAAATCTGCTTAGTTCAGTGCCAGTTTCTTTTCTGTTCGTGAGTACTGACGTATCTTTTGCGATTAGTGTACATTGCTTGTTTGTGCGTCTATAGGCTCGCGTTCTGCTCTCAGCTAACTCATTTATATCGCTTGTTGACACTGTTTGCTAGCAAGAGAAAAATATTCAACTGTGTCTGTGCGTGTCTGTGCGTGTGTGGGTCCACAATCTATGAGCAGTCAACTATGGTTTCCAGTTTTGTGTGGTGGGCTGCGGCATCGAGGCCACCCCGGATTCTGGAGGCAAACATCCTGAGGTTCCAAGGATTCTTCCTTGTTTGCGTTGCTTTCTCCCTTTTCTAACTGTGTCGAGTGTTTATGTTCGAGAACACACGCTAGACTCTTTTTTTCTCCGGCGTAATCAAATAAAGGGAGGAGTTATGAGGCTGTTCAATCTTCATAATGGTCAGTGCGCGCCTCTCGGTGGCTCTTATGCACTCTGTCTTTCCTCAAATTTATCTGGGAAGAAAAATGAAACGACCCACTTATAAGAACAAAGAGGGGAAACACGGAAATCTTCACAGATATGGCATCACACACTTTAGAAATCGTGAAGGCTATGATCGTCCGAATGTGCTTCTTTTAAGCGAATGTTAAGCAAGGACAACGCAATAAAAAGTATTATAACGAAGCAAAACGTCACTGAAGAGGTGTCAAGGCTTTCCATTCCACTCGAGTAAGAAAGATTAATTTTTTTTAGAGAAAAGGCAGATCGCATGAGTCGTCTGCGTGTCAGAAATTGAAACCATCTGACAGAAGACATAGGTGCATGACTGGCAACCCATGCTAGAGATAGCGAGAGAGAAAGCACGGAGAAGATGGGCAGGGAGGCCAACCAGACGAGACCCTGGTTTGTTATCCTACAGGGAAGGTAAAGGAAATTGGGCATAAAAGGGAAATAAGAGGAGAGAGTGAACATTGCGCGGACGCGGGAGCATGTGCAGGAGGATTATATAAAGGGGCCACCCAGGCCAGTGCACTTCAAGAAGGTGGTGGTGGTGGTGGTGGTAGTGGTGGTGTTGCAGCAGGAGCGGTTAGCTTGGCATACGTAGCCGGCACTTTTTTTTTTTTATTGAAGTGAATATTAGGAGAGGTTGGCGCCTTTATGGTGGCACCGGCTACTCCTTGTCACTTGGCAAAGGAAATAAATTTGCGTAGAAAGGGAGAATAGCGACACGAAATATGGCACTCAGTAGAACAATAGCGACACGAAATATGGCACTCAGTAGAACACTGGATGAATAAAAAATATACCGTCCAACAGTACATGAGTCGCAAAGTTCTGTGCATTAGTTCAGTCCACGTACGCATACATCAAGTCAGATATTTAGAACAGCCATAACACACAACACATGTAATGCACTGCAAGTACAGAACAGAATTATACATATTGCATAAAAGTTGCGATCGCCACATAAACCAATTATGAATCACGAACAACGTTTATGTTACTTATTTAGCGCATTCGGATCATCTGATACCTAATATTTTCCCAAAATGTTGGTCTCCTCTAAAAACTTTTTCAGAGCAAGAAGCGCTCTTTTTTGAAGGCCCGCAGTTGGCCATGGGCCAAGTATTTTTTTTAGAGTGAATGGTCTTCTGTCTAATATCAACAAATTTGCTTGAAGTACCCTTCTTTGTGGATTGTATTTAGTGCACTCGAGGAGAAGATGATGCACATCTTCGTCTGCATGGCCACAAGAACACTGTGGACTAGAGACACGTTTTATCCTGTACAAGAAGTGTTTAGTGAATGCAGTACCAAGACGCAGGCGGTGTACCAATGTTTCAAATTTTCTGTTGTCTCTTAGATTTTCCGGCATTGTTAAGTTTATACATGGGTCTATAAAGTACAACTCAGAGTCTTTAGTTTGCTGATCAAACCAGGTAGTTTTGCTGAGGCGACAAGAAATCTGTCTCAGGAGCAGACGGACTTCACTACGCAATAGAGGAAGATTGGTTGTCTCCGCGTTATTGTGCGCCCGATTCGCAGCTGCGTCCGCTGCAGTATTTCCAGGAATATTGCAGTGCCCAGGTATCCACTGGAATGCAATTACGTGGTTCATTGCACTTGCTTTTGTAAGTTCTTTGAGTGTCTCATACAATAGCAAAGTGTTCAAAGAATTGTTCTTATTGCTCTGTAGTAATGTGAGAGCGGCTTGCGAATCGCTAAAGATAACCCATTTTTGCGAATGTTCTTTTGATGCTATGAAGCGCAAAGCACACAGGATTGCAAACAGTTCTGCCACGGTGGAAGATGTCTCTCGGGATAATTTAAATGTTTGCTCTAGCGCTAAATGTGGAATGACGAATGCTGAAGTCGAGGAATTTTTATGACACGAACCATCTGTATAAACGTGTATGTACTGGGGATATAAGGAGTAAATTTGGAAGAGTGCCAGTTGTTGTGCGGCTACTATGAACATGTCTCTCTTAGATATAATCCCGTCAACCGATAATTCTATTTTAGGACATGTTAACATCCAGGGAGGGTAACAAACATCCACTTTGCATAATTCAAATGTTGGTAATAATGTTTTATGTTCTCGAACAACATCGTGAATTTTGCTTTTGTTTCTTTCGGTAAGCGCGAGGTTTAATGGATGATTCTCGTGTTGGGTTAAGAGGCGATAAATATGTCGGCATGTTTCAACCGTTCGTATGACTGGAAATGGTGGGTGACGAGCTTCAGCAATTACTAAAGAACTCGAGGTAGCCTGCGGAACCCCAAGACACACTCGCAGCCCTCTTGGCAGTAAACGTTGAAGACGTTCCTCAGAAGTTTGCGATAAACCATGGAGAATAGGTGCCGAGTAAGCAATCTTTTGTTTTATGAGTGCGTTATGAACTTGTAGTAGCGAAGAGACTGATCCCCCCCGCGTTGTGCCTGCGAGTCGCCGAAGTACATTTATTACTGCATTGGTCTGCTTTTCAATTGCGCGGATGTGTGAAGTCCATGTTAGCTGGCGGTCAAGAATAATTCCAAGAAATTTATGCTCTTTCACAAACATCAAAGTTTGCCCATTAAGCGTAAGTTGGAAATTATTCAGCTGTCGTCTAGTAAAAGGAAGTACGGCTGTCTTTGCGTATGAAAGACTCATGCCTCTTTCTTTTAAAAAGGTGTCGATACTATCAAGACCCTCTTGCAGCGTTGTTTGAATGTCTTGTATATGAGATCCAGAGGCCCATATGCAGATATCATCTGCGTACAGCGAATACTGTAGACCAGACGGGAGTTTTAGTGGCAAGGCTGCCACGACGCAGTTGAATAAAAACGTACTGAGAACACTGCCCTGCGGAACGCCCTGTGTGATGCTGTGATGATTACTCGCGCCTTCGATTGTTTCCATAAATATTTTTCTGTCTTTCAAGAAATTTGATACCCATCGTAGTGCTCGACCGTGTAGGCCAAGCTCTAACATACCAGCAAGGATGTGTATGTGACTTACAGTGTCGAATGCTCTTTGAATGTCTAAAAATACTGCTACTGTCACATTTCCGCAACTTCGTTCATGTTGGACGCATGTGGCAATGTCTAGTACTGAATCCATTGTACACCGATTTTGTCGAAAACCGGTCATGTAATTGGAAAACATATTTGTGTGTTCACACCACCACTGTAGTCGACGGTCTATCATCTTCTCCATTAGTTTGGAAAAACAGCTTGTGAGGCTGACGGGTCGGTAGGAGTCAAGACAAAGGGGAGTCTTTCCTGGTTTTAGTACTGGAAAAACCCGCGCTAATTTCCATGAATCTGGCAGAGTCTCTCTTATCCAGATGTCATTAAATATCTCCAAAAGAGCCAGTCTTCCTACAGGACCTAGGTTCTTTAACATCATATACGTGACACCATCTGGGCCTGCGGTTGTCTTTGTACGGCATGACGAAAGAGTACATTTCAATTCATTTAGACTAAACTCACAGTCAAGTTGAGGATGTTGTGACATAAAGCACGCACGAACTTTCTGTTCTGCTAGTGTTATCGAACTCATAAATTGTAGGCAAGTGAACGGAATTCCTGGTCTGGATATAAGTTGACAGAATTCGTCAGCAACAGATGTTTCCGGAGTGCTTCGAGCTACGGCAAGGGCTCGGAAGGGATGGCTCTGGGTAACTGGACCACTAAAAGATCGGACAACTGACCATATTCTGGGAACTGGAGTAAAGGGAGACAACGACGCGCAGTATTCTCGCCACCTTCTCGTACCTAATTTTTGTAAGCGTCTGCGCGAAGTTGACCGAACTTTCTGTGCCATCTTGTAGTCATCCAGCTTTCCACTGCGGCGGTAAGTCCGTTCTGCGCGTCTTCTAATTGCTCTTAGACATTCATATTCCCCGTCGATTGCAGCGTATTCATTTGGAACAATGACTTGCTTTGTGCAGATCTCGTAAGGCTCACACAAGGTATTTGCAAAACTTTGAAAGCTTGGATTTTCGCCCAATGAGTTACTTAAGTGGTGACGAAAACTTTGCCAATTAGTATATTTTGAGTAGCGCCGAGTCCCCTCACTCCGTATGAGGCGATGTTTTACCAGGATCGGAAAATGATCACTACCGTGCGTTTCTATGTCCGTTGACCATTCAACGCCATCAAGAAGGTCTTGTGAGCAGAGCGTGACGTCTGTACAGCTTGAGTAACGAAACCCCCGCAAGAACGTTGGGGAGCTGTCATTTAACACGATAAGATTACTTTTTTCTGCGGCAGACTCTATGATGCTTCCACGGGAATCGTTATAGTCACTGCCCCAGATGACGTTATGTGCGTTGAAGTCCCCACAAACCAGCACATGTGAGTTTGCGATACCAAACACATTCACCAAGCTGTCTACTGATATTTTGCTAGCACATTGTAGATAAAGACTGATCACTGTGACGCTTGTATTTCTGAAAGATATCTTGCATGCTACGAACTCCGGTATATTTAAATCGCTCGACTGTATTAAATAGGATGGCAGGTCCTTTCTCACACATAACATCGCTCTGCTACTTCCAGCAATGCGCGATGATTTATATATTACATAGTTTGAAAGACGAAAGTCATCTCTTACGCCTGCCTCCTGTATACATAAAACAGGAAAGTTATGTTGAGTTAGTAGTTTGCGAAAATCAGCTGACTTATTTCGAAGGCTATTAGCATTCCACTGAAATACGAAAACATTGTTGTAACGATTATTCATTGTAAGCCTGCCATGGAGCTGTTGGTGGTTGTGGAAGCACCAACGATTCCATAGAAAGCAGTGCTTTTACCTCTGGTAGGTTGTTTGCTTGTGGAATGGCACTTAGAATTGCACGCAGAGCTGTGAATAGCATGGGCAGGATCATCTGGGCTACGGGTAAAGACGCGTAATCACCAAACGGCGCTGAAGCTCCATGCGCGCTCGAAGCAGGTCGCTGAAGAATTGAGTGAGATGGTCGCTGGGATGACTGGTGTGGTTGAGGCGAATGCTGAGGTAGTCGCTCAGATGTTAAATGAGGTTGCTGTGTCAATGGCTGAGGGCGTTGCTGAATGGTTGTGGTCTTCTGAGCATATCTTGCAGCGACGCTGACTGCGGCAGTTCTTCGATAGATGTCCAAATCTCTGGCAGTTGTAGCATCTTAGAGCAGGGCCATGATATTCTTCTACGGGGTGGCTCGTGAAACCTAAATGCACTCGTTGCGGCATTGGTTTGTCTTCTCTGAAATGAAGGATGACGGTTTTTAGAGGGCGTGATTCTACCGCTCCGTCTTCTTGGCGATTGTAGCGCGCCTGACGACGGGCAGATGTCACTCCAAAATCCTTCAGGAAGTCAACCAGTTGTTCTTCCGTATACTCAATTGGCACATGGCGTATCTTGCCAACATTCTTGGTATAAGACGCCGGAATGAATGGCTTGACTTCCAAACCAGCAACTTCGCTCATCGACAGTAGATGTCTTGCAGATGAGACAGAAGTAACGTTCACAGAGAAACTTCCATCTCTATTCACGCGGAAAGACTGCGCTTTTTCTTTTGCTGCAGAGACAATTTCCGACGCAGCGCGGTTTGGATTCACTTGCCAGAAGTTGCGTCCTTCCTGTGATGGTCGAAAAACAACTGGAATTCCCTCAGGCCGCTTCGTTTTATACGTTACCAAGGAGAACGGCGTCTCATTGCAGTCTATATCTTCATCTTCACTTAGATCATAGGTAGATGTTTTGTCGTCGTCAACCCGTGGTTTTTTGGCTTCACTTTCGCTGATCTCAGCCATATTCACTGAAGGCGCGCTGGAAGGCAGGGAGGCGTTGAAAACTAGCGTCGCCGGCTTGATGACATTGGGCGCTTGTTGTGGCACTTCCGAATGCGGCGCCGATTCTGCGGCACTCATGCGCCTAGGAACGCGCTGTCGGACATATGGCTCGTGCCGGTGTTCTTTGCTGCCTACCACCGTGGTAGGCGTAGATGCGCTGCGGAGCGCAGTCAAACCACGCGATATTGTGCGTGATCTTTGGCACACAGGAATCCCACGGGATGTCTGTTCGCCCTGGACAACAGTGAAGTCTCAACACAGCAGTGATTCTTCGAAGAAAACAGAAAACAATATCTCACCGAAGAAGCAGCGGCCACTCGGAGGGACTTCTTCTCCTTCTGTGAGTTGAGATCAGGGGTGTGTCACCAGGTGTCGAAGAGCCCAGCGTCTCGCATGAAGGCAATCAGCAGTCGTTGCCCTCCTTTACTTATTGCTGCGGGCTCGACCCGCCATGGTTTTTTTCGTACGTTATCTGCACCCTGAGTATGCCGCACCAACCGGCGAAATGCACCCTTTCAACTGCCGAAGCAAAGGCTCTTATGCTGGGATACTTGAGCAGCGCGTTTCAAAGCCTGTGTACAAAGATGGGTCGGTGTGCACACAAAGAGATAGCTGCGCAGCGGCATTCTGGATACCCTCTCAATGAGCCATGGTCCGGCCACCTGGTTTGCATAGTTTTGTCTTCAACAGTACAAGGCGCCGCAATTACCGTGGCTTTGCGAAAATTACGCCCCTATACCGCACGGGACGTTGTGGTGCTGACGGACTCAAAGTCATCGTTACAACGATTACACCGTGGCCTAACCCGAGAGATGTCTACAAGGCAGTCTCTGGCACTGATTAAAGATCTTGTGAGCAAGGGATTTAACGTAAAGTTTTAGTGGATCCCATCCCATGTAGGAATTGAAGGAAACGAGAAATCTGACGTTCTTTCACTTCGAGAACTCACTAGTGCACGAATAGCTTCTTGCGCCAGCAACGGGTGTGGCCACGGTTCAAGTATATTTGACTCAGAAAATAGTATCGAGTTCAGTCGGTTTAAAGTTCCCCACGTTGGAATTCTCAAGCAAAGTTTAAAGGCTTGTGACACGCAAAAAAAAAAAATGCACCAAGGACAAGGTCACTGGAGCTGCCGGGCATTACAGGAAACAAGACTGGATGTAATTCTCTTGCCACGTTCCCGTTAACCACGTTTCGCAAAAAATGAAGCTTGTCTGTTCCTTGTCTGGCATACTTTACTTCTTGTAGGCCACTTTGCCTTGTGTAGATATGAAGTTTCGGATATGTTCAGATTATGTACTGCTCGAGGGAAAGTAGCCAGTGAGTCTGTTTCATTTAGTCAACTATGGTCATTAGAAACGTTTCAGAGGTTTGGTTGCAAAAAGTATGTCAACGTGACTCGACGCCAAGGCTGTCTGTAGACAATTTACAGACTTCACGCAGAAACGTCGATCGACCTTTTATGGAATGCTTAAACGAAATTCTGGGACTTATAATCTCAACATTGAAATAATACATTTGAGATTATTGATTACATTTCCGAGATGTATGGTCATTATTACAACGGCTTAATCGCAAAGCGTCAGTCACATGTAATTTAACTTCGCAACATACATTTTGGTATACGTTAAGTTAGTTTACATTCACACCTTTGCCCTAGTTACTATCTCCTATTTTTTGCTAGGGCGGCTTGCACTGCCGTCAGCGCAACTTATGCTTGCATACAAAAAAATCTTCTTTATATGGACGTAAATAACCACAAAATTTTAAAAAAATTATCAGCCCTTCCACTCTGTGAAACACACCACAGCAGCGAAACTGTGGTGTGCCTTACCTCAGTCGACGCATCTTTGTACGTATAGGTAGGATTCTTCTTCTCCTTCTTCTTCTTCTTCTTCTTATTATTATTATTATTATTATTATTATTATTATTATTATTATTATTATTATTATTATTATTATTATTATTATTATTATTATTATTATTATTATTATTATTATTATTATTATTATTATTGAAGGACACAGACAACGAATATATAGTTTGACTGTGGAGTGATTTCTTCTTATTCTTTTATAAAGCAGTGACGTGTGCAAGTACTGCCGCATCGCAGACACGAATTCCACAATCTATACAACTTCACTGTTAACTACGTAATCACGAAAAGCAGGTCGTACTAGGCGTAATGTTAGGGTCATCTTAGCAGTTAATTGTCACATAGTTTGTTTCGGGATAGTTTTGATAAAATAAGTCTTACAGCCGTTCTCTTTAACCATACTTCCTCCGTAGACAACCATGTATTGACAGCAGACGGGAATTCCGGAATGTTTACAACTTCACTGTGAGCTAACTAATTGTGACAAGTAAATGAAACTCGGCGTAACGATAGAGTAGTCTTAGTGTTCCAATTTCAGAGTAATATTATTCCGGACCCCTGCTTTAGATTGAGAGCTACAGAGCATTCGCGAGAAACTCGATACGAAAATTTTTTCGTGTAGACGCGACGCGTAGACGAAAGGACATCGACCACCGCCGGAGTAGTAGCTATATACAGCTTCGCTGTAAAACTTGAGGCAGAGAGACGATCGAAAAATATATTCCACAACTGCAGCAGCTTCGCAACTCGATTGTTGTTCACCTTGGTCTCAAAACAGTGCCCTAGTTGTTCGTCAGACATGTTTTGAAAGCGTCCCGCATGTTCAAGGGAACGCCTATCTTATGCATTCGCTCGTGTTCTCTATTAGCGGGCTCGAGATCACGCTCATCTTGAACGTGAATGTATGCCCATACACGAGTTCGCGCCGTGCAAAAACAGTGCGTGTCCGTAAGCGTTTTGAGAACGTCGTCTTCTTGCTCCGTTTCAGACAAATGATGATCCCCACGAATAGGTTAGGTAAAGCATAATAACTTCGCGTACACCTACGCTCGAAGTGTTTGTTTAGCAAATTGGATAAAAGGGAATGCTCTGCGAGTAGATGCCGTATCGCCGCGCGTGAAGAACGGCATGAGCACCGTCAAAACTGAAACCCGGAACCTAATTTAAAGTGAGCAACCTATGGCGTAAGAATGCTTCCTAAGTGCGCAGCTCTTGGCAAAGTACGCGAAGATTGTGGCACCGAGCACACAATCTCGCTGTCTGCATAGTTCCACGAATTAGGAATTAACCTGCAGCACTGGAAAACGGAGCACAAACGGCGGAACGGTTGCTTTCCTACATCTGCGTTGTTAGAACCATGCCGGCGCATTCGCCGGTGGCTACGTTGGCGTACTTCAACCCCCGCCGCAGTTTCATTTTCCCAACGAACACACTCTACCCCCTTGCCTTTGCCTCCAGGCAGAGCCGTACACAGGTGCTACAAGCCTTTGCTGCGATGAACGATTCGGGGAATATGATTTCGGTCTTCCACGCGGTGTAATTGTGGTTTGGCGTGGTAGTTAGTGTCTCGGCATGGATTTGTAAGAAGTCTGCAGTAGCACGCGCAATGGCTATATAGCACACGTGCATTGCATCGTGCCTAATTTGATTATGAGCGCCACGTAAGGTTAGCAGAACGCATAGGCCTTTTTCTAAGCGCCGCCAAGGAGGTCATAAGCCGATTTTTTCTTTGCAGTTATTCTTTTCTTGAACGTGCTCGAAGCTTGGATTGCTGGCTGGCAGCACACGATCTCCGCGGACCACGGCGCACTGGGAAGTTCTCTGGTGGCACGTTTGCTCTGCGGAACGTTTGCATCAATTCTTGAATACAGGCGGGGACAAGAACAAAAGCTGGAAACTGACACAGAGTGTTACTTTGCCCACGCACGTTCAACTGTGCTCCGAGCATATTGAAGCGAAAAACCGAAATCTAGCAAGGAGTTTAATGTCAGGCTTGTGCTAGGCCAGTGAAAGAGCGACGCAGGCGCGCAGATACAGTACCGTGCTTTCTTTTGTGTTGGAGCACGCTTGCTGCCGCTGACAAATATAATGTTGCGGCGTCACGTATTCGGAAGGCTGGAATCACAGCAATATTTAGACAGCCGGGCAACAATAGTATACCGTAATACAGCTAGAAAAAATGAAACTTAGTAGGGTTGTGAAGTTATGTTTAGCAAAATATGCTATAACCAGATTGCGATGCCCACTCCTTCCTGGCGAGAAGTAGACTAAAGTAATGCAATCAAAGCTACACTACAGAAAACAAAAACTTCAAACGAAAAAAAAAAGTGATACCATGGTTGCGCATCACGTCAAATGTTCTGCCACATGCGAAGAGTACTACGGCGTCTATTTGTTTTGCTTTAACGTAACAAAAAGACACATAATTTAGAAGATTTCAGTTAAGGTTTATTTATTACTCTGACTAGCCAGCTGCTCAGGGCCGTTCGGTAGGTCGCGACTGTTGTTCGGAGACAAGTCCGTAGAGACGCGCCCGCTAGTTGACATGCATGTGCGGAGAACACAGATAAACACACGCTGGTGATATCTGTTCTTAGACATGTATACACATAGTTACTCAGCGCCCGCGACCACACTGCAGATAGTCATTCGTTGATTAGTTATGAGCCATAAAAGTTAACTTCCAAAGGTAGCGTGTGTGTTATGAAAGCCGCAGAGTTTGTCTGGCCTGCTATTTCATAATATTTATCTTATGGGTTTCTTAAGCGTGTATCTAAATCAAAGAACATGGCGTGTTGCCGTTGTTTGTACGTGACCACCGCGGCGCATAACGAAACCTGCGACTCTGCGCCGAGTGATATAATGCTGTAACCATAGAGAAAAGGCTGCGGAAGCTTCACAAATACACATGGATCGGAATACTCCGTCACGACTACACTGCCCTTTTATCACCCCACAATAATTAGGCAGAAGAAATACTTCTACTGGGTGACGACTTGTGTGAGTAAATGTGAGTAGGAACGATAGTGAGCACCACTTAACATGAGTATCAGGTGAGGTAATGGTTGCGAATTTGGGTGAACTTGAGCATGAACCTGACTGAATGTCAGCCAGCGTGAGTGGATGTGATGAGTATGCGTGAGAGTGAGTGAGTGTCGATGGAAATGGCTATAAACGCCAGCGAGTGTTGGTTAGTCCTGAATATGCGCTAGTATAGAATGTGAATAACGGCGAGTGCGAGTGTTTATGAGTATGTGTGGAAGTACGCTTAAATGGAGTTTAACTGGAGAGATTGGAAGACGCACGCTTTCAACTACTCCCCTTTCATTCATATGCAGAAAGTAAATTTAGATTAAAATTAAAAAAAAAATAATACATAGCCTGCAGAAATATTGGGGAGCCAGTATCATTGAGCATCCACTTATTCTGCTGATATTTGCGAATACACTGTTCTGTTGATGCATATTACTGCGACAACAGCGCGCAAATCGAACCTGGCTTTGCTGCGTGCGTCCGTCAGTCCGCCCTTTCCATTGCGTCATCGTCGTTAGTGTGACGTCAGGCCACCTTTTCGTGCTTAGCGTCATCTCTGGGAAATCACCACCGGGGATTGGCTCCATTCCCTTGACGTAATTTGAAGCTGTAAGCCGGACGCGCTTACAATTGGGTGATCGCGCAGCTTTGGCGCTTAGCAAGTTTTCTAACTGTATCTGCGCCACGTAGACTGTGAGAGTAGCGTCGCCTGTCTACGTATTTGGGAGGATACATAGGCATTTCTGGTGCAGACGAAAAGGACGTTCTGCACTTGGCAAAGAGGTTGGTCTCCAGAGGATATCCATGCCCGCTCTGAGAGTCTTTCTACCATAGCAAATACGTTTGCGCTGAAAGAATCATTTACGACTACTGAATTTTCTTTCTGACATTACTAAAAGCTTTTTTCTGCGTATTTCTTTCCTTTTGGGCGTCGGGATTCTTAGCCTCTTGAGGGTTAACGAAACTTTTTTGTTAATCTACAGGTTTCTGCCCCACATGTTAATACCAGTAGAATGCAACGATTGTACACTTTTTTTTTCTAGCGTAGCAGTAAGGTGCAAGTCATCAATTGGTAGTGCATGCCGTTTTCCGTCCAACCGATTTATATCCAGTTTTATTCGCATGATGGGAGCGCCTTGTGACTAACTGGCCTAGATAAACGTACTCTTGCGGGATTTCTAGAGCCTAACTGCTTTTCACGTACTCTTGTTCTCTTGCCAGGTAATTGCAAATTGATATACCGTGTGTCTCAGCAACGTTAGTCAAGGTGTACAATGCAAAAAAAGGGGGGGGGGATTAAAAAACGCTTTGCCAGATACGAGTTTAAAACCCACGGTATTTTGTTGCAAGACGTCTCACAAGCAAACAACGTATAGGCCTTAAAATCGTATCTTGCAATGTCTTTTTTTAAACATTCTTTTGTTTAACAACTGGGTAACGCTAGCTGGAACACCCCATATGCGAAGCTATTGCCTGGAAGCGTCCGGTCAAGCATTATTGCCAAGCGGCATAATGGCAGTAAGCACGGGGGATCTCGTTGAGGAAAGCAGATACACCCGTAAATGAAGTTGCTTTTATTTCCCTGGTTCCCGGATCTTAGGGATGAATCCATATTTTCTCGTTTTATACCAGAGCCGGACACTCCTATCACGCACAATGAAATTACTAAATTCTTTTACTTAAATAGAAGGGTTTTGCCGCCGCCTCACTCGAAGCTAAGGAGGCCGCAGGCGATCACGCTCAAACTCTTGCAAACTAACGCCTACCCAAATCCGGCGTCCGTTAACGGCATATATCCTGAGATTTACCCGAATTGTTCTTGCGTGGCCTGTGGTGGGGCTGCTACTTTGCCTCACATGCTCTGGGAGTGCGGGTCACTGGGCCCGAAATTCACCAAGGAAGAGTGGGACGTGCTCCTGCGAAGTCCCGTTTTTGAGGACCAAATCCTGGCCGTCCAGCGTGCACGCGATCGGGCCAGCATGCTAGATCTGTCAGTCCCGTCTTGGATTAGCCGGGTGCGCGTTTTATCGCGTTTTGCTGGACCCAATAAAAGTTTATTCACTCACTCACTCACTCACTCACTCACTCACTCACTCACTCACTCACTCACTCACTCACTCACTCGCTCACTCGCTCGCTCACTCGCTCACTCGCTCGCTCACTCACTCACTCACTCACTCACTCACTCACTCACTCACTCACTCACTCACTCACTCACTCACTCACTCACTCACTCACTCACTCACTCAATCAAAGCTGCTACTAGGTGTGAGTTATTTCTAGAAAGGAGATGGAAAGACGAACTGTTCAGCAGTCGATCCATGACAGATTAGATTATTGGTAGAAGAAAAGCAGGGAAAACATTGATTCAACCGGGAGTCATTGCAAATGTAGATAACGGTACAGTATAGTGATAGAGGGTTTAAATATGAAAGATAGAGATATGAGAGGCAAAATGCTAGGTAGCGATGGATGTAGTGAAACCTGATTAAGTTAAACTGGCTAGGGGACTATTTGTCACCGCTCCGTTTCAAAGTGGATGCTAATAATAATAATAATAATAATAATAATAATAATAATAATAATAATAATAATAATAATAATAATAATAATAATAATAATAATAATAATAATCGTGAAGTATAATCTGTGGCAGGTTCCTAGATTGCGTCAAGAAGTAGTATCAAACATAGCCGCACCCATTTCTGTCTGGATTTCATTTCCCTCCTGCATTGCACATTCCTCGGCTGCCCCTTATTGCCCTGTATATGCTTATTGCGCTTGTCCACTTTGACACGGAAGACCGGGTCAAAATAATGAGGAAGCAACGTAGGGGACCAGAAGCAAGGCGGCTTCGAAGAGTCACCTTTGATTGCTCCCTTTCTCTCTTCCTCTGCCTATCTCGCACTCTACTCAGGAAGCGCACTGACCGCGCTAATGTCAAGATGCCTGGCAGCCAGACTTGCCGTATGTCTTCGGTACCTTAGACCTACGGGAGTGCGTGCCACTTCCTACTTCACCAGAGACGCTTGGGGAGGCGATGGTAGTCGCCTGCAGTGAAATCCACTCTCACAGAACTCGTTAGAAGACTTTCCAAGAATGCCAAAGGAGAGACACTTCTCTATTTTGTGAGGTTCTTGAGCACTGCTGCAACTGCTTAAGCGGCTTATGCGTAAACAAAAAGAAAAAAAAAACGTCGGCAGCGATGCGCCTCACGAAGCTACTTCTTTTTTTAAAATTTGTTTAAAGGACACATGAAAAAAGTGCAAGAGGTGCGCTTTGTAACTCATACAGCGCCATTATGTGGTCCATTAATTGTGAGAGTGACAGAAAGTTAGCTTCTAGACAACACGTTCTCTTTGCACGCCCGTTTACGAGTCTTTTAGTGACATGTGTGTTCGTATATCATATCGTGGACTACTAGATATGCAGAATGGGTGTCAAAGTGAAGGAAGCAAAGACGAGGAAAATAATTAAGCTGGGGGGGGGGGGGGGGGGGCTTATATGCCATAAACACGATATAGTGATCAGACACGCCGTAGTAGGGAACTATGGATCATATTTGACAAGCTGGGGTACCTTAACATTCACCTGAATCCGAATACACGAGTGTTCCTGGATCGAACCCATGGCCTCGAGCTAGGCAGTGAAACGCAACAGCCACATATCTATTGTAGCGGGTAAAGTAAAGCATGCCAGAGAATTAGGTGGTCTTGTGAGATTAGGAAGTTCATAGACGTATTGGCACTGCCGGCTCACGAAAGGGAAGATGATTAGAGATCGCTAACAAAGGCCTTGTCCCTGTAGTACTGTTAAATTCGGCTAACGATGATGAGTCGTCTGTGTCGCTGCTCTTCCC
The DNA here is from genome assembly GCF_050947875.1 of Dermacentor variabilis. Classification (NCBI taxonomy): domain Eukaryota; kingdom Metazoa; phylum Arthropoda; class Arachnida; order Ixodida; family Ixodidae; genus Dermacentor; species Dermacentor variabilis. Next base: position 135,154,605 of record NC_134573.1, read on the forward strand.
CCGTTGTCATTGATAATACACCAGCTTGCCCCTAAAAAAAAATATTTACTGATGAAGTTATCATTGTCACAGAAGGTGAACCGTGGTAGTTAATTAATTCTGAAATAAGCGCGGATGCTATGCCGGGCGATATTTTCCTCTTGTCATTCACTCCTAAGTAAAACCAGAAACCTCCCTAGAGGGTTTCGTACTAGATTTCGCCACATGGGTGATCATAGGCACGCTCCGATATGTTATCTTCCCCGTGGTCGTTTCAAAATCAAGGAGGGGTGCCGACAGATGGAGTAGAACACTGCGGTATAAAGGTTGCCAACAGGGATAAGGTGCCTCGAAAAGGCTAACCTACGTTTCGATAGGTGGACCTATTTTCGTTCGTATTCCATATCCTGCAAGCGGGCTGCGCTCATTCACACTTATGCTCCGCACGGACAAAAAAATAAAAAAAGGAAAGAAAAGGTTAGTCTTGTTTGGCAGTCGGCAGAAACGTTAGGTAAATGAACGCTTCAATACCGCTCTTTACGACAAAAAAAAAAAAAAATGAGATGGTGGCCGTTCTCAACTTCACTCGCCCAGCCTCTGGTGCGGCATGCTTTCTCAAGCGCGCACTATCGAGACACACCTGTGGAATTTCGTTCACTGTACCTTGTGACGGAAATCTGCACGCCTTCTCTAGGAATCGCACTGGCAGGCACGTCGTTGTCACATTCAATAAACTGCAGTACGCTATCTCACAAATCCTTTTGATTTCCAACATAAAGCTCCCTGCGAAAGTGTGTTTTTGGACGCAATCTCCCATGGGCCGAAACCCTGCACGAGAAATCCTACTTTCAGGTATACGCGTCGGTACCGTCGTCACATTAGCGGTGTTATTATGCGCGTGGCCTCGAGATGGCCAGTCCATCTTCGTTAGTATTATGGCTCCTATTACCTTCTGAAGCCACTGTGAGCCACGCTATATCATCGAAGTGACAAAATTTTTCTGGCTAGATTGTACATTGTGTTCAGGAAAATTGTGAACGCGTTTCTCAGACTTCCAAACACTTGAAGGATGTTCGCAGGCTGGCTCTAATCAAGCTTCCGAGGGCTTCCTTCCGAATTGCACAAGCCCTTGTCAGGGAAAAAGAATAAGCCTACAATAACAGGGGTATCCCAATGTACGAATTTGTCGTAACCCCTATTCGGAAGCGCTGGCCGATGTAATTTACACGCTGTTAAATCTGATAATGTTTAGTAGCCTCCAATCCTTGGCTTACAGATGCTATTTTTACCAGCCTTTTTGCCGGTAGCCGCCAGTAATGAGGGAATTTTCCTTTCCTTCGTAAAAACAGTTAGAAGGCGGGCATTAGACAGATTAGACATTAAAAAAAATGAGAAGCTTTAAAAATTAATTATGGGTAATCTATAGCGACAGCTTGCGTTTATGACCCGTTGGTAAATCAATATCACTCAGTGTTCACTCAGCCATGTCCTTCAATTAGTCCGATATTCGTGCTTGATATTAAATCACGCAGTATCTGTTTTTGTCGTATTGAACGAAAATTATATATTGGCAATCTTGGCGTGTGATTAGCATTGTCGGTTGTTTCATGTATGCGCTTTATTTAAAGCGTGCTTTTAAATTGATTGCGAGTGCTTGCGCAGTCACACTGTTCGGTTGCTCTGGTTTGAGGAGAGCACTGAATGACTAACGAGGCCATTAAGCCTGTTAGTGTACTCATCTATCATTATATTTGCTTGTTCTGTTCCACTGTATCTTGCGGCAGAACAAGCGAACACATTAGTGGAATAGGGTCATGCTCAAAAATACAAGCAATACTTGCAGAGCTTTCCGACTAATAATAAATTACTTTGTGCATATTATACATCGCTTAATAGCATTTATATGTTATTCGGAAAGAAATACAAACTTCAAACAATTAATATCCGCGTTTTACCCCGGGGCTGAGCAGGTGGCTAGAAAACATAGTTTTCAGGCTAAACACTAAATTTTACTGCGAAGCGTTTATAGCGTCTTGTTCACACTTTGATGTCTGTGTCTAACCGCTATCTTCTCGCTGCGAGCGAACTCCCCCATTACCATTGTCAATGTCATCAACTTCATCGATGCTATCATCATCAGTATCATACTCATAATCATAATCGCAGTCATCATCGTCATCACAATGGCATGGCTGTCCATTTCTGGTCACACTTATCCAGTGCGAGCAGGCATGATTACTTTGTGCATTTTTAGTAACACAGCCTAGGAAGCGAACCTAGTGGCCCCATGGGCACCATACCCTGTGGGACATGTGCCGTAACTCCAGGGGCACGTAACCGGTGGGCCCCGTGGCAATTACACGCTGACTGCACTATCTTCTAACTAGTTAGAAACAAATGAGGAATAGTGCGGGCAAATTGCCAAGGAAAACGTTGTCTTCAATAGTGAGCGCACCAACGTACAGATCACACTGAAGATTTACGTTACTGGCCGCTTTCGTTGCCGAAATTCACTTCATGGCTTATCCCCCCCTCCCCTCCTACACTGTGGATACGTGCCACTAACACTCAGGACAAGAACAACCACGCAGTAACAACAAATTTGCTGCACGTGTCTCATCCTACTGTGGGGCTGGGGCGCACTTTTACAACGTCGAGCAGCTTGTCTTACGATTCAACACGTTTCAATGCAGATTAAAACGTCCGCTTGCTCTGAGAGGTCCACTATGGTGGCTGAAGGACGTGTTCGTCACTGAGACCTGCCGCACGTCTCTTGTCGTAATGTACCATTTTCTTCCTTTCTAGGTTCATGAAAGCTTCGCGTACACCGTACACACGGCGTGAGTTCTGCATACATTTTTTTAAACAAATCTCACAAACCTTTTAAGTAATGAAAGATTAAAAATAAATCGTATACCGTAAGCTGCATATACCACATATTTTTTATAGCCTTACCTACAGTAATTTAGACTCCCATAGCAGACGCCTGCTAGAGTTTCATACTCAACTCGATTGAAAGGGTTCTGCTATTTCTCCAGTGCAATCAGGAAACTAAATATGACACCAAGAAGTATGATTGATAAAAAGACTTGTAATTTTGAGACAGCACTGAGTTCACGTTTCCTTCGTGGAATCAGTTCCGCGAGTCCCTCTCCGAGGTGCCTTCTTTCAGAAGCGTACTTTATTTTCACAAGAGGAATTATGTCCCAAACGCAATTATCTTTTCTGGTTGAAAGCTGTCCTGCGTGCTCGAAAGAAAAAAATATCGCCGTGTTTCTTACCTTTCCCATTACATTTTGGTGACGTTTATGTGCTTATTGAATATGTATGACTTGAGCTCATACAAAAGGAAATTTCTTAACCAGAACATCGAGCATGGCAGATAGGAATGACACTAGATATTTCATTCTGATTGCCAAATTAAACCGCACCGTAATTGTGCGAACGCAGGTGGAGCCTGATACCGACCTTACGTGCCAGAAGTTTTTTTCAAAAATAAGTCTGCAACTGCGACGCATCTGGCATGCAGCTTCATAAGATATGTGAATGCCAAGACAAACTGTATTATCAAGGACACAGGGCCACAAACGGTGCACGTGAGAAAGAGGCTGCTTCGATGACGAAGATATAATGTGAATAAAACAGTAAAACATTGGAAAATGGGAGTGCATGTACACAACGCAGAACCACGTGTGCTGCCCATAGAAATCGACCGAGGCATCATAACCTAGCTGTACACACAGTGAAAGAAACACGCCTTAGATTGCAAACAGAAGAGAGGTACGAGTATATAGCCGCAGAGACAAACGGTTTGCAAATCCAACACGTATTTCTTGCACATCCCGTTCCCTCCACACTGAATATATATACCGGACTGCGTGGCTCGCCCACTGCGCATGTACCACTTACGTCGGTGTGCCAGCTTCTACAGTTCTGCTGCTCGCTTTACGTGAAAACGAAAAATTTTTGACAAATGGCGTGCGTTGAGATTAATCGGGATGTACGTGCGCCGATGGATAGAGCGCACAAGCTGAGAAACGGGTAACGTCGCCATTGGCTTCATACTGCGTTTAATTGTGGGCCTTCTCCATCAAGCAACACTAAGGGCTGCTCGGTAAAATCTCTGCTACGCATGTCTACGGCTCTCTGTGAAGGTCTCCGACGATACAGCCTTCCTGTGCTACATGGCTCTTTCCAAACCGATATAAAAGCGCTCACATGTGAGCAAGCAAAGGTCTTGAGCGTGTGCCTCGGCCTATCGAAAGTGCATGAACCCTTGCAGAAAGCAAATACCTATAGGTTCCAGTGCTTCTGCAGCAGGAGTTTCTTCGAGTACGCATGCGCTTTACTGCCAGAGTGCCGGTTCATCCGCTTGTTTCAGACAGCTGCCCTGTGTGCTGTGGATCTTGCTCCCGCTGAATTATCAAAGCCCTTCTATGCCGACGGAACCACCGTAGAAAATTCCTTCATGGTCCATTGTCACTTTCGTGTCTGGGTTCAAGAGGAAGAGAAATACTCCTCGTCCAGCGCTGAAATATTTTGGTTGAGCGCATGTTAACACCAGCTACAGGGCTCACCGTCATATTTACTCTGATGGCTCGTTACGCCAAGATCATGTGGGATTGGTGTCTGGATTCCATCTGGGAGTGTTACCATCTGTGGCACTCGCAGTAACCGCAATTCAGCTAGAGCCACTGAACTAGCTGCACTGCGGGCAGTTTTTATTTGCCTCATAGGACAGACAGCTGAGTCTTGGGTCGTCTTCACCTACTCAAGAGTAGCCCTGCAGTCCCACAAGTCGCCGCGCTTGCAGAAACAACTCATAATGGACATCAGACGCCTATGTAATAAAGCCTGCGAGCTGCATCATAGCGTTGTGCTGCAGTGGTTACCGCCCCACTGCGGAATAAAAGGCAACGTCCAGGCTGACCATGCTGCCCAAGCTGGACAAGACACTTCAAGAGTAATGGTCCAGACACTTTTCTCGAGAAAAGGCGCGGCAACACTGGTATCTGCACATGCTTGGCGGCTCCAGCGATCCGTCTTCACAGATGCCAGCTACCAGTACGGATCCCTATAAAAAATAGATCCATCGTGCAACTTTTACAAGCCGCGAGGCTTCAACGGACAAGACCATGCATACCTTCACCACATAGGACACAACGTGGCCTACACAAACTTCTTTAGGTGTAAGATTCAACTCACGGACTCGCCAATGTGCTCTGAATGCAACATCCGTGAAGACCTGTGACATGTTCTGTGTGACTGCTACCGCTACGCGTCAGAGAGTCTCTGAAGGCGTCACTGCATCTTCAACGGGACTCGACCTGGCACTACAACACATCACCACAGCAAAGCACCGCCTGTGCGTTACGCGCCACGAAGGCGCTGCTGACGTACTTGCAGGCCACGAGCCCTAAGAAAACTTTGTAAATATATCTACAGTGTATCTATGCTATAAAGTTTATATTCAGGGAAAAGGTGCCTCAGCTAAGCTGGCCAAAGTTTCGATAGGAGGACCTTTCTTCGTCAAAGGCGGCCCCGTCATCCTCGGCATGTTATTTTTAAAGGGCAAGTATAGTTACGTCACGTGATGTTGTTGTCGGTCGCGGCTGGTCGTAAACGAAGACATTTCAAAGGGAATTTGCGCTGTCGCCTGACGTCTGTGAGCGTGGTTCCCAAGACGAGGTGACAAAAGTGGGAGAGTGGGAAGGCGCGAAGAAAAGAAACGAAAGAAAAGGAAAGAACAAAAAAGAGACACCAAGAGAGAAAAAAATGACAAGAAAAGAAAAAGAGGGGCATGGCAGGGCGTTGGGGAAGCGAGAGGTTAGGGAGCATTTAGGGGTGTCGTTGGCGGCATGTTCCTCTGGCTTTAGAAGAGCCGGTCAGGCGGTCAGTGCGCGAGTAACAAAAGAGACCCGAAAAAACATCAGTTGAAAGAGGGACTTTAGTAGCGTAGCAGCAATGCGTCGAGCAATTTTGAAGGAGTTAAGAAGGCGACAAGGAGTCTGGGTTGCAATGCATGGGGTAACTGAAAGGCAGCGGCATGGTCTTTCAAGGGAAGTTAGCCCCAGTAGCTCAACGTAGGTGTCGTTACGGCAGTATACAAAAATCGCGATACCCTGTGTGGCTGAGGCGCCGAAAAAGGTATCCTGGAATCTGGGACTTTTGAATGTGTTATTGAGGGCGTTTCAAAAAAATTTATTCCCCTTTTAAGAGCGGGGAAGGGCCGGTGGGGGGGGATGAGTGAAGTCTAAGTACTCCAGTCCCAGCAGGCGTCCGTCACCAAACTATGTAGCTAGACGTCCGTCTACCAGTCGTGGCATGGCTCAGCTACCTCCTCAGCCCACCTTAGGACTCGGTCCTGTAGGGTGGGATCGGAGCTGCGCAGGGCAGTCTCCCACAGCTCCTCGCTACTAATTAATGGCTTAAGCGTGCGGGGGGAGTTTTGATGGGGCATTGCCACATGATATGGGAGAGATGTGCTATCGGGACATGGCAAAAGCGGCACTTGGGTGCCGGGCATGTGGCGGGAAAGAATAAGTGCAAAGTGTGCGGGGTAAGAAAAGTGCGAGTTTGTAGTTGGCTCCACGGTATTTCTCTCTGGCGCGTTCTAGGCACAGAGAGAGGTGGATACAATAGGCGTTGGTCTTTGTAATGTGTGCAACTTTCATGGAGTGTGACGAGTGTGTATTGGCGTGTTGTTGGGAGTCATTGGGTTCTAGAGTTAGGCCCAAATTTGCGGCCACTCGGTCCGTGAATCCTCGAGCAGCGGCATGAGCTATTTCGTTGCATCGTAGTGTTTGATGTGCTGGAGTCCTGACGAGAGCGATATCGTTTTCTGTTGGGTGAGCGACAAGCAGAGAGTGCGCGAGGTTGTTAATGTAGCCGTTACTGTAGTTAAGTTCCGGATAGCAATATTACAGTCAGTAATGATGACGTCGCAATCGGGTAGCCCCGATGCGAGTGCAATGGCGGCCTCTTCCGCGTCGCCCGCCGAGGTGGTCTTGACTGATGCTGAACAAACAGCCTTGCCCTGGTTGTGTACGACCGCTAGAGCATAACGATGTCTAGCGGTTTAGGCTGCAGCGCCCACATAGTGGACTCCTACAGCTTGTCCATAGCTGCGTTGTTGCGCCTTGGCTCGAAGTTTGCGGCGGTATACGTGAAACTCGGGGTGCATGTTTCTGGGTAGGGGTTGGATGTGGTATTGGCCGTGTATGTTCGGAGGAAGTTGATGTCGATTGCGCTCGTTGAAGGGTGGAGCATGATGAAGTCCTCAGGAACTCACGCCCAGCTTGAGTGGTGGTGAGTCTTTGGTATTGCGATGATAGATGTGCTTCGGTTAATTCTTGAAGGGTATTTAGTGTGGCCGTGGCATTACCCTTTGTGTGAATGCTCTAATTGGAATACCAAGAGCGGCTTTGTGTATCTTGCGGATCAAGAAATTCACAGTGTCCTCTGCCTGTCTAGAGAGTGAAAGATATGGTAGTGCGAAGGTGATTTTGCTAAAGACAAAAGCCTTGATTGGCTGAATTAGTTCCTTCTCTCGAAGCCCTCCGCGTTTGCTGGATATTCTCCCTATCAGGCGGAGAGTACTATCTACCGTTGTTTGTAGTGCTTGCAAGGTATGCTGATTTGCTTGGATGCGTTTTAGGTGTAATCCTAGGACCCTTATCCTGTCTACCTGGGGTATAGGGTCCCTTTCAATCGTGAATTGGATATTCGGGGGTGAAGTCCTGAAGCGTCTTGTGGGGGGCAGAAGGAGAAGCTGTGATTTGGTGTGGGAGAACCTGAGATTAAATTCGTGACGCACTTGTTCGACTTGATCAATTGCTGCTTGGAGGGTGTCTTGTATGTGCCCGTCAGAACCTCCGGTCATCCACAGCGTAATACCGTTCACGTACAGTGTGAATCGGAGGTCAGGAATCTTCTTGAGAGTGAAAGCTAAAGGCCACATAGCCAAAGGGGAAAGTACTGCCCCTTGGGACGCGCCAGTGCTTCCTAAAGTTATTTGGCCAGATTGTTCGTTGCCTAATTGGACCGTCGCAGTGCGCTTCGTGAGGAAGCTGCTCATATAGCGGTAGATTTGCTCCCCACAGTTTACACTGCTAAGTTCGCGTAGTATGGCCAAGTGGGAGACGTTTATGAAGGCGCCCTTGAGGTCGAGGCCGAACAACGCTTGTGTGTCCCATGCGTCACTCGGTTCGATAATGTCTTCTTTGAGCCTTAGCCTGACATCCTGACAAGAAAGAGATTTGCGAAAGCCAGTCGTTTCCGAAGGGAACAAGTGATTATGTTCGATGTATTTGGAGAGGCGTAGGTGGATTACGCGCTCCAAGATCTTCCTTATGCATGATGTGAGAGCGATTGGACGGATTATAAAAAACAGACAGAAGAAAGGGGGGGGAGCCGAAACCGGAATAGCAAAATAACACCGAAGGGAGCGCTACATCCAACCTTAGTCGTAGCCGCTCGCCATCGCCCCCTGTAGGAGCAGGGATCCCCGTCACACACGCGGATACCATGGGCTCAGAGAAGTGGTTCTTGAGGGAAAGAGGAAAGGCTGGCACCATCTTCTGCAACCCTTGCGAGAGCACGGCTCAGGACTGATCTCAGCAGCTGACGCCGCGAACGAGCGTAGCCCTCCCCTACACACGCCACCCTGCCTCCCAGATTTCCCTCAGCACAGCTGAGATAGCCCACGCGGCTGCAGATGCTGTGGCTGCTAGCAATTCAACGCATGCGCTCGCCGTCTCCCCTCCGCTCCTTCGCTTTTCTTCTCATGCTTTCACTGTAATCTCCTCTTCCACATTCCTCCTTGCGTTTTTTTCGCTCTTGCCTCTACGAAAGTGAAGAGAGCTCTCACGGGCGAGAGGCCTCTTTTTTTTATTCTCCGTTGCGCTCCGCGTTCACTCTTTCATCTTTCGCTCTGCTCTTTTGCTCGGTTACGCCGACGCCGCCAAGGCACACCGACGCTAAACGCAGGAATGGGCGCTTGAGAGCCGCGCTCTAAAATATAGGCCAACAAAACTTGAGCAATGTGTCCCACCCTATAAGAGCTTAGCGGAGAAAAAGAAGATAACCATATGAATAAAAACGAACATCAATGTAGAGTTGGCATCTTAGCAGAAGGTAGATGCTGAAGCATAGACATGAAACAAATGCGAAGATGAACGTGTGAAGTGAAAGAGACAAGCTGGGGCTTGTCGAATTGTCTTTTTGGCAACGAAGCGTTCGAACTAGAGGGGCAGGTCATGCGCCTGCTGCTGCCCTAACTGCCACTTGATGCATCAAGTGCTTGAACATGCGATACGGAAGGAACTGCACGCTAAATGTAAAATGCTGCTATTTTCTTGCCTTTTTTCTGGGTTAGCCGCCTGTATTTGCTTGCTTTCTTTACTAACTTCAATAACTTTTTCCTTACCCTTTAGGACAAGTAACGCCAGGCGAAATACTTAGCGCTGACGGCACATATAGGTATATGTATTCAGAACCACGTTGTTTGCTGCCGAAAGGAACTTTAGATCTACTCTAGGAGACACAGTGCGAATAAATGCGGAGGCTGAGGCGTTTTGTTGTTTTGGACCTCTGCGACATTGTTTGAATCGTTTCAGATGTCAAGCTGACTAGGTTACACAAGAAACGTCAAGTGGAGAAATTGGATTGTCTGCTAGATATACTTGCTTTTGGTGCGAACTAATTTTCGTGAAAACGTACAGAAAAAAGAAGTCAGACACAGACAAATCCAAGCACCAACTTACCCAACAAGTCCTTTTGGATTGTCTCATTCAGCGAGGATTATAGCTTCGAAAGAGTTTTCTGTGGGTCAGTTAGTACTTGCTCTGAGACATTACTGCCCTCAAAAGGAGGCACACAAACTACAGACGCAAAAGAAAATCACAACCACAAAGGCAGCACTTCAAACAGTTGAAGTGCCAGAACTGTCGGGAGTAGCGTTGTAAATGCTACCAGTTTCACCAGGCTCGTTTTCTTTCGAGTCTGTGCTTTGCCTGCGTCCTTTTAGCGGTGATTATGTCTGAGAGGATAAACATCGTACTAAGGCTGTTTGCATGGTGTAGACCTGTTTGCGAGCTGCAGGCCCTGGCTTTGAAGCAGATCTCGAATCCTTGAAGTAGAGCTTTTGCCATAACAAAATGTAATAGCGCGTTCTGCAAATCAATATAACTATCATGTCTTCTGCCTCCGTTCTTTCGTGCATTATTTTGAGCCTCCTTCTTTGGCATCGCTCTATCTGCATCATTTCGTTCACGTTTTTGTTGTACGTTCTACAGCGCTTGTTCATGCCTGAAGAGAGATTTCGCTTAGGCTCAAAAGCAATACTTTTACATATAATACCAAACTTGGTCTGGTGAAGTTGCATGTGCTCTAGTTCCTTAACTAAATACGCAGTGGTAAGCAAGATAAGAAGGACGCTGCTTGCTTCAGGACGCCCAAGAGATGGATTGAATGCGGTGACTTTGCACTGGCTCTTCGATCATGCGCCCCGATTTTATACCCGCCCTCTTTCAGTGTGTGGGAACCGTTTTCAGTGACTGGCTTCCCGAACATGAAAAGCAAATATTGAAAACAAGGCCAGAGCACTCGTTTACGCATCGTTGACGAAGGATCGCGTGTTTCTATTCATCCGCGTTGAGCCTCACTGGTATCTTGCTTTCTAAACGTTCTCATTCTGTCAGCATCCGTGAGAAAAGAAGCGATACACTGCGCTTTACGGTAGAAATGGGCTGAGAACTTTTTACCATCTGAAAACTTTGATGCGAAGACGACAAAACTGTTCCAAAATGAGTTCAATTCATTAACGGATGGAAGGGTTGCTACTTAAACAAAGGGTAGTGTTCTCACTCGATGTTCATTGCTTCAAATTGTCAACTGAAGCTGCGGGTGGTGGGCGTCAGCTGTACACGTGCAACAAGGCCTTGCAATCACCATTAGGCGCTGTTAGTAACATCAGGCATGTGACCAGCCGCAGCGCTGCATCGGTAGCTCATTATGCGCAGATTCACCATTTCAGTAAGGAATAAAGTTTGCCAATTATCAACAGTAACCGGTGTTGTCGCAAGGAAACGAATGGTCATGAGCGAGCGAGTGAGTGAGTGAGTGAGTGAGTGAGTGAGTGAGTGAGTGAGTGAGTGAGTGAGTGAGTGAGTGAGTGAGTGAGTGAGTGAGTGAGTGAGTGAGTGAGTGAGTGAGTGAGTGAGTGAGTGAGTGAGTGAGTGAGTGAGTGAGTGAGTGAGTGAGTGAGTGAGTGAGTGAGTGAGTGAGTATGTAGCGTACTGGTGCGGCATAATGAAGGATTCTATTTCATATGTGTTTCTTTTTCTTCTAGCCATTCACGAACGGTGCAAGCGAAGCTGTCCGTACGTCATCAGAGGGGTATATTTAATGAGGAATGAAATCGAGAAAATGGAACAGCCACATTATGCCAGGTTAGTGAGTGAGTGGCCTACTTATGTGGCGTTCCACAAGGATTCTGTTCCGATGTTCTCCATTAAAGCATAAGCTGCTATGGGCTCATTTTAATAGCCGTCTGCGTTGGCGATGGTGTCCACCGCCACCATCGCAGCTGGCGCCAGGAATAAGGAAAAAAAAACAAATGCTGGCTCTCCCGTAATCGAGAGTAGATGTAACCATGAAATGACTACCGGTAAAGGAGATTGGTTGGTGATGATACTAGTCACAACCTCAAAATGGGTGCATGTTCGCACCAAACAACACCACACCGTACCGCACCACGCCATACTGTGGCACTTGTCCATATGGATGCGATAGTTTCGTGTCACAGACAGAAGCTCATTGCAAGTCTCGTCTCGGTCAAACAACCATCCGCAGTGCGCCAGACACTACCGGCTTGGAAGCTGCCGGATGCTACCGGCGCTTCCAGCGTGCCGGACGTAGGGAGCCTACATACAAGCGCTGTTTGCATGTAGGCTCCCTATCCGGACACGCCGCGTACCTCCCGGACTGCTGGCGTTGAAAAGAGTACAGGCAACTCTCAGCTCCAAAAGATGACACACAAGTGTATACTGCCTTGCATCTGCCTCTTGAATGTCGCTATTGGAAATGAGAAATAAAATTTCAGCGTACCAGAAGTTGCAGCTTGAGTGATATTGGGAACAAACGTTTATAAGAACTCGGACGCAATATTTTTTGCAACTGTATGGTGATACCGGGCCTCGCTCGGGACACTGCTTCGCATAATAAACGTTTCTTTCTCTCTCTCTTGTTTGCGAAGTAACTAGTGTATGTAATGCGGTCTTGACTGGGTACCCGGGTCAACTCGTATTGTTCTCTCAATTTCCCGCATGTTCCCGCTTGAGTGCCCGGATAACGACTCTGTCTTTTGGCTCAAGGTCACTTGAAGATCGCCTACAACGGTAGTTCAAAGCATTTCATGCTTACTATATCCATTTACCCCCGGGATCAAACCCGGGGATACTGCCGGGGCGTTAGCTACTCTACCACTGAGCCACGCCAGCGGCTTTATACAGCGAAGCTGTATATGGCTAGGATCTGACGGATCCCGCCTGCGCGTGTACCAACAATTTTTGATAGGCGGACCGATCCCGAAGGTGGTGCAGTACAAGGGCGGAGGTGAAGCAGGCGATAAGCACTTCCCATACGTGGGACGATCGCGAAGATAGTGCAATACCAGGCAGGCCTGCGGCGGCGGTCCAATTCGTCATTAAGGGGCCCAAACACATAGCTTCGCTGGTCATCCGTCTTCCCAGACTGGAAGGGCATTGAGTTTTACAGCGAAGGTGTTTACGTTTACCGAACGGCGATACTTTCGTGGCGGCCCACAGAAAACTCGGCTCCATACCCTGCACCGTGCAATTGTACGAGCTTTCCTTCCAAGAGAGGGTACGTACTGCTGGCAAAGCCTCTCGGCTTTGCCAGAGTATTTTATCATATTCAACAAGTATTCTAGTCTCAAGTAATACCCTTTGCACAGGAATTTCAAGAAACGCGGAAGAAAGCCATCCGGACGCTGTGGACGTCGAACCAAAGCTGTCTAATGTTTTGTAATGGTACCGAGAGGCTCCATACCACTCCTTGTTACTGACAAATACAAATTGTAAATTTTACAAAGAACAAAGAAGAAACAACCTATTCACGCGTACTTATTTCATTCGTTAGACTAGAATAGGTTAGGTGGATAGTAACAGCTTCGCTGGCAATCCACCTTCGCAGAGTCGATTGGCCCGTCAAATTTTTTTCTGTAATACATGGGAGCAGAGCCTTCAGTAAAACCAGAAAGACATACTGCTACAGAAACTTAAGGTGACTGAAAACACAATGCTAGCTTGTAGCGGAAAAACTCCCCGTACACGCGTCCTAGCACGCCAGGAGATAGACGATGTGAAATTCGCGCCGAGTAGCGTCGACACGTGCACACTTTGCATTGCAGTTGCATAATATTATTCCAGGTGGCATGCCATGTAGCAGTTTCACAGGTAGCGGTACAAGGTAGAAAGAGACGTCTTGAAGAAGAAGAAGAGTAAGGAGATGCATAGAAAATCCTAAAATGAATAACATGTACGGCACACCTGAACAAATCAAGCAGGCTATAGGTGACAGTTTGTCCTCCCCCCGTTTCGAAGGGGATGCCAATAATAATAATAATAATAATAATAATAATAATAATAATAATAATAATAATAATAATAATAATAATAATAATAATAATAATAATAATAATAATAATAATAATAATAATAATTAGCGTCATATCTTGCCACTTGTCACAACTTGATATGCACGCCGCACAGCGTTCATACGTGCAACTTTTACACTGCACTTGCGTTATATTCCACCAAGTGTTCCCACACGTAGCAGTTGCATGTAGCAGTAGCATGTTGCATGTAGCTGGACCTGGTGAACTCAAGCAGACTAGGTGATTATTTGTCAACGCCTCGGTTCAAAGGGGAAGCAAATAAATCATCATCCTCATTATCAACAACAACGGTGCAGAATTAAGCCTGCTTCCCTGGTAGAACTCTGAACAAACACCGAGATCAAATTTAGTAAAAATGTAAATAACTTCTGCCAAATCAGCTCATGAAGTTAAATGTTCGTGGTTCAATTACGCCATGTGTAAAACATTTCCTTAGCAAGTGCTCAAGAGCATTACATGCGGGCAAGCTTTCAGACAAACGAATCAAGTGTGTTGTTTAATTGCAGACAACTAAAGTTCTTGGTGCAGTTGCTCAAAATAAATTGCTTAGCTGGAAGTGCACATGACTTACCCTCACGCTCCCAAGCTCCTCCGGCGACTAGGGGAGTGGCATAGATTCCTGCAGGTAAAAAAAAAAAAAACGAGGAGATGCGATAAAGTAGCCTGACATGCATCTTGACATTACGCGGTCGGTGCGCTTTCTGGCCAGAGTGTGAAAGTTGGAGGCAGAGAAAGAGAGAAAAGGCGCAAGAAAAGTCCCTATGCGAAGCCACCTTGCCTCTGGCTGTCATGTTTCCTCCTCATTATTTCGACCTGGTCATCCGTGTCGACAAGGGTAAACGCAGTAACCTTATACGGGTCAATGCTATAGGCAGCCGGCAAATGTGCGAGATGAAAGAGGAAGAAAATGCCGATGGGAATGGCCACGTTTGGCACTCCTTGAGACAACTGCGCGACCTTTCACAGGTGTACCTTTCTGGAAAAAGCTGGCGCCTTCTTAACGGTGGTGGTAGGAGACTTTGCAACGAGGATTCGAATGTAATCTCTTAGGACAAAGGTAATACCGGAGCTCTATTTGCTGGAGTACCTGCATTCCTTCATGATAGTCTGCTTTCTTTCTACTTCTCACTCCGTCAGTATAGAGTGGAAAAATCGTATTTCTTTGTTCTAGTTAATCACCCTGTCTTTCTCACTTCATTTTACCTCTCTTCCTGTAGTCAAGGTGTTACTTTGGAGGATTGAGCATCACCATAATCTGCCTATAATTATGTCTACTGCTGAACAAAGTTCTCTCCCAGCGATCACTAATTACTCCTGCCTTGCGCTAACTCATTCCAACTTGCCCCTGCAAATTTCCTAATCTTATCACCCCACAATGTTTTGCCTTCCTCTAATGCGCTTCCCTTCCCTTGGTATCCATTTTGTAACGCTAATGGTCCGCCGGTTATCTGCCCTACGCATTACGTGGCCTGCTCAGCTCTATTTTTCTCTTTATGTCAACTAGGATATTGGACATCCCCATTTGTTTTCTGATCCACACCGCTATCTCTTAACGTTACGCCTAGCATTATTGGTTCCAATGCTCTTTGTGCGGAACTTAACTTGTTCTTGTACATTTTTGTTAACTTCAATATTTCTGCCCCATATGGTAGCAGTGATAGAATGCAATGATTGGAAATTTCTTTTTCAGCGACAGTGAAAAGCTCCCGGTCATAATTTGGTAATGATTTTCTTATGCGTTCCAGCCTGTTTCTACTCTTCTCTAAATTTCTTTCTCATGAGTAGGGTACATGTATGTAATTGACCTAGAAAAACGCAGTCTTACACAAAATCTAGAGTCTGAGGGCCAATCATGAATTGTTGTTGCCTGGCCAGCCTATTGAACGTTCCCTTTGCGTTCATATTATTCTTGAACCCTGCTATTACACAGTCTCGGTCGAGGTCCTGAATCAATTGTTGCTATTCATCCCCAGTGTTGATGATCAGGACAATGCCATCTGCAAACCGAAGGTTCTTGATGTATTCGCCTTTGATGCTCATTCCTAAACCTTCCCATACTAATAGCTTAAATACTTCTTGTAAGCGTACTGTGAATCACAATGCACAGGTTAAACAGCATCAAATATTCAGACAATAAACGATCGTACGCAGTGTGGTTAAGGGCGCTGGGTAGCAACGTGCCCAATAATAGCGGGAGCAGACACAGCCTGCACGTTTACCTGTGTTTCCAGCACGTCAATGTAAGCGCGCAACCGCCCCTACTAACATCTCTTAACGACAGCAAAATCGACATCCGTCAGCCCAGAACAGTCTACTGATAAATGCGTCTGAATAGCAACTCTGAAAAAGACAAAGTAATGCTCAATATCCTGGCAAGAACAAGTTTAAAACAATAGCATAGAACAAGTATTCATGATTGGCAGTCAACCTCCGGATTGTACACAGGGGTCCCTGATTATGCGAATAAAATTTACAGATAAATAAAAATGTCTTGGGGGGCACGTAGGGTAGGCATTACCAAATTACAACCGGCAACTATGACGGTGCCTAAAAAGAAAATTGCGTAGTCATTACATTCTACCAGTACTAATGTACGGGGCAAAAACTTGGAGATTAACAAAGAAACATTAGACGAAATTAGAAACCGCGCAACAAGCGATGGAACGAAAACTGTTAGGCGTAACGTGAAGAGGAAATGATAGTGACGATATAGGGTTGTTGGTTGTTCATATTGAAATGAGCAAGTTGTAGCGCGTACCGGGAACAATGTACTCGTTTATGCCTTCTCACTGTCACACACGAGCAGCGCTAATAGCAGCGACAGTCTTTACTTTTAGCACCAAGCCATCTGATACTTCAGGCGCACCGCGATACAGATCACGTGGAAGCATTAAGTTCTAACGAAGAAAAACTAAACGTAAGTTCCTTAAGTGACCCGCTGTGTGTCCTCGCTTTTTTCATTTCAGAAAATCCCTACCCGATTGTCAAGTTAAAACTGCGATGACTGCCGTCCTGCTACGTGACGCGGAGACGGTTTGCACTTGATACCAGCACTAGGTGGATCCAAGACTAAAAAAGCACAGACTTTCAGCTAATTTCATATTCACGTGTGCATATTTCAGTGTTCTTGCAGTATGTAAAGGAGGTACGTGCACTGAAAGTAAAACTATGCGTCCGTTTTAAGGTTTCTTTAATTTCCTCGGTCTGCATTAAAATTTGATACAAACGCTCCACGGAGGCGAAAATTCTATCACGTGAGCTATCTCTGATATTCTGTCAGGGGAGGTTGTCTAAAGCATGCGCGTGTTAAAGCATTCATGCATGTTGGAAAGAAAAGGAGAAAATGTATCACTTTCCTTAAATCCCTTTGGAAAAGAAAGCTTTGCTATAGTGTTTATGTCTTGTTACGCTTCACGCAACACGCTAAATAATTACTCGTAATAATTTATAGTTACTCACACCATGCAGCAGGTGTGCAACTCTTGCTCAACAAGAACATGCCATTCCTATGCGTTTGTGCCAAATCGTGCCTGATACACCACGACGCCAACTCTCGCTTACTCGATGTTCACGAGCAAAGTCGTATTCTCCGAATAGTCTCTCGAAACAAGACTTTGCAGCAGTGCACATTCAGATCACTGAGTAAGGGCAGGGAGGTTAAGGATGTGAGAGGGCGAGGAAGGCGTCGTTTACCTTTCTGCTCAAGGATGGCCTAGTCCGGGTGAAAAACAACGCAGAGGTGGGGGAAGCAACTGCTGCCTCTTTCTCATTTTCCCGGCGCTACAGGTTTACCTCTTAATCGTGGAATTACGAAGAGAATGCGAATGACCGCTACCCGGGAGTGTTACATACTTTGGCAAAAACTGGACACTTAGTAAGCGCTCTTACGCACAACTAGCTCACTTTCCGATATATGTGCGGTTCCAATTGTTGTGATGGTGGTTTCGTTTTTCACGTTTAGCGATGCGGGAATCTACTCGAACAACATTCGTTTTTATCAACTTCGTTAAACAAACACTCCGAGCGCCTGTGTAAGCAGTTATTATTGTTAACCTAGCCTATTTCTAGAGATCCGCCTTTATCTGAAACAGCGCAGGAAGAGAACGTTCTCAATACGCTTTGGAGAAATATTTTTACACGGCGCGAACTGTTGTACGGGTTCGCATTTCCGTGCACGATGATAGTGGTCTCGCTCGAGTACACTAACTGGGAACTCTAGCGAATGCTTAAACGTGGCATAGTTTTACCGCGGCTATGCGTAGCGCTTTAAAAAACATTTCTGACAAGCGGTTGTTCTGCCGTGCCGACGCCAAGATGAAGCGATGAACAAGTTTGCGAAGTTGCCGTAATGGATAACTTTTATTCGTCTCTTCTCTGAATCAAGTTGTATTCTTCTTTGTGGTTATATATAAGTCTATATAATTAAGATTACTTGGTAAAGTAGCATCAGTTGCACTAAGTGCAGTGTTACTCGCCAGGCAAAGACGAAGAAAAACAAAAAAAAACTTAGAGAAAGAAATAAACGTGAGCCTAAAAACTGCCTACCATAACGAGTATTGTCCAAGTAAAATACTTGCAAAGGGGGCTGTGGCAGCAAAGCTGCGTTAGTGGTCATCAGAAATATCGCCGTTGTAGACAACAAGCTGAAATTTTTATATTATGAGTCACCTGATATTGTTTGATCAATCTCCAAAAAAAACTATAGCCGTTCTTGCGCGGGCTGTCTATATTAGCGTATGGGCAGTTTCGCGGTCTACATGTTTTATTCGAATTGTGTTGATATACTTCCTCAGGTAACAGCACATACTTCTCTACAGACCAATATTAGGCGAAGCAAGCATTCCTGCTGATTAATTCAACCCTAGCAGTATATATATTCTCGAAAGTTGAAGTCTGTGGAAGTGAATGTGGCCTATATGGTGAGAAAATAGTCAGTAACTTAGCTGACACGATTTACATTTAGCAAAAGGTGGTTAAATGTAACGTAGGCTAGACTATCACATCGAGTCGGACTTCCTATATTTCACTGCAGATGTCAAAATCAAATTATGGGATTTCACGTGCCAAAACCACATTCTGATTATGAGGCACTCCACAGTGAAGGACTTCGGAATATTGTGAACCACCGGGGGCTCTTTAACGTGCATCTAAATCTAAGTACACGGGCGTTTTCGCATTTCGCCCCCATCGCAATGCGGCCACCGTGGCCAGGATTTCGCCCTTTGACCTCCTGCTCAGCAGCCCAACACCGCACTGCAGCTGTGATTAACTAATCCTGTTCGCATGTTATTTGCCTGTGACAAGCCTTGAAACCTTACCGGAGACTTAAAGCACGTCATTCACCTCACTTTTCTCAGATTTCTGACAATTCCTGACTCAAAATAAATAGGCTGGTCCGTTGAGGCTTTCCACCAACAGTTTTCTAGTAATCTAATTCTCATGAACGCAAGGGCCTCTTTAGCAAGATTGTCTTACGATATATTCTTTCTTATAGTGCTAAAATTTATCACTTTCGCTTACAATATTTTTCAATTTTTATTGTGTTCTTACTCAACATTCGTGTAAAAAAGTAAAGTGTTTTTGGTCGCTCACGGCGCTCAGACTTTCATAAGCTTGAGTTGCCATATCTGCGATACTTTTTATCTGCATCCTCTCCGTGTGTTCTGTATAATCAAATATATATCTTTTTATTTTAACTCCTACAGCAAATTGACAAAACCAGAGCGCGTGTAAGCTACCGAAAGGCACGCGCTGACCAATATGAAGATTGAAAACACCATAACCTCTCCCTTTATTTGATTACGTGGCAGGCGGAGCGTCCTAGCGTAGATCCTCAAACATAAGCCCTCGACGAAGAGACAGAAAAGCGGTGGAAGCTACGCAAACAATGAAGAATCACTGGGACCGGAGGACGTTTGCCTCCAGAATCCCGGGTGGCCTCGATGGCATAGCCCACGGCAGAAAACAAGCAACAAAATGCCACGGTTCAGAGAATGGATGGGTGCACACGTAAAACGCACAACATGGAAAATAAAGAAACTATGGAACACGGCTTCTACGACGTATTATGTTTCCTAGCTTGTGGGTTGCGGGTGATTCAATGCTCCTCTCTTGCTGGAAGATAGTAACAGCGGCGTAAATGTGTCAGCAGCGACAAAAACGTCCATCGTGAATCCACAAATATGCTATGCGCAGATATCGCGACAAATACTCAAGTCCTTCTGCAGAAGTATAAACAGCATACAACTGAACTCAGTAGTCCTGTGAGCAATTGGTTTTATTCTATACACCCATAGGGTATTACGTTATCAGCGAGAACGTCCGATATGCTGCTTTAATTACGGGTGTAGACGCCGCATCATGTTTTTTTATGAGATGTGAGTTAAAGACGTGTGGCATCCACTACTACTGTGCTGTTCAGCCGAGTGATGTATAATTTGGAGCACCTGCCTATGTGCTTGTGTATAAACAAGACTGCAGCTTTTCGACCCCAGGTGCCAGTTACCTTCGTGAACTAACGGTAATTCTGGAGCGCAATCAATGCAACCCAACGAGAGTACACGTTTGTTTCTCTCCTCGTGCCCAGGGGCTCGATTCAATAAAGCATACGCACTCCCAGACTAACGCAAAACTCGGTGCAAAGCAATCCCTCCCGTATATCACCTAATATACATGTTTCACGCTGTTAGTCGGCCTGCATGAAGAGGCCCTCTCGCACAATAACCCGTGCGTCAGACCGTGTGCGCGCCTGTACGACAGCGCGCGACAACTGCCAGGGCTGGATATACTTTTTTTTTATTTCTTTGTTTGTGTGTACAGTGCTTCGGGGATCGGACATTGCGTTGTAGAGATGGAGGACGGAGCGGACCCCACCTAATCTAATTTCCGGGTAGCTTTCGACAACGCTGGCTCCGAGCTGGAATCACATCACAGGATTGCCTGTTGTCGCGGCTCAACGTTCGCGCATTTCGCGCGACCAGAGCCCCGCTCGGGCAGTGGATGTTATCACTGCGACAAGGTCCGGTGGCCTGGAGAAATACGCCGTCGTGTCGGAGCCAGGAGCGTGTTAATAACATCGCAGTGATACAAATATCGCCCGGCTAACGTTGTTACGTGGTTATGAGAACGCTTAACTTTGGGCACTGCAGCAACGTAATCACCTTTCACGCGTTCTTTAAGCCGCAGATTGTTGGGCGAGTCACAAGCCACATGTGACAGAAAATACCATATCTCACGCATATGAGTAAGCAACAAAAATTGTATGCCTGGATACACATAAAATTGGAACAATAGGCACTCAGTACTTTAAGAAACGATTTGATAGAGTTCTAAGTCAACTGTGTTTTTGATAATTTAAAAGGCGCTGTAATATAGCCTATCATTACTTAGGAAACCCCGTGTGACTCGTACCATAGTTCTATTGGATCGTTTACATGAAAATATAGCGGTTTCGGCACATGATCTTTTATTATTTAGGGAAAATGAGACATCCACCCATCCATAGCAATTGCTACAAAGGAAACCAATACGGTTTCTTCGAAAGGAAAGCCTGGCAGTTGAAGAAAAATTCGTCCTGGTCCGGGACTCGAACATGTCACCACCGCGTTTTCCGGGGCAGCCGCTCTAGCATTTGAGCTAACCATACGGCTAGCAGATGGCAGGACGAAGTCGAATCTGTCAACAACTTGACGCAAAGGCCAGAGTTTGACATAATAGTCCTGCGAAAACCCGCAAGGTGGAGAGAAGTAATTAAGGAAAAATGAGACATCCGCCCGTTCGTAGCAATTGATACAAATGGGTATTGCATTGCAGAAAATAAGGACAGCTTCCACCTATTTGGGATTGCTTCAGTTTTGTAACTGTTATCTCATGAGACATCTTATTGGGGTGCTGAATTCCCTGCGCTATGTTTGCGCAACACGCCTACATTTATGTAGCGTCACAAGTTTCTCACTGATTCCCCTTGTTCCATGCGCAGCCTGTTTGGTCGCATCGCTTGTCATTGTCTTACTATTTTACTCAAATGACACTCGGAAGTCCTTGGATAAATGTACATGAAACATTAAAGGTAAGAGAACAATGAGAACAGTTATGAACGTAGAAAATAAATATTATGCTTGACATATCGTTCAAATTCTGTTTTAGAAACTCCCCATCGTAGACACATCGTCGTTGCCGTCACTTCACAATGGGCCTCACTGGCTATAAAGAAACAGTGCCTTCCCTGGATAAATGCCACCAAACAAAGCTGGCAACAAAGCGATTTTGGCATTTCATCGCTTGAAAGGGAAAATTGCCATCCGCCCGAATGTAGCTGGAAGCTTCAAAGGAAACCCATGGAGGTTTCTCAAGAATAAAGCTTCGCGGTTGAGGAAAAAAAAATATTCCTGGTCCCTAATTGGAACCCGGGACCAACGCTCTTCCGCTCTACCATCTGTGCTAAAGAGAAGTTGACCCCGGGTCCGAATTGCGAACTTAAACATGTTTATTTATCACTTACGAAGCGACGTTCCTTTTTTTTTTTGGGGGGGGGGGGGGTGGGGGTGGACCTGTACGGCTTTCCTCTGTAGCTTCGTGCTACATTCGACTAGATGACAATTTTCTCTTCCATGATTCTTTATCCACGTTGCGGGATTCCCCAGAACTGATTTGCTATTTCTTGTCTTATCTTTCAAAAAATTTACCCTATTGTCCAGCTACACCGCGGCCAGCCAGATCCCTACGCTGGCTGACACATATATCTCTTTCTTTCCATTCTTATTTTTCTGTGTCTATATTCACTCCTCCTTTATTTTCATCATAAACCTCTTCATCGGCGCAATGGCAATGTTACTTTGCCACAACACTTTCTTTTATTTAGAGAAAGCATCGTAATTTTATGCAGGGCATGGATTATTGGAGCGACGCACCGTAAACGGCGTCTCTCATTTGTTACAGCCCAATAGGCATGAGGCCAGAATACTTACTGTAACTCAAGAATAAAATTTGGGCATATGAATGCGGACCTCGTCCCATAAGGGAAAACGTTTGTTACTTAATTAGCGAAGACGACTAGTAAACTTTGTCTCAGTACAAGCGTAGTGTCTGCTCAAACTGCTGAACTGTCTCTGGTGGAATGGTGGAATGACAGGACAATCTGTTAGCATTGTTTCATTCCGGCAGTCTACTTGCGCGCTGTGTAAACAATAGGTCTCAATTTTATGAAGACGTTTATGGATTCTCGGCTAGTTATTTAGAGATGGGATTGCTTAACTAGTGCCTCTACTGTAACTATATACTTTAATCGGTAATCAGCAGTTTCTAAACAAGCGGATGGTTAGCTTGGACTCTGTGTTTCGACAAGGGCACTTGTAGCACAGGGATAGTAAAGTTTCGTTCGTTCTCCGTCCTCGCTTCACCGTTGGAACTTGAAGCTTCTCGGACGATGATCGGCAGTTGTTGATCAAACGCAGGCAGGAAACGATGACATCAGATGTACAAGAAATATTTATAGGTAAACTTTTCTATATACATGGCAGGTAAAACAAATACATTACAAACTTGAACAATTGAGAAACAAAGTCTCACTCTTCGACTGTCTCAATGACTGTTAGAGCCCAGACTCGTTTTTAACGCACATAGTACGGAGGCTCACTGATCTATCAGCAATCCTGATTTCAGCCAAGTCTAACGTACATGGTACGGAGCCTCACTGATCTATCAGTAATCCTGATTTCAGCCAAGTCTGAGGGACAACATGTCGTCCCGATTTTTATAGCCCAATTACACAAAGAAAAAAAAAGGCGGTAGGGCCGTTGGCCCGTCCCACAGGTTCAGTTGCCAATCAGAGTCAACCGTTTGTTAAGCCACAACCCACAGGGATGGGCTTACTCTTCAAAATAAACATATTGGAAAACAAAGCTATTTTCCTTCTTCCCTAAAACTCCGATGCCCTCTCATTTCTCCGTAGTTAGTGACGGGGTCAGCAAAACACGCCAGGCCCGAACAAGTTATCGCTAGACCGTTTCAAATCCCAACGGCGTCTAGGCCGCAAATGTCTCGGAAGCAGGGGCATCGATACCACGTAGTGCGGCCGTACTCAAAGTTTGTCCGCGTGGGAGACTGATGGCCCTCCTTGTCCTTCAAACTTATTGTCTACAAGACAAAGTTCTTCGGGTGCGTGTTTCCAAGACGCCGTCGTCCGAGCGCACTCTTTACGTGTGCCCCGCATTCCTACAGCGTGCACTGTAAGCTGGCCTTCGACACCACACCGGCAGTCGCACCCAACAACAAGGCTGGCGATTGCGTTCCGGACGCGTAGAAGATCAGGTCCATGCTCACTGCATGCGGAACGGGGTCGGAGTTGCTAAGCCCTTCTTAACCTCGGCGGCGCCTTCAATTAGTCAGGCACTCGGGAGCCACAGCCACAATACCTTGTACAGCGGTCCCTTTCAAGGCTGGTCTGTGTGGGCTCGTGTGACCGTCGGCGGACTGCCAACACCGTGCGCACAATGCCGACTTCCCGGAATCGGCACTCGCCCACCTGACACCTGCCGCGACGCGTCACCCAACACCGCGCGGTGCCTGTGACCCCACATAACACAGCAACTGTCGCCCGGTTGACACGGGGGCAAGTGAACCCCCTCTCTATGCACAAAGCACGTGGCTGATTCGTGACACTTAAGAACCCGAACAATCAGAGCGACCTTACACGTCCCTCCTAAAGAGTATACTGGGCTCACAATGTGCCCAGCTATACTACAAGAGCCAAAGGGCGCTGTATCGTAAAATTTAGGCTCTGAAGGTTCCGTCAAAGAAAATTGACATACGCTGCCCAACACGGGTGCTGCGGAGCCCGTAAGGAACAGGAAAATGAACTAACAAGACCACGAAAAAAAAAACAATTTTCTCACAGCGATAAAAGAAAAGGGCGAAAGCTCAACACATTCATGACAGTGAGCATGCAAAAGAAACACTCATGTATGTACAGGAACACTCCAACGCACTGCACGGCACAACAGCAGCAAAGTAACATATGCAGGTTATATACATAGTATGTCCACAGTCTTATAACCCTCACACACATGGACGACGACAACCACCGAAAGTTCCATCAAGGCTGAACTGTCCCACGCACACGTCCTTCGGGTGAACGGGAACATTCACGCCTGTCGTAGCTGGCATGGCTGTTTCTGTCTATCCTTTCTTTTCTGCTCTTTACTCGGTTGGCTCCCATGAACGACTCGAGAGCCTTGACAATGCATCAGCGTTGGCGTTACTTGTTCCTTTCCGGTGACGCACCGTTACATTGTAGCGCTGTAGTGAAAGCGCCCATCTTGCTAACTTGGCCCCCTGCGGGGTGCTGGTTGTCAAATATGACAATGGGTTATGGTCAGAGACAACATTCACCACTGCTCCGAAAAGCCAGTAGTCAAATTTCTTAAGTGCCCAAATAATAGCAAAGGCTTCTCTCTCTATAGTCGACCAGCGCGCCTGTGTCGGGTGAAAGCGATGGCTAGCAAAAGCGATCGGCTTTTCTTTTCCGTCCGCTGACATTTGAGCTAAACAGGCACCGGCCGCCGTCGCCGACGCATCAGTGAATAGCCAGTACGGCTGATGAGGCTCAGGAGTGTTCATGGCGACAGCCAGACAGAGAGTTAACTTTTGACTTTCGAACGCGCACTGCGCATCTTCCAACCATGGAATTGAATTAGGAACCCCTCGCCTTGTCAAAGCTGTAAGCGGGCTCCCCGCATCGGCGTAGTTCTCTCTCAGAGTTGAGGGCACCGCAATTTCACCCGTCCAAGTTTGCTTCAACATTGATAGGGACCCATTTGGGTTTCTACCGTACAATGGCCTGAACGGCGCCACCCCGGTGGTATCATGCGGTACTTCGTGATACGCCCACAGAACAAATGGGATCAGCTTATCCCACTTTCTTCGGTCCCGTTCCATTACATGATACAACATATTTTTGAGGACTCTGTTCCATCTCTCAACCACTCCGTTGCCCTCAGGGTGTTCGGCAGTGGAGAACCTGGGTGAACAGCCCAGTTTTTCTAACATTAACTGTGTCAGTTGAGATTTAAGGTTAGTACCTTTGTCTGAACAGATCGTTCCCGACACTCCAATACGACTGAGAATTTCCAGTAAAGCCTCGCATGCGGCCCTCGCTGTGAGGGATCGGAGCGGCACTACCTCATTGCGTCTTTCTTCTGGTAGGACCAGTTGTCTGACCTTGACTCCCGCTAAGGAATGCCAATGGTACAAAAGTCCGTCTGACACGAACATGCTAGCTTTTCCATTTCTCGCATCATCCGAGGCCTTTTTCAGGCTTTCATCGGCTATCTGAGCAGCTCGAAATTCCTCCCGCTGACTGGGCACCCCATTGATATCTTGTATCAAACTATTCCCTAGCAATTTAGGGATTTCATCTGTCATTTCTTCGCAACTTAGACCGCAGTCTGGCTCAGTGTTATCGACCATTTCGACTGATCGGACCCTAACGGAATTGGCTACCCGCGGAATATTTTCCTCTCCAAACTCCTCTTTTTCCTGCGCCTGTAGTAGTTCCCAATCTTCCTTTGACAGCAGGCAGTCAACCCCGTTTGCAAGTTCGTCTGTAACCGCGCACACCAGATCGATCCTCTGCGGTTGTATCACAGCCCCTGGGCGATGCATGCCTACGGGCAGCGTAGCTAGGTTAGCTCGAATGGTGTTTCCAAATGCCGACTCGAGTCTTACTGTTCGTGATGGCTCCTGTAAAACGATGGGCAACATACTTTTACGGACGACCGTTATCTCACTACCTGTGTCCAACACAGCTTCTGTTGCTATATTCCCGCACATGATAGGGATAAGGTCCAGCTTTGACCTCCCTGAACTAGCATTTTGAGCTACGACTTGCACTCTAGCGCTTAGCACCCTTTCTTGCTCTGGTGGAGGTTCTTCACTTACAACAGCAACCTTCTGTACCCTTTGTTTTTGCACAGTCGGCGCCTTCGCCTGCTGTTCTTTATTTGAAGCTTTTGGGCAGTCTCTGGCTAGGTGACCCTGTACATGACACACGTGGCATTTTAAGTTTGTCCTCTGCGGGCTAGCTAGTTTTGAGTGCTGCAGCAGTGAGGCTGTTGCGGCTGGCTTAGTTGCTCGTCCTTTCCCTTTAGCTTGCTCGAAAGTCTCGAGCACTTTCGCCACCTCCACTGGCTTAAACCAATCTTCACCCTCCCGCAAAAGAACATATTCAAGGGCTTCTGAGCTTAGACTGGCTTTCATACGGTCTGCGACCATAAGCTCCGTCATAGCTTCTTTGGTGTTTGCATTTCGAGATTGAAGGTAATAGGCCAAATAAGTTCTCCCGCGAGACGCGAACTGAGCCCAAGTTTCCTCCTTTCGTTTAGATGCCTTTTCAAACCTCTCCAAGTATTTAGCTGGCGTGAGCTTAAGTTCATCTAATACCGCCTTCTTTACAGTCTCATAATCTGTACATTCCTCGTCATTGAGGCCACGCAACAGATAACGAACCCGCTCGGCCAGCGCAGGCATGATCAAATGTACACGGCTATGTGCTGGTACTTGAAAAGATGCAAACAACTTTTCGACCTCATCAAACCATATCGGAACGTCAGCGTCACACGGCAACCGGTATGCCTTAAGCACTTTAGCACATTGTGCTATTCCATCCGTGATGGCACCGCGCCGATCGCTTCCTTCCGACACCGAAGGCGGCCTGCTCGACTGCTCGAGCTCCACTCTCCGTAGAGCAATGCGCTCGCACTCTAGCTGTAGGCGCACCTTTTCCAGCTCCAGCTCCAGGCGTCTCACCGCCATGGCCTCTGGATCTGTCGTGCTCGGAGCCTGAGCAGCGCCTTGCGTCTCACTATCCATTTCAGTATCCGACGTCTCAGACTCGGTCTCTCCGACGCGTTGCAGTTCCTGCCGTCTCTGACCCTCTCTTTGTTCAAATGCAGTATCAATGTTTACGTTAGCCTCAATCGCGTTTGCTGTTCTGCGCGTGAACACCATTAACCTCACTGAACAACAGCCATGCCAACCTAGACAAAACGCAAGGAATCCCGCTCACCCGTTGCTGCTGGGGGCGCCGCCTGACGTCCTTGTCCAGATGAATTGCAACCCTTGCGGAATTCGCTGGTGGCCCTCCTATTCCTTGCGCCTGGCTCGCCGCTCGTTGCTCGTTGTGGGGCTTGCCGATCCTGTCGTGCTGCGCCAGTAAAGTTTCGTTCGTTCTCCGTCCTCGCTTCACCGTTGGAACTTGAAGCTTCTCGGACGATGATCGGCAGTTGTTGATCAAACGCAGGCAGGAAACGATGACATCAGATGTACAAGAAATATTTATAGGTAAACTTTTCTATATACATGGCAGGTAAAACAAATACATTACAAACTTGAACAATTGAGAAACAAAGTCTCACTCTTCGACTGTCTCAATGACTGTTAGAGCCCAGACTCGTTTTTAACGCACATAGTACGGAGGCTCACTGATCTATCAGCAATCCTGATTTCAGCCAAGTCTAACGTACATGGTACGGAGCCTCACTGATCTATCAGTAATCCTGATTTCAGCCAAGTCTGAGGGACAACATGTCGTCCCGATTTTTATAGCCCAATTACACAAAGAAAAAAAAAGGCGGTAGGGCCGTTGGCCCGTCCCACAGGTTCAGTTGCCAATCAGAGTCAACCGTTTGTTAAGCCACAACCCACAGGGATGGGCTTACTCTTCAAAATAAACATATTGGAAAACAAAGCTATTTTCCTTCTTCCCTAAAACTCCGATGCCCTCTCATTTCTCCGTAGTTAGTGACGGGGTCAGCAAAACACGCCAGGCCCGAACAAGTTATCGCTAGACCGTTTCAAATCCCAACGGCGTCTAGGCCGCAAATGTCTCGGAAGCAGGGGCATCGATACCACGTAGTGCGGCCGTACTCAAAGTTTGTCCGCGTGGGAGACTGATGGCCCTCCTTGTCCTTCAAACTTATTGTCTACAAGACAAAGTTCTTCGGGTGCGTGTTTCCAAGACGCCGTCGTCCGAGCGCACTCTTTACGTGTGCCCCGCATTCCTACAGCGTGCACTGTAAGCTGGCCTTCGACACCACACCGGCAGTCGCACCCAACAACAAGGCTGGCGATTGCGTTCCGGACGCGTAGAAGATCAGGTCCATGCTCACTGCATGCGGAACGGGGTCGGAGTTGCTAAGCCCTTCTTAACCTCGGCGGCGCCTTCAATTAGTCAGGCACTCGGGAGCCACAGCCACAATACCTTGTACAGCGGTCCCTTTCAAGGCTGGTCTGTGTGGGCTCGTGTGACCGTCGGCGGACTGCCAACACCGTGCGCACAATGCCGACTTCCCGGAATCGGCACTCGCCCACCTGACACCTGCCGCGACGCGTCACCCAACACCGCGCGGTGCCTGTGACCCCACATAACACAGCAACTGTCGCCCGGTTGACCCGGGGGCAAGTGAACCCCCTCTCTATGCACAAAGCACGTGGCTGATTCGTGACACTTAAGAACCCGAACAATCAGAGCGACCTTACAGGGATGTAAGGATGTAAATGTCAATATAGTTTCGATGTATCGGTACGGATTCGACCTTCGTCAGAGAAAATATCTTATAGGCGATGCTTGCTATTAAAATACGTAAAGGCCCCATCAGACTCAATATGAAAACAGGAGCTTCATTTCTATTGGTCTAGCTTAGACAAATGCTGTTTATAAGGATCAAATGTTAAGTATTTTGAAAGGAAAACCCATTACTATAGGAAATTGAAGGCAGCCCATCCAGAAATCAGTAGTACACCCTCCTGTATAATCAAAAAGGTGCTTAAGGTGCGTGCGGGCTAAGTGTGACGGCGGCTGTACATTGTATGGAAGGCCCTAATGCATGTAGAAGCACCATCAAGTCACCTATCAAGAAAGCATACTCACATGACGAACATTTATACTGTAAAATGCTTCCAAGCATACTTTAAGTAACACCAATACACATTCAAAAATTACATTCCGGGACCTTACGTGTCAAAACCACGATATCATTACGAGGCACGCCATAGCGGAGAACTCTGGATCGATTTTGACTACTCGGGGTCCTTTAACGCGCATCAAATGAATGCTACACGGGGTTTTTTCTCTTCGCCATGTTGAAATGCCCCCGCCGCGCCCGGGATTTGATCCCGCGACCTGGGGCTTAGCAGCGGAACACCAGTGCCACTACGCCACCACGGCGGATCGATGCAGCAATACACCTGACAACCGAAGTAAAGAGCCGTAAAGAAAGCGCAACCGAAGATTTGCTACAATAAAAACAATTCGTAAAAAAAAAGCTGTAGCAAATGTATCAAGCAAAACGGAAAGTCAAACAAGAGATACCGTCAAAAATCTCCTTGCATATAACGGAAAAGCAATTTTTTTTTTGCAGGAACCACGATGATGATTGGCGCGTTGGTTAAAGTGTTTACCATAGGAGGGATTGGCGACGATTGTCGATGTAAGCAAATAGACAAACACCTTGAGTAAAGCTACTCGCTTCATTGAACGAATGAGGTGATCAAGGCGCACATCTGTTGCGTAAGTTGTTTCATTGTGTATTTCCGTCAGGAACAGAACTGTTAACCTGTACAGCTAGCGGTGTTGGTGGCTTCTCATGTACCTGCTACAGGGCATGAGGGCGTGCAGTTCTGCCCTAGCGCTCCCACACAGCATCTAAACTTTCAGACGTGTGAAAGTCCTCGCGCGATAGCAGGTTCTGGCTATTCCCGTTCAGACACAACGTTACGCAGGCATGTCTTCAACTGAGCCAAGTTGTTTCGCATTGTCGACGATTTCCTATTCCCATTACCAGACTTCCGCACGTTACAGCAAAAAAATCAGTCACTCAAATTTTATTAAGCACCCATGGCAATACACCGGAGGTTTTGAGCAGGCTTGTGCGTAACTAGTTACATGTAATTAATTACTTCTAATCGGTTACTCTTCCTGGTAATTTGGTAATTTAACTATTACTTTGTTTACTCGGTAACGCTTACGGTAACTCAGTCACTTTTTTTTCAGCACCCGATTACATGTGACCAGTTTCATTAATAATGAGACGGGTTGTAACAGGCGAAGCAGCTTTGAGAACCTGAATTTGGCGAGAATTAGAGAAGAAAGCCTGAAGCCGACTATACTTACAATCACTTCATTCAAAAATGTAATTGATTACAGTTACCAATTACTGTCCCACAAAGTAACTGAGGAATTCCTCATCAGTTACCAGTTACTTCTAGGATATCTACCTGCTAACTTTTTTAGCATCACATAGATACATTAAAACAAAGCGACCTGGTTTGACACTTTCATTGCATTCTCGGCAGTACTTTTACGTTGCTTATGTGCCATAAGGACTGCTTTTAAAGAATGTCATCAGTAATCGTCCCTAATTTTTGTTGTCAAGACATCAGCTCGACATCTAAAACTCACTCGAGGAGGAAAACGAGATGCTAAGAAATGGAAGTTAATCAACTCGGCTGATGTGCGCGATTAGGGGTAGGAGGGTGGCACCCGGTTTGCCGTGTCTGAGCACGGGCATTCGCGAAGCTGCTGCGTGGCAGGGCTTCAGGCATTCTTATCTACCTCTCTCCAAATTCAGGTTCTCAAAGCTGCTTCGCCTGTTACAACTCGTCTCATCAATAATGAAACTCGTTACGCGTAATCGGTTGCTGAAAAAAAGCGACTGAATTACAGTGAGCGTTACCGAGTAAACAAAGTAATGGTTAAATTACCAAATTATCAGGAAATGTAATTAATTACATGTAACTTGTTACGTACAAGTCTGCTCAAAACCTCCGATGTACGACCATGGGTGCTTAATAAAATTTGACTAATTGATTTTCTTTTTTTACTCTTGCAAATGCTGCCTCTAGAACTCATAGGTTTGTGAGAACGGCATTTGCATTGAAGTTATGTGTCATCTGACATATTTAATTTTAGGCGTTCGGCGGGTTCGGAACGCGTCCCGCAACTTGATCACGCGTGAACACGCACCCGTTGTATCGGCGGCGTAAACCCGATCGCCAGCCACTAACCACTCACAGCCAACAACCGACTGCAAAAACAGGCGAAAGATCCAAAGAAAGCTGTTCACCTTAAAGGAGCGCACACAGGGGCCCTATAACGTAAAACTATTCCAATATGTTTCTATTCCAATCTCCTGACGTCAAATTTGCGTAACCACCAACGCAAGCACCGGGCGGTCACCCGCAGGGTTGTCTGAACAGACCAATCAAACGCTCTCCTCGTTCATAGGAGGTCACTTTTGTTTGCTTGAAAAACGAATAACATTGCCTACACTGAGCGGCTTGTCGTATCTAATTGGCTGACAAGAGGCGCGGAGAACGCTCAAGTGGAGAGGGATTCGATGGGCCCGAGCCACTGCACTGAAAGTCGATAACCTGATGAAGAGAGTGGTGCCAGCGTCTACGATTGGTCGGCTCTCCCTTTCTTAGCTTGCGGTGGCTGGTCGAAAATCACGGTGGCGTGCAACGGAAGCTCAAGAATGACGCTAAAACGGACCCTCAGCAAAGAAGAGTTGGCAGAATGAGAGGGCAAACGTGCCGAAAGTGCTCGAAAACGTTACATGGCCACGCAAGAAGTATTATTATACGCAAATACGCCCATGCTCTCCGGCAGGTGCGAGTAGCCAGCGTCTGAGCGATCTGCGGCAGCCATATTTTATTCCTTTCGGAACGGGGCAGCCTGCGGCTATTCCGAAGAAAATTCAGTTTTGTTCGGCATAATAATGCATCTTTATCGCGTACACGTCACTTTGACGCGGTGACTTCTTGCGGTTTTGTGACGTTGAGTGACGGCCAGGTGAAGTGGGTGCAGCCCGAAAACTTTTTACCAATAGACGAGGGCTAATGGCGAAAAGGGGTCGAATCAGAAATAACTGTTTTTCTTTTTTCTGTCAAATCATGCATAATCAGTGTGTACACATCATATCAGATGGGGACGTATCGTGGTTTTCGGGACGTCGCGTGACAGACCGGTGAAGTGGGGGTGGTCGAAAAAAGTTTTTGACCAATCGTGGAGGGCTGATAGCAGAATTGGAATAGAAAAGGTTGGAATAGTTTTACGTTATAGCGCCCCAGGTTCACCAAAAATATGTGACGACAACAGCTTGCGAATATCAGCAATCCAAGATTAAATATGATACAGCGAACAAGCGGAAGCTTAGTCTCAAGCGAGCGTTTCGGTAAAGGGGCTTGTGTGCGTAACAACAACAACAACAACAACAACAACAACAACAACAACAACAACAACAACAACAACAACAACAGCAGCAGCAGCAGCAGCAGCAGCAGCAGCAACAACAACAACAACAACAACAACAACAACACGGCAAAAAAGAGAGCACGTGAGACAGCGTTTGCCGCGTCAATGACATACTCTCTCAGAAGCCATAAAACAAAAGAAACAGCAATTGGACAGTCGAAAAAAAGAAATGCACGTTCTTAACAGCGCCCAGACATGCGCCTTCGTGTACGGTTCTCGACGCGCTCTACAGGTTTGATGGCGTGCGTCGACCGGTCGGAGTGCGCGGGCTGAAACGGCGCCCATAAAAGGGAGACACGTTTTCGTAATCTAGCCACCACTTCTCGCCGCTCCATCCGTTCGATCTTTTTGTATCCGGCTTCCTATTTCGTACGGCGCAGCAGCTTGGCCCTAGTCGCGTATATATATAACCGCAACGTTTCCCGGCCACCTGTATAAGGGCACGCTCTTCGGCGCTCACAGCGACACGGAAACCTCCGCGGTGCAAGGTGGCAGTAACGTGAGATTTCGATGTGAGATGTACACTTTGTTGCTGTCGAAAGTAAAGGCGCTCACGGCTTGCGCCTTGGAAAAAAATCGGCCCTTTGGTTGTGAAATTGTGAAGCGTCGATGTGACGCGCCCGTGGTTATTTCAATGGCTTCCACGGGGGTTGTGGAATGCCCTGACTTGCGTTCAGTTCCGCAATCGGCACTTTTTCTCTCGCTAGCTTCTCTTGAGATGCTGTTCTTTAACTATAGTTTGTATCACGCTCTCTAGCTTTCTGCCCTCTCAAACATTTAATTAAAATATCCTATTCAAATCTCTCTCTTTAACTTCCGGATGATGTGTTGAAGGGTTTTTCTGACCTAAATATATGTCTTTTATTGAAAAAAAAAAAGAAATCTGTCACTCACAAAGGGTTGGTTTTTAAGGCAGCCGTATTCAAAGACACGTGAACATTTCTACACGGTATGACAAGTATCCAGGGATGAAATTTGTCGGTTTCATAAGAGAAACTGTCTACAATATTAAATGATATAACATTCAGAAAACGACCGGTTTTTCCTTACAGTTACGATTATACCGCAAACACATACGGTGCAAATAAATAACACAGTGTACAACTGGCAAAAAAACCCCAAGAAACAAACAAAATGAGCAGAAGACCTGCATGTGCACCCGTGCTTTCTAAAGAAAGTTCGTGTGGGCTAAGGAATAAAAACACTATTACATGCGTAGCACACGAATGTGATTGTTCAAGCATCATATCAAACCTATAATGTACGTAGAATTCATGGACATCTTCACTTCAAATCGAACTTATTAGCTCTCTCTCTGAGCAAGAAAATCCCGTAAGACTGGGATGCAAACTAAGCGCCACAATGACGACGTCTGAACTCGTCGTCGTTGTCGACCATAATGAGCCAACACAAAGACAAAGCGCTTCGAATACCTTGAACCAGATCACGTGTCCCTCATGCAATGTGCCGAAGACCGGTTCTCGTACTTACAACATGAAAAGTGACACGTCTGTGGTATCGAGAACCGCGAATATGTTTACGGCCGCGACGAATGGCTGAGAGGTAAACGTAAGCTCTCGCACTAAAGGAAAGCTTTTTGCAATATGGTGAATGTTGAAGAGGAAGACTACGCAGGCACATGTAGCTGGCTACCGCTTTTAGTCAGTTTGCTGCAGTGGTAGGTCGCTAACAGCACGGAGGTCATCTGCGGTCGACGCAGTGACAGGTCGAGGGGGTAGGAGCAAGGAAATCGCAAAAGATCGTTAACTGGCAATGAAGGGTAGCCGATGGCCTGGTGAGCAAGACCTCTGTACCTCTATTTTAGGTTTGTCCTGGCCATCAGAGTACGCTGCTTGCTTTGTGTTCTGTAGGTGGTGACTAGACGTCTGCCACGGGCGTCCTTTTCTTTTAGCGTGCCATGAAGACTCTGCCTGTTTTTTTTTTATTTTTTAAATCCTTGTAATCTGGATTGCAGGACACACAACTGATTAAGAAAACTGGCACAGTCACATACAGCTGGGAAAGATAAATTTGCGCCTGAATGGGTTCTTCGTCGTTTCACAATGCGCATAACGCGCATATACGGAATCACTCGCAAGAGGCAATTTGAGTCATAGGGTTAGGCAATTAGGCTAGAAGAGATTGGAAACAACTTATTAGCGAATGCCTTTTGAGGACACCCACGTACGTTCAGTGGTTGTGGAAGTGATCGGAGAGAGCTAGCTTAAGATGTAGGAGCAAACAACAAAACATTGGGTTAATTGCAAATATCATGCGTGTACTCAACCAGCGTCTTTGCATCATAAAATCATGCTAATGCAAATCCTGCTAAACACTTTGGACCATAATTGAAAGAACGCGCTAGTTCGGTAGTCGATGACAAGCTAAGAACAAAGTTATATGCGCGCTGTCCGAATTAAATGCAATTTGCATAGACGTGCCAGCCAGTGAGGCTTGCTAATTTGTGACCAAGTCATTTTGCTCATTTAGAACGGCTATATTCTACGCACGACTATGTGATATGTGTCGCAAATTTTATAGAGGATCATCATATCACTACTGAGGCAAAAGTAATATTTTAGCTCGAAACAGCGAGCTTTTCGTGGGCGGAGCTAGTTTCGTGGGCGGAGCTTGTTTGTAATTATTAGGTTGGCATCGACCGTATGTTTAGCCGAGCGTAAAAGATCCATACGTCAATGTGAACTCCGAGAGGAGCTTCACTGTGCCTGAAAGTACTTCCTAAAAACGCAAATCTCATTTGCTTCTGTCGCAGCGAATGATAATCCAGTGAAATGAGCATTGCCAAATCCGTATACACAGAAGCCTCAATTTACTTTCAATTCTCGCATTTGAAACGACAGCCCGATTTGTGGCTTACATTGTCATTCAGCTTGGAAGCACTCTTTAAAAAGGGTACAATAGTCTATAAGTATTCTCACTACAAGTTAGGAAGTTATCATGCTAAACATTTACGTACATTTTTGTTGGTGTTTAAAGGATTACTGAATACTCCAGAATGCAGTTGTTGCTCAAAATATTTACGAGTATTGCTGTTTTCCCAAGTGGTGTGGGCGGTCAACAGACCACGAGCAGGATTGCTTTCCCTATACTTCAGTTCAAATGTCTGCTTATATACGGTGTGTTTAAGTTGCATGCTCAACGAAAAGTATTTGCGTGCCGGTGTACGAACAACCGACTCTATCTAGTTGTACTATAAACACGTATGCCTGTAGACTCGTTGAAAAGGACAGAGTTTCAGTATGCAATGGCGCAGATCTATAAAGCATTCCATTAAAACTTCAGTTAGATGTACGAAGCATGTTCCGTGCCTGTCTGATTTCGAGTACACAGAGACATGCGGGTTTGCTTTGCTAAAAAGCTACTGTAAGACAGGAACTCTGCGAGAACAATTTCAGTTGGACGTGGTTTCTGCGTTGTTGGTGTATAGCTGCGGATTTCTCGGACGCGATTTGTAGAGCTGTTGTACTGGGCTCGTGTAGCACGTCCAGAAGAATAATCGCCCATCCTACCTCCATGCTTAATAAGTAATTTATGCCTTCCACCTGTAGCACAGAGTCTGGTGTCCCAAGAAAAGCGTACGATCTTTTGAGGATGATTGAGATTAAACTGAGACCCCGTATTTAAGCAGCCGTCATGTGCTGCCTCTATTCATTCATGTTTCCGTGTGTTATTTAACTCTATTCTGCGCGCATTCCCTTTTTGCACACGCCGTGTACCGTCGCTTACATGACACGTGGGATGGTCAATAAAGACGGAGTGTGATGTCGTGAAAGCTTGATTTCTGAAAACATTCATCGAAACTTGCACCCCATTCTATATGCTCCCCAGTAATTGAAATGCATCCTTGTCACCGTTTCTACCAAGCTTAGATAACGTGACTCCGACCATCTTTTGAGAATTACTTTAAAATCGCCTCCAATTTCTTAACTACACCTTCTGTCATGACAAAGCGACGCCCATTTTTAGCACGAAGTACTAAAAAAAAACAAAAGGTCGGAGAGTGCCACATCTGGACCGCAGAACGGGTTTTGGAGTTGTTGCGTTGCTTCAAGGAACGACAAAAAGATATCGCTTTGATGCGGAAGACGACATGGAACCGGGCGCACTTACCACGTTGAGGGTGATCTTTAAGTTGGTGTAAAAGATGGCTTGATTCATGCTACCCAGGCTTGGTAGAAACGATGCGACTTGTGCATTTCATTTACTGCGGAGCATACAGAAAGAGAAAAAAAAAGTGCCGCTCAATACTTTTGAGAAATTTGACAGCATGGGCCTGAGTCTTTGTTGAGCAATCCACATATCTGATGTATAGTCTATACAGCATAAAGGGTTAGTCACCGTCCAGATGTAAAGAACAATGTTTCTAAGCAAACTTTACCAACATCACGTTAAACGCGTCTTCGCTGCGCGTAAGACGAGGCTCTACCTTATAGATTTCATGGCCATGGCAGAGCGTTGATCCTCTGGTGAGGGCACATATATGGACAGATAACTGGTAAGGAGCACACTAACTAGCAAGACATTTGGAAAGCTCGGCCAGAAAACGTGGTAGGTAGAAGAAAAAAACACGTGGTGGCGTATTCCGCTTGCTTATGCAACAAGTGCTAGATGTCACGGTACAAGAATACACCACCGACATTCACGTTCTTTAAAAACCGGCTGCACAGTAGAATACAAAGAGAACGTTCAAATGAATTTTCCTAGCCAGCGTGACAAGCATGCGTCTTCCTAGTGTTCTTACAAGCCACTCTAATACATTGAACACTTCAGTACATAATCCTACCCGCCGTGGATGCTCAGTGGATATGGTGTTAGGCTGCTGAGCACCCGGTCGCGGGATCGAATCCCGGTCACGGCGGCTGCATTTCGATGGGGGCGAAATGCGAAAACATCCGTGTACTTAGATTTGAGTGAACGTTAAAGAAAACCAGTTGGTCGAAATTTCCGGAGTTGCCCACTACGGCGTGCCTCATAATGAGAAAGTGGTTTTGGCACGTAAAACCCAATAATTTATTTTATAAGTACACAATCCGTCGTGGTAGCTTAATGGCTATGGCATTGCGCTGCTGGACCTGAGGTCACGTGTTCAGTCCCGGCCACGGCAGCTGCATTGCAATAGCGTGGAATGCACTCGTGTACCGTGCATTGGGGGAACATTAAAAAAGCCCTGGTAGTAAAATTTAATCCGGTGTCCCCCAGTACGGCGTGGCTCATAATCGTGTTTTCGCATGCGATAGGCCAGAATTTATTTCACACTATGGACAGCATAAAAACGGTGCTTTTTCTAAGCAACTCGCGAATGAACGCATGGTCACTTCAGTAGTAGGGGCGAGACGGGCTTCTTAATCACGTGGCATGGCGAAGCTTCATTTTAGGCTGCCTTACTGCCTCACAGGGGAGTTTCCCCGTGAGCCGCGTTTCGCAATGCCGCCCGCCTAAGCAGATAAATTGAATGAATAATTTGATCGATTGAAGTCATACCGCTGGATTTACACGGACAAAACAGACGACAGGAGGTGCTCTATAAACTGAATTTCGAGTAATCGTAAACCTATGCTTTGTGAATGCATTCCGCAAATCATGCCCCCACTGGATGCCTGCAAATTATGTACGCCTGCGAAGATAATTCATTTGTAGTAACGTAATTCGAGTAAAATTTGTAAACTTTTAATTAAAAATTGTTTGAAGTAAAATAAAGTAAAACATTCTATAGGCGGGAATAAGAAGACGACATGAGAGTAATTAAATAACCGAACTTGTTCTTCTGCGGGCCTTCCTCATTGGAGAAACAGGTGTGCTCCATAATCCAACGCCCAAGCTACGGGATTGGGCTTGTTCGCAACTCACCGTAGCATAATATAAGTCTTCTAGCAAATGTCACGGACATAGAACAGGCCGACAGCGGACCAGCATTTGCCCCTTTGGTCTCCTTGTCGGCCGTCTTGCGCTAGCCTTGTTAGTTTGTTAGCCCCAACCCGATGACACCACATACCTGATTGACCACTTGACATCCTGCCTAATGCCTACGTGCTAACATGGTGCTATTTGATATGAACGTTGTGGGGTCTGTTCTTGTTTTTTCGCACTTCTATTTTATATGATAGCCTCACTTCTTAACGAAAACATTAAAGTATCACTTTAAGAAAGTACTCCTTAATTGTGTATTATAAAGAAAAAAACATTAAAAGATTTTTCAGCTTTCCAGTGATCTCGCCTTGCTGAGCGTGCGCCTCCTTAATGTGATTATTCATTAATTTCCATAACGACTGCCTTTCATAACGAAATCTATGAAAGGGGTCTGCACACATGAAACACGAAGCGTTGAGCGTAAATTAAGTGAATTCTAAACTATACATATTACTCATCTGAAGACGTTCTGTTATGAGTAGTTGTACGTTTACCTCCCACTTTTAGTCTTGTTACTGTATATCACTTGCAAAAAGTCGACAATACGTCATGTGTAAAAAGAAAATTCTAACTATTCTATCCGAAGCACGATTGGCCCTTTGTATCCACTGAACGTGCGGCTTAAAGCGCGAAGCTAAAAGAGGCGACGATTGCTTCTACAGTGCTTGATGCACCATTCAAAACAAACCACACACTACGGACCCATTATATCCGTCCCCGTCTGCCAGGCAAATTCGCTACAAACAAGCCCTCTTGAACCGCGAGTGCATTCAGAGCGCAATTGATTTCGAGTAAGGCTTACCGGAACCGGAAGTGCTAGGGTTTCATCGTGAGGGGCCGACGGCCGTTATAGAAGCAATAATCAGGCACTGCGTGGCTTTGTTGCCTAATCCCGTCGCA
This sequence comes from Dermacentor variabilis, assembly GCF_050947875.1. NCBI lineage: Eukaryota > Metazoa > Arthropoda > Arachnida > Ixodida > Ixodidae > Dermacentor > Dermacentor variabilis. The sequence goes on from NC_134573.1 coordinate 135,194,420, forward strand.
TTGTTCCGTGGCAGTCTACGCGAATGCTGCTGTTGCGTGCGGCATAGCATTATGAACTGCAAATTGCATTTGACCTGCAAAGCGGAGCTTCGTGAAAGTTTGTGTACGATTCATGGTTGCATCTATTTATATAAGATGTGTTTTTCTTTACGGTGCCTTAAGGCAGCCCTACTCGGGTCGAAGGCAAGAAACCAAGGTGACACGCAGTTGTCTAATGGTTACCACAATCACCTGCTCCTAGTGGACGGCCTTGAACTGTAGGTGACTAGCCTCACTGTCAGGCAAGCGTGAATTGAGCATCCTTATGAGGCCTTGACCTCACCAGTGAATAAGTTAGCAACAGACTAATTCAGATTATTACTTGTTTAATTGCTATAGTTCATTAGCATGCACACAGAGAACGTTAGGTTGGAAAATTCCTCAAAATAATATAATCCGAGAATTTGGGCGTTATCATGTTAATTTTTTACATATATTCAGCATGTTGTCTGCAGCGCAAAAATTCAAAAATGGGAAAAACAACGGAGAGGACCGAGAGGAAATGAAATATATATGAAAACCGCGCCATCACTTTCAAATGGAATGACAAACAACCAATAAGGGAGAATACCAGTCGAGTAAAAATTGTATCTGGTCGCGCATGCCTTGTAGGAGAATGATCACGAAAAACTAAATTATGGAGTTCTACGTGCCAAGACCACTTTCTGATTATGAGGCATGCCGTAGTGGAGGACCCCGGAAATTTCGACCACCTGGGGTTCTTTAACGGGCACCTAAATCTAAGGACACGGGTGTTTTCGCATTTCGCCCCCACCGAAATGCGGCCGCCGTGGCCGGGATTCGATCCCGCGACCTCGTGCTCAGCAGCCGAACACCATAGCCACTGAGCAACCACGGCGGGTAGGTGAATGACCATGTGATAAAGCGTATTTCGAAATAAACAATGGGCTCTCTATTTCGGTCCTTCATACGTGACTTTTATTATTTGTGTAGCCCTACCAGGAAACACATGCCCAATATAAAAACGTCTTCATTGGGAGCAATCGAATATCGAATGTATGCAGATTCATGTCCGTCTTTTTCAGAACTTCTTGGTAGCACGTCTCAAAATATTATTGCATCTTGACAACTGATAAGATGATAACCTGTCGTTTTCAGTACTTCGCAAATACAATTCACAGATGACTCGAAAAAGACTTTGATTACGCTTCCTGGTTTTAAAAGGTAGTTTTTCTGAGGTAATTTGTGGAAAAAATGGCCTTGTGCATGGAGAAGAGGCACGTTACAAATCCCCAGAAGTACGCCGTGAACTGGTGGACCAGAGGAAGCGGAGCGATTAAAGGGTATTAGATCATAAATACAAATGCGAACCAAAAGAAAGTGAGCTTCGACATAACCTACACACATGAAACCTGACAAAAGCGGCTGTTCTTAACATTAAAATTAAAACATTAGGCTGGGCATGACAATGGTTTGTAACTTCTTCCTGCTGCAATATATAGTGCAGGCTCATCACTATTCCCTGACACATATTGGAAGTTTACCCAGAACAGTTGCTACTTTTGTATAATTCTTTAATGGTTACCTGTAACGCCTACCTGTTTAAACTGGGTTGGGCAAAACTACTTGTAATCTGCTCCTGGAAACAAAGATGTACTGGCAATGGTTCACTGTGTCAAGGCCAATAATGGGCGTTGCCACAGAGCATTTGCATGTTTTTTTCCCATCCACTGCCTTCGAACGTATGAGACGAGATAACCTTTTTAAGCTTGTGTGTGGGCTGGCGAACTTGGCGTAGGGGCATCTGTATGTGAGACGGTATTTAATTTCTTCCTTTCACGGGATAGTTAACAAAGTAATTCGTGTAATTCACGTAGTAAGATGATTCATGCAATACTTAGTCAATCTGCTGACGAGCATTATGTCCCCTGGCTTCACGTGATGCCTTTTCGTAATCGTGTATGTTGTTGGGTGCACTTGTCATGCGCCCAGCTTGTTCAGAAAAAAATCCATGTTCACGCCACGGTGTCGACTTGTTTCTTCGTTCGATTCATTCCTTAAAGCACGCGGCTTGTCTGTATTTTCATCTGTAATCCGCATAACGAAGAGCATGCAATTGCAGTGATATTAATGTGTGACTTCGAGGAATGGTTAGTATTCGAATGTGTCATAGCCCCTCTGTAATCATAAAACAGTTTGAGTGTAAGATATCAGGAGACTTTCATTAGGACTGTAACATCGCTTCGAAGTGAATCATGTGTACAACAAGCACGAATTATGTATGGAAAAACAGGTTACAAAACAAACCGCTAAGTTGAAATTCACACGAATGAATTTCGGAGATCGTACCTGCGGCATTTGTAGTCCAATTCTTTGCGCAGAACATTGCAAGGCTGCAAAAAGAAAAGGGCAGGCAATAAATTTCAGGGTACTGTGTGCTGAGAATATTCTAAATCAATATCATCCTTCCCCCCTTAGTTCTTAAATATGCTTCTATTCATTATATAGGATCAAGTATTCACAAAAACTTCGCTCATTGCATGGCACTTGGGCGTTCGCCAATCAATATAGCGATCGGCACGGTAACGAGATAAATGTTACGGAAGCGCTCAGTTATAGAATGCACTTACAAAAAAAAGAAATCTTTGTGAGTGGGGGTGCGAAACTGTTTCGCATATAATCACTGTTGCTTGTAGGGTGTGATAGTTGCTACATTATACACCTATATTATTATCGCTCAGCCAAATGAGAGTCATTTCTACACGCTTTCCGGTATTGCTTTCCTTTGGATGTACTCCAAGCCTAACCGGGAGAACTTGTGCTGGAACTACAAATTGCGCCTATTTTTCTCCCGAGGTGGTTTAAACCAACCGCGCTCAGTCTGCTCAGCGAGTGCCGTTGTAATGGATCCTTAATCGCCACCAGCTGAGCGGCACATGGGAGCGATTAATCTCAATGTACGGTCCGGAAACAGCGACGCGTCGACAGGTCACGTCTGTCTTGGCTTACTCTCTCCGTACGAGAGGTAAAACGCACATAATACGAAACTGTTTCCCGAGTGTTCAGCGTGTGCCACCGATAGATGAACTGTGGGAGCGGGCCGCCTGTTACTCCTCACGGGCTTGCCGCAGTGTACATCTCTGTGTCCATGGAGTTATGTTGCAAAACAGGTACAACTTACGGCCGCGCCGGTGAAACTGATTCACACGTGCATATTTTCATCCCAAGCCAACATGGCTGACCGACGTGTGGCGAATCGATTTTAACTGGTGGAGTCCGTTTAAGATGCTCCCGAATCCAACTAGACGAGTCTCTTTGCATTTTGTTTTGATATATATGCGAAAAGACTCGTCTACTCAGATCAATCAAGCAATCAACGGAACTTCAGTTTCAAAAAGGCAAAAAAAAAATTACATGAATATTTGAACCGATAGCCTAATGTGAATAAAAGTCGACACAGTGCCGTAAATGCATATGGTATCAGAAGAAAGCACCCTGTCTACGTTGCTAACAAATACTTGATGAAACTCGGCTGATCTTTCGAAATGCTTTTTCTTTAAATCCTTCCCATTGAGTTACGCTAGTTTGATGCGGTAAAGTGGAACAAATTGCCGAAGGAGCAACGTACCAAATTCCTGGGCGTGAATCTAGAGGAGCCACAGTGTGAGACGTGGATGCAGCGATGTCACAATGACGAAACCGATGTACGAAGCTTGCTCAAGGACGAAGGGTAACAAAAGCCCTACGCATGGTGAAGTCCGATGCATAGCATGTCTAAATACATTAAAGGCTTCGACATCTCTTGGGTAACAGTGGCACATATACATTTAGGAGTATTTGCCAAGAATAGGCACAGTCGTCCCAAAACAGGGTAGGCCAGGTATTATACACTTAAGGAAATCAAAGGAGCACATTGCGCAACATGCACTGTTCCATTAAAAGATGTGTATGCTATTGAGGAACCTAAATGATCGCCAACGATATCATCCTGTTTAATGTTGTTATTAATTGTTTCATTACACTGAACGGTACGACGCTCACTGGCACTACCTTGTTGGTCAACATCCTGTGTCTCCTTTTTGGCAAAAAACAAGCGTACATAAACCAGACTCAGGGTAGCATAAAAAAGCTTGGCTTTAAAGTTCTCTACCGCTGTTCGCAAGGCTAGGATCTACTGCGAAGCTTTGCTGTTCAGAAGCATGATTACAAGAATGATGCTCACGCGCACACCCACACCTACCCCCCTCCCACACACACCCACCCACCCACCCACCCACCCACCCGCCCGCCCGCCCGCCCACACACACACACACACACACACACACACACACACACACACACACACACACACACACACACACACACACACACACACACAGTGCGCGTGTTCATGTGTTTAGTGCCTGCGCGGACAAGGTTTCGCACTATGTAGCAAGCGCAAAAATGAAAAGGCCGCTTATGGTGTAAGCCCAGTCATTCTAATTGTTCCTTTCTCCGTACTTTCTTTCGGTTAAATGTCACGCAGTGCTTATATTTCCCTCTGCCCTTACAAAAATTTTTATAGAAAGTCCATAGACAGTCTATAGACATTTGTCTATGAAGTCTATAGACTGTCTATAGACATTTCTTTAGACTAGTCTATAGACAGTCTATAGATTTATGGCCATACACTTTTTATAGACTAGTCTATAAAAAGTCTGAGTCTATAGACTGTCTATAGACATTTCTTTAGACTAGTCTATAGACAGTCTATAGACTTATGGCCATACACTTTTTATAGACTAGTCTATAAAAAGTCTGAGTCTATAGACTGTCTATACACAGTCTATAGACTTATGGCCATACTTTTTATAGACTAGTCTATAAAAAGTCTGAGTCTATAGATTGTCTATAGACTGTCTATAGACTTATGGCCATACACTTTTTATAGACTAGTCTATAAGAAGTCTGAGTCTATAGACTGTCTATAGACGGTCTATAGACTTATGGCCATACACTTTTTATAGACTAGTCTATAAGAAGTCTGAGTCTATAGACTGTCTATACACTGCCTATAGACAGTCTAGAGACTTATGGCCATACACGTTTTATAGACTAGTCTATAAGAAGTCTGAGTCTATAGACTGTCTATAGACTGTCTATGGACAAGTGTATAGGCTTACAGTTCTACTTTTGTAGACTGAAGTCTATAGAATGTCTACAGATGAGATTTGTCCGTAGACATTTTATACACTTCAGTCTACAAAAGTAGAACTATATATACAGTTCTACTTTTGTAGACTGAAGTCTATGGAATGTCTATATACAAATGTATATAGATAGTCTATAGACATTCTATAGACTTCAGTCTACAAAAACAGAACTTTATAGTCCGATACACTTTTTTTCTATGACATTCTGCAGACATTTGTTAACAAATATGAATTTTTTTTTAATCTATAGGCACTCTATATACACAGACATCTTATAGACAAGTCTACAAAGAGTGTATAAGGCCATATAACTCTATAGCGGCTATCTACAAGTTAGTTTACATTTTTGTTTACATGCGGTAGCAAAAAGTTTTGAATGTATTTATGCATGTGCACCTGTTGCTTTTCATCTGCACTTATGCATTACCGTTAGTAGATTAATAATGCTTCTGAACCAGCTGTACTTTCATATATGTTGCACAAACAGAAAGCATTTATATAGTGCTGAATCATGCAGTGCGAAAAATAAAACAAATGCGCCAGCAATGCATTCACCGTTTTTATTGCTCGATATAATAGATGAATTCCTTAAATTCATGTCGTATGCTATTATGGAAACAGATTAAATATTTACACTACTCCTTGGCAAGCATGGTCGCCAGGCTGGCCTTGACCTTTGTGTCATTAGTCCCAAAGGTGCTGCAGGTGTATGCTGCAAATAAGTAGATGCAGCAATATGAGGCAAAAATAACAAGTGTATATTCTTTGTGTGTTCATTAAGCAGCTTAATATATTTGCTCAAACCATCGAAGTCAATACTTAATGCGGTTTAACTATGACTAATGGCTGCTTGCCAATACAAATCAGCACCTTTATAGAATGTTTTATTGCATGGTATGGTGAACAATTAAACAGTCACAACTGCTGCTCGTGCCAGCAACAGTATGTTCCCTTTTATGACACGTTCATATATGATGCATTATTGTACTTATCCCAAATGGTCTCTATATTTATTGCTGAAACGTTACCTAGGTAGTTGGGCTGTCTGTACATTTTTTTTGGCTGGTAGTTAAGTATGCCCGTGCAGAGGGATATTTCCAGAAGACGTGACTGGAATATTCACAGTATCATGCCTAAGATTGTAATTTATTTTGCTTAATACACATTTAAATGTCTTTCTCATACTTTTAAATGAATGGGTGATTGGCCATAACTTCAACGGAAGGCAGATGGGCTGATTGTAACCATATGGTCACTTAATTTGTTACAGGTAATGAGGCCTCTTGGGCGTGCTAACAGGTTTCCAAGTTAGGTATACCACATGAGCACCCGAAATACCACACGAGCACTTTGTGTCATGGCACGACAGATATGCACCTCCTATGAAACAGAACTGATAGTATAGTTCGAATGAATTCTATTACAGTAAATTATTTAAGGTGCTTTGAAAGATGAAAATTTTTTCTAGGCTATCGAGGTTCAGGACGTTTAGTTAACGCAAAAAAAACACATATTGAGTAAGAAATGCCTTGTCAGTAAGCTTGACTTTCTTTTATTTTTCAATAAATGGAACCAATTTCCTTCAATTTTTATCAGGTGAAACGTTTTAAAAATATATTTTACTCAGAGATTCTCTGGAAACTTTGTATGACATATAACAAGACAGCATACCTATGTGGCCATTTTAAAATTTCCCGATCTTTTTCCAAGCCTTCCCTGGCTGTTCTCATGAAAATTTTCTGGCGATCTATGACGCCTGCAGCTTAAGTGCAATAAAAAAAAATATTGTGGTTTAATGCTTGCCAAGTACTGCCAGTCCATAATATTTAGATAAAACGAATAACACGTCAGTCATTTGACATGCAGTGTTAGATTCAACTGACTTGAATCTCTTGATTAATAAAGCTGACAAGGGCTTCGGCAAGTTCGTAATTGATGGCCACACGAGTACAGCACGGAAGACACAGAGATACACGTAAAGCAAATGCAACAATGTGAGGAAAAACTATACAATGAGTTATACAATTAGTTATTTTTACGCTTCAGTAGTAGTTTTCAATATAATTTGCTCTCATCACTTATGCCTCTAGTTAACTTTGTTTACCTCTGACTAAAGACTACATGGTAATATTAATCAGTACCATTATGATGTTTCGTTATACTACAGTATGATAAGCAGTTAGACAACCGTAATGGTCGCCGGTGCCAGCAACGGTACGTTTCGTTTTAGGACAGGTTCATGTGACACACAGTGTACTTATAAAAATAAAAGAAATGCGAGAATCCCAAACGATTCCTATAATAATACTTGTTGAAACAAAGATACCCGGCTGGACTGTGCACATTTTTCAGGTGTTAATACAATATGCCCGTGCCGAACGAACATGCTCAGCATACTGACTGCAGTTTTGAACAATCACGTTAAGATTTGCAATTTACTTCCGCTTAGAACAGTCTGCAATGTCTCTTTTCTCATACTTCGAGATGAATACATTTGCCACACTTTCAGTAGAATGCACATGAATGGGGGCGTACTGATCAGGTTACTTATCAACTAAAACATGTTACGATCTCTTAGGTGTGTTGATAAGGGTAGAACAAATGCAATGCCCACTGAATTATTTGAATAATCTGTGCGTTATCTACTTAGAAAAGACCACCAAATTGATAATCTGGCTCTTTTTTTCTTTTGTACAGCGCATATTGTATGCAGTCTGTCCAAGACGACGGCGCTACATGCAACAGTAATGAAAACCGGAACACTTATTACGCACGACAATGGCTTCATACCATGCACGATTAGCACAATGCGAATCTGCGCCAGCAGCTGCCTTGTGATTAAGAGCACGTAAACTACAGAACGCCGAAGCATCGGAAGCCGCTTAACGCTTTTCATATAGCTCGAAAGATAACTCCTGCTGCTAAATTGTTTAAAAAAGAGACAAAAAACAAATCTTCCAACTACCGTCAAACGCAATGCCTTCAGTTTGAAACGTGTAAAGGTGTTCCCGGAGTGACTAATTTATTGTTCTCTAATTTTTTCGGCTAAGTTGCGGAGCTGCAAGTGACTAAGCTTATCGCAGGTTTCATGCTCCAAAAGCGTTTGTGGTTGCATATAAATAGATTGGGTGAATCTAGAGATTTCTACTAGATATTTCTTCAAGTCTCGTGTTTTGCTTGCTGTAACTTCCCAAAATTATTTAGATTGGTTGCCAGGAACCTTAAAAATACTGCTACTTTTAAACTATGCGAAAACGGCAGCGCACACACTGCTGATGCATGCCCCGCAAACACGGCCTTTCATCCTAGTACGCTAGCAGTTATTCAACTATGCCTGTCTGTTTGAAAATTCTTGATGCTAACACAATTTCGAGATATATGCGTAAAGCGTGTCACGAGAATTTCGCTACACATACGGTGCAGCATTCATCGCGGCCGGATCAAGCGCCACTAAATGAGATCTACCACACTGGCTGCCCAACACACACAATCCGCTTAGTGGTAGCTCAGTATCAAGTTAAAACATGGTGTACTTCCTTTTTTACGCACCTAAGCTATAATGATAAAATCAACAAGCACGAGCGATCGCTCGCCGTAAAACATTCCGTATAGTAGAAGCGAGAACAGGAGCGCGTTATCAAACCATGTCAACGACAAACCGACACTATACCCGAGTCGCCTGCGCTACGTGCAGCCGGTTCGCGCTACGAAACGCGCTCACATAATCATGAGGTATTGACGCAAAACGTCTTTGATAAAGCTTACCATTCAATGTAGTTGACTTGTGATGCCACAAAGAAGACACGCATACACAGACACCAACGTTCAGGGAGGCACCGCACACCGGCACAACCGTTTACGTGCCTGGCGCGCTCGTTGAGACGGCGCACCGCCGCGCATGCGCAAGAACTCCGAGCATGCGCAGGAGCTCCGCGCGGAGGGCGTGCGCGCTCGGAGGAGTGTGAGCGCCTTTTCCTCCTTCATTTTTTTCTTTGTCTCTTTCTGTCTCTCTGATGCGCCATGCGCGCCGGAACGGGTGGCTTTTCTTTGCCGTTATGCATTTTTTTCGTGGACGAAGGATATGCGCTGGCAGGTTGTAAGACAAACGCTGTGGGCTATCGTATCAGACTGGAACGCTAACATGAATGCGCTGTTTGTAAAAGCCGTTACGGTGCCCTTCAGACGTTTTAGACGCATTATTGTCAGCGTCGATGAGTAATACAGCGCATTTGTAGCATATCTTCCAGCGTACCGCTAAATGTGATGCCCGCACGTATGTTAGTGCTAATTTTCTGTTCCGATGATAGGTCAAAGCAATCAGTACAGCATTGAGGTACTCATATGCGTGGCTGCGCAGGCATACCGCCGGCGAAATACTGGGTGGGCTCTGTTGCGTTTCGCCTGCGACACGTGGTTTTGCCGGCGCGACTGCGGCGGGGCGGCAGACATTTTGGCCCGATCGTCGTCGCCGCAACACTCATCGCCAGGTGTTTCCAGGCGCGTCTGCGGCGATGCGACCGCCTAGGGATCCTCCTCGCATTCCAGTTATTGGGCCCGAAACAGGCGATGCCAAAGCAGGGATCTCGTTCCAGTCATTGTGCCCGAAACAGGCGATGCCAAAGCAGGGATCTCATTCCAGTTATTGGGCCCGAAACAGGCGATGCCAAAGCAGGGATCTCGTTCCAGTCATTGTGCCCGAAACAGGCGATGCCAAAGCAGGGACCATCCTCTCATTACAGTCATTGTGTCCGACCGGCAGCGCCACGACAGGGTGCTACGAGATCGTGCGCAGCGCCACGACAGGGTGCTACGAGATCGTGCGCAGCGCCACGACAGGGTGCTACGAGATCGTGCTCGACATGGTGCTACGGCATCGCTACGACAGTGTGCGTCACCATTAGCCCATTGTACATTCACGTGCTCGTCTTTTGAGGGGTTCCTTCTTGCCCTCAACTGCGAGAGTATAAAAACAGCTGCCCCCGGACGCCAAAAGGAGGGCTCCGATTTCTTCTGTTGAGTGAAGTGCTCTCCCGTCTCTCTACTTCGGTCAAACCTGACCGCCAACTCTTTGCGATGTTAAAATAAACAAGTTGTTTCGTTGTTACCAGTCGACTCATGCTTTGCCGGGACCTTCGGATGCTTGCAGTTGTACCCCAGGCCGCCAGGCCAACGCTACCCTTGGGGCTTGCGACCCAGGTACAACCACGGGCGTCAGCGCCGAGTTCCCAACAGATCGTACAAGCGGTCCGATCCAAACAACTGGTTGCCAGCGGTGAGATCGCCTACGACTTCAAACAACGGTCTGCCAGCGGCGAGATCGCGACAACGGAGGCCAGCAGCAAAGAGATGCAGTTGACAGTATGCTGAGCAGCTCAACGACGATCCGGGAGCAGTGCAACGAGCCCTGTGTGACGACTGGTTGCCTGCAGCGGAACGACTGCGCGGAATTCCTGCCTGCGAGGTTTAGTGAGTGCGGGACTTTCTTCTTCTGAGCTTTGCCAGGCTTTTGTTAGTGTTAGAAACAGAGCTGGTAATTGTGGTTGTCGTTGCTGCCGGGTTAATTTGCGGCAAGACAATAGTAAGCAGTAGAGAAAGCAGCATTCAGAGCAGCCATGGATTTGAAGTCGTTGCGCAAACCGAAATTGTTGGAGCTTGCAAGAGAGTTGGGTCTGGATGTCTCGGACAAACTCAGAAAACCAGAACTGCTAAAGGCTATTCTTGAGTTAGAGGCTGAGGATGACGAGCTGTCGGAATGCCTTGAGACTATTGAAGAGAGGGAGACTGCAAAAGAAAAAGAAGAGCGTGAACGTAAAGAACAGAAAGAGCGAGAGCAACAAGAGCGTGACCGTCAACACGCTTTGGAAATGAAGCGTCTTGAGGTAGAAATGGAACGCGCTCGTAATGGAAGTCAGGCACACGGTGCAGGAGAACGCGTATTGTTCAAAATGACTGACCTGATGCGGCCGTTTAAGCTTGGAGAGGACATTGGTTTGTTCCTGGTTAACTTTGAGCGAACGTGCGAGAAGCAGGGGTTCTCTCGGGAAACGTGGCCACAGCGCTTGCTCACTTTGTTACCCGGCGAGGCGGCCGACGTAGTCGCTCGCTTGGATAGAGAGGAGGCAGAGGATTTCGACAAAGTAAAATCGAGTCTGCTAAAAAAGTACCGGCTGTCTGCGGAGGCGTTCCGTCGGAAGTTTCGGGAAAATGAGAAAGGCAAAAGTGAGTCATATACAGAGTTTGCGTATAGGCTTATGTCGAACATGCAGGAGTGGCTCAAAGAAGAGAAAGCGTTTGGTGACCACGATAAAGTTCTGCAGTGCTTCGGGCTAGAACAGTTTTATAGTCGGTTACCGGAGAACGTGCGATACTGGGTCTTGGATAGGCCAGACGTTTGTACGGTGGCTAAAGCCGCTGAGCTAGCCGAGGAGTTTGTGACGCGTCGGGCTCGCGGAGCTAAGGACGGTCAAAAGGGTGAATTTGGCTCGAAGTTTGAGAGGCCGAAGTTCACACCCATGAGAGCAAAGGGGGACACGCGTAGTGCGGATGCGAGTGAAAGCAGTCCGACCAGACGTAAAGAGACGGCGGCAGCCAAACGCAGAAAGCGGTTCGAGATGAGGCGAGCGGGCGTTTGTTATACGTGCCAGAAGCCGGGTCACTTTTCGGCGCAGTGTCCGGAAACGACACCAAAAGTTGTGTTTTTTTCAATAGGCAGCACTGACGAGAACATGAAGCTTCTCGAGCCTTACATGCGAGACCTCCTCGTGAACGGGAAAGAGTGCCGAGTGCTTCGCGATTCCGCAGCTACGATGGATGTAGTTCACCCATCTTACGTAGAACCCCATATGTTCACGGGCGAGTGCGCATGGATCAAGCAAGCCGTGGAAGCTCATAGCGTGTGTCTGCCGGTAGCAAAAGTGCTTATTGAAGGACCTTTCGGAGCGCTTGAGACGGAGGCGGCAGTGTCATCTATGCTGCCACCCCAGTACCCGTACCTATTTTCAAACAGGTCCGATCACCTCCTGCGCGAGAAGGGGCTTTTGTTTGGTGAAGCTAGTGTTCAGGCCTTAACCAGATCGAAGGTTCGGGAGCTCGCTGCAAAGGCGGTAGTTGCGGGGCCGACGTTATCAAACAACGAAAAAGGGTCAGAGGCGCAGCAAGCTGATATTCAGAGCACGCCCGAACTGAATAAAATTGAGTCTGTAGCGTTGAAGGCGCCAGATACTGGAGAGGAAAATCCCGATTCGGGAAAGTTAGAAGAGCTATCTACTGATTTGCTCATCGCGCCTACGTCAGACGGACTTGATAGGTTGCTAAAAGTCAGCCGGTCGGCTTTGATAGCCGAGCAAAAAAAGGATGGCAGCCTGGAAAACGTGCGCTGCAATGTCAAAGAAGGTATCGCCAGGAAAACTGCGCGTTTTGTGGAAAGAGGGGGAGTCCTGTACCGGAAGTATCTAGACCGCAGAGGAGTGGAGTTCGATCAGCTGGTCGTGCCTCAATGCTATCGTCAGGATCTGTTGCGCTTGTCACACGGGGGTTCGTGGTCCGGACACCTAGGAGTTAAGAAAACTAAGGACCGTCTCTTGCAAGAGTACTATTGGCCAGGGTGTTTTCGGGACGCAGACCATTTCGTGAGGACATGTGACACTTGTCAGCGGGTGGGCAAACCAGGGGACAAATCGAGGGCGCCGTTGAAATTGGTACCTATCATTACGGAGCCTTTTAGACGGCTCGTTATTGATACTGTGGGACCTCTGCCGGTAACAGCCACGGGGTACAGACACATTTTGACTGTGATCTGCCCAGCGACAAAGTTCCCTGAAGCAGTGCCGCTTAAAGAACTCAGCTCAGTTGAGATAGTTAATGCACTACTGTCCATATTTGCGCGAGTTGGTTTTCCTGCGGAAATCCAATCAGATCAGGGCACAGTGTTTACTAGCGCTTTGACGACAACTTTTCTCGAAAGGTGTGGGGTAAAGCTGTTACACAGCTCAGTGTACCACCCACAGTCGAATTCCGTTGAGAAGCTCCACTCCGTCATGAAGCGCGTGTTGAGAGCGTTGTGTTTTGAACATCGAACTGACTGGGAGCTGTGTCTGCCTGGGGTGATGTTTGCTTTAAGGACCGCGCCGCATGCGGCTACGGGGTTTTCGCCAGCTGAACTGGTGTACGGTCGCTCGCTTCGATCTCCGCTTCGCATGCTTCGAGAATCGTGGGAAGGTAGGGGCGACGACCCAGTCGTGGTGGAGTACGTACTTAAGCTCCTCGAACGCTTAAGAAGGGCACAGGAGTTGTCAGGTGAAGCAATGGCAAAGGCCCAGCAGAGGGCCAAGGTTTATTATGATCGGACAGCCAGGGCCCGTCGTTTTGAGTTGGCGATGAGGTCATGATATTGCGCACATCGCTAAACAACAAACTAGACGAGCAGTGGGAGGGCCCAGCGCGAATTGTTCAGAAACTGTCGGACGTTAACTACGTGGTAAGTCTGCCAGGAAAGCGGAAAGCACAGCAAGTTTACCACTGTAATCTGCTCAAACCTTATAGACAAAGGGAAGCAGTGGTGTGCATGATGGTAAACGTTCCTGAAGAGCTTCCGGTCGAGCTTCCGGGACTAGGCTCAGTGACGAACAGGGAAGACACCGGTCAAGTCATTAGTGACCTTATCAGTAAAGCACCGCTGTCGCCTGAGCAGAAAACCGAACTACACCAGCTATTACAAGAGTTTCAAGGTCTGTTCTCTGAGAGGCCTGGTAGGACTTCGGTACTTACTCATGATATAGAACTTACCTCCCCAGAGCCAGTACGATCCAAGGCGTATCGGGTGTCACCCCGCCAGAGCGAGATTATGGAGGCTGAGGTAAAGAAAATGCTACAGCTCGGTGTTATTGAGGCAGGTGAGAGTGATTATACCTCCCCTTTGATTTTAGTTGAGGTACCGGGCAAGGAACCTCGTCCTTGCGTCGACTACCGCAGGCTTAATTCCATCACTAAGGATCAAATTTATCCGATCCCTAACATCGAGGAGCGCCTTGAGAAAGTTAGTAGCGCTCAGTTTATTTCCACCCTAGATCTTGTCAGGGGTTATTGGCAGGTTCCACTTACAGAAGAGGCTAGTAGGTATGCGGCGTTCATTTCACCAATGGGAACATTCCGTCCTAAAGTGTTGAGTTTTGGTTTGAAGAACGCGCCATACTGTTTTTCAAGCCTCATGGATAAAGTGTTGCGGGGACAGCAAGAATTCGCTTTACCGTATCTAGACGACGTAGCGATATTCTCCGCATCCTGGTCTGAGCATATGGCACACTTGCGGGCAGTGCTAACCCGCCTGCGCGAAGCGGGCTTGACAGTAAAGGCTCCTAAGTGCCAGTTAGCACAGGCCGAGGTTGTCTACCTCGGTCACGTGATTGGTCAGGGTCGTCGCCGCCCCTCTGAGATAAAAGTGGCCGCTGTGCGAGACTTTCCGCAACCGCGCACCAAGACCGATATTCGGTCGTTCTTGGGTGTCGCCGGCTACTATCAGAGGTACATCCCTAGGTACTCTGATATCGCGGCTCCCCTGACGGATGCTCTAAGAAAGACAGAGCCTCAAACAGTCGTCTGGGACGAGACCAAGGAAAGAGCTTTTAGCGCCCTAAAGAGTGCCCTAACAAGCCAGCCTGTGCTACGATCGCCAGACTATACAAAAGGGTTCATTGTTCAGTGCGATGCTAGTGAGCGAGGCATGGGCGTTGTACTGTGCCAACGGGAAAATGGAGAAGTAGAACACCCCGTCCTGTATGCTAGTCGTAAGCTGACCAGTCGTGAGCAGGCGTATAGCGCCACCGAGAAAGAGTGTGCATGTCTCGTGTGGGCCGTTCAGAAATTGTCATGCTATCTAGCCGGCTCGAGGTTTATCATTGAGACGGATCACTGCCCTCTCCAATGGCTGCAGACCATCTCTCCCAAAAATGGCCGCCTCCTGCGCTGGAGCCTCGCTTTACAACAATATTCCTTTGAGGTGCGTTACAAAAAGGGGAGTCTCAACGGTAACGCCGATGGCTTAAGTCGAAGCCCCTAACGTAGGAATCAGCCTCAAAATTGTTTGTTACTGATGTTTTTCTTCCTGAGGCAGGATTTTTTTTAACATATTGCTTTTGTTTAGTGTTTCAAAGTGATGATATGCTTTCTAGTGCAATTTTTCAATTTGTGGACGCGTTCTGAGTGATGCTAGACTACTGTAAGGAACTAGGCAGTGGTATAAAAAGGGGAAAGAGCCTGGCAGGGCTTAGTGAGGGTTGTGCCGTGCTTGCTGACTGAGCGGTTGAGTTTTCAGCGTAGTTCTAACGCTTGCCGGGAACGAGAACAAAAATGTGAACTCTCCCGAAGTCACTTTGCAGTGTCCCGTGCGAACCTGAACGAGAGAACGAGGCCTTCTCTGTGCGCTGCGCTCAAGAAACGTCAAGGGACGCCCGACTTCGGTTATGAGCATCATCGAGCGACATCCCTCCGGACAGCGGATGCAGTCCCCTGTCCATCGGGATCTCCTTCCCCCGGCGGGGCGGTCTGTTGCGTTTCGCCTGCGACACGTGGTTTTGCCGGCGCGACTGCGGCGGGGCGGCAGACATTTTGGCCCGATCGTCGTCGCCGCAACACTCATCGCCAGGTGTTTCCAGGCGCGTCTGCGGCGATGCGACCGCCTAGGGATCCTCCTCGCATTCCAGTTATTGGGCCCGAAACAGGCGATGCCAAAGCAGGGATCTCGTTCCAGTCATTGTGCCCGAAACAGGCGATGCCAAAGCAGGGATCTCATTCCAGTTATTGGGCCCGAAACAGGCGATGCCAAAGCAGGGATCTCGTTCCAGTCATTGTGCCCGAAACAGGCGATGCCAAAGCAGGGACCATCCTCTCATTACAGTCATTGTGTCCGACCGGCAGCGCCACGACAGGGTGCTACGAGATCGTGCGCAGCGCCACGACAGGGTGCTACGAGATCGTGCGCAGCGCCACGACAGGGTGCTACGAGATCGTGCTCGACATGGTGCTACGGCATCGCTACGACAGTGTGCGTCACCATTAGCCCATTGTACATTCACGTGCTCGTCTTTTGAGGGGTTCCTTCTTGCCCTCAACTGCGAGAGTATAAAAACAGCTGCCCCCGGACGCCAAAAGGAGGGCTCCGATTTCTTCTGTTGAGTGAAGTGCTCTCCCGTCTCTCTACTTCGGTCAAACCTGACCGCCAACTCTTTGCGATGTTAAAATAAACAAGTTGTTTCGTTGTTACCAGTCGACTCATGCTTTGCCGGGACCTTCGGATGCTTGCAGTTGTACCCCAGGCCGCCAGGCCAACGCTACCCTTGGGGCTTGCGACCCAGGTACAACCACGGGCGTCAGCGCCGAGTTCCCAACAGATCGTACAAGCGGTCCGATCCAAACAGCTCAGAGAATTTGGCACCTATTTTAAGTGAATGAGAAACGTTGATGAGTTTATAGTGCAGGATATTAGGCAACAAAAGTCGCCCGATGTTAGTGACGCAGCCGAGATATGAAGACAATGTGAAAAGTATCCGAGAATCGGACGACACACAACGCGAACACCACATGCGCGACATCGGTTCATGGCACATTCACAAAGTCCGCGTTGTCAGCTACAAACATTACGAGTGTCTTTGCTGTTAGCTTGATGCCTGTTTCGAATCCACTTGTATCTGAAGCTGGCGTTCATAACATATATTTTAACAATTGGATCGGCGTTTTGCTTCCGTTATTCTACTGCCGCAAAAGTGATGCGACAACTGTGAAGACTGTCTTGGGATTGCCGAGAGTGACTGCGTAGATCATATGTGGTCAACAAATGCGGAGGTATACACTATGTGTATACTAAAGTCTACAAATAGGCTCTATAGCAATCTCAGCAGTATACAACTTTAGTGGCTTATATCAAATGCAGCTATGTATTATCCACCGGTACCTGCGCTTGGTTACAGCGTACACGGGTTGGGTCCAGATTAACGATGTTTGTCTATTGTTAATCTATAGACATGCAAGACCACGACAACTCAGAGGGGGTGAATTCACCACCTGGTCTGCGGGCTTTCGCCACTTATTCACCCCCTTTGCCACATCTTCACCATCTGACCGTCACCACCTGGTCTTCGCGAAGTGTACGTCCGGGAAGCAGCCAGGTTTAGGGCCTTCGGGTGCCTGGAAGACCTTGGTGACTCGGACGGTGCCTGCTCCGCCGCGATCCTCGTTCGGTGCAGCTGCACCGAACGCAGACTAGCAGTCTGCACGGTTTGCCCGCCGCGCCAGGGTTGCGGTGCCGTCGTGCATGAACCAGTGCCATATCATCGCGTTCGCAGAGGGCGGGGGGTATGGGAACTCGGAATTACATATTATCGACTTTCTTCTATAGACATTCAATACACCAGGAGTAGAGAAAAAAATAGAAACCTTGTCGACTATTGTCCATAATATAGAGAGTCAACAGACAAAGTATGGACAAAAATAAATAGAAACTGTATCGGCTTTCGTCTACAGGTAGCCCATATAGAGGGGAAGTAGACAAAGAAGAAACAAACTCCCTATCGAATTTTTTCTATAGACCGTCTATAGACTGCGAGTAGACAAAAAGAAATAGAAATCTTATCGACTTTCGTCTACAGAAAGTCTATATACAATGTATATGGACAAAAATAAATAGACACTGTATCGACGTTCGTCTAAAAGTAGTCCATAGAGGGGAAATAGACAGAAAGAAACAAACACCTTATCGACTTTTTCTATAGACCGTCTATAGACAGCGAGTAGACAAAAAGAAATAGAAACCTTATCGACTTTCGTCTATAGACAGTCTATAGACAAAGTATGGACAAAAATAGATAGAGACTGTATCCACTTTCGTCTATAGGTAGTCCATAAAAGGGAAGTAGGCAAAAAAGACACAAACACCTTATCGACTTTTTTCTATAGACCGTCTATAGACTGAGAGTAGACAAAAAGAAATAGAAACCCTATCGACTTTCGTCTATAGAAAGTCTATAGACAAAGTATGGACAAAAATAGATAGAGACTGTATCCACTTTCGTCTGTAGGTATTCTATAGAGGGGAAGCAGATAAAAAGGAAACAAACACCTTATCGACTTTTTTCTATAGACCGTCTATAGACTGCGAATAGACAAAAATAAATAGAAACCCTATCGACTTTCGTCTATAGAAAGTCTATAGACAAAGTATGGACAAAGATAGATAGAGACTGTGTCTACTTTCGTCTGTAGGTGTTCTATAGAGGGGAAGCAGACAAAAAAGAAACAAACACCTTATCGACTTTTTTCTATAGACCGTCTATAGACTGCGAGTAGACAAAAAGAAATAGAAACCCTATCGACTTTCGTCTATAGAAAGTCTATAGACAAAGTATGGACAAACATAGATAGAGACTGTATCCACTTTCGTCTGTAGGTATTCTATAGAGGGGAAGCAGATAAAAAGGAAACAAACACCTTATCGACTTTTTTCTATAGACCGTCTATAGACTGCGAATAGACAAAAAGAAATAGAAACCCTATCGACTTTCGTCTATAGAAAGTCTAAAGACAAAGTATGGACAAAAATAGATAGAGACTGTGTCGACTTTCGTCTGTAGGCATTCTATAGAGGGGAAGCAGACAAAAAGGAAAGAAACACCTTATCGACTTTTTTCTATAGACCGTCTATAGACTGCGAATAGACAAACAGAAATAGAAACCCTATCGACTTTCGTCTATAGAAAGTCTAAAGACAAAGTATGGACAAAAATTGATAGAGACTGTGTCTACTTTCGTCTGTAGGTATTCTATAGAGGGGAAGCAGACAAAAAGGAAACAAACACCTTATCGACTTTTTTCTATAGACCGTCTATAGACTGCGAGTAGACAAAAAGAAATAGAAACCCTATCGACTTTCGTCTATAGAAAGTCTATAGACAAAGTATGGACAAACATAGATAGAGACTGTATCCACTTTCGTCTGTAGGTATTCTATAGAGGGGAAGCAGATAAAAAGGAAACAAACACCTTATCGACTTTTTTCTATAGACCGTCTATAGACTGCGAATAGACAAAAAGAAATAGAAACCCTATCGACTTTCGTCTATAGAAAGTCTAAAGACAAAGTATGGACAAATATAGATAGAGACTGTGTCGACTTTCGTCTGTAGGCATTCTATAGAGGGGAAGCAGACAAAAAGGAAACAAACACCTTATCGACTTTTTCTATAGACCGTCTATAGACTGCGAATAGACAAAAAGAAATAGAAACCCTATCGAATTTCGTCTATAGAAAGTCTAAAGACAAAGTATGGACAAAAATAGATAGAGACTGTGTCGACTTTCGTCTGTAGGCATTCTATAGAGGGGAAGCAGACAAAAAGGAAACAAACACCTTATCGACTTTTTTCTATAGACCGTCTATAGACTGCGAATAGACAAAAAGAAATAGAAACTTTATCGACTTTCGTCTATAGACAGTCTATAGACTTTATATCAACAAAAGTCCAAATCTATAGAAAGGAAAGGTCGTCTATGAAAAGTCTATAGACTTTCTATAGACAGTCTAAAGTCATTTTTGTAAGGGTGCCTTCCCTTCTCCGTAGGTTTTCCTAGGTGTCCAACGACAACATACCATTAATGTTTCTAACCGGTCTCTGGACTGAAACACTGTTGAACTGCACGTAGAAAAGAAGAAGAAAAAAAATGCTCAGAACGGCGAAGTGGATAAAGTTGAACACATCCAGGAACAGATCGGTGATCGCTTCAAGACATAAGCTGGGGCATGGGCAAATCGAAACGATGGACGTAGCCTCGTGGCTGGCTCCCACTCACAGGATTAGTCTCACTCCACTCACAGGATCACAGGAGTCCCACTCAGCGAGGAACCTAAATAAACGCAACAAGAGCAGCGCCGGCTCCGCCCCAGCATCGCGTAATTTCACATGGGACTGATTCGGGTAACGATGCCTTCTTCAAAGCACTATCCTTTCGTTTTCACCAAATCCCAGGAGCCCCATCATGGATACAGCTCGTTCCGCCCCTCGGAGCAGCGTTACGGTCGGACCCCTGCACTACTCTGGAAATTGTGTATGCTTATGCGTTGTTAGCACCTTTCGTACATACCTTGTCGTGCCGCATTTCGTGTAGAATGCTCTTGCTCGGATCTAGACCCTATAGTTTGATATAGTTACCATCTCTTTCGTGTATATTCCTGACTTTAAAAAAACGAGAAACTGAAAGCTGGTACGTGACCGGAGGTGGTGTGTACGCCAACCGTAACGCAACTACTTGGAATGTCTGCGTCAAATGAATAGATCGGTTGAAACATTTCTTTTATCGCTTCTCCTCACAATACGGTGTAGAAGTAACACAGGGGAAGACATGCCTGAAAGAATTTCGCTGACCATTTTAAAAGGGCTGGAAACGAATTGGGGCCGTATCTACGAAGAACGTCTTGCGCTAGAATTGTTCTAAAGAGGAGTTGTCAGCCAATCGCGATCTCGGACATATCACTAGCGAATGCGGTGAGCCAATGGCAAGCAGCACCAACGAACGAAAAGTTTTGTGAATCCGGCCCTCGGTCTCGAGCGGTTCACACAACAAGGTTAACTAGGTTGAATCAGCACCCCCGGTTATTTTCTCGCTCTCCCTTTAACCCAGCCAGCACACAAACCTTATCCACTTGCCACAGTTCACATGTATTGTACCACTGCAAAAAGATACGGCTTTAATGTGCGCGGCTAAAATAATTGCTTTTCTGGTTACCACAGTACTGCATTGTTCAAGTGAAACGTCTTGAATTTCAGTCAGCGTAGGGGGTTCGCTTGCTAAAACGGCATGTAACATTACATGTATGCAATAAAATATAACGAAAACATGCAATACTAATATCGCTTATGCCATTGCAACCGTATAACCCACGCGTCTTACTTTGACATTGTTGTATAGAAAAAAGAAGCCATTACCCGATCACCAATGTGTAATGTGCAGAGATTGAGCCGTTGACCTGCCACCTATGACGCAATTACAGCTATATTTGGCCTTTTGCTCGGCGGTCAGAGAGGTTCAGCTCGGCAGTTGGTTTGTCGATCCGAGCAGGAAATGTGACATTTCCATAGAGGTATACCACAGAGGTATAATTCATCAAAGACAAACCTGAACTCATTAGGAGTTATAAGCCTTATAATCCTGCAATTTCTCGCTCGGTTGTAGCACCCCCCTGTTCGACACGTAGGGCCCAGAAATAGTCTGAAGAGCCTCGGGCAGCAAGCCAGAGGGATGCCAATCCACGCCCGTCACCTTCAACCATGTCGTGTTCACTAAGAATCGGGAGCGGGCACAGTTGCAAGGTTAGACTATAGTACCCGTCCTAGCTGTATCATAACTTAAACACGTAAGTTTTATAATGCTTGAAATAATGTGACTTCTGTATTTCATTAGATAGTTTGTGTTTCCTACTACCCACACACACTCAGAAGCACGCACAAGACGTTTCATGCACCCCCCTGCGGTTGCGTCCCCGAAACCTTCTACCCGATTTTGCAGCGCTGATGTGTTAAGTGAAGTCGCAACAATTCTTCCCGCAGGTCTTGAGATTCCTACCAAGTAAACGTGCTTATGTCACTGTCCGAGATTTCAATTCTCGGAAAAAGCTTAGGCACAAATTAGAAACCTAAAGGGAAAACGCTTAGAACTGTAACATGTGTTCTTAAGTAATTATTACGGGTGAACGAAAATTCAAAATTTCGTATACAAATACAACAGCCTTTCTCAGTCGATTTGAACGCAAAATCACCATAGCGTGGCATCCGGGGCATGGTGCAATCCCAGGAAACAATGCCGCGGACTTACACGCTTAACAGCCTACAAGTCAAACAGCGCCCCCCCCCCCCTTCTCCCACCTTTCGCTGTACTGCTGACTCCAGACTAAATAGCTTAGCCTGCAAAATCACCTCCGTCTTCAGACACGTGCCATGATTGCTCCGTGCTCTGCGGCCATCCCTTCCGGGCTGACTATGATATATGAGGTGATGCCACGTAGGCTTCGCTTGGGTGTCGCCATAGCAGCTCAGGTCGCGAGAAAGTTGAAGAGAAATGGCAGTACCGGTGAACGCGTCAAGTCAACAGCTTCCCCCTCAGCCTTTGAAAAGATGAGCCCGCGGACACATCTCACTAACTGTACTTGCTCAGCTATAACCAGTTAAAAGATTATTTGGAATGCTTAGCAAATCACGCCGTTGAATGCGTCCAAACGTTAATGCGTGTAATGTCTGCCAACAAGCACGAAACACCCATAAAAGGAGAACTCAAGCAGGTTACATAGCTGCGTTGTTTTAAGTGGTGAAATTATGACTTTGAAGCCACAGTATATTGAGAATGCAAGTGCTAACGGCCAAAAAATGAAGGTGAGAAATTGAAGTGTCATCATCCAGAATAATTCATTGAAGCAACCCTTAATTTCTTTTCAACTTACTTGACCCTTATATTTTTTATGTTGTGAAATTTTACATCATTTTATGGTTTACTTAGTAGCATCTACAGATAACTTAGAAACTTGTAAAACGTGCCCAGCCACGTTTGAATGCTGTTATCTATTATATTTTACATCGTTCGCAAGCGTTCCTCCGTACCGTCGACTGTTTTCTCTAGATTATAGGACAGTCTAGGCCTATCGAAGAAGAAAACGCGTCCACAACTTTGTTTTTCGCTATATTTAAGAAGCACTTATTTCACTGCGACAAATACATGCTAATCGGGAGAGTTCTCTAAAGTAATCTCTCTGTGTTTTGCTTTGCTATCGTTCGGACAAAACACGCCAGCTTGGAAGCGATGCCCGGTAGGAATACATGCGCGATGTATTCTCCACAGTGCATAGGGCTCGGCACACGTACACCGTCGTTAACCCCAGTTCCTGCATCTCACCCTCAAGGCAGCGTCTCGGGCTAGGCAGTTGGGAGGGAAGTCTTGCGCAAACCATGACCATAGAGCCACGACTACCAGCTCTTCATGGGTGCGCTATAGATCACTGTGTCCACACAGCTCGCCCTTGGGCATGTACTTAAGTAAATGGATTACAGGCAGCTCCTAGCCGAGCAAAAGTGTGTCCTAAGGCATCGAGCAGTTTTCAAAGGAGTGCTCTGGGGTCCGCGCTATCGAAATGCATCTGCTGGTCATCGGACCGTGAAATGAAACTAACAGAGTTATGGTGGAGGGAGTCCAGTTTTAAACGATTTTGTTGGCTCCTTCAGAGCACGAGGCACGTAAAGTGGTTCCATAAATCACAGCTCGACGTAGGGTCTCCGCAGTGCAACGGGGTGTAGAAGGGCGTGATTGAAAAGGAAATATATATATATATATATATATATATATATATATATATATATATATATATACGTGTGTGTGTGTTGTTGTTGTTGTTGTTGTTATTGCCGCGTTGCTATGCATGAGCTGCACGCTATATTCAGCACCAGTTTTTCTGGACACATACGCAAAGAACAGTAAGTTCACCCTTTTCCCAGTTTTCATGTTCCCTGTTCCTTGTTTGTTCATTTGTTTGTTTGGTTTGCGTAGGATTGGAGTTTGTACATGTAAAATGCATACGTTCTGGCCGTTATTCTTGCGCTACTATCAAGCATTACGAGTGTATTAATGGTGAGGCGTAAATAAGGAAGTGGTTGTATCTGTGCAAGGGCATACTCGCGTACATGCATGCTGGATATTGATTTCATCATTTACATTGGCACGCATTACCTGGCAGAAATAAGGAGACAGTAGTACGAAGAAGAACACATTCGCGGAGAAAAGGCCGTGGAATTGAAAAAGAAAACAATTACGAGCGTCCGATGGCATCGTCGCTCCTCTTCACGCATAAATACTGTCGTCATGACAGATCGAAGAGCCTGATGCGTTGGAAGAGATGAAAAGTGGAGGAAAGATAGCTTACAGTTTAATTGTTGGCCTTATCGTACAGCTACTGTATCATTTCATGCACAATTTGGGCAAAAGCGATTCATTCACCTCATTCGTCAGGTACACTAGCTATATATAGTTCAGATGAGAGAAAAGCATGACGAGTTTAAAACATGGAGACATTGTCGCACGGAAGCGTGAATTACATGTAAAATTGAAACTGAGGAATACTAAGACCGATGAAAGGAGTACAGATTCAGGAACATACCGTGGCCGCAGATAGACTTGAACCACCGTCTTAAGTCTTTCTTGAATGTCCGCCTCAAACAAATTATTCGCAGTCGTTCTTTCATTCCCAAGCCTCGAATTTCTCCGCCGCTATACTTTAAAAGAGTGGCTATGAAGCTTTGTCTCCGCGGCCAACTGTAACTGGATCGCTTTGCGTCTCCGTCATAAGAAAGAAGCAGAAAGAAAATGTAAGAAGAGATCATGCTTCAGCGGTGGACACTGAATGTCTTTTGTTGAAGTACAGAATGCAGAGGAGCGCGACAAAAGTTGAAATGGTTGCAGAGTAGGAGAAACTGCGAGATGTACAAAATTCTGGGACAATGCCGATGTCAAGAAGACAGGGGGTGGTCACATTGTGTTGGCGAGAAATGGTGACAGAAAGTAGAGATAGGCGGGGAGGTGGCGCAGTCACAACACCACACCTAAAGTACTAGTTTACAGATGAGTTATTTTGCTGATGCCACATTATTATGTGCAATGCAGTCGAATAAAAAGAGGAGCATATGTTCTTCAATAAATGCACGGAGTGTTTAGCGTATGCGTCTTTACCAACGGTTTTTCAAGCGAAGTTTGCATTGCCTCCCTCGTGTCCGCGTCGGTGTTGGTGTTGTCGTACGAAAAAAAAAAACAAAAACAAGCCGCGCGAAAATATCAATTTCTTGCAGTGGCTTCGCATTCGAACCACCAAACTCCGGGTTGCGAGAACACCACGCCAACCGGTTCAGCCACTGTCGTTTTCTTTTTCTCATTGCACGGAATTATGAGTGGTATCAAACCAATATTGTTACATTACATTTAAACATACATGACAAACAAATGCACACATGCTACAGAATTATGAATATTCATTGGACTTCAGCCACTGTCGGGACATCATGCACGCCCTCTAAAGTGGGGTTTTATATGCATGAAGAAATAAACGCCGAGCAAGGCGCGAGCCAATCACAGACGTCACGTCCTTACGGAGCAGGGAAAGCGTGTGATCGGAAAGGGTGCGATCCCAAGCTTCGCTTGCATGGGCCTAGCTTAATCAACATCACATAAACAGCGGAGTGGGCACAAAAGAAAACGACCTTGACGATACAAGCGCGGAGTCGTCTACATCACATTTAACAATCGTGTGCGCGCTGTGTGTAATGTTGGACACGAAACAACCTTCGTTATTTTTTATCTGGACTAAACCCGCATTAGGCTACAGAAACGTGCAGCAGAAAACTCCAATGGCCACAGCTTCGCCAGAAACAGCCGATTTCACTCTGACGAATGCGTTCGGCGCGCGGAACCAATCAAGGACCCGCATATCACCGGGTGTTTGAACAGTTCTACAGACACTCGGGTAGGGCTGAATAGGAAATAAGGATTTAAGGTATCCCGCCCTCAAAAGCGTGCTCCTCTGGCCATCGGGAGAACTCTCTTTGAAGTGCAGCCCCTGATGGCTGCCATGCATTATTGGCGTTCTGGGGCGCTGCCACGGTGATCCGTTCCAAGCAGAGCTTTAATAGCTAACGCCAAGTATACTAAGCTTCCTGCACACTGCAGGGAACTTAGTATAGACAAATCAATCAATCAATCAATCAATTAGCGTTATTTAATTATTGTATAGAAAAAACACATCGATAAAGTTATATGAGGAGACCCCATGAGCACAAGGTTGGATGGACACCTTCTGTCAGGAAGTCATTAAAAATAATAAATGGGGAGTACAACAGTACGTAATAGATTTTGTTTCGGAGACGAAGCTGCTAATGACCGGAGGTGGGCGGCCACCCTATTCCCTATTGGTTACGCATGTAACATACCTTCCTGTCTTGTACCTGCAGGCATCCGTGTACCTTATTTCTCCCTCTTTGGTATCTTCGTTTAGCATTTTCGGTAGCGTGGTAGCTCTCGTTTCTATTCTCTCTCTCTGTAGTATTCTGGGGGCATGTTCCTTGGAGTAAACAAAATTCAGGAGTTGACAGAGTAGTTTGCATGACCATCAATAATTGGAATACTGCGAAAGTATAGTTAAAGATCAGAGAAGCAGTCTTCATATTCGACAGCGAATTGGGGTTAAATGAAATTGTTAACTGAAATTATTAAGTGAGGTGGTGTCCGTCCATTTAAACGAGAAATACTGTGGAGGCATGCGTTTCTCCTTGATTCACAAAAGGTGCTTTTGAGTAGCGATCAAGAATTCGAGTTGTAGAAATGTGAGGCGCTTTGCAGCGGAGCTGTCTATGGCTTCTCTCCGGAAAAATCGTGGCGACGAACAGAAAACGCCTCATGGCAAAGCGAACCTTCTCGCGAATGACCTGTGGCTCTCAATCTAATTTCTACTGAAATTGGCCGCTAAGACAACTCTACCATTACGCCGAATTTCATTTACTTGTCATAATTAGTTAACAATGAAATTGTAAACGTTACAGAATGTCTATCTGCTGTCAAGACATGGGCATCTACGGAAGAAATGTGGTTACAGAAAACGGCTGTAATTCTTATTTTATTGAAACTATCTCGAAGCAAATTATACGACTATTAGCCGCTCAAACGACTCTAACATCACGGCGCGTTTCATTCACTTTTCCAATTATGTAGTGCACGGTGAAGTTCTAAATATTGTGGAATTCCCGTCCGCTGTAAATATCTGGGCTCCTACGGAAAGGGAGACAAACAGCCCCATACTTGTCCGCTAAAATAAGGCTCTAGTCCTTGTAAGTTTCATTCAGTCAATTAACTACGAAGTATGCTCAATCGAAACTTACAAACAGACGTGTTTTTTTTTTCGTGCACTCCTTTGGACTGCGTCCCGGTCAACACACATCGTCACTCGCATTGAGGATCGGTTTAACGGCCACCTGCGTCTAAACGGCGCTCCGTCGCAGGTGCGTCGACAACGCCTGCGTCTTGTAAGCGTCGTCGTAAAAGCCCTTCGGCAATAGCGCTGTGTATGTATGTCATAGTGCGTGACGTATTGCGCACCTGATATTTCTTTGTATTGTGCATAAATTACATATGCAGAATTATAAGTTAGATATACCAACAAAACTCTATACCAACATAATTTATACCACCATAGCAGCTTCGCTGGTAAACAACCTTCACAGGGTGAAATGGCTCCTTAATTTTTTTTGTATAAAGTTTATGAAACAAGTACAACCATTCTCTCCGTTTTGGAAGATTAACAACTAGATGCAGCGCTGAGAATTTCCTTGCATCAGTTTCGGCGGTTTGTCAAAGGCAAATGGGGAGGGCTGCTCGGGGAGTGGGGAAGCTTCAACCAAAATCGAAGAGGTTGAGGTTAGCCCGGCCAGAGGAGTTCAATATCTAAATGCTGAACGTTCCTTCTGCGTACGATGCGTTTAGGTTTTCTTAGGGCGCCCACAATCTTCACAACTTCCTGTGTTAGGTTGTCTCTATACCCTCTCAGTATACCGAAAATATGGATGTTTCTGCTGCTAAACTCTTAAGAAAACAATTGCTGTTCGAAACTCGTTTAGTTGGTAGCCAACAACCGTTTGGTTTGTTGATATTCATCATACCTTTTTAAGAAGTAATGCGTCTGGTTTTCTAGTTTTCCTGTATGTAAAGCCCGACTGAGAACGTTTTCTTTGTGCGTTTGTGCCCAATCAGAGTAATCGAGCTCTTCATTGGAAACTGAAGAACTCTCGAATATGGTATCGCACAAAAGAGAGCCTCGTAAGCGCGAATTCATAATAGTGCCTATAACATCCTCAGAAACAATGACATCGCCTGTCATGCCTCAGATAAAAGACCGCACTTGTGTACCTCCGGGAACCTCACTGTTTAGATAAAGCCAAGAACCACTGTACGTGAGGAACGTAAAGCATTCCCAGACGTCACTCCGTGAACGTGAAAGTGTAATATTGAGAAGTACGAATACGAAAACTAATTGAAATGATGAGTGAAAGCAAGGTCAGAAAATGGTGTCGATACTTCAGAAACAGTCGCACAAATGCGTACGAAGAACGGAGTGGCAGGCCCAGCATCCGGACCAATGAAACTATCTAAGAATTGAACCGGGTATTGCTCTCAGATCGTCGACTGAGAGTTAGTGGTCGGGCTGATAAATTTCCTCTTGTTTGGCGCACTACAATTTACACGACTGTAACTGAAGAGCTCGGTTATCACAAAGTGTGCGCAAGGTGGGCACCAAAAAGGCTTACCGACCATCTCAAACGGCTACGAACGTCAAGTGGGCGAGCGTTTTTCGACCACTACCGACAAGGCGGAGATGCATAGTTTTCGTACATTGTTACAAGCGACAATACTTGGACATACTACGCCACTGCAAAAATAAAGCATCAGTGACTGCACTGACGCCACGCCTCTTCACCGAAACTGAAAAAGTTCAAGCAATCTCCTTACCCGAGTGGGAGAATGATGGCTACCGTTTTCTGGGACGAAAAGAACGTTGTTTTTATTGAGTTCATGGAAGTGAGAACCAAAGTTACAGCTGACGTGTACTGCGAAACGTTCACAAAACTGAGACGTGCTATCAAAAATGGACGGCGCCCGAAACTCGTCTGGAATCGCCACCCTCCATGACAACGCGCGCACTCACACGCTGCCCGAACCAAGCAGGAGATTCAAGCTTCTGATTGGGAACTTTTCGCTCACCCACCCTATACACTCCCAACCATACACAAAGTGACTATTTCCTCTTCTTTCACTTGAAACTGTGGCTTGGGAGGCAATGGTTTGCAGACGAGAAACTCAAGATCGCCGTTGCCAAGCGGTTCAATTCCCAGGCGGCGAACTTCTATGCAGAGTGACTAAAGAAACTGGTGCACCGGTACGAAAAGCGCTTAGAAGTTCGCGGCGATTATGTATCAAGTAGGTTCATGCTAAACGAAATGCGCCAATAAAAACTTTCACTAACCGCTGCTATATATATATATATATATATATATATATATATATATATATATATATATATATATATATATATATATATATATATATATATATATATATATATATATATATATATAGTGTATGTATATATAACCCTCGCATAATGTACGAACGCGACGCCCAAAATTTCTATAGACGCAAATAAAATAAATTTTCAATAAACGTCTAGGCTCATATGGTAGAGTCCATTAGAGATATAGGATGAATGAGATATAGTACTCGCAAAGCGTGTGAACCAATATGTTCTACACTTGATGCCTCCAAATGCACCAAAGACGTGGAAGAACGCCAACCTATATTATATCATATGAAGAAGTCAAAGAATGAAGACTTATTGGCGAATTAGTTTGCCTTCAATATTGCACACATATTCATCAAAATAATGTCCAATAAAATCAGGGAAACCCTTGTCTTTATTCAACCCAGAGAAATCGTTAGCTTTAGGAATAGATATTGAACAGTCATATATTCAACAATGGTGCATTCAACAGATATTCCATCAGAGCCATGTCATCAATGAGGCAATCGAGAAATCTGCGAAGTATAATGAACCTGTCTACACGGCTTACACAAATTATGAAAAGGTGCTAAATTCATTGTAGATACCACCAGACATGGATGTATTGCATAGTTAAGGGATACAGGGAAGCGTACGTAAATATTTCGGCAAATATCTAAAAAAATTCAACAGCTAGGAAATAGGAAAATAAGCCCGTGAAGAAATGGGCAAGATAAGAATACTCAGTCTCCCTAATGCTATTCACTGCTTGCTAAGACGTGATCGAGCTATTAGAATGGGGATTATTAGGTGTTAGGACCAAAAAAGAACATCTCAGAAACTTGCAGCTTACAGATGACATTGTCCTGTTCGTTAGCACTGGATACGACGTACAGCAAATGATTCAGGAGTTCAGCCAACAAAGTGTAACAGTAGTTTTGAAGAATAATATGCAGAATTCTAAGAAAATGCGGCTACATAACGATGTGAATTATTCAAGCTTTCTTAAAAGCTCTTTTTTTTCTCACTCCTTCATTCTGTGCCTGGACAGAGGGAAAGTAACTGGTTTGACTTACATGTTCCATAGGACATAGCACGACACAGATCACTCATGATTGACAATCAGCCTCTACAATATGCGCAAGAGTGCGTTCATGTTTAGGGGAATTAGCCAGAGCTGAAAGAGATCATGAGAAGAAAATTGACAAAATAATAAAAATTGGTTTGTGCGCATGCGACTGGCACTGCCTAGTCGTGACTGGCAGCTTACCGCATTTATTGAAAATAAAAGAGTGCCATCAATGCATTCCAACTCTACTGACATGTGAGGTCAGAACTTCGAGGTTAAGAATGAAGCTTGTGAAGAAGTAAGGCCCTGCACGACGTTCGATGAAATGAAACGTAGTACGTCTAAAATTTAAAAGACCGGATAACAGCCGATATTGTTGTTGAGGCTGAGAAATGGAGTTAAGCAGGCCATGCAATCCTTAGAGAAGGTAACCGGTGACCCTTCAAAGCAGCAGAATGGGCTATAATCGCCTGGGCACCGACGGCAGAAAACTAGGCAGCGGGATGAAATTAGGAGCGCTGCGACCATTGGGCGGTGTCAGCTAGCTGGCGCAGGAAAGGGGTAATTATAGATAGCAAGGAGATGTTTTCGTCTTCAAGTGCAAATAAAATAAGATGTTGCTAATCGTGATGATGACGACGAATATCTCGTGAGACGCTCAAAAAAGCCTGGGCCATTTGTGGGTGGCACAGTGAAACATTACAATCGGGCAAATGCTACTGTAAAAGTGGCTCGGTGGGTCATACGTCTGCTCCTCGACTCTGTTATTAGAAATAACTTCGCCTCGCAAACCAGTGGCGACATGCCTTGACTCCTGGAGCAAGTATCAATACCTTACAAGAGACTTTAAGGTCATGCGGATTTGGCGGAAGTTGGCAGTGCTAGCTTGGGGTTGCGGCGACAAGCCCGCACTCGCCTATTCACCAACCGAGGTAGGCAGTCTCTGAATCCACCTTCGAGGACAGGTTTGTCAAAACGTATTAGCATGATAAAGAATAAGGAAAACACGAAACAACGCGGAACCTTCTTTTTCTTCTGAATAAGCTCTAAATAAACCAAAACCTAACTTTAAGAATGCAGCCCATAGCCGCTGTTCCTCTAAAATGTCAGCCGAAAACGTAAAAAGGCAGTATAGGACTCACTTTCCAAATATAATATAATACCTCCGGAGGTCTGATGAGCCCTATACAGCTCCTGATGCTTCTGCCAGGATGATGTCACTCTGGAGTCCCTTATTATGTGGAGCCTCCCCTTCCTCACCCTGACTCCACTTCTTTCTTCTTTTTCGAGAATACTTTTTAAACCTTTTTAGCAATTCTTTTCTTACGGAAGAAAAACCTTTGAATGCAGTTAAAAATACTTGTATGTGAGGCGAGAACATACAAATGTACAACAACTGCATTTCCTCCCCCAGACGATATTTGAACTCGCTTAAAAATAACTTAAATGGGCATTTAGCACAAAACGGTGCCTTTACGTTCGCATGATCTTGTGCTGAGCAAACTGAGATTTGACAGATGAGCCGTCTCGCATCTTATGGCAGTCTGTAAAGCATACGATATAACCGAGACTGCGACTTCAATTTATGCACCTGAACAAATGCAGCGGAGCGATTTTCTTGAAGTGTTTAGCCTCGTTAGAAGCACCATGCGCAAAGAGGCATTTTCCGAGTGAGAGATGGCGACATTCTGACGAGTTTTTGCTGAAGGACCATGCATGACGCCTAAATAAAGATGTCTCTTGTCAAGGCGTCCTGTTTGAATGTGAGTTCAGATTCGGTATGTCGCGATTTTGTGACAGCAGGCTAGAAGAAGTTAAAGCCGGATTCACTCTGAAGAGCAGAGACAGAAAATATGAAGCCAGGAAATTACAGAGGGTGCACAGAAAACTGTCCGGTTGTCTACTCTATAAAAGGTATAGGTAGTGGAAGGAGGCAGTGGAATAATGAGATACCGAGAGGAAGAGAATGTTCCGGGAACACACACGAGCACAAACAAAACGTAACGCGACAAAAAGCGGTAGCATGCGCCCGCTTATTTTAAATTAAAAGAAAGAAAAAGAAAAGAAGAACATGCGAGACTTCTGTCGTTTTTATTTTTCGAAACGCGTCCTGTCTGTGATTGTGACAAGTACATCGGTCACCTTTTGTGTGAAGCCATCAAAATGCGGAGCTTGCGCACATTTACCATATTGGATGTGAAACAGGAAGCCAAGCCGTAGTAATAAATGTAAATTAAGTTTTTATGTTCCACAATCCACCACACATTTCCTGCGCCCCCCCCCCCTTTTTTTTGCTCATTTGTTTGTGCTCTGCGCACAGTTCTCCGTTCGTCGACGTTTTCCTACATTAATCTGCTTCCCCCTGAATTCTTATGAAATAAACCGATTGTTAGAAGAGCTTCATCGTTCATGTTCGTGTCCAAGCTGCGCATCTATTGTATATCTCTGCAGCGCTGTAACTCAATATTGAAGTGAAACAACAGCCCTTTTCATGTATTAGCAGTGTTGAACAGTCAGCCTTTCTCTACTGATAAGATCCTGCCTTACATAACTAAATCGCAGAATCACCAGAGTTACATACAAGGAGATGCGGAACCACTGTTTATACTCGATTTCCATTGAAAGCGTACGCCTTTTTCGCAGCACCATTCTGAAGGTTATAAAAGATGAACCCATGGTGCAAGAAAAGCAATGTGTATTCGAACTTCATTTAAAAGAAAAGGTGTGATTTGTATTTGGACGCACTCACCGCCAGCTTATGACAAAATGTTTATTGTTTTTTTATAAACTTGCAGTGTTACCGCCCCAATTGCGCGCATGTGGTTATGCCGTGTTGATCGAGAGTACATGAGGCAGCCTGAAGAAGTATTGTCATATTGTCTCGCTGTAGTGACGGTGACGAGAACAGCATCAAAATTGTGAATCACGAAACTAACTTTTTATTGGGCGAAGTTGTGCCCACGAAGGCAAGTGACACTTCAAGCACAACAACAGCGGCGAGCACAGTCGGCAATCGTCGAAATCTAATCTGCGGATCAGACGCATTAATTATCAATACATGGCTCAATGAACATTCCTGTGTAATCGCTGGTGCTCGTTATAGAATGTAGACCAGTGTTCCTGTAACGCACATAATTTGATTACGCGAACCTCAGCAACAACATAGACAACAGGAAAAGAAACATCGCTAATATTCGAGAAACTACCAATACAGAAAGGGCGCATCTTGCGCTGAGCGATGACATTTAACATTTCTTGGCCGGTGAAACGCGATCCCCGGACAAAGTGGGCCATAAAGGCCACAGCGAGTACTTAGCAGCAATTACTTAGTTAGTAATTAAGATGCCGGTACTGAGATTGATGTTGATTCCAGGAAGAATCTAGTCCTTAGAGTCGCACGAGGGACAGTTTGCTGTCGACGAAGCGCTCTGCACGTTCTGGTAGCTGTACCGCAATGGCGATCATTACTGAAAATGCCCTAACATTTATGGTACAGTAGGGACAGTCTGCGCATGCGTCCACTTGTATCAATCTACGAAAGGAGGGGAGGAGAGATATTTTCGTTATTTGCTTTCAATATGCAGACAGCAATGATCTATAGTAAATCGCAAATACCCGGTCGTTCTTCATGCCATATTTAGAACAATATCCTGTGCGCTCACTAATGTAGTACGTAGTTCCTTGGGTCGCCTCTGTGTATTGAAGTCGTTTCCTGAATAGCTATAACCCTACAAAATGCACGAATAGTTTGGCACGGTATGCAGCACGAGTGAGGCTGAAGCAAGACGACATTAGTGAAAGCTTGCCCACGATGAGGTCGCATCTTAAGTCGATTAGCAGCAAGTGTTGCTTGGCTAAATTGAGGCTGGCGTCAGAGACATGAAGCAGAAGAGGAGACAGCACTCAATGCCAATTACTGTGCTGAATCCCGATTTGACGCCACTTGGCTGGATGCTAGCGCTCGCCAAGCTATTCCCGATCTCGTCTTCCGGCGACTACGGCTGGGATCCTCCCAGTTCCAATATACATCACACTGCATGAAGGCAACAGACTACCAGTACTAGCAGATGGCAACTGCGCTAGCTTTGGTGAGATTGATGTGTGAGGCGGTCAACGGTCGCTACCACAAAGTCATCCACAATCGCATTAGGTAGGCATCGCGTGCGGTGTGTCCGGGCTCGCTCTTCTATTAGCACTGGTTCTTTATTCCAGGTCCAATCGTGTGCTGAAAAAAATATTTAAAAAATCGCACGCGCCACCTATGCACCTGAGCCAGTAAATAAAACTCAGCGAACTAGGCACGAATGGTTAAGCCATCTTATTTGAGCACTAGACAAAGCATTGGAAACAACTGTTTAATGTAAAAAAAAACGAACAAACAAAAAGCTATGCTCATATAGGACAGGCGGTCCAAAATTATTATAAATATCTGGTTTCAAAGCAGGTATCTACGCAGACAGAAACGAAAGGAGAATAAGGGCGAGTCTGGCAACTACCACAGGAAGTGGCACAACGCCTGCCTATATTGCACGATAAGGAAGAGATATAAACATAAAAAAAACAAAGGTAGGAAGAAGGGAAGCGCTATAGAAGGACGTCATTACAGATCAGAAGGACTCAAGTACAAAGAACGACGAGAAATAAGATATAAAGTATGCAACCTGAAAAGAACCACCGCATGTCGGTCTGATTCATGAATTAAATAAATAGGCACTTAAATATTTAAAAAACCTTCCAACGTCTCGCCATTCACCGAGCAGCGACGTAGGTGCCATAAAAAAAGAAAAAAAAAAGTGAGAACGAAAACGCGGCAAACGGGAATATAAGCCAATTTGCAGTAGGAATGAAAAGAGGACGCGACGAGCGTTACAGCGTCGGGACGCACAATTTTTGGGATGCAAGCATTTATTAAGCCGTCTTGCACGGCAGAACAAGAAGACGATAGTCTCACAGAAGCGACATCTATCAGAGCAACGGGAAGCATATACAAGGCAGTCTCCACACTTCCTTCTCACTGCGAACGCGCAGGCACCCGGACACAACCAACTCCTACTCCAGTATTTTGAAACGTTGCTCCACTCGACACTACACCTCAACTCAGGAAATTAAGTGGCAACCTCGCCCGCCGGCAGATGTGATCACTGCGCTGCAATGGCGCATCCCTGGAATTCTTTAGAAGGGTAGTGTCTTCTTCAGTCAAGAAGTGGGGCCGGGCACAACTCGGTTACAATAGGCTGGATTAGGTAAGGTTAGGTTAGGTTAGATTAGGTTAGGTTATGTTAGAGGAAGAAAAGGCCAATAAAGTTAGGAGGAGGTAAGAAAGAAGTAAGGAAAATGTCAAGAAAGTTGGCAACCAAGTACGAGGTAATTGAAACTGTAAATAGACAAACAGGAGTCACCAGAAAGAAGGAGAGAGAAGGAGAGACAGTCAGTTGCATGCAAAGAATGGAAACAAAAAGAGGACCATAGAAATTTACAAGGAGAAGAAAGAAATTAGAAAGGAAAATCTGCAGGATAAGACAAAGCGTAGTGGCTTGCTATTTGAGGCTTGAGCCGGTTGCGTAAGGACAAAAACATTCCGGTGCAAATATTCGGAAATTGATGAGGCAATGTATGCTGCAGCAAAAGTCCGGAGACCACTCAGCACATCCTAATGGAATGCGAAGAGATTCACCCAGTGAGAAACCGTAGTTAAGGTACACCTTCCAGAAGCATTTGGGTTTAAACTGGACGGAAGCGTCAACCGATCGGTAGTCGAGATAAGCAAGATACTTTACAGTATTGGTGGGAAAAAAGCAGGAAAGAGATTGATACGGCCGGATCTCTTACAATCATGGGTAGTGGTACAAGGTAGATTTTGAAGTAAAAAAAAGATTAGTGAGGATGTATGAGAAATCCTAGATAAAGACTTGTATAACATACCTGATTAAACTAAACAGGCTAGGTGACTATTTTATACAGCCAGTTTCAAAGGGGATGCCACTATATCGTCATCATCATGGAGTGGAGAAAGCGCTTCGAGTCAATGATCGTTTAAGAAATCAGGGATCACTTTGAGTATTATATCAACAGCGTGACAAAGGCGGCAAGCATGGGCCACGGATACGATGCGGAAACTAACCTTTGTAACATGCTGGAAGAGGTGCTGCTCGAGTTGGTAGCGACCAAACGTGAGCGCTAAAAAAAAGCAGCCTTATACAGATAGACAAAAGAAAGACAAAATTACGGCGGGAGCAAAGCTTATATATGCTGGATCAATCTCAGCGCCCACTATTAAAGGATAAATTGGAAAGAGTACGGAATTGCGTGGAAAGTTCTGCAAGCGATAATTACAACCTTTTCGTCAGAAGTTTTGAGATCCGTGGAGACTTGGCTGGAAAACGTTGTCCTCAAAAATATAAGCATAAAGATAAACATTTTTCACAACATTTACAGTTATCGCCGCGGTATCGACAAATTTGAGTTTCCCATTCCTCCGCATTAGATAGCGAAGAGAAAAGGCAATAGCAAGAAAAAGTGAGAGAATATAAAAGTCGCAACAATGGCTCAAGCGTTCGATTTTTTCCCAACACAGTTTACGAATAGAACGAGCGATCTCCTTAGACGGTATGTATGCCTAACCTTCCAGACGACATCGTGAGCTTTCAGCCCTGTAGCCAGTTCAACGTTACCCTGTACTATCCTGTAACCCTGTTTTACTCTTGCATGGCTCTTCATGTAGAGGTATTACATTTAGTCGTCGTGTTTTCCTTTTGTTGGTGCGCTTACATACGCGTTCTTTCTTTTTGACATTTTGTTTGTATTATTATTCCCCTTGTATTACGTTCAACGAGCGCTGTAGGTTTTCAGCATAAATACGTAAGAGAAATAAACTGAAAGCACGCCGGGTACTAAAGCCGCATATAAGAGCACTTATGAGACGTGGTCCAGCTGCGCATTTATGATAACAATCTCATCTGCATTTCGTGACTGAAGAAGATAAGAGAAAGTGAGAGAAAAAGGAGTCGAAGGGACACGAATGTAACATTGCTCGAACACAACAGTTGCAATTTTGCCATGTCATCATCCTTATTAACGGTTAAGTGGGCCGCAGAGGGGTGCTGCTGTGGCAGTGCGAGCGTGTCGACGAGAGATTTTAGAGCCTAACAATGCAAACTGCGTAATGAAGCAAGCAGAGCTTTCGTGCCTCCTTATACTGAGCATTCATCCGTCGTTAAAAACCTTAACAGCACCTCGCGCGTTTAATTCTTGGGCAGCGCAGCCTGCTCTTTTTTATGTTAAAGTGTCTAGAATGTTCAACGAAGCTGCACCGACCGGAAGCCCTGAAAGAAAAAAAAAACGTAAGTGCGCAATCTAAAGCACTAAGCATTGCAGGAAGTCAAGGTAATCCACACGTGAAAGAAATAAGACAAGCAAAGCTTGGCCTCATTAGCCCCACGGGACATCCTTTGCGAAAGCAGACCGACGCATTCGCAAGCAAGTGAAGCGGAGGCACCCGTGCTCCTGTTTGTCCAAGTTCTGTGTGTGCATTGCGAAGCTAGGCACAAAAGGTTGTGTCTTCCCTAGGACTCTCTGCGATGAGCTGCTTTCTCTTTTCCATGCACTGTATAGCCGACTATGTCGAATATCTGAACCTTTTCAGTGCCGGCCTTCGTCAACACTTCCACGCCACTTTCTGAATCCACTGAGTTACCTGATCCAATGTTTATATTGCCTGTACACGAGTAGTCTCGAGGTTCAGTAACTGTTCGTTGACTGTTGGTTAGTTGAGCTTGCGTTTAATGCGATTAGTATTTTTTATTGCAACTTCGCGGAGTTTCGGGTATGCACCTAACCTTTTTCACATACCTATTGACACATGTAGTCTTACAACAGCTAGGGCCACAAGGTATATGCGGGCTGCCGTCTGGCGTAGTAAACAATTTCTGTCACGTGATGTGGTGTCTGAACAGACAACTACGGCTCTGACTGTGCGTATGTGCCCCTTCTTAGCAAACCCCCGGAATGAATGCGCCATTGTGGCACAAGAAGCGCAGTTGATGTTTTTTTCGAAAAAGATAAACAGGAAAATTATGCATTTGGTGTAACATATTTATTTTTTTGTTTTCCGTTAGCTTTGTTTTCTGTGGTTTCATCATATTATACTGTATATTGTTTTCTGCAATTCTACAGAAAAAGGAGAGTAACTTTTACTCCCCTCGTACATGCAGTTTTCATATAGTAGAAAAGAGTCAAATGCTGGGGATGTGGTTGTACAGATGAACATACTACGTAGAACATAATATATAGTGCAGCCATCATTACCACGCCTTTCAGAGTTCTTACATTGCTTTGGCACGTTAAACAGCATCGATCACTACCAATTCATCATGCACTACCCCAGTTATCCCCATTTTTCTTGACCTTTATATTGACTTTTGACAAGTGTCTTTCAGTTGTCTTCGGCACACATCGTTCATAACATAGCCCTCGATAATCAAGCAAGCTCTGCGATGCTGAACAAAGTGACGTTAAACGCTAAGCTCGGCATGCTTAACGGAGTTCAAATATCCCGAAGAGACTCGCCTGAATACGTCGTTTCACCAAGCTCTTCATCAAGCTGCACAGAACTTCTGGACACAGGCGCCTACCGCTAATACGCTTATGCGCACGAACGCATGTGCTGAATAAGCCGGCACAAAGTGTCTGCTCTCTCCTTTGATCACTAGCCTTCTAAGCTGTTAGACAGGCTAATGGGGTACCTTGCGAGCTGAGTGCTCTGGAATGGCCACGTTGGCTATACTCGCGCCTCGGTGTTTGCTTTCGGGCACGGTAGCAAAACAAGCTCCAAGTTGCACTTCCTCTAGCGGTTGAACCTTTCTGCGCTGGACGAGAGTCGGCGATAGGAGAACGTACAGCCAAGAATAAAGATGTTGTCTGCGCGGAAGATGCAGTGAACGTAAAGCTGCACGTAGGGATGCATATAAACCTGCAAAAGAATGCCTGGTAGTGGCACGCATGCAACAGCGACGATGATGAACAGGAAGCCTGCTTGTATATCTCAGGTGAGGAATAGGAGAGAGAGAGAGAGAGAGAGAGAGGTTTGTCAGTGTGTAGGCCAGCAGGCGTATATAGACCGGTTCTACTGGCGTAAGGGGGACAAAGGCAAAAGTTGGCAGATGAGGAAACTACACGAAATAAAATAAATAGGAAATAAACTGCGCACAAACGCGATCTAGCTCATACAAATTTTATCTGTGAGTCCACATGCCCAAAAAGTTTAGCATGTGAAAAGCTCCAAAGCAAATTTGTTATGCGCACATTGACAAAGTAACGGCAATGTCAGAAAAGCACAAGACCAATATGCAGACGAACAAACCAACAAAGCAGGCATCACTGATCCCTTTCTTTTGTTCCGATTAAGCCCAAAGGAATGAACAATTTTGAGCCTGCACAGAAACAATTGCTTATTTCTCTAAGTTTGAAGCAATACGGCATGTTCTCCGGACATGCTGCAATGATACGATACACTCGAAAAGCCCTCACCGAACTTGTCACGTCTGCATTGCGCGTACATCGTCGCGCACCTATAGCTAACTCTGCGAACGCCCGACGAGCTTATGCATGACTAATCTTGTGCTCCACCAAAATTAGTCATGCGACAAAGCCACGCAAGAGTGTCACGTAAGGCTTACCCGAGCTCGCTTATTATTCACCGAGTGCTCTGGATAGAGACAGTAACGATGCCGCCGTGGGATTAGCAACGCTGCAAGTATAGATACTCTTGCGTTGCGTTTTGCTAACGTCCTTCCATGCAACTATACAACAGTGAGTGACATGCGCGACTGAAAGATGGTTCAGCAAACGGGGAAATGAGTATAAATGAATGAAGAAAGGAGGTGTTCCGAAAACGGGAGGAGGAGGGAGACTAGTTTTTTGGCGACATGTTCATGCAAACAGTAAGTGGATCAGTGTTGCGTTCGAATGCTCTCAAAGTCCAGCCAATCTGATTTCATTTCCGGGTTCGGGAAGTTAGCAGTGGAAGCCAGCACAACTCGAATTAGCAATGATTAAAGCAAGACAAACGGGAACCATTTAATAACGATAAATGAGCGAAGTTAAATATAACGCTCCATTGTTTATGGTTTTATGGTCGTGTGCGTGCCTGGGCCCTTCTTTGGGCGCAGATGTTTACGATGTGTGTTTGCCGTGCTTGTGTGTGAAAGTGTGTCACTGTTGATATAATAAAATAGAATTCCGAGTCTCTCGATCAACCCACATTTCCGATTCAACACTTCTGCTTTCATTTCCAGTTCTTTGCGAGTGCAGGTACTTGGCACAGTAGCAGTTTTTTCTATCTCGCAAACGTTGATTTTGCAGACGCGTTTCATTGCGGTCTGTCAGGGAGGGCACGTATTTTTCAAGACATTTATATTTGCGAAGCTGTTTTTCTATTTCGCTACTACGCGCTCAAACTTACTATCTCTCTTGACGAGCAAAGGGTGCTTCCTACTGCCAGGTAAGTCAATAAAAATAAAAATAAAAGAAGATAGGCGAAAGAAAACATGATGCCAAATCCTCTTGGATGTAGAGCAGCCGTCAGGGTGCACTCTCATCATTAGTGCACAATCATTAGTGATTATTTGGTGTACTGTAGTTACGAAGTTAGCTAGATTACTCAGCCTGACTCAACATGTGCCTCTAACAACAACATTATCAACAACAACAACAACAACAACGACGACGACGACGACGACAACAACAACAACAAACCATTCCTCCCTTTACTGCTGTAGTGGTGCAATGCCAGAGGGGTAGGCTCATAAGGAATACTATGCCTATTTGAAAGACACAATTTCAAATGCGATGGTTATCTCAAAGCTAGTTCTAGAATATTGTGTGGTAACTTAATGTTTCACACGTTACTGGCAGAAACGGATTCATTCATCGCTTTATAGATATTGTGCCATCACTTCTGCACTGCTGGCAATAAGGCATTTTTATGCTGAACGTATATAGGGTGTTCCACGTAACTTAAACGTTACAAATATGCAAATGTCATGTAGCTGGACAGAAACAAGATAATGTTCTTTGCCGTCGCTTGTAGATACTCTGATTATTTTTTCCATTCCGCCAACTCGTAGTCTTGATTAATTAATCAACTGCTCAAATGTTATCATTACATGAAAAGTATCAGTAAGAAAATTGTAGAGCAACATTAAAAACTCCAGATACACCTTTCTGTTGCTCAATACGTGCTACATAAAAGTGTTTTTCCAAGCATGAAAGAAGCCCGCGAATACACACAAAATACTTCGAGCGGCCGGTCGCGCGGCAGTATCGCGTGTATTGGTCGGCTTTTCTCATGCTTGAAAAAACACCTTTATTTACAACGTATTGAGCCACAGAAAGATGTATCGGGAGTTTCTCATGTTGCTCTACAATTTTCTAACTGAGACTTTTCATCTAATTACAATATTTGAGAAGTCCAATTATAAATTAGGACTAATTGTGTAATTACGCAGAATTCAAGAAATAATCTGAGTGTCTGCAAGCGACGGCAAACAATATTGCCTTGGTTCTGTCCAACTACATGGCATTTGCATATTTTTAAAGAGGGAGAGATACATAAGTTATAAGGGAAAGGCAGGGAGGCTAACCAGGCTGAGCCCGGTAGGCTACTTTGCACTGGGGAAGCGGGAAATGGGATTGAAAGAGGAGAAGGAAGAAAGAAGGTCACAGTCTCCACTGTTACGCACACAAGCGTACACCACTGAGCCAGTCACATACGGTCATACAGGCTGGTGGATTTCAAGAAACGCGCCAGCACCTTTGTGGTCTTGCACAAAGCAGATGCACGAGGCCAAGGGCCCAAGATCTTCTCCTCCGTGAAAGAACGGTCATCTAAGTGTTCCAAAGCTGTTCGAAGGGCACTCCTCTCGTCTTTGCATGTAGGGCAGTCCCACAGGATATGTTTGGTCGTTTCTTCGACACCACATCTGCTGCAATTGGAACTGTCCGCCATTATATTTAGGAATGAGTAGGCGTTTGTGAAACACCTGCTCGCAAGGGGCACAGTAGCGTTTCTTCCCATCGGTTATCACCAGGTAAAAGTTGCAATGTCATATGCGGGTCCATGGCATATAGGCGCTGGTTGGTGAACTTCACTGTGTTCCACTTTGTTACAGTAAGAGTATGGGCAAGACCACTGAGCTGCTATGCTGCATCCGTTCTCGACAATGATATCGAGGTGCTTTCACATACATCATGTGCCTCGCGGGCAGCTTTGTCGGCACTTTCATTGCCATGAATGTTACAGTGCCCGGGTAGCAACTGAAACACAATGTCATGGGCTCCGTCCACCGCTTGATTGTAGCGTAATAATATCTCTGCTACCAATTGTTTAGCGTAATAATATCTCTGCTACCAATTGTTCATATGGGCTGTGGCACAGAGATGATAAGAGCATTTGCGGGGCTGCCTTTGAATTACAGAATATAGCCCAGTGATTTGGTGGTTGTTGCTGCACATGTGATACTGCGCTACGAAGGGCGGAAAGTTCGGATCCCGTCGATGTTAATAATAATAATATTTGGGGTTTTACGTGCCAAAACCACTTTCTGATTATGAGGCACGCCGTAGTGGAGGACTCCGGAAATTTTGACCACCTGGGGTTCTTTAACGTGCACCTAAATCTAAGCACACGGGTGTTTTCGCATTTCGCCCCCATCGAAATGCGGCCGCCGTGTCCGGGATTCGATCCCGCGACCTCGTGCTCAGCAGCCCAACACCATAGCCACTGAGCAACCACGGCGGGTTCCCGTCGATGTTGTGACGTGGCTGATCTTTTCTTGCAGGTTGACGTCGACGGAATGACTACCGCACCAGTAGAGCTGGTTAGAGTCGAAGTGTCATATGTATAAACGTGAACTCGATTGAAGTATGAACCATGCAGTAGATGTAGAGCGGCTTGATTCAGGGCACAAGTTGGCAAGCCGGACTTATCTCTAACTCCTGGAGTAAAAAGCCGCACTTGTGGCTGCCGCAGACAGCACCTAGACGAGGTGATCTTGCTACAGGTGTGAAATCGGACGCAAGAGAGGATCGGTACGAGGGTACAACGCCCAAAAAAGTTGCACCTGGTGTACTTTCCCAGAGAGAAGCAAAGCGGTCGGTCTGGAGTCGGGAAAGGTGCCGAAGATGATTTCTAAGGGTGCCTGTAACGATATATGTACTGATGGGATGCTCCTTGGTGATGGCAATTGTTCCGGCTGTTCAAGCGCATCGCGGTAGACCCAGACAGGTTTTAAGCGCTTGAGCTTGCACGCTCTCAAGCACTCTGAGATTTGTCCTCCGGGTACCTGACAGCACCGGAGCACTGTAATGCAAGAAACCCATGAAGAACGCGTTGTACAGTTGAAGCATAGAATGCACCAACGGCCCACATGCGTTTCCAGCTAAAGTTTGGCTTAAGCTAAGTGGGAAACCCGGTATATTGACCACACACACAGTTACGTATGTCGGCTGAAGTGGGGAGCAGAGCAATATAGTTAGCTTGGATAGGGCGTAAGCGTAACAGTTGAATTTAGTAATCTTCCCAACAATCGTGAGAAAGTTACGCATTGCCCGCTCAGGGCACTGACACATAGGATGGCACCAATTATCTACGTGTGGATTAGCACCAAGAATAATAAGAAAGTTAAACTGGGCAACCTCATCACCCACCCTAATTTATTCTCTGTATTTTTCTGTCTCTTTCCAGAAAGCCAATACATGTCCGGAGTCCTGC
This sequence comes from Dermacentor variabilis, assembly GCF_050947875.1. Classification (NCBI taxonomy): domain Eukaryota; kingdom Metazoa; phylum Arthropoda; class Arachnida; order Ixodida; family Ixodidae; genus Dermacentor; species Dermacentor variabilis. The sequence continues at coordinate 135,238,564 of NC_134573.1, forward strand.
GGTACTCTAAACACGAGTTTTCCTGAAGGATAAAACGTAGAACGGAGAGCATGGAGGACTTAGTCATCCCGCAGGAAAATTCTTTCGAGGAAGGGCTTCAGTTGCTTTTCAAGTTTCTAATATATACTGATATGTCAAGTGAACAGTGATGTTTAGCCGTACTTGTTAATAGCCACCGATCCCTTGATGTAATAAAACTGGATGCACTTGGTGGAGCAGAGGCATCATACCTTTACTGCAGTCTGATGGCCTGGCTAATCAATTTTACCAGGGCTTGGGGTAAGTGAGATGCTTCCGCCGCATGCAATTCGATGGCATACGGCAGTAACCCCTAAAAAGCAAAACAAAAAAAAAGACACGAGACGCTTGGGAAAGCAAATGCCGGCACGACTTTGTAAGCCTTCTCCAGCTCCTTCTCTTCCTTTGAACAATAGTTTGACACCTCTCCAGTAATTATATGCATATCCAAATAGTCTTTCGAGTGCTCTTAAGCGCTCTCAAAGGTCGATCTTGTTCGAATTGTCGAAAATAAGAATTCCGGCACCATTTGGAAGGTACCCTCCGGTAGCCGGACTTCAGATCAGAGCTTGAAAAGGCGCTCCCGCTGTCGTCGTTGGGGCAGCAGAGAAATCTGGGTGGTTTCGGGTCACGTGACCCCACTCATTACCGTGCGTACACTGCCAAAGAGGGACTCTTGCGCCATTCACGGTGACGACGGTTATCATTAGAGCGTAGTCTTGCATACTATAATTGTCATCCACGAACGCCATCTTGTTTGACATCAATACG